>NC_141693.1:1236766600-1237966600 GCF_964263255.1 Lissotriton vulgaris
ATCACACCAGCATCCTCCCCCCCCTTTGTTAGTAGGAAAATTGCCACTGCTCTCAGAGCAGGAAATAGAAAAATAAAATGGTAATAACATAGTTATTATCATTTTATTTTTTGGAGCTACGGGTCTGGGTCACAAGGCTGACTACCGAGTTATTAACTGCACTAAGGTCATGAAGATTCTCTAAAAGTGATCCTATTCTCTATGACTGCCCTGGTGGCCCCTTGATAAACACTCAACTTCAAGTTTAGTTGTTGACTCAGCCATGGTCAGGATAAAGCTAGTCCTGTAAATATCAGATAGGGTACAGTGATGCTAAAACAAGGAGACTCAAAAGCTACTGCTACTTTTTAATGTTTGAGAAAAAAAAACTTTAACCAACATTAATCTTTTGGAGGTGTTGGTGTGTCCCGACACTATTGTATTTTGCAGGACTCTGAAATGACACATCATCATCACAATAATAGCTCACTGAATGGTCTAGCCAGATAAAAGGGATCAAAATATTGTTGAACATTTGGCAATGCCGCTGAAGTAATGTAAAATATATAGTTCAATATCAAAAAAGAAAGCAAACAAACATTGGTAAGGTGTTGGGGCCTTGCCTTGTTGTGTTCGTGGGTGGAGTAAAAAGGGTGGAACCTCTGCGGCATATCAATCTGGAATGTGGGTTGGAATGTTATGTTTTGAGGGAGGCAGTTATTCTGCTGCTGGTGCCCTGTTGGTTGTATTGTTCCAACATGGATTAAACTTTACTTTGTACCCTCTGGCTCCTGCTTTACCTCAAGAAGTATGTCTATGCGGTGGCGACGAGGATAGGATTCATGTTGAAAGGTGTGCGCATCACAGGTATAATATTGGGATTTATGTACTATGTTGGATGAAAAAGTGTGTGTAAAGGAGGAAGAATGGAAAAATGCTCTGGAGCAGGATCAAGTGCTTCGGGTCTTAATATCTTGCTTGGGCAAGGGATGGCCAAAGGAGAAGGTAGATGATACTCCTAAAGTGTACAAGTAGGTTTTTGAAGAGTTGAGTGTGTCAGATGGTATTCTGAGACGGGCTCACTTATTAGTGGTGCTTCAGGGTATGGCAAAGAAGATGTAGTTGGCTCATGAGGGTCATGTTGGGATGAGAGCTATGAAAAGGAGAGTAAGGGAGACATTTTGGTGGCCTGGGTTGAACAGTGAGGTTAAACACTGGGTGAGAGGTTGTGTAGCGTGTGTTGTGAGTGACAAGTCTCAGGTGACAGTGCCCAGTTCTGTCGAGGCAGTACCAGTGCCAGAAAGACTGTGGGTCAAATTGGGTATGGACATTATTAGGCCGATGAATATGTTGAAAGAATCTTCTAGATATGGTATAGTCTTTGTGGATTATTATTCTCGTTGGCCAGAACTGAAATTTGTAAAGTCTGCAAATACAGGAGAAGTGGGGAAATGTTTATGTGAATTGTTCATGCGGGAAGGAGCTCCTTCCAAATTGGTTATGGATAATGGTGTGCAATTTACATCAGAAGAATTCAGTAAGTTCATGAGTAACTGGGGTGTGAAACATGCAACAACTTCCTTGTACCATCATTGGAGTAATGGCATGGTTGAAAGGTGTAATTGTGTAATTAAGGATAATATTAAGTTGTCCTTGGTGAATGGATTAGAGCAGTGTTTCCCAAACTGTGGTCCGCGGACCCCCAGGGGTCCCTGACATATTCCCAGGGGGTCCGCAGGCAGCAGTTAAAAGCACTGCAAAGTATAATGTTTTATTAGCAGATTTCAAAGAACAATAAAAGTGTCAAGAAGATAACGTTAGTGATTAATATCTCTGCTGGAGAGAGATAAGAGTGTTGTCCAGTGGCAGCTTTGCCTTATCTAATGTAGCACGTGCAACGATGCAGAAGAAGGGTGTGCCCGGTCCTGAAAAAAGCACTAGAGACAGGCTTCATTTCTTAGCGCCGCCTATGGCTTCTGTGGTAAACAATATGAAGTTTATTTCAACTAGAAATGTTATTTTTAATGGTGTTGTCTTGAAAATGTGCTTCTGATCTGTTGTTTTATTTTTGGATCAACGTCTCCCCCTTTTTTGCCCTGCTCCTGGTGCCAAGGAGAGAGGATGTGGGGTAAGGGTCAGAGATGCCAACATGGGAGCTGGGAAAAAGGTTCAAGCCTCCGCGTCGGCTGAATATCCTGTGATTCTGGGCAAATCGCTTAACCTTCCAGTGCCAACCAAAAATGAATGTGTCATTGTGTAACATATTTGGGGCTCCGATACCTTTGGGTCAATGTTGCCTTTAAAAAACTGCAAAAGGTATACTTGCATTGGGTACAAATCTGGCCTGGCTTTAGGCCCTTCCACGTGACTACGAAGGTGCTCAGTAAATTACAGTAGGGCTCACTCCCCCCCTGGCACAGGCAGCTCAAAGCTGTAATCCTCACAGGCGCTATTTTGGAGTGGGGGCCAGCTGAAGTGGACAGATCTACAAAACGCACCTGCCCGATCCCGAGGAAGCAGACATGCCTAATCTGATTTCGCTCCCCAGCTAGGACTTCTGTATGAAACAACTTGGATTTAATGTCAGTTACATAAAGTTTATATTTGATGGTCCTTCATTTGTGTTTAACAAGTGTTTCTGAGCATTTGGTACATATTTAGGTCAACTTCACCCCCTCCTCTCACTGCCCCCTTCAAGCTATGTAGTGTTTCTTAGCCCTGGGTCTCCACTTGGTAAACACATGTCTTGGGTTCAAATTGCAGCTGTTTCGTACACGAATCCCTGACCGCAGCAGAGCGCAAGAACAGGATGTGCCCAGGGAGGCAAATCCTGTGACTTTTCCCAGACTTGTCGCAATACTGTTCTGTGCTTTTGCTATAACTTTAAAAGCAAAAAAACCTGGACACGGGAGGTGGCGGCATTTTTCAATTCTCGCCTAGGGCGTCAAATCACCTAGAAACGGCCCTGGCACAGAGGGTTAATATGCCTACTGCAAAAAACGTGTACCATGCATTTATAAAACAGTATTTTTTATACATAGGTCAGTGTGTTACTGATTTTGTCGGAGAGATTATTTTGTTACTGTCCCGTTCATAAGTGAGAATCGTAATCTAGCACAGTGACCTATAAACTGTCATCAAACAGCTGCTTGCAAACTACAAAGTACAAGTTAGTGACTTATGTTTTTTCCCACTCTTTCATTATCCTGATGCTGCTAAAAAGGCCAATTTGGGTGGAAATACATTGTTATTGTTAAAGTCAATGCTAACCACTGTGTTATGTTCTGAATCCTGAGTTTGTGCTTCTCCAGACCAAGCACTCTTTACAAATGCCTACCAGTATGGATGGCCTGTGAAGCCTACACCTTGGAGTCCCTTTGTCTTATGTAACATTTTCTATACACTGATTTACATGTATGATTTACTGTCTCTATATGTGTGTGATTTAAAGCGCTCTGACATCCTACAATGGTATGAGAGATGCTATAAAACAAATGAAATACATGTGACAAAGGGGCTATGGAGAGATGAGAGGCACTGTTGCAGGGTGATAGTGAGGAAATCATTGAAGAACCCCAACAAAGATTGTCGTATTCTGGTGCATAGTCAGGTCTTCATTTACTGTTCTTTATAAAGCTAATACATTTCAATAGATAATGATAAATCTGTTGTAGACTGCACCATTGTTTCCTAAATTCTTTTGGGGGAGAGCCTCCCAAAACCTCCTTTCCACTGTCAGGCCCACTCACTGCACTTGGTGTGCAGTGTATGGGGACTGGCCTGAAAAACATTTGCCAGGGCTGCTTTGGGTTTCCAGTCTGGCCCTGGCAGGAGCAGGAGCCTCGTACTGCAAAATAAAACCAACCATTGAAAAGTTAGTCGCGGAGATGCAGCACCAACCTTCCCATTAACTTTTTTCGTTTTCTTGCAAATTCTTTCAATATAAAATACTAGCAGCCCGCCCCAGCGTTGCCTGGGCAGAAGAGGGCTGGGGGCAGCATTTCAGGCTTGCGTGCACTCCCGCCCCGGCCCCCGCCCGCCACGACATTGTCTGCGTCCTGGACAATGTTGTGGCGGGCGGGGGCCGGGGCGGGAGTGCACACCAGCCTGAAATGCTGCCCCCAGAGCCTGAACATTAACTCAGCCGCATTTTTTCAGGGCCAACCTCCCGCACCGGCTCCTTCACGCCCGACATTTCCCGTGTCCCAAAGCCTTACCTGAGCCGCCGCTCCTCCCCGCGCTCCTCACTTCACCGCCGCTCCTCCTCGTCATGACGCACCTGAGCTGCCGCTCCTCCCCGCGCTCCTCACTTCACCGCCGCTCCTTCTCATCATCACGTACGTTGCGGCCAGCGCTACTTCGCGGCCGGCGCTACTTTCAGGGCACTACTTTTTTTTTTACGTTATATTTTTAAATTTACGTTTTTTTTATTTTCTATAGCCTATGTCCATCTGCACACCCTGATTACAACAATGTATTGGGTGTGTGGATTGGCGCTGTGGTTCCCGAGTTTACCTTGCCAAAAGGTTTGTGTTCTCTCTTTATAATAGTAGTGTAGACAACAGAAGTGGTGGAGAGTGTCGTTAGCCTCCTTGGCTTAACAACACACTCCGCCACTTCAGAAACGCAGGGCTGCACCATATTTAAAGAATATGGTGCAAGCCTGCGTTTCCCCTGCGCTGGCGCTAAACTTAACAGGGGAAAATTGTTTATGCACAGGAAGGTCCCCCTTCCTGCACATAAACAATCTTGAAATGTCATTTTGTCACTTCTATGTGTTCTGCTTAATGCAGTACATATGGAAGTTACAAAATGTCTTTTTTTTTTAAAGATTGGCAATGTGCAGGAATGGTCACCTTCCTGAACATAAACAAACCAATGCGTTTTGCAAAAACAAGGAGAAATAAAGCATTTCTCCTGGTTTCGCCAAGTTAAGACTAGGTTTTCCCTGGTCTGATTTTTGGAGCTGCCTCCCATTTACGCTGCCATTGTAAATAGTGGGCAGCATCAAAATCGATGGGTGTTGCAGGGGAAACGCCCACCGCAACACCCACTGCACACCCCTTTCACTCTAAGCATTGGGTGAAAGGGGGTCTTATTTACAAGACACCGTTAAGCCATGTTAAGTGGCTTAATGCTGCCTTGTAAATAAGGCGAGGTCCCTATCACCACAGGAACGTTGGGAAAAGTGATGTTCTCATGGTGATAGGGGCTTGTAAATATGCACCTAAAATCATTAGTAATTCGAGTATTTGTTTTGTGTGCACACGTGTGTTATTTTTTTTTCGTAATACTGTTTTAATGTTTGAAATTTAAATTCTACAAATTGCTTGGCGGTCCCTGGCTTCCAGTAGTGACTCAGTGGGGGTCCTTTGGAGTCAAATGTTTGGGAACCACTGGATTAGAGTGGAGAAAGGAGTTGGAAGAGTTGATATGGAATTTCGGGATGTCGCCTTTTGCTCTGCTCAAAGGTAGAGAGGCGGCTAATAAATTGGTTCATCCATGGATGATTAGTTTGGAGGTGTCTGCGGAGAAGAAGAAATGAGTGGGATAGAAATGGGCTGATGCTCGAGGGAAATATATTTCCAAGGAGAGTCTGTGGAAAGTTAAGGTTATAAAGGGGGATTGGGTTAGAGTTAGATTACTAGGTATAATTGTTAAAGGCAATTCAAAAGTTTCTGATCCTCAGAAAGTTGGGTGTGTAAAGGAGCATGTGGTTATGTTAGAGGATGGTAAGTGGTGGAATAAGGAGAAGTTGTCTGTACAAAAGTATCTAGGGTTCACGGACAGCTTGTATGATGTAATGGGGGGAGAGAAACAAACCAGAGGGAATCGGGTTTGTACCAGAGCACAGTGGGAAAGGAAATCATCAGTGTGGTTGCAAGACTATGTTAGATGAACAGTATTTATTTACATTGCAACAGAAGTGAGCAGACTGTGTCTTTGTTGCAATATGTTTTTATTTTGTTTTTGTCGTGTAGCTTTACCTTTTTCTGTTTCATATTACAGGCTGTAAGTTGTAATACTGTATGTGTTTTGGTGTTGTATAGGGGAAGGATTTGTTGGGGCCTTGCCTTGCTGTGCTTGTGGGTGGAACTCGAAGGGTGGAACCTCGGTGGCGGTTCAATCTGGAATGTGGGTTAAAATGTTATGTTTTGAGGGAGGCAGTTATTCTGCCCTACTGGTTGTATTGTTCTGACATGGATTAAACTTTACTTTGTACCCTCCTGCCTTACCTCAAAAAGTACGTCTTTGCATAAGGCCAATATATTCACCTTTGATACTGACTGCTGACCTATTGTCTTTGCAAATGTGTTTTACCCCACAGAGGCCCGCTGAGCTTTCATGTGCATGCATAGTGCCATCGTCTAATGGATATCGATTGTTTTAATGGTTTTGTTTTAAGTTTCCGCAACGGCCACCGTTTCAGCAAGCAAATGTATAGCAGACATCATGGATTGTATTTTATTCAATCCAGATGGCGGGAAAGGCTGTTAACTTTGCCAATGTTTGTATGAAATTCAACAAGCATTGGCAAAGCCAACATTATGAGCAGTAGTTATCACAAAATGCATTATTTATGACCTCACAATGTTTATAACAATAAGTAGAAGGAAGTTGTACCACATATTGAAATTAAAACACATTCACAAGCAAAGGGATCCAATTATATCCATAATTCATAATGTTAATGGCAAGGTAATATTTCATGTCTTCAGGGAAATCATTCATATCATTTGAGCAGTAATTTATTACATCATGGGTGAGTTCATGAACAGTGCATTTGGTGTGTAAGTTATCGTTTACAATGCAGATGCACAGCCTATAGTTTGTGAAGCTAAACACAACAGGAGAAGTTCAAGGATTTAATTTTATTTCAGAACCATACATCAATTTTAATGTGTTTTAAGCCCACATATGTATTTTCTTAAAAGACGTAGTAAAAGATCAGTTACAGATCCTAGTATACATGTATTGATTTGGCCTTAATGATTGGCAAACGAAATATTGCAGTGGAATAGAAGGCTCCAGCTGTTGCCACGATCTATAATTGGCTGAGGGAGCTGCTGAAATGGAGAGCTGAAGAGATACAGATGTTAAATCTTGCATAGAAATACAGGTGGGGGGAGCAATAGTTACTGAGTGGGACACCATAATCCCGGCAATACGAGCCAAAACAGAAAAGATGTGCCCTTGAGAGAATCTGACTCCTAAACTCCTCTCCCAGATAATACATACATTGTGCTCATCTGACGATGCAAGGGGGAGAAGATGAGAGGGAATATGTAAACAAATATATAAACCACACATAGAGTGAGGCAGAATAAAAGATTGTAACAGTGATACAAGACCTGGTGCTGAAGTTCTTGGTTTCTAATACTAATGTACCTAACAGATTGTTGGTGTCCGGATGTTTGTGATGGAATATATAATGAAGAAAAAGTAATATATGGTCTAGTTAATGGTTATACATTTATTAATCTGGTTTGCAGCTCTGTATTTTTAGAAAATGTACCACTGATGATGATTTCCATAGCACATGTAGTGCACTGGTCTGTCACACATGACGCTGTAAAAGTTGTACAGATTCTATAATATATGTTTATAATAAATGCAGTAAAGAGCTATTAAAAAAGGATCAGTTACGGATCCCCTTGTGTTTGGATGTTTTAGACACAGCTCTCATTTGATCAGGAAAATAGTTTGAGGGTAATTCATAAGTCAATACAACTAAAGCAGAGATCTTTGTTTTTATCATGCAATATTTGAGTACCTAAATATAAGGCGAACATTTCATTAAATGCACAGTTAAAGTTTCACTTTAGGTAAAGGATTCAAAATGCCTTTAATAAAATGAATACGTCTTGCACATTTAATGTGCTTGGATTATATCAACTCTTTTTAAAGGTTTAGTATACAAGCAACAGAAGTTGGTCACTCAATTTGTACCAATCATTATGTGTACAGACTTATTTCTGTGCTCTTTCCAATTATACTGTATTTGTATATAGTCTATAGGGTTGTCCTTGCCTGACTCTATGGGTAATGTGGAAACGCTTATGAATAAGAGCTAATAATCACCTCTGCAGCAGTCTCCGCTAGCCATAGTCACTTAAGAAATCTCAATGGATGGTAAATTTTACAATCCAAGGAACTCTTCATGTATACTCTCGGTTAAGTCAGAGAGTTACTCCTCCAGTTTACCTGTAAGGTTCTGAACAGGACTGAGGCTTCTGTCTTGACTATGGTGCTGTCTGAAACTATCACAATATTCCTGTAGACACAGTGCCACCTGCGCAGAGCACCGGTGCCTGGTAAGCATGGGCCCTCAAGATAGGTTGTAACAAAGGCAGATCTCCTAGGTGGGAAAAAACCTCCAGATGCAGATGGAAGAAGATGTTCATAGGAACAGTTGATGTGAAGAAGAGAATCAGGATGCTAGACTACTGGAACTGAGGAGCGAAGACTCCGTGTTAGGGAACCTGCAGAACATTCTTGAATCCATCGAACATATTGAGGAAAAACAATGGGCAAAAATCTAGAGCAAGGGGCGAAGAATGCAATGAAAAAATACTACAGGCTACATTTCAGCACATCCTCCACCTGGATTCAGAAGCTTTTTAAACACACGAATCGGGAAGTGACATTACAGGAAGTACAGGATTAGGAAGCAGCCATAAGAATCCAGTGCACCCACCTTAGATTGGGGAAGGAAGATATAGTCCTGCTTCACCACGTCCTGGAAAACTAAGGGACAATGAAGATTCCAGAAAAGAAGAACTAACATCAGAGGAAGTGCAGGCATCATTTGGAATGGGAAGCAGATATAAAATGATATTGCTTCACCAGGTTGGAATGGGAATGATGATATTCTCCAGTCCAACTTCTTCCTGCAGAACTATGCCCATGAGATGAAAAAGTGGAGGCTTTTAGAAGGTAAGTAATTGGATTCCTGAAATAAATAAGCCTTATAAATCAGCTTTTCTTCTTAAAATGCTTTTTTGAAGTTTAGGCTCTTAGTGGAAACTGTTGTGCAGATTAGTAAACCCAGAATGACATTATGTCGTTCTCAGCCTCCTCATGGAACAAGGTATACCTCCTTTCTGAAACCCTGACTTTCACTGGAAATCATCTATAAAGTGACAAATTAGACCAGGAGTATATACAGAAGGTGCCTGAGAGCACACGCTAAAGAAGTTAACTTTCCTAGTCAACAAGAAACTTGTCGTATTCTGGTTGACCTTGGACTTACAGAGGATCAGGTCTTTAAAAGGAGCATTGAAATGGATCAGCTTTGCTAGGTATGTACTCACTGCTCATTGTCTCAGGGGTCAGAAAGGTAACAGCAGGAACAGAAAGTAAAGAGGATTCTATGAACTCTGTTAACTTTCTGTTCCTTTCTATGCCTTGCCATTTTCCTACTTACTCACCAGCAAATGGGAGATTGTTGAAGTAAAATGGTGGGAAAAGTGAAAGACAGAATGAATCTTCCAATTCAGTGGCAGAGAAAGCTCTAAAGCCAACAGGATTGATACTCTTAGTAAAAATGAATGGACCAATAAAACGTGGTTTGAACCTATTAGAAGACAACAAAATTTTATCTCCAACAGAACAAGTTGGTGCAAGAGATCTGTGAACATCAGAATGTTACTTCCATCATCTTTTCCTTGTTTGAAGTAGACTTTTCCACGATCTTAAGCCTCTGTTTCGTTAGATGATCTATAAAATCTGCGGCAGCTAGAACCACTGGAGAGATATGAATAGTGGATGCAAAATCCATGTTTTTAAATCTTTTCACACAGAAGAAAGGGGAAACATTGTTATTAGAATCGGAAGAAAGAGAATCCATTTGCTTTGAGTTGCGTTACAGAAACACTTGTCGAGACACCTTTCGCATGAAATCCAAGTACTGCGGAAATGGAACTAGTCCAACCTCTCACCAAGTGTTTTACCCTGCACTCTGACTGGAGAACAGCAATGAGAGGAAAAGTACTAGGCAGGGAAAGGGCAACAAGGGATGGATTCTGGATGTCCAGAAGTAACTCATTCAAATAAGGTGCCCTGGATGGCTGTTTTTCCTTGGCAAATCTCCTTTTGTGTCAAGGAAGATGCATCATCATTACTTTCTTTAAGAAAAATAACAAGAGTAAGGAACTAGAAGGGTGCCATACATCCATTAATGAGTGTAATCCATACTAATATAATAAAGAGAGAGCCCAAACCTTTTAGGCGGGTAATCTCAGGAATCACAGCACCAATCACAACACGCAATACAGCGTTGGAAAGGGCAGTTACAGCAGAAGGACATAGGCTATGCAGACGCCCACCATATACATTTAAAAGGTAAAAGAACTGTGCCAGTAAAGTAGTTCCTTGTGGGCGTGTCTGCGTTTAGCTGTGGGCGTGTGCTGGGGGCGTGACAAATGCTGGGGGCGTGTGGTAAGTTCTGCCCTTCATGCCATGTCTCATATCGTGTGCTGTGGGCGTGTGCTGGGGGCGTGGGTGTGTGTGGGGCGCGGGATTACGGGAAAAAAAAGCGAGCGTTGTGCCCAATAATTCATTGTTTTTTCTTCCCAGGTTCTGTACATTCCAGCTCATGGTGTCCACCCTGCTCCCTTTAAATACCCCTGCACCCTATATTCATAACCCACCCTTACTCCTTAAAATAACCCAACACCCTTAAACACTAACCCATCTTAACCCTATAAATATACCCTGTACCCCAAAACCCAAACCTATCCCTAAACCCTAAAAATACCCCTGTACCCCCAAACCCAAACCTAACCCTGAACCCTATAAATACCCCTGTACCTCAAAACCCAAACCTACCCCTGAACCCTAAAAATACCCCTGTACCCCAAAACCCAAACCTAGCCCTGAACCCTAAAAATACCCCTGTACCCCAAAACCCAAACCTACCCCTGAACCCTAAAATACCCCTGTACCCCAAAACCCAAACCTAGCCCTGAACCCTCAAAATACCCCTGTACCCCAAAACCCAAACCTACCCCAGAACCCTAAAAATATCCCTGTACCCCAAAACCCAAACCTAGCCCTGAACCATAAAAATATCCCTGTACCCCAAAACCCAAACATACCCTGAACCCTAAAATTACCCCTCTACCCCAAAAATCAAACCTAGCCCTGAACCCTAAAATACCTCTGTACCCCAAAACCCAAACCTACCCCTGAACCCTTAAAATACCCCTGTACCCCAAAACCCAAACCTACCCCTGAACCCTAAAAATACCCCTATACCCCAACACCCAAACCTAGCCCTGAACCCTAAAAATACTCCTGTACCCCAAAACCCATACATATCCCTAAACCCTAAAACTGCCCCTGTACCCCATAACCCAAAACTATATCTGAACCCTTAAAATACCCAAACACCCCAAAACATATACCTCAGTACCCTAAAACATATACCCCTATACCCATACTTACCTTATCCAAACATTTAAAAAAAACATGCTTTTACCATTCATGCATTTACAACGAATTTCGTTGTAAATGTATGCGTGGTAAAAGCATATAAAATGTAATGCCATGCGTTATTAATGGCATTGCGGAGTCATGGTACTTTCGTAATGAAAGTATGCGGAGTGATGGTATGCGGAAAGAAAGTTGCGGAATAATGGGTGTTTACCCTCCCCCGGTAAGTACATTGGTGGCACACACGGCCCCCATCTCCAGCAACATACTCATATTTTTTCACCACCGATTTGAAAAATGCACAGGTCTCTCTCATTGATGGCCAGCACCGACATTCACTTTTAGACACACCTCCCGCCACAAGTTCTAGAATTGCGAACTTTAGAGCTGGGGAGGTACGTTCGAATCTCGGCATCAGCTCAACATCCTGTGAGTCCAGGCAAATCGCTTTGTCTCCCCGTGCCTACCACAAATGAATGTGTTCTTCTGTAATGTAAATTGTGCTCATGCCATGTTGTTGAGTTCGCGCTATATAAAATTGCAAGGAAAAATAAAGTAGGGAAACTCGAGTTCACACACTACTGAACGCGCACTCTTAAGTGCATCAGCAGTGCACTGTGAATCGGAGCGTTTCACAGGCCTGTCACAGATAAGAAATGCTATCAAAACGAAATCCTACAAAACAATATACTACTGGTCGGCAGCAATTCATACCCGGACAACGTCGGGACGGGCTGCTAGTCTGATTCATAAAAGGCTAACTGAGTATGCATGTATGAAGCTCACCCAATGATTTTGCTGCAGACACTCAATAGATACTTATCAGCAAAAATAAAGGATCCCGTTTATCGATAGGAGCGAAGTCCAATTACATTTTCTATTGTTTTCATAGGAAGTAGAGAGACAACCAACTAGTAGAAGGGCATAAAGGAAAAAACAACCAAAGGCCCAAAGGGAAGGGAACAGTGCACTTACCCAAAGGAAAAACACAAACCTGTAAGCAAAAAAGATGTACTTGAGGGCCATTGGAACAGTCTTACGTGTCCTGGCATCTGGAAGAGGCTGCAGATAGGGTTAAATGATGTCAAGGAGGAAATAACACCCTAGAAGCTTAAGAGAGGAGAACGGGATCCAAAGGAAGCTTTGCCCGCCCAGACCAAAAGGAAGGTTCACTTGGAAAGAAGGGCAAATCCAAAGAAGAAAAGAGGAGCAGGAAACAGCACGCAAACCAGCATGATGGCTGGCGGCAGAAAATCTTTCCAAGTTCGAAGAAACCAGAAATGAAACCAAGAGTTGAGGTTACGGAGAGGGGCCTCTAAATAGTCCCATTCTTGGTAACCAACAGTCCAGCATGACCCACGTGGTGGCCACTCTGCCAATCAGTGCGACTGCAGCAATCCTGCCTCACGGAATTATCAAGAATATCCCATACACACGACATGGCCACTCAACCAAAAAAGGAAAAGAGAAGAATGTAAGGATGTGCAGCCCAAAAAATATCAAAGATTTGTTCTGGAACCCAGCCAACACGAGGATTCTCCTACACGATTCGTGTTCAGTAAGGCCATCCGTGGGCTCAGCTGGAATACCCATAAGAGGTGTTCTGGGTGAACCAAATACAGAATGTAACAACACTGTAAGAATTGTACTATGCTCTGATTAGTTTGGCCAGACAACCCCAATGAATGAGGAAGATTGATATGTAACATTTTGCATAACTCTGTCCAGACACAGGAAATATATTGAAAGGCTTGCTTTGAATTAATGGTGTGAAGAAGTCTCAATACTCAAAATAAGTCTGTGATGAACTGTTTACCCATGGTGGACGCTAACAGTTTAATTTAGAAAAGGAGAAAAATAAGCAATCTTCTAGATTAAAGCAACTGTCGCTATAATGACAAGATATCCTTCAAGTAGTAATGCTATGATAAAGTCAGTTGGATTGTATGCGATGATTCAGGAAGTCCAGAGGCTGTAGATAACCAAAATGGTTTAAAATTAACTGATTTCCCTTGGACACAAATCAGAACATACTTTTGTACAGATGGCCACCAGAAGGAACTTTGTAATAACTCACGAGTGGTCTTAAATCGTCCATGACCTGTTCTTGAAGTTCACTTGGGGTTTTGTACAGAGCACAGTACATACCTTCACATTGGGTTATTGGCACAGTCAGATCTAGAAGAACCTTTGATCAAAATTGAGAATGAGCAAGCCATACCCAATATAAAAATGTTTGAACCAATAATTCGATGAGGTTAATTAATAGTTATATAGAAAGCAACCGAAGCCTCGGGTTATATTTGACACAAGACATCAGCAGGGCTGTTCTTGGATTAAGCATATATGTAATGGCTAAATCACAATGAGAGAAGAAAGGAGCCTCAATAGGGTTTCTGTATTGGAGGTTGCAAAGACATTGTGGGTTTCTATGGTCAGGCCAGATCTCAAAAGGTACTCATATTCCAATTAAATGATACCTCATTTCCATGCAAGTGAGAGTCATTGTGTGTAATTTATATATATTGCCTTAATGTAACTGTAGTAGAGGTAATTCATGGCCCTGTTCAATGCTAAATCAAGGCTATCAAGTTGTATCGGTCTCTGATCTGCAAAGCTTGACCCTCATGTCTGGCATCAGGGGTGAGAAATTCTAATAACTTGCTCAGCTCTGAAAGTTTAGATTTGTGTAACTTTTTGAAGGTCAAGTGCTTACGATCCCACAATACAGTTCGTACATCTGCTTCTGTCTTCTGTTTCAATTTCTTCACATGATCTCCATTGGCGCCCTCTTTAGGAAAACATATACAGTTGTGCAGTGTTCATTGGCATTTTAACGACTGGGCTCAGAGGGTGCAGGAGATTTCTTTGTGGCCAGATTCTGTGACCCAGAGGCATGAGGGCACATATCTTTCGAATTTGGCAGAAGTTTCCTTTCCTTGATCAAATAATTGTGTTAATGGTTACTCGGGTGATGAGATAGCTAGAAGATGTGATGTTTTAATCTGTCACCACCTGAGACTGCCACAGAACTCTCCAAACGGCTCTGTGAGAGAGTCAGCCTCAGTAAACTTCTTGGTCAGATCTAAATGGTGCAAACTGAGTGCTCGAGTAAAGGCTTCCTTGAGTTTACAAAAGGCTTGTTCTGCTTAATTGTCTCATTGATATCCATTCTGTAGGTTGCCTTTCTTTAAGGTTCGTGTTCACGTGATCTGACTTGTTGAATGGCAAAACCCCGAATGAAGTAGCTGTAGAAAGTAGTTAATTTTAAAAAACAAAACGCGAGCTTCTTTAATTGAAGTGAGAGAATGTGAATGTGGCAAGACTGTTTCTGGCGACGTACATTTGTACATACAAATCAGGCCAAATTGTATAATAAACATAACCTCACTAGTCCTTTAGAGTGTGTATATGAAATGCCTATTGCCAAGCAAACTATTATTTTGAATTGTGATAATAGCAAATATCACCATATTATCTACATAAACGGATTGACATTAGTCCCAGTAACAGAAATAACAGAAATGCAGCAGAGAGGAAATCTTCCATCCTGATGTTTAGAAAGCCACTACTCATGAGCAACATTGTAAGGTCATTCAGCCGAGCACGGAGCTAATGTGGAAGGAAGTTTAATTTTGATACAATTGCTTGCCTTTTGAACATGCCTCTAACTGAGGCATGGTTCGCGCAGTGATGCAGATGCAAAGAGCTGTACACCAACTCCCCCCTCCTTCTGCATAGAGAATAGCTGGGTAGAATGGTATAAGACACTTAGGGGTATATGTACAAGCCCCTATCGCCATGGGAACATCACCTTTTACGACGTTCCTATGGCAATAGGGGCTTTGCCTTATTTACAAGGCAGTGTGAAGCCACTTAACGTGGCTTAACGCTGCCTTGTAAAAAAGGTGCACTTTCAAGCTATGCTTAGCGTGAAAGAGGAGGGCAATGAGTGTGCGTTGGGCGTTTCACCACAACACCCATTGATGCTGACGCTGCCTCCTATTTACAAGGGAGGCATAAATAGGAGGCAACGCCAGAATTAGGACCAGGGAAAGGCTGGTCTTTACCTGGCGAAGCGAGGAGAAATGTTTCATTTCTCCTCGTTTTTGCGGTTTTCATGTGGGCTGCGTTGTGCAGCACACATGAAAACAGCAAAACGCCAATGATTGTTTATGTACAGGAAGGTCCCCCTTCCTGCACATAAACTATCCTTTTTTTAAAGTGCCATTTTGCAACTTCTGTGAGTGCTGCATTAAGCAGCACACATAGAAGTTACAAAATGGCATTATAAGATTGTTTATGTACAGGAAGGGCATACTTCCTGTACATAAACAATCTTCCCCTGCACGCAGACACCCTTGCACTATGGTGCAAGGGTGCCTGCATAGGCGCCAAGGTGCTAAACTTTGCGTCAGCGCAGGGGGAAACACAGGTCTGCACCATATTCTTGTAAATATGGTGCTGCCCTGCGTTTTAGAAGTGGCAGAGATTATCGTTAAGCCAAGAAGGCTAACGACACGCTCCGCCAGTCCCCTTGTGCATTGGCCCTAAAGA
Organism: Lissotriton vulgaris; assembly: GCF_964263255.1. Lineage (NCBI taxonomy): Eukaryota > Metazoa > Chordata > Amphibia > Caudata > Salamandridae > Lissotriton > Lissotriton vulgaris. The sequence goes on from NC_141693.1 coordinate 1,236,782,573, forward strand.
ATTTGTGAGAGGCAGCCAAGAAGACCAGCTGCTTATGGAGAAAGTGGAAGAGCCAATATCCAACTGCAGAAATCAAACCTTCATGGATGTATGCAAAGATTATACATGGCTTGGCATAAGGAAATGAGGGGAAGTGTTAATCATTCAGTCAATACCGTGATTAGGAGGCTGGCAATAATATACATAGACAAATTAAGTAGAAGGTAGACAAATTATTATAGATAGTAGTGATGGGTGATATAAGATGTTTATGGTTTTACTCATATTCATCTTGTTTGGTATTATGGCTGCTGAAATAGCAATACAAGTTCTCATCAACCTGATACACCAAGTTTAATAGCTGATTGTACATAGTAAATAACTATTCATTATAAACACCAATTGCTGTGTGTGTCAATTACTTTCATGGAACAGGGTGAGGGTTTGTGTAACTAGAATTAACTTCTGCAAATGACAGCATCTCTTACCAGGTTGTCTGACTCGTAACACTCTAGATGAGTCTAACTCATTATAAAGAAGAGTGAGAGAGATTCCTGCCTGTTTTCCTTCGAGTGAGGCAATAAGTAAACACTCCTTGAGGCTAAGAAAATCTTTCTGGGTGTGCCCCGAATTTGTTTAACCCGTTGGCTGCTGCCGTCGGCCAACGGTCGTCGTGAGCACTACCTCGGTAGTGCTGCGCACGTCTATTGGCCGACGCGGCCCCACCCATTTCTTCAAACGTTCAGCACTGGCACAGAATGCTCGAAGCAGCCAACAGGTTAAGGAGCAGGGAGGTTCCCGACAAAATAAAATCCAATAGCAGATAGATCTTATTGAGATACATTGATAAACTTCGGAATCTAAGGGCTAGATGTATGAATGTAAATAATTGTGATTTCTTAGTTGTGAATCTCTATGAATAGTAATTAGGAAATCACGATTCTTTATATATGTACAATATAAGGCCACAATTTGCCACACGCTACTAAGTCGCATCACAAATTTTTAAATTGCTATTAGTGATTTTCAAAACTGTGGCTGGAGTTCCAAATTGCGAACACGACCACAAATTGAGATAAAACACTTCCTGATCATGGAAGGGTCTCGCAGTACCTGCCTGTAGACCAGCCTGTGTGGATGTGGAGTGCTGCTGCCATTTTCAGCTCAGCTATCCATACCCCCAAAAAAGGTCCATCTGCACCAATGGCCAACCAAAGGGGAGAAAAGGATGCAGAAACCCAAAATTGAAATTCTCAGAAAAGGAGATGGAGATCCTGACTGATGAGTGCTGTGTGAACCACGAGGTTCTATTTGGAAGGGGATCCATGACAGTCCCAGATTCTCAAAAGAAAAAAAATCTGGCAGGAAATGCATCCAAAAATAAATGCCATTGGAGTCACCCATCACTCATTAGATGCGCTCCGTCCGAGGTGGTATGACCTCAGGTCGCGTACTAGAGAAAAGGTGGCAATGCGACTGTCGGCAACCTGGACAACAGCACGTGGCCCCCAACTGTACCCCTACCCACTGCACTGGAGACCATGGTTGAGACCACACTGGAGCCTGAGGCTGTTGTGAGAATTGGGAACTTTGACTCCTCAGCACCTGGAACCTCACAAAGAAAGTGTGAATTATTCACTATTGTCACATTTCAGACCTCACATCTGTGAGAAGTTAGCCTGGGATCACTGAAATATTATCGACGGTCACATTATCGACTTACCAAAATATCGTTGACAAATTATCGACGGAAAAAATATCGACTTTCTATACTTATAACACTAATTACAAAAATATCGAGTAAAAAATATCGAGTACTTACTATATCGAATACATAAATATCGCTTCAAAAAATATTGACTACAAATATATCGTTGGACATGACATTTGCCCTAACACTACAAAAATATCGACTACAAAAATATAGACTACCAAAATATCGTCAAAAAAAAATATCGAGTTCATGTTTGTACACTTTCATTTGTAAAATACCATCTTAATCATCAATACAAGTCATTGCTCTATACAAAATACTTTTCACATATAATACCTGTTACTTAAATAAATTTTCTATTAATCAACATTTGCTATACATTCTATTACATGCATTTTATCATGTTCTAAATTTTCTTTGCATTTAACTAACATTTTCATTACTTATTTTCACATAAAAATCAATTGCATTTAAAAACGAACCTGCTTTAATGCGGGAATCACCACATACCACCATTCTCACAGCAACAAACACTCCAATTAACTAAAAAAAATTCAAACTAGCCTATACAATGCTTCATTACATCCTACAACCAATCAAATCAAAGCACACATAATACATATACTATAAAAGGGATACATGCATTCTACCATTTGTTGCTGCTACCTCTCTGGAAAGTAGATGCCAACACTCTGAAGATTTTGTTGCAGAATAAACTTCTTCAAAGATCCAGCTCACTAGCTAATTAATCAAGTAAGTAACACTGCATTTTTTAGAAATCTAAATTAGAAGTGCACTATTTTCCTTAGATGTCCTAACTCTTACACTTATTTTATTTTCATCTCTTCCTACATTTCTGATAGAAACTACTCCAAAACAATTCCTATTACATGGTCATATTTCTTCACGTGCAAAATCAGATAGTAAGTAAATAATAATGCTCTGTAATACACCAACTGCTGTTTTTAAACACTAATTTACAAGAGTATTTCATTTTTATAAACATTATATTTACAGATATACTGAGATTGTCCTATTTCTACACCAAAAAGGATAAAACTACACTAATTACACATGTAAGTATAGATGTGTTTGTTATGAAACAGACAATTTTATTATTGCACATTTCTAAGCAACATATCTTGCTTTTTACATCTTCCCTATAGATCATTTGAAAGATCCAACATCAACTATACAAAAAGACAAGAGTACCCTTCTGAAAAATGTAAGTATAATTGTAATTTGTCTAAAACTGGCCAAAAAAACGCAAACTATATTCTTAACACCATGTTATATATTTTTAATTGCCTCTACAGATATTCTGAAAACATCATACATCTATTCTACATATCCTATGAAAACATCCCATCCAACACAAACTATACCAATATTCAATAATACCCTTGTAAAAAATGTAAGTATACCTGTCATTTCTCTAAAACTGCCGAAAATAACACACACTATGTTCTTAACAACATGTTATCTATTTTATATTTCCTCTACAGATATTCTGAATACATCATACAGCTATTCTGCCTACATCAAAGAAAACGACTTATTTAGAAGTTAGTATACTTTTAAATATTTCCCATTTCCAAATGGTTCAATATAAAAATTATAATAATTTTCTTTTATTTCTTCTATCTACTCTACAGATCAGACCTGTACTAACTTGATGTACTCGACCAATTACGACAACTCTACTATTTAAACAAGTAAGTATATGTAATGTTTACATCAAATGTACAAGTAAGCAAAAATGAAAACTGCTTTTTAGTAGGAAATACGTTTGTTATGTGTAAACATTAACGTTGCTTTTCTATATTTTCATACCAACAGCAAATAAAGACATACATACAAGAAAATCCTTCTAAAGACATTTCTGCTTTTGTGACTACTACTTTGATTAACTGTAAGTATAAATACATCATTAATGATGTTACCACCACAAAAGGAAAAATATGTGTTTTGATTTTGTTTCTTTCTACTCTTTCCTAGAACAAGTAAATCAAAATGACTGAAGGTGCAGAATTTGTCATGTCTCAGAAAAATAAATTACTATTATGCTACATGGGTTATGTGTATAATCAGGAAAGACAAAGTGGTAGAAAAGTTTTTTGGAAGTGTACCAAATATTACTCCAACAAATGTTATGGGAGGGCTACTACTGAGGAAACGAATGTGCTATTTACTAGGGAACACAATCATCCCCCAAATGTCACAGAAATTGAAATTAGAGATGCTTTAGAAAGTATTAAAAGTGCTAGCACACAAAGTGATAAACCAACAACACAAATCCTTAAAGAAGAACTGGTAAAAGTCCCAGCCCATGCTTCAGGTCAACTACCCTCTATTGACTCCCTGAAACGCACAATTGCACGCACTAAACGACTCACTAGCACAACCCAACCCAACCCAACAACTTTTGATGAAATTATTATTTCACCAGAAATGGCCATCACACACAATAAAGATAAATTTATCCTTTTTGATAATGAAAGCAGTACAAACAGAATAATTATGTTTGCAACTGCAAGTAATTTACGAAAAATCCAACAGTGTCCCCAATGGATGATGGATGGAACATTTAAACCATGCCCAAAACCTTTTTATCAACTGTATTCCATCCACGGTTTATACCATAATTCTAACATACCTTTCATTTACTGTTTGCTACCCAACAAACAGCAAAATACTTACACAGAAATTTTAAATGTTCTCAAAACGGAAATCAATAATTATTTTCCAGAAAAAATAATTATTGATTTCGAATTAGCTATGATTAATAGCATTTTGAGAACATTTCCCCACACAGCAATCCAGGGTTGCTATTATCATTTTAATCAGAGCATATGGAGGCATCTCCAAAAATCTACTTTAAGTATACTATACTCTACAGATAGCACCTTTGCCTATCAAATTAAAAAGTTAATAGCCCTGGCCTACGTCCCTGTTACAGATGTAGCAGAACATTACAATTTATTAATTGACAGCACATATTACAAGAGGAATGAGGATAAATTAACCCCATTCCTGGACTATTTCGAAGACACTTGGGTGGGAAGGTTGCACAGATCTGGACATAGACGCCAGCCCAAATTCCAAATCCCTTGGTGGAATGTCTATCTTAGTACTTTAAACCAAGAGGCTAAAACCAACAACAGTGTAGAAGGGTGGCATAATGCTTTCCAAGCAACTACAAACAGAGGCAAACCCACATTCCATAACCTTCTAGAAGCTTTGAAAAAAGAACAAAGCTATCAGGAACTAAGAATGGAACAATCAGTATCACAAATAGGTCCAAAACTCACTAAACAAACAAAACAAATGTTCCGACTACTTCAAAGTCAAGTCACACTATACCCTACAACTAGAGGATTGGAATACCTGTCAATAATAGTTAAAAGTCTACTATAAAAATGTCAACTAAATAGACTAATGTCTTCTTACAATAATACTAAAATTTAAATGTCATAAACATATATAATCAATTATAAATAATACATATTTGTTTGACAAACTTATTAAAATTAATAAAAATATTTCGTAACAAATATGCAATGTTTATAATTTCATCACACATACACATAACATTAAAATTCGACATTTCCCACCCAATGAAAATTGTAAATAAAATACTTACAATTTTTGGAGATGAGAAAGACGCAATCAAGCAAAAAGCAATCCATAGAATCCAATCCAATATCTTACAATTCCAATATGGGAAACCCTCAAAAACCCGAAAATGAAAGTTAAAAATTAAAAAAAACGCTCCAGGAAATACCGAAAACAGTAGTGTGGACACTTTAGTATTTAAAGTGATATACACACAACTTTTAAAAAACGGTCACGCATATCAATGTATTAATCCGATTCGAAACCCTCCATAAAACCCGAAAAAGGTTCAAAAAGTGTTAAAACCGCTCCTGGCAAACACGAAAAATAGGAGATAAATGTCAAAATATAAGCATAATAAGTCTAACATTTGTTTCTCCGTAAAAAAACACGCTTCCTTCCATGTAGTTTTCATGCGAGGAACCGGAACCTGTAAAATAACATACATAACGAAACCCACCCACAAATACCCCCTTCACATTTGTAAATATACTAACAATTAACATTAACCATGTAAGAAGACATTTCCGAACCCTTAAAATAACACTTGAAGCAAAAAAATCACGACACAACTATAACGGAGACTTTTCACCAAAACGCTACTTAAAGAATTAATACATACACCAAGAAACACTACAAAGTTCGATTATACCCTCAAACATGACCACTTACTTATAATTTGTAGGTATAAATAACCTTACCTCTCTCCACGCGAAGCAACTCCCAACCGCGAGCTTCTCCAGTCCAGAATGGAGCGCAATAACCTTACGCGGTAAAAAAGTAGTCCCCTTAACCCATTTGTGTAAAAGTATAATAGACAATACAATGTAATAGTTTAAAAATATAATACATACACATGTATAATTTAACAAATTAATACACTATATTCATTACATTTTTCCTTATTTTAGAAAAATAAATATATTTAATATAAATTAATATATAATAATTATTATATATTAATAATATTAAATAAATATGTAAAACTTTGAATAAAAGATGTAAATATTTGGTTATTGTGTACATTTATATGAATAAGTTTGTGTTTATTTGTAAGTAAACATTATAAATGTGTATGGTAATAATTAATAATAATAAATAATATAACTTATTTATTGTTATTAATATAACAATTTGAACGATTTACTATATAAACAATGGCCTGAAAAAAAGTATTTGTTTTATCTGTGAATGTATGTTTTTTAGAAAATAATAAAGGAATGTTTATGTTTATAAATTAATAATAATAATAATAAATAAAATAGTTATTATTTTTAATAATTATTACAAAATGTTTTATAATAATTTCTAACTATAACAAAAGTATATAATAGCTTAACTAATATTTTGCCAATACCAGATATTATAATTCAACATATTGTTTCCCTATACAATTATAAAGTTTACAACCAAATAGATTGCTATGTTTAATTTAAAAACAACATTTTCTGAAATATATACCAAGAAATGTTTTATTTTGTATTTCAATTTCTTCTAACAAATGTAATAATAGTCATGTTACTTGTAAAAAAAAAAATGTTTTATATATATTTAATGATATTAATATTTAATATTAACATTATTAAATATTAATGTAAGAAATGTATTATAAATCATTTATTATGTATTTCAATATAAATACTTGTAACTGTAAGTGAATGATGTGAATATGTTAAATTTACAGAAATAATGTTGTAAACAATTTTATTTTAATTATTGACAACATGTATATAAATGTAAATGTGTTATTCTGTGAATACGAAAAGTCAAAATAATGTGATATTATTTTTGTTTGTGATTGTATTGTAGTACACAATAAAAATTTAAAAAATTGTTTAATAAAGTTTTTTGAAAACATCCATGTTGCATTATTTTTTAATATTAAAAGACAGTAATGAACAAATGTATGCAAATGTGCTGCACACTGACCAATTTAATATGTCCTATTGCTACTCCAGTCAAGCTAATATCATAAAATGTGGTGGACACTGACCAATATTTATTTAGTAATCAAACTCCAGTGTAGGTAATATCAGTGATGGTGCTGGACACTAACCAATTAACAATTAGAATTCCAACTCCACTCTAGCTACTGTCTGCAAAGATACTAATACATATATTTTTTAGATAAAAGTAAAACTTAATAATGTAAAGTGATTTTTTTTGTATTTTCCTGTAATATCTTTAATGTATAAGTGTTTTATTTAACACTATACACCAGCACTCCAAAATACCCAAAACTGTCCCTGAACCCTAAAAATACCCCTTCACCCCAAAGCCCAAAACTGTTCCAGAACCCTACAAATACCCCTTTATCCACAAACTTAAAACTGCCCCTGAACCCTACAAATACCCCTTTACCCACAAACTGAAAACTGACCTCAACCCAAAAAATACCCCTTTAGCCAAGAACTGAAAACTGACCCAGAACCCCAAAAACACCCCTTTACCCACAAACTGAAAACTGACCCTGATCCCCAAAAATACACATTTACCCAAGAACTGAAAACTGACCCTGACCCTTTACAAAACTCCTTTACCCACAAACTGAAAACTGACCCTGAACCCTACAAATACCCCTTTACCCACAAACTGAAAACTGACCTCAACCCAAAAAATACCCCTTTACCCAAGAACTGAAAACTGACCCAGAACCCCAAAAATACCCCTTTACCCACAAACTGAAAACTGACCCTGATCCCAAAAAATACACCTTTACCCAAGAACAGAAAACTGACCCTGAACCTTTTAAAAACTCCTTTACCTACAAACTGAAAACTAACCCTGAACCCTACAAATACCCCTTTACCCACAAACTGAAAACTGACCCTCAACACTAAAAATACCCCTTTACCAACAAACTGAAAACTGACCCTCAACCCTAAAAATACCCCTTTACCCACAAACTGAAAACTGACCCAGAAGCCCAAAAATACCCCTTTACCCACAAACTGAAAACTGACCCTGATCCCAAAAAAAAACACCTTTACCCAAGAACTGAAAACTGACCCTGAACCTTTAAAAAACTCCTTTATCCACAAACTGAAAACTGACCCTGAACCCTACAAATACCCCTTCACCCACAAACTGAAAACTGACCCTCAACCCAAAAAATACTCCTTTACCCACAAACTGAAAACTGACCCTCAACAAAAATAAAACCCCTTTACCCAACACCAGAAAACTGACCCTGAACCCTATACGTGGCGAAGGTAGCCGAGAAGGTGGTTAATGCTCAGCTCACGGAGCACCTGGAAAAATGTAACTTACTACATCCCTCGCAATCAGGATTTAGGGCGGGCTACTCTACGGAGACGGCCCTCCTAAGAGCCACTGAGACTCTAAGAGCAGGGGCAGATGCTGGTCACACAATGGCCCTGAGCATGCTTGACCTAAGCGCGGCTTTTGACACTGTGGCGCACTCCATCTTGCTACGGTGTCTGAACGAAGCTGGGGTCGTTGGTCCTGCGCTGGGCTGGCTGCAATCTTTCCTTACTGAGAGATGTTTCCAGGTTCAGCAGGGGACTTGCCGCTCAGGGGAGATGTCATTAGACCAGGGAGTGCCTCAGGGCTCTGCTTTGAGCCCCACTCTTTTTAACTTATACATGGCCTCTCTGGCGAAAGTTGTACACTCTTTTGGGGTGGAATTAGTGTCGTACGCTGACGACACTCAGCTGCTGATCTCCCTATCACAGAGTACCTCCAACACCCCTAAACATTTTAAATCCTGTATGCAGGCATTAGCAGAGTGGATGGATGCCCATTGTCTAAAACTCAATGGCTCGAAAACAGAGGTGCTGGTGGTAGGGGGTAAAAGCGAAAAATGGTCGGATGAGTGGTGGCCTTCATGTCTGGGCCCTACCCCCATACCATGTCAGGAGGCCAAGAATCTGGGAATTTGGATGAACCCCTCGCTCTCATATGAAGGCCACATAAGGCGCCTTGTGGGCAAATGTTTTGGAGTCCTAAAGGCCCTAAACAAGAACTTAGACCTCCTCCCTTTATCAGCCAGAAGAACACTAACGCAGGCACTAGTGACCTCTCGGTTAGATTATGGCAACATTTTGTTCCTTGGGGCAACCGAGGGCAGCATAGGTCGCCTACAAGTCATCCAGAACTCCGCCGCCAGACTGGTGTTAAGAAGACCCAGGAGAGCTAGCTCGAAACTGGCGCTGGATGCGCTTCATTGGCTGCCGGTGAAGAAGCGTGTGCTATTTAAGTGCCTCCTTTTTTGCCATCGGATTGTCTGGGACAAGTCACCGACATATCTGAAGGAGCTAGTCAGCCGATATGAACCTACCAGGACCCTCCGTTCAGAGGGTACCGGTTTGCTGACAGTACCCAGGATCAGGAAGGCGAGAATAGGTGGACGTTCCTTCGCGCTACTAGCAGCTCAAAATTGGAACAAACTACCTCCTGTGTTGAGACTGGAGGGTAATGAACTGCGGTTCAGGGCTCTGCTCAAAACACACCTATATACGGCATAGAGTCTGGGTTTTCTATGCTGGTTTCACTGGTAGCTTAGCGCGGGGACACGCCGTGATGGCGTTACTGAGCGCTCTATAAGCTCTTTATTATTATTATTATTATTATTATTATTATAAATACCCCTTTACCTACAAACTGAAAACTGACCCTAAACCCTATAAATACCCCTTTACCCACAAACTAAAAACTGACCCTGACCACAAAAAATACACCTTTACCCCTAAACTGAAAACTGACACTGATTCTTAAAAAACACCCCTTAACCCACAAACTGAAAACTGACCCTCAACCCAAACAATACCCCTTCACCCAAGAACAGAAAACTGACCCTCAATCTTTAAAAAAGCCCTTAACCCACAAACTGAAAACTGACCCTTAACCCTTTAAAAACCCCTTTACCCACAACCTGAAAAATTTACCAAATCCCACTAAATACACCTTTACTCACGAACAGAAGAATGAGCCAGAACCCTAAAAAATTACCCTATACAAAAAATTATTTAACTGACCCTGAACACTATAAATAATAATGTACACAACATTATACAATAATATTTAATTGACAAAAAAAGAATAATGTAAAAAAAAAAAGAAAATATATTATCACATTAGCTATAATAATATATTTGATTAATTTATATTGTTTATTTCCAATTAATTCATTAACATGAACATACATTTATACATTAAATTAAAATGCATCCAATTAATGTAATTAAGTTATTATTATTAATTAATTACCAATTAATCAATTAAAATAAAATGCAATATATTATTAAGATAATTAACTAATTATAAATAATTTTGTAACAATTTCTAAATTTCAATAATATGATAATTAATAATAAGATAAATAACAAATTATTATTAATTAATAACCAATTTATCAATTAAAATAATATACAAATCAATAATAAAAAACATTCACTAATTATTATTAATTAATTACCAATAATTCAATTAAATAAAATTCTTAATACTTAATAAAACATTTAACTAATTAATATTAATTAATTACCAATTAAAATTTAATTAAAACAATTAACAAACATATATTAATTAATTAATTATTATTAAATTACTTCCCACCCTATTCCCCTATAAACCCACAACCCGCTCCTAAACATTAACTACTATTTATTAATATTTTATATTTTATTTATTTTTTTTACAATTTTTTTCTACATATTCTCGATATTTTTGACTTTCACTAATTTTCGATATTTTGTCTGGTCGATATTTTTGAGTCGATATTTTTGTATTCGATATTTTTTGGTCATTTTTTCAGTCGATATTTTGTCCAACGATATTCCTATAGTCGATATTTTGGTAATGTCGATATTTTTCCATCGATATTTTGTCCATTCGATAATATGTAGTCGATATTATGTCCAGTTACCGTTAGCCTGGCATATGATGTCCACTATTCTAGTGGATACCTTGCACCAGTCTAAACGACCCTTATTGATGGTGGTTGTAAAGTCAACCTTATAGACAAGCTATCCGAGTGGTAGCATGGACCAGCAGTCTTAGGCTAAACTCCAAAGAGCATGTGAAGCTGTTTGATTTACCAATTATAATCCCTTGAATACCAAATGAAAGGACACCACTTGAGGTATATATAAAATATATATGTATTTTTTTCTAAAACAACCCCTCTGACTTCTTTATGAGGTCAGAGATCGAAGTACATCACAAGTTACTCAATTAGCATACAATAAGTTGCACAAATACAGTTTTGCCCTAGGGGCCTCACAAACCATATACTAAGTAAGTGATATAAGAACCACTTCAGGAATAGGGAATAGGCCTAGGGCCTAGGGAATCGCCGGGGCTACACTAGACAACCAAAGGTTAGGAAGTAGGAGGCCCACAGGAGACGCGTGCAGTGTCTAAACACAGTCGCGAGTTACCATTGACTTATAATGGAGAACGAAGAAGTTACAAAGTTACAGATTAAGGACACTTCTGGGTGGACTACGGTGAAACCCCTTTTAACTAGGACACTTGAAGAGTCAATACCCACAGGAGCACCGGAGTACTCGAGTTACCCCACCCAGGGAAGCGGGGTGCATAGGTGTCTTTTCGTGTCGGGTGTCATCGATGCTTTCAATGGAGATCTGCAAAAGAAGTGCTGCAGGCGGCCAGTGGAAGAGTGTCCGAGTGGATCCAAGAGTGGATCCAAGAGTGGATCGAAGAAGTGAAGAACCTGAAAGCAGAGGGGACAGAGTCTGGGTCACTAGCCAGTGACCAGGAAGGAACCAGGAAGGAACCAGGCGATGTCGCGATGATCTCAGGTGAGGAGGTGAAGCTTGTCTCTGCAGCCACGAGGACCAGGAGGCATCGATGACAACCAGGAGCTGGATTCAAGCTGGGCTACAAAGGCTCTAGTTGACTGCAGTGTTGGTATCCATATTGAACATAACAAGCCTTGGCAAACGCAATCCACGCAGGAAGTGAAGATTGGCTTCAGTTCAGACCAGCAAGGTCTGGGGAGCTTCTCCTTTGCAGGGAAGTTGGAGAATGCCTGGAGCAACCAGGAAAGTAGTGTAGTTTCAAAAGAAAGTCTTTGGAAGGCTAACTAGCCAACGGGCTAGCAACCGGGAAGACGCATCAAGCTGAAATGCAGTAGCAGGCCCCACACAGCACTCGTGGAGTGTGGAGGGCTGAGCTTTGGTGCAAATGGCGCTCGAGACTGGGACTTCTCATACCCCCATGCACAACTGCAAGGGTACCTCAGGAGTCGAGCCGAGCCGTTAGCAAAATGCAGGAAGTCCAGGGTGTCCGGTCCCACGTCTCTCGTGTCCGCCACGGGTCTCAGCTTTGCTGAGGATGTGGATGTGGATGTGGATCGGAGTTGGAGAAGTCCAGTTCCTGAGTTGCTGAGTCTTCGGGTTTTGGCAGGAGCATCAACAAAGCAAACTGGCAAGTTACTGGTGGTGCCTGTTTGCACAGGGTGGTCACTCCTTGACCACAAGGGAGATGTCTTCAGTCTTCTAGTCAATGTAGAAAGTCGAAGGTCCAAGAGTTTTGTTTCAGAGTTTCAGTCCAGGATAATCTAAAGTCTCTAGACACAGCTCCTATCTTTATACTGATTTTAGGGGCTGGATTACCGGCCAGGTCCCTCCTATGGGTGGACCTGGGAAGGGGGGTTGTTACACCCCTTTCCCTTTGTCTAGTTTCGCGCCAGAGCGGGGCTGGAACCGGGATATGCATGGAGCACCTTGTGTGCCCCAGGCAGTGTCTGGAAAAGCATTTTTCCATTCAACCCACCCTGCCCCAATACACTACAGGCTGTCTGGGGAGGTGCTAGCACCTCCCCTGACAGGAAACCTATTGTCCAGGCCTCCCTTGCCGTAGTTTCATCCAGCAGCAGGAGGTCAGACTCGTGTCTGTGGCAGCAGCATCCATTTTGTGATGATGAGTCTCTGTTTAACTTTAACCGGGTAAAGCAGTAACTACATGTCTTCTACCTCTAGAAGGGTGGAATGCTACCCCCACCGCCAGCACTGGCGGGGGGGAGGTAGTATTCCAAAGTGTTTGACACCTTACACAACATGTTTTGATAAAGCCAAACCAAAGTTAGCATTAACCGCGAGGATTATAATGCACTTAAGAGTATATGGTATGGCTATATCATAGAACAGCTATAGGGAGATGGTTCCGAAAGCTGCAGAGGGGCTCAGCTCATGCTGGGGCACCCTCTCACAGAAAACCAAGCACTCTGCCTCCAGGATTGTTAAGGCCTGCCATAGGAGTGACTTATAGGTTACTATGTGTCTATATATAAGGTAGATATAGATATACTTTATCTAAGTAAGGGGTGATTACACCACCTTACCCAAGCTGAGTAATCAGCCTGTGGTGTCAGTTTGGATGGCCAGCCAGGGGTGGCATAATACATGCTGCAGCACCTGGTAGGCCTTGGATGCACCTATGCCCTGGGTACCTATGGTACAATATACAGGGGCTTACAAAGGTGACCCAATATCCAATCTGGTATGTACCCAAAGTACATGGTATCAATTTAGAGAGAGAACAGCTGGGCTGTGGGTCTGATTAGCAGGCCCACAGCCACACTAAAGTCGAAAAAACAGAGAATCACAGCAAAAAGTGGGGATGACCATAGGAAGCAGACCCTACTCTCCTACACAACACCCCCCCCCCCCAAAAAAAGTAGGAACATTAAACTAACCTTGACCAGTTGAGTCTTCATGTTCTAAGTGGAAATATCTGGAGAGTCCATCTGCATTGGCATGGTCAGTCCCAGGTCTATGTTACACTGTAAAGTCCATCCCCTGTAGGGAAATGGACCACCTAAGCAGTTTGGGATTTTCACCCTTCATCTGATTTGGCCACAAGAGGGACTTATGGTCTGTCTGAATCTTGAAGTGAGTACCAAACAAGTATGACCTCAACTTCTTCAGTGCCCAAACCACAGCAAAGGCCTCCCTCTCAATAGCTGACCAACGTTTCTCTCTCGGGTTCAGACTTCTGCTAATAAAAGCTATTGGCTGGTCTTGACCATCTTTATTCAGTTGTGAAAGAACAGCACACACACCCAATTCAGAAGCATCTGTTTGAACAATGAATTCCTTGGAGTAGTCTGGACTTTGCAGAATAGGTGCAGTGCACATGGCCTGCTTCAGGTCATCAAATGCCTTTTGACAGCTTACTGTCCACTGAACTTTCTTTGGCATTTTCTTTGAGGTTAAGTCATTAAGAGGAGTCACAATGGACTCATAGTTCTTAACAAACTTTCTGTAGTACCCAGACAGGCCCAAGAAAGCTCTGACCTGTGTCTGGGTGGTGGTAGGAGTCCAGTCCTTTATGGTCTGGATCTTGCTCTCCAATGGGTGAACCTGACCTCCACCTCCAAGGTGGCCCAGGTACATAACCTTACTCTGCCCTATCTGGCACTTGGTAGCCTTGCTAGTTAGGCCTGCCTTCTGCAGGGCCTCCAAAACATTCTTCAGGTGGATCAGGTGATCTTCCCAAGTGGAGGTAAAGACAGCAATATCATCAAGATAAGCTGCACAGTAGTCATCCAGACCTGAGAGGACTTGGTTCACCAACCTTTGGAATGTGGCAGGTGCATTCTTCAGACCAAAGGGCATTACCACAAATTGATAATGACCTCCTGGGGTTGAAAATGCTGTTTTGGCTTTTGCATCATCAGCTAGTCTGATCGGCCAGTAGCCAGCTGTCAAGTCAAATGTATTCAAAAACTTGGCAGAAACCAATCTGTCAATGAGATCATCTGCTCTTGGTATTGGGTAGGCATCTGTCCTAGTGACAGCATTGAGGCCTCTATAATGCACGCAAAACCTCATCTCTCCCTTACCATCTTGGGTGTGAGGTTTAGGCACTAGGACTACAGGACTGACCCAAGGGCTCTCTGAGGGCTCAATGACTCCCAACTCCAACAACCTTTGGACCTCTGTCCTGATACAGTCCCTGATATGATCAGGTTGCCTGTAGATTTTACTCTTCACAGGAAGACTGTCACCAGTGTCCACCTCATGGGTACACCAGCTAGTCTGACTTGGAGTCAGAGAAAACATATGTCTGTGGGACGGTAGAACTTGTCTGCAGTCCTTCTGCTGCTGTTCAGTGAGGCGGCCTGCCATGGCTACACCATCAACTGAACCATCATCAGGGTTCTGAGAAAGCAGGTCTGTGAGAGGGTCACTCTCTTCCTCCTGCCCCTCATCTGTAGCCATGAGCAAGCCCATGTCTGCCCTGTCAACATATGGTTTCAATCTGTTGACATGAAGCACCCTGTGGGGGCTCCTTGGAGTTCCAAGGTCAACCAAATAGGTTACCTTTCCCTTCTGCTCAACAATAGTGTGGGGTTCAGACCATTTGTCTTGGAGTGCTGCTGGGGCCACTGGCTCCAACACCCACACTTTCTGTCCTGGCTGGTAAACAGTCAGTCAGAAAAAAGGTTTCTGTTTCCAGATACCTGAGAGCCTAGCTAGAGGAAAGGACAGCCACTGCTCAATGTGGTTGGCTGTTGGAAGTAGTGTCTAATGTGTAACAAAGGAAAAATTGTTCCTTTTTTAGGTGTCCCCTCACTCACCGGGGTTGCCCCACGGTGACATGCTTCATCATTGGGGCCATCCCAGTCCTCTACGGGCTGGGGCGTGCTACGACTTGCGGAGTTACGTAGGAGCACTTAAATGGACTATGTGTGGTGCATGTGTATTTGTGGGGAGTGGACTATGTGATGAAATTAAAAGTTACCTGCCCAGTAGGTTACTAATAAACTTTATTCTGGCCTCTAGGTGGTAGTATTAAAAACGGGGTAGGGAGATAGGCTATCCTAAACTTAATGTGTCCAGATGTTTCTATCAACTCCTAAGTCGACTGTTTCTCCCTCCGGTCCGGACCGGAGGGAGAAACAGTAGGTGCCTGAAAACAGGAGGTAACCGGAGCACAAAGTTGCGAGGATACCGATACCCCTCCGACTCCATGGGGCCCAGTTAGGTCTCAAAAGAAAGAACCACGTGTTTTTGGGAACAAAATACGTAGGTATAAATGCATGCACTTAACAGAGTTTGCTGCAGTTTAAAACCTTTTTACAAATATCTCATTGATAGAGTAAGGAGTGGCGAACACAGGGCTGGTCCCTGTGTAGTCCCGAAGAAGTGCTTGGGGTATGCACGAAACATGTCGACTTAGGAGTTGATAGGAACATCTGGACACATTAAGTTTAGGATAGCCTATCTCCCTACCCCGTTTTTAATACTACCACCTAGAGGCCAGAATAAAGTTTATTAGTAACCTACTGGGCAGGTAACTTTTAATTTCATCACATAGTCCACTCCCCACAAATACACATGCACCACACATAGTCCATTTAAGTGCTCCTACGTAACTCCGCAAGTCGTAGCACGCCCCAGCCCGTAGAGGACTGGGATGGCCCCAATGATGAAGCATGTCACCGTGGGGCAACCCCGGTGAGTGAGGGGACACCTAAAAAAGGAACAATTTTTCCTTTGTTACACATTAGACACTACTTCCAACAGCCAACCACATTGAGCAGTGGCTGTCCTTTCCTCTAGCTAGGCTCTCAGGTATCTGGAAACAGAAACCTTTTTTCTGACTTTAATGACTGGAGGGCGAGCCAAGCTATTAACCCTCTAACTCCCTTAGTTCTTTTCCTGGTAAACAGTCAGCACAGCCTTTTGGTCATGCTAGGCTTTTTGAAGTTGCTGGCTATCCTCAAGGGTTTTGGATGCCTTTTTCATATACTCAGCCATCCTGCAGCTGAGACCAAGTACATAATCCACTATATCTTGCTTTGGAGCTTTGATAGGTAACTCCCATCCTTCCTTCACCAGACAAAGGGGTCCTCTTACAGGGTGCCCAAATAGAAGCTCAAAAGGGCTGCAGCCAACCCCCTTCTGTGGGACCGCTCTGTAAGCAAACAAAAGGCAGGGCAGTAGGATGTTCCATTTTCGCCTAAGCTTTTCAGGTCTTATTGAATCTTTCAACTAGACCATTGAACTGTGGATTTTAGGGTGTGGTGAACTTGTAGTTCACTCCACACTCTTTCCACATAGCAGTCAAATATCCAGACATAAAGTTTGCACCTCTGTCTGAGACAACCTCCTTCGGAAAACCCACTCTTGAGAAAAATCCCAGGAGGGCTCTTGCCACAACAGGTGCTGTTGTGGTCCTTAGGGCAATAGCTTCTGGGTATCTGGTGGCACGGTCCACTACCACCAGAATAAGCCTGTGCCCAGATGCTGTTTGGGGATCCATTGGTCTAACAATGTCTATCCCAACTCTCTAAAAGGGAACCCCCACCACAGGTAGTGGTATTAGGGGGGGCCTTTGTGGTGCCACCTGATTTGCCACGGGCTTTGAAGGTGACACAGGAGCAACAAAACTCCTTGGTATCTTTTGACATGTGAGGCCAGTGAAAGTGAGGAACAATCCTGTCCCAAGTCTTGTTCTGGCCAAGATGTCCTGCTAGGGGAATATCATGGGCTAAGGTGAGAAGGAAGCCCCTGAATGCCAAAGGTATTACCAACCTCCTAGAAGCACCATGCTTGGGGTCTCTAGCCTCTGAATATAGGAGCCCTTCATCCCAACACACTCTATGGGTACCTGTAGCATTCCCAGCAGCCTCAGCAGCAGCTTGCTGTCTGAGGGGTTCAAGAGAAGGGCAGTCCAACTGCGCCTGCCTCAGATCTGCCCTTGAAGGTCCCCCTGTCCCAAGAAACTCAACCTGATCAGGCTCAAGCTCTTCTGGGACAGTTCCTTCTTGGGTCTCACAATCAGCTACCTTGGAAGGCTGATCCCCACCCTGAGGCAAGGGGGAAGGCACTGCCTTAACCCTACTGCTTCTCCTCCTGGTAGGAAACTGGTCCATATTTGCAGGATCAATGGCCTGTTCAGTGTTGCACTTTTTGGCCTGTGACCTGGTCACAGCAAGGACATGTGCTGAAATACCTAGCATCTCTGCATGGGTCCTATACTCCACTTCAGACCAGACTGAAGATTCCAGATCATTGCCAAGCAAACATTCTACAGGGAGGTCTGAACAAACAACAACTCTTTTGAGGCCAGTTACCCCTCCCGAAGAGAAATTAACAATTGCCATACTATGGGTGGTAGTGACATTGCTTGCATTGGTCACTAGGTAATTGTCACCTAGTATTATCTGTCCAGGGTCCACAAAGTTGGGTGTCACCATTGTGACACTTGCACATGTGTCTCTGTAGGCCTGAGCCACTTTGTTATTAATCAAAGGAGTCTGTCTGTACTTGCCCAAGTTACTGGGGCTCACAGTAGATGACATGGCCATGTCCACATCACAGACAAGAACAGCTTGATTTAGTATTCTGACTAGGCCAGAATCCACCTCAGTTCCCACGGTCAACCCTACTATACCCTTCTGTTGAGAACCACCACTATTAGCTTTACTAGGGGGAACAGTTGCCTTAGGGGCAATGTTGGCTGGAGCTGCCTCCTTCTTGATGCATTCACTGGTCCAGTGAGTAGTAACCTTGCAAAAGTTGCACCATGGTTTCTTTGGACCTTCTTTCTTTTTAGACTTTTGGGGACCCCCACCATTAGAAGCTTATTTGGGACCTGGTGAAGACTTCTGGTCTTTTGCTTTCTCCCCACCCTTTTGGTCTTGCTTCTTCTGATCACCACCTTGGTTCTGTACCTTCAGCTTCACCCTGGTTCTGACCCATTTGACTGCCTTCTTTCCCAATTCTTGGGGAGAGGTCAGATCAGAGTCAATCAGGTGTTGATGCAATAACTGGTTCTGACAGTTGCTAAGTATTTGTTCTCTCATGATCAAATTATACAATCCTGTATAGTCCTTAACTTTACTGCCCAGTAACCAGCCCTCCAGAGCCTTAGTAGCACAATCTACAAAGTCAGTCCAGTCCTGAGTCTGTATCTTCTTGGTGTCTCTGAACAGCAACCTATACTGCTCAGTGGTTAAGCCAAACCCATCTATCAGAGCACTCTTCAGGACAGTTCAGTTGTTAGCATCCTCGTCACTAACTGTGAGGAGCTTGTCTCTTCCTTTATCTGAAAAGGAGAGCCATAAGATTTCTGTCCACTGACTCTGGGATACCTGCTGTACTTTGCAGGCCCTCTCCAAAGCAGTTATCCACTTGTGGATGTCATCCTCACTCTTGTACGGAGGGACAATCTTATTTAGGTTTTTATGGTCATAAGACCTTTCCCTATCACTAGGAATGTTGCTGTCACCAGTGGGTTCTAACCCAATCAACTTTTGCTCTCTAGCAAGAGCCAGGGTCTCTTTTGCAAGGGCAATTTCTTGCCTCTTGATCCTAAGATGTACTTCCTTCATCCTAGCTTTGTGCTCTATCCTCTGAGGGGAAGTCATCCTCCTTAGAGCAGAGGCATCAGACCCTACTGAGTCATCAGAATGCTCAGAGCCACTGGACAGTTACCTGTGCCTTCTGCGTCTCCTGTTAGGCCTACTTGGAAAGGTAGGAGGGGGCCCACCAAGGCCCTATCCACTCCCAGGTAGTCCTGTGTTGCCCAGGATAGGTTCAGCAACCTCATCCTGTTCAGCATCCACCTCCTCATCAGATAGTGCTGGATCTTCCCCAACATTCTCTTCTGTGGATGGATGGCCCCCCTCTCTGCTACCTTGGTTATCTGTGTCTGATGCATTCTCTGTATCATGGGCCACTAAGATATCCACCAGGTGGTTAAAGGCTTCTAAATTCATTAAAAGTAAATGAGTCATACTTAGAAGGTGCCCTTGGAGGGTCTTCTGTGGGGAGAGACACACTAGGCTCTCCTCCTAAGGACATTTTCTAGTGAGGTGTGGTGTGTGCACCTACCTACACTAAATGTTATCTACCAGGACCTCTCTAGGAGTTGCAGTCAGGGTGTGCTAAGCCCTTTGCTATTCAACAACCAAGTTCAGTAGAACTTAAAGTATTATACGACTTGACTTATATGTACCTAATGGTACCTTAATGTGATCTTTCAAATAATATTACAAGATTATATGGTAAAACAAATTCAAGCTCTTATCCATTCTCTGCCCACCTATGTGAGAAGTTAGCCTGGCATATGATGTCCACTCTTCTAGTGGGCACCTTGCACCAGTCTAAACGACCCTTATTGATGGTGGTTGTAAAGTCAATACATGGTGGTTGGTGGTTGTATAGACAAGCTATCCTAGTGGTAGCATGGATCAGCAGTCTTAGGCTAAACTCCAAAGAGCATGTGAAGCTGTTTGTTTTACCAATTATAATCCCTTGAATACCAAATGAAAGGACACCACTTGAGGTATATATAAAATATATATGTATTTTTTCTAAAACAACCCCTCTGACTTCTTTATGAGGTCAGAGATCGAAGTACATCACAAGTTACTCAATTAGCATATGATAAGTTGCACAAATACAGTTTTGCCCTAGGGGCCTCACAAACCATATACTAAGTAAGGGGTATAAGAACCACTTCAGGAATAGGGAATAGGCATAGGGCCTAGGGAATCGCCGGGGCTACACTAGACAACCAAAGGTTAGGAAGTAGGAGGCCCACGGGAGATGCGTGCAGTGTCTAAACACAGTCGCGTGTTACTATTGGCTTATAATGGAGAACGAAGAAGTTACAAAGTTACTGATTAAGGACACTTCCGGGTGGACTACGGTGACACCCCTTTTAACTAGGACACTTGAAGAGTCAATACCCATGGGAGCACCGGAGTACTCGAGTTACCTCACCCAGGGAAGCCGGGTGCATAGGTGTCTTTTCGTGTCGGGTTTCGTCGATGCTTTCAATGTAGATCTGCAAAAGAAGTGCTGCAGGCGGCCAGTGGAAGAGTGTCCGGGTGGATCCAAGAGTGGATCGAAGAAGTGAAGAACCTGAAAGCAGAGGGGACAGAGTCTGGGTCACTAGCCAGTGACCAGGAAGGAACCAGGCGGTGATGCAGTGATCTCAGGTGAGGAGGTGAAGCTTGTCTCTGCAGCCACGAGGAGCAGGAGGCATCGACGACAACCAGAAGCTGGATTTGAGCTGTCCCACAAAGGATCTAGTTGACTGCAGTGTTGGTATCCACATTGGACCCAACAAGCTTTGGAAAACGCAATCCATGCAGGAAGTAAAGATTGGCTTCAGTTCAGACCAGCAAGGTCTGGGGAGCTTCTCCTTTGCAGGGAAATTGAGCAAGCCTGGAGCAACCAGAAAAGTGGTGTAGTTTCAAAAGAAAGTCTTCAGAGGGCTAACTAGCCAGCGGGCTAGCAACCGGGAAGACGCATCGAGCTGAAATGCAGAGTGCTGAGCTTTGGTGCAAATGGCGCTCGGGTCTGGGGCTTCTCATACCCAATGCACAATTGCGAGGGTACCTCGGGAGTCGAGCAGTTAGCAAAATGCAGGAAGTCCAGGGTGTCCGGTCCCACGTCTCTCGTGTCTGCCACGGGTCTCAGCTTTGCTGTGAATGTGGATCGGAGTCGGAGAAGTCTGGAAGTCCAGTTCCTGAGTCACTGAGTCTTCGGGTTTTGGCAGGAGCGTCGACAAAGCAAACCGGCAAGTTACTGGTGGTGCCTGTTTGCACAGGGTGGTCACTCCTTGACCACAAGGGAGATGTCTTCAGTCTTCTAGTCGATGTAGAACGTCGAAGGTCCAAGAGTTGTGTTTCAGAGTTTCAGTCCAGGATAATCTAAAGGCTCTAGACACAGCTCCTATCTTTATACTGATTTTAGGGGCTGGATTACCTGCTAGGTCCCTCCTATGGGTGGACCTGGGAAGGGGGTGGTTACACCCCTTTCCCTTTGTCCAGTTTCGTGCCAGAGCAGCACTGGAGTACCCTAGCAACTGGTCTGAACCGGGCTATGCATGGAGCACCTTGTG
Source organism: Lissotriton vulgaris (assembly GCF_964263255.1). Lineage (NCBI taxonomy): Eukaryota > Metazoa > Chordata > Amphibia > Caudata > Salamandridae > Lissotriton > Lissotriton vulgaris. Next base: position 1,236,804,735 of record NC_141693.1, read on the forward strand.
TGCCCCAGGCGGTCTCTGGAAAAGCATCTTTCCATTCAACCCACCCTGCCCCAATACACTACAGGCTGTGTGGGGAGGTGCTAGCACCTCCCCTGACAGGAAACCTATTGTCCAGGCCTCCCTTGCTGGAGTTTCATCTAGCAGCAGGAGGTCAGACTCGTGTCTGTAGCAGTAGCATCCATTTTGTGATGCTGAGGCTCTGTTTAACTTTAACCGGGTAAAGCAGTAACTACATGTCTTTTCCCTTTAGAAGGGTGGAATGCTACCCCCGCCGCCAGAACTGGTGGGAGGGGGGAGGTAGTATTCCAAAGTGTTTGACACCTTACATGACATGTTTTGATAAAGCCAAACCAAAGTTAGCATTAACCGCGAGGATTATAATGCACTTAAGAGTATATGGTATGGCTATATCATAGAACAGCTGTAAGGAGATGGTTCCGAAAGCTGCAGAGGGGCTCAGCTCATGCTAGGGCACCATCTCACATAAAACCAAGCACTCTGCCTCCAGGATTGTTAAGGCCTGCCATAGGAGTGACTTATAGGTTACTATGTGTATATATATAAGGTAAATATAGATATACTATATCTAAGTAAGGGGTGATTACACCACCTTACCCAAGCTGAGTGATCAGCCTGTGATGTCAGTTTGGATGGCCAGCCAGGGGTAGCATAATACATGCTGCAGCCCCTGGTAGGCCTTGGATGCACCTATGCCCTGGGTACCTATGGTATACAGGGGCGTACAAAGGTGACCCAATATCCAATCTGGTATGTACCTAAAGTACATGGTATCAATTTAGAGAGAGAACAGCTGGGCTGTGGGTCTGATTAGCAGGCCCACAGCCACACTAAAGTCGAAAAACCAGAGAATCACAGCAAAAAGTGGGGGTGACCATAGGAAGCAGACCCTACTCTCCTACAACATCTATGTCCAAATCCACATAGAACTGTAGCATATATTCAACAGTTATTCCTCAAGTTAATCCCAAAAAAGTACTGTTATAGTACACTATAGGACATGCAGTTGATAAGTCAGCACAGGATTCACATGTATACATTCTTTGGGTACTGTTATTAAAACATACACATTGATTTTGCATCATATCAGTAAATAACCGGAATCTCATTATTTCCCAAAGATCTCACTGAGGTACATAGTGATGGCACCAATGTAAAAAGAGTGGAGGACGCAAACATAGCAGAGGAGGAACCCATCCCCATTGCCAGTCCCTCAAGTGCAACAATAGCCCAATGTAGCACTTCCTTATCGTTACCACAGGCAGCATTAACGGAGGTTGACTAAGTGACTCCGTCAACCAGTCCTATCCAGCACCCATGTATGAAGCAACAACAGCAGCATGTTCCAGAGTGAGCGCGCAGTCGCCGCCATGAGGCACATCACACTGTAGATCCTAAAGCGAATGCACAGTTATTGGGAGGCTTTGAGGTGTCCATAATTCAAATTCAGCGTCTTATACATAAGCAGATGAAACCCATGAACAAGAAGATGCAGAACATGCACAATGCATTACTTTTGGATTTGAGAGCATTGGGACACAATTGCCAACCATGAGCTCCAAAGTGGTCAGCCTCACCACCGCCGTACAGGAATTAGGCCAACACATGGGGGCTGACTGTCCCTATCAAAGGCAGTGAGATCGTAGCTCTGAGGTTAGAATGGATGTCTAATCCATTCCATTGGCCGTTTGGGCACTGCCACTTCCACCCTATAAAGGAGAACAGTTAACCTACAAGTGGAAATGGGACACTTTAGTGGTGATATTATCAGGGGCCTAGGGCAGATCCTGCCTGCAGTTGAAGTGATACAAAATGCATAGATAGCAGGTGATGTCGGAGATGCCCCTCAGGATAGTGAGGACATCTCATGTGTTAGCATCATCTCTACCAGTGACGCAGCAGCAGCCATACTCTTGCTGGCGAACAAGTAGGGGCAGGCCATGTTGAGCGTAGCTGCAAAAAGCAGTGATGGACACCTCATATTGCCAGGTCATATTGGCTTGAGTTCTTTTGGTGATGTAACCAACATTTGTTTGTACTTTACTGACCACTTAGTTATCATACAGTTTATAACTTATAGCATGGATATAGTAGCCTGACATTAAAGGTTGTTTTAGTTTGCTACATCAATTCATCATTTCAGTGAGTGTAATGTCACATAGAGCTTACCTAGAGAAGTAAGTTGTTGCAATGGGATCCCGTCTGTGTCTCCCCTCCACTGCTGTACTCTGGTCTCCAGTCAGCTGAAGAGGTGGTTCAGGATCCTCATCTTCAGAATCAATGTCCTCCAAGGTGATGGGTGGTCTGCACCAGGTCGCTATGTTGTGCAACATGGCACATGTTGCCATAATTTTGTATGCTGTCTCAGGAGCATACTGTTGTGCATCTCCACTCTTCTGAAGGCACCGAAATCTTGAGTTCAGCTTGGCAAATGTTCATTCAATCACCTTTATGGTGCATCGACGAGCAGTGTTGTAATGCCTTTTGTTTTGATTTGCTGGGGCTAATTACCTATCCAAGGCCTTAACACATATGCACTGTCACCAAGAACAAAAAACATAAGTGAGAGCATGGAAGAACCTGAGATTTGATGGTCACATTCATATGCGTTATGATGCAGCATCATATTTCCTAATAAATAGCGAGCCCCAAAATCCCCTCTTCCCAGCCGTTGGTGTATTCCACTGTGCCTGAAGATGCATGAGATATGAGTGCTCCCTGGGTATTTTGCCACTATATCTGTGATTACATTATGTGCATTACATACAACTTGGATATTCAAGGCAAGTGTATTTTTCCTATTCTGAAACATGTATTCTATATGGGCTGGAGAACAAATAGGAATTTGCGTTCCATCTAAACACCCTCAGACATGGGGGAATTTAGCCACCATGTAAAAGTTTAATTTTGTGCTTTGAATTTCCTCAGCATTCCTGAGTAGGTATCTGTACCTATTGATGTTTAGCAGCATGGCATCTAAGAAGTTCTGTAAAAAATGCATTAGTGCACTTTGTGACAGCCCACCATCAACAGCAAGCATGCCCTGGCAGCTGCCTGAGGCCCAAAGGTGCGGTGAACACAACACCTGCACATGAGTGGAGATGGAACTGATGCGCAACGTAGTGCTTCAAGGTGTGGTTTCAGCAATTCAGTCAAATCTAAAAAACACTGTACTACTTAGCCCTTTATTGTTTAACGATTTCCTCCTCTGTCTGTTGTACAATGGTAAGCCTGGTTCTAACGACCCTCTCCTGTTTCGTCCTCCTCCTCCTACCCTGCTGTGCAGCCAGTAGTCGAATCCTCCTCGCAATCACATATAATGCAGTCATTGCAGAAACCCCTGATGCCGTGTCTGGTGGCTTAGTGGACTTATGTATCCACTGTAGTGGCCTGTGCTTTACCTCATGGCCACTGGTTCACATCCCGGCAGGTCCACTCAGCCTTTCATTCTTCTGAGGTTGATAAAATGAGTACCAGTGAGATGGATAATAATAAACTTCTGTTATTCATCGCCAAGATACCCTTGGGTGAACGTGCATTTTACAAATTCGCATGTTATGATGCACTCTAGGCCAGCTTTTATAGCTTGGACACAGCAACCACCTGAAACGAATCACTTCAAAATTGCATGTGCAAATGGGTGTTTTTGCAACTAGTTGCTAAATGCATCAGCCTCGAACATAAGGTTTGTGAGTCGTAAATACAGATGCTGTATTTGCGACTCACAAATATCAGTCACATAAATTAGCAGTTCACAAATCGGTTGCATCAGAATTGTGGTTAGCAAATGGAGTTCATACACAACAAAACGCCACTTTTTGGTTCCTAACCAATGTGTGGGCCGCAATTCATTCGTGCAGCTAGCCCTATGTCGATAACCAAGATATTCCACTTCTGGCTTCTCAAACTTGCAGTTCTACAGTTAACTGAAAAAAATATGGTGACATAATCTCAATACTTAAATGACGACATGTTCCTTATATTCTGTGGGTTCTCTTAAGTAAATCAAGATAGTGTCCATATATTTGACCACAAATTGGTTGAGGACATCAACAGAAACCTCTGAAAGATAACTGGTGCATAATACAATATTCATAGTAACCAAATGAAGTATGAAAGGCTGTCTTCTGTTCATAACCCAGCTAAATTAGTAAAAGATGCTAAGACCCTCAAAGGTACAATTTAGGGAGCATATTGGTACCATCTACAAAATGCCTTTTTAGGTCGAGCCTATCCCATTCCGCAAGGAATGGATAGGGTCGAATTTTAGTGTGCAAAATAAGTTCTCAAACCATCGGCGGATTTCAAGCAGTTGAACACAAGCACGCGCATTTCCCCACATCAAAGCCATCAGCCTCCCTCCCACAGGCTTCCCCAGCGTGCGCAATGCGCGCTGGCCTCACTTCTCCTCCCCCCTAATTGCTTGCACTTTCACGGCTGCCAGGCCGTGAGCTACATCAAAGGGTTCCGCAGCCCCGCCCCCTGCTTCACGGCCGCTTCTCATTTCTCATTTCTTCTCATTTTCACATCATCAGCCTCCCTCCCACAGGCAGCCATCTGTTTGTCCCCCCGCACCTCCCCCCCAGTTTCCTCGTTCGCACCCATCTTTGTTTTCGCCTGACGTCCGTTTCACCACTTCTCAGGCTCGTGTTCGCTGCGTGCTCTGCTCGTGCATCACGCTTCTGTAATTGGCTGTGGCTTGTTCTATCCCCTGAACGCAGTGAGAAAGGGAGCTGGCAGAGTGCTCGGTCTTCCCTGTGAATATCCTCCCCTACAAGGCTAAGTGCAGCAACTTCTCCACAAAGGCACAGCCAAATGCGGTGGAGTTGCTGGTTTTAAACATTTGCTGCTTATTCAGACTCCCGGCACTGTAGTCAGAAACACGCAGTAGAATTACATTTCCTATCAAGCTGTATTCAGAACATAGAGTAACACAGCAATTTGTCCTTCTCCGCTCTCTCTCGCATTATGTCAATTACACTGCACGTGCCTAAGTGTGGCTCCAGTGCACTTCAGCTCCCAGCAGGCTATGAGCGCGCAGACCCAGTCGTGCCCCGAGGATCTGGTGCTGCTACTGCTGAAAGTCACAAGTGTAGCTTTGTCCCTTGCTCACTGCTGCACTCTGATGCTCCTGCTCGTCTTCTAGTCTCCTCTGCTGTGTGGTCGGGGCTACTATACAACAAGTAAATAGTTTTATGTCCGGGGTATTGGAGTCTGTCGGCGATAAAGGCTGTCTGTTGGCAGTGTGACCCGTCTCTCCTTGCGGTGATCAAGAGACAGTTGACCCCGGCTGCCCTCCGGGAGGACAATCATACGAAGTCATGTGAATGAACACATATTGAATTAAAAGAGCTTCCGGAAGTGGGCAGAGCACGCCCAGCCTAATTAATGTCTTAAGGAGGAAGGCAGTCCCACGAGGGAGGTGCAAACCCTGTCAGAGTTTGGGACTTGGGACCCGGCTGGGCGAACTTGCCAAAAACAGCGGTGTGTGGCCAACATCGAGAGCGCCTAAACACTAGATATACGGGTGAAAGAACTCTAGCCCCTTCTTTTTAACTTCTTTCACCGTCTTCCATATGACATTCTACCCTGCCTGCCCTAGACCGAGGCTGGGGGAGGACCACCACAGGCTGAGGCGGTCCCATCAGGGAGTTGATGCTTCAAGCCATTCAAATGCAGCATATGCTTGTTATCCCCTACGACTACTCGCATTTCCAATATTCCCACTGTCATATTAAGGGTGACCAGGCCATCTGGGTTTTTTTTTTCTGGACGTGTTCTTTAACTTTTTTTGTTTTGTCTATACTGATTATGTGTTTGCTGCCATCTTAGAAAACTGGGACATGTAGTTCATTTAAAGAAATCGGTGACGATGCCAGGAAAACTCTCCAAACCCGTAACGCCTGGTCACAGAACAGTGCTGATGTACTGGTATGACTATAATGGCAGGGCTCTGTAAACGCTTTGGGATGTAATGTCTTGTTCTTTCTGTCCCCTTTCTCTCATTCCATAGTTTCTTTCGTTCTCTATCACTTTTTGTCACGTTCATTTCCTACCTCCGTTTCATTCTCCTTATCTCTCTCACACACAGACATACTCTGGTTCTCAATGAACTCCTCCCAACCATTTATTATTGTTCCTTGTCCCGAAGTTTTTGGGTTTTTTAAGACTTCAGCCACCACACACAAAATCCCAAATGTTGTTGATTGTGGCTTAAAAAAAAAATAATAACAAAGCTAAAATCTCACATAGGTGAAACCTGTTTAGGTCTCGCTATAGCCATCGCGTGATTCAAACATATGAAGTCATCCATACTAATAATATAAAGAGACAGCCTTAACCTTTGAGGCGGGTAAACTCAAAAAGTACAGCACCAATCACAACACCCAATACAGCGTTGGAAAGGGCAGTTGCAGCAGAAGGACATAGGCTATGCAGACGCCCAACATATACATTTAAAAGGTAAAAGAACCGTGCCAGCAAAGTAGTCCCTTGGGGGCATGTCTGCATTGTGCTGTGGGCATATGCTGGGGACGTGACAAACGCTGGGGGCGTGTGGTACATTCCGCCCTTCATGCCATGTCTTTTATCGTGTGCTAATCCCACCCTGCTCCCTTTAAATACTCCTGCACCCCATAATCGTAACCCACCGTACTCCTTAAAATACCCAAACACCCTTAAACACTAACCCATCTTAACCCTATAAATATACCCCTGTACCCCAAAACCCAAACCTATCCCTAAACCCTAAAAATACCCCTGTACCCCAAAAACCCAAACCTAGCCCTGAACCCTATAAATACCCCTGTACCTCAAAACCCAAACCTACCCCTGAACCCTAAAAATACCCCTGTACCCCAAACACCCAAACCTAGCCCTGAACCCTATAAATACCCCTGTACCTCAAAACCCAAACCTACCCCTGAACCCTAAAAATACCCCTGTACCCTAAAACCCAAACCTAGCCCTGAACCCTTAAAATACCCCTGTACCCCAAAACCCAAACCTACCTCTGAACCCTAAACATACCCCTGTACCCAAAAACCCAAACCTAGCCCTGAACCCTATAAATACCCCTGTACCTCAAAACCCAAACCTACCCCTGAACCCTAAAAATACCCCTGTACCCTAAAACCCAAACCTAGCCCTGAACCCTTAAAATACCCCTGTACCCCAAAATCCAAACCTACCGCTGAACCCTAAAAATACCCCTGTACCCCAAAACCCAAACCTAGCCCTGAACCCTTAAAATACCCCTGTACCCCAAAACCCAAACCTACCTCTGAACCCTAAAAATACACCTGTACCCCAAAACCCAAACCTAGCCCTGAAGCATAAAAATAACCCTGTTCCCCAAAACCCAAACCTACCCCTGAACCCTAAAATACCCCTGTACCCCAAAACCCAAACCTAGCCCTGAACCCTAAAAATACCGCTGTACCCCAAAACCCAAACCTAGCCCTGAACCCTTAAAATACCCCTGTACCTGAAAACCCAAACCTACCGCTGAACCCTAAAAATACTCCTATACCCCAAAATCCAAACCTAGCCCTGAACCCTAAAAATACCCCTGTACCCCAAAACCCAAACCTACCCCTGAACCCTAAAATACCCCTGTACCCCAAAACCCAAACCTAGCCCTGAACCCTTAAAATACCCCTGTACCCCAAAACCCAAACCTACCTCTGAACCCTAAAAATACCCCTGTACCCCAAAACCCAAACCTAGCCCTGAACCCTTAAAATACCCCTGTACCCCAAAACCCAAACCTACCTCTGAACCCTAAAAATACCTGTGAATGAATGAATGAATGAATGAATGAATGAATGAATGAATGAAATAGCATTTGTAATGCGCAGCTATGCCCAATGGGCGTCAAGGTGCCTAAATCAAATGACTAGCTGTCAGCAGTCAGAAACAGAGCTTACTGGTATGCTTTAATAAAAAGCCAAGTTTTCAATGACTTCCTGAAGAGGTCAAGAGAGGGCAGGGACTTGATCTCCAGGGGGAGTGAATTCCACATCTGGGGTGCCAGAATGGAAAAAGCTTTGCTCCCCCATCTAGCCTTCTTGGCTCGTGGGATTACCAGTTGATTGAGCTCGCTAGAGCGTAGGCATCTGTTCGGGACATATCTAGTTAATAGGGATCCAAGGGCGTCAGCCGAATCTGCACTTAAAGCCTTATATGTTAGACATAAAAGTTTAAACGTGATCCTTGAGGGTATAGGGAGCCAATGGAGATTCTTTCTCGCCAAGGTCATTGATGACAACCAAGGCAGGGCAAGGGCGAACCTCGCTGCCGCATTTTGTATGACCTGTAAGCGCTGCAGAAGGCCCTTGTTGGCCCCGGCGTACAGTGAATTACAGTAATCGAGCCTTGAACCAACAAGGGCGATCACCACCTGTTTCCGTGCCTGTGGGGAAAGATAATGGACAATCCTTTTCAGGGTCCTGATGACGCCCCAACAGGTAGCCACCGTTCTGTTGACCTGAAGCTCCATAGAGAGCTGGGTGTCAAAGATGACACCAAGGTTCCTGGCAGATTGTGTAGGTGTGGGGCAAGTGCCTAAAGAAGGAGGCCACCACTCACCTGACCACATGTCCTGATCTTTGCCAAAGACCAGGACCTCTGTCTTGTCCCCGTTCAACTTAAGGGAGTTGGAAATCATCCACTCTGCAACAAGTTGCATGCAGGCCCTAAAGTTTGACGCGGCTTCATTCACAGAGTGGGTCAGGGATACCATAATCTGCGTGTCGTCGGCATACGAAACTACCTCCATCCCCTGAGCTCTTACTAGTCTTGCAAGGGGGGCCACGTAGATATTGAACAGGGTCGGGCTCAATGCCGACCCCTGTGGCACCCCACATCGCAAAGACTTAGCAGGGGAGAGGTACTCACCTAGCATGACACGCTTCTCTCGTTGATGTAAGAAGGAGCTCAGGAGACTGAGAGCCGGTCCTTCTACCCCTGCCTCCCTTAACCTGGATGTTAAAGTAAGGGGAGACAGGGTGTCGAATGCTGCTGTAAGGTCTAGCAGCACCAGCACGGTGGTTTGACCCAAATCAACTTTTCTGCGGATGTTATCCATGACCTTAGTCAAGGCAGACTCCGTGCTATGCAGCTTTCTAAAGCCATGTTGGGACCCGTCCAAGAAACCTGAGGCATCGAGGAAGTTAGAAAGATGAAGGTTCAAGTGGGTCTCCAACATCTTGGCAGGGGCCGGCAGAAGGGAGATGGGTCTGAAGTTCTTCAATACTCCGGGGTCTAAGGTGGTCTTTTTCAGCAGCGGCTTTACAATGGCTTTCTTCCAAAGTGATGGAAAAATGCCTTGTTCCAAGGCTCCATTCATTACTTCCAGCATCGGGGGAAGAATGATATCCCTACAGTTCTTTAGTTGTTTCAAGGGAACTGGATCTAGTGGGGAAGACAATTTCGTTTTGTCCAACAGGCTATTAAGTCCCTCCAAAGAAAGAGCAGGGAAATGTTTAAGGGACTGGGGGGTCTCTATTCCAAGATTCGAGCAGTTTAATTCGAGAAGAGTCCTCAGAACTCAGCGAGTTCCTCTGTGATTGTAGAGCTATGTAGATATCATCTATTTTTTTGTAGAAGAAATCTGATATATTGTTGCATAGCTCCTGTGAAGCAACCACAGGGTCTGGTACCTGAAGAGAGCACAGTGAATCCACTATTTTAAAGAGCTCTTTAGAGGATGTTAGAGAACAGGTTAGGTTGGTAAAATAGTCCTGTTTTTCCTTAATCACTCTATTTTTGTACTCTCGTAACAGGCTCTTATAGACTTCTCGATCTTTGGGATCCCAGGATTTACGCCAACCTCGTTCCTTCTGTCTACATTTTTGTCTGAGAAGCCTCAGCTCAGTAGAGAACCAAGGGGCCGTTGGCTTCTGTCGAGCTACAGATTTCAAGGAAGGAGGGGCTAGTTCATCTGCGGCTCTAGTGATAGCATCAGTGAGTTCTTGGGCCGACTCATCAACCTTCCGCTGAGATGTGATATTGATGTTAAGAATAAAAGGGGCAAGAGCCTCATTAGTAAGATTTCTGAAGCTCCTTTTAGAGTATTTTTTACCAGTTCCCGAATCAGCATCAGAGCAGGGGATGTCTAGGGACAATGGGACTGCTAGGTGGTCGGACCATGTAATCGGTACCGGCGTTCCAACATCTAATCTAGGGTCGTTAGAAAAAATCCCATCAAGGGTGTGCCCCGCCTTATGGGTCAGGTGGAGAACTCTTTGGACAAAGTCGCACGCCTCCAATGAATTAAGCAGGGAGGAGGTATCTTTCGAGGCCATATCCTCTAGGTGGAAATTGATATCCCCCAAAATGGTAAGATGCGGTCTACCAAAATAGGGTTCCAAAATTCTAAAGAGTTCTGGGCAGAAGTTAACTCTGGACCCGGGAGGCCTATAAAGTAGAATACCAGAAAAAGAGCTCGAAGGAGTATGCACAATACAGAAATATAAGGCCTCAAAGGGGTCGGTAGGAACCGATAGGGGTTTTATGGTGCAAGAGAGAGTGGATTTAAAAAGAATAGCTATTCCACCGCCTCTACAACGTTCTCTATCTAACCTCAGGAAGGTGTATCCTTCAGGTATTGCCAAAAGAAGGTCATGGCCAGAGGAGTCAGAGGCCCAGGTCTCAGTAACAAAGACCCAGTCCGGATGCCTCGTGCTAACAAAGTCATGAAATTCAATCCCATGTCTGATCAAAGAGCGTGCGTTGATCAAAAAGCCCTGTTTGGATTGGGAGATATGACTGACAGACGCAGGGGGGGCAGAATGCCCAAAGGCCTGACTAGAAAAATTAAAGGGTATTTTACAGGAAGGACACTCACGCGCCTGAAGCAGTATCTCCGGTCTGAGCCTATGATGACAGAAGTGCGCAGGGGGTCTCAATAAAAGCAGGTAGCGAGACAAATCCTCCCGGGAGGAGGAAATGGATACGTCGGGAGTCCCAGGGTCCAGCACGTCCTGCAGCCCGTCCTCAGCGCGGACGGGCGCAGACGGGCTGAACTCTGGCGTAACTCCGGCGTCAGTCTGGCGTCCCCGCAGCGCGTATCCGCTGCGCGTCAGCATGACTCCCTTAAGTACACGCCTAGCGTCCTACTGGCGACTAGAGCGCTATGCCTACCATTCAGCGCTAAGACTCGGCACCATCCACACCCAAGATGGCGCTGCAAATCGGAATTACGCCGGGAAGCGGACCCGCCAAACAGCGGTGTGTTTCCCTCAAGTTAGAGTGCAGGTAAGGGCCAGGCGCTGTCAGCGCTATTAAAAGCAGGGAAGAATTAACTAAACTGAAATAAAATACAAAACAAGGTTATTTTAAAAACGAGCAGCAGCTCGATTCCTGAAGTGCACAAAACGCGTGCACCGGTCGACTGGCAGCTACGAAGGAAGAACAAGCTGTTTACCTCCCTTAAGTACACGCCTAGCGTCCTACTGGCGACTAGAGCGCTATGCCTACCATTCAGCGCTAAGACTCGGCACCATCCACACCCAAGATGGCGCTGCAAATCGGAATTACGCCGGGAAGCGGACCCGCCAAACAGCGGTGTGTTTCCCTCAAGTTAGAGTGCAGGTAAGGGCCAGGCGCTGTCAGCGCTATTAAAAGCAGGGAAGAATTAACTAAACTGAAATAAAATACAAAACAAGGTTATTTTAAAAACGAGCAGCAACTCGATTCCTGAAGTGCACAAAATGCGTGCACCGGTCGACTGGCAGCTACGAACCCCAAAACCCAAACCTAGGCCTGAACCAAAAAAATAACCCTGTTCCAAAAAACCCAAACCTACCCCTGAACCCTAAAATACCCCTGTACCCCAAAACCCAAACCTAGCCCTGAACCCTAAAAATACCCCTGTACCCCAAAACCCAAACCTAGCCCTGAACCCTTAAAATATCCCTGTACCCGAGAACCCAAACCTACAGCTGAACCCTAAAAATACTCCTATACCCCAAAATCCAAACCTAGCCCTGAACCCTAAAACTACCACTGTACCCCATAACCTAAAACTATATCTGAACCCTTAAAATACCCAAACACCCCAAAACATATACCTCAGTACCCCAAAACATATACCCCTATACCCATACTTACCTTATCCAAACATAAAAAAAAAACATTCTTTTACCATTCATGCATTTACAACGAATTTCGTTGTAAATGTATGCGTGGTAAAAGCATATAAAATGTAATGCCATGTGTTATAATGGCATTGCGGAGTCATGGTACTTTCGTAATGAAAGAATGCGGAGTGTTGGTATGCGGAAAGAAAGTTGTGGAATAATGGGTGTTTACCCTCCCCCGGTAAGTACATTGGTGGCACGGCGGCCCACATCTCCAGTAACATACTCGTATTTTTTTACCACCGATTTGAAAAATGCACAGGTCTCTCTCATTGATGGCCAGCACCGACATACACTTTTAGACACACCTCCTCCCACAAGTTCTAGAATTGCGAACTTTAGAGCTGGGGAGCTACGTTCGAATCTCGGCATCAGCTCAACATCCTGTGATTCCAGGCAAATCGCTTTTGTCTCCCCGTGCCTACCACAAATGAATGTGTTCTTCTGTAATGTAAATTGTGCTCATGCCATGTTGTCGAGTTCACGCTATATAATATTGCAAGGAAAAATAAAGTAGGGAACTCGAGTTCACACACTACTGAACGCGCACTCTTAAGTGCATCAGCAGTGCACTGTGAATCGGAGGGTTTCACAGGCCTGTCACAGATAAGAAATGCTATCAAAACGAAATCCTACAAAACAATATACTACTGGCCGGCAGCAATTCATACCCGGACAACGTCGGGACAGGCTGCTAGTCTTTGTATATAAAACGTATGCTGGCTGTGTGGATTTACGGCCAGATTCATCAAAGGAAATTCGGCTCGCAAAGGGCCAGATTCTGAGAATCTGGCCCTTTGCGAGCGCAATTTTTGCATTTGGGATTCATCATCCCAAATGCAAAATTCGCTATTATAGAATTCTCAAATTTGCGAGGAATTGCATTTAAGGAATCTCTATTTGAGATTCCTTAAATGCAATTCATGAAACATTTAAAAATTGCGAATTCGCAATTTTGGGCCGCTATTTACCGCGAAGTCAAACCTCGTGGTAAATAGCGGAAACTTAGAAAAATGCACTTAAGTGCATTTTTCTAAGTTGCATGTTACACACACACATGTTCTTGGGACATGTGTGTGCGTAACACCAGCATCCAATATCATTTCAGGGGTGCAACAGGGTGTCCTATGGACACCCCTGCACCCTTGAAATCGCAAACTCAACATACGAATCGCTAATAGCGATTCGCTCATTGATATGTCTTCCCATTCATTCCTATGGGCCTTTAGGCCCATAGGAATGAATGGGAGTTATTCCTTATTTGCGATTAGCAATTAGCTAATCGAAAATAAGGAAGCTGTAGAAATCGCAATAAATATTGCAATTTTTTTTTTTTTTTAAACCTTTTTATTTGTGGGTATCACAGGCAGATTTAAACAGAATAATCAGAATTTTGTTGTACATAACTTCCAGTGTCTTCAAAAAGTATTACAAAAAGCAGTTTACCAAAACTTGTAAATAATAAACAATACTCAGACGGGCAAATAACTACAATACAGAAAGGATTTACACAAATAAATACAGTTTTGTCTAAATTAGAGTTTAAACACAGCTTCAAATCAAGTTAGTTAGTTTCGGATGTATAAAACATGCCTCCCCATATTCTCTTTACATTAATCATTGCTTTCACTCCTCTTTTTCTAGCCAGAGATAACTCCATGTGATGTATCTCTTTAACCAAACACCACCATTCGTTCGCATTAGGTGCTTGATCAGCTATCCAAGCTCTAGCCAGGACTAGCCTTGCACATGCCAGCACTATAAAAATTAGATCTTCAAAGGGTGTAGGATTGGGTTGTATACCTAACAGAATCATTTCAGATGTTAAAGGTGCATCAATTAACAATTTCAATCTCAGTATCTTTCCTATACTGTCCCAGAACGAAACTAGCGCAGGACAAAGGACCAGCATGTGTTCTAGATCAGCAGCCTGTAGTTGACATTTTGAGCATTTGGTTCGATCATTAAAGGCATTATTCGGGGACCATTTGCTTATTTGTAGAGGAGTGTGATAAAGTTGACATATTGTTTTATATGCTTGCAGTTTTAAACTTGAAGAGTGGACTAACGTATCAATTTTCTTTAAAGAGGATGATATTTCATTCGAGGTGATACCCATAGGAAAGCATAAGGCCCATTTCTCTGCTATTTTTGGGCACTCATCTTGTTTATTTTCAGTAAGGCACTTATATCCCTCACTAATAGTTACTTTTTGGTTTTCCTCTCCATTGTACAAGCATTGCCAGAAATCCGAATCCAGAATCTCTTTCAGTTTTAATTTTCTTACAAGAAAATCACGAATTTGTGCATATTTAAAATAAGTGTGGTCTGGTAATTTATATAATAACCTTAATGTTTCGAACTCCAAAAAACCTGAGGAGCCGTAGAGATCCCCAAGTTTCAATATACCTTGACTCGCCCATATTTTACACCCAGAATCGAAAAAAATGCTAGGTAAGCCTGGATTGTTCCATAGACTTAAAAGAGGATGATAAAATGATAGCTTATTCTGATTCACAAGTGTCCTCCAAATGTTAATCATGTCCTTTGCGGTCTTGAACCTCACTCTTTTGTAGTAATTTGGGTCATTACTTCTAGCCAAAAACTGCAAGCAGTCTGGCCCCAGCGTAAGTTGATGGAAAAAGTATGGGTTGCTGGAATTAAACAAGCTCTGTAGCCGCCCCAAAAATGATGAAAAATAATATAATCGGAAATCTGGGAAATTAAGCCCTCCTTTTATGAATGGGAGTTTTAGAGAGGAGAGTGCTCTTCGGTTCTTTTTATAACCCCAAATGAAGCTGCCCAGTATGCCATCTAATTTTCTGAAAAAGACTGTGTTTATTTTCAACGGTATACATCTAAATAAGTATAAGAATTTTGGCAGAATGTTCATTTTAATAAGGTTGATTCTTCCGATAAGATTTAAAGGTACCTTATGCCATTTTTTAGGGAGGGCCTCCGTTTCTTTTAATAAAGCATCATAGTTCAGTGGAATAATTTCCCTTATGTTAGAAGTTAGCTTAATGCCTAGGTAAGTAGCAGCATAGCATATTCCCATCACAGGTATTGGCAGTTTATAGTTAGCTATAATTTGGGTTTTGTCTAGATTTAGCTTATACCCCAATACTTTTCCAAAGATTTCTGCCTCTTTAACTATACCTAACATGGATTCAGTCAAATTGCTTGTATAGACTGCCAGATCATCGGCGTATGCTGTTATTTTAAGAGAGTTTGCACCAAAGGTAAATGGTTTTATCATAACTTGTAGCTGTATGGCGTTAATAAAAGGCTCCATAGAGATGGCAAATAAAAGGGGTGATAAAGGGCAGCCCTGCCGAGTTCCTCTTTTTATGGGGAATTTAGAAGAGAGTAGGCAATCATATCCAATTAGTGCATTAAGTAGTAAAGTGCTTTTATCTTTGTAATGAACTTGCTTTTAAACCCCATTGCTTTCAAAACTGACCACAGGTAATCCCACCCCACTCGGTCAAAAGCTTTTTCAGCGTCAAGTAGTATAATACCGAGTGGGGTGGAGTTAACCGCGGCCATATCAAGCACTGTGATGGCCGTATTTACATGCTGCGTCGTATCTCTACCTGTTACAAAACCATGCTGATGTTTGCTAACCAATCTCGGCATAATAGGGGACAGTCTCAAGGCTAGTAATTTGGCAAAAACCTTAGCATCAGCATTAATCAAGGAAATTGGGCGGTATGATCCGCATTCCGTAGGAGTTTTATTCTTTTTTAAGAAAAATATAATTTTGGCGGTATTCCAAGAAGGTATTCCAAGAAGACGGAGCCCCATCATCTGTAACAATCTGATTAATAACTAAACAAAGTACAGGAACAAGTTCTTCCCAGCATAATTTATAAATTTTAATAGGTAGGGAGTCATCTCCAGCAGCCTTTCCAGATGGGAGGGAAAAGATGGCTATTTTTAATTCTTCCTCGGTATAGTCTTTTTCTAACTCTTCCATACCTATCGAATCATTCTCCGATTGCCAATTGTTTCTGATATAGTTCTCCACCAGATCAGTTGAGGGCACACTCTCAGGGGTATACAGCTTAGTGTAGTAATCAGCGAATTGCTGCAGTATCTTATCCGGTCGAGTATAATTTAGTACCTTCTGCTCCTTTTATACTCTTAATTAGAGAGGTGGCTCGTTCATCGGCTATTTTATAGGCAAGTATCTTTCCTATTCTGTCACCGCTCTCATACTGTGTAATTTTATATTTGTGTAGTTTAGCAGTAACTTTATCTCTTAAGAATTTTTTAGTCTCGCAGCGCATTGTAATTATTTTAAGTTCGAGTCTGTCCTTGTTTAGATTTTTAGGGGCTCCTGCACTTTCTTTTCTAGCAATCTCGGCCAGGTGTTCTTCTAGCCCTCTAATTCCTGAAATTAAGCATTGGGTCTCTGTTTTCTGATTAAAATTCTGTTGAATAATATATTGCTGTGCACATCCTCTAATACTGGCCTTGCAACAGTCCCAAACTAAAGTGATTTTAGTCGAATCAATATTAAACCCTAAAAATTCCTTTATGTGAGTTTTCAGTAAAGGAATGAACGTGTTATCAGATAAGAGATGTCTGGGAAATGAAAATAGCCTGGGTTCTTTCTTTGAAGAAAGTACCTTAAAAATTACCATTATGGGGTTATGATCCGACGTTACCTTTGGGCAAATCTCCATTTTACAGCCATTGATGATTTGGCTCGTTGCCCAGGCCATATCTATACGGGAATACATTTTATGTAATATAGAATGGTAAGTGTATCCCGCCAATGTTGGGTGTAGCTGTCTCCAGACATCTTTTGATTTATGTATACGGGCCAGCTCTAAAATGGATGCCCTAGTCTTACACATTCGCTGTGAGGGGGTACTCTTGGTCGTGTCTATTGCGTAGTTTATAACACAGTTGAAATCCCCCATGATTAATATCTCTCCCTCCCACCCTAGTAGTTCTATATTTAAACGATCAAAGACCGCAGCATCATGTAGAAATATTGCGATTTCTACATGAATCCCGTTTTGCGAGTCTGTAATAGCGATTCCTTAATAATCGCTATTACAGACTCGCAAAATATGCCGATGATGAATCTATGTGCAAGGGTCTTATTTATTCACAGGAAACAGGTTTCACAAGTCATGCGACCTTCACTTTCATATGCCAAAAACAAATACTAATGCAGCAGCTGTGCAAACTACCCCACCCCAGCAGAAGAAGGAATTTGCACTAACCTCACCCTCCTGAACACTTCGTATGCAGTGTCATTGTATGCATGAGCCTTATGCATACAGGTACACTGCAGCAAAGACAAAGGCACAAAGTAGTGTGGACCAGACAGGAGCCACAACACTCTAACTAAGTGCCAAGAAGTAACCGCAAGTACAGGCCAGAGACCACATCACATAAAGCGAGCACTGAGCACTACGCTAAGATTCAGTTTCTGCCACAGTTTTCGGCTGTCTGGTGTCCAGAGCCACACTGTGAAAACCAAAGCGGGCCTGGAATAAATGCGCAAACCAGCCCCACTCTCTCCAGCTCCTCTCCAAATCTCACTATTTCCATCCATTTCTCTCTCTTTATCTCTCTCCTTCTCTCCTCTCTCGCTCTCTTCTACCGCTCTGATCACTTTCTACCTTTGCCCCCCCCCCTATCTTTCTCTCTTGAAGCCCCCTGTGCATCCTGTAATTAACTTTGGGAAGCTGGGGAAAGTGGCAGAGGTACTGGGAAATGCTGCCTGCCCTATAAACAAGCATCTAGGAGCTCCAACCCAGAATAAAAGGCATTTTCGGCCTGCTGATGTTCTAAGTAGATGAAAAGCTGGAACTGCAGAGAGTGGTAATTGGCTGCTTGTCACAGGAACCTTTAAGACAGGTGCCAGTGTTGGCTGTAAATGTAGCAGCATTTGCTGACATTGGTGGTGATGATTAGTGCTGTCACATCGACAGATAAGTTCATAGGCCTAGTAAACAATGTAGTCCGAAAGTAAGCCAAACATTTTCCATTGGGAGTTTATGTTTGCTCAAGATATGTGTGGACAAATCTGTACAACATAACACACACATTGCAGTTGGAATAGTAAATTAAATAGGTTCAGTGTCCAGCACCTACCCTAATTAAATGTAGATTGGAGTTGGAATAGTAAATTAAATAGGTTCAGTGTCCAGCACCTACCTTAATTAAATGTTAATTGGAGTTGGAATAGTAAATTAAATAGGTTCAGTGTCCAGCACCTACCCTAATTAAATGTAAATTGGAGTTCAAATAGTAAATTAAAAAGGTTCAGTGTCCAGCACCTACCCTAATTATATGTAGATTGGAGTTGGAATAGTAAATTAAATAGGTTCAGTGTCCTGCACCTACCCTAATTAAATGTGAATTTGAGTTGGAATAGTCAGTCAGTCAAAATACTTTATTTCGATAAATCAATATCATAAAAAGAGACAAAAGCACTATATAGAATAAAGACAATCTAAAAAACATAATTTATACAGAATAAAATCACAGTTAATTAATTTACACAGTCAGAAATGTTTAAAAAGGGTATTAAAAATTATTGAACTAGAACGTTTAAAATACATTAAAAAAAGACAGATCAGTTATATAAGAATACCGGGTGTCATTATTTATAAAAAGGAAGGCACATATATCAATTTCATCAAATTTCATTCCTTAAAAAATTAAATAGGTTCAGTGTCCAGCACCTACTTTAATTAAATGTTAATTGGAGTTGGAATAGTAAATTAAATAGGTTCAGTATCCAGCACCTACCTAAATTAAATGTAAATTGGAGTTGGAATAGTAATTTATATAGGTTCAGTGTCCAGCACTCACCCTAATTAAATGTAGATTGGAGTTGGAATAGTAAATTAAATAGGTTCAGTGTCCAGCACCTACCCTAGTTAAATGTAAATTGGAGTTGGAATAGTAAATTAAATAGGTTCAGTGTCCAGCACCTACCCTAATTAAATGTACATTGGAGTTGGAATAGTAAATTAAATAGGTTCAGTGTCCAGCACCTACCCTAATTAAATGTAGATTGGAGTTGGAATAGTAAATTAAATTGGTTCAGTGTCCAGCACCTACCCTAATTAAATGTAGATTGGAGTTGGAATGGTAAATTAAATAGGTTCAGTGTCCAACACCTACCCTAATTAAATGTAAATTGGAGCTGGAATAGTAAATTAAATAGGTTCAGTTTCCAGCATCTACCCTAATTAATTGTAAATTGGAGTTGGAATAGTAAATTAAATAGGTTCAGTTTCCAGCATCTACCCTAATTAAATGTAGATTGGAGTTGGAATAGTAAATTTAATTTCAGTGTCCAGCACCTACCCTAATTAAATGTAAATTGGAGTTTTAATAGTAAATTAAATAGGTTCCGTGTCCAGCACCTACCCTAATTAAATGTAAATTGGAGTTGGAATAGTTGAGGTTCTGAAAATTACGAATTCGTTCGTACTCAGCCTCCATTTTGAGATCGCCGCCATTTTGTGTTGCCCTCACTCAGGCAGCTCGGCGAACGCAATGTTTTTTTTCATTTCTGCTTTACGTGTCAGGTGGCTTCCTCGCCTATGTTTACTAACGAGTGTCAGGGTCTGGCCGAGTACACTAATTCCTGTCTGAGCTGAATAATCCCCGTCCGGACTACATGTCATTTCACACCATTGTTTCCTTTAAGTTATCTTATCTGCTGTCCTTCGCTACACGTCTCATGCATTCTCCTGTTTCTTGACTGTCCTTCTACAACACACAGCTGTGTTTTCTTTGCTAGTAAACTGTGTTTTTCTCTGCTAGTAAATTGAATTGTGTGGATTCACTTGTGATTTGCTTAAGGGATCGAGTGGCAAACATACTCAGGAACTTGAGTTGTTTTGGACTTAAAGTATTGTCTGCAACATTTGCCTATAGCTCATGTTCGTGTGTGATTGCATTTTTGCATTGTGTTGTATCGTATATAAACTTGTGCGCCACGGAGTTAAGTGGCAGTCTCTTTTGAACCTCGTATTGACGACTTCTAAGACCACTGTACTAGCTGCAGCTAATAAATACCATCTTCTACGCCAGACGAAGAGTCTGTATCTCTGTTTTGACAAGGCAGGTGAATCCCGGGGATTTAGGCGTACCCTGCGCCACCGGGCCTTAAGGCTGCGGTTCTCCAACTGGCGCCCAATGTGGGGCGACTTCAGCGGTAGCGGTTGAGCCCGAGGGTCGTGAGGAGCCCCGCAGAAAAACTCCGCAGGAAGCACACCACGTAATCGACCCCTGCATGTCGGAAGTGGACCAAAGGTCTTTGACGGCGTGGCTACTCCTTTCCGACGGCTGCTGATGACTGCTGCCCTGACTGTCGCCCTGCCTTGGACCCTTCTGAAGTTTTGGTAGAGCGAGACGATAAACGGACCTTCGCTGGCACAGAACGATTTTTTAGTTAAGTATTTGGTGGGTCGCTCCCACAGACCTTTGTTTTGTTTTTATTCTTAGTCTTTGTTCAGTCATTGCAATAACTGAAGCCAAGGGGTAAGTACGATTGTACTGTGTCACTGATCTATACCCTTTGTTGTTTGTGATCAGTCTAGAGAAGTGACGATGCCTGGGCTGAGTAAGTTCAAAAGATTTTGTTGTTTGGGTTGTACAAGGGATTCCCAGTTGGAGGAGTCATGTCCGATTCCTCCGGTTGGAACTCCGTCTTATGAGCTCTATTCGAAACATGGTATTGGTCCCATTACCTTTAACGAGGCATGGGTCCGATATACGGAAAATAGTGGAGTTTTGAGTTGGCCACAGAATGGTAGCTTCGATCCCGCTATATTGGATAATTTAGAAAAAATTCTGTTCAGGAGAAAAGCCCGGCCGGCTATGTTTGACTCCTTTCGCCTCTGGCGTAAAGAAGCCAAACAGAAAGAAATTAAACAAGCAAAAAAGGATAAGAAAGCACGAGACATGTCAGTCCTTCAGGCTGCTCAGCAGTTTAAAGATAACGAAGTAAATGATGCGAAAGAGATATCAGAGAGACAACATCGTATGGCGATAGATAGATGCTATCCGGTGTTGCCTACTTCCTCTTCAGATAAAAGTAAGGAATTAGAAGAAGATCCCCTAATGACTTGCTTATTGAGTTCACCTCCGCCCTATGTTCAGAATGCGACTGCACCTCCGTTACCCCCTCCTGTTGCTCAACAAGTGGTTAATCAATTACCGATTGTCCAGCGACCAGCTCAGCCCCTTAATGCTTCCTTGTCTACTTCTGCTTTGCCTTCACAGCTTGTACATCAGCCCCCGCCTTCTCCTACTCCTATTCTTTGACATGCTACGTCTCAGTCTCCATTGCCTTCTACATCGGTAATACCCCCTATTCTTTCGAGGGATTCCCCTGTTTCACAGAGGAGGATAGCAGATGCTGTTACAAATTTCTTTTCTCCTTTTGTTAAGTCCCTGAAAATGTCTCTGGCTTTTTCTAGACGACAGTCTCGCTGTCAGATTCCTTTTGCGGACGAGAAAATAGCTCTGGGTTCTCTCGATCACAAATGTATTGAGCATGGGCCAGAATATACTACAGATGATATCATGAGTTGTTTTCATCAATGGGGGGAGCCCACACAGAGATACATTTTCAACATCATGTGTCAAACTCTTATCAAAGGTTGGGAAGGTATGGAGTTAGATACAGTCCCTTCGGACCTCCTGAAATTACAAGGTGATTTTTATAAAGGTTTTATTGTAGGACACCGAGTTGAGGAAGCAGTAACTAGACTCATTGCGTTTCGAACAATGTTTTTATCCCTGTCCTTTTCCGAGGTTGATTCCGTTAACAAAAAGGGTAGTAAGAATTATCCGATGCGTGAAGTCCCTCCCGTATGGAGAGACGTGGTGGTTGGTCCACCTGCTGTTCCTGCTTATTTCCAGCGTATATGGGTTCACGAACCCTGGAAGAGGTCTGAAGTATTGGCGCTTAAGCAAACTCTTCCCGACCCCCGTAAGAACCCTGCAGGATATTACAAAGAACTGTCCCAAACAGTTGATGCTTGTATCATGAACTTGGCCGATATTGATATGTTATTTGGAAATGTTGTTCCACAAGGTATATGGTCGCGGATTCGTAGGGAAGATCATTTGGCTGAATTAGGTGGCCATTGGGCTGCTATTAGAGCTGCGGATGCGAATCAGGTGGGTGGTGCAAAGCCCGAGGATTTGATTACGGCTCTTCCAGGTAGAATAATTGAGTTAATGAAGACAATGATGCCGGCGGTGCGAGTAAATTGGGATAAGTTGGCCGCGTGTAAGCAGAAGAAAGATGAAAGTGTTTCGGATTTTTTCACTTGTTTTGAAGAAACGTTTATAGATCATAGCGGTCAGGATTTGAGTGTAGAGGGTGGCCAGCTATTGTTTGTGGACAAGTTTGTACATAATTTACTCCCCGAATTATGGAATAAACTGAAGAGTTCTGAAAGTGCATGGGCTGTCTCTTCCCCTGCCAAAATATTGGCTACTGCACAGCATTATGAAAATAGGAATAAGGAGGAGAAAGAGAAGCAAGAGAAGAAAAATAAGGATTTGAAAACTAAAGTTCTTTTACAACAGGCGTATCCGCCTCGTTCGAACCAGCATCAGCAAAACACTCAGTTTCAGCAGCCTCCACAGTTCCAGAGATTGTTGCAAAAACCTGAGTATTTTACGCCGAGACCTTCATTAGGTCCTAATCAATGTGCATATTGTAGGGAAGAAGGACATTTTAAAAGTAATTGTCCAGTCCTGTTACAGCGTAATAATGGGATGTCTGCTTCTCGAGGTCGTGGTAATTTTCAGACGGGATCTCAGGAGCAGCGTTCTCGTGTCCCATCTACATCGAATTACTTTGACCAGCAGGCAGTTCCGTCTACGCAGTATTACAATGATGATTACTATGTTGAAGAAAGGGCTGACAATTTTCAGACCGAATAGGACAGCCAAGGATGAAGTGAGGGAGTTGTGTCGATTCCAGTAGATCAAGATGGGCCGTATGTCACTGTTAATACAATGGGTGTCTCAGAACCGTTTCTTTTGGATACTGGTGCGATGAGAAGTTCGATTATTCATTCTAAACTCCCTGGGGCCCCTTTGTCTGGCCTAATGAATACTTCTGTGGGATTTTCTGGTGCTCCAGTTTGTAATCCGGTTTCTTGCCCCCTGCCTCTTTCGATTGGTCCTTATGATTTGGAGGCTCCACTGATATTGACAACAGGTTGTAATGAGAACTTATTGGGTTTAGATTTACTGAAAAGGTTGCATGCAACATTGTATTGTTCCAATTCCGGTGTGCATCTCGCGTTGGGAAAAAGATTAATGTCCCCTTTGTATTTATCTCGGGACAAGTTTCCACCTGAGTTATGTTCTCTTCCAGAAAGTCTTTGGGCCACGGGTCCGAATGACGTGGGTCATCTTGCGATCCAACCGTATGTCGTCACAGTTAAGGATAATGTTCGATACGATATTCCTCAATATTGTATCTCTAGTGATGGAGAGAAAGCATTATTAGCAATTGTTGATGACTTCATTCAGAAAGGTGTGGTTGAAGAGACTAGAGGCAATGTCTGTAATAGCCCTGTTCTTCCGATACTTAAAAGGACGAATCCTTCACAGCCTCCTGTCTATAGATTCGTTATTGATTTAAGGGAAGTCAACAAAATAGTGGTACCGCAGTTCCCTGTTGTTCCGGACATTACAGCCTTATTGACGATGATTCCTGCTTCGGCAGCTTGGTTTTCAGTGATCGACCTTAAGAATGCTTTCTTTAGCATTCCCATTGCTTAGGAGAGTAGAGATATTTTTTTGTTTCTCTTTAGGTGGCTGAAGTTTTCGCTTCAAGAGAGCTCCTCAAGGCTATTGTGAAAGCCCCTCTATTTACAGTAAAGCTCTTAAATGTCAACTTGATACCTTTCCTTTGCCTCCAGGTGCTACGCTTGTTCAGTATGTGGATGATTTGCTGGTGGCTGCTGATACGGAAGATGTGTGTAGGAGTGTGACTGTGGCGTAGTTACATCATTTGGCTGTTTTGAATCATAAAGTATCGCCCTCCAAGTTACAGTATGTCCGACAAGAAGTGACCTATTTAGGTCATCTCTTGTCGAAGGAGGGAAGGCGATTGACCCCATAACGTATTCATGCTATTTCACAAATGACTGTACCCACCACACAGAGAGAAGTGCGTGCCTTTTTGGGTATCACTTCCTATTGTAGACAATGGATTCCTAATTTTTCTCTCTTAGCGAAACCATTGGTGGCATTAACGCTGAAAGATACACCCCATCCTCTCCCTTGGACGGATGAATGTCAGAAAAGTTTCGTTGATTTACATACTGCCCTGTGTTCCGCTCCAGTGTTGGGTACCCCAGATTATAGTAAGATCTTTACACTGTACGTTCATGAGAGAGAAGGTTGCGCGTTGTCAGTCTTGACACAGCAATTCGGAAAGAAGCAAAGGCCATGTGCCTATTTCTCCGCTACATTAGACCCAGTAGCTAAAGCTTTGCCCAGTTGTCTTAGAGCTACAGCAGCTGCCGCAATTTCTTTTAGACAGTCTGCTGGATTAGTATTAGATAACACACTTATTGTTATGGTTCCACATTCAGTGGATACTCAGCTAAACAGAACCAAGACGCAGCATCTCACGAGTGCTCGTTTGTCTGGTTACGAGCTGACACTTCTAGCGAGCCATGTACATATCAAAAGATGTAACACGTTAAATCCGGCTACACTGTTGCCACTCCCAGATGAGAAAGATGATCAGGAAAAGCATGATTGTTTTCTTCGAACAGAAGAAGAGACGAAGGGGAAGATTGATTTAAAGGACATTCCGCTCAAGGACCCGGATGGGGTCCTATGGGTGGACGGTTCTTGTTTTAAGCTTCCGAATGGAGAAACCACTTCTGCCTATGCCGTTACTACCTTATGTACTATTGTTGAGACAACACATATTGGACTTAATTCAGCCCAAGCAGCTGAATTAATAGCTTTGACTAGAGCATGTGTACTGTCGAAGGGAAAGAGAGTGAATGTGTATACAGATAGTCAGTATGCGTTAGGTGTTGTGCATAGTTTTGGAAAGTTATGGAGGGAGAGAGGATTTTTCACCTCTCATGGGACAAAGATTCAGCATGGTCAGTTGGTAACTGATCTTCTTGAGTCACTCACTTTGCCAGCACAGATAGCGATCATAAAATGCAGCGCACATAAGAAAATCACAGATGATGTGGGTCGTGGAAATGCTTTTGCAGATGAGATAGCAAAAACTACAGCTAGAAACACCACTAGTCGAATGTATGTGGCAGGCCCTGCAAATTGGGTGAGGGAAATTGGAATGTGTGAAGATACGATTGAGAGTGGGAAAACGATTCAGGGAGAAGCTACTGAGAAAGAATTGAGCGTGTGGAAAGAAAGGACAGGAATGTTAGATCCAACGGGTTGTTGGACAGAGTTGTCCGAACATCAGCGATGGTTGTTACCGGACGCTTATGTGCTGCCGGTCGTGACTATGGCTCATGGCCTGGCTCACATTAGTGCAAAAGGCATATGCAAGCTTTTGGCTCCGGTATGGCAGAATGAAGGAATTCCGAAATGTGCAGAAAATGTGGTTAAACATTGCATTGTTTGCTTAATGCATAACCCAGGAGAAGGAACCCCAACTCCAGCAGGCCATTTTGCTCCTCCGTCATATCCCTTCGAGGTGTTGCAGATCGATTACATTCATATGGATTGCGGTAACAACCTCAAGTATGTTCTGGTGGTGGTATGTGCCTTTTCCCGCTGGATAGAGGCCTACCCCTTGAAAGATAACACTGCTTTGTCAACTGCTAAAGTGCTAATTAAGGAATTCTTTCCTAGATTTGGTTTGCCGCGCATTGTCTGGAGTGACAATGGAAGTGAATTTGAGGGCCAGATTATGCAGAAAGTGTGTTCTGGTCTTGGTATTAGGCAAAAATTCCATGCGGCAAACCATCCACAGTCAGCAGGTTTGGTTGAGTGTTACAATGGTACGCTCAAGCTTAAGCTGGCGAAGATTCAAGCCAGTACAGGTCTTGCTTGGCCGGATGCTCTGCCCCTAGCTCTTTTGTCAACCAGAACTACTGTACACTCTCGTATGGGACTTAGCCCATATGAAGTGGTATTTGGACGCCCAGCAAATGTTTGGGGTGTCCCTCGTCCCAAAAGATACTCAGATATACCATATCCTTTGTTAATTGATTATCTGCACGATTTGACTACTAAATTGAGTATTATTCGTCAACAGGTACAAAGTGTTCTGCCAGAGGCCTCCACAGACCCAGGTCACACCATTGTTCCCGGCGACTGGGTCTGTGTGAAGAACTTTCAACGGACCAAGAATTTGGAGCCTAGGTGGTCCCCACCTACGCAGGTGCTGCTCGCTACTCGCACGGCTGTTAAAGTGGTGGGAAAGCGTAACTGGGTGCATGGAGTGCACTGCAAAAAGGTGCCACTTCCATTACCCTTTGACCAGTGGACTCGTAGTGATGTAAGAGAATCGGACACTGCAGCTTTTCCTTGTTTTGTCCCGTTCAGTGATGCTCAGATTTATGGGACACTGTCGGAAAAAGCGGATGACGACATTCTTCAAGCTGCTGTGCCTGTGCATCGTCGAATAGACACCACCAACCCAGAAATACTGTTTAAAGACCAGACCGTGCCGAGCAAAACACGCTACAATTTAAGGCCAAGACCTAACGAACTGAACTCTTGAACACTTTTTTCTGATTAAAGATATTCTTTTGTTCTTTTTGCCTTTTGTTTGTGTAATATTAGTATTAGATGTGCCATCTGTCTCCGTCGCAGGGTCACGGTAGGAGACTCAGACTGTAACTTGATTCTGTTATTTAGTAAGCGGCTAGTGCCTCAAGTATACAGAAGTGATTAGCTGAGTGATTGGAGAAGAGTGCCGTGAGCGACATTTTTTTTAGATAAAGATGGATGGTACAATAATTGTAGGTAGGGAAAATAGGAAGCAAGAAATGAGAGTAAAATATTGTAAACTATTACGTAGTCGATTTGGCGTAGCTTTGTGTGTTCTTATGTTTTTGTGTATTTGTTCATATCTTACAATCAAGGAATGTTGCTAATACTACGACTTCTTTGCCTTCTCGACTTTCTGTCTTTTCACATAAAATGCATACTTTACCCCCACATGAACAGATAAGGAGAGCCAAGTATATGAATAATACATTTATTCAGTTGTTCAATATGACTGACTGTTGGGTGTGCGGACTCATGCCACATAATACACAAAAGGGAATGCATATCTGGTTCTTCCTTTCTCATACGAAGGTTTAGCTTGGGCCTATTTGACAATGTTTTCGGCTGCATACCACAACAGACTTAGAAGCCCTGTGAGAACTCCTGGGAACGGATTAGATTTTAGTCATAGTTCCCTGATAAAAAGCATAGTGGTAATGGCCAAGATTGTAGAGAAGAGTAAGATTCCATTGGATGAAAAGAAAGCTTATGATGGAAGGAATGTTACCCACTATGTCTCCATTCTCAGCGATAAAACTAGAAGAGATGAGTCTTCCCCAGTGTGGACTGTGCCCTATAAAGGAAATCTTTGTCTCCGGATTAATAGTAAAAAGATTGATGATGTCCAGAAATGTACATACACCTATGTTCTTTCATCTCTTGATTTCCCTCCGCTAGTTCCATCTCAAGGAACATACTTTGTTTGTAATGATCGAGCCTACACTTGGTTACCTTCTAACTTTTCTGGAACTTGCTACATAGCTTTTCTTCTGCCCCCTACATATGCAGCTTCGTCAGACCATCACAAAGTCACGACAGAGCAAGAGGGAGGAGATTTCCTTAAGGGATTCCTTCCCTTTTGGGGTCCAATGGTTAACAGCAGACACATTAGGCAATTGGTTCGAGTGGTTGAGAGCACTATTAATGTTACTGCAGGTGCGATAGGTAACATTACTGCAGAGCTTCAAGCGGACCGTCTTATGACGCCTTCAGAATCGAATTGCGCTAGACGTGATTCTAGCAGATCGAGGAGGTGTCTGTAGATTGATCGGATCTAGTTGCTGCATTTATATTCCAGATGACGCTCCAGCAGTATACCAGGCCATTTCCAAATTGCACACAGTCTCCGAATCGATACATCAGGATGAAGGAGATTGGTCTTTTATGGGATGGTTTTGGGGAATGCTGTTAACTTGGGGATGGAAAATCTTAACATTCATTGGAGCAATTCTAGCTGTCATATTCTCTTGTTGTTTATATGTTCAGTATGGTCCTGCAGTGTGTGGCCTGTTGGCTACCTTGTGCGTTCCACGATCTGCTGCTCAGAAGACAGAGAATATTAGAATGATGGTGCAGCAACAACTTGAAGATTTCATGAATATTAGTATTGACTCTGACTCAGATTAGCATGAGTTGGTTTGTTTTTGCCTGAGTAATGGCAAAAGGAGAGTCTGAGGTTCTGAAAATTACGAATTTGTTCGTACTCAGCCTTCATTTTGAGATTGCTGCCATTTTGTGTTGCCCTCACTCAGGCAGCTCGGCGAGCGCAATGTTTTTTTTCATTTCTGCTTTACGTGTCAGGTGGCTTCCTCGCCTATGTTTACTAACGAGTGTCAGGGTCTGGCCGAGTACACTAATTCCTGTCTGAGCTGAATAATCCCCGTCCAGACTACATGTCATTTCACACCATTGTTTCCTTTAAGTTATCTTATCTGCTGTCCTTCGCTACACGTCTCATGCATTCTCCTGTTTCTCGACTGTCCTTCTACGACACACAGCTGTGTTTTCTTTGCTAGTACACTGTGTTTTTCTCTGTTAGTAAATTGAATTGTGTGGATTCACTTGGGATTTGCTTAAGGGATCGAGTGGCAAACATACTCGGGAACTTGAGTTGTTTTGGACTTAAAGTATTGTCTGCAACATTTGCCTATAGCTCATGTTCATGTGTGATTGCATTTTTGCATTGCGTTGTATCGTATATAAACCTGTGCGCCACGGAGTTAAGTGGCAGTCTCTTTTGAACCTCGTTGTATTGACGACTTCTAAGACCACTGTACTAGCTGCAGCTAATAAATACCATCTTCTACGCCAGACGAAGAGTCTGTGTCTCTGTTTTGACAAGGCAGGTGAATCCCGGGGATTTAGGCGTACCCTGCGCCACCGGGCCTTAAGGCTGCGGTTCTCCATAGTAAATTAAATAGGTTCAGTGTCCAGCATCTACCCTAATTATATGTAGATTGGAGTAGGAATAGTAAATTAAATAGGTTCAGTGTCCAGCAACTACCCTAATTAAATGTAAATTGGAGTTGGAATAGTAAAATAAATAGGTTCAGTGTCCAGCACCTACCTTAATTAAATGTAGATTGGAGTTGGAATAGTAAATTAAATAGGTTCAGTGTCCAGCACCTACCATAATTAAATTTTAATTGGAGTTGGAATAGTAATCTATATAGGTTCAGTGTCCAACACCTACCATAATTAAATGTAGGTTGGAGTTGGAATAGTAAATTAAATTGGTTCAGTGTCCAGCACCTACCCTAATTAAATGTAGATTGGAGTTGGAATAGTAAATCAAATAGGTTCAGTGTCCAGCACCTACCCTAATTAAATATAGATTGCAGTTGGAATAGTAAATAAAGTATGTTCAGTGTCCAGCACTTACCCTAATTAAATGTAAATTGGAGTTGGAATAGTAATTTATATAGGTTCAGTGTCCAGCACCTACCCTAATTAAATGTAGATTGTAGTTGGAATAGTAAATTAAATAGGTTCAGTGTCCAGCACCTACCCGAATTAAATGTAGATTGGAGTTGGAATAGTAAATTAAATATGTTCTGTGTCCAGCACCTACCCTAATTAAATGTAAATTGGAGTTGGAATAGTCAATTAAATAGGTTCAGTATCCACCATCTACCCTAATTATATGTAGATTGGAGTTGGAATAGTAAATTAAATATGTTCAGTGTCCAGCTCCTACCCAAATTAAATGTAAATTGGAGTTGGAATAGTCAATTAAATAGGTTCAGTGTCCAGCATCTACCCTAATTATATGTAGATTGGAGTTGGAATAGTAAATTAAATATGTTCAGTGTTCAGCACCTACCCAAATTAAATGTAAATTGGAGTTGGAATAGTAGATTAAATATGTTCAGTATCCAGCACCTACCTAAATTAAATGTAGATTTATGTGTGAATAGTAAAATTATCAAAATATTGTAGTTTATTTTTTTGAATTTTTAATATTTATATATATAACGTTTTTAATAATTATTTTTTATATATTGGTAGTCATGAATTTATAATAGGTAGTAGATAAAAATTACACAGTTTAAAAAAAATTCTTTAATTGTTCATATAGTACATAAATCAAATAATAAATGTTTTACAAATGAATGTATAATATTTAAACAAATAAATATAAGTACATTGTGAAATAAAAATATAACTTTTTGGATAGTTGTTTAGTAAAGTACATTTTAGGTATATGAAAATATTATAGTAAATGAAAATAGATTGAAGATTACAATATATAGAGTACATACATTTTGAGATAAATAAAAATATTTATAAATTTTTATTAAATGAACTTTTATTAAATTTTTTACATATAAATGTGCTGTACAAATTATGTTATACATGTTGATATATTTTTAAATTGCAACATTGATATTATATATTGTTAATATCATACAATATACATATTTTTTATTAAAAAAATTAATTATAATATCAGTAAAAAAATTTAATTTATTATTATTAATTTTATATTATTAAGAATAATAAATTAAAAATATTTGTAAAAAAGGTTAAATAAATACAGAAAAATTATACATTTAGTTTCACAATTTTTAACACAACATGTTTTCATAATTATAACATTAAATATTAAACAATAATAATATTTAATGTTATATATATTAAAAATATGAATATAATAATATAGTTATAGAACAAACATAAATAAATTGCATAAATGTACCAAAAAAATGTGTTACAGTTTTACTAATTTTTAACTAGTAAAATAAATTTCTTTGACATTTATTTCACTATTTCTTTGATTATAGTATTATTTGGGTCTTTTATTTTGTAACCGCTCATAGTCTTTTTGGGTCATTTTTGAAGATTGAAGCTCGTGGTTGGAAGCTACTTCGCGTCTGAGCAGGTAAGAGTGCTTTTCGTTATGTTTTAACTATTTTAAGTAAGTTTGGAAGGTAGTACTTTGTTATTTAGGGTTTGTGGACTACTATATTAGGATTTAGTTAGTATGTAGTTGCTTATGTACGTTTTTCAGTTTTCTTTGCGTTTTCTCGATTTACGGCCTTAGAGTTATTGTGTTTGTGGCTGTTTATTTAGTTTTGGTTTAAAATATGTTTGTTATGGTCATTATTAATGTATCGTTCTAAGTTTTTTGTGGGCGGGAATGTTTATTTTTCTATTCTAGGTTTTTGGATACAGCCTTTTCCGTTTCCGAGCTGTTACGTTTTTTTTTTAAAAGGAAGTGTGTTTCAGTTGTTTTAATTGAGATGTATTTTACACTTCCTTTATTTTTCGGTTTCCTTGGAGCGTTTCTTAAATTTTTTAACCATTTTCGGGTTTTTGATGGATTCTGAATTATTGATTTATTTGGATGTTGGATGGATTTAGCACAGTTGTATTTTTACATTTTATTGGGCATTTTTTTTTATGCTGTGGATTTATTACTAGATGGATTGTTATGGATATTTGGATTTGCTCATTACGTTGCTGTGAAAGGTAAGTGACTTTATATTAATATTTTTGTGGGTTGGGAAATGTTCTATTTTTAAACATTTTTTGTTTAGTTAGATATTTATTTTGTCTACATATTTTAAAATCTTTAAAAATATTAGACAAAATAAATATGTTATATTTTGTTAAGGAGATGTGTTTGATATATATCATTCATTTTTAAGATTTTGATAATTTTATATGGTTAGTGTTTTCAGTTTAGTGTTTTGGCTATCATTTTCAAGTATTCTAGTCCTCTTGTTGTAGGGTTAAGTTGTACTTGTTGTTGTAAATATTGGTACATTTGGGCAGTGTGTCTTGATAGTTTGGGTTTTAATTGTAAGACAGATTGCTCCATTCTTAATTCTTGAAAACTTTGCTCTTTTTGGATTGCTGTTAGAAGTTTGTGTAGTGTAGGAGTTGTTCGGCCAGTTGAAGATAGGAAGGCATTATGCCAACCCTCAACTTCGTTGTTTGTCTTGGCTTCTTGGTTTAGGGTTGGTAGATATACATTCCACCAAGGTATTAGGAATTTAGGTTGGCGTCTGTGGCCTGACCTGTGTAGTCTCCCCACCCAGGTGTCCTCAAAATAATCCAAAAGTGGAGCTAGTTTTTGTTCATTTTGTGTATAGATAGGACTTTCTATTAAAAGGTTATAGTGTTCAGCCACATCGGTGATTGGCACATATGCTAGGGCTATTAGGTGTTTTATTTGGTATGCATATGTAATATTGGTAGCATATTCAACACTAAGGGACTCAAGTCCGTCCGCGACCATAGAGAAGGAGGGAACCTCCGCATGGCCTGCGGAGTTCCCTCCTGTCAAATTAGGATGTGACCGCCACCCTGGCGGTCAGATCCTCTATTTTTACCATTGCTGCGGGTTCGGCTTCAAGCTGCACCCGCCGCAATGGTAAAAATGCATACATTGCATTTGTATGCAGAAAGCGGCAGGCACCGTGCGGTGCCTGCCTATTACTGCATACAAATGCAGGGGTACCATAGGTACCCCCCATGTGCACCCCCCACCCCCCCTTCACCCAGGGGGCCCGCAACGGGCCCCTGCAGTGAAGTTACACATGCTTTTCCATGGCGGAAAAGCCGCCGTGGAAAGGCATCTCTTTTACACCATTCTAATGTGGCTGGCGGTGTCTGATAGACACCGCCAGCCACGTTACAGCTTTTCCGCCGCGGTTGTAAGTCAACCACGGCGGAAAAGCAGCGGACTGAAACCAGGACCCACCAGCCATCCTAATGTGGCGGTGGGTCTTTGGTGGGTCCGCAGAGGATTTTCCGCATCCTCCGGGCCGGCGGTGGCTTATGCCGGCCCGGAGCGTAATATTATTAGGAAAAGTTTTTTTTTAAAAGAGTAAATAATTATGTATGTACAATTTTTAGGTACTTACCAATTGAAAAACAGTAGATTTTGAAAGTAGATGGCTTTTTTGCTTGATGCTTTTATAGATTTTAGTGGTCTGTGGAAAGAAAGTTAAGTATATTTTAGGGAATGTTATATGTGCATTTTGGTTACACATTTGGTAGGGTGCTATCTTTTATTATGAAAAAGTTCAGTTTATTTTATTTAAAATAGAAATCAGTTTTAAAAAATACATTTATAAATTTTAATAAAGTCAAGTACTAACATTGTGGCTTTTTTAAAGATAAATAATAGTACATGTGTATGTATTCTATACTTACCAAGTGTTAATTCTTAGTTGTTGAATGTAGATTCTTTGTTGATATATTGCAGCTTTTCGTTTTTCAGTTATCTGTTGAAAAAAATAAATGTATGAATAATAATTTGTTTAGTATTTATAATTGAAGTTGCATTTTTTAAAACAAGCATTTCACTTTTTGCGCCTTTTAAACATGTGTTTACTAATTTAAAAAAATTAGAAAGTTAAGTAGGAGTTTATTAGATGCTTATAACATTTTAGATATTTATTTTGCTTTTCTTTAGTGTTTAAAAAGGATATTTAATATACTTACGTTTTAAGTTGGTTATTGTAGTTTTGTAGAAAATGTTGGGCCTCAGGAGCCACTCAACAGTAAACCGCTGGACCTGTGGACATTACAGAAAAAGAACTTATTTGATCCCTACAGGACTGCTGCTTAAGATCTGCATTGCTCCATAGCAGACTGCTCTGCTGCTTGAGGCCTGCCCTGTTCTTCAGAGGAGTGAGCTGCTGCTACCAGACGATCACCCTGCTGTTTGAGGACTGCCTTGTTCTTCAGAGAACTGCCCTGCTGATTGAGGCCTGTCCTGTTCTTTGAAAAGGAAAACTGCTTCCTTCACCCCAGGCAAACCTTAATGACTCCAGGGCTCAGTTGGCTGACCTCCCGTTCTGGGCTACAGAGATACAACAAGCTCCAGTATCTTCCCTGCAATAGCCTAGCTTACCTGCTGCAACCAGCCCTGCCTGGTCCTGCAACTGTTCCTACCTGAGCCCTGCTGACCTCTGCTGGTGTGAATTCCTGATCCCCAACAGGGGTCTCCCCAGATGGTGGGCTATTGCCTGGCACCAGTTGTGTTCCTCCTGTGAAATCCTGAGGTTTTGAACTCTGTGCGTTGAACTTTGCGAAGGTACCTTTTTCAGCGGGACAACCTAGTCCCTGTATCTGGCCTACACTCCATTGAGGTCCGCCTGAACTTGTGACTTTGTCCCGGTTTAGCATGACCAGGTACCCACAGTTTGTTATTTCTGCTTCTTGGTGCTATTTTTACTTAACCCCTTCGCTGCGGGGTGTTTTCCCCACCGCTGTGTGGGGGGAGGGGGGCCACGCGCGCCGCCGCTTTGCTGGTGACGCGCTCGGCTCGTCATGAGGCACAGTGCAGCTGCACTCATGACGAGCGGAGCTCGTCACACCCACACCCGTTTTTCGAACGTTCAGCACAGCGGGGTAATTATCCCCTCGTGCAACGTTCCAACGGCCGTGACGAGCTCAGCTCGTCATGAGTGCAGCTGCACTGTACCTTATGACGAGCTGAGCTCGTCATGAGCGTAGATGAGGTTAATGTACCAAAGATTTCTATGTTGTTCCTCTCTTAATCAAGTAGCTGCTTAGAGTGACCAAGTGGTAGGATCGCACTATTCCCTATATAGGGTAGTAGTGGGGATCCTTTTGTTGGATCATAATGCCCTCACACACTCTTGCAGGTGTCATGCTTCATCATTTGGGCTGCTCCTCATAGGGGCGGCGGTGCAATCCCCTACGGGCTCCCTAAAGAGGGGCTCTTTGTCGGAGATCTTCTATCCAACTGCCGTAAGATGAATGCGGGTGTGGGGCCAAGGAGTATAGATGCTGTGTAGTGAATTAAAATAGGGCTGGGAGTACCTGTAATGGACAATCGTTATTCTGGGGGTCTCCTGTCCTAATTAAAAGAAGTGTAACAAGGCGCTACCATGTACCTCTCTGTGGGTCTATGTGCTCTTGTTAGAGTGTGTCGGTCAACATGTTTCTCGCTGTTGGTATATTAACCCTGCGATTCTTCAGGACCTAGAAAAGTGTGCTATCTACAAAAAAATATAATAAATCATGATATATGGTATAGTACATCAGGGATAACAATTTTACCATAAGTCATCTTCAACCTGCCTGGATCTACCTGTAGGGGAGAAAGAGGCATTTAAGGGACAACATTCATGATGTAGATTGTTCATTAAAACCAACATAGATGAGGTTAAACCTTTGAAATTTAATGTCTCTGGTTCTACTGATTGGATTTTTGCTGTTTTGGTATCATTTTATTTATTAAATGGTACTTCATTGTTCTAAATTGGGTTGGCTTACCTCTTGTGTTGTGTTTTGACTTTATTACTATTTGCATGCTGCATAAATACT
Organism: Lissotriton vulgaris; assembly: GCF_964263255.1. Lineage (NCBI taxonomy): Eukaryota > Metazoa > Chordata > Amphibia > Caudata > Salamandridae > Lissotriton > Lissotriton vulgaris. The sequence goes on from NC_141693.1 coordinate 1,236,840,491, forward strand.
TTACAGAGTGCCTCTAAGTTAGGCCTGAGTGCTTTTGTGGCAGGCTACCAGAGGGGTTAAGCACATGCTAATTTAGTGACTTTTGTGGTTCATCATGACAAGGATTGTGGAAGTTTCTTGAGAAGGCTTTTCACCCCCACAATCAAAACTGAATATCTTACATTAGGTTTAAAAAAAGGCAAAACTAATGTGACATGTTTGGACTGCAGTGACGCAGGGTTGATTGTCACTGCTCCTACTATGTTTCTGAATTCCCACACGAGGGTGGTGTAAGGTCACACTGCAGTCGATGAAGTACATTTGGCATTTGTTCAACCAGTGCAGGTTTTGAGCAGTTGACTTACCGAAAAGTTAAATATGCCAATTGGTGTTTAGCCATTATTCACCATATTTAGGTGTGGGACACATTTAGTTTGATTCTGGCTAGTACTAGTCTTCCACTGTCCAGGAGTAAAATGCTTTCCAGTAACAAGAGAAATAAGCATACAAAAACATGGACTTTTCTGCACAGGCTTTCTGCTGTTTTCACACACAGTTCTGTTTGAATTGTTTTTGTATTCCAGGAGGATGAAGAAACATAGGCAGAATTAAAGTCCAAATCCTATGATCAACTTGAAAAGCTCTGCTTCTGCTCACAACAGCCTGCACTGGGTCTGCATATCTGTGACCAGCTCCCACTTCAGTGATGGTCTTCCCTCCAATTTCCCATAATAGATCAGCTATACATATAATATCTGGCAGAGCAGAACAATTTTGGGTCACACAAACTAGATTGTTTTACTCTCTTGTACAGAATGGGGCAGATTCACAGAACTAATCTGAGATAAAATCCTAAACTTACTACTTTTGGTATTCACAGAAGGCATTTAGTAGTAGTAAAGTTAGGATTTTGTCTTGAAGTAGGATTTTGTCTTAAATTAAATGTAAGTCTGTCTTAAGTTTTGGTTTTAAGACGAAATCCTAATTTAAGACAAAATCCTAATTTAAAACAAAATACTAATTTAAGACAAAATACTAATTTAAGACAAAATACTAACTTAACTACTACTAAATGCCTTCTGTGAATACCAAGTAAGTTTAGGATTTTGTCTCAGATTAGTTCTGTGAACCGGCCTGATGTTTTCTCATTGTCATAATTTAACTATCTTTCATTCTCCACCTCTACACTGACATCCTTTTAGACCCTTATTGCTCTTTATTGACCTCCCTCTCCTTCACACAGGTGCTCTGTTGCGTTGTTACCGTGGTTGGCTTTACCTATGTAAGCTAGTTTTATGTCTCTATGATCAAAGAGGTCACAAATAAAGGGTTGCACTTCAGGGTTTGAAAGGAAACAGAAGCCCAAGGCTAACCTTGTTCTTCACAGCCATGACCTTCACACACAGTTTGCGAGTATGGTCAGTACAGATGGCTAATCTGACATGGCTACTGGAGGAAGAGAGTGCAGGACAGGAATTCTGGTGGATGGAGGTCAGTGTATGTTTTTTAGCATATGCTCTGTGACTTCAATGGGAAACAACAAGGGAGGAAGCTAAGTAAGCACCTCTCATACGAGCATGACCGCATTAACACAGTACACTGGCAGAGGATGGCATAAGGTGCAGTAAAGCCTCATGACTTGCCTGCACTCTCTCCAAGGGCACTAGCAGAGAGAGCCCATCTATGACACCAGCCATTTGAGGTTCTAAAGGTTATGATACAAGGATTGAAATTGCTGGCATTGAAACTGGCTTTGCTACAAGATTAAGATTAGTATTGCTGGATTGGAGTTTTGTTTGGCCATTTACGTCTTTTTACAGTCTTCTCTGTTTCCGGTTGTTTGGTGCTGGTACAAAAAGATTCTACTCTTTACAGTAATCATTCAGTTAGGCAGTGAACTTCCCTAAATTCCTATCTATTCTCCTCCTACAGAGCAGGCTTCAGAAGATTCGGGAGGAGAAATGCCTGGTAAGTCTAGTGGCTCCATTATGGACACATCAACCATGGTTTTCGCTCCTCCTGAATCTTTCCAAAGAGGACTTCTTTCATCTTCCTTTTCATCCACTATCTCTACAATTCCCAATGCTGCCATTAGTTGAGTACTACCACCTTAGACTGATGGCTTGGAAGTTTAGAAGATAGGACAGTATAGTTTGGGTTAGAGAAGTAGCCATTGACAGACAAATATCAAGAAAGTCTTCTAATTCAGCTTTGTACAATGGTGATCCACTCATTCTCTAGATTTGGTCTCTATGGATCTTTTTCTTGTGTTGGAATTTTTAGAGACGGTTAATTGTAAAATTTTGGTCCTGCAACGATGTATTCACAATGAGCCTCCCTTCTCAAAGCCCTTAAAACAGAGGGTGATTGGTCAACTGTATACCCATTGGTTTTTAGGCTTTTAAGAATTTTAGCCTTAACATATTTGTGGCTCTGTTGAAAGGTTTACAACAAACATCTTTTGAGCCCTTATATCAAACAGATCTAATTTGGCAGTCAGCAAAGAACACTTTCTTAATTGCAATCACTTTGGCAAGAAGACTATGAGAATTGGGTGTGTTAGTAATATTCTATCTGAGCTTCTTTTCTGAATGTGTTCTTCTTACATTGGACCCAAAGCTTGTCCAAAACATCCTTTCATGTTTCTCTGGACAATGTTCTCCCAGTGATCTAGTCAGATAATGACTCGCAAATCCCATCTTCTCTAGATATCAGCAGGGACCTTACCCTATATATTATATCTTAGGTAATCATGGGCCAGATGTAGGTCGCCCAATACCGGTCGGTAATGGCCGAAATTTCCGAATTTCGGCCGTTACCGACCGGTATTAGGCTACTGAGATGTAGGTGGCCTAAATTACAAATTCGGTAATTTACTGATTCAGTATTTTAAGGAATCGGTAAATTACTGATTCCTTAAAATACCGAATCGGTAAATTAACGAATTTGTAATGTAGGGAGCACTCAAATGAGTGCATTGCATAGGTAAGGATTCTGTATTTACCACCAACTACAAGTTGGTGGTAAATATCAAAAACCTTTGTAAAAGCAATCATTTTGCTTTTACAACAGTGAGATATGGCAGACATACATGCCCTGTCTGCCACATGTGCACCCATGCACTATTCAGGGGTGCAACAGGGTGTCAATGTGACACCCTGCCACCCTTGAATGAGTTCCCCATTTTACCGAATCGGTATTTACCAATTCGGTAATTCCAATTCATTCCTATGGGCCTGGAGGCCCATAGGAATGAATGGGAATTACCGAATCGGTAAATACCGATTCGGTAATACTTACCGAATATTTACCTAAATTGCATTTACCGATTCTAAAATACCGAATCGGTAAAATTTGGTCTTTTAGAATCGGTAAATCCAGATAACCACATCTGGCGCCATATCCCTTATTTGTTTCAGCGCAAACCAACACAAGAGGGGTTCATCAGGCAACAAGTCAAGCCTATAAGGTAATGAATGAAGAGGCTCCCTCCAATATTAGTGTCGCTCAACTAGAGCAGTGTCAGCTTCTAGGGCCGAGGCTGGGAAAGTCTCCCTACAAGAGATGTGCATGGTAACCAACTGGTTGTTCCATCACACCTTTGTAAAACGTAACAAATGAGACCTGTTCCGTTCTACTGCCTGTAATTTTGGCACTATAGTTATGCTGTCAGCAATGAAGAAATTGATAAATAAATACAAAGGTCATTGAGCATCACTTGTTTGTTAGTGCAAGGGTCTACAATGGCAGCCACTCCCGCTATGGAGTGTTGCCCCCCTGCCCGCAGAGGAAAACAAAAAATAAAATTCTAATAAAATACTTTTATTATCATTTTATTTTGAGTCTTGGGGAAGGGAGCTTACTAGGAATGGTGGAAGAGTGGTGGGCACTGCTGCATGTCAGTTTTGCCGGCCGTCTTAGGACACCCAAATCAAAATGCACACCAACATCTCTCCAACTCAGCTGCTTTGCTGGGTGGACAACAACAGCAGGCACAGGCTCCCAGCACCCTTTAGAGCACAAAACCAGCCCACTTCCCCCAATCCGGATGCTGCTCTCTTCAGTTTTACCACCATTAGAGTAGCATCTGGATTTGCCATAGGGGAGTTTGGGAACCTCAGCCTGTGCCCAGAGGAGCATAAGAGCGGCAAGCATAAGAGCGGCGAGCAGCAGGTATTTTTTGTGTTGCATTGTTACTGGCCCCCCTGCACCGGCCCCCCACTTGTCCCTGACACCAACCAATTCTGAGTGTCTAAATGCTCACTGAGTAAGTAATGGGACGGAGAGGACTAGAGGAGGGAGTAATGTTACAATTACTAACCGATAATCTTCATCATTATCGCAATTCACAGCCATCCTCATTCCAGTACCCATCCCTTCTTCTCCTGTGGTGCACCTCCAAATAGATGGACATTGCGCACACAGGAGGAGGGGTTGGAGAGGTACCCTTTTTAACGTATATCACTATAGAAATAGAAAAGACATGCAACCGAAGGGGTGTTTGATCCCTGAATACATAAATGTGTTTGTCAGAGGTGGAGACACCTCACTGAGTAAGTACCGGGATGAGGAGGTCTACAAATTGGGGTAACGAAGATTACTGGTAAATAATTGTTACATTTCCAGATGTCAGAAATCCCAGGGTGGGATCGAGAAGTATGCGGTTGCAGAGAGGTAGTTGTTATTGTTCTACGTTTCCACCGAGGGCTAGGTCAACCCTAAGTGATTGTGCAGTAGCCCTATTCCCTGTAGCCTGAAGCCCTATTGTTCTTGGGACAGGATATGTGGCAACAGGGAAAGGGTTGGGTAATGAAACACGTCTACTTGTGTGAAGTAGGCACATTTTCCCCTTTTTCAGGAACATTTAAGTTTCTCTCTTTTGCCCTACTTTGAAGGCCTAGCATTTCACTTTGCCCTCTACTACATTTTTGCCAGTAGGACTTTGCTTTCTGTGAATTGTAGTTTGATTTACCTTTATACGTTTTTAGTCTTAATAGTCCAATGAAGCAAAATGCTATGAGATATGCAGATGTCACACCTCACATGTACACATAGTTATGTCACCTATTATACAATATCATGTGCCCTAGGTGATATCCCCTGTTCCCCTGTTTCACTTCTCTCTATGCACCATAATTCATGCGACCTCGTGTGATGGACAGTGTTCTCTTTCTACACAATATTCAGTGATCACCTCATGTACACTAGTCATTTCCCCAAGGCTATACAGCATCCATTGCTAACTTAAACTCTTCACCCAGTGCTCCTCAGAGAAACATTATCCTGTCTTCTCATGATGCACATCTTCCTATGCCACCTTCTGTACAGGGTTATGTATGGCTGTTTGACATTAGCTGTGCCTGGTGGCTCATTGGACTAATACTTCCAATTCTGCATTCGACCTAATGGTCAAATAATTAAACCCAGGTGGGTCCACTCAGTTTAAAAAAAAAATATTTCTGAGGTGGATAACATAAGTACCATTGCTTTGAGTAACAATAAATATCTGTTATTCAGTGCCAAGATGCCCCAATGGGTGAACACGACCGTCGTAAATATTTTTATATTCCCTTATGTTGAATGCCTCTGTGTGCATGCACCACACAACTATCACACCCTAGTCATACATGGGTGTGAATAATGACCTCAAACAGGTATTCAGTATCGTGATTGTGGCATAATTTCATGAACAAAGATATGCATATAGCTATCGACCACATTAACATGAGTAGCAACAATCAATTTTACAGGCATTGGCGCCACACACATTACTGGGGTTTGAAGAATTTAAAGAGATGTCAATCAAGTTTTTCTTAAATGTAAACCTCTTATAAGGATCTCAGCAGCCCTTCATGTTTAGATTTTTATTGCATTCAGCAACATGTTCCTTTCCAGGAAAAAGGACCAAGGGAGATGCATACACACACACACACACACAGAACTTGGATATAGGAATTACAGTCTTAAATTAAAATGTATATGTTGTTTTATTACTCTTCCTCTGTCAATGTTGGGGATGTTTGAGCACCTCTGTGTTAAAGCATTTTTTTTTAACTCAATAGGATATTGTTCAAGCAAATGTACCTCTTTGGTCACTTTATGCATCCATACAAACTATATGATCTTCAGCATAGTCAGGGCTATATATTGGTGTAAGCTTCACAGCAACATATGAGGCCACCCTGAAAATAAAATGAATAATGTGGAGATCTTTTCATTTTTTACCGAATGTCACCAGTATTATGTTGCAATTCTTAATCATAAATCCCTGAACACTAACCATGGAAATGTTGCTATGAATGCCTGATGTCAGACAATATAGAGTATGTGTGTTCCCTAGGGAATGTAAACTGCACAATTAATTATGCATTATGAGCTAAGAAAATTGTGTCAGAATCGCTGATTATTGTGCACTATTCAGTTAATGACAGATACTAAACACAAGACTTCATGGAAAGTATAAAAACTATAAATATTTAGTTCCAAATTCTGCACGAGTGAAAGAGTCCTTCGGTGCAAGCCAGATCTCCCTTACCCTGACAGGCTAGCCAGTGGATCACTCTGGACAGGACATTGTCAGATTTTTAAATTTTTCTTTCTGAAACATACAGCTAGATGCATCAAGCGAAATACCGTTCGCAAAGGGGCAGATTCTCAGAATCTGCCCCTCTGCGACCGGTATTTATGCATTTGGGATGCATCATCCCAAATGCATAAATCGCTATTTGCGATTGCATTTAAGGAATCTCAAATTGAGATTCCTTAAATGCAATGCATTAATGTAAAATAGCTAGCGATTTCGCTGATAGGGGTCGCTATTTACTGTGAAATCAAACTTCATGGTAAATAGCGAAAACTGTGAAAAATGCACTAAAGTGCATCTTTCAAAGTTGTATGTTACACACACACATGTCCTTGGGACATGTGTGTGCGCAATACCAGTGTCCAGGTCAATTTAAGGGGTGCAACAGGGTGTCCTTTGGACACCAATCACCTTGAGATTGCATTCTCAAATTGCGATTAGCTAATTGCTAATCGCAAATTGAGAATTCCTCCCCGTTCATTCCTATGGGCCTCTTGGCCCATATGAATCAATGAGATGTCATTCCTTATTTGTGAATCGCACTCTGCGAGTCGCAGATAAGGAATATTTAGGAATTGCTAATATTTTAGCAATTCCTACATGCATCTGATTTTGCGAGTCCCTAAATGTGAATCCTTAAACTTCGCAATTAAGGACTCGCAAAATCGAACGTTGATGCACCTAGCAGTTAGTAATTAGTTTTAGTGTTTTTCGTGCATGAACCTATCCCTGTCAAGGCTTGACACAAAACCCTGTTCCTCTGGGTGTTATAAGAATGGAGGTGCCAAACAAGTAGAGGGGGAGGTATATTTTGGAAATTTGGAAAGTAAAATACGTGTTATAAGTATCCGTATTGTCGCAGATATTACCCCTCCGTTGTACGTAAACATACCACAACCACATATTTTTTACATTTACATATATTGCTTGGTGCCAGACCGCCCTCAACCAAATGACTGGCTGTGAAATTGCGCTGAACATGACTTTTGCCAGATATTTTTTTTAAAAATACCAAAACATGGTAATTCCCCTCAGTCTTTCTCGTGCAGGAAAAAATTCCAGACAAGACGTGACCCGATTGAGTCTTAAGCTACAAAACACTTCGGGCAGGGGAGAAGGGGGAGGGGTTAATTTCTGAGGCCTTGGGTGCATAGCCCTTTTGCTTCTTTGGATTTACCTTTAGTTTAGGTTTCCTCACAGATGTCCTGGCTTGAGCCCTTAGAAACAATACCACACAAGTTTAATACCTATAAGACCTTTTGTCTAGAAGACAACACCACAGCTAGGCACTTAGGGGAGCTTGGGGCTCTTGTTGGTAGACTTCCATACTTTTCCAGACCCAAAGTTCCTGCCAAAAATCAATTCCAAATTTCACTGGAGTCAGGAGATTGTTCTCCCTTTTCTTAAGACAGATGATGACAGTGCAGATCATTGATTCCATCTTTTGGATGCGTATGGGCCATAAGGATCTACCTAAACAGAATAGCCAAATATACATTTTCAGAGAAGCCCTCCTCTTCCACACCAGCAAGGGGGATACCATCAGTCATATAATTTTGTTTATTAGGATTGTGGCAAAGAAATTCCTGCTTCAGTTAAGACCAACTCTACTAAAAGCATGGTATCAATTGTAGATGTTTATAAAGCTACCACCTGGGCCTTTTATTCTAGATTCATTATGCACTAAAGATTGCACGTGGCTCAGGGTTGTAAATTAACATTTGGTTCTCAAATAATCTTGGGTTCCATGTTGGGATAAGGTACTAATCTTCTTGGTTTGTTAATGTTTATTTTGTTACCTTGAAACATATGTCAGAAGAGCATGAGGGGTTTGTTACAAATGGGAATACAATTCTTTCCTATCTCTATCAAAGTGTTATGGTTTTTGTCAGCTGATGAAGGAGTATCTTAGCGGTAGTAGATTTTGATTCATGACAAATGGGACGAGGAAGGAGATTAGGAGGTAATGGCTTTTTTAGGTACTGGTAGACTTCATTACTCGGATTCTTCCTTACTTGTCCCAGTACTTACAACCCACCCCCTCTCCCTGTTGCCTTCATCAGCCTTTGTTTGGGCTTGGTGAACAATAGGACGTCCTAGAGGGAAAGAGGGACTTTATAGGTCAGTTCTATCTAAGCCATAGAAAGGAAAATTGTTTGGGAGGTAGTGGGCGCAGGTGTAGTGTGAATGGGCCCATTCACTCTCTTTGTAAGTGCTGGGACAAGTAAGGAAAAATCAGAGTAATGAAGATTACTGATAAGTAATCCAGCTAGTATTTGCCATTCTTTTCATTTCTATGTTTAATAAATACTTAATCAAATCCCATTTAGTGAAAGGTCCAAATAAAAAGATACGTTTTGATTGATGAGGAAGCCATAAATCAGAAGGTCACCGAACACCTATGGGACTCCTCATAAAGATTCCAGTTCAACCACAACACATAGACTGCACTGATTGCCGCCACCAATGACATCAGAACACTCCTTGACTGCAGAGAAACGGTGACCCTCATCCTCCTCAACCACTCTGCGGCATTCGACATCATTTCCCACAACACACTCATCAACAGACTCCACAACATGAGCTTACAGCAAGACGCCCTCAAGTGGATCTTCTCCCTCCTCACAAGATACACACAGAGCATCAGGCTGTGCCCCCTACACCTCCCCACCTAAAGACATCATATGCAGCGTAGCCCAAGGATCATCGCTTAGCCTCACCCTGTACAACAGCTACATGATTCCCCTTGAGATGTTGTCAGATCCCACAGCCTCACCATAATCTTCTAAACAGACAACACTCAAACAATCCTCTAGCTCACAGAGGAACCTGCCAATGCCAAAATCAACTTCTCCAACGCCATGACCAACGTAGCCAATTGGATGAGAGACAGCTACCTCAAAGTCAACTCCTACAAAACAGAAGTACTGATCCTCTGGAACAACACCTCCACCTGGGACCACAGCTGGTGGACAGCTTATCTTGGACCAACCCCACACCTACAGACCATGCACGTAACTTAGGGATCATCCTCAACAGTCAACTGACCATGAAATGACATGAGGTGACAGTGCTGCGCATTACAAATGCTGATTGATTGATTGATTGACTGACCAACAGACAGAGCAAATAAGACGTTAATAACAGCAGAGTCGGACTGACCTATAGGGAAACTGGTTGTGTCCAAAAGGCTTGGTCTGACAGATCACTGTGTGGATTTTTTGGGGGGGCTGTTATTGGGACTGCTTTATTGTCTAGTGAGCTGTTTTTAGGTCTTGTGTAGACACCACATGCTGACTCCTAAAGACATGTTGTTTATTGTTAGTGGCATAGAGGCTGCCAATTGCTCAGCAATGGTTGGCATCAAAGCCACTCTCAATTGCTTGCTTCCTGCTGTTCAAATCTGAGGTCAGCACTTCCCTCTTCTTGCATGTGACCATCGCCTAGAGCATGACTCAAGTACTTGTGTTCTTACTTTGCCAGAGCTTTTGGAATCTATTTTTATTTTTGACTAGCTTCTCTACAGAGTGAATCTTTCATAGCTGGCTCAGTCGTCTGCTCTGTACTGTTGTCTGTGTTTGCTTGTTCCCCCTCCCTCTCTCCCACTGCTGTGCCCCCACCCAGCAGAAATGAGCCGAGAGACCAGATGCCTTTGTCTGGACTTCTGACTTTTGTTTTTGTTGCAGCTTCTATATAGCCCAAGCTCGACCGGAGCTCTTTACACAGGGACACATTCATTTTGTTTAGGCCTGGGAAGATTAAGTGATTTGCCAAGAGTCACAGGATGTTGAGCCAGTGTTGTGACTCTACCATGGTTCCTCAAGCTCTAAAGTCAGTAGCTTTGGCCGTTACATCATATCCTCTCCCAAGGCTTGCTTGCAGATATCAGGTTGCAGATCTTGCTTCCGTGTTTGAAGTCCCCACAGGCAGAGCTTCCCGTTGCAAACGCTGACGCTATTTATTTTGCACTGGGAAGCTTTGCCTTCAGGGACTTCACACAGGGAAGCAAGAAAACATATTTTCCTGTAAAACAATTGACATTTAACATCTGCCTGAATGTTTTATGGGGAAATATGTCAACAAATAAATTCATTACATGTTCAATGTAGTTGTATAATCTTAATGCTTTTCTCCCAAATAAAAAATGTAACAAAAGCAACATGCAAGCTCTTGTGACCCAAAAGTCACAAACTACCTATTTTAGTGCTTTACTATTGGACAAACAGGAAACAGCAAATTGTTTGACAACTTCATTTTGTGTAGGCATGGTCAGGTTAATGAATTTGTCCAGAGTCACAGGATGTTAAGCTGGTGCTGAGACTCGATCCAGGTTCCCCAGGTTCAAAGTCGGCAGCTTTGGCCATTACACCACATTTTCTCCCCTGGCTTTCTTGCAGATAATACTTATATTGCTGATTATATTTCCTTTGGCACTGGGAAGCTTGCTTATAAATACATCCCATACTGCCCCTCCCTCTTACTTCTTCCACCACCCTGTCCCTGTCAACTCCACATAGTTCCACTCAGTGCCACACAATGCCACAACACATAATCAAACCCCACTCCATGCTACAAAGTTACATTCCACATAATTCAACTCCACATAATTCAACACAATGCCACACAATTAAGTGCCATGTAATTCCACAACACACAAATCCACACAGCATATTTCAATATCTTACAGTTCGACACCACGTAATTCAACTCCACAAAATTCCCTCTACAGCATTCCACTCCATGCTACATAATTACATACCAACAAATTTAACTCCACATATTTCCACTCCTCTCCATGCTGCATAATTCCACTTTACATAATACCACTCCAGGCAAGATAATTCCACTCCACTTCAATCCACAAAATTACACTCCACGCAACACGATTCAACTCCAAATAATTACACTGCACATAATCACACTCCACACTACATGATCACACTTCATGCCACATAATTATACTCCATACATATTGAATCAGCTCCAAAACACACTCCACAAAACTCAGCTCTGTACAATGCCAAACAATTCCACTCCACATAATTCCACTCCATACCATGACACATAATTCCACATAACACACACAATTCCAAACCACACAATTCAATGTCACACAATTCCACATCACACAACCTATTTACCTTCACATAATAATACTTCACACAACATAATTCAACTCCACCCCATATGACATAATTACACTCCACATAAATCCGCTCCACACCACATAGCAACACCCCATATAAATACACTCAACACCATGCCACATAATTTTACATTGTACATAATTCCCCTCCACACCATGTTATTCCATGACACACAACACTATTCCACATAATTAGACTTCATGACACATAATTCCAATCCACATAATTCAACTGTACACCATACCTCATAGTTTCACTACACATAATTCCACTCAACACCACTATATGAAAAGCCACACAATTCCACACCAAACAATATCACGCAACACAATTCCACTCCAACCGACATAAATACACTCCAGAACCCATAATTGCAATACGCACAATATAATTTTACATCATGCCACACAATTCCACTTCACTCCATGACACTCCACACCACATAATGCCACTCCATGTAAATCCACACCATGCGGCATCACTACACTACACATAATTCCACTCAACATTATACCACATTTTTATACTACACATATTTCAACTTCACACCACATTTATTTATTTATTTATGTAGTTTGTAGAGCGCGCAGCTACCCCCGAGGGGGTGTCCCGGCGCTAGAACCTGAACCTCCGGGGGAGAAGAAAAGAGCAGGGAGGAAGTTAGCAGGAATAGATCAGAGTACAGAAAAGAGCCAAGTTTTGAGTCTGGCCCGGAAGATGGATTCAGAAGGGCAGAATCTAAGATCGATTGGCAGAGCGTTCCACAATTTTGCCGCGATAACACTGAACCCTCTGCCGCCCATTCTGGTGAGTCTGAAGCGGGGAGAGATCAGAAGGCGGAGATCGTTGGATCTCAGGGATCTGATGGAGTGGGATATTGAGACTCGTTTTTTCAAATAATTGGGTCCGAGGTCATTGATGGCTCGGTAGGCAAGGGTAAGGATCTTGAACTGGATACGGCTGGCCACTGGTAGCCAGTGAAGCTCCTTACGATAGGCGGAGACTGACTGACGGTAGGGGATATTACCAATCAATCTGGCTGCCGCGTTCTGGACAATCTGAAGCCGGTCTATCAGATATTGAGGGGCACCAGCATAAAGACTGTTGGCATAGTCCAGGTGAGACGTAATGAGAGCATGGGTAACGGTTCGACGGGAGTCCAGAGGGAGATAGGGAAGTATCATACAGCCATTCCTCTCCATAAAGCATTATTTTTCTACCCTCCGTACAACATAATTCAACTCCACAAAATTTCACTCCGCATCGTACCATATAATTCCAACCCATATAGTTCTGCTCCACACGGCATAATCATGCTCCACAAAATTCAAGTCCGCTCCAGGCTGCATAATAGCATTTAACATAATTTCACTCAAAGCCACACAATTCCACACCACACAATTCAACTCCATACATGTCCACAAAACCCAGTTCCAATGCACAAAATTCCACTCGATGCAACCCAGCTCTATGTCACTCAATTCCACACCATACAACAAACTTAAACTACACACTACATGATTCCACGCAAAGCCACATAATTCCACACTGCAAAACATAATTCAACCCACCAACACCTAATTCCAATCCATGCCACTCCATACCAAAATGCCGCTTCAAATCATTCAATATAATTACAGTCCATATATTTTCGCCACACATCATACAACATAATTCCACTCCACATAATTACACTCAACGCAATTCCACCCCACTTAATTCCACACCAAACCACATAATCCTATACCGCACCACATAATTTCACTCCACACCAAATAATTTCACTTCACAGGAACAAAAGGAAAAGCCAGAGGCAAGAACCTTGAAGGCTCCACCTATTGGCTTTGCCAGTGCTTGCTTACTAATGCATGCAGTCTGCCATACCTTGCAAGACACCTATATAGATAGTCTAATCTAGTTTTAAACTTCCCCGATTTGCAAATGTGGGCCACTTTTTTATAGCTATCTGATTCCTAATAGGGGCCACTTTTAATTTGATGCCCATTTGCTGTCCCAGTCCGACCCAGGGGCACAGGGGAGCAGTACATCTATCACACGGAGCACCTACTCAAGTGTTTTATAGCTGACAGTTAAAATGTGATACTCAGGCTACAGTATTAGATCAGATCTTTAAACGTTTAAGTATACATCGAGCGCCAATAAGATTTGCGCCAGTGAATACACAAGTAATAAACGCTGTGGAAATGCAGTCTGAGCAGCCGCCGCCCCTTGCTTCACGTAGGATATCTGACGCAGGGATCAGAGGACAAATAGTCGTCCGTGGCAGGTCGGGGCAGGTATAATAAGATGTTGTGGGAGGGAAGGGCCGGTCGCTTAGCAGTGGATCCGCGGGCTGGGTGCATTTCATCAACCAGAATGAACTCTGCAGGCTCTGCATTTTACAAACAAATGCTCTCCCTCTCTCTTTGTGTCTGTCTGTCTCTCTCTCTCTCTCTCTCTCTCCCTGGCTAGAGTTTAGCTCAAGAATCCTAAGCGCATGTTTCACCCCACACAAAGAGAATAGGTGTCGCATGGGTATCTGTAGTACATACCTCCCTTGTAGACAGGTATAGGATATGATTCTCAAGATTCAAACTCCTCTCCCTCACATGGAAACAATAAGTACAAAATGTGCACCTGGGGTGCACACAGAGGATTGGTGCGCCACAAGCAGGTGCATTGAAGCTCCCTCACACGCACACAGCAGGTTGCACGTGAGCCTCAGCAGTACAAAGGTTCCTCACAGGAAACAGGTTTCAGAAGTCATGCGACCTTCACTTTTGTATGCTAAAAACAAATACTAATGCAGCAGCTGTGTCCCCACCAAACCAGAAACAGGGGTTTGCACTAACCTCACCCTCCTAAACAATTTAATGAGGAGAGGTGTGGTACAGTGGCCAGGGCAGCTGACTTTGGAGCACTGGGTTCATGGTTCGATCCTCGACTCCGGCAACAGCTCAGCCTAGCACCATGTGACTCTGGGCAATAGCTCACTTCATTTCCACGACGGCCCCCAGCGCCTTGAGACCCGTAAGGGTGAGTAGTTTGCGTAAGGGTGAGTAGTTTGCGCTTTACAAATACAGATTTTTTTATGAAGTGTCCTTGTATGCATGAGCCCTATGCATACAGGGACACTGCAGCAAAGACAAAGGCACAAAGTAGTGTGGACCAGACAGGAGCCACAACACTCTAACCAAGTGCCAAGAAGTAACAGCACATGTGAGGCAAGTACAGGCCAGGGGTCAAATCCCATAAAGCGAGCACTGGGAGCGCTGTGGTAAGACTCAGGGGTAGATGTACAAGCCCCTTGCGCCACATTAGCGTAATTTTTAACATGGGAAAAATAACGGAAAAGTGGCGCAAGACTCTTGTAAATAAGTCCCTCAGTCTCTGCCACAGTTTTGGGCTAACTGATGTCCAGGGTAGAGTGTGAGAACCAAAGCGGCCCTGGAAAAAATGCTCAAACGAGTCCCACTCCCTCCAGCTCCTCCCCAAATCTCTCAATTTTCATCCGTTTCTCTCTCTGTCCTTCTCTCCTCTCTTTCTCCTATCTCTCTAATCACTTTCTCTACCTTCTCCTTCCCTCCCTGTCTTTCTCTGTCTTTTAAACCCTTCCTGTACCTGCTGCAATTAACTTTGGGGAGCAGGATAAAGACAGAGGCACCAGGAGAGGCCCCCTGGCTTAAATCCGGCCTATGTGGAAATGCCTGGTGGAATAATGATGTCCTAAGTAGTGAAGAGATGGCGCTCTGCAATTTTACCACTTCAGAGAGCAGTAAATGGTTGCTCATCACAGAAACTTTCAAAGCATGTGCCGGTTTTGGCTGTAAATGTAGCAGCATTTGTTGACAAATCTAAAGTAAACAAGCATTTGCAGTGCAATAAGTCTTGCATTTAGAAGAGTTTGAGCAATTGGCGCTGCAAATGACAATGTCTTTTACCCATGTGTTTTTTTTTTGGTGGCTGTATTTGATGTGGAGTGGAATTATGTGGGTTGATTTGGAATTGTTAGTTGTGGAATTGTGTGCTGTGCAGTGTATTTGTGTAGTGGTATTATGTGGCATGGCAAATAGATGGGATGAGAGCTGCACAGAATAGATTGAAAGGAAGTTAGAGAGGGATAGGCAATTTGTGCACCAAATAGTGAATGAACTCCAGACAGAGAAGCAGAAAGAGTATGTGAGAAAGAGAGAACAAATAAGGGGCGAGCAGGCAACAGACGCATAAAGAGGTTTCACCTGTGTGCTCAGAAGACACCCTAAGAAGAGAAGGAGAGCGTGGGTTTGAGGGATGGAACTCTAGAAACGGTATGGGAAAGAAAATGCTCAAAGATCTGACGTGAACCATATGTGAGAGGAGGGAAGAGTGCATGAGACAGCAAGAGAGGTGTGCGTGAGAAGAAGATGGAGAGATGATTGGTAGTTTAAGTTAATGAGCTGTAAAAAATGAAACTGTACTGTGCTGAAGCTACCAATAGGACAGCTCTAGCTTTTATAGGATGAGTGTTACCTGTTCGATGAACTCACCACTGATCCCTAGATCACAGTTAAGCTAGATCAACCTAACCAATAAAGTTTCAATAGACTTTACCTACATAAGAGTGTCAGCAAGCAGGTAGGATCGGATTGGGACAAAAAATAGGCTCTGGCACCAAAATAAAAGTGGTGCATTAGTGAATCACATTGCTAAAAAAATTGCTCACATTTCCATATCAGGGTAGTTTAACCTGTATGGGTGTTTTGCAAGGTATGGGAGAGTGCATGCATTTGTGGATGCTCAAGACAAAGTTTGTGGTAATGTCATAGAAATCAACAGACCATAACACAAGACTACAAACTAACAAAAAACAGCCCACATATTGACTTGTCAGACCAGCCCTTCTGGCATTACCAGGTTGCCTATAGGTCAGTCCGACCCTGTCAGTATGGATGGTGTTATAAGTCTTCCAAGGGCTTAGGGTGGCAATGCCTAGTATCTAAGGTGGAACACAATGGAATTGCCAGTGTCCAAATATAAATGCCATGGGTTTCATGTGACCTCAAAAGTACTTAAACGGGCAACAGGTATGTTACTAGAAATTGAAATCCTTTAAAGCAGTGCTGCATTACACATTGATTTTCTAGATGATAGAAAATAATGCGAGAAAGTTCTTTATGCTTCAGATAAGGTTTCTACCGAATTCTCGGTTATCATCTAACATTCCTGAAACCACGCATGCAATAAGGTCTCACACTTTTCCAATGATCCTTCCAATATCTGAGTGCCTTCATCTTCAAGGGTATTATCTAATGAGAATGTAACAGAACAAGCGAACCAGAGTTCAAATACAGTTTCCCCATATGCAGAGGCTTGGTAATTCCAACAAAAGCTAGAGCAAAATTTTAAAGCATAAACTAGAGGGGACCTTAAACCTTACGCTTCTTCTTCAATCTTACTACCAGAATACAAGTCAAGGAAAAGACACAATATCCTTAATAGAAGCAACATATTCTCCCTCTTAGAAAACATTCCTGACATATCGATGGTAGCCACACAAGATATTATTAGAATTCACTTTCTCCCACATCCTACTTCCCCCAAAATTGAGGCACCACATCTCTTAGGAAGATCACCTGCAATTGCATGAAAGGTACATAATGCTTTCAACAAATATGAGAACTGGGGCAATAGGATAAGTAAAAATGAAAGAGAATAAAATCCAAATATCTTGACTCCCGAATAAACAACGTTGCCCTTAAAGCTCCCTGCAACAATACATTTTAAAAGGCATCTTTGGAGCTTCGACTCCTAGCTATAACACTAGTGGGGACTTTCAGATAATCTTAAGGAAAGATTCAGGCTGTCATTGTCAGATCCATAACATAGTAAATCCTGAGAATCGGGCAAACTGGAGATGGCTACCACTAGCCCTAAGCATAACAAATGGTGACCCTAACAATCACACAGGTGTATGACATTACAACGCATACAATCACAACGACCTACTATTACAACGAAACTATTACAACTCTACATCCATTACAACGCATGCTATTACAACGCATGCCATTACAACCCCGATGCTATTGCAACGCATACCATTACAACGTAAGTATGGGTAAGTATTTAATTTTATTTTATTTATATTAATTAAATATTAATATTATTTTTTTAAATAATGTAATACATTTTTTTCATAATCTTAAATTTAATTAAGTGGTTAAAATTACAATTCTAACTCCAGGGGGGTGTAATAGTAGGGTAAGTGTTGGATAGTGTAGGGGTTAAAATTACTATTCTAACTCCAGGGTGGTGTAATAGTAGGGCAGGTGTTGGATAGTGTAGGGGTTAAAATTACGATTCTAACTCCAGGGGGGTGTAATTGTAGGGCAAGTGTTGGATAGTGTAGGGGTTAAAATTACGATTCTAACTCCAGGGGGGTGTAATAGTAGGGTAAGTGTTGGATAGTGTAGGGGTTAAAATTACTATTCTAACTCCAGGGGGGTGTAATTGTAGGGCAAGTGTTGGATAGTGTAGAGGTTAAAATTACTATTCTAACTCCAGGGGGGTGTAATAGTAGGGTAAGTGTTGGATAGTGTTGGGGGTTAAAGTTACTATTCTAACTCCAGGGGGGTGTAATAGTAGGGTAAGTGTTGGATAGTGTTGAGGTTAAAATTACTATTCTAACTCCAGGGGGTGTAATTGTAGGGTAAGTGTTGGATAGTGTAGGGGTTAAAATTACTAAATTAAAATAATTGTAATTCATATTTTTCTTATAATTATTAATAATTTTAAATATTAATTTAATTAATTAAAATAAAATAAAATAATTAATATTAATTAATTAAAATACTTACCCATACTTACGTTGTAATGGTATGCGTTGTAATAGCATCTGGGATGTAATGACATGCGTTGTAATAGCATGCGTTGTAATGGATGTAGCGTTGTAATAGTTTCGTTGTAATGGTAGGTCGTTGCAATAGTTGCGTTGTGATGGATGTTTCCCAATCACACTAACCTGACAATGAGGAGAACTTCTTTGGCTTCAAAGGATGTCACCATAGTATCCTGGAATGTTGCAGGACTGCATAGATTGTTATAGAACCCAGACAGCCTCGCATTTGTAACACATTGGTGCATAATTTGCCTCCAAGAAACTTGGACCAATGAACCAGTTTATTTAAACTTTTATCAGCAATTCTCAAAGCCTGCCATTTTAAGCAGCCCCTTTGGCACACCATCAAGCGATCTAGCTATAAAAGTGAAAACTACCTTGAAAGTAAGAATCACACTAATAAATTCAGCCAACAATCTTATGGAAGCTATCACTTTTGATAACGTAAAAAACAAAAAGCACAGCATTCAATTAATAAACATTTACTTAAACATACATAACAAAAATCATAAAGCACCAATTAGAGAACTAATTGAACGCTTGGAAAAACTAATGTTTTCTTTATCAGGGTACGATGTGATTAGCACAGGGGACTTTGAGCTGCATTCTAATAGGCACTATCTGAATGAAAAAGCTAAATAATTAAGGTGCAATTTAAAATAATTAACAGCTATATATGCATGATTAATGTAAATGTGCAAGCGGCACCAGGCAGCCATAGTTATTAGTATAGGCTGCAGAAATGCTTAAACACAAGATGTCTTTTAACTAGTAGCAAACCCGATTTTTCTGAAATATGCAGAATTCAGTTTAAATTTGACCTTAATGTGGCGTGCTTAGAAATGTTTGTCATAACTGCAGAATGTTCCACTTTTAATAAATGTATTATTTTACTAAGCAACACATTATTTGTAATGATTAAACTTCCTATTCTCACCATGTTTCACATAATGTTTGAATAAAATAGGTGTACATTTTAAAACAGTAATGCATGTTCTTGTAAAGGAAATGCATTACTAAGCAGTATTTTACAAGTTGATGTTTCTCATCTTTAGCATAGTTAATTGTTTAAACAATGAACCATTTAACATTAGAAAGTTAAACTGTGTTAGATGCCTATGAGAGCTGAGGCTTATGAATGATATGATATGATAAAGGGGATTTATAGAGCGCACGTTCACCAGCGGCTTCTAGGCGCTTAAGTGGATGGGCTGAGGGGCACAGCAGCCTGATGGAATTAGTTGTAGGCTAGGGAGAAACGCCAGGTCTTAAGTGACTTCCTGAAGTGGGCATAGGAGGGGAGAAGGCTGAGTTCTGGGGGGAGAGAGTTCCAGAGGAGTGGGGCTTGGAAGGAAAATCTCAGGTCACCATGCTTCTTGCGTCTGAAGAAGCAGGGGGACAGGAGATTGGATCTGGAGGAGCGTAGGTCACGGGGAGGGACATAGCTGTGTAATCGGGAGGAAATGAAAGAGGGTCCCTGGGAGGAGAGGGCTTTGTGGATCAGGCAGCCCAATTTGAAAAAGCTGCGCTGGGCCACTGGGGCCAATGGAGGCTCTTAAGGAGGGGTTTAGTGTGACTGAACTTGGGCTGGCCATGAATAAGCCTGGCTGCTTGGTTCTGGACGAGTTGGAGTCGGTGAGATTGGTACGCAGGTATACCGGCATATAAAGAGTTTGCATAGTCAATGCGGGACATGACTAGTCCCAGCGTAACCTGAACGAGAGCTTCACGTGATAGCAGTCTGCTAATTTTTCGAATTCGGCGCAGGTGGAAGAAGCAGACGAAGACCACTGAATTAATTTGAGCCCTCATGGAGAGGTTGTTGCTGATGGTAATGCCTAGGCTCTTGACCGAGTTTACAGGGGATGGAGGGGGACCAAGGGAAAGGGGCCAGAAAGTGGAGTTCCAGGGGTTACCTCGGGGCCCTGTGAGGACAAACTCCGTCTTGTCGGGGTTTAGTATGAGCTGGTTAGCGTTCATCCAAGTGCTGATGAAGGTCATGGTGGATTGGACGTTCTCAATAGAGGAAGGGGAGGGGTCATTGTTGAAAATGAGCTGCAGGTCATCGGAGTAGTTAAAAATGACCACTGATCTTTTCTGGAGTTCGGAGATCAGGGGAAGGATATACAAGTTGAACAAAAGGGGGGAAAGAGAGGAGCCCTGAGGGACTCCACAGGTGAGTCGTTTTCCTTCCGAGGCGAAGGGGGCGCAGCAGACAACTTGGAAGCGGTCTTGGAGAAAAGTGGCGATCCATCTCAGTGGTGGGCCCGGATGTCGGCGCTCTGGACCTGGTCGAGGAGAACAGGATGGTCGACGGTGTCGAACGCCGCAGACAAATCCAGGAGCACCAGTGCCTGTGAGGTGTTCTGATCGGCTCCCCTTCTGAGCTCATCATGGACGGCCAGGGAAATGGATTCAGTGGAGTGTTGAGGCCTAAAGCCGGCTTGGCGGGGGTCCAAATAGTGGGTGGATTCCACAAGGTACTTAGGCAATTTGCCACAAAGGCCTCCAGGATTTTACCCAGGTAGGGGAGAAGTGAAATTAGGCGAAAGTTACATAGTGCCCCAGGATCGGATCCTGCTTTTTTGAGGATGGGCGAGACCACAGCGGTTTTAAAAAGTTGGGGACCATGCCAGAGGTGAGGGAGTTATTAAGGAGGGAGAGGGGGGGTCAGGGATGTTAAGGAAGATCTCCCGGGCAATGTAAGGGGGACAGCTGTCCCATGGAGAGCCGGAACAAACTTTCCTAAGGAGGGAGAAAAAAACTTCTTCAGTGAACGTGGGGAAATTGGAGAACAGAACGGGGTTACGGGGTGCACCATTAAAATCAGGAGGTAATACGGCTTTGGGGATGCTTGTTTTGATTTTAATGATCTTTTCGATAAAATAACTGTTGAGAGAGTCACAGAGGAATTGTGATGGTAGGGGTTTGATAGTGACACGATCAGGTTTCACAAGTTCGTCCACGATCGAGAAGATAGCTTTGGTTTTGCAAGTCGAGTTCAAAATTTTAGCGGAGAAATATTCGGATTTGGCTAGGAGGATGGCTGCTTTGTAATCCTGTAAAGCCGTAAGAAAGGTAGATTTCTTAAGGGGACAGTAGTCTAGTCTCCACTTGCGCTCGGCTTGGCGCAGCGCGAGTTTCCTGTCTTTAAGGTCTTTCGTGAACCAAAGTTGGGCCTCTTCTTCTTAAGTTCTTTCAGGGGGGCTAAGTTATCTCTCGCCTGGGCCAGCCAGGAGTTGAGATTTTCAGCCTGTGCGTGAGGTGAACGTGACAGGCTGGAGGGTTGGGAGGTGGTGGGCAAAGCCAAGGTGAGGGATACACAAAGGGAAGGGATATCTACGCGACTCCAGTTCTTGACCATGATAGGGTCAGTAGTGGGGGCTGTAGTAGTGATAGGTATAGTAATGGAAAAGGAGATAAGAAAGTGGTCGGACCAGGCACAGGGGGAGATCAGTGATGTCCAGGTTAGAGCTCCAGACCTGATCCAGGGTATGTCCTTTAATGTGAGTGGCCACTTTAATATGCTCAGTAAAATTCAGACCGTTTAATAATTCCGTGAAGTGTTTTGAGCAGGTGCTCTCGCACACATCATGGGGCCAGTAATTGAAGTCCCCTATAATGAGGATTTTGGCATGATTAATTGCTAGCTCTCCTCTCAAGCTACTGAAAAGCTGGAGGAAATTCGGCGAGGGAGTAGGTGGCCTATAAAAAACGGCACATGTTAAAGGGAAACTTTTGGAGTCAAGTTTGAGCAATAAGATGTCAGCGGAGGGAGTTTTAGGGCTAGTGAGGGAAGTGAATTTGTGGGAGTGGGAGATGATGGCTGCAACTCCCCCCCCTACCTTGTCTTCTGGTCTGTTAGCCTGAAGAATGTAGTAGTCGTCTGGGATGGCAGCCAGTATATCTGGCATGGATTCAGATGAGAGCCATGTTTCAGATAGGAGCAAGATGTCTGGTCTAGCAGAGTCTAATTGGTGGAAGATCTCAATATGGTGCTTGACTAGCGAGCGAGTGTTTAAGTTCCAGATGGATAAATGGTCGTGGTTTATGCTGAGGGGGAGGGGGGAGGTTATGGGGTATGGGGCCCTAGGGCTCGAGGGGGGATGTGAGAGGGAGGGTCCTTGTGAAGGGCGAGGGAGACGTGAGTAGATGATCGAATCCCGGCATTATTTAATGTACTGAGGAGGTCAGCGTTAATGGGCCATTTTCCTTGGAGAGATTTAAGCTCAGTGGCAGTGTAGCAGTGGGCGAATCGGGCAAATTGAGTGGCCCCTGGTCCCGGCCGGCCGCGGACAGGCGCAGGCGGCCTTGCCTTTGGCACGCCAGCGGCGCGCCCACTGCGCGCGTCCGCTGCACGATGGGATACACAACCCTAGTTATGGGTAGGGGCAAAGCGCTGATCGCGGTGCTCCGCCCCCAACTGGCAGCGAGGAAAGACTGCCATCCTGCGTGAGCCTGCACCCTCCACAACAATCGGGAGAGCCCCGTGGTGGACCGGGGTGCAGGCAGAATGTGCAGGAGGTAAGGAGATATTCTTTCAGAGAGGTCTGTGCAAACTAGCAATTGGTCAGGTAGACTACAATTTTTAAAAATGCAAAGTTAAAAGTAAGCAATCAGCAGGGTACGAGCGGTACTATAGGGAGAATACTGAGCGAGAGATCGCCAAGACTTATGCCTCAACAGAGCTTCTAGCAGCGTACCTCTAAGCGCGTGTCCACAGCGCGAATGGAAACACCGCCCTAGTTAGGGACAGCGGCACGGCGCTGATCGCGGTGCTCCGCCCCCAACTGGCAGCGAGGAAAGACTGCCGTCCTGCGTGAGCCTGCATCCTCCACAACAATCGGGAGAGCCCCGTGGTGGACTGGGGTGCAGGCAGAATGACCTGGTAAGTGCACCCACTTTCCAGGCCCAAACTTTAATTTTACTACATGTAAGTCATCATCATCATCATCAAAAGTCTTTATTTTGGTTTTACAGTACCATAAAAAAAAGCAAGAACATTAATCTTATATAATAAACAGGGTAAAATGAAATACTCCCTATACAGACTCTTGGAGTTTCAAAAAACAAATATACATCCACAAAAAACTTGATATAAAAATACGAATACATAAAACGTACAAACCTAGATGAATTTCAGTATTTAAGTGCACTCCACACCACCCCAGTTCAGACAGGGTCAAGGCTGATTTGCATATGTCCATGTCTGAACTGGGGTGGTGTGGAGTGCAAAAAAACGATGGATTTAGGGCCTGATCTCTGTACTGGGGTGAATGTATGACATTGTTCTGCATTCTGTCCATCAATTGTTGTTTTTGCATTTGTCACCCCGAGTGGGATGGGTATGCTCAGACGTGAGTCCCATGCTCTCCACACCACTGGAGTCAAGCTATCCTGGCTGAAGACGGCTGATAGCCAGAAACCGGTCCTAGGATGCTTGTTTCCGGTCCAGGAAAGTCATGACTTGGCAGTTCAGGCTGGACTGTTCCCATGAGGCTCAGGGTCAAGGCTGATTTGCATATGGCCATGTCTGAACTGGGGTGGTGTGGAGTGCAAAAAAACGATGGATTTAGGCCCAGATCTAAGTACTGGGGTGAATGTATGACATTGTTCTGCATTCTGTCCAACAAATGTTGTTTTTGCATTTGTCACCCCGAGTGGGATGGGTATGCTCAGATGTGAGTCCCATGCTCTCCACACCACTGGAGTCAAGCTTTCCTGGCTGAAGACGGCTGATAGCCAGAAACCGCTCCTAGGATGCTTGATTCCAGTCTAGGAAAGACATGGCTTGGCAGTTCGGGCTGGACTGTTCCCATGAGGCATAGGGTCAAGGCTGATTTGCATATGGCCATGTCTGAACTGGGGTGGTGTGGAGTGCAAAAAAACGATGGATTTAGGCCAAGATCTCTATACTGGGGTGAATGTATGACATTGTTCTGCATTCTGTCCATCAATTGTTGTTTTTGCATTTGTCACCCCGAGTGGGATGGGTATGCTCAGACGTGAGTCCCATGCTCTCCACACCACTGGAGTCAAGCTATCCTGGCTGAAGACGGCTGATAGCCAGAAACCGGTCCTAGGATGCTTGATTCCGGTCCAGGAAAGACATGGCTTGGCAGTTCGGGCTGGACTGTTCCCATGAGGCTCAGGGTCAAGGATGATTTGCATATGGCCATGTCTGAACTAGGGTGGTGTGGAATGCAAAAAAACAATGGATTTAGGCCCAGATCTCTGTACTGAGGTGAATGTATGACATTGTTCTGCATTCTGTCCATCAATTGTTGTTTTTGCTGTTGTTTCATTAAGACATTCACAAGAGGGACAGCACTTGTGCTGTGATGTATTTGTCAGCCAAGTGTTAGTAAAAGCATTAATGGGTAGGCAGCCGTATCTGAACTGAGTGTACAATTTTCTGTCTGCCGCCACTTTTATAAAATCAAGGTAACTTTCTAGCCGGCTGCCTGATTTAATATCAGTAAACACATCAGTTAAGCAGCCAGGGTGTATTTTCAAGAAATTTGTCTGTTCTACCCACACCCAAAACTGTAATTTTAGTGTGTCCCTAGAGTATGTGGGCGGATGACCTTCTAGCTCCTCAAGCCCACCCATGTCTGCCCGGATGGTATTTATGTATTTAAACCACCCAATGTTATGGTTTATGTCCAAGGCTGAAACTTCTGTATAAGCAGCAGAGTAGGACATACATTCGGGGGTTGTGACCAATCTATGCCAGAAGAGCAATGGGCATAAGCTTGCCTGGTTATTGATAGACTTGATACCCATGTCAATTTTCAGGGGAAGGAGGGGAGTGTTCTCTGGAAGTGATACCAGACTCCTAAGAAACTTGTTTTCTATTGTTGAGAGGATGTTGACATTTGTGGGATCCCAGAGTTCTGCCCCCTAGGGCACACTACTCACTACCTTGCAGCTATACAACTTAAGTATCGGGGCTACAGGCCTGGTTTGGAAAGGCAGTGCTCCTGTCGCAAGGTCCCAGTTAACCAGGAGAATTTCAAGGACGCCCTCTCTAGGTGTTTCTTCCATGCCATTCCATCGAACAGCTTGATTCCCAGGTAATCAAAGGAACTCACTTGTTCAAGCTGAACATTATCAAGGACCAGGTTACCTTTTAAGGATTTGTGGAGATTTAGCACCATCAACTTTGTTTTAGTGGTGTTGATGACCAAACCCCTCTCATCACAAAAAGCCTTAAAACAGTTTAGAAGTTTTTGTAGGCCCATGGGAGTTTTAGACACCAGGAGGGTATAGTCTGCTAACAATAAAGTAGCTATTTTATGGTTTGCCAACGAGGGAGAGTCGGCCGGAGTAGAACACACAAACGGTGTTTTGGCCCTGGTTTCCCCACCTTACACAGGCAAAATTATCCTAGTGTAGCCTGATAAGTGGTTCTAGAAGTTCCAAGGGCATGCCCATGTCCCGAAGGACCTGCCAGAGTAAATCTCTGGAGTCTAGATTGAAAGCTGTTTTAAGGTCAATAAAGGCAAGATATAAACTGCCTTTGCTCAGCACAACTACCTTCCAATACAGCAGAACCAGGCGAAACGCCTGGTTAAAGGTGCCGGTCTTCCACCGAAAGCCCGCCTGGAGAGGAGAAAGGATGTCGTTCTCCTCCATCCAGGTCTGGATTTTATTGAAGAGCGAGCTTCAGAAGACCTTCTGTGCACAGTATATCAAGCTAATTGGATGGTAGTTGGCGGGCTTCGACCTGTCCCCCTTCTTAAAAATGGGTATTACTTCTGCCCCCTTTCAGATGTCCGGGATGCTCCCCCGCAAGTAATGCCATTGGCCAGTCTCATAAAATAGGTTGCCCAGTGTTCCCTGTCAGCATGAAAAAGGTCTCCAGGGATGCCATCGGGACCGGGGGCTTTTGCTGGAATAATGGCATCAAGGGAGCACAGTATTTCCCCCCAAGGGAACGTGAGTTTACATGCAGGAAGACCTATGTCGTGGAGCATCTTGCAACTATCAATAAAAGGACCACTAGAATATAACTCATTAAAATGCTTATGCCATTCAGCAGCCGGAATATTATTTGCCAAGGGAGGTGTACGTTCGAAATTGCTTTTGGACACCAAGGACCAAAACATCCGACCATCAGGATGCCCAATGGCCTCTCCTAGCTCCTCCCATCTCCTCTCATCCCATTCTGTTTTTTGCTTTATTCTGCGCCTGTTTGTAATCTTTCCTAGCTTTCCGAATACTGGCTTGCTCTTTGTTCTTAATAGCAACAGTCAGTCTCCCTCTCAGGGTCCTACACTCTTTATTAAATCATGAGTATCTTCCCAAAGGTCTTCCCTGAGATAACCTGGACTTAGTAATCCGAGTATGGAAAAAACAGGACAGACGATCAAAAAATTCCCTATGGAGGGTACTACAACTGCTCAGTTTATGTAAGTCCATGGTCACTGATGTTACAGTAACTAAATGGTCAATTAGGGCATCCCTAATCAATTTAGTCTTTGATTCGCCTGCCAATACCACAGGCCATTTGAGTCGTCGCTTGTGGGGATTAAAATCTTTGTACTTACTGCTGTCAGGGACTCTCTCCCAACACAACCCCAGGGATTATGAATGGACAGAATAAGGGGATTGTGATCACTGTCACACAATGGAATTATGGCTATATCCTGTACCAATGGCCAAAGTGTCAGATCCACTAATAGATAGTCGATCCTACTTGACCCGTTTGGTCCAACAAAGGTCATTCCTCCTCCTCTGTCTAAAGTTGTTCTACCATTTGTGACCCTTAACCTATATTCTAGGGATATCGCATTTAACTGGAGTGCAGCTTGTGACCATTTTTCGATCGGAGTGAGTTCCAGCGGGGGTACCCTCCAAAATGTGTCCTCATTCACATTGTTGGCCTCTGCCCAATCAAGTCGTTCAAAGGTTACATTGAAGTCCCCACAAACTATTATTGGGTAACTATCAAGCCTGGCTTCCAATAAATTGTCCAAGACCTGGAGGGTTGGAGAACTACCACCTCTGGTACTCCTGGCGTAAATATTATAAATATCAGCCGTCCTACCCTTGCCATTGTTTATCCTAATCCCAAGGACATCTGTGCTGTTTGTGACCAACACCTTGGCATCACAATTTAATGCAAGACTTACAAAAATGAGCAGCCCTCCTGAAGGCCGACTATGATTTGATGCTGTTGCGGGTCTGTGGAAGGTCATAAAGCCTGGAATAAACGTAGGGGTCAAGCTCCAGGTTTCTTGTAGTGGGCAAATCTCAGTCTGTGCGCTGAGCTCCTGCCAGTACGGGTGGTCAAGCTTCCCCCTTATAACCACCATATTACAGGTTGTGATTCTCAACGTTTGCTTGTTTACTTTAGGAGTGGGAGCCAAAATAAAGGAAGGAACATCCAATTTGGGCAACGGCTGGCAATCAGTGGTCATTTACGGGCAGCTAGCCCGGTTACCATCACTCATCACAGGTGGTGGGTCAAGGACTAAAGTGAACTTTGTATGATCTAAAGTGCTCTCTTGCTCTCTAGGTGTTACGTCAGAATGAAAAAATGCGTGGTCAATGTTGTTCATGGGAGCTATAGTAAGGTTGCCGGGGAAAACTGTAGTGTTCTGTTAGGTTTACTTTCTAGTCTTTTTAGAACCTTCCACACTCTGTGTTCTTTCCACTGTGTCTCTGATTCCGTTTAGAACCCTGTTTTGAATTACCAACTGTATTAATGATTTACTGGCTGAGTGAGCTGCTGCGCAGCACTTGTTCCAATAAACTAGCTTACAAATCAACCTGTCTGTGAGCTAATTACTACAAAATATTTGGCGACGAGGATGGGATCAAGTGTGTTAGAGGTGGATGGCCCAGGGAGAAAAATGTTCATGTTTCCCTTCAGACCTTCGTTAAAGTGTCTGATGAGCTTTCCATTGAGGGGGGTATCTTAATGCGAGGGGATAGATTGATTCCTCCCAGTGATCTTAGAATTAGAATTGTCAAAGGTGCGCATGAGGGTCATCTTGGCAAAACACTAACCAAAAGAAGGGTTAGAGAGCTTTACTGGTGGCCCCAGATGGATCAGGATATAGACACTGTTGTTGCTGAGTGCGTGGTTTGTTCTAGTGCTGAGAAGTGTTTGAAAACACGTTCTCCTCCCCTTCAACCCATTCCTTTTCCTGATAGGCCGTGGGAAAAGATAGGTATAGATCTAGTTGGCCCGTTCTATTTGCTTCCCTCTACTTCCAGGTTTGCTATTGTTGCAGTCGACTACTACTCTAAATGGCCTGAGGTCCGTTTTGTAAGTGAGGCCAGCTCCAAGAATATTATTGATTTCTTGAAAGACCTGTTTTTGCGTGAAGGTTTTCCTTCCTCCATTGTAAGTGACAATGGCACACAATTTGTTAGTCAGGAATTTTGTTCGTTTGTAGATTTGAGTGTCATCGTTCATTTGAGGAGTGCTCTTTATCACCCTCAGACGAACGGTCTTGTTGAGCGCATGAACAGGGTACTTAACAATTGCATTCAATGGGCTATTGCTCAACACTGCCATGTCCCGAACGCTGTCAGATCCATGTTGTGGTTCTATCGTACCACTCCCCACACTTCCACCAAGGTTTCCCCGTTTGAACTGTTGCGTGGGAGGAAACCATGTTCAAAAGTTTGTCCTGGGTGGATGTCACGTTGGGTAAAAATGAATTCCATTGATAATGTTGATGAAGTTGTCAGGTCTAATGTCTCGCATGCTCAGTCTAAACAAAAGAGTGTTTTCGACTCCAGGAAGAAAGTGATTTCTCAGTCATTTGTGGTGGGTGATAGAATCCGGATCAAGTTACCCACTCACTCTACCAAGGGGAGTCCAAAGTTTTCTGAACCTTTTGTTATTGACAAAGTTTGTGGGAATTCTGTGAGAGTTAACATGAAGAACTGGTGGAATGCTGCCAGGGTGGTTAAAGTGGGAAAATCTGTGGTTCTTCCTCAGTCTTCTCATGATATGTCTATGTTGCCTCTTGATGCTTCTATTCTGCCTTCTACTTCTTCTGCTCTTAATTTGTCTCGCAGGTGTTCTCCTGATCCATCTTCTCATGATGTTTCTGCATTACCTTCTACTTCTTCTGCCACTGTCCCACCTCGTAGGAGTTCTCGCACTCGTGTCACTCCTGCCAGGTTTCGGTAATTTCCATGGTTTTCTTGTTCTTGATCTATTGCTGTTCTTTCCTGCTTTTTCTTTTGTTTTGTAGGAGAGAGGATAATGTAGTGTTCTGTTAGGTTTACTTTCTAGTCTTTTTAGAACCTTCCACACTCTGTGTTCTTTCCACTGTGTCTCTGATTCCGTTTAGAACCCTGTTTTGAATTACCAACTGTATTAATGATTTACTGGCTGAGTGAGCTGCTGCGCAGCACTTGTTCCAATAAACTAGCTTACAAATCAACCTGTCTGTGAGCTAATTACTACAAAAACCTTGTTGGAGTCTAGGGTTAGTCAATCATTCTGGGATAGTGATTAGATGGGTGGATCCCCAAGAGGCAGGCGTGTATTTCCAGCTTGGACTGGTATTGGAGGGATGCTTAGTCTCAGCCTAATTTTAGTGAATGGGCTAGGGAGGGATCTAGTCTCTAGGGCAATTAGATCATGCACCAGATGCTCAGACGCTAATCTTAGCTCAATTGCATTATCTGTACTCAGATGAGAAGAGCACCTTTTAGCGTAAACAATGTCATCCCTAATTACTGACCTACACCCCTAAAATGCCTTAACCAATGTATAGCTTTATTTTTTAGAGCATCAGCATTCTCATACTTGATATGTTGAGGGTCTACTTTAAGAACATTAGTCATGTAGATTGACAATGGTAATGGGTTGTTCTGCTTGCGATACAAAGGTAAGGGAGGCTGGCAAGGTAGAGGTACCCTATTGTAACTTGTAGCCATATTCCGCACTGGTGGCCCTATCGTTAGCCCATGCCCACCTCGGTTCTGTGGCAACCCCATACATTTCCTACCCTGCTCAACATTTGGCCCATGTAGCTCTTGGGATACACCTTTAGTTGCTCTTGAGCTGAGAATGGATTGGTGGTTGGTATGTGGGGGCAAGGGATTGTAATCAAGTCACCTCCCAGAGGGCGTTGGAGGTTCCATATTTGAGCCAAAGGTGGTGGATGAATGAGGCAATTGTAGGGACTGCGATAATTGGTGTAGGTTTGGTTTAATATGGCCATCTAGTTGCTGATAGAGTTTGGATACCAAGGTAGATAATGTCTCAACGCTAGTTCTTAGAGCTATAATTTCCCTTTGGAGTTCAAAGTTTGAGGGTATGGGACCGGGGTTAGTTTCCCTTTCTCCCTGTAGAGTCAAATCATTGTTAGTTGTATGGGTGCTGTTCGTATTTGTATGAATGTTAGTTTGGGTTGTTTGTCAGCTAGAAGAGCAAATCGATTACTGAGTGGTAGCTCATCTAATATAACACTATCACCATAAGGGAGACTCTCTTCCCTTTGGGGACACAAGGGGCTTGGAGCATTACTATTGCGCACTTCCACTGATGGGGGTGTTTTTCTTTTTCGTGCTGCCTTCTTAAATAGGTTAGGGATGTTCCTTATGATAGTGGGTCCGTTAGAACTTGAGGCACATGGGGACTTGGTGTGGGTGGTATCCTTATTGGGGGGGGGAGGAATTAGTGCAGGTGTGAGTAACAATTCTTCACAATCCGCAACAATGTTCTCTACACGATGGAGAACATCCTCTCCTGTCCCTCCGTTACACCCTGTTCCCCATACCAGCGGCTGATGACTTTTTAAAATCTTTTCCTAATGGTACCTCCCAGCCCAATCTCGGTCCCTTTTCTCTTCCCCATGACACCAGTTAAACAATCAGACCTCAACAAGGGTACAGAGACTGTACTAGCGCCAACAGAACTATAGTAGCTAACAAAAAGCAAGCAAACTGTTAGTCCAATCTTAAGGTTCAAAAGTGCAGGAAGCTGAAAAATCAGATTGGCAACAGTACCTTAGTAAGATTTGGCTTGGAGCTCCATTCCTGTGAAGTTAGGGAGGTGGCCCAGCCCGGCCTCCTCCGGGCGATGACGAGCAAGGACGGGCCCGCCCTTGGCCCGGGCTTGGCCCGGATACTGCCCGCGCGCGTCTGCGTGAGCCCGCACTGCCCTTTAAGCTGGTACCTCTGGCGCTGGCAATGACGCTTCTTGCTTGTTGCGCGTGTGAGGAAGGCATGAGACACCCTAGGGCGGCGAGTCCTAGCCCCCTCTTGTCCTGGTAAAGCTGCTGCTGCTGTAATCATGGGCTTCCACCACACAGCAAAGTCCAGGTGCCGGGTGGGCCCCACTGGCCAGGCTCCAAGTTTACTCACGGCACCAGCACCCCAGCAGGGGGTGGATGCTCAGAGATGTCCACACAGGCAGGCCGGATGATCACCGCAGTCCTGGTGTACCCCCACGTGGTATCACTCACAGGGTGAAGAGCTGCACTCCGAGGACCGGACGATCGCTTAGTGAGGGCTCACGGGGCAATCCCAGCAATGCAGGCAGCTTCAGGTGCCGGGCATCGCCCGGAGCGCAATCTGGCCCGGACCTTCCTCTACGTAGGGGCCGGCGCTTGGAAAGGCGGGGGGGATTGGCTACACAAAATGGCGTCTTAATGGTGTTGCGGGCCGTCTGCCTGATTCGCTCCCTCACAACCGCCCACGTGGTCCGATCAGCGCAGCACACCAACCCGGGCAGCACAGGGCAGGGCCGCCGCCTCTGAAGTTGTCTCCCTCAACAACCGCAGTCCGCAGCAGGCTCTCCCAGCCCATGACCCAGCGTGCGGCCGTCGCCTATCGGGCGCAGCTCTGTGTCTACATGTAAGTCAGCTCTAAGGTAGGCCCAAGGCAGCTTATGGGCAGGGTGTAGTGCTTTTAAAAGGTAGGACATGTGCTGTTGTGTTTTACATGTCCTAATAATGAGATACTGCTATTTGTGTTTTTCACTATTGCAAGGACTATCTCTCACACCGGGTAACATGGACATTGTCTTGAAATATCTTTTACATGTCATTTTCCTTTGGGAGCAGATAGAGATTTGGAGTATGGGGTCTCTGAACTCACAATTTAAATTTGAAGTTTGTTTTTAAATTACATGTTGGAAACTGCCACTTTTATAAAGTGGGTATTTTCTTGCTTATCTATTCTGTGCCTCTGCCTGTCTGGAGTATCCATGTCTGAGTTTGATAACAATTGGGCTCTTGTGCATTCACTCTAGACATTCACACAAAGGGAGATGTGGCGTGCCGTACATATCCTGATGGGCAATCATCAGGCTAATGAGCCTTCCTGAGCTAAAGTGCTGGGAGGAGTTGTACCAGGCACCTGAAAAGGGCTGGGTCTGTCTTCACACAAAGCTGTCTCCCCCTCCACTCTAGTGTGTTTTGAGCCAGATTAGAGAAAGGTAGTGCCTTGTGCACTACAAAGGCTTTTCTTTGAAGGCAGAAACTGGTATAAATACTGGAGCTGTGACACCATAACATCAGAACATTTCTAGACTGAGGAAATTCTGCCAGGAAGAAGGTCTGGATGCTGTAAGAGTGTCTGCCACTCTGCCTGTTGCTTTCTTGTGCTGGCCTGCTGCTTGCTGCTTCTGTCCTAGGAGTGAAAGGACTGGACTTTGCTTTCTGTACAGCTTTGCAAGGTTCTCCAAGGGTTTGTGTGTGCTTTCCTCCTGTTAAGAAGCCTCTGGACCATAAAAGACTTTAACTACCAGTGCATGGGCTCTTCTGTTGAGAGTCCTGACATGCCAAGTTGTGCCAAATCCAGTTCCTGGGCCCTTGGTAGTAGAACCTGGTGATCTAAGAAGAAAATCCACGCATTGGCCCCCAACGCCTGTTTTATCAACACACCGCAGCCCAAGATCAACGCACCGCTGCTGCTGCCCCAAAGTGTGGTTCCCGGTCGAAGCATCACCCACGGCTTAACCACAGGCTCCAGATTGTCATCACAGTGCATCAGAACAATCATCACAGCATGAGTCCTGAACCCCGTGCCACCAACGTCCGTGGCACCTGCACCGACTCCGATGCATTCCCTGTTTGCGGCATTGGAAGCAAAGCAGCTCATGCTTCTCTGCTGCCACAGCAATGCAGCGCATCTGGATTTTTTATGCATCATCCCTGTGCGACGATTCTTCATCGACACCGCAGTGAGGAACTGAGGCTGCATGTCAGGACTCCGATCCATCACCTCCCTACTAGCAAGGAATCAATGCATCAACTCCAACTGTCAGCAATGAATCGATGCATCATACTCAGATGTGAGTCCCTTGCTCATTGCACCATCAGGATTCAAGCAAGCCGGGCCGAAGACGGCTGAAATGCCAGAAACCGGTCCCCGGAAGCTTGTTTCCTTCCCAGTATAAGAATTGGCTTGGTAGTTTGGTCTGCCCTGTTCCCATGATGCACTGGGCCAGGGTCAGACTAATTTGCATGTAGCCAGGTTCTGAGCTGGGATGGTGCAGTGAGCTAAAAAACAGTGATGGATCAAGCCCTGATCTTTGGACTGGGTAAGAGTGGTCTGCTTAATTCAGACACTCTGTTCATCACCACCCCCTTATCTGAATCGTTTTTGTCCACCATAAGCGTGGAAGGGTATACTCAGATGTGAGTCCCTTGCTCATTGCACCATCAGGATTCAAGCAAGCCGGGCCGAAGACGGCTGAAATGCCAGAAACCGGTCCCCGGAAGCTTGTTTCCTTCCCAGTATAAGAATTGGCTTGGTGGTTTGGTCTGCCCTGTTCCCATGATGCACTGGGCCAGGGTCAGACTAATTTGCATGTAGCCAGGTTCTGAGCTGGGCTGGTGCAGTGAGCTAAAAAACAGTGATGGATCAAGCCCTGATCTTTGGACTGGGTAAGAGTGGTCTGCTTAATTCAGACACTCTGTTCATCACCACCCCCTTATCTGAATCGTTTTTGTCCACCATAAGCGTGGAAGGGTATACTCAGATGTGAGTCCCTTGCTCATTGCACCATCAGGATTCAAGCAAGCCGGGCCGAAGACGGCTGAAATGCCAGAAACCGGTCCCCGGAAGCTTGTTTCCTTCCCAGTATAAGAATTGGCTTGGTAGTTTGGTCTGCCCTGTTCCCATGATGCACTGGGCCAGGGTCAGACTAATTTGCATGTAGCCAGGTTCTGAGCTGGGATGGTGCAGTGAGCTAAAAAACAGTGATGGATCAAGCCCTGATCTTTGGACTGGGTAAGAGTGGTCTGCTTAATTCAGACACTCTGTTCATCACCACCCCCTTTTCTGAATCATCTTCCCTGTCAGCAAGGAATAGACTCATCATCTCCCCTGGCTAGCAGTGAGGACCCGAGGAATCACCACCCATGCCAGTAAGGAATCAATGCATCACTTCCTCAGTGAAGTAAGGAACCGATGCATTACTGTGTTTTCCGGTGCACACCTCCCTCGTGGCCCGCATCGTCTTTGTTTTTGACGCATCTAAGGTACTTTGAAGCTAAAACCCATTGATTTCCAGGGATTAAGACTTATTGAACCATTTTTTAATGATATCTTATATTGTGTATGTTGGATTGTTGGCGTTTTGGTCTTGTATTCAGATAAATATTAGTTCTTTTTCTAAACTGGCGTGGACTCCTTTCGTAGTGTTTTCACTGTGTTACTGTGTGTGTATGTACAAATACTATACACAGATTGCCTCTGAGATAAGCCTGTTTGTTTGTGCCAAACTCGCAGAGGGGTGTGTAGGGGTTATCTTAGCTGTGTGACTCGCTTACCCTGACTAGTGTGAGGGTTCCTACTTTGACAGGGTGCAAACCACTGCCACTCGGCTGAGTTTCATGAACTAATCTTCATGGGAAGTTCGTCTGCTTTAATTTGATTTTAAGCTTTATGCTCACTCATTTCTCACTCTTTTCCATTGAACTTGAACTCTTCATGAGTTCTACTCATTTTAAATTCTGTTCCTGTTCTTTAGAATAGGAATTTCGGTCTTTTATGGAATGCGTTTAATACATTATTTGATTATTTGTTCAAACCATTCTTTTTGATGAACTTTCTGTAAATGTACTTGCTTTTATTGACTAATTTGAATAAAAGTAATACAAGATACTTACTAATGTCTTTATGAGAAATAATACTTTAAAAACTATTACAAACTCTAATCCTTGACTGAACTCCAAACTGTTAGTGCAATTTGATTTGTTATGATGAAATAGCTCCTGACTCAAAATACAGTGGCAAAGATCGTTACAAGAGGCGCTTTATCCAAGGAAGCCAACGCGGTAACGGTGTTGACCCTGTATGTAGCGGTGAGAAAAAAGTTTGAACATTATATATTTAAATTATGAATTGATCCTCGCTGTCAGTAACGTATTACAAAAAAACACAATAACAGGCTACAATAGGTCTACAGTTGGAAAAACTAATCTTTTCTTTATCAGGGTATAATTTGATTATCACAGGGGACTTTAACCTGATTTTAAGAGGCGCTATCCGTAACATGTTACAAATACCACCACTGCTACAACAGGTTTTCAGTCGTCAGAACAAGACTGATTAGGAAAATTTGTAGTTGATTATTTTAGAAGCATCCGACTAGTTCCACTCATTCAGTGCAACAAATTTAGCTCACAAAGAAAGATTACTCACTATTCTCACAGTAGATGGCCCCTATAGGACTATACATATATTCTACACTCAAGTTTATCCCTGTGTTACAACTTCTAAATCATATAAAGGTCTGACATCATCATCCTGCAATCAGTACACTCAGTCTTCCACTAACCCATACCGAACAAATTCCATTAATAGAGAACATTGGCAGGTTAATAGAATGTAAGAAAATTACATGGAATGTACCGACCTCTGAAAAATTTAAACAACGGAAAAATGACCAGAAAAGCCAGAAACTAAAGAGCCTGCACAAACAACCACATGGCTTTATGTACTATCTAAATGGCCAAATAAGATAAAAATCTCTTTAGGATAGAATGCCCCATTGCATTACAATTCTGGGCAATCAATCAATCAATCAAGCACTTGTAAAGCGCAGAACTTACCCGTGAGTGTCTCAAGGCGCTTGGGGGGTGTGGGGGGGGGGGTGCTGCTACTGTCCGAAGAGCCAGATTTTGAGGAGGTTTTTGAAGGTGAGCAGGTCTTGGATCTGCCGCAGATGGGTGGGGGAGGGTGTTCCAGGTCTTGGCGGCGAGGAAGGAGAAGGATCTGCCGCCGGAGTTTGTGTGTTGGATGCATGGGACGCCGGCAAGGGCGAGGCTGGAGGAGCGGAGCTGGCGGGCGGGGGTGTAGAAGTTGAGTCTGTCTTTCAGGTTGGCTGTTCCGGTGTTGTGGAGTGCTTTGTGTGCGTGGGTGAGGAGCTTGAAGGTGATCCTCTTGTTGACGGGGAGCCAGTGCAGGTCTCTTAGGTGGGAGGTGATGTGGCGGGGGACGTTGAGGATCAGTTAGGCGGAGGCATTTTTTTTGATGCATTGTAGTAGTCGCAGGTGTTTAACTGGGATTCCTGCGTAGAGTGCGTTGCCGTAGTCCAGCCTGCTGCTGACAAGGCTTGGGTCACTGTTCTTCTTGTTTCGGTCGGGATCCATTTGTAGATCCTGCGGATGATGCGGAGGGTGTTGTAGCAGGAGGAGGAGATGGCGTTGACCTGCTTCTACATGGAGAGGGCGGAGTAGAGGATGAATCCTAGGTTGCGTGTGATGCAGCGCTACTCCGGAAATAATTTCTAAAAACATGTCACCTCTCCCTGAAGTACAAAATCATACATGTACTCATCAGTGGGGCCCATAACACTGCGAGTTACTCACAAACACTTCCATCCTACTCCATCGATCGGTGAAATTCAAAGGAGAGCTGCTGTATCATGGCGGAGTGTCTAAATCAAAACTAAATATTTATACTATTTACACCTGCAGTTCAAATGAATTTTACCATGGTTTTTATTAACAAGACATTTTTTTCAGACACACCGCCATCAATGGTTGACGAATCTGCTAGTAAAAAATTAGGCGTAGGAAAATACAAGACCAGCTTAATTCTTCATTTATCTAATTTTTATTAAAAGCAATCTTTAGCATGTCTGACAATTTATTCGCTTTATTTATTTCTTTATTCAGAATAACTTTAAAGAAGAAAGTTTTATATCAAACTGTTATGTTCATTTTTATTTCAGAAATTCAGAAATAGACATTATTATTTAGCGTTCAGCAAA
The DNA here is from genome assembly GCF_964263255.1 of Lissotriton vulgaris. Taxonomy (NCBI): domain Eukaryota; kingdom Metazoa; phylum Chordata; class Amphibia; order Caudata; family Salamandridae; genus Lissotriton; species Lissotriton vulgaris. The sequence goes on from NC_141693.1 coordinate 1,236,878,281, forward strand.
AGACAGATAGTTCCCAAAATTCATTCTCTCCTAACTTCCCTATCTAATAACCTCACCTAAAGCTCAATTTTCACTCAAAGAGAATAAAACATTTATTCAAGAATTCTTACATCTCAGGGAAATCAGCATTCCGACAGCATCTCAGGAGGAAATCGAAGAGAAGCTCCTTCTTAAGTAAAGTCGGGGGGTTTTATACACTATTTCACTAACTTTATCTATCTTAAAAAGTAACTGTCAATATGAACTCAGATTCTGATTGGATAAATTTGGGGTGGATGAGCATCACCTCATCATTCTAATATTCAATTTCCGTTGTGTCAGCTACATTTTAAAGAGTCCTTTGTTTAAGAAAGTCTTTGGCCTAGTCACATCCTCAACTAGCAACTCCATGAACTTTTCCCAAGTTCAGTAACTCAAACGTCCATTCTTTTTGGCAGTCATCAGGACTTCCAGGGCATGTTGTCCTTGAACTGGTTTCGTTCATGCACAAGCAGCTCGCATTCAAACTCGGACTCGGGCTGCGCGTGCGCAGCATCTTTCACTGTCGCAGTAATCGAAAGCCTCCATTTTTAGGTAGGCCTCACGAGCCAGAATGGGAACTATCATAGAAACACAAATAAATGTTTATTATTGAAGTGTAACCCTTCTGTTTACCTCCCCCATACTAAGGTTTCCCTGTTAGTTATTACCTAGCAAACAAGCCACATAGATGCAATTTATAATCACTTATCCTTCGGGTTCTGCCACAAATACATGCACAAAAAGCACATTTATGCCGCTTTTGTTTATTCCGAAGCTTTGCATTATTTCACATCACAACAACAACATAAATTAGTTAGTTATATTTCTTCATGCAAGAAGATTAGTATTCCCACGTGTATATGTGTGTGCATTCTATACTATGTTGATTAATATTTTCCACACCACTCAATTAATAAAAGTTATTGTTATGAAGAGGGGTATACAACATTTTATTTCTCCACTTCGCTCCATCAACTTCCTCCTTTGGTGATCTTATCACCAAATATCTCCCAAAATTTTGCAAATTTTAACAAAACGTGTTTTGAGCTCTTCAGATTAGCATGGTTTATACTTTCGTATCCTTTTCTCTGGTTTCTTTAAAAACCTTTTCTCAAAATTCCTCCATCTCTATATCACAGTTTTCTCTTTCTCTTTCTCGTTTTTCTTGAATTGCCTTCTTTATCGATTTTCTAACATTCCTTCTCTTTCTATATATGCAACATAATCTTATCATCAAAATCATTAATACTATTATTGTTACTGAAATTAGTATCTTACCTATAATTGAACTACCTATTTCTTGGAACCAATGTTTAACTGCTGAAAGACTTTTACCAAGTCATTCAAGAACACCCTCAACCTCCAGTGGTTCAATTTCTTTATGCAACTCTGTAATGTTTGTAATGTATTTTTCAATATTTTGACTTTTATCTGGAATATAGGTGCAACAGTGTTGTACCTTCAAAATTCCACAAACTCCTCCTTCTTTTGCTAATATTATATCAGAAACCGGTCCTCGGAAGCTTGTTTCCGGTCCAGGGAAGGCATGGCTTGGCAGTTCGAGCTGGACTGTTCCCATGAGGCACAGGGTCAGACTGATTTGCATATAGCCATGTCTGAACTGGGGTGGCAGAGTGGGCTCAAGAACGGTGATGAATTAAACCCATATCTTTTGACTGGGTGTGAGTGTTTGATTGGTTCAGATGCTCCGACCATTACTACCCCCTTTTGTACCGCTTTTGGCCGCCATAAGTGTGGCAGGGTATGCTCAGACGTGAGTCCCTTGCTCACTTTGCCACTGGATTCAAGCAAGCCGGGCTGAAGACGGCTGGAATGCCAGAAACCGGTCCTCGGAAGCTTATTTCCGGTCCAGGGAAGGCATGGCTTGGCAGTTCGGGCTGGACTGTTCCCATGAGGCACAGGGTCAGACTGATTTGCATATAGCCATGTCTGAACTGGGGTGGCAGAGTGGGCTAAAGAACGGTGATGGATTAAACCCAGATCTTTTGACTGGGTGTGAGTGTTTGATTGGTTCAGATGCTCCGTCCATTACCACCCCCTTTTGTACCGCTTTTGGCCGCCATAAGTGTGGCAGGGTATGCTCAGACGTGAGTCCCTTGCTCACTTTACCACTGGATTCAAGCAAGCCGGGCTGAAGACGGCTGGAATGCCAGAAACCGGTCCTCGGAAGCTTGTTTCCGGTCCAGGGAAGGCATGGCTTGGCAGTTCGGGCTGGACTGTTCCCATGAGGCACAGGGTCAGACTGATTTAGCCGTGTCTGAACTGGGGTGGCCGAGTGGGCTAAAGAATGGTGATGGATTAAACCCAGATCTTTTGACTGGGTGTGAGTGTTTGATTAGTTCAGATGCTCCGTCCATTACCACCCCCTTTTGTACCGCTTTTGGCCGCCATAAGTGTGGCAGGGTATGCTCAGACGTGAGTCCCTTGCTCACTTTGCCACTGGATTCAAGCAAGCCGGGCTGAAGACGGCTGGAATGCCAGAAACCGGTCCGCGGAAGCTTATTTCCGGTCCAGGGAAGGCATGGCTTGGCAGTTCGGGTTGGACTGTTCCCATGAGGCACAGGGTCAGACTGATTTGCATATAGCCATGTCTGAACTGGGGTGGCAGAGTGGGCTCAAGAACGGGGATGGATTAAACCCAGATCTTTTGACTGGGTGTGAGTGTTTGATTGGTTCAGATGCTCCGTCCATTACCACCCCCTTTTGTACCGCTTTTGGCCGCCATAAGTGTGGCAGGGTATGCTCAGACGTGAGTCCCTTGCTCACTTTGCCCCTGGATTCAAGCAAGCCGGGCTGAAGACGGCTGGAATGCCAGAAACCGGTCCTCGGAAGCTTGTTTCCGGTCCAGGGAAGGCATGGCTTGGCAGTTCGGGCTGGACTGTTCCCATGAGGCACAGGGTCAGACTGATTTGCATATAGCCATGTCTGAACTGGGTTGGCAGAGTGGGCTAAAGAACGGTGATGGATTAAACCCAGATCTTTTGACTGGGTGTGAGTGTTTGATTGGTTCAGATGCTCCGTCCATTACCACCCCCTTTTGTACCGCTTTTGGCTGCCATAAGTGTGGCAGGGTATGCTCAGACGTGAGTCCCTTGCTCACTTTGCCACTGGATTCAAGCAAGCCGGGCTGAAGACGGCTGGAATGCCAGAAACCGGTCCTCGGAAGCTTGTTTCCGGTCCAGGGAAGGCATGGCTTGGCAGTTCGGGCTGGACTGTTCCCATGAGGCACAGGGTCAGACTGATTTGCATATAGCCATGTCTGAACTGGGGTGGCAAAGTGGGCTAAAGAACGGTGATGGATTAAACCCAGATCTTTTGACTGGGTGTGAGTGTTTGATTGGTTCAGATGCTCCGTCCATTACCACCCCCTTTTGTACCAATATTATATCAAGAGCAAGACGATTTTGCATTACCATAGCTCTCATAGCAACCATTTCAGTATTTACCGTTAAGAATCCACCTGCTGTGTCTCTTCCTAAACGATCTACTATCGTTGATAATCTTCGAATTCTGTTTGCATTGAACGAAATTGCCACTGCTGGTATCAGTGCTCCAAAAATATCACCTATTATTTCTATTACACTTTCTCTTTTCCTACGACTTTAAGGTTTACAAATCTCATGTATTCCATTTGTACCCCTATCTACATGAAAGATTTTTGGAAAGACGAGACCCACATAGCATGTCCCATACCAATGGTACGTAATCTATAGTAACCTTTGTTCCCACAGATAAAATATATACCTGGAAAAACTGAATCTTTTCCCCCTTTAAATCCCCAAACCCCTAAAATTCTGTAGGTGTCTTTACATTGACTCGCTCCCACAAAATAATTGTCATACACAGTATTGTTTCTTCTTATACAAAATTTCCCTAACAATAGCCACATTCAAATTTCTTTCATCAATGTTTTCATCTTCAAATGTCCAATATTTGCATTTCTCATGCTTTACTTTTTCACTATGTTTATAAGCAATTCTTTTCTCTTTAACCATATCTAAAAAGGCTTTCAATTCTCATTTTACATGTCAAATTATTTTTGAAGGCGTACTCATGGCTCAATTCATCTATTTCCAAAACGTATTCTACCGTTACTTTGGCAGGCTTCATTCTATTCAAGGCATTATCAATGTTTAACTTTGCGAAAACGTCATCTGAATTTGAATAGTGATATTCTAACTTTCCTGTTTGATAAAACAGGCTTGCAATCACACTACACGTGACACCATATGTAAGTGGAAGATGGTGATACGTCACCCCTTCTGAAACAGATGCAGGTAATTTTACACAAACATAACATTCACTAGCATCCATAGACTTAACATATTCAAACAACAATCTTGAAAATGTATTCTTAGTATAACCACTAATGGACCTACCCTGATGCATTTCTGGTCTATATACATGCTGTTTATTAGACTTTGACTGCACATTCTGTCCACTTGAACTCTCATTATGGTTCAGCTTCATTAAGTTATCTTGGAAAGGAATGACAATTGCTAGGATTATGCATATCAATATTAGTAAACCTGTAAATATCAAACATGATCTACACCATTTTCTAAAAATAGAACATTTCGTTTTATGTTTCATTACTATATATTTTTTTTGTTTTTTTTTATGGGATTTCGTGTGAGGGTGTACGTACCTCATTCTGTGGAGATTCTCCTCACTAGGGCAAAAACACAGTATCTGGCCAACAATAGGATGACAAAATACGAGAAAATGATTCTGGGAGCAGAAAATGTGACAATCTCCACATTTTTTAGGTTTTTTTTGTTTACACAGCGATTTATCTAACATTTTTTCTTCGACCTTTTGTCACCTATAGGCTCTTGCCTTTCACTTACAATGTTCTCCTTATATCAGGACTTCGGGTCTTGTCTTTACCTTATATCTTTGATCAATTATCACTTTTCTTTGTGATTCAGTTCTTTTACTCACTTTTCCCAATTGGTTTTGGACAATATAAGTTCTCTTGGCTACTGTTTTCTTCCTCAATAGGAGGCAAAACAATATAGGACCACTCAGATGACTTGTATTTTTGATTTGGTCTTCTCACTCTTTTTGGCCTTTGAACAACTTCTATTCTTTTTCCCAACGACTCCTTTTGACTGGTTATTTCATTTACTTGATCTTCTAGTTTTCTTTCTTTGTTAACCAATTTAAATCTCAGTCCATCATTCCCTTTAGACCAATTGTCTCCTTTACAAACTCTTTTTGTCTTAGGCTCCGTGGTGTTATGCTCCACTCTCCAAGCCCTTTTTCTTGAACTCTTTCTCAATGGAGTCTCATCTGCACTGTCGTCAGTTTCACTCTCAGTCTCTTCGACAGTTTTGTTTATGACAATCTTTATTATGTCTTTTTCTTTTTCAGGATCAGTTTTCTCTTTTGACAGTTCTTTCACTCTGTTAGGAACATCTCCATAGCTGGTACTTGGAATCTCATCCTTATTGTGAGTTATTTCCACTTTTCCAGTTTCAGGATTTTCGTTCCTGCTTTTAGAGCTTTCAGACTGTTCATCAGTATTTTCTTGACCACCAGTTTTATCTTTACCTTGCTCAGTGTCCTTACTGGTGTCAGTCTTTACCAAATCTCGATCCTCAGATTGATCTTCAGAATTCTGTATTTCGACAGTTTCTCCTTCTCCTTCAGACGCAGAGCTAGCATCTGATACTTCCTGATGTCGACGTTCTTGTCGATCTTCAGTATCTGGAATCCTTTCTTGCTCACCTTCAGAGTCAGAGTCAGTTGTGCTTTCACCTTCTTCGTTTGGATTCTCAGGTTCAGGCACACGGATGGTGTGGCTTGCATGCACCCGTCTTTTCACTCATTTAACTGCAGTGGTGCTGACCAATATGAACTGTCTTGGTCTCTGCCAGCGAGGCACCAAACAGTTTCTTCTGCGATGTACTTTTATCCGAACCCAATCTCCAGGAACTAGATCATGAGCTGGATTTTTCTCTTTCGTGTTTGATTCAGTTCCCACCTGATGGAACACAGAAGTCACCACGCCAGACAGGTTTTTGCAGTAATCCAGTAAGATGTCATCATTAATTGTCAACAATTTATCAACTGGTACAATTGCTTGTCTCATCACTCTGCCAATCAAAATCTCATGTGGACTCAATCCAGTCTTTTTGTCGGGGATACTTCTTAATGTCATCAAAACAAGTGGTAAGGCGTCTGGCCACTTCAGTCCTGTTGCCAAACACATTTCTGTAATCCTGTTTTTTATTGTTCCATTCACTTGTTCAACTACCCCTGAAGCCTCAGGTCTGTAGGCACAATGCAATTGTTGGTGAATTTCCAGAGCTTAACAGATCATTTGCATAAGTTCATTTTGGAAATGGGTTCCACTATCAGTTTCGATCGTTAATGGAAATCCGAATCTTGGGATTATCTCACGTAAAAGCAATTTTGCAACAGTTAGCCCATCATTTCTCCTCGTGGGGAAAGCCTCTACCCATTGAGAGAACAAACAAATGATCACTAGAACATATCTGAGTCTGTTACAAGGTGGAAGTTCAATAAAATCCATCTGCATTCGTGTGAATGGACCTCCCTCCCATCCTATGGTTCCCAAACTCACAATTGTTTTTCTGTTTGGATTAAATTGCTGACACACCAAGCATCTCTGGTACAGACTTTCAGCAATCATCCTGAATTTTGGATTGTACCATGTCTGTCTAAATAGACGGAGCATGGCATCTCTTCCAACATGAGCTTGACCATGATACATTCGGGCCATGTTTGAAATCATGCTATCGGGCATTACTGGTCTTTTATCTTTGTAAACCCAGATTTTGTCTTCCTCTCTTTGTCTGCATCCTGCTTTTAACCACACATTTTTCTCTTCCTCATCTGCTTCTTCCTGCATTTGCCTCACCTCCTGCCAAGTCTCAACTACTGTGGTTAGCATTAAAGAACTTGAAACATGTTCCTTCTCCCTGTCCCGATTGATGGATGCAAGATTTTTAGCACAGTATTTTACAATTGAGTCTACATACCTGTTACCTCGGGTGATATAATCATCCCCCCTCTTGTGAGCCACACACTTCACCACAGCAATCATGTCAGGCAATTGAATTGCATCTATCAACATTCTCACAAACTCTGCATTACGTATTGGTGATCCTGCAGAAGTCAAATAACCTCTTTGGGACCATAGCTGTCCGTAATCATGAACAACTCCGAATCCATACTGACTATCAGTCACTATGGTAACCTTAATTTCTTTTCCCAGTTCACATGCTCGTATCAAAGCAATCAATTCTGCTACCTGAGCAGAACAAATTCCTTTCAGACAAGATGCTTCTAATACATCTGCCACCGTGCAAACTGCATATGCTGCACCCAGAACACCTTCATTTGTTCTCAGACAGGAACCATCGACAAACATTACATAATCTGATTCAGGCAATGGCTCATCTCTGATGTCTGGTCTTGGTTCGGAACAGTATTCAAGAACATCTAAGCATTTGTGATCAACCTCATTTTTTACTTCAGTTTCCATGGTATCAGGCAATAGCGTAGAAGGATTGACATTTACACATCTGGAGATTGTCACATTTTCTGCTCCCAGAATCATTTTCTCGTATTTTGTCATCCTATTGTTGGTCAGATACTGTGTTTTTGCCCTAGTGAGGAGAATCTCCACAGAATGAGGTACGTACACCCTCACACGAAATCCCATCACTATTCCTTCACTTTGTTCTAGACTTATGCTTGTAGCTGCTACTGCTTTTAGACAACATGGTAATGCCTTTGCAACTGGGTCCAAAACAGCTGAGAAATATGCAATTGGCTTTCTCAGTTTTCCATGTCTCTGAAATAATACTGACAATGCACATCCTTATCGTTTACTGCAATACAGTTCAAACTCTTTTTCATAATCAGGCATCCTTAAAGCTGGTGCTTCACACAAGCTTGTTTTTAGCTGTTCAAATGCTTCCATCTCAGTTTTGGTCAAAACTATTTTGTCTCTGATATCTGCTCTGGTTAATCTCTGTAATCCGCTAATCCACTGTCTACAGTAACCTACCATTCCCAGGAACATTCTTACTTGTCTTTGGCCTTTTGGTGGCTGCATTCCTTGTATCATTGTAATCCTTTCTGCAGTGACTTGTCTGATTCCTTTAGTAATCTTATGGCCTAAGTATTGCACTTCTTTCTGGCAAGATTGTAATTTAGATGGAGACACTTTATGTCCTTCCTCTGCCAAATGATTCAGAAATGCAATAGTATCTGTTACACATGCATCTTTTGTCTTCGATGCCACTAGGAGATCATCAATGTACTGAACCAATACAGATTCTCCAGGCATGATCAAAATTTCTAGTGATTTCTTTTTATTAACTGATTAAAAATAGATGGACTTTCAGTATACCCTTGAGGAATTCTGCACCATGCCAGAATACAATCTCTAAACCGGAATGCAAAAATTGGCTGGCTTTCTGGGTGCAATGGAACTGTAAAGAACGCATTACACAGATCGATCACAGAGTACCATTCTGCATCATGGGGAATTTGATATAAAATCACTGCTGGATTTGGTAAAATTGGACAACATGGGACAATGATTTAATTAACCTTTTTAAGGTCCTGTACAATCCTAAATGTTCCGTTTGGCTTTTTCAATCCCATTATCGGTGAATTACAAGGACTACTTTCGATCTCTCTTAGTATGCCTCGCTCAATCATTTTGTTCATCACTGGAGTTATTCCTTCAATTATTTCTGCTGTCATTTTGTATTGGGGAATATTCGGGTAACTCACACCTTCTTTTATAGAGATTTTTCAGGATCTATGTCTTTCATTAATCCTATATCTCCTCCTGTGAAATCCCACACCTTTTCTTTCACTACCTTTTTCAATTTATCCAATATCTTTTCTCGATCAAACACAGGAAACAATTTATTTTGTTCTGCCTCAATCATAAGCATGGTCATTTTATACAGACTATCTTCATCTGGAGTTTGCAATTCTATGCCATCTGGTGAACAGTATATGGCATAGTTCATTGTACACAAGATGTCTCGACCTAACAGATTTACGGGACTACTATCACACACCACAAATCGATGCATGTCTTTGAAATTTCCAATTTCTACTTCAACTGGTTGTGTTAAGGAGGTTATAATCTGTCTATTAGCTACACCTACAACTTGGATGTGCTCTCCTTAGAGAGGAAGATTTTGAACTTCCACTGATCTAACAGTAGAACGGGTAGCACCAGTGTCTACTAGGAAAGTTATTTCCACATCATTCACTTTTCCGTTTACAAATGGTCCAGACTGATCTACCTCAAGAGGGGCTCCAAGCACACACTCTTCTCCCTCTCTCAGGCACCGTAAGAAACTTTCATCCAACTCACTCCCACCTTCCTCTTGTAACCAATACTGGGGACTCACATTCACTCTAGGCGATCTATTTACCTGCTCGCCTCAGCTGAATCCTGTCTCTGCACTGTATCTTTGTTGATTTACACTGTGTGGAAGTGGCGGTTGTGGCACCTGACTTTGCTGAGTAACTATCTGCTGCTGTTATGGTTGCTGTTGAATTACCTCATGCTGCACCTGTGGATTCAATGATGTATTTTCGGAATTAACACTTGGTGGATACTTACATTCTTTTCTCCAATGCCCTATTCTGCCGCAATTATGACAAGGAAACTTTTTCTTAAGCTCTTATATATTTCGTACCAATTTTGTTTTGTTGAAATTTCCTTTAAATTTTCCTTGACTATCTGAATTTTTATTCTCCAATTGTGCTACTTGGGGGTCGATTCCAATCCTGGTAAAAAACCGTCCGTACGATTCATATCCGGAGTCCTCTCCGGACGAATTGTACCTGTCCATCCGAGTCGCGTAGTACGATCCGTATTTAGTGAATCCGTCCGAATCGTCACGATCCGTACGTATTGCAAGGCTGAAACTGTGAACCGCACGACTCGTACACATGCCGTATGACCTGACGAGTACGATCCGGAACAGGGTATGAGGACGCGATTCGTACGGCCCACGTCAGGTAAGGGCGATTCGTACGGAAAAGCACACAATCACATACACACCGTATGGTCCGTACCCCCCATGATCGCGGAGTATAGTGCTTACCCCTGCAATCATGGGGGTATGCATCGTACCCCTGCGACCGCAGGGTGTACGCACCGTACACCCTGTGAACATGGGGTACGGTCCGTACAACCCATGATCGCGGGGTACGGTGCGTACACCCCATGATCGCTGCGATCATGGGGAGTATGCACCGTACCCGGGGGGCAGTTCCGTACCTGTTCCGAGGCGAACTCTGCTTTTACGGCTGTTTTCGGCTCTCGTAGGAAAAGGGTTGTACGGTGCGTACCCGACATGAATCGTACTTGCTGGGTTGGAAAAACCAGCCGCAAACCATACGGATGTCGCGTACAGCGGGTTCCGAGGGAGAATCATACGGGTATTTGATTTGTACGGTCTCTGTACGATTCGTACGGAGTTCCAGCTCCTGGTACGAATCGTACTTCATCGTACGTACGGGGGACGTTGCAGGGTACGATTCGTACAGGAAAAACGCTCCGAACGGCTATTCGGAGTGGTTTTTCCCAAATCGGAATCGACCCCTTGGTGTTCTGCTACTTTCACTTGTGCCCACATGGATTCCTTCCTGAACGGTCGCTACCCCACGCTCTCCTGCTAGATTCTTTAATTGACTACAAGTAATTTTCCCCTTCCTCAAGCGCCTTGAGACCCTATGGGTATGTAGTGCGCTATATAAATTTTTTGACTTGACTTGGCTTGGCATCAATCTCTTTGCTACAATATTTGGCTTGCCTCAAAACCTCATCTACAGTATTGGATTGCCATCCTATCATACTAAAATTTACCTGAACTCCTCTGAGGCGGAAAGCCGGAGGTTATTTGCAACTGCTACGCTCTGTTTTAAAAATTTACTATCACTTTCACTTATTTTAACTTCACAAAAGCCATCCAGGCTTACCTGTACTAAAGCGCCGATTCCTAGCGCCAGCCAGACCCTCAGACTCGAGCAAACGCCCTCACCGCCAGCGCGGCAAAGGTGTAGCCACGCCCCCTGCGAGGCCACGCCCACCAATTACATCGCGTACATAAACGCTTGACAGCGCAACGATTCCTCATTACCTGAACTCCTCTGAGGCGGAAAGCCGGAGGTTATTTGCAACTGCTACGCTCTGTTTTAAAAATTTACTATCACTTTCACTTATTTTAACTTCACAAAAGCCATCCAGGCTTACCTGTACTAAAGCGCCGATTCCTAGCGCCAGCCAGACCCTCAGACTCGAGCAAACGCCCTCACCGCCAGCGCGGCAAAGGTGTAGCCACGCCCCCTGCGAGGCCACGCCCACCAATTACATCGAGTACATAAACGCTTGACAGCGCAACGATTCCTCATTACCTGAACTCCTCTGAGGCGGAAAGCCAGAGGTTATTTGCAACTGCTACGCTCTGTTTTAAAAAAAATTTACTATCACTTTCACTTATTTTAACTTCACAAAAGCCATCCAGGCCTACCTGTACTAAAGCGCCGATTCCTAGCGCCAGCCAGACCCTCAGACTCGAGCAAACGCCCTCACCGCCAGCGCGGCAAAGGTGTAGCCACGCCCCCTGCGAGGCCACGCCCACCAATTACATCGAGTACATAAACGCTTGACAGCGCAACGATTCCTCATTACCTGAACTCCTCTGAGGCGGAAAGCCGGAGGTTATTTGCAACTGCTACGCTCTGTTTTAAAAAACAATTTACTATCACTTTCACTTATTTTAACTTCACAAAAGCCATCCAGGCTTACCTGTACTAAAGCGCCGATTCCTAGCGCCAGCCAGACCCTCAGACTCGAGCAAACGCCCTCACCGCCAGCGCGGCAAAGGTGTAGCCACGCCCCCTGCGAGGCCACGCCCACCAATTACATCGAGTACATAAACGCTTGACAGCGCAACGATTCCTCATTACCTGAACTCCTCTGAGGCGGAAAGCCGGAGGTTATTTGCAACTGCTACGCTCTGTTTTAAAAATTTACTATCACTTTCACTTATTTTAACTTCACAAAAGCCATCCAGGCTTACCTGTACTAAAGCGCCGATTCCTAGCGCCAGCCAGACCCTCAGACTCGAGCAAACGCCCTCACCGCCAGCGCGGCAAAGGTGTAGCCACGCCCCCTGCGAGGCCACGCCCACCAATTACATCGAGTACATAAACGCTTGACAGCGCAACGATTCCTCATTACCTGAACTCCTCTGAGGCGGAAAGCCGGAGGTTATTTGCAACTGCTACGCTCTGTTTTAAAAATTTACTATCACTTTCACTTATTTTAACTTCACAAAAGCCATCCAGGCTTACCTGTACTAAAGCGCCGATTCCTAGCGCCAGCCAGACCCTCAGACTCGAGCAAACGCCCTCACCGCCAGCGCGGCAAAGGTGTAGCCATGCCCCCTGCGAGGCCACGCCCACCAATTACATCGAGTACATAAACGCTTGACAGCGCAACGATTCCTCATTACCTGAACTCCTCTGAGGCGGAAAGCCGGAGGTTATTTGCAACTGCTACGCTCTGTTTTAAAAATTTACTATCACTTTCACTTATTTTAACTTCACAAAAGCCATCCAGGCTTACCTGTACTAAAGCGCCGATTCCTAGCGCCAGCCAGACCCTCAGACTCGAGCAAACGCCCTCACCGCCAGCGCGGCAAAGGTGTAGCCACGCCCCCTGCGAGGCCACGCCCTTTACAACCAGCACAAATGTGCCGACCTCCCCAGCGCAGCGGACGAGCGCAGCGGACGAGCGCAGCGGGAGCGCCGTTTGCGCGCCGAAGGCGCGCCTAAGGCAAGCCCGTCTGCGCCCGTCTGCGCCCGTCTGCGCACGACCGGGCCTAGGGCCAGACTTTATGCCTGTCCCAGCCGCCTCTAAGGTAAGCTATTCCCGCAGAGAGCTCCTCAGCCTTAGACCCACTAAAAACAGCTCCTGTCTGGCACTACACGACCCGACTGTCCCCTTTCACCGCTGTGACAAATGCAAACCAGGCAATCTCTCCCTTCCGAAACCCCCCCTCCCTCCCCCTGTCCTTAAAATCTCGACCCTTAACTGCAGATCACTGCCCAAACATGCCCTGCTTATCAACCATCTTATTGTCGACCTTAAACTGGACATACTTTTCCTCACAGAAACCTGGATCACGGAGCATTCCAACGCTGACATTGTCCTAGCTCTCCCCCCCGGGCTTCCTCATCATGTCTCAACCTCGTCCCCTAGGTAGAGGAGGTGGATTAGCCATTATCCACAGGGACCACTTTATCTGTCGATCCAAAGACTGCGCAATCCAAGACTCAGAGAGCTGTCTCTTCACGATTCAGCTGTCTTCGACTAACTCCCTGTCAGGCCTCCTGGTGTATCGGCCGCCCGGACACTCTGGCCCCTTCACAGCCGCCCTCCTGGAAACCGTTTCCTCCGCAGCACACCTGACACCTAACTTCCTTATAACAGGCGACCTAAACATCCATCTCGAGGATCCCCTTGACACTGGGGCAACCGACTTTATTGACGACCTAGCGGCCTTGGGTCTGCTTCTCGTCAACTCTGAACCAACTCACACGAAAGGGCACCTTCTCGACCCGGTGTTTTCCAACATCCCCTCCCTCCTTTTCATTAATTCCCAACCCCTCCCGTGGACGGACCACTTTCTAGTCACGACCCATCTCCCTGGAGCTTTTAAAAAGCCCCAAAAACCCCCCACCCTCACCAGAGACAGAGCGTGGGCCAGACTCTCGGTGGAGGATTGGTCCACAGCCCTGGACGCTTCGACCCCCAGTCTTTCTGAGGATCCCTCCACCGCTGACTCCCAAGTCAGAGACTGGATATCCTCCACTCTCGATAATATTATCCCCATAAAAAATCGGGAGATCAAAAACAGGATAAAGGGCCAGGCCCCCTGGTATACTTCTGACCTCAGGGACCTACGCAAAGAGTGCAAAAAGGCCGAGAGGCACTGGAGAAAGGACTGGCTCCACAGTAACAAAGACCTCTACAATAGTGCAGTCAGACGCTACAAATCAGCTCTCAAACTTGCCAAGGCAGCATTCTATGACAACAGAATACAAAACGCCACCAATTCCACAAAAGAAGCGTACCTGATTGTCAAAGAACTCCTCAACATTCCATCAGCACCCACCGTTTCCCATGCCCCCCCAGACAGAAGTAATGACTTTGCCTCCTTCTTCGACTCTAAAATCTCGCGAATACTGGACTCTCTCCCCAGCATCACCCCCCACAACTCCACTGATACTGAGGTCTGTACTAACAGCCCGCGGCTGTCCTCCTTTAGAGCAACTTCCCTCATTGAGGTCTCCGCCACGTTAGCCAAGATGAAAAGCGGCTCTCCTCTTGACCCAGCCCCGGCCAGACTATTAAAAGCTGCCGCCCCCAGCATAGCCACTACCATCAGGGATCTCATTAACATCTCCTTGCGCCAAGGCACAGTGCCGCCCAACTGGAAAAATGCAGTTGTCAAAGCCCTGCTAAAAAAACCTCATCTGAATCCTGACGACATGTCTAACTATAGACCCATATCACTCCTTCCCTGCATCAGCAAGATGGCGGAGAAACTAGTTAATTCCCAACTCTCCCAATTCCTTGAGACCAACAAAATCCTGCGCCCATCTCAAACTGGCTTTCGGCCCGGCCAGGGCACGGACACAGCCCTCCTCTCCGTCATGGAGGAATCAAGGCGCATTCTGGATTCAGGAGGATCAGTGGCGGTGATCCTCCTGGACCTCAGTGCCGCCTTTGACACGGTGGATCACCGTGTCCTTCTACATCGCCTGGCCAGGGCAGGAATTGTGGGCTCAGCACACGCCTGGATTAATTCCTTCCTATCAGGCCGTTCATTTCAGGTGTGGGACGGCAACTCTCGCTCAGACCCCCTTCCACTCACATGTGGAGTCCCGCAGGGGTCCTCGCTTAGTCCCACCCTGTTTAATGTTTACATGGCCCCTCTGGAAGACGTCGTGACCCCCTATGGGATCAAAATTGTCAACTACGCTGACGACACCCAACTTGTCGTCTCCCTCTCCCAGCTGGACAAACACCCAGGCAGCCTGCGGAACTGCCTCCAAGACATCTACTCCTGGATGTGCGAATCTTCCCTAAAATTGAACGGTTCTAAAACCGAAATTATGCTCCTGGGCAACAAATGGTCATCAATTCCCGCCTCGGTGTGGCCGGACACCTTCGGTGAGATACCCACTCCAAAGACAGAAGTCAAAACGCTAGGCGTTTGGCTGGAACCAAGCCTCACCATGAAGACCCAGGCAACCAAGACCGCTGGAACATGCTTTGGCCTCCTGCGGTCAACCCGCAAGATTCTCCCTCTCCTTCCTCCGCTATCCAGGAAACTGCTGGTTCAAGGGCTCATCCTAGCCAGACTTGACTATTGCAACGCCGTCTACCTCGGTGCACCGGAGTTTACCTTAGCCAAACTCCAACGGGCACAAAACGCCGCGGCAAGGCTCATAATGGACCTCCCCCCCAGAGCCTCTGCCAAATCAGCCCTCAAGGCCCTGCACTGGCTCCCTGTCCACCAGCGGGTTGAGTTTAAGGCAATGTGCACCAGTCATAAACTCATTAATGGTGCCGGCCCGGCCGCCCTGAAAGACCTTGTCGCCCCCTACAAAGCCCCTAGGTCACTCGCTCGGACGACGAGCATTTGGCCATCGTCCCTAAATTTAAGAAGGCTCGGACCGGTGGCCGTCGCTTTTCGGTCAAAGCCTCCGCAGGCTGGAACGCACTGCCTCGCCACTTGCATCTGGAACCCTGCCATGCCCTCTTCCGGAAAAAACTAAAAACTTTCTTATTCCCCAAATAGTCCTCCGGTCCTCCCCCCTCTTTGGATATCTCAGCTCTATAGCGCGGGGATGCCTCCGGGTCACCAGGCGCTTTATAAATTTATAAATAAATAAATAAATAAATAAAAACACACAAGATGATGGACGGAATGTTGCACAATGGCAAAACATTCACCCCCAGTCACAGATCTGGGTTTAATCCACCTTTATTTTGCTCACCAAGCCACCCCAGTTCAGACATTGCCATATGCAAATCAGTCTTGACCCTGTGCCTCATGGGAACAGTCCAGCCGAACTGCCAAGCCATGTCTTCCCTGGACCGGAATCAAGCATCCTAGGACCGGTTTCTGGCTATCAGCAATCTTCAGCCAGGATAGCTTGACTCCAGTGGCTTAGTGAGCACGGGACCCACGTCTGGGCATTCCCTTCCCACATAGGGTGAACCGCAAAACACACAAGATGATGGACAGAATGTTGCACAATGGCAAAACATTAACCCCCAGTCGAAGATCTGGGTTTAATCCATTGTTAATTTGCTCACCAAGCCACCCCAGTTCAGACATGGCCATATGCAAATCCGTCTTGACCCTGTGCCTCATGGGAACAGTCCATCCAGAACTGCCAAGCCATGTTTTCCCTGGACCGGAATCAAGCATCCTAGGACCGGTTTCTGGCTATCAGCCGTCTTCAGCCAGGATAGCTTGACTCCAGTGGCTTAGTGAGCACCAGACCCACGTCTGGGCATACCCTTCCCACATAGGGTGAACAGCAAAACACACAAGATGATGGACGGAATCTGGCACAATGGCAAAACATTCACCCCCAGTCACAGATCTGGGTTTAATCCATCGTTATTTTGCTCACCAATCCACCCCAGTTCAGACATGGCCATATGCAAATCAGTGCCTCATAGGAACTGTCCAGCCCGAACTGCCAAGCCATGTCTTCCCTGGACCGGAATCAAGCATCCTAGGACCGGTTTCTGGCTATCAGCCGTCTTCAGCCAGGATAGCTTGACTCCAGTGGCTTAGTGAGCACCAGACCCACGTCTGGGCATACCCTTCCCACATAGGGTGAACAGCAAAACACACAAGATGATGGACGGAATGATGCACATTTGCAAAAAATTCACCCCCAGTCACAGATCTGGGTTTAATCCATCGGTATTTTGCTCACCAAGCCACCCCAGTTCAGACATGGCCATATGCAAATCAGTCTTGACCCTGTGCCTCATGGGAACAGTCTAGCCCAAACTGCCAAGCCATGTCTTCCCTGGACCAGAATCAAGCATCCTAGGACCGGTTTCTGGCTATCAGCCATCTTCAGCCAGGATAGCTTGACTCCAGTGGCTTAGTGAGCACGGGACCCACGTCTGGGCATACCCTTCCCACATAGGGTGAACAGCAAAACACACAAGATGATGGAAGGAATGTTGCACAATGGCAAATCATTCACCCCCAGTCACAGATCTGGGTTTAATCCATCGTTATTTTGCTCACCAAGCCACCCCAGTTCAGACATGGCCATATGCAAATCAGTCTTGACCCTGTGCCTCATGGAAACAGTCCAGCCCGAACTGCCAAGCCATGTCTTTCCTAGACCAGAATCAAGCATCCTAGGACCGGTTTCTGGCTATCAGCCGTTTTCAGCCAGAATAGCTTGACTCCAGTGGCTTAGTGAGCATGGGACCCACGCCTGGGCATACCCTTCCCACATAGGGTGAACAGCAAAACACACAAGATGATGAACGGAATACTGCACAATGGCAAAACATTCACCCCCAGTCACAGATCTGGGTTTAATCCATCGCTATTTTGCTCACCAAGCCACCCCAGTTCAGACATGGCCATACACAAATCAGTCTTGACCCTGTGCCTCATGGGAACAGTCCAGCCCGAACTGCCAAGCCATGTCTTCCCTGGACCGGAATCAAGCATCCTAGGACCGGTTTATGGCTATCAGCCGTCTTCAGCCAGGATAGCTTGACTCCAGTGGCTTAGTGAGCACGGGACCCACGTCTGGGCATACCCTTCCCACATAGGGTGAACAGCAAAACACACAAGATGATGGACGGAATGTTGCACAATGGCAAAACATTCACCCCCAGTCACAGATCTGGGATTAATCCATTGTTATTTTGCTCACCCAGCCACCCCAGTTCAGACATGGCCATATGCAAATCAGTCTTGACCCTGTGCCTCATGGGAACAGTCCAGTCCGAACTGCCAAGCCATGTCTTCCCTGGACCGGAATCAAGCATCCTAGGAACGGTTTCTGGCTATCAGCCGTCTTCAGCCAGGATAGCTTGACTCCAGTGGCTTAGTGAGCACGGGACCCACGTCTGGGCATACCCTTCCCACATAGGGTGAACAGCAAAACACACAAGATGATGGACGGAATGTTGCACAATGGCAAGACATTACCCCCAGTCACAGATCCGGGTTTAATCCATTGTTATCTTGCTCACCAAGCCACCCCAGTTCAGACATGGCTATACGCAAATCAGTCTTGACCCTGTGCCTCATGGGAACAGTCCAGCCCGAACTGCCAAGCCATGTCTTCCCTGGACCGGAATCAAGCATCCTAGGACCGGTTTCTGGCTATCAGCCGTCTTCAGCCAGGATAGCTTGACTCCAGTGGCTCAGTGAGCACGGGACCCACGTCTGGGCATACCCTTCCTACATAGGGTGAACAGCAAAACACACAAGATCATGGACAGAATGTTGCACAATGGCAAAACATTCACCCCCAGTCACAGATCTGGGTTTAATCCATCGTATTTTGCTCACCAAGCCACCCCAGTTCAGGGAAGGCATGGCTTGGCAGTTCGGGTTGGACTTTTCCCATGAGGCACAGGGTCAGACTGATTTTCATATGGCCATGTCTGAACTGGGGTGGCAGAGTGGGCTAAAGAACAGTGATGGATTAAACCCATATCTGTTGACTGGGTGTGAGTGTTTGATTGGTTCAGATGCTCCATCCATCACTACCCCCTTTTGTACCGCTTTGTTCGCCATAAGTTGGCAGGGTATGCTCAGACGTGAGTCCCTTGCTCACTTTGCCACTGGATTCAAGCAAGCCGGGCTGAAGACGGCTGAAATGCCAGAAACAGGTCCTCGGAAGCTTGTTTCCGGTCCAGGGAAGGCATGGCTTGGCAGTTCGGGCTGGACTGTTCCCATGAGGCACAGGGTCAGACTGATTTGCACATGGCCATGTCTGAACTGGGGTGGCAGAGTGGGCTAAAGAACGGTGATGGATTAAACCCAGATCTGTTGATTGAGTGTGAGTGTTTGATTGGTTCAGATGCTCCGTCCATCACCACCCCCTTTTGTACCGCTTTGTTCGCCATAAGTTGGCAGGGTATGCTCAGACGTGATTCCCTTGCTCACTTTGCCACTAGATTCAAGCAAGATGGGCTGAAGACGGCTGAATTGCCAGAAACCGGTCCTCTGAAGCTAGTTTCCGGTCCAGGGAAGGCATGGCTTGGCAGTTCGGGCTAGTCTGTTCCCATGAGGCACAGGGTCAGACTGATTTGCATATGACCATGTCTGCACTGGTGTGGCAGAGTGAGCTAAAGAACGGAGATGGATTAAACCCAGATCTGTTGATTGGGTGTGAGTGTTTGATTGGTTCAGATGCTCCGTCCATCACCACCCCCTTTTGTACCGCTTTGATCCTATCATACTATGCCTAATCATGTCTCCGATCTCTTAATCCGTACACAAATCTAGATACAAAATGACTCATGTCCTTTTCGCTCAGTTCCTCATATCCACTGTATTGTTTAAATACCAACAACAGTCTTTCATAAAAAGCATGTACAGATTCTTTCGGTTCCTGTGTAGTTCTGTCTATTTTAACCCAATCAGTTTCTTTTGGTGTAATTTTACTCTTCAATAACACTATTACTTGTTCGTACTTGTGCATTACTTCAGGTGACGGAGCACCTGTTACTTTGCCTCGTGGATATTCCTCTCTTGGCCAATTTACAGTTCTCTTGCATTCAGTCCACAAATCTGCTGGTACAACTATATCAAATAATCCATCCAGATCAACCCATAATACTTTTGAAACTTTCACAAATCTGTCTACCTGTCGATACCATTCTACTGGTTTTTCTCTTAATCTAGGGAAATCATTCGTAAATGATAGTATGTCCTGTCTACTCCAAGGAACATGCACATATCCTCCTCCCGGTATTTCTCTCATAGGAAATTAATTTACTGCTGTTTCTTTTTCTCTGACTGGGAACGCTAATGTAGATTTATCACTGGCCTCTTCTTTCTTCTTTGCCCATTTCACTCTCCACTTATTCACATCTCCCCACTTTCTTAGCAGCACTATTAATTCTTTTATTTGAGTTATTCTTCCAGCTGTATTCATATTTTCAATGTCTTTTTCTGAAAAATCTACTCTATACGTCTTCTGCAATGTTTTAAATTTTGTGAAATCTACGTTTAATTCACTGGCACATCCTTCCAGCTGATCATGTACAGATTTTGTTTTCCAAGTAATACTTTTACACATGACCATCAGTTCATCATCTTTAATCTGTCAGTTCCAATGGTTCCTATACTTAAATCTTCCATATCTACCTTTAATCTAGCAACAACTATCACTGTGGGTTCATTCTCTTTTACTTTTAGGGTTTTAAGCCAATCACCTAATTCTTGTTCCGATGGACCTATCGGGGTTTGTGTTAAATCTATTTTGTCTATACTTTTTTCAGGTGTAGCAGAATCCGATTCTGCTCCCGTTGCATACCTATAAGGTAAACTCTGATTAAAAGTTAAGTCAGGCGGATTTACATTACTTGCTCATCTGATTTCTGACAAGTCTGGATAAATATTTTGTTTTACCTTTTGCAAACTTTGCTGTAAAGGGATTGTCAAACTTGGCTCTTTTAATCTTTGGTTTTCAAACACTGGGATTACAGGTCCTATCGTTACTGGGACTGTTACTGCTTCTATGTTTTTCTTAAGCTCTTGTATCTTTTCTGTCAATTCATTTGTAGATCGTATATATTGGTGCACAGTCTAAATATCGATTCCTAATTGTCGACCTACACAAATATTGAGTTGGAAATATCGAAGGTACAGAATTTCGATGTCAAGAATATCGTTGGACAGAATATCGACCCTACGGTAAGTAATATCGAATTTATTTATATCGATGTAAGTAATATCGAAGTTAGTAATATTGATAGCATATATATCGATGTAACTAATTTAGATGTTACTAATATCGATATTTGTATTATTTTTATGTATTTTATTATATATGTGTAATATGTTTTTGTTAAGTATTTTATTTTTTTTTAATTATATGTGTACTATTTTTATATATTAATAATGTTATTTTTAAGTAAATGTTATGTTTTAGTTCCGGAGCGGGTTGTGGGTTTATAGGGGAATATGGAGGGAAGTAATTTAAATATACTAAATTAATTATAAATTTTTAGGAATTATAAATTAATTTTAATTAATTTTTGTTTTTATTTCTGTAGCGGGTTGTGGGTTTATAGGGGAATATGGAGGGAAGTAATTTAAATATACTAAATTAATTATAAATTTTTAGGAATTATAAATTAATTTTAATTAATTTTTGTTTTTATTTCTGTAGCGGGTTGTGGGTTTATAGGGGAATTGGGTGGAAAGTAATTTATTTGTAATTAATTAATGATTTATAATTTTTTTTGTTATGGATAATTAGTTTATTTATAATTCATTGTTAATTGGCAATTAATTATTTTAATTGATATATATTTTTTAATTGGTAATTAATGTTTTTAATTGTTAACAAATTTTTTTAATTGGTGATTAATGTTTTAATTGGTAAATAATTTTGTTAATTGGCAATTAATATTTTTAATTGGTAATTATTTCCTATTTATTGGAAAATATTTGTAAATAATTGGTAATCAATGTTTTATAAAAAGTATTATTTGGTATAAAAAATAATTTTATTGTTTAATAATTTTTAATTGTGAATTAATTTTAAATTATATTTTTTTGTAATGAAAAATATTTTATTGTTTAATATTTATTATTTGGTGAATAATATTTAATAATTAATATTGATTGGTATTTGGTGTTAATTTATTTTTAATTAATTATTCAAATGTAATTGCTTTTAATAATTATTAATTGTTTGTAAATTATGTCGATTTATTTAAAAATGTAATTATACATTATTTTAAATATAAAAATTATTTATAAGTATGTTATATTTAAATTCTACGCTATCCAACGCTTTCCCTACTGTTGCACTCTCTGGAGTTGGAATAGTAATTTTTACCCCTACGCTATCCAACGTTTTCCCTACTGTTTCACTCTCTGGAGTTGGAATAGTAATTTTTACCCACCCGCTATCCAACAATTTCCCTACTGTTGCACTCACTGGAGTGGGATTAGTAATTTTTACCCCTACGCTATCCCACGCTTTCCCTACTGTTGCACCCACTAGAGAGGGAATAGTAATTTTTACCCACCCGCTATCCAAAGCTTTCCCTACTGTTGCACTCTCTGGAGTGGGAATAGTAATTTTTACCCCTATGCTATCCAACGTTTTCCGTACTATTGCACTCTCTGGAGTGGGAATAGTAATTTTTAACCCCTTGCTATTTAACGCTTTTCCTACTGTTTAATTTTTTGGAGTGGGAATAGTAATTTTACGTTCTACGCTACCCAATGTTTTCATTACTGTAGTTTGTTTTGGACTTTAAATAGTAGTTTTATTTCTTTATGCATTTAATATGTTTTGTATTATTTTAGATAATGTATTTAATTAACTTAAAAAATATTGAAAGTATATTTAATTTTTTTAATTTATTAAATATAATTATTTATTTTTATTTATGTTATTATTTTATGTGTAGATGTATTTGTAATTTATAGTATTTTTTATTAATGTATAAGTAATTAAAATAATGAATAAAAATTATTATTAAGTAAGTATATATTATATATTTTATGTTTATTTTTAATTACATTTTTATTATTAAATATGTATTATTTATTAATTTTAAACATTATTATATATGTTTAAATATGTTTATTTTATTTACTTTATTTTACATTTTTTTTTTACAGACCAAAAACCGATATTTTTAATTCCGGTATTTTTAACATCGATATTTTGGTTTCAATACTTTTGTATTTACCATGTTGTAGATAGGGTGTCAATATACTTGCCTTTGATATTCCAACGTCGATGTTTTGTAGGTCGATATTTTGTCCATCGATATTCTGTCAGAGATTCGTATATATTCAGCAGTACTAGTTTGTTCCTCAACTCGTTTTTCTATTGTATTCACACTTCCTCTTTCGTTATTCTGTTTGGGGAGTACCAGTAAATCTTGTTTCTGTGTTTGGATTATATCTCACTTCTACTCTTTCTGGCATATCTCTAAAATTTGAAAATTGCCTTGGGGTTTCATTAATTCTGTCCTCTACTGGTGGAGCATTGGGCGTAGTCCATAAAGAACCTGGTTGATATGATGGCGGTCTCCTATTTAATATTTCTTCCAGTACTGCATCCTCTGATTCACTATCACCATAACCTTCTTTCCCTGTTTCCACATTTTTCCTCTTCTCTGTACATTTCCGCCCTTCATAATTATCCACTAGTCTAACTGGATACATGCCATCACACATGTCAGCACTTCTCCATCTGCGCATTCTACTCTCATGTGTCTCTCCCCATAATCCACGTAATCTACCTCTTGGTCTGATATGTCTTTCTGACCTTTCTCGTTCCATTTCATGCATCTCATCTTCCCATTCAACTAGAGCTTCAAATTGAGTCAGTCTAGGTCTTGGCTCAAGCTTCATCATCCTTTCTCTAAAATTTCGTAAAACTGCCAAATTAAAAGATCCAACCTCTGGAAAAGCTAACGCACCATCATTTCTGGTATATCTTGCCCAATTCTCTAACCAAACACATGTATGGTAACCATATTTTGACAACATATAGGAAGCAGGCGTTTTCGGCGGAGGAAGTAATTTTCCCTCTCTTGTTACTATCGCCTTATCCTTCACAAACACATTTTTCAATTTCCTAAACCATGAAGGTTTCTTCTTTTCCTCTTCGTAATAGTAATCCATTTTTCGGTAAACTCCCTGTTTTTCAAAAGATCACGTACTTTTCTATTGCTGTTCCGTAACACCAACCTATCACAGCGCGGTTTACACTAACGTACCAATTCGAACAAGATACGTCTCCTTAGTGCTTAACCAATAGTTTCGCTGCTTTTCGTGATGCACCAATCAGCCCTTACTCTGTCTTGGTCACGAGGACCAATCCCTGCGCGACACTTTTGACCTCACCAGCGCTCCAGCTTCTGCAGCGCCGATCGACCCCTCCTTTACAGGATTTATCGAGAAGCCGTATTTACAAGATATACAACTGTATCTGTTAGCAACTTACACAAAACAACTCCATTCGTCTGTTTCGCTAAACAAAGTGATAGAAATTTCAATCACACAAGTATTCTGTATTTCCAGTAGACAGCGCTTACCTCTGCCCTGTGCACTCACCACCGCCCGCCACAATGGCAGGAAAGCATGCTGTGCACTTCCATGCACAGCATGGCAGGTACCGTGCGGTGCCTGCCATGCTGTGCATGGAACTGCTGGTGGGTACCATAGGTACCCCCCATGTGCACCCCCCCACCCCCGGAGTCCCTGGGGGCTGGCAACGGGCCCCCGCAGGGATTCTCCGCATACAATGCCGCCAAGGAAAGGCATCCACAATTATCCATCATAAAATGCATGGCGGTGTCTGATAGACACCGCCACCATATTATTCCTTTTCCGCCCCGGCCGCAAGGAGGAACCCCCCCCATACTAATATGGCGGGGGAAACGAGTGTGGATGTCATGGATGACGATGTCGGGCTATCCGCCTGACATCGTAATGGGCCCCTAAATATTTATACTATTTACACCTGCAGTTCAAATGATTTTACCATGGTTTTTATTAACAAGACATTTTATTCAGACACACCACCATCATGGTCGACGAATCTGCTAGTAAAAAATTAGGCGTAGGAAAATACAAGACCAGCTTAATTCTCCATTTATCTAATTTTTATTAAAAGCAATCTTTAGCATGTTCGATAATTTATTCGCTTTATTTATTTCTTCATTCAGAATAACTTTAAAGAAAAAAAGTTTTATCTCGAACTGTTATGTTCCTTTTTATTTCAGAAATTCAGAAATAGACATTAATATTTAGAGTTCAGAACACAAGTGTTAGCAAAAGACAGATAGTTCCCAAAATGTATTCTCTCCTAAATTCCCTATCTAATAACCTCATCTAAAGCTCAGTTTTCACTTAAAAAGAATAAAACATTTATTCAAGAATTCTTACATCTCAGGAAAATCAGCATTCCGACAGCATCTCAGGAGGAAATCGAAGAGAAGCTCCTTCTTAAGTAAAGTCGGGGGTTTTTATACACTATTTCACTAACTTTATCTATCTTAAAAAGTTACTGTCAATATGAAGTCAGATTCTGATTGGACAAATTTGGGGTGGATGAGCATCACCTCATCATTCTAATATTCAATTTCCGTTGTGTCAGCTAAATTTTGAAGAGTCCTTTGTTTAAGAAAGTCTTTGGCCTAGTCACATCCTCAACTAGCAACTCCATGAACTTTTCCCACGTTCAGTAACTCAAACGTCCATTCTTTTTGGCAGTCATCAGGACTTCCAGGGCATGTTGTCCTTGAACTGGTTTCGTTCATGCACAAGCAGCTCGCATTCAAACTCGGACTCGGGTTGTGCGTGCGCAGCATCTTTCACTGTCGCAGTAATCAAAAGCCTCCATTTTTAGGTAGGCCTCATGAGCCAGAATGGGAACTATCATAGAAACAAACACAAATAAATGTTATTTATTGAAGTGTAACCCTTCTGTTTACCTCCCCCCATACTAAGGTTTCCCTGTTAGTTATTACCTAGCAAACAAGCCACATAGATGCAATTTATACTCCCTTATCCTTCGGGTTCTGACACAAATACATGCACAAAAAGCACATTTATGCCGCTTTTGTTTATTCCGAAGCATTCCAGTATTTCACATCACGACAACAACATTAATTAGTTAGTTATATTTCTTCATGCAAGCAGATTAGTTTTTCCATGTGTATATGTGTGTGCATTCTATACGACGTTGATTGTTATTTTCCACACCGCTCAATTAATAAAAGTTATTGTTATGAAGAAATGACTTCACGAGGGGTATACAACATTTTATTTCTCCATCTCGCTCCATCACGTGCGTCGTCGGTGGGTGTTGGAGCTGCTCCCAGTGTGGTCGGCCACCAGGTGTCGTCCCATGCAGAGGGGGTGGGACCTAGGATGAGGACCTCCGTCTTGTCCAAGTCCAGTTTCAGACGGCTGCTCCTCATCCACTCGGCGACGGCCTTCATTCCCTCGTAGAGGTTAGTTTTGGTTGTGTGCGGGTCCTTGGTGAGGGAGAGCATGAGCTGGGTGTCGTCGGCGTAGGAGATGATGTTCAGTTTGTGCTGGCGGGCCACTTGTGCGAGCGCGGCCATGTAGACATTGAACAGGATTGGGCTGAGGGATGAACCCTGGGGTACGCCACAGATGATGTCTGTGGCTTTTGATTGGAAGGGCGGGAGGCGTACTTTCTGGGTTCAGCTGGAGAGGAAGGACGTGGTCCAGTCCAGGGCCTTCTTCTGGATTCCAGCTTCTTGGGGGAGTGTTCTTAGTGTACGGTGGCAGACCTTGTCAAAAGCGGCTGACAGGTCCAGGAGGATGAGGGATGAAGTTTCGCTGTTGTCTAGCTGGCGCCTGATGTCGTCTGTGGCGGCGATGAGAGCAGTCTCAGTGCTCTGGTTGTGTCTGAATCCGGACTGTGATGGGTCTAGGATGTTGTTGTCCTCGAGGTGACGGGTCAGCTGCATGTTAGCGATTTTCTCGATGACCTTCCCCGGGAAGGGGAGCAAGGAGATGGGCCGGAAGTTCTTGAGGTCTTTGGGGTCCGCCTTGGGCTTTGTGGAGGGCGTTGATTTCGGCGTGCTTCCAGCTTTTCGGGAATGTCACTGTGTCGAAGGAGATGTTGATGATCTTCTACAGGTGGGGTGCGATGGTTGCGTCAGCTTTGTTAAAAATGTGGTGCGGGCAGGGATCTGATGGGGATCCTGAGTGGTTGGAGTTCATGACCTTGCGAGTCTCTTCATCGTTGACGTGGGACCAGGAGGTCAGGTGGTTGGTGCAGGTGGGGTTTGAGGTGGGGTCTGTTGCGGTCGGGGCGTAAGAGGAGTTGAAGCTGTTGTGGATGTCGGCGATCTTGCGATGGAAGAAGGTGGCCAGTGAGTCGCACAGATCCTGCGTGGGCGGGATGTCGTTGGTGTTGGGGTTGGAGAGTTCCTTCACTATCTTGAAAAGTTCTTTGCTGTCGTGTGCGTTGTTGTCCAGTCGGGCTTTGAAGGACGATCTCTTGGCTGTTCTGATGAGGTGGTGAGGTCTGTGGATGGCGTCCTTGTGGGCTGCATGGCTGTCTGGTGTGTGGTCGTGGAGCCATTTATTCTCCAGTTTCTGGCATGTTCGTTTGGAGATCTGGAGTTCTTCGGTGAGCCAGGCGGCTTTCTTGTTGGGGATTTCGGTGGAGGGTTTCTTGATCAGGGCTAGGGTGTTGGCGCAGTCGTTGATCCACTGTCTGAAGTTTTGGGCGGTGGTGTTTGTGTCGGTGGGAGGGTTCTGGGTGAGGGTGAAAGTCAGCTGGTCTTCGGTGACTTTGCTCCAGCATTGGCGAGGCAGCTGTTGGGTGCGGGGGTGCGTGGTTGGTTTCATGAAGGTGAAGTGGATGCATCGGTGGTCCGTCTAGTGGAGTTCAGTGGTGTGGTTGAAGGCGAAATGGGTGCTTGTAGAGAAGATGAGGTTGAGTGTGTGGCCGGCGGGGTGGGTGGGTTCAGTGACGAGTTGTCAGAGGCCAAGGTTGGCGAGGTTGTCGATCAGGGTGGCGGAGTTGACGTCGTTGTTGTTCTCGAGGTGGAAGTTCAGGTCCCCCAGGAGGATGTAGTCTGTGGAGACAAGTGCATGGGTGCTGGTGAGGACGGCGATGGAGTCGCTGAAGAGGGCCCAGGGTCCAGGGGGTCTGTAGATGAGTGTTCCTCTGATGGTGGTGTTGGGGTTGGTGTGGATCCGGAAGTGAAGGTGTTCAGCAGAGTTGAGGGAGTCGTCTGCTTGGGTGTGGACCTGGAGGGTGGATTTGTGGACGATGGCTATTCCTCCTCCCATTCCGTTGGTGCGATCTCTGCTGGAGATCTTGTAGTCGTACGGGATGGCTATTGCGATGTCAGGTGCCGAGGAGTCGTTCCACTAGGTCTCGGTCAGGAAGGCAATGTCTGGGCCGGTGATGTCGAGCAGGTCCCAGAGCTCGACGGCGTGTTTGCGAGCGGAGCGGGTGTTGAGGAGTATGCAGCGGAGTTGGTTGGGTCTGGTCCTTGGAGGTTTGGTGGTTATGTCGCATGTGAAGTTGCAGGTGTGGCAGGAGAAGGGTCCGTGGGTGCGTTTTGGTGTGGCCTGGAAGCAGCGGTGGTCTCGCCGGTGTTGAGAGCATGGAGGGTGTTGGCGTTGTATCGGAGTCTGGCGTTGTGGCTGTTGCGGGGTCCGAGGGTTCTGGCGCTGGGCGCGGTCTGGGCGGATCCGGGCGCTGACGGGCTTGCCTTTGGCGCTCCATCGGCGTATCCGCTGCTCGTCCGGGCAGCGGCCTCCATTTAAGGCGGGGAGGGAGGA
Source organism: Lissotriton vulgaris (assembly GCF_964263255.1). NCBI lineage: Eukaryota > Metazoa > Chordata > Amphibia > Caudata > Salamandridae > Lissotriton > Lissotriton vulgaris. The sequence goes on from NC_141693.1 coordinate 1,236,906,951, forward strand.
GCAGCTGGGAGGCGGGAGCGGGGCGGCGAGGGGGCGTGGCCGCCTGGGTCAGCTGCGGTAAAACGGGATACAGAAGGCAATAGGGTGGGGTGGGGGGGCTCGACTGGGCTACGAAAGACGGTAAAACAAAGTAAAGCAAGTACAAAGGCACAAAATCACAAGAGTTAGGAAGAAATATAAACAAGTAAGTGGTCACAGCGGCGGTTCGAGGCACACGGGGATTGAACCCACGTACGAGGCGGCAGCAGCAGGGCAGCGGGGCGAGCATGGACAGGTGAAGCTGTTCGGCAGTGGGGGGGTGCCCTGGCAAGAACCAGAAGGTCCTGTATCACAGGAGTCAATAGTTCACATTAGAACGGAAACATTTAAGATTGGCGATTAGGAAGCTGAATCCTAATTATCTGAAAAAGGCCGACAAATCTTTTATTGGTTCACAATTGGATAGGCTGAAAACAGAATATAGGAAGTAATAGTAGGAAGAGAAAAGGAAGCACTCCGAACATTAATGGGAAATTATATTCCATATATCCAAACTAAAAGATCAAAGTATCGGAACTTCATAAACAATCTGGATAACTCACATAATTTGCACATTGAGAATAGAGTAAGTGCAGCTGACTGGGACCCTCGTCTTCCTAAACTGTATTATGACACCAGCATTATACCTGAATGCATTTTGGCATCCGCCCCAGTCATCCATCAATAGACCAGGTTGGATCACAGTAAAGAGGATGCAAATTATTGCCAGTTTATCAACAGACAAAGCACACAGTTTGATTTGAAACTATCCTGCTCATAAGGAGCTCAGGGGCCCAACAGAATACCCTACTCATTATTAAAAGCGGATCTTTATCAGTGGTTATTAACCTGTGATGCGAGGACACAGAAGTCAAAAGGTTAAGAAATGCTGATCTACATTTTTAGGCAACCTGGTTAACACCATTGTATATGGAAACCTATTTTTAATCTTCTGTAACTGATTCTCGGATACATCCTGCTATCAGTTAATAGCACTTTTGGATGCAGAAGGGAAAGCCTATGCAAGATTGCGCCTTTAAAAAAATCAAAGATTGGATCAAAGCAAATCAAATTATCCAATTTTCCTACACTGATTTTAGACCCGGAGGGGGTACCACTGACAATATTGTGGCAGTAGCCTATCGGGCACAGCAGGCTGTCTCACAAAAACGTGGCCCTCCTTTCATCTGCTTCATTGATTACTTGGCTGCTTTTGACAAAGTGGATAGACACATTTTGCTGACAAAATCAGCTTGGGAACTCCCTTGTTCTTTATTGAGAGTCTTTCTGTATCATTATACTCTAAAACCTGGGTAAAAGTTGAGATTGGGAAAGACTTGGGGGCAGATGTATCAAAATGCCTATTTGCGATTCTCAAATAGCGATTTTTTGAGAATCGCTATTTGAGAATTGCAAAATGGTATGTATATAAAAATTCACTATTTTTTAGCGATTTCTTAAAATTCCTTAATCACGATTAGCAAATTGCTAATCGCAATTAAGGAATAAGGAATAAGGAGGCCCATAGGAAGGAATGGGAAGTTATTCTCAATTTGCGATTTGCAATTAGCTAATCGCAAATTGAGAATAACTTCAAGGGTGCAAGGGTGTCTTAAGGACACCCTGCTGCACCCCTGAAATTTACATGTGTGAGCATATGGTGCACATACATGCCATAAGGGCATGTATGAGCGCCACACGGCACTTTACAAATGCCAAAAAGTGCATTTGTAAAAGAATTCGTAAATTACCACCAACTACAAGTTGGTGGTAATTTGCGATTTCTTAGTGTAAATTTGCAAAACTTAATTGCTTCTTACATAGCACTTAAGGAATCGCAATTTGCGATTCCTTAAATGCTTACGCAACATTAAGGAATCGCAAAATTTGCGATTCCTTAATATTGCGATGCGTTTTAGATGATACATTGCATTTTCCAATTTTTTTGTCTCAAACGCTGCTTTTTACCGAATTGCAGCGTTTGCGACTAAAAAATCGTTTGATACATCTGCCCCTAGGTTCCAGTACTTTTCAACCTTTATATAGCTGACATCAGAGACATTTTAAGGAAAGCAAGATCATTCCCTCCAAAACTGGATTCGAATTCTGCAGTACGCTGACAACATTGTTTTATTGGATCAAACCTTTATTTGCTTACAAAGAGCCTTGAATAAGTTACATGAATTTAATATCGTTAATAAGTTAGAGCTCCTTGAACAGGGGCCTAAGGTAGTGTTCTTTGAAAGTATGCAAATAAATCCGAAATTACTTTTGGCATATGCAGGCTCCTGTTCTAAAGGTAAGAAGAGCAAAACTCTAGCATACAGCCATCAAGAATTTCCCAGCAGATTTGCTACTTCTTTAGACTTGATCTACTGAAATGCCTACACAGACATTTTGTCTGCCAAAGAGTTTCTCTTGAGCAGAATTGCATCTTGAGTTTTGTCTCCTCTGGCAGGATCTTGCATGTAAGGATGACTTCCTAAAGTATTGCCACTTAATCATCAGTTCAAAGGCGGCCGTCTGAAACATATCAGGAGTGAACAACAGAATCCATGGTCGTGATACCAGTAGGAGGCAATTTCAGACTTTGAAATGGGTAGTTTCTGGGAAGACAATCCGTCAAGATTGAATTAAAAAAACTCCAATTAAAACTCAAACAATCTTGCTAAATCGAGCTGAAGACAAATCGGAGCTATCAAAAAGGGGAACTTAATCTCTAATTATAGATTCCTATAACTCGCTGGATGCAGAATGAGATTTATGATGTTTCCAGTAAAAATAAATTATTTCCGCATTTTGCTCAGAAACATTCACAAATCAAAGCTGCAGTCTTTGTGATGATAAGCTAGAGTCACCTGTTCATCCCCCCTGCTGTTGACCGAAGGTGCATTCTGAGTGACATATTTACATAAAACAGGTAAGCTCACAAATAAACTGACAAGATGTGATGAGACGCAGCCTTAATACAAAGAGCATGACTGAGCGTTGACGTTGTGTGACATTCTTGCAGTCTGTTTTTAAAACCTTTTACCAGTAACTTAAATAATCATTGACTGTCTTTTCCTTGTAGCCAAATTCTTTTTAGCAAGAGACTCTCCACCGCCATTTGATTATTATGTCGACTTTTTAATTTTGTCTTTGCTTATTCACTTCTTGTAACGATTTTAATCAATCAATTGCAATAAATACAAATATAAAATACAACTACAAATACACTATTACTGCAAGAACAACTTGCAGGTTTTACGGCTCAGCACCATGCAGCTGGACTGTGTGGGTTTCAAGAAACTTCATAGTAGACTTATTTCCTGTTAACCAAAACTATTTTAATGTGACAGGTTAAAAATGCAGTTTGGAAAGCAGGTGCACAATGTTGACTGTTTGCGCTCCTGCCGTGCCTCTAAATTCTTGCGTAGGTGATAGAAAGCTACATTGCAATTCATGAAGGGTACTCAACGTTTATTCCACGTGTGCAGATTTTTTAGCAACGTCACTGAGGACTTAACTAAAAGTAGAATATGCCTTTTTGTATTTATCAATGATTCACCATATCTAGATGTAGGACACATTCAGTTGGAATCTGGTTAATAGTCTCCCACCGTCCAGGAGTTAAGAAAACAAGTTTACAGCACAATTGAGGGAAGCCTGCCAACAGATACACTTTTCTACACAGGCTTTCTACTGCTGGCACACAGTTCTGTGTGAATTACTTCTTGTATCCCAGGAAGATGGAGAAACATGGGCAGACTGAAAGTCCAAATCCTATCATCAACTTGAAACGTTTTTGCGTCTGCTCACCACAGACTGCACTGGGTCTCCATGTCTGTGACCACCAACCACTTCAGTGACGGTCGTCCCTTGATTTTCCCACAATAGCACAGCTGTACAGATGATTACTGGCAGATCAGAACCAGTGTGGGTGACGCAAACATTGTTTTACTCTCTTGCCCATCCTGTTTTCTTCATAAAGATCTCATTGTCCTCATTTAACTCGCTTTCCTCCTTCAACTCTACACTGACCTCCCTTTTACACCTTTATTTCTCTTCAGTTACCTTTGCTCCTTCCCACTGGTGTTCTATTGCCTTGTTACTGCTGGGCTTACCTAGGTAAGCTAGTCCTTTGCCTCTAAGCAATGAAGTCACACATTTAGGTTTGGGCTACTGGAGTTGTAAGCAAACAGTAGCCGAAGCCAAACATTGTTCTTCCCAGCCATGACCTGCTCTTCGGCTCCCCACAGCACAGATAGTTAATTTGACATGAATAATGAAGGAAGAGAGTGCAGGACAGGAATTCTAGTGCATGGAGGTGAGCTAATATTTTTTTTACATGCGCTCTGTACATTCGATAACAACAGGGGAAAAGCTGAGTAACCATCTCTAATAACAAAATGTCAAAATGTCGGCATGCCTTTGGGTTAACACAGTAGAGTGAAAGAGGCCGACATAAGGAGAATCAGAGCACGTAAAGACTGCCTCACGACTTGTCTGCACAAGCAGTGGTAACCTACCTATGCCAAAGTCTATTTGAGGTACTATGGGTCATGATGCAAGGATTACAATTGCTGGTGGGCCGACCAAACAGTCATTGCGAACTTCCCAGTTCTTAACACAGGCTGCATTACAGCCTGCATGGAGACCATGCCCACCTCTACAGCCCCTGGCTGAGCACTGTGTCACGGCGCTCAGACCAATCACAACGCTGCATTGCAGCAAAATGACTGTATTTTCCTTTTTAAGTTTATGCTTAACAGTCCAAAGAGGAAAAATGCTACAAAGACATGAAGATGTCACCCCTTACTTGGTCTTGGTTATTATATTCCCTATTATACATTATCATGTGCCCCATGTGATAGCCCCTGTTTCCCTGTTTCACTTGTCTCTGTGCACCGCAAATCATGCAATCCTGTGCCATACGCAATGCTCTCTTGCTAACCAACACTCGGTGATCACCTCATGGATGACGCTAATTTCTCCAAAGATATATAGCAGCCATTGCGAATTTAAACACATCCGTGCTCCCAAGAAGAACATCAATCAGTGCTCCATGAAACACATCACCCTTTGCTCCCATGAAACCCACTACCCGGTGTTCAACTGTAGAGGTGCACCATGCACCCTGCATTACCAGTGTCCTCCTTTGCGCACACCACTTTGGGGTCCTGGCTGCACGCCAGTGAGGAGCTGAGGGTTAGTCTGGACTCGTAACTGGTGTGCAGACGACTGCATGTATGTATCTGCAGTCTGGTGAGGAGATAGGTGCAGTTCAGATTTTTTTTAGGCTAAGAAACAGATCCAAACAGCATCCTCGCTCTTTACTGAGACCACGACCCGTGTGTTTGTCTGATCAAGTGAGGAGATAGGTGCTGTTTGTGTTTTCTTCCGAGGCCAAACAGCAAATGGGCTCCTCTGGGGGGCACGTGTGTGTGAGTGTTTGTGTCTGTTCTACACAGAGGAGACGGGTGTTGTTGGAACTTTTCCTTAATCAAAGAAATAATTCAAAGAGTGTCCTGGCCCCCAAGGTAAAGAAATGTGTGTGTGACCATTTGCCAGCAAAGAGCCAGGTGCTGTTTGGAAGTTTCTCAGTCTAAGTAAAAATGTAGTTAGCATCTCGGCTTCTCGCTGGTGCGCAGGTGTGTGCCTGTCTGCACCTCAGCGAGAAGTCCTGATGCTGTTTAGACAGAACTACGACTCCTGCAATGGGGGCTGCCTGCAAAATTTTCTCAAATATTGTTGTCAGCCAATCAGATCCTTTCAGTATTGAAGGATTGGCACCAGTGCCACAGTATTGAAAGGGATGACAAGGGAAACAGTTCAACCCAAGCCACTGGCACAAACAACCTTCAGTTCTGTGCATCATGAGAAGGGTTGGCTGCCAAGCCCTGATGCAAACCCCCCACAAGCAGCCAAACGCCATCCAGAACGGCCTTCTGTCATCTGGCAACAGAGCTCCCACGCTTCATTTCTTTTTTTTTGGTCGAGGTATACTTCCACAGGAGTCCCATGGTTGCACACTGGGCTGCCACACTGGTTCCTGGGGCATTTCCACAGAATTTGGATGAGGCCAAAAAAAAAAAATGGTCAAATAGTTTTTTTACTCTTTGGCACCAGATGGGGGTCTCTTTGATACCCTCCTACCCCACCCTGTATAAGGGGAAACTTTTACAAAGTGGAAACACACAAATGAAGAAGTTCTTTCATACGTTTATTAGCAGTAAAACCCCCAAGGTCCTGCTCCAGTAACAGTTCTTCCTAGACTCCCACAGCTTAACTGTACATTCTAACATGTCAGCATTGCTAACATTCTAAGTAAAATTAAAGGAACATAACATAAGAATAGATAAGGATGTAACACATCTCCCTTTCCAAATAAACAAAATAAAATAAAAATATAGAGAAAAATAAATAAAAAAAATGAACCTTAAGGTTTGAAATAATCTAAGGTTGGTAAATATCATACATGCAATATATACACTCATGAATATAAAATATAATCCTTCAGCTTAACTGGTTTCTCCACAATACGCCCAGATAACCTTCTAATATTAGCAACAGTCTTCTGTAGCGATTCGGGATGCAAGATGTCAGGATTAGATTGAACTTTGCCAGGTTGAACCTTTCCAGTATTACCAGAATTTGATTGAACAGATACATCACTTTTCATGTTCAACCAGCAGTTACGTTCTAAGTAACCGCACAAAGTAACACTATTAAAGTTCCATTTGCGACCATCGTCCAACAACACACAATTCCCTTTTGCCTCCAAAGTTTTCTTAGGTTGAGACCACTTGGAAGAACCATCCTTAGACAAACCAAATCGGGAAGACCTCACCCAATCACCAACACAACATTTTTGCACACTTTTCTTAATTTTAAAGTTGTGTCTGTTGATATACTTTCCCTGATATGCATTCATTCTCTTACTAAGACTTTCTTTAGAAACACTGCTAGGAGAAGTTTTAAGCATCCACGCTGGAGTCACTTTGCTACATGCAGAACGACCCTTAAGAAGATTAAACAGAGTCACTAATGTGGCAGAATGGGGGGTATTGCGATAGCTCCAAATCATCTTCTTGACAGCAATTTTACAATCTGCACCCTCTGCCACAGCCAACTGGATACATTCTTTTAAAACACGGTTGAATCTTTCTACCATATCGTTTTCCCTTGGACAATACACCGCAGTGGTAATATGTTTTACGCCACACGACCGTAAATAGTTTTGAAACTCATCAGCCACAAATTGTGGACCGTTATCAGTAGTAACTGTTTCTGGAAATCCCTCCCTATGGAACAACTCTTCACAAAAACTAAGCATATTAGAGGCTTTGATCTCTCTAACAAATGCTACTTCTGGCCATTTACTGTGATAATCCATTAAAACAATGGCAAATTTCCCTGCAATGTTACCAACACTAAATGGACCACAAATATCCATAGCTAATTTTTGCCACGGTTTATCTGGAAATGGAACAGGACTGATGTGTGATTCTTGAGAAACATGAGACTTGCCACTACAAGTACACGCTGTACAGTTCCTGACACACCTTTCAACATCTTTATCCATACCGGGCCACCAGAAATCGCACCTACACCTTCTCTTCATGCCAGACATACCTGAATGCCCCTCGTGAATAAGATCTAACAACCTATTACGCAAACCTGATGGTACAACAAGTTTGTCTGCCCTCCTAACAATACCAACAGCAGGATCATAAGAAAGTTCTGACCATACCGTCTTATATTCAGATAACTCACAATCACTCCATGAAAAACGATTGCACACTGACGTTAACCGTGCAATCACTTGCTTCAATACAAGATTCTCCTGTACAGCTTGCTTCCATTCCTCCAAATCAATAACACCATCGCAAGCTTCATTCACCGTAGCTACTGACCAATCTTCATCCTGATCCATTTCAATGTCACCTTCACACACCGGAAGACGAGATAAACAATCTGCGTTGACATTCTTAATGCCAGGTACATATTTCATTTGAAAATCATACTCTTGCAACTTGTAAATCCACTTCGCAATTCTAGGGGTAGCCCTGCCAGCACCTTTAGTTGAGAATATATCCACAAGAGGTTTATGATCGGTTCTTAGTTCGAAATTAGTTCCCCAAATATAATTCCTGAAATAATTCACACCCCAAAAACAAGCAAGCGCCTCTTTTTCAATGACCGAATACGAAGGCTCAGCACCTTTTAAAGTACGTGATGCAAATGCTATTGTCCATTCATACTTGCCCTTCCCTTGCATAAAGACAGCCCCCAGACCATATGTGCTTGCGTCCACAACAATGATTGATTTCTTGTTGGGATCAAAAGGTTTAAGTGCTACAGCATTCATGATGTCCATCTTAATATTCTCAAAAACTGATTGGCACTCAGTATCCCACATAAATTTAGCTCCTTTTTTCATCAACAACCTTAAACAAAAAACTTTTGAAGCAAAATTGGACGCAAATTTGGAGTAATACTCCACTAGACCTAAAAAAGAACGCAATTGTTCTTTGTCAGATGGAGATGGAGCATTCTTAATTGCATCTAACAAGTTATTTTTAGGTCTAACACCTTCAGCAGACAAAGTATGCCCGAGATACTCAATTCCATTCATGGCAAACTTACATTTCTCGGCAGCAACAGTCAAACCAGCACCCTGAAGTTTGGACAACACTTAATTTAAACCCATGGCATGGTCAACCATACTTTTTCCCCACACAAGTACATCATATTGAAACACCAACATGTTGGACACACCTTCAAGGACTCTGCACATAGCTCTCTGAAAAACAGCTGACGCAGAGGATAACCCGAAAGGCATCCTCAAAAATTGGAAAGCTCCCTCAGGAGTTATAAAGGATGTTAAATGACGGGATTCTGAGTGCAGCTTTATCTGATGGTATGCATTAGATAGATCAATAGATGAAAAATACACAGCGTCCTTAACTGATGCTACCATCTCATTAATTCTAGGTAAAGGGTAACCATCCACCCAAATGTTCTTGTTTAAATCCCTTAAATCGATGCACATGCGTAATTTGCCATTGGGTTTGCGCGCTAAAACTACTGGACTAAGCCAATCTGACACCTCAATAGGCTCAATGATGTTTTGTTGACATAACCTGTCCAGTTCAATCTTCAATTGTGATCTTAATACCAAAGGAACATTGCGCACTTTGTGAACAACAGGTATACAATCAGGTTTGAGAATTATACGATGTTCAAATTTTTTAAGACATCCCAATTTGGAACTGAATAATTCTGGAAATTTTTTATGCCACTTAAAACCTGCATCACCTTGAGTTAATAAAACTTGGTCTGAAATTTTCTTGTCCCATTTGAATTCTTTATCACTATGAGATAAAAGAACTTGATCAAGATGATTTGGGTTCAGATTTATTCCCAAATTCTTTTGTTCCTTCCATCCTAACAAAGCTCTGCCCTTTTCTACAGCATAAATAATTCCTTGTGTGTTCCTGCCTTTCAATACAATATCACTAACAAAACATCCAATCACGGGTAATCTGATGCCCATGCAACCCACAGGAGTTTTTTAGGACCTGTAAGATCACACTTGCCGCATAACTCCCACATGTTTTTGTCAATTATGGTATATGGTGAACAGGAGTCTGCCCATAAGTACAAACTGCAATTGTTGATAAAAATCTCACATTTAGGTGGTTGAGTTTCTTCAGATATCTCATTCACTTCGTTATTCCAGATAGCCATAACTTCAACATCACTATCACTACCTAAATAAGATTGATCAACCAAGTTAACAGAATTTTTCCATGCACTAGGATTGTTAGACCTGCACATTTTGGCAAAATGCCCAGTTTTGTTGCACTTGAAACATGTGGCATTTGACGCAGGACACCAAGAATTTTCAGCAACATGCCTGCTATTCCCACACCTGAAACAGAAACGTTTGTTAAAACCTTGTGTTTTGTTGGGAAACGATTTGCTTGGCGGCGTAGCATTTTTGTTATTACCAGAAAATGTCCGAGGTTTAACCTTGACATTATCATATTTTGTGTTATATTTGTTCGGCACACATATCACTTAAATCTTTCCCATTAAAAGGTTTGCGATCTTTGCTATGTTCACCACTTAATTCCTTGACGTAACGAGAATTATTCTCAATTCTTCTTGCTATACTAATGGTCTTTTGAAGAGATGGATCTTTTAGATCTAATAATTTTTCCAGAATCTTAGCATTGTTAGTTCTGTTGATAAATTGATCTCTAATAATTTCTTCATGCAAATCTTTAAATTTGCAAGTGGCAGCTAATCTTCTTAATACAGCAACATATTGCTCAACTGTTTCGCCAGCTAATTGTGCTCTTGAAAAGAATTTATGCCTTTCTACTACTATGCTTGTTTTTCTACCAGAATATTCTTCTAAAGCCTTTAATGCATCAAGATACTCATCAGACGAGAACAGCTCAATTTTTGAACTATCAAACACAACTTCCTCATCACTAGCATCCTCATCTCCACCAATATTAACAATAGGGGGGAGGTAGAGTTTAGAGATAGGATTCTCACTCCACGGGCACTGGTAATTAAACAAAAAGAACCCTACTCAGGGTGGACAGGAGGAGTGTAGGCCACAAAAATGGGGGACACTCAGTGTTGTGAAAAATACCCCTCACACACCAACAGGCCCCTTGGTGTCATGCTTCATCATCGGGGTCTTCGCACCCCACTAGAGGGATGCGGCGTGCTGCGACCAGCGACTACGCGGGAGCACTGTCAGAGTAGACTATGTGTGGTGTGTGTAAGGTGTAAGTGGTGGGGTATTAGAAAATGTGAGTGGTGGGGTATGGTGAGAGTTAAAAAGTACCTGGCTAGTAGGTTCTAGGAAAAAAACTTTATTCGAGACCTCGAGCTGGTACTAGTTAAAGAAGTGCAAAGTGAGGTTAATTGTCATTATTATGGACATTACCTCTAGTGTGTGTCGACATGTTTCGGAACTGGTGTTCCTTCTTCAGGACGGGGGCACAACTTCCCAACCCTACTCACGTATAGCGTTGGGGGTACAAGGAGGTAATCTCTGGCGGATTCTATTACGAATCTATCAACCTACCCTGACATTCTGGATATGCTCATGAAGCAAGAAAATACAATAACAATGAGTCATGCAACTGCATAGACCAATACCGCTGTAGGCACACTATAGCCTTAATTCATCACTGTAAATAGTTTCACTTTTTTACTTTTACTTCCACGCCAAAGAAATTTTTTTTTTCTATAAAGATACATGAGTAGGGTTGGGAAGTTGTGCCCCCGTCCTGAAGAAGGAACACCAGTTCCGAAACATGTCGACGCACACCAGAGGTAATGTCCATAATAATGACAATTAACCTCACTTTGCACTTCTTTTACTAGTACCAGATCGAATAAAGTTTTTTCCTAGAACCTACTAGTCAGGTACTTTTTAACTCTCACCATACCCCACCACTCACATTTTCTAATACCCCACCACTTACACCTTACACACACCACACATAGTCTACTCTGACAGTGCTCCCGCGTAGTCGCTGGTCGCAGCACGCCGCATCCCTCTAGTGGGGTGCGAAGACCCCGATGATGAAGCATGACACCAAGGGGCCTGTTGGTGTGTGAGGGGTATTTTTCACAACACTGAGTGTCCCCCATTTTTGTGGCCTACACTCCTCCTGTCCTCACCTCCACCTTCACTGACTTTTAAGGTGGTAGCACTAGCACTAGAAGTACGTATAGGTAAAGTTTTCAATACTTTCCTACCTTCAACACCCAGACTATGTTTCAATAAAGCTAATTTGCGTGATGGAAGAAAAACGTCCCCACCTATGGCTTCTAAATATGCTTCAAAAGACTCTTGCCAATCCTCCCATATCATAGGTGGAATACCAGGATCTTGTAAAAATTTTGGAGGAGCTAAAATGGTGTTTGTTTCCATAATTCACTATGAAAATAAAATTATTAACCTGTGAATAATGTAACAATTAGTAGCCAATATATAAATTAGATTAATATCTTTTGTTAAAGTACATCTGTAAAGCAATAATAAAATAATAAAAGTAGTCACCGCTGTCTTTTGATTAAAAATAGTCAAACACGAAGTTTAAATGGTAAACGATATAATCCAGAATGAAACGCAATGCTTTTGGTTAGTTATTAGTGCCTGGTTGTCATGGAAATCCGCCCCAGAATGCCATGCGATGATGATACGTTCCAGAATGCACTGCGCCGCTCAGGCTGCTTCCTCCGAAGATGGCGCACTGTTCACTGTGTAACCTCTTACAATTAAGGTACGATTACAATTACGATTGCTTGTTGTTTATCTAAACAAAGTTGCTCCAGTAGATTCTGTCTATTCAACCTCCATTGTTTACATTTGAATGTTCGGCTTGCGAATATTCGTTCTTACTGTGATTACGTTTCACATGAAGAGGCTCGCTCTCCACTGCTCGTGCTTTGTTTACATTTCAAATGGACAGCTCTCACTGCCTCGCGCTTCGCTGCTCATGCAGTGTTTAGATTTAAACGCAAAGGCTTATGGACTCCCACATTCTCGCGCTTCACTGTCCATACTTTAAAACCAACAGGAAATTTATATATACTTAGTCCCGCATCCAAGAATTAGTGCTTCCACGACACACATGCATTAAACATCCGAGGTAAAAACGATGAATTATTTTTAATCACTTGAAGATTTCTTTCCTTTTCTGTCTGTTTACTTGCATAAAATGCCCGTCATATTGCTCCAGCAACATCGGCTTTTAAAGTACACAGCATTTAAGTTCACTTGAAATTTAAATAGAAAGGATAATACAGTTAATCACAGTCCTTTGAAGAAATGAGGCATACGTTGTTGACAGATATTCGCGCAAATTGATGAAACAGGTTCAAAAGTTCACGGAATTGATTACATTCCTTTTCTTTCAGTAAGATGCTTTCCTTGAGGCGTTTTAAGATGCTTTCGTTGAGGCGTTTTCCTGTCAGTTATATATATATTTTTTAAAGCTTCACCATTTCTTTTTTTTAAAATTACCTTGGGGGTCAATTCAGGTGGGTTCTCCCTCGTCGCCACTTTTACAAAGTGGAAACACACAAATGAAGAAGTTCTTTCATAAGTTTATTAGCAGTAAAACCCCCAAGGTCCTGCTCCAGTAACAGTTTTTCCTAGACTCCCACAGCTTAACTGTACATTCTAACATGTCAGCATTGCTAACATTCTAAGTAAAATTAAAGGAACATAACATAAGAATAGATAAGGATGTAACAGAAACTCTTCACAAAACTTTCACAAATAAATGAAGCCACCTCAGGTCTTTCCTGGAAAGGTTCAAGGGGATTTATCAATCAGGGACTGAAAAAATAGGAAGAGTCCTTTAACACATTTTCACAATGTAATTTCCCATAAGAACTTTAGACCAAGCCACAGCAAAAATGGCTGAACAGAGGTACACTAAATAAGGAAGAAAGCTAGATTTTTACCCATATAGTGTGCCTTTTGTGATTTGGTGTAAATCTGTTCAGTCGTTTTTGAAAAAATAAGGTTAAACATGTATAGATATCTAGGGCAGTAGGACTTTTACAGGACCAGCAGATCAAAAGATAACATATAATTCTTTGTCTCAACATCAACAGAGATGCTGAGCTTCCATTTTATAACTTGTGGATTCAGTTCTGTCCTGAAATGTCAAAGTAAAAAATATACAAGGGAGGGAGTAGGGATATCCTGACCCTCTAGACCTTGTTGTCAAAATATAAAAAATATGTTCTTGGCTTGTGGGTCCCAATATATTCATGCAGTACTCAGCGCAACACTGGAAGTCTGGTAGGAGAACCATGGAGCCAACGGAGAAAATGTAAAAAAAAATCACACACACATTTATATCTATATAGATGTATATAGATATATATATATATATATGGATGTTATGGTTAGGACAAAGAATTAACAATACTTTAGAAATTGACAAAAAAAACAAAGGTTACAGGGACGTTATAGCTAGGTTCAGATTTTACTCACTTAAAACTGTAGAACTTCAGCAGTTGTAGTTATAGTTTTCTCAAGAAACTGTAACCTGTGACCTAAAGTGACTATAACTCGCACCCCCACCATGCATAGTTGTCTCATCAATAATTTTATTGCAAATGTAGCAGTGATATTATCAATGAAGTCATAGAAGATGTCATGAGTGAGGTAACATGTTGGGTAATTACCGGTGCATTAAGAGGGCATGAGTTACAGTTACCGTAGGGCATGAGTTATGGTCCCGAAAACTCACAAAGGAGTCCCAAAAAAGAGCCCGCCTGTGTGTAGCTGTTCATGGAAAATTTCAGGATAATCCGTCAAGCAGAGGCCGGCAAAAAGGGTGGGGGTCAGAAAAAATGCATTCCCCATAGGGATTTTGAACATGACTACAGCTGAGAACTGCTGTTGTAAATCCATTCAGTAGTGGTAGAGTAATTAAGGAAAAAAGAAACATAAATATCTAGGGACCTGGACCTCCACGGATCCCCAGCAGTGGCTCCACTAAATCACGCACCACCAGCAATGCAGTGATTCGCTGACCACAACCTGCCAGGAGGTTTTGCCCACCATTTTAAGTATCGGGGAACAGTCCAAAGCCTCAAAATATTTCTGCAAAGTTATTAACGGGGTCAGAGTAGAGGTACCCTGACCCCATGGGTTTGTTTGAGAGTGTCAAAGGGACCTTTGTTGAGTACAACATTGATTTAAAGCAGTGTTTTTTTCTACTTCAGAAATTACTCAGTTTGGCTTTCCCCATGTAAATCTGCAATGAATTTGCAAATCTTGATGTACTTTGGAAAGAAAAACACACAGGCATTCACACACCCACTCACAGACTTTACTCAAACAGTGTCACACCCATTTACAGATCTGCCCAGGCAGTCACACACCCACTAACAGACGTATGCAAGCATTCACACACCCACTTACAGTGCCATGGAGGCACTCTTAGACCCACTCACAGACTCACACAGACACTGACACACCCACTCACAGACCCAAAAAGCCACTCATACACCCACTCACAAACCCACCAGTACACTCACACACCCACTCAGACACTCTCACACCCAGTAACAAATCTACTCAGACACTCACATTTCCACTCACATACCCATGTAGGCACTCACACAGCTACTCACAGAGCCACTCACACTCACAGACCACTCACAGACTCACACTGATGCTCACACACCCACTCAGAGATCCACCCAGTCACCCACAAACTCACCCACAAACTCACACAGGCAGTCACATACCCACTCACAGACCCACACAAGACTTACACACCCATTCACACACCCACACAAATACTTACAGACCCACTCACACACCTACACAGATACTCACTCACAGACCCACTCAGATACTTACACACCCACTCACAGTCCCACTCCAAAACTCTCAAACGTACTCACAGATCCACTCAATCACACACCCACTCACAGATCTACTCAGACAGTCACACGCTCACTCACAGACCCACTCAGCGACTCATCCATTCGCTCACTGACCTGCTCAGACACTCTCACACCCACTCACACATCCTCTCACAGATCCACAAAGTTACTTGTGCACCCACTCAGAGATCCACACACACAGTCATTTCAGAAGAATGTTTGTAAAAGAAAATGAACCAGTGTTTGAGAAAACTGCACATAAAACATGATGCAGTCCTTCCAGTTGTTAAGGAACACTGTGTTGACTTTCTCTGTGAAATTAACTCCATCATTTCCGTCCGTAAAAAAACATAAACTATTGTGGTATATGGAGCCCATTTTGTGGTCTCTAAGGAATGCAGAAACAGTTTTATTGACATGTTTCCTGGATTTGCCTATCTGTGGACAGAATTACTTTGATCGTTTCTACTTCTGTCTTTGGCAAATGTTGGAGAACACAACGGCAGTGTGTGGGAAAAGTGCCATTAATTTACCAAAGGTATCCTTCATTAGGATTTCCCTTCCAACCTCAGTAAGTGTGCCTAGGTCATTGCACCGCATTGTACAATCATGAGGTCTGGATATTGGCAATTCACAATGCTTTCAACCAAAGGCAGTGATTGATGTAGTTTTAATCCTCTCTGGCCAAACCAAGTAATGTCTACATTAGGTAATCCCAAGCCCCAGTCAATGCCACTTTTTCTAGCTCTCTCTCTGGCCCAAAACACAAAATGATGGCCCACAATCCACACTCTAACTATTTTGGAGGAAAACTGGAGTAGCACACAGGAAAAGGCTATAGCGAAATGAAATAGTTTTGAAAATGAAAGGCAGTTAAAATGGAGGACAGCACCTAAATTAAAAAATAAACATATTTGATTGGATGCTGATAATATGCAGGCAGCTAAAAGTAGGTAGTAATTTGGAGAAAAAAATAGATTACTTCTGTGATTGGCTCTGGAAAAAAAAAGTTATGCTGTTTGGGATACGCTTATCATTTTTAACAGACATCCACACCTGCACAGTTCAATTTGAAGGTAGTATAGTGCTCCGAAAAAGGGTTATGAACTTTAGACCTAGTACTAGCAGTCAGTGTCCTAAACATGGTTGCCATGGAAACAGAGTTAAAAGTGCTGGATGTGAAGGGAAAAAAAAGAGTAGACTGTAAACGTGAGAAGCAGAGTGGTATTGAAATATTGCTTATTAGGGAGTGTTTGGGATGTAATTTAGTATTTTTTACATAGTAAAGTATAAATGCTTTAACAGCAGATTATTAAATAGGTTTATGGCCTATGTTACATGGGAAGGTCGCAGTGAGCACCGCGGTGGATTCGCAAATCCACTGAAAGTCACTACCAAATTGAACTTCTCAATAGGATTCTTACAAAGGGTTAAAAACAGTGACTATTCAGAAGTGATATAGCGGAAGGTTGTGATTTGCTTTCAACATCAGTATCACTGAAAGCAGAGTGGGAAGGGTTGCCATTAATTGTTCCTATGTACTGAGAGTGGTATACCATTCCTGTACTATTGACTTCAGATTATCACTTAAAAGAGATTCTAAGTGATACTGAGAAAAAAATTAGAGAACAGTCACGACATTTCACAGGAATGTCAATTTGGGTGTGCTCTTAAAAAGAATAGGTATATACATTAATAAGTGTATATAAGGTACAATAACATATATAGGTTATACATGACAGTAAAAGGGAAAATAAAAGGGTGGGTAGATGATGACATTAAGGAAAATCATAGTGAGCAGCTCACGAGGAATACAAATGTCTGAAGAGAAAATAAAGTTCTTTTATTGAGTTCCAATGAATGAACGTGTTTTAAAGTAGATGTGGGTGATGTATTACCCTATATAATTAGAAAATTATATAGAAATTATATAATTTGCACCCAGACACACACAGACACAGACACAATGAGAGGGACAGCAAAAAAATCATTGACATAATCATTTATTCATCTACATGTCTAGTTACATACTAATTCTTACAGGCATATAGTCTCTGTCATAAAATTAATTTAAAAAATAAAACGTTCAATTACATTTACAAAACATTATATATTTTACATTGAGTAGATATCGGATTTTTACTGTTTAAAACGTATTTAAAATATGGGGGATAGTCTCAAGAACGTGTGATAAGCACCCCAAAATTAGCTTAACGCAACTCTTCACATCGCAGCCTAATGCGGGAAAATAATGCTCTGTTAACTTAACCTCACCATGTCTTCAACAAGGCCGACGCTGTCATCGCACCCCACCTGCGGGACATTATCAACACCTCCTTCGACACCGCCACCTTCCCCGAGAGCTGGAAGCACGCCGAACTCAGCGCTCTACTCAAGAAACCTACAGCAGACCCCACCGAACTCAAGAATTACCGCCCCATCTCGCTACTCCCGTTTCCAGCCAAAGTCATCGAGAAGACCGTCAACAAACAGCTGGCCGCCTTCCTCGAGACGAATGGATCCCTCGACCCCTCACAGTCCGGCTTCCGAGCCAACCACAACACCGAGACCGCCCTCATCGCCGCCACCGACGACATCCGAGCCCTGATGGACAACGGAGAAACAGCGGCCCTCATCCTCCTAGACCTCTCCGCGGCCTTCGACACTGTCTGCCACCGCACCCTAGTGCAGCGCCTCAGCAACGTCGGAATCCAGGAAAAGGCACTCGACGGAAGAACACAGAGAGTCCGCCTACCACCATACAAGTCAGAGGCCACCGAAGTCATCTGCGGCGTCCCTCAAGGATCCTCGCTGAGCCCTACCCTCTTCAACGTCTACATGAGCCCCCTCGCGGCCATCGCACGCCAACACAACCTCAACATAATCTCCTACGCCGACGACACCCAGCTGATCCTCTCCCTGACCAATGACCCCGCCGCCGCCAGAGCCTACCTGCACGAAGGGATGAAAGATGTAGCCGAGTGGATGACGACCAGCTGCCTGAAACTGAACTCAGACAAGACGGAGGTCCTCATCCTGGGCTCCTCGCCCTCCGCCTGGGACGACTCCTGGTGGCCCCCCGCCCTGGGCACCGCACCCAAACCGACGAACCACGCACGCAACCTGGGCTTCATCCTGGACTCCTCCCTCTCCATGACCAGACAAGTCAACGCCGTCTCCTCGTCGTGCTTCAACATCCTGCGCATGCCACGGAAGATCTTCTGGTGGATCCCCACGGAGACCAGGAAGACCGCCACCCAGGCCCTCGTCACCAGCCGACTGGACTACGGCAACGCCCTCTACGCCGGAACCACCGCCAAGCTCCAGAAGAGACTCCAGCGGATCCAGAACACCTCAGCCAGACTCATCCTCGACATCCCACGAAACAGCCACATCTCCGGACACCTGAGAGACCTGCATTGGCTCCCCGTCAACAAAAGAATCACCTTCCGTCTCCTCACCCACGCACACAAAGCCCTACACAATCAAGGCCCGAGCTACCTCAACAACCGAATCAACTTCTACGCTCCCAAACGCCACCTCCGATCAGCCAGCCACGCCCTCGCCGCCGTCCCACGCATCCGAAGAGCGACAACAGGAGGAAGGTCCTTCTCCTACCTGGCCGCCAAGACCTGGAACTCCCTCCCGGCCGACCTGCGCCTGACCCAAGACCACCTCTCCTTCAGGAAGAAGCTCAAGACCTGGCTGTTCGAGCAGTAACGGCACCCCCCCCCCCCCAAGCGCCTTGAGACCCTACGGGTAAGTAGTGCGCTCTATAAATGTCTTTGATTGATTGATTGATTGATTAACTTAGTATTCACAACACGAAGGTACCATGCGATAGGCCCACAATAATGCATCAAATTTCCGCGATAAATACAACGTGGCACCGCAAAAAAGCAAAACACGACCGCAAAAAAAGTGGCGATAAGGCCAATCGCGATACAAAAAGCAATGAAAACCAGCGACATGCCTGCAAATCCCATACGTCATGCGGGAATATGCACTATAAAAGCAACAAAAAGAACACACCAAAAACAATTCAAACTGCGTAGCACCATGGATGCACTCGGTCAGAGTGCAGAGGCCAACGCAAACCCCACAAGCTCCACAGACCACCAGCAAGGAACCTCGGGGTTGGGGAAGGGCAAGGAGAAGAGGAAGAGGAAGACAGGGTGCAGTCCGCAGGAAAACTAGATCAGCATCACGGAGGTGACAGAACACTGCCATCAACTGAATGCCAATTTGACAAACGTGAATGCAGTCGGAGTGTCGAGTAGGTCAACGGAGGAGGCCAAGAGGCGCTGGTATTATGTGAACAGCCAAACCAAGCACAAACCCGCTGCCAACAGGAAGGCAGCAACGGCGACAGGACACAGGACAGAACAGAGGACACAACTGGGTCCGCTCATGTGCAGAAACAGGCCAATCACATCTAACATAGCAGGAAACTGTGGGATTGAAATGTATGTGTACAAGCTCACATCCGTCATGTAGTCCAAATGCCCACTGTCCCGCATCAAATTTTCAGCACCTCCCAAACAGTCACAATGTACATTGTCATACAGTCTGCATGTAAACAAGAACAATGCGCCAACATACACGTCAACACAATGTCAACCTGCATCTCCCCTTCATATTGCAAAGGTACAAACAACACCTCCAGCAGAGCAGACCAGACAACTCGTCAGTGATGCTGGAGAGGACCACCACACCTTCGACACTGATGCCCTACAACAGCTCATGGACATCTAAGGCAACCCACCCCTAGGAGCAGGGCAGCAAAGCTACACAGAGGAGACCCCAGCCCATGCACAGATCACACAGCAGGAAGCACTCACCACCAGGGTTGGCTCCCAACACTCCACCGAGGCACACATCGCATTTCAATGCCAGGTGTCAGAATGCCAAAAGGAGGTGGCCGAACAGGTGCGGGTGCGGTCAGAGCTCATGGAATCCAAACTAGATCACAAACGTGGGTGTCTAAGTCCAGTCAGGGACCACCTACACCCGCAAAGGAGACCCACACTGCAACAGAGACACATGCATTTGCATATTTTCTGTACTGAACTACGCCCAGAGCCTCAGAATTATCATTCACACACCCACGACGGACCTCCGTACGATGGCCCAGTCCACTCTTCTTACGTATTGAGTGGGTGACAACTAAGCTAAATGTCCAAGGTCTTACCTTGTTGTATTCCGTTTTAGGTGTCCGTATATAGGTTTTCCTTATACATGTCCTTATATAGGCACAATTCGCATTGACCTTATATAGGCACAAGATTAGCCCTGGGCGGAGTTGGCGGAGTGGGGCTTCGCGGAGCTACGCGAAGTGGGCGAGAAACTACGCCCACCTCCGCACTCCGCGTAGCCCCACTCCGCAAAACCACTGGCCGCCAGCCCCGCCACCCGCCTCCCTCCCGCCCTCCCTAAATACTTTAAAATAAAGGAATGCAATAATTTAAAAAGCACTTACCTTGCCGCCGCTGCCCGCCGCGTCCCCGGGGCTCGCTATCTTCCGTCTTCTTTAGTAATGCGCATGCGCGGGCGGCCGCGCATGCGCATTTTCTCGTGAAAATGCGCATGCGCGGCCGCCCGCGCATGCGCATTACTGAAGAAGACGGAAGACGGAAGATAACGAGCCCCGGGGACGCGGCGGGCAGCCTCGGCAAGGTAAGTGCTTTTTAAATTATTGCATTCCTTTATTTTAAAGTATTTAGGGAGGGCGGGAGGGAGGCGGGTGGCGGCCAGCTACGCTCCGTCTGCGGAGCGTGCGTAGTGCCGCCTGGCTCCGCCAGCTCCGCAAAATGCGGAGTGGGCGGCACTACGCACACTCCGTGCACGGAGCGTAGCTGGCCGCCCACCCCTACACAAGATCCCAGTCCTTATTTAGGCATTAGTCATGCTATTCAAATACAGGCATGGTCACCTACATCGGTCTACCCCAACATCACAATGAGTTCTTAGAAACCAGACCCTTAAGCTGTTGGGAGTTTCCCAAGCCCAGGATTATTGATTTCTCCAAGAACTAATTTATTATGCATGAACCGCTATACCCTAAGGGTTAATTCATGAAGTCTTCCTCAGCCCGACTTTACGTCAATGCTAACATTCCTAAGCACCTTCCAGGTATAAATATACCTTCCCTTGCCATGGCAAAGCACGGCTGCATGCACAGCTCAACTTGGCTACACAGCTCGATATGGCTCGCCATGGCAAGTTCAGAAGGAATTTGAGTCCCCGCTTGATGGGCTGCCAAACGCTGTCATCCCTGCTCATAGAGAATCCAACTTCCAGTGTTCTGACTCCCTTCGCAGGGTGTTGGAGTTTGAGACTCGGAAAGAGATTCAAACCTCTCTCATTCTAAGGTATGGAGCTGACTAAAATCTAGAGGGACTCTTGGCATACAAACTTGGCATAAGGTTTCCATACCATAGAAAACAGCACCTATTTCTTACCTTGTACTACACTTAGGTTAGGTACACTGGGGTAGAACTGTTAGAGAATTAGAGAATAGAGTAAGAGAATGCATCATATGAGTTCTCATATTTTAGCCTGTGTTATTTATGTATATGTATATGAATATGTATCATAGCTAAAAGACAATGCTATTGCAGTATTACTTCTTTCTACTGCTCACGCTGTACATTTTATATATTGCATTCTGTCATATGATTGTAACAGCACATTGTAACAGCACATATCTCTTACATGAGAAATAAGACTGTTCAATATATCCTTTTTATTGAAATACCCGTCTACTCTTTTTGTGTAACTCTGCAGAAACGTAACATGCACCATTAGCTGAATGAAACTGTTATCTATTGTTTCCACGATTCTGAGAGTGTTCCGATTCTAAAGGGAAACAAACGTTGTCATGTTTATGCGATTGCCAGAAACGACTCCCTTCTTGTTTATTCAAGGAGTTTCTAGTGGCCTTTGAGTTAGCTGGCACATAAAGTAATTAAGTTTAATATACTCGATAGGGGCATACTGACCTCAGTCCTATGCCAAAACTATAGTGTATATTATTCCAATGAGCAGAGCCTATTAGGGAAATAGGAACTACACTACATGGCGCCCAACGGTTTGGTAAGGCAGTCATTTAATGCTAGATATTGAAGTAACTCAGTCATGCTTTTTTCAGAGACCCTTACTCACATAGTCCATAAGACGTCTGGAGTGAGTAGGGATGAGTATCCGCCAAAACTGAATAGGACAAAAATCCTATATTAGCTGTTTTGTTTGTTTAACGTTGAAGGATACAGTGTTCCAAAATATTTCCTTGAAACTTGTTCTACATTTTTCAAAAAAACAATGTCCAATAACTGGGATAAGGCTGAAGCTGCTCCAGTCGACGGCGCATTACATCTTGATGTAAATACTAACAGTTTTAATGAAACCAATGTGGATGCGATTCCTATCCATGCACATATAAGGAGAGTCATAACTCTAAAACTTATAAAACATGGCCTATCACCTAGAGGTGACCGTGGTAGAGCAGTTTTCGTGATAGAGGCAGACAAATAATTTCAGACAGAGGTATTCTATTCATGGATAGTATTCCCAGAATCAAATCCAGTAACAAAAGTATTTCACTTCTATAAAGAAGATGATCCACCTGAGGAATATATTCCTTTCGAGGATATTGAAATTCCACTCACATACCAGGAGCACGGTCTCTGGTTTAAAGGCACCCTAAAACATTACAAAAACATTACCAGGCTTGGTCCACTAGATAGATTAGGAGCAACATGGCCGATTTTAGCCGGCTACACCTCATCTTGACATCGAAGAGATGTCAGAGAATGAATTACTTACTCAACTGAAAGAGTTAATGAAAATTTACAGACAATTAGTCCAATATGTCATGCAGACTTTCACAGTCAAACCCCATTGACTATTCCAAATCAAACACCTCAACAGGGTAATACACTAAAAATTACTCCACAGACTTTACACGCAGTCGTGGATAAAATGCCCACAAAATGTGAACAAATTCCATTCTGGATAGCTAAAAAAATAACTAAAATCGAAGCACTATTTCCTAATACTAGCCCTTATGAGAAACACAGAATTCTAATAATCTGTTTACCAACGGGGATCACACCATAACTGGAAGACTGCACCATTTGGGGCACAGTCTATACTAAAACACATGATGTTCCGTCAATTTCAGTAATACCAGATGTCCTGAAACAGATTCATAACGAATACAGGGCAGAGCCTGCTCTGAATTTAGGTAGGAAATTACTGAAAAATTCCGACCAGGTCTCAATAATAATATGATCTAATATTAAAGGGGAGGCAGCATCAGTGGCGATCCGCCAACGCTTAAGGGAAATTGATGTTACAGAACATCAACGTGAACTATCCAGAATAATAGAAAATCTTATGCAGAATTAGGCAGAGACAGTTTAGGTGGAAAACCTTTGAAGCCACAACTGTCTGAAGGTCCTGAAAAGGACTCTATTAAACAAAATCCTACATCTTCTAAAAAGAAGTGGGAAACTAATAAACAAAATTCAAAACAGAAACGTTCTGGATCCCTAGGTAGGTCTCCTCAAAAGGAGCCCTCTGAAAGGAGGTATAACCTTATGAATAGGGATAATATAAGAAAACCTGACAGGTATCAGGATACTGATACACATTCCTCTTGTACCTTTCAGATATCATCACAGACATCCAAAAGAAGAAGACGGTCAGATCACAAAGAAGAACGCGTGAAGTCCAAAACGATCAACACTTTCAGAAAAACACATCAAAACCTCAATTCTCGAACAAGAAGGTAGCAGGTCTGAAGATCAGACATACCGAAAATACTGAGAACACAACTCAAGAACGGAGAATGGGCTCAGACAATGCTGGACAGTGCAGCAGAAGTAACAATAGCTTGCCAGAACCTGAAGGAACTTCTGGAGATAGTGGACTTGAATGAGTACATAACAGTACAGACTGTAGACACCAGGGTTGGGACTCCACAAAAGTTATATGAAATAACACTCCAGATGGAGGGAGACATACCAAGAAAAGTGAAAGCACTTTTTTGGGAGAAACTTTCAAGGGGTTTTGATATACTTCTAGCAGAAAGGAACCAGCCACCAGAATTTGTCAGGGAGTGCCCACATGGCGAGGACATCATTATGCCAGCCTACTCCAACCATATTCCAATTCACCTAAAATATACTTATGCCAGGAAATGGTCAGTTGCCCAGGCCCCAGCATTATACAAAAATCATGTAGGAGGGGCTGAGGACTCACCTCACCACAAAATACAGTTAAAAAATCAACCAACTGCACAAAGGCCCCAATTAAGCAAGAAGCTAAAAAACAGGTCAGGGAGATCTTAGATCAACTTGAAAACCAAGGGGTGATTAAAACATGCACCTACTCAATGAACAATCCTTTGTTTCCTGTATCCAAACCAGACAATACATATCGTCTAGTTTTGGATGACATTTATTTGTTCTAAAACATTTGCAGTGCAAAATGTGCATGGTACAGCATTAATGAATAAGATTGTGCGTTAAAAATATAAAACCACATTAGACATTTTCAAATGGTTTCTTTTGTCAAATCATAGCACCTGAAAGCAGGGACCTAACAGCTTTCTCAATAATGGGAACCCAGCATCAGTTTTGTCGACTCCCACAAGAGTTCAAGAACAGCCCGGGGTTATTCTCAGCAAGAGTAACAGAGTTACTGCAAATTTATGATGATGAGGCATTGTCACATGTCGATGACATCTATCTGACAGACGATGACCTGGATAGGCACTTGGTTATTTTTATTTTTTTATTTAATCTGTTTATATAGCGCCAGAATCGACTCCTGGAGTAGTATCTCTGCGCTTCAGACAGGCATCATAGATTTATGCAAGTCAGAAACAGAAAAGGGTAGTATTCAGCAGTTTTCTAAAGCAAAGATGATAAGAAGATTGCCTTAAGTGTAGAGGAATCTCATTCCGATATCGTGGGCCAAGGCAGGAGAGGGCTTTTCCCCCCAGTGTTGCTCTCCTAGCTCAGGGAACCTCCAGCAAATGTTTGGAGCTGGAGCGAGGAGACCTTGAGGGTCGATAGGGAATACATTTTTCTGAAAGATAACTAGGACCAAAGTTATGGAGTGCCATATGGATGGTACAGCAGATTTTGAATTTTATTCATTGGCATATGGGGAGCCAATGAAGCTGCAGAAGAAGGGGGTGAGAGGCTGTCCTGGAAGGCATATTAAAAACCAGTTGTGCCGTCGTGTTCTGGACTACCTAAAGCCTACTGATCGAGGCTCATTAGCTGAGATCAGTAGACTGTTACAGTAGTCCAGACGGCTTAGTATGAGAGCTTGAGTCAGAGTCTTCCGAGCAGAGTCCGGAAGGAGAGGAAAGACTTGATGAAGTAGGCACAGAGTAAAGAAGCAGGTACCTGCTTCGCCTCTGAGGGTTATAAATCCAACTTTAAAAAATCAGGAATTGCCCACCTCAATGTCCTCTCTCTAGGAAATGAGCTCTCAAGTGAAGGCAAAATCCTGGCAGCTAACTTTTTAGAAAAGTGTGCGCTGCTCCAACCTCTAAAAACACTGAAAAATTTAGTCGATTATAGGTTTCTGAAATTTTGGAAGAACTTACATTCTAAATTATGCAAAAATGATTAAACCTCTCTACGAATTAATCAAACCTGATTTTTCAATAAAAAATTGGACACAAGAACACACAGAAATATTGCGTTCACTCCAAGCTAACATGTTAGCAACAAATCACTTACAAACACGCGTAAATACAACCAATTTAGTAATCCGAATAATTTCGGGTCAATGCGGATTCACCTATTTAACTTTTAATGATGGTGAATAAGTACCAATTGCATACAAATCACATTTGTATACACAAGCATAAATGCACTTCACTTCAACAGAAAAAATTATGACAGCAATTCAAACCACTGTAGCAAAAGAAAGAGCTCTAGCTCAGGGGAAACGTATTATTGTCGTGACTTCAGTACCAGCCTTAGAGTCAGTTACAAAAGCGAGCATTCCAAATGCAAAAGCTTTATATCCAAGATGGATACAATTGGTTAATTCTCTTGCTACAACAGATGTTCAATATGTTTTTGATCCTGATTTAAAAACACAAGCATTCCTGCAATATGAACATGACTGTCCTCTGCCTGCAAAAATTCTACCTCTTGATCAGTACAGATTTATAATTTATACTGATGGATCAGCACAACCAGCTATAGAAAGTAAACAAGCTTACAGTGCAGCGTGCACAATCGTTAAAGGTCGTATGCACGATGGTATCTTCCGACCTATTGTCACTAAAATTAAGTCTCTAGGAGATTATACAGCTCAACAAGCTGAACTACAAGCATTCAAATTGGCATTTGAAAATACGGATCGCGAATTCCCCACACTTATAGTGTGCTATTCCTTTTACTGTGTTCAATCATATAATGAATATTTACAGAATTGGCTTCAAAACGGTTTCAAAGATGCAAAAGGTTGCACAATAATGCATAAAACGCGTTGGGAACAAGCAGTTCAGTTGCTAAACGGACGACAAAATATTCACGCGATATACACGGTGAGTCATCATCAACATGATGGGGTTCACGTTGCAGGAAATTCATTGGCAGATTAAGCCGCAAAGGGGGCTTCCGTAGCTACGATCACTCGTTCAAAAAGGAGACTAGACAATGAGTTAGCTGTCAATGCTTAAATCAAAGGCAGTGGTGCAGCGTTACTGAAAAAGTTTCCACTCAAGTACTCTTATGTAATTGATGCGAACAACGTTCCCTTTGCTATAATCCCTAGAGTGGGGGATAGGGTAATTCCAAACAAGGAACGTTCATTAGGACTAATCCTAGCAGCCCATGAAGGGATAGCCTCTGCCCATGCAGTTGTTTCTGCATCTGTATCTTTATTAAAACAAAGATATTGGTGGCCTGGCATTAGGAAACAGACCAAAAACTATGTTTTGGAATGTGAAATATGCCAATAGATGAAAGTCTCCACATTGAAACGTCCTGCGCAGACGCACCTGTTAATTTCAGATAAACCATTAGCTTGTGTTTGTTTACCTGGATCACTGCGGTCCCTTGTAAAGGGATGGAAACTATAAATATATCATGGTCACAGTAGATTTGTGCTCAAGGTTCTTATGGATACGACCTCAGCGCTCGGCTGACGCTCGAACTGTTATAAAAGATTTGCGAGTCTTTATCGGCAGATACACAAATGTAACACTACATTCTGACCAGGGTCCTGCATTTAGCTCTCAGGTTTAGTTTGGGCGTAGCATTGCGGTACTCCTCTCCATTCCGACCTGAGCGTAATTCTGTTGTGGAAAGGAAAAACCGGGACATAAAGCAATCTATAACAGCTAGAGTATTAGGTTCGGGTGATGGGTGGGTCAAACATCTTTATGGTCTCCAACGCTCATTAAATAATTTGCCAAGAAGTTCTCTGGGGGGGTCACTCCATATGAGGTCCAATTTGGGACAAGAATGTGGGTTCCCGATCTCGAATGTAAAGGCACGGAGGTGGAAAATAAACTTTTTGATATCAAAGATCATTTAAATGTTTTACAGGATCTAAATGAACTAAGATCGAAACAAAGCAACGTGTTCCTGAAGCCAACAACCACTGGGAAAAAAACAGCTGTCCCAGCAAGACCTATCTGGATCCCAAAATTTGGGGATCTAGTCAGAGAGAAAATTGCAGACAAGAAGGACTTACAAGATGGTATAGTTTGGGACAACAACGATTATGATATATTTGGCCCGTCTGAACTTTTGAAGATTCCACACTTATTTAAAATTTCTTTAAGTGATTTTATTACCTCTAGTACCTATTCTGATGATTGGGACATTGAGACTGTTAATAACATGATGTCTGATCTAGAGAGATTTGCTGCATTTGCTAACAATGAAAACTTAGAGTGTTCATCAGACTACGAACAGCTTTATTGTTATAACCACTATGGTCATCATTTCCTGCATAAATTTGCAACACCTAGAAATTTATTTATGTTTAACCAATGGGAACATAGTCCTACACCACCAAGGGGTAGTTAAAAAATTTAGCAAATACGTTTCCATGTTTTTCAGGATACAATACATCCAACCCAGAATAATTTTACTTTAAGTATGTAAACAAAACAGGACAGAAAAGTATGTTAACTAATAAAAAACAGTTTTATTCTGCAGCCTTTATTGCCCAACTGTCTAGATAAGGGTTTGACTTTTTGGAAAGACATAATCGACACAAAATCTGTCTGGGGTACAAAAGATTGGTAAGTACAGGGGATAGAAGCTTTGTTTAGAGCCTGTATCACCCCACAGCAAATAATGTTTTTGAATGACACTGTCCAACAAACGTCTTGCCTTGGGTTAGCCAAGATCAAAGACATGAACACACCTTCTGTACCTACACCTGCAAGTAATAGCACTACACAGGGAGCGGTGACAGTAGACACAATTTTACAAAACAACAGATCAGATCATGAATGGGAAAAATGGTTGCTCAGGCCAACAGACACAAACACCTGTCAAGAAAGAATCCTGAATGGAATGAAGGGCTATACTATCAATAGGCCACACCCACGTTATGTTCAACGACAGCATCCTGGGGTAGTAACAACATACAGTGTATGAAAATTATGCCTTGATTGTCTACAGGAATCTACACTAGAGGATGTGAAACAACACTTATCTTTACTTAAAGAAGGTGCAGACATTGGGGATTTCTTGCTAGGACCAAGAAAACCGCGTCAAAACATTTCACATATGCCGGCTTCTATGCTGCTTAAAATGAAATATGGAAGGTAACACAAGCAGACGCAGCAGAAAGAAAACGAGAAATTGATCATAATAATTTAGAGAAATCTCTCGCTGCGGTCAACAATATGTTAAACGACTCTGTCATCCAGGATATATTCACTGGGCAACATTGTATCCTCTGCTATCGACATACTGGAACAAGATTTAGCCATGTTACAGCAAGTCCAGTCTCAAATACGTTCTAGTATGTTATTAGGCTGGACACTACAAAACCTCCGTGCAGGTTATGTGCCTTGGTGTTTCATCAACACGTCGTCTCTGTTTTCAGAATACAATCTCACTGATAAACAGATCAAACTAGCAGAAAGGGGAGCAAAGAATACAGTGCTGAGCATTGAAAAACTGGAAAAATTGCCATTTACAGTAGCAGAAAAAACTGCTACAGAAGGGATCATTCAGCAAAATAACTCTGTCTGTTACAACTTTCCATTTTCAGTATTGCCTCAAACTAATGCAAGCAGGCAAATATGAAAGGTTGGGTAAAGAATACATTAAGACATCCTGAGATTCACCTTACACACACAGATGTTAGAGTGGGGGGCGTGAAGTGTTTCTTAGCGGGACACACTGTAAAAATGCACTGAGCGGTTCACTCATATCTCGGGATATTAGTTTAAACAGGGCTTGTAGCTGTTCAGTAGCAAACCTTTCCTGCCACCTGTAAGGTTCACCAACTGCTGTGATTAATACAACGTTTGGCCAACTTTCAAATGGAAGTTACCTCATGTTGAATGATCAGGGTTGCTGTGGCATGTTGCAAGGAATACCATATCTGGTAACAGTTACTTCCAGGGTCACTTGATGACTGCAAGTTTTGTTCCTTCAAATAGACACAGTCAGGAAGTCACAGTTATGGCCTTCATTGAATGTCTCTTCTATACGATTTGATACTTTAAGCAGAATGAAAGCCATGCTTTTTAGACAAACCTTGCCTTTGACCTCGGCCAAAGTAACCTATGGTTTACAAATTGCAAAGACTTTGGCTGAGATACAGACTTTAATAAGTACAAACTGCCCTATATTTCACAGAAATGATGGGACGTATCTTAAACATGTCTGATATGAGCGGTATTGTGCATGTATTTAAGACTATATGTTCAGGACTGTTAACACCTTTTCAGGCAGTCCTCATTCCAAACTTTGTTCATTCGGTGTTTGGTGGTCTGCCACTAATTCTAACATTCGTTGCAGGCATCCAATTTTTATTCCTACTACTACGCTATGGCAAGCCAATCCACCAGCATCACTCCCAACACCTTGGAGAAAGGCTCTCCTAGAACGGGAGTGTCGTGAGCGCAAAGTACAACTTTTAGACTTACCTCATGTACGAGTATTAAATACAACATGGTTTCTGTCATTCAGACCAATCTGGTAAGATTGCATCTTACCTGTTCTACGCTGCCTGCTTTGCGGTGAAGAATGCATGCTAGACATCTGTCTAACACTCCCATCAGACATGCCAATGGATATCGATACTCTGCTGGACCCGATAACGGCCCATGCTCTTTGTTGTCCTCAGAGGCTACCAATCCTGATGACGGCATTTGTTGAAATCTCACAGACGCAACATGCTATTGCAGAAGTGCGAGATGGATCAACAGGCGCACAGGTAACATTGAATGCGAACATTGCTACTGGCGATGCTTCACATCTATCTGCTGTTAATCTTCTAAACGAGGTATTCCAACTGTCACGACATCGGTAGACGATCTTTTGTCTACAATAATAGAGGATTTCATGTTTTCACCAGACCCTTACACTGACTTTGATTCAGCTCACTGTGTACCGGGACAGGTATGCATTTGGCCTTCATTTTTTCAAAACAAAGACAAACCTTTGGAACTTTTCCTAAAATTGACTTTTTCTCTCCAAATTTGAATTTTTCTTTTTATGGCATCGTAATCTGCTTACAGTAGAACTATTCATAGAGAACACACTTCTTTGAACACTTCCAGGTATACATTGTCACCTTTATTCACCACAATTTCATTTATGTACCATCATGACATGAAATGGCTTTGAACTTTCCTCATATAAATGTGAACCATTTCATCAAATGTATATATTTATGTTAATTCATTTAGCATTTTCTGTCATAATATGCTTAGAATGAAAAACTGCCTTAATATGTACAGCATCTTTGCATTTCATGTCTAGCAAAAGTTTTTTCAACTTATTTTAGTATGCTTTTACAAATGTTTTTAGCAACATGTGGTACACAATTTAATGTTTAGCATTTAGTACAATAGTTCATTTGAAAATGGAGTGGGTGTTGTATTCTGTTTCAGGTGTCCGTGTATAGGTTTTCCTTATACATGTCCTTATATAGGTACAATTCGCATTGCCCTTAAATAGGCACAAGATCCCAGTCCTTATTTAGGCATTAGCCATGCTATCCAAATACAGGCATGGTCACCTACATCCGTCCACCCCAACGTCACAACGAGTTCTTAGAAACCAGACCCTTAAGCTATTGGGAGTTTCCCTAGCCTAGGATTATTGATTTCTCCAAGAACTCATTTATTATGCATGAACCACCATACCCTAAGCACCTTCCAGGTATAAATATACCTTCCCTTGCCATTGCAAAGCACAGCTGCATGCACGGCTCGGCTGCACAGCTCGATACGGCTTGCCATGGCACATTCAGAAGGAATTCGACTCCCCGTCTGAGGCGCTGACCAGACGCTGCCATCCCTGCTTATAGAGAATCCAGCTTCCAGTGTTCTGACTCCCTTCACGGGGTGTTGGAGTTTGAGACTCGGAAAGAGATTCCAACCTCTCTCATTCTAAGGTATGGAGCTGACTAGAACCTAGAGAGACTCTTGGCATACAAACTTGGCATAACAAACTATAGTTGTCCATACTATAGAAAACAGCACCTACTTCTTGCCTTGTACTACACTTAGGTTAGGTACACTGGGGTAGAACTAGTTAGAGAATGCATCATATGAGTACTCGCATTTTAGCCTGTTTTATTTATGTATATGTATATGAATATGTATCATAGCTAAACGACAATGCCATTGCAGTATTATTTCATTCTACTGCTCACACTGTACATTTTATATCCTGCATTCTGTCTTATGATTGTAACAGTACATATCTCTTACACAAGAAATAAGACTGTTCAATAAATCCTTTTTTATTGAAACGCCGGTCTACTCTTTCTTTGTAACTCTGCAGAAACTAAGCATGCACGATTAGCTGAGTGAAACTGTTATCTATTGTTTTCTACGATTCTGAGAGTGTTCAGATTCTAAAGGGAAACAAAAGTTGTCATGTTTATGCGGTTGCCAGAAACTACTCCCTTCTTGTTTATTCAAGGAGTTTCTAGTGGCCTCTGAGTTAGCTGGCACACAAAGTAATTAAGTTTAATATTCTCGATAGGGGCATACTGACCTCAGTCCTATGCCAAAATTATAGTGTATATTATTCTAATGCGCAGAACCTATTAGGGAAATAGGAACTACACTACAACCTGCTGCCAGCGGGTACATGGTTGCGTCCACTGTATACAGCACAATGTAATGTTGTAGGGCCCGGGGTCCTCATGCATACATTATGACCACAAGGAAAAAACAAAGGTTACAGGAATGTTATGCTCAGATTATACCGGCACAAACCATAGGAATTCAGCAGTTATGGTTACTGGAGCCAACTATAACTTACAGCCCAGTAATGCACTACTTATGACCTTACATAATACATCGCTCATGACATGGTCAGTGACATCGCTGGCGACATCACTGATGACATCGCAAATGATATGATATTATATGATATGTTTCCCTGCCCGTGTTAGTGGGGGCAGGGAAACTACTTTGTCCTATGGGTGGACTTCCCAGAGTCATTTAAGCCTCTGGGAGGGAGGCCACGTGCCCCCCCCCCTACCTTCATTTAAATATTGGCACTGAGGGATGAGTGCCTCTTAGAAGCTTGGAGAGGGGGGCCATGTGCCCCGTTGACAGACAGGTCAGTCCTGGGGATCCCCACCACCTAGAGCCTTTTCAGGCTCGGGGAGGGATGCACGCTGCCCCCTCCCCAGCATTAAAAAATTGGCTTTAGGGTATGAGAACCCCAGGACTCATTGGAGGCTTGGGGATGCACCTCCTCCCCCAAAATAACCTATGCACAGTCCCCCCGGGACCTAACCTGACCCTAGGGGTGTTTTTTTTTTGTAACACGTCAGAACCTGTGCTTTTCTTTTTAATTTTTCCATGGGTTTGCGAATCCTCTTCAAATTTGGGGAACAATTTGAAAACAATTTTATTTTTGGCCCAAGGCATCCCTCAGAGACCCCACCACCAGGCCTAGGGGGTGAGGGTACTCCTACCTTGCCCACTTATAACTTTTTTTGGAGTTTAGTTTAGAACTCAGGACTGAGTTCTAAACTTACACCACTTCCGGATTGATGTAGTGGTAACCAATCAGAAACTCTGCACCGTTTTTAAGGATTCATTTCTCAAAAATGACTTAACAGATTTATACCAAATCACAAAAAGCACTGTTTCTGAACCAAGATCTGGCTTTCTACCAAATTTCGTGTACATCAATTTAGTAGTTGGTGTCTAAAGTTGCTATGGAGAAATGAATGGGGAAAAAGATTTACAGACATTCATCAAACGGTGCCAGAGTTATTAGCAACAAAAAAGGCATTTGCTATGGAAACACGATCCTAATTATACCTACTCAGTGGCAACTGGCACTAGGTTATATGGTCCAGGTGAAGGCAGAAATGCCGAAATGCGTCGGCCGTCTTTTGATTTTCGCATTGATGATGATTTGGTGATTGAATCAAAGAAACTAACAAGATCTCTGATGTGTGTTGCTTGTCTTCTCATTCAATGTGGATGTGAAGGAGATTTTTTCGGATATATATTGATGGAGCGTAGATAAATCTAACATCTGCCTTTATCAGTTCTCACCATTAAAAGATTATTACAACAAATGTTTCTCAATAAAGACATGTTAACCTACTAAGTTGAAAAACATGAGAATACATGCTGTCTCGTAAAAGCATGCAGAGTGTTCCAAAATGATGATACGAACATGTAAAAAAAATAAAGAGATACAATGAGAGCTATACAACATATTTACATGTTATCATAATAACATTCAAAATGTGCATCGTACCTGAAATACAAATACACAATCAAGTTCTTCTTGAAATGCCAAGTTACTTAATTTAGAGAAATTTGACATAGTGCAAATCTGAGCTACTGTAACGTCTATACAATAACACGTTTATTGAGAGTGACACGTTAACAATTCGGTCTGAAAATGATAACGTACATATAATTCTTAAGATTTTTTTTAGCAGTGCCTAATATTGATATGTAATACCTGATGGAGACTATAACTCCTATAATGGAGAGAATCTAAATGAATTTATGAAATGTGTGATTTACAATTAAATTAACGGTGGCAATGCAGCTAAATCTCATGTAGGCCTCAAATACTTCTCTTACCCTAAGTTAATGTAAACCCATGTGAGACACTCACCTAAGCCCTATGCTAACTTTCTCTGAAGTTTCATTTCTATAATAGGTAACAATGGACTCACTTCTTGCTAAGAAGCATATTCGATACAAATGTAACAGTATTGTTGCAAACCAGGGGAAAAGCGCCCCGGAACCGACGGACTGTGAGCAAAATAAGATTCAACCCACTTCCATGGAAATGACGAAATGGGAACTTAATGAATCTTAATGAAATGTGCAAAGAAGATTACTAAATTCCTTCGGATTTCTGTGATGCACTGATCGCCCTACAACAGCTCACTATGAGTGACTAATGAGAACCCCAAGGACTGGTGGAATTGATAAGTTAAGGGGTGTAAACCTGGAATATTTTGGGGTATATTTGCCCCATTGGAGGAGGATTCTGGGCCTGGCTTTCATTTACCTTTTCTGCCTGGCATGCTGTCAGACATTCCTTAGATCCCTATTGTCTTTTCTATGCCCCCTTCCCATCCACACTGAATGGAGGCGACTTTAATGACCTGAACTATATCTAACTGTGACCTCGAATCCTGTACTTTGCCGGCTGGTAAAGTTTTTCAGGAAAAATAACCCTTCCGCTGAGAGGTTAACTGATTCCGACTGTGGCACGTGGTGCTGTAGTTCAGTCTTGACCAGATCTAACTGAGGACGAACTTGAAGCGATCAATTTTGCTTGGTTTGTATGATTAATAACTGAACCTCAAATATTATCCTGTTTCTCTCCGTAGAGGTTTTCCAGCTGTCTAATAATGCTCTGCTTTGTGTTGTGAGGCTTTTTGTTAATAATACTTTGTCATTAATTCTGATTTGAAATGTATTTTCTTGACTTGTATATGCAATATGAGGCATTAGATAAATGTTTTCCATGAAATACTTTTTATCGATTCTGTCTTTTTCTTTTGGTCATACTTCTTGTCTCAGGGCATTTGTTTTTCCGGCTGCGACAGGTTTTGTATAAAGTTTGAGTCAGCAATTATGTTATTCCAGGTCCTCATAGAATAATTGTTCACGTTTCCTAGCATTCTTGTCCTTGTCAGCTCAATGAAAAGATCCATCTGAGGACCATGGTTTGCAGAAATTAAATGAATTGAGAATCTTGTGAGACTGAGGGTTGATAATGAAATGGGCGTGGTAAGGCAAGATTTCTATGAGGCTGAAGACATATTTGGTAAGCTTTGCGCTGCAGCAGTTTTAATATCTATCTATCTATCTATCTATCTATCTATCTATCTATCTATCTATCTATCTATCTATTATCTATCTATCTATCTCTCTCTCTCTCTCTCTATATATATATATATATATATATATTTTTTTTTTTAATTAGAAACCTTTGATTCTAAATCCACGGAGTCGGTGCCTGTTCTTTTGATCGCCATACCAGGATTGGATCCATATATACATATATATATATATATATATATTCACTTAAAAAGCAAAGGTTACAGGTATGTTATATTTAGGCTGACATAGGCTGACATTTCAGTTGTTCAAAACCAGTGAAATTCAGCAGTTAGAGTTACCTGAGTTAATTTTAACTTACGTCCCCGCAATGCACTGCTAATGACCTCACGTATTACGTTACTCATGACATAGTCAGTGACATCACTGATCACATCATTGATACCATCTCAAATGACATCACTGAAGACATCATCCACAGAACCACTCACACACTCATCTATATACCTATATCTATAGACCACTGAAAAAACCATAGTTTTCAGGGACGCTATAGTTACCAATTAGCGTTTAAAAACCTTTGAAATTCACTGAAAAAAACATAGGTTTCAGGGATGTTATAGTTAGTTGGACATTTCACTCATACAAAACCATTGAAATTCTGCCGTTATAGTTAGTTGAGCTAACTATAACTTGCGGCCCCGCAATGCACTGCTGACGTCACATATTACATCATTCATGACATGGTCAGTGACATCACTGATGACATCGAAAATGACATCACTTATGACATCATCCAGTGACTGGAAAGTTTAAATATGTTTTATATATATATGCCAAGATGTATTGAAGAATGAGTGGGTGTATAAGTGTCTGGATGGAGGATTTAGTAGATGCGTGACTGGCTGTACAAGTGAGTGATTAAATGTATCTTAGTGAATGCATGGGTTAGTGACTAAACTGTGTGAATGTCTGTATCAGTCTATCTATTGCTGTGTAAGCTGCTGCATTGGTTGACGAGTAGCTACATGCGTGTGTATCTGGATTATTGATTGGTTGCATGAGTATTTGTATGAGTGCCTGAGTGTGTTTGTGGGTGAATGGGAGGTGTGTGACTCTGTGCATAGATGTGTGAGTGCTTCATTCACTGAGTGTATGGGTTCAATAGTGCATGTGGAAACACCTGTATGAGTGGGTGAGTGTCTGTATGGGTGTGTTTGTGAGTGAATGCATATCTCAGTGCTACATGTCCAAGTAACTACATATGTAAAACACAGTGCATGTGAGAGTTGGAGTATGTAAATGACTATACATGAGAGCCAGTGATTGTGAGAGTTGCTGTATGTGATCAGTGTGTACTTGTATCAGTGATTGTATAAGAGAGTTAGTATATATTAGTATCTATATGAATAAGTGAAGTGCTGTGTGTATAACTGTAAAGGTAAGTAAATAGAAGTGTGATTGATTCTTTGCATGACTGACTAGGTGTTTGAGTAACTCTGGATGAGTGGTGGTGTGTGAGTGTTTGTATAGGTGTATGAGTGCCTATTATAGTGTTGTACTGATGAGTCACTGCATCCATGAGTGACTATATGGATGAATGAGAGGATGTGTGTGTAGACCTAGGAATCCGTAAATGCGTACATAGTAACTGGTATTGGTGTCTCTATTCTTTTGAAAATGGTAGTCTGTATTTTAGAGTGGGTGCATCAAAGCTTTTATTAAGGTATGAGGAGGTGCATCAGATTTTCACGTGGATGATATGATCAGTGATGTCATTTGAGATATCATCAGTGATATACTTATATTGATCAACAGTTGCACTCACTTCTCGTTTTTTTATCTTACTTCTTTGTATATGTGGGCCAGACGGAACGTAAGGTTAAGGTAAGAATAACCGAGCACAAGAGTAACATTCGGTTAAAGAACACAAAATCCACAGTGGCAGCCCACTGGATAGAGTCAGGACATAACATCGCCCAGTTACGTTTCACCATATTGGAAGTGGTTAAAGGTCGCCCAGATGTTGATACACACAAAATGAGACTGAGATCTGAATACTTTTGGATTAAAAAAATGGGTAGCCTTCAGCCAGATGGGCTCAATGACAGGTTGGAACTTACATGTTTTCTATAGATTTTTGATCTATGAGACATGATTTGCCCTGACAGGGCGGAGGACATTGTGCTCAATTTTATGACGCTGTATGACATATTTTGTTTTCAACATTAGTTTTGTTATATTAGAATTGTTCTTTGAAATTTGCATTATTTAGTGTGTGAGATATGTTAGCCTCTTTCACACATAGAACTCTTGTAGTCTCAGTGAATCCTATTGACCGCTCCAAAATGGCCGACCGCTTTTACTCCCAGGCAGATTTGCATGAGCATAGGTATAATACATAGCGTTTCACACTCAGACTTTATTATGTTCAATAATAGTGCACATGTTTATTAATCTAAAATTTCGCCAGTCAATTATGGTCCTGCAAAAGGTTTACATTCAATAACCTCGAGTAGGTTTTTCATTAAATTATCACGGGCGGTAATGTTCAACTTTGATTTAGGTAGAGTAAACACAAGTTATATTTAGTGGGTTTCGGGATTTATTCTTCAGTTTTCCACATAGACGCTATGTTAGTAATTTTAACATGTAGCGACCACGTGATCGCGTTACTGACCTATCAGAGCAGCTATAAGGGGGGTTAGCGCTAAGTGATCTAAATGCGGCAGGTATTGGATGAAAGAGCAGGAAGCTGGGACGCTACATTTCACTGTGAGTACGGGCGAGCAACGCCACATAAAATGCGAGAGGAATCTTTGATTGTTTAAAGCGCGTTATGTTTATTTTAGACGATAGTTGGCTCTCAATTTTGTTAATCCTTAAACCTCTAGCGCTCAAATGCCATGTAGTCATTACCAGACTCGTTTATGTCAAGTGATAAAATTCAGGATTTACTGAAAATGAGGTATGTTATGTAATGACCTAGTACGTAGCTTGGGGCTCATTATGTATTCTTTATTTCCTTCCGTAGAGACCCCCGACGAAGGGTCCATCTGTACCCGAAATGCATTGGGTCAAAGTGTTATGTTGTACCATTGAAACCTGCTAATAATTGGAAAATGACGTATTCAATGAGAAAGCATCATTAGAAATACACGAATAAAAATGACATAAAGGATATTGTCTTTGAAGATTTTTCATTGGAAATGTATATTATGGATTAAGAGGACTATTAGTGGTCCGTGACAAAACGTGTGCACACCCTAAACCCGAGGACAGCACCCTTGTTCTCACCTATCATATATCATCAGTGATGTCATCAGTGATGTCACTGACCATGTTATGAATAATGTAATATGTGACATCATCAGCAGTGCATTGCGGGGGCGCGAGTTATAGCTAGCTCAACTAACTATAACGGCGGAATTTAAATGGTTTTGTATGAGTGAAATGTCCAACTAACTATTACGTCCCTGAAACCTATGTTTTTTCAGTGAATTTCAAAGTTTTTCAAATGCCAATTTGTAACTATAACGTCCCTGTAACTTATGGTTTTCTCGGTGAATTTCAATGGTTTTTTAAATGCTAATTTCTAATTATAATCTTCTTTAAACGTATAGTTTTTTTCAGTGATTTAAAATTATCACTCCATTCTCAACCTAGTGAAAACAGCTGTTATCCCCAGTTTTCCAGCAATAGCTTCCACACAAAAAATCGCCATAAATGAGAGCAACAACTAACGGTAAAAATATGCAGAGTAGACGTTCCCCTGCAAAAATAACACAAAAACACCACTTCCCGCTTCCCGCCATTTTCAACGAGCAGCTAAATCTGGGGTGCGATCCAAAAACAGGCAATAAGCTGTGTTAGCAGTAGGAATCGAGCGTTTGCAATTAGGACGACTACCTACAGTGTGAAAGGGAGCCCAACCCATAATCACATCTGAAGACCAACACATGTCATAGAGTTACTGATCATGCAGCTCAGACACCCATGAAGGTCACAACACCCACTGCCACCAGCCTCAGGATGTCCCCCCTTGGACCACCCCCCTCCCTACTACCACAGAGGCAGCGCAGAACAGGACAGCAGACCTTCCAAAAATGGCATAGTCCCTCAGCCACACAATACTTGAATGTTGGCAGATATGGCAACCAAGTATGTGTGAAGGACACAAGTCACACATCAATAATAATAATGCATACAATTCCAAGTGTAGCAGTGATGTGCTGGACAGACCTCACTATGCAGAGCACAGACCTCTCCATGCGTACATATACTGCTGGTGTGTGTAGTGTTGTGGACAATAGACGCAACCATGTTACCTCAGGCAGTGGGGAAGATCTCGTCATGTAGCTGTGTTGTCCACCCCTGCAAGCGGAAGCGCAGTCGGCTGGTCCAACGTACACCACTCCAGTGTAGGAGTATGAATAAATAAGCCGGGTCTCTGGGCATGGTTCACTTGTGTGAAGGCCAACGAGTCTACCAGAGCGGCAGGCATCACCCTGCCACGTGGCTGCTGCCATTACCATGGGCCTCCTCGACACAGGCCCCCTGCGAACCCATCGGGACAGCACCGAAGACTTATGTCTGTACAGACAACGGCCTTCGATCTACACTGCAGACAGCAGGCCTCACAATTCAGCTGGAGTGGCGATTGCAGAAGACGCAGTCCAGTACGCAAGACACATTGCTCCCAGTGCGCCCCCCCCAGACCACGCATCATCGTAGGGTGTACCTCTAACTCACTGCACCATAAGTCAACGCAATGTGGCCCTATTAAGGCAGATTTCAATAGAAAAAAGATATTGCTTCCAGTACGGCCCCACTGGACCACGCATCATCGCAGGGTATGTACATGCTGAGCGCCAAAGGTACTACTAACTCAGTGCACCAGAAGCCAGCACTACATGGCCTTATTGAGGCAGAATTATTAGACAAAAAACATTGCTACCAGTGCAGCGCGCCCGGACAACGCATCATTGCAGGGTGCGCACACACTGAGTGCTTGCGGTGCTTCTAACTCACTTCACCATAAGTCATCGCCACGTGGCCTTATTGAGGCAGAATTCAAAAGACAAAAGACATTGCTCCCAGTGCGGCGCGCCCGGACCACGCATCATCACAGGGTGCCTATATGCTGGTTGCTTCAGGTGCCACTAACTCAGTACACCACTTATCATCGCTGGATGCACACATGCTGAATTGCCAATACTGTGCAGCTACTCAACTCCACGTGGCTGTGCGCCCTTGCTCACCGCTGCCTCCTGTCTACACTGCGGTCATCAGGGCTCACAACTAAACTTGAATTTTCAGTCAGTAATTACAGAGTGGAGTAGGCAACTAACTACAATGTCCCTAAACCCTACATAATATCCTTTTAGTATCCTTGTTTCAAGAACTTTTTTTATATCAATGACAGCATAATCGCAGGGTGCACACACACTGAGTGCTTCATGAGCTACCAACTCACTGCAGCACACCTCATGGACCCTTTATGATACAATATTTTGTTATTTTCAACAAAATAGATTACTGCATGCAGTTGATACCTGTGGTCGTTCTTATGAAGTAAAAAAATGTCTCTCCAATTGAAAAAGAAATTATAGTTCCTAGAAATGTTGAACAAGAAATAGCTGAAGAACTACAAGGGAGACGTACCCAGGCTCCAGAGTTTACATGGGATTGTAGTAGTATTTGTAGTATTGATATTGATATTTTACTAAATTTCCTAAGACAATATTGAAAAAAAACTGTGAAACAGAAGATTAGGATATTACAAGAACTAAATCATTCCAAAGTGAGAAAAAATGCAGGGTTGCAAGTTCATTCTCTGGCTTGGCTTTCTAGGAAAGTGTGACAAAGGAGAAACATCCATTAGTATGCGGACATTTCTTCACGTACCATTACTACGCAATCGTTAGTACGCATGTGATGTAACAACGCGTCGCCTTTAGTTTGCGTGCTGTTACATCGCATGCGTACTAACAATGCATGCATAGGGGGCGGGCGCCGCTTTTGGAGGTCGTCACGGCGGCAAGTTGCTCCCAGGGTCTGCTGCTGCTGCTTTTTCGGGTGCAGGCGAGGACGTAGGAAGCCCACGACGGGGAAAGCCGGAGGAAGGGGAGAAGATTGGAACCACGCATGGAAAGAGGTAAGTGGGGCTGTGTAGGGCGTGTGTAGGGTCGTGCAGGGTTGTGTACTTGTGTAGGGTTGTAATGTTTTAGGGTGGTGTCCTGCAGGGTAGTGTTTGGGAGTAGGGACCGTTGTGTAGGTGTAGTGTAGAGTAGTGTATTTGGGTGTAGGGTAGTGTAGGGGGTCATAAAGGGTAGCGTTTGGGAGTAGGGAACGGACTGGGGGTAGGAGCAGGGTTGTGCTGGGGGTAGTGTTTTAGGGTAGTGTTGTGGGGTTAGTGTAGTGTAGGGTAGTTTTTTGGGATTTAGGGTAGTGTTGGGATGTCGTGCAGGGTAGTGTTTCAGTGTAGGGACAGGTCTGGGGGTAGGGGCAGGGTTGTGCTTGGGTAGAGTTATAGGGTTTAGGGTAGTATTGTAGGGTTAGTGTAGTGTAGGGTAGTGTTTTAGGGTTTAGGGTAGTGTCGGGGTTGTGCAGAGTAGTGTGGTGTAGGGGGTCGTGAAGGGTAGTGTTTTGGAGTAGGGACATGACTGGGGGTAGGGGCTGGGTCGTGCTGGGCGTAGTGTTTTAGGGTTTATGGTAGTGTAGGGTTTTAGGGTAGTGTTGTGGGGTTAGTATAGGTTAGGGTTTAGGGTAGTGTCGAGGGTTGTGCAGGGTAGTGTTTGGGGGTAGGGACAGGACTGGGGCCAGGGGCAGGGTTGTGCTGGGGGTAGTGTTTTAGGGTTTAGGGTAGTGTTGTAGTGTTAGTGTAGTGTAGTTTACTGTTTTAGTGTTTTGTGTAGTGTCGGAGGTTGTGATGGGTAGTGAATGAGCATAGAGAGCGAAGTAGGGGAATGTGTATGTTAGTGCTGGGGGTAGTGATTTAGGGTTTAGGATAGTGTAGTGGTGTTTCAGTAGTGTAGGGTAGTGTAGTGTTTTAGTATTTTAAATGTGTAGGGAAGTGTATTTTCTAGAGTCTTGAGCTTTACACTTTAAAAAAAATATATGCCATGTTATTCCGCATACCATTTTTATTACTAGGCAAGTTTT
This sequence comes from Lissotriton vulgaris, assembly GCF_964263255.1. Classification (NCBI taxonomy): domain Eukaryota; kingdom Metazoa; phylum Chordata; class Amphibia; order Caudata; family Salamandridae; genus Lissotriton; species Lissotriton vulgaris. The sequence continues at coordinate 1,236,950,089 of NC_141693.1, forward strand.
TACTTCACATATATTAACACTTTCAATGTAATGGTTGAAGGACTGGGTTTTTCTAAGACCCAGCGGTGCCAGGGGACAACACCTGAAACCTTCGTGGGTAACCTGTTCCGGCGTACAAATGACAGAGACACTTCCTTCGGCGTCAAAGATTCGAGGTTTATTACTGCAGGGAACAGAAGTCACAAGAAGTACAACGAGTGTGGGTTTGTGGAGCCTGATTCGAATTGCTACTGTGGATTGCTCCTTTTATACAATTTTCTCTCATAGGTTAACATGGTACACAAAGGTTTACAACTTGGTTCCCATCGTAAAGACCATAAGGGGTCGCTTTCATGTATTCAGGGCCCGGAACATAAGTACAGAAACGTTTGGTGGTTCCCAACTGTAAAAACCCATCTACCCACCATTAGTACATTCCAATCAGCAGTAAACAGATCGAGGAAGGGACAGAAACAGGTGCAGAGGAAGACGGAAACAGTGGGGAGATCGAAAAGGGTGTAAAAGGGGTGGTATCGGGAAACACGAGCTGCAGGCATCAAAGGGACGTGCCTAATGGGATGCACAACTAAGACAATAGACCGGCACGGCAAGATGAGCCTCGAGCGGGGCCATCTGCCTTACAGTGCCATCCCCCTCATCATAAAGACACTTTCAAAGGAAACGTGTCTTCCGTAAAAGTCTTGGGAATCCCAGGGTCGCGAAGCGGACAACGTCCGTTCGCTGGCTACTTGAGGGCAAGAGACAAAATGGATGCCGTATCTAAGATGGAACCCGTGGGTACAGATGATGAAACCCACGAAACAGACGAACGGTTTAGGCTAGCACAGCGAAAACGCGTACACCCACTAAACTCGTCATTTGCGGTTCGTAGATACCAGACTCGACCATATTCGTGCGAGTCGAAAACATCACTTACAATTGTCACGGAACCTCAGACGCTCCTTTTGCCCTCATGTAGGCAAGCACTAGTCGGAATCATAATCGATCTCGATATTCATCAGATCATCTAGATGCTGCTGCAACATAACTCTATCCATCAGAGCTCCTTTGGTAACAGGCGGCTGTCTTATACACGTTGTAGCACAGAGGCCACATAAGGCAGGACCACACTGCACACAAAGGCAACACGTGAACAGAAATGCTACAACAACTCCGATAATCATCAAAATTTTCCAACCCCAGGTCGACATTAGGCCCCAAAACCACCCAAGTAACGTCCAATCCCCTACGTCCACGTGTATGGACTCGGAGATCTTGTGCAACTTTGAGATGGCTTGATAGACAGTCGGAGCGTTGTCTGGAATGAAAATGCAACAGCTCGAATGGATCACCTTACATACTCCACCTTGATCTGCTAGAACAACGTCTAAAACCATACGGTTTTGCAACGTCATAAGCCTATCCGCCTGAAGCTCTGCCGTAATGTTGCCAAGGGCACTGGCAGTGATATTAGCAGTCGATTCCACCACTCGAGTCAACTGTCTCAGGTTCCTACTATTTACCATAGGCCACCAAAACGGAAAGAAACCCTTGAAAAAGTCTCCTGCCTCTTGACCGGCAGTGTCCTCTTTGCTAATCACGCCCCTCACAACTCTAGTCTTGTGGTAATCTGCATCAACGGTAAACGTCGGGGGCAACAAATTTGCAATATAACATGTGCCCGCAAAGTCCAGGGGCAACCATGTATATGCACGGTCGTAGCAGACAAAGTACGTACCCTTGGCAGTCAGGAGAACAGGGGAAGAGAGCATTGGTAAGACATACGTCTCAGAGCAAGCACTCTCTCCAAGGTAGGCTCTCGGGCTTCGGCCACGGCCTTTCAAGCAGAAGTTACCAAGGTGGGGTACGACCCATATCGGAGATGAACTTCTGAGCTGTCTATCGCCTACGAGCGCACTATACTCAACCTCACTCAGATCTCTATAAGCTCGCACCTCTTCCTCTGGGATGAGCGAAGGCTCATAGATATCCCTATCTAAATCAGCAATCGCTATCGCCAAAGACTTATGGTACGGGCCGGGACCAAAATGTGGAGGACGTGGCTCTCGATTGGGGTAGGAATCTAGTGCACTTTGAAACATTGATTGCAATGCTCGAGCTGAACCCTGGCAACTATAAGGAAGGACCAAGTACGGAATTCCCTTATCCGTGGTATGTGGCATTAACCCACACACCCAACAATTGGTAGTGTTCACCACCAACTGATGCTGATGAAGGAGCTGAACGAAGGAATTGTTCATGAATTCCGCACGTCTAACCTGCTCGTGTTGGGGTAGGATGTGAAAGGAATGAGGGGACACAGTGGAGGTAGGTTTAGGTTCAGAAGTAGGGGTAGGTAAGGCAGAAGGTAAGAAGTACTGTATCATATAATACACCCCACCCGCTAATAACAAGGAAACAGTTAGAAACAGAAGGAACACCTGAAACATGAAGCATTTCGTACGAGTAATTTGTTGCAGTTTGAATCTTTGGGCCTGAGCTTTTCCAAGTCCAACAGCTTCGAGAACGCCATCCTCTAAAACCGTCCGCAACGTTTCTTGACGCACTTCGTTCTGTGTAGCAGTAGTCAATTCAATTCAATTCAAAGAAAACTTTATTCGGATTGCAGAAAATCCATGAAAGTCACATATTACATAAAAGACATCTTTAAAAATAGTTTTACACAGTTACCATAAAATAGTTAAAAGAAAGCTGCAGTGATAATGTAAACAGTCAAGATCAGATTATTAAAGTGCGTTCCAATGTACATTACAGGTAACCAAAGTGCTGTTGCATAGGAGACATTTTTTGGGTGCATGAGCATTTCAGGGAGGTTCCATAGATTTCCGTGCATGAAATATGACTTTCAAAAATGAGGTTGCACGAAAAACCAGATCATCATTGTCTAAGTTTAAAAACATGAGATATGATTGGATTAGGGAAACTGGCCTTTGTTTTTTAAAATATGGAGCTAAAAACCACTTGATATATTTCATATAAAATTTACAGTGGAAAAAGAAATGTAGTTCATTTTGTCTACTGTGACCATCACAGGGGCAGGGGCTTAGCTCGTGTCCAAAGTTCGATGTGCTGTGGCCCATGGGGAAGCAAAGTGAGTATTTTGTAGATCCAGCTCTTAGGCGAAATAACAGCGACCTCTCCCAGTTGGTCAGAGGGAGTCTGAGGTATAAAGGTATTTGTTGTGGGGATAGATCATTGTTTATATTAGTCACATAAGATTTAACAGTTTGTTTTTGTAGTTCTATCTCCAACCTCTTTTCCCTAAAGAGGGCATAAAGTTCGATTTGTATGTCCTTCTTATCCGAGCTCTTAATCTGGGCAGGATCGTTAAAAAGATGGATTTTACCAATGCTGTCTAGGGTTTCCTTTGTTGCCCGAAGCCACGGGATGTTCATACCCTTGTCACAGTTTAGGCATTCAGACACAATATCCTGTGTTAAGGTAGCACGTTCATTAGCCCAAATCGACAGCCAAAATATTGCGGGTCGCGTGGCGATAAAGTCAGTTATATAGGGCAAGTTGAGCTCGGCGTGGCAGATGTACCCGGAAGAGGAAATAGGAGCTCCTAAAACTTTTCTGCACAGCCGGTTTTCTTCTGTCTGCAGGCTAGAAGGGCTCACTATCCCCCAAATTTCTGCTCCATAAGTTGCAACCGGAACACATTGCAATTTGTAGATTTTCATAATTGCCCCGGTTGTTTCTGACCTCTTTGGCCGAGGTAAGGCAAGGATGGAATTTATGGCCTTTGAGAACTTGCCTGTGGCGTGGGAGAGATGCCCACTCCACAGGCCGTTCGCAGCAAAGACCATACCTAAATATGGGAATGATTTGGTGGAGTATAACTTCTCTGGTCCGATTGAGATGGAGTTCAGTTGTTTCGCCCCTGGCCCGCATGTCATGACAAATGATTTTTTAAAATTCACCTTCAGGTCCAGTTTCCCCATAAAAAGTGCAAAGCTCTTGACCAGGGCACGGAGAGCGTTCGGTGTTAAGCCCATGATCACCGCATCATCTGCGTAGAGGAGTGCGGGTAACAGATTCCCTTGGATTTTCGGGACATCCGTTGTCGTCTCTTTCAGGGAGTCACTCAGACCATTTATGTAGATGATGAATAACAGGGGTGCTAAAACGCACCCCTGTCGGACGCCTCTTTCCACCTTAATTGCCCCCGAGGTTTCGCCCTCCATTCCGATTCGTACCCGGGCTTTGGTGTCCGCATGTAGATAGGCTAGGAAGTATACCAAGGGTTCATCAAGGCCATAGGAGAGAAGTGTCGCCCACAGTTTCGACCTATTCACAAGGTCGAATGCGGACGACAAGTCCATAAAGGCTAGGTAAATAGGGGAAGCCTTGGCTATGGTGTATTTGCCTATTATAAGATTGAGATTCAGGCATTGTTCTGTTGTCCCGACCCTACTTCTAAAGCCCATCTGACATCTGTCTAGCACCCCTGTTTCTTCGGCCCAATCATTCACTCTGTTATACAACACCCGGCCCAAGATTTTCAGGGTGTTATCTAAGAGTGAGATGGGCCTATAATTTGCAGGGTCAGATCTTTCACCTTTTTTGTAAATAGGCACTATTGTGCTTGTGGACCAGGTAGCAGGGATGGTGCCCAACGGTACGCTGTTGAAAACATTAACCAGAATGGGCCCCCAAAATTCTGGTCTATGTTTAATTAAATCAATTGGGAAGCCGTCCGGCCCAGGTGCCTTGTTCCCCAGGCTTTGATTAATGGCCAAGAGGACCTCCCCCAGGGTTATGTCAAGTGGGCTCAGCTTATCTAAATTTTGGTTTTCTACAGGAGCAGCGGGATTAGCGTATATATTGGAGAAATGTTGCTCCCAGTTCTGACTTGAAATGGTGCAGCTGATTGGTGACAGCTGTTTCCCCATGTCCCGCATCTTCCTTACAGCGGGCCAGAAAGTTGCACTGTTTCCTATAGTAGCAGAGACTGATAGTTCTTTCCACTGATCCTCTACCATGGCAGCCTTCCTTATCCCTATAGCTGTTTTGTAGGCATGCCTGGCGGTCCGTACATCAGCAAGGTCTCTCGGTTTGGAGTTTAGTGCCTTGCGAAGTGCCTTGTTTGCCGCTGAGCAACAACTGTCGAACCATCTGGGTTCGTCGTTATTTTTCCTGTGGGAGACTGTCAGGAGAGTTTTAATGACAAGGCACAAATTTTCAAAGTCTTCAATTATCCTATGGTGGTTCCCATCCATGAATAGGCAGGAGGCAACTGTAGGTTGGTGATTATTTGTGATTATGTCCATAATGGATTCGCAGTTCACCCCTTTCCACTTTAACCTGAGGTTGTCTGTTGATGTCGTAATATCTCTTGCTCCCAGAGTGCGGGGAGGTACTTGGATCGGACCCATTCTCAGGCTAAGTTCAAGTGCATTATGGTCACCAAAGGCTGTTTCTACTACTCCTGCTTGGATGACTTTGTCTAGTAGTTCCACAGAAGTGAAGATGTAGTCTACTGTGCTGGAGAAATCTCTCCCTCTGAAGGTTGGAATATAAGCAGTATCACTATGTATAAATGTGTCCATTATATTTGATAGGGAGTGGGTATTTATGAAGTTTTTCAGTTCATTCCCGCGTTTGGTGGCCCTATCTAGTTGGTTTGTACCTGCTTTGGTTCTTGATAATTTAGCATTAAAGTCTCCAGCTAAGATAATCCCGTTGCTTGCACAGTTGTTGGTTGATTCAGTTATTCTTGTTATGTTCTCGAATAGCTCTATATAGTTTTTATTGGGGGTCGAGTCAAAGTCATTATTATAAAAGTTGATCAGATGTACCGATGATCTACAAGTAAACTCGATGATTTGAATATTTAGGCTCTTAGTTGGTATTGGCCTAATAGCCCCCCCTAGAGTTATTCTGAACCCAATCAGCAAGCCTCCCATGGGGCGACTAAAAGCTGGCTTTTGCGCACAGATACTGTGACATTCAAAACCCTCTATGGTTATTTCAGAAGTAGCCCATGTCTCTTGCAACATTATAATATCTTTGTTAGATATAAATTTTAACCATTCCTGGTCCAATACCCGTTGTTGAAGTCCGGCTACGTTCCAGCTAACAATCGTTAGTACACTATTAGGGTTTTTATGAATATGTGGGTCTAGAAGGTTAGTTGTTATGCATCCTATAGTGTTATCCATTAGTTTGTTCTCCCTTACTAGTGGCAGTTTCGGGTGGTTTTGGGCCAGTTGGGTGCCTGATGTTTCCTTATCGATCATCTCTATGTTTTTAACCAACTCAGCGGGGCAACCCTGTTTTGTACCCTCCAGTTCAGTGTTCAGCAGCCCCGGTGATAATGGGGAGAGTCAATCAACCATATCGAGACTGCTGAATCTGTTAAAAACTGGTATACCCCAATAAGCATCTTTACTTGGTATGTTCCTATAGGGATGTCTATGGTTATTATCTAACCCCCACTCACCCCAGTTGTTTCCCTCATCTTCTTGCCCCGTATGACACCAGTTTCTCTCGAAGGCATTATGGTGCTGATTGAATCTCCTAGATGGATAGAAAAAGGAGAGATGTTTTGTTTCTATGCCTTCGCTATACCCCTCGCTTCTCCATGAACAGATATGTTCTACCGTGCGTGGGTCGTCAAAGTTAACAATCACACAGTCACCATGTGTTTTCTGTGTTTCTCGGCCCACCCATGGTACTCTTCTGACTGTTAGGATTTTACTCCTACAGTATGGGGGTAGGGGTCTGTTGTTATTCAACCAAAAACTGACTTTATTTAATAGAGACCAGGTTGGCTCTTCAGTGTTGTCCGGTATCTCAGGGACTCCCGTCATTACCACTACATATGGGCTAGATCCGGGTGGCAAGTTAGCATGGAATCTTTTTTGATTGCCTTTATTCCTGTCCTTAGAGTTGCTAGTGGTATCCCCCTTTGATTGTGTTGGGTTAGGTTGTTTCCCCTGTGTGATTGTGTTTGGAGTGGGTGTGGGTGTGTTTGACTTATTCATAACTCCCTTTGGAGGTAGATTTTGCTTATGTGTGTTACTAGGGGCTGGGGCTGATTTTTTCACGGCTTGCCCCGAAGAAGGTTGAGTATGTGGTTTTGCTGCCACTAAGACTGGAGTATCTTTGGGTAGTGGACTTTTAACTAGGGCGCTTAATTCGTTAAGTTGTTTTTCCATATTCCCTAGTCTCTTTTCGATGGTGGCAAGATGGGCAGATATAATTTCCCCAACCTTTGTTATAAGTTGATTTGTTGAGGACGGGTCTCCTTTATTACTTAATCCTGCATTAGGTTTTTTACTAGCCTTTTTTTGGTTATTAGGTGGGTTTTTCCCTTGCTTTCTTTGAGGTAGAGGGCTTCCATTGGATATAGATATATTTGGGCCTTGGGACGGTTTCTGCTTCTGTATCGCTCCTTCCCTTAACCCTCGCAATGCTCTTGAGGTAGGGGTTGAATCCACGAGTATATGTGTAGTAGCTAAAGCTCGAGGAGGTGAAAAATTTGTAGCCATGGGGTCAAGATCTGTGAACAAAATTGGGTCAATAGCATGATCACGTGTGGTCTCAGTTAGTGAGGTAAGAAGTACTTGAGACTCTACAATGGGTATTATATCCGAGTTCTCAGGAAAACTCGTTGCAGGAATGGAATCTGTAACGCGATCCAGTTCTGTGTTAAAGTTATCAGTAACATCTAAGTTAGGTGATTTCTCCAGACTCCGTAAGGAGTCAGAGAGAAGTTGTGTTACTGATAAATCCACGGTGTTAGGCATGGTGTGGATCTCTGCGTTGGCATTAGTGATGGTGACGCCATCAGCAAAGTTGTTTCTAATGGGTGTATTTGCTGTGGCAAGGAGACCCAAGGAAGAGCGTTTGGCTTGGGCCAGTTCCAGGGATACTCTGCGCTCCAATAATGAAATGCCGTGATCAATTGCTTCATTGGCCTTAAAGATGAAGTTGTCAATTGGCCCTGTGACTTTCCCAGCTCCTGCAGCGGTCTTACTGCGACTGCCCCTTGTGGACATTGTAAGAGAGTAACGATACCAACTCCGATAGGGACAGTGTACGTAGAAGACTTACTAGAGGAGTGTTCTGAGTTGATGGGTGTCAGCGGGGTGGCCCGTCCCGTCCTCTGAGGTCCTCGGACGGCCTCAGACGGCCCGCCCTTTGCCCGGGCTTCGCCCCGGGCGTCCCGCTCACGTCCCGCGACGCTGAGGGCTCTCGATTTTATGCAGCCCCTCCCGTCGCTTCTCCCGCGTCGGGGAACGCGCCGCCGCTAAGCCTGCTGGGAAACGTAGTCCCAAGGCGGCGGCGCGACTGGTGGCGGGATTCTGGCTCTGTTCTCCGGTCTGGCTGGCGTGCGTGGCTCTCCGTGTGCTATCCTCCGCTCAGGCACACTTCAGTAAGGCTTTTGGGCACTTTGTGAATGGCTGCTTCTCCCCACCGCTCCACCGAGGGCTCTCGATTTTATGCAGCCCCTCCCGTCGCTTCTCCCGCGTCGGGGAACGCGCCGCCGCTAAGCCTGCTGGGAAACGTAGTCCCAAGGCGGCGGCGCGACTGGTGGCGGGATTCTGGCTCTGTTCTCCGGTCTGGCTGGCGTGCGTGGCTCTCCGTGTGCTATCCTCCGCTCAGGCACACTTCAGTAAGGCTTTTGGGCACTTTGTGAATGGCTGCTTCTCCCCACCGCTCCACCGAGGGCTCTCGATTTTATGCAGCCCCTCCCGTCGCTTCTCCCGCGTCGGGGAACGCGCCGCCGCTAAGCCTGCTGGGAAACGTAGTCCCAAGGCGGCGGCGCGACTGGTGGCGGGATTCTGGCTCTGTTCTCCGGTCTGGCTGGCGTGCGTGGCTCTCCGTGTGCTATCCTCCGCTCAGGCACACTTCAGTAAGGCTTTTGGGCACTTTGTGAATGGCTGCTTCTCCCCACCGCTCCACCGAGGGCTCTCGATTTTATGCAGCCCCTCCCGTCGCTTCTCCCGCGTCGGGGAACGCGCCGCCGCTAAGCCTGCTGGGAAACGTAGTCCCAAGGCGGCGGCGCGACTGGTGGCGGGATTCTGGCTCTGTTCTCCGGTCTGGCTGGCGTGCGTGGCTCTCCGTGTGCTATCCTCCGCTCAGGCACACTTCAGTAAGGCTTTTGGGCACTTTGTGAATGGCTGCAGTGGAGGTAGGTTTAGGTTCAGAAGTAGGGGTAGGTAAGGCAGAAGGTAAGAAGTACTGTATCATATAATACACCCCACCCGCTAATAACAAGGAAACAGTTAGAAACAGAAGGAACACCTGAAACATGAAGCATTTCGTACGAGTAATTTGTTGCAGTTTGAATCTTTGGGCCTGAGCTTTTCCAAGTCCAACAGCTTCGAGAACGCCATCCTCTAAAACCGTCCGCAACGTTTCTTGACGCACTTCGTTCTGTGTAGCAGTAGTCAATCCCCAGGAGTTCCCAGGAACCGACGGTCTCCGACCTAGTGTCAAGACCTACTAACCAGAAGGAAGTACGCGCGCGGCCCTACGGTTCACCCGGACGCAAGGTATCTTAATTACAAATATATACAAGATCTCCTAGCTGTGGAAGCAAAAACACATATGTGGAGAAAAAAAAACCTCAATATTACAAAAATCACAGTTATACGAGTGTTCAGACTGATTGTGGCAATGGGGTAACGTAGATGTCAAGGGACAAAGCAAATATTTTTGTTAGTCTTTGGTATTGGATCGCAGAAAATATCGGCTTCTCCCAGGACGTGTCTGTTCATCAAACAATGGATCCGATGAGGGAACAGAGTTCTGTTGATCAGTCAATTGTTCAGACCTTGAGTTTTGTGATGACAAATGTTCAACAATATCGTTCTGCTGCACTGAGGATTCTCCGACAGGCTGAGCGTCGCTAAAAGGAACGAAGGTCGGCAATGTTTCCGTTTCAGATGAGGCAATGCCCTTCCTCATCCACGAGTCTGCTGATAAAGGTATAGGTACCTTTATGGTGTGGGTGGCATGCACCCAATTCTTGCGGCCTTCCAAACAAACAGCAGTCCTCGTGGCAAGGAGTACTTGGTAGGGTCCAGTAAAGCGGGGTTCAAGATTTCGTTTTCTTCCGAAATTGCGGGTTACCACCCAGTCTCCGGGCTGGAGCTGGTGGCCTGGACCCTCCGTCTGCGTCGGCAGTGCTTCAAAGACCTGTTGGTGAATTAACCTCAGTTTAGCAGTCAGATCATGAAGATAATCGATCAACATTGGGTACTCAAGATCAGAAAACACACTCGGTCTAGGGACCCCCCAAACATTCGCAGGACGGCCGAACACTATTTCGTAGGGACTGAGCCCTACTCGGGAGTGTACAGTCGCCCTTGTTGACAACAGAGCTAAAGGCAAAGCGTCAGGCCACAAAAGACCAGTCGTAGCCTGAATCTTCGCTAATTTTAATTTAAGGGTGCCATTATACCCTTCAACCAAACCTGCTGACTGGGGATGATTGGCGCTATGGAATTTTTGAGTAATTCCAAGGCCCTTACACACACTCTTCATCACACTCCCCACAAACTCACTTCCGTTATCAGACCATACAATTCGTGGCATTCCATACCGAGGAAAGTATTCCCTCAGTAGCATTTTGGCAGTGGACAGAGCCGTGTTATCTTTGAGAGGGTAGGCTTCAATCCATCGGGAGAATGCGCAAACCACAACTAAAACGCATTTCAAGTTATTGCATCGCTCCATATGGATGAACTCGAGCTGAATCACCTCAAAGGGACATGAAGGGGGAGCAAAATGGCCAGGAGGTGTAGGGGTTCCCTTACCAGGATTGTACATAATACATATCATGCAATTCTTAACCAATCTCTCAGCACATTTTGTAATACCATCATTCTTCCACACAGGGGACAGCAACTTGCAGAGACCTTTCGCACTAATGTGTTAAACCGTGTGCCATCGTCACGACAGCTCGCACATACGCATCCGGCAACATCCATCTCTTATGCTCCGACAAATCAATCCAGCAACTATTCGCAAACAACTTTCTCCTACTCTCTTTCCGCTTCGTCTTTTCAGTCTCAGTGGCCTCATTCTGTATCGCTTTCACACTCTCGATAGTATCCTCACACATACCAGTCTCTGTAGGCCACCTAACCGAACTCGCCACATACATCCTAGTGCTAAGGTTCCGGGCAGTCTCCTTAGCAGTCTCATCCGCAAACACATTACCACGACCAACATCATCCGTCACTTTACGGTGCGCACTACATTTGACAATCGCCACCTGCTTAAGCAATGTAAGTGCATCCAAAAGATCATTCACAAGCTGTCCATGCTGAATCTTAGTGCCATGCGACGTCATAAAACCTCTCTCTCTCCACAACCGTCCAAAACTATGCGCGACGCCAAAAGCGTATTGGCTGTCGGTAAACACATTCACCCGTTTCCCTTTCGACAACACACATGCTCTAGTCAAGGCAATCAGCTCTGCCGCCTGGGCAGAATTCTGATTCAATCTCGCAGTTTCCACAACAGTATTCAAAGTTACCACAGCATACGCAGTCGTCACATCACCATTCGGCAATTTAAAACACGAACCATCCACATACAAAGTCCCATCGGGATCTTCCAAGGGAGTGTTTTTAAGGTCCACGCTACCTTTTGTTTCCTCTTCTGTCCGTAAGTAGCAGTCATGAGGTGCTACTTCATCTGATTCCATACTAATTGGCAACAAAGTTGCTGGGTTCAGGACATTACAACGCTTTATCTGAATGTGACTTGCCAACAGCGTCAACTCGTACCCAGACAACCTCGCACTCGTCAAGTGTTGGGTTTTCGTACGATTCAAAAGAGTGTCAACTGCATGCGGAACCATCACCGTAAGCATATTATCCATGACCAATCCTGCAGATTGTCGGATGGACACCGCAGCTGCCGCTGTTGCTCTCAAACAACTCGGCAATGCTCTAGCTACCGGGTCCAAGGTCGAGGAAAAATATGCACATGGACGCTGCTTACCGCCAAAAGGTTGCGTCAAAACGCTCAACGCACAACCTTCCCTCTCGTGAACGTATAATGTAAACGGCTTACTGTAGTCAGGGGTACCTAACACAGGAGCCGAGCACAACGCGTCACGCAATTCAGAAAAACTTTTCTGACATTCTTCCGTCCATGGCAAAGGAGTTGGAACATCCTTGCACGTAAGAGCCACCAATGGTTTCGCTAGCAATGAAAAATTTGGAATCCATTGCCTGCAGTATGGCGTGATACCTAAAAAGGCACGCACATCTCTCTGAGTCATTGGCACAGTCATTCGAGCAATCGCTGCAATTCTCTCTGGGGTCAACCTTCTTCCCTCCTTTGACAATAAGTGACCTAGATAGGTTACTTCTTGACAACAATATTGTAATTTAGAAGGTGACACCTTATGATGTAAGCCACAGAGATGCTGCAACAACGACACTGTAGCTGTTTTGCAAATGTCCTGAGTGTCTGCAGCCACCAATAGGTCGTCGACGTATTGGATCAAAGCTGCACCAGCCGGCAACACAAACGCATCAAGTTGACCTTTCAAGGCTTGACTGTATATCGATGGACTCTCACAGTAGCCCTGAGGAGCACGTTTAAACCTAAAGCTGCGGCCACCAAGAGAGAAACCGAAAAGGTCTCTACTCTCTTCAGCAATCGGAATGCTGAAGAACGCATTCTTCAGGTCGATCACTGAAAACCAAGATGCAGAAGCTGGAATCAGAGTCAGTAGAGCCGTAATGTCAGGCACCACAGGGAACTGAGGAATCACAATTTTATTCACCTCCCGTAAATCGATAACAAAACGATAAACAGGAGGCTTCGAAGGGTCAGTACATTTCAGAATGGGCAGTACAGGACTGTTGCACACGTTTCCCCGAGTCTCCTCAATGACATCTTTCTCGATCAGGTCGTAGATGATTGCCAACAATGCTCGCTCACCATCAAGGGAGATACGATACTGGGGAATACGTGGCAATCGCACATTAGATTTCAAGTGCACAACATAAGGGGAGATATCAAGCAGGCCCACGTCATTGGGACCTGTTGCCCACAAAGATGTAGGAAGAGAACTCAATTCCGGTGGAAGCTTATCGAGAGACAACTACATTGGAGAGATAACTCTCTCACCCAAAGTAAGCTTTACTCCCGCAGGAGAACAATACAAAGTTGCATACAGACGTTTAAGCAAATCCAGGCCTAAGAGATTTTCACCACAACCAGTGGTCAAAATCAGTGGAGCTTGCAGCTCACGAGGCCCAATTGTAAGGGGCAAAGGGCGCGAAACTGGATTGCTAATGGGGGCGCCAGAGAATCCAACGGAAACATTTGTTAAGCCAGACAAAGGTGCACCAGGGAGTTTCGAATGCATGATGGAACTTTTCGCTGCACCAGTGTCCAACAGAAAAGGCTCAACGACGCCCGAGGTGGCAACTGCGACGTAAGGCCCTCTCTGATCAACCGGAACTGATACTACTCCCTCTCCTTGTCTATGGCTGTCCTAGTAATTACCGTCGTCAGTGCCCTGATCGACGTAATAATCGTCTACATTGTACTGCGCAGATCTTCCTTGCGACGATCCACGCTGATCAAAACAATTATTAGAGTCTGAAGAATTGTCTGAACGATCATTTTGAACACCTCGGCCCCTACCACGTGATGCCTGTTGCGGACCACTACGACCTCCTCTAGATGAACTACCACTATTTCGATCACGTAAAACTGGGCAATCGAATTTCAAATGACCCTCACCTCTACAATAGGCACACTGATTGTACCCTAACGAAGATCTCTGCGAAGAGGAGTCATTTCGTGATTGCGACCTATTTGACTGTGACTGTGATCGATTACGTTGTTGCGAATCATTCTGATTCGAACGCGGAGGATACGCTTGTTGTAACAATACTTTAGTTTTGAGCTCTTTTGTCTTTTTATCGGCACAATCATTTTCTTCTTTCTCCCTATTCTCATAATACTGTGCCGTAGCCAATATTTGAGCAGAAGTAGAAACAGCCCACGCACTCTCAGAATTTCTTAATTTGTTGCTTAAGTCGGGCAACAAGTTAGAGACAAATTTGTCCACGAACAACCTCTGACCTCCCTTGGTACCCATATCCTGACCACTATGATCGATGAATGCCTCCTCAAATCTCGTAAAGAAATCAGAGACACTCTCGTCCTTCTTCTGTTTGCAAGCGGACAACTTATCCCAATTCACCTTCATAGCTGGCATAAGCGTTTTCATTAGGGTAATGATTCTCTGAGGGAGATCGGTAATGAGCTGTTCAGGTTTAGCCCCACCAATTTGTCGTGTATCTGCCGCAATAAGAGCAGGCCAGTCGCCACCTAACTCTGCTGCATGATTTTCTTGACGAATTTTCGCCCAAACCGTTTGCGGTACGACATTACCGAACAACATATCAATGTCGGCAAGATTCATTATCGTAGCATCTACAAGCTGTGATAATTCCTTATAATACCCTGCAGGATTTTTGCGAGGGTCAGGCAAAGATTGCTTCACCTGTAAAACTTCCGATCTCTTCCATGGAAGATGTATCCACACTCTCTGAAAGTGTGGCAAGACTGCAGGATTTTGAGTAGCATCACCTGGCATCCACACCGGTGGAACTTCACGCATGGGATACTGACCAGGTGCTCCTAGCGGTCCCTCAATGTCTTCTACGAACAATGCTCGAGGCATTATAGAGGGACGAAAAGATAACAACTGCTCGACAGCACGTCGAACATTAGAGCCTACTAACATTCCGCTCGAAAACTGAAGCTGAAGATCAGTCAAAGCAGCTAATACATCGTCAGATGCATCAGCCGATGTTTGGTCACGTAATGCCTTACACATTTCTTCGAAAACAAACCTTTGCGTCGGCATATTGAATTGACAAAACGTATCCAACACCACACGTGGAGGATTTCTAATGGGGTATTTCATCCAATTCATCGCCATAGTATACAATGTGTCACGTTCCCTACTACCGGGAAGCTGACTACGTCTCTGAGGACCATCCGAACCAGCGGACTCAAGTATAGGTCCAAGTGAATTAAAGAAGTTAGCAGCAACAGAGGGAGTACGACGTCGAACAGATGGAGAAGAATAATATAAGGGATTAACAAGGGAAGTGTCGGAAACAGAAGGGACAGCGGGAGTAAGTAGAACAGGAGCAGCAGGAGCAGGAGTATGAGGAAGTACAAGCGGAGGAGCAGTAGGGACAGAAGTAGGCAAGGGAGCAGGAACAGTCGGAAGAACGGGTACAGGTTGAGGAACAGGTTGGGGAACAGGTACAGGGGGAACCACAGGAGCTGGGGTACCCTGTGCGTACGGAGGTGGTGACTTCAAAAGATAGGACAATAAAGGGTCCTCAACTGATTCCTCCTTTTTATCCGTACCCGTCGGTAAAGCGGGATAACATTTATCTATAGACATGCGCTGCAATCTATCGAAAACTTCCTTTTCCTTTTCCTCCTTATCTCGCTGGAACTGCTCTGCCTTCTTTACTGTCGTAACAATTCCTTCTCTCTTATTACGTTTTACCTGTTTGATTTCTCTCTGTTTGGCTTCTTTGCGCCACAACCGAAAGGAATCAAACATGGCCGGCCTTGCTTTTCTTTGGAACAATTTAGCTTCAAGATTATCTAAAATCGGGGTCTCGAAACTACCATGAGGTGGCCAACTGACTACACCATCCTTCTTAGTGTAGCGAACCCAATACTCATTGAACGTAATTGGACCTAATCCATGTTTACTATATAACTCGTAAGTTGGAGTTCCAACCGGAGGTATCGGACACGAGTCCTCCAGTCGGGAATCCGTACCACACTTTCTAAAACAACTGAACAAAGTACTGCGGCCAGGCATCTTGCACACCAGCCGAGTTTCACAAACTTCAAGGGTTATAGGATTTACAAAGTCCCTGCAAAGAGCAAAAACCCTCGGTTTTTGGCGACTGCAGACGTCAAATATCACAACAAAGAACCAAGTACTAAGAACCACAAATGCAATGGAACCATGCAACAACTAAGCACCCACAACTAAGGACTATGGGAGCGACCCACAAATACTTAACTCAAAGATCGATGGCGTCACCAGGAAGGCCCGTCAATCGTCTCGCTGTACCAAGGTCTACGCCAGGCGCCAAAACAGGTCTACAGTCAGGGCAGCAGTCCGTCGCAGCCGTCAGGAGGCGGGAATCTTCGCGGGAAAAGTCGTCGGGCCACTTGTTTCGCCAACAGGATCGATGAAGCGGGGTGCACCTTCCCTCGGAGATTTCACACGAAGTTCCTCACGATCGTCGGGCTTGGACCGGTACCACTGATGCAGCCCCACGTGGGGCGCCAACTGAAGGACTGGGTTTTTCTAAGACCCAGCGGTGCCACGGGACAACACCTGAAACCTTCGTGGGTAACCTGTTCTGGCGTACAAATGACAGAGACACGGGACACTTCCTTCGGCGTCAAAGATTCGAGGTTTATTACTGCAGGGAACAGAAGTCACAAGAAGTACAACGAGTGTAGGTTTGTGGAGCCTGATTCGAATTGCTACTGTGGATCGCTCCTTTTATACAATTTTCTCTCATAGGTTAACATGGTACACAAAGGTTTACAACTTGGTTCCCATCGTAAAGACCATAAGGGGTTGCTTTCATGTATTCAGGGCCCGGAACATAAGTACAGAAACGTTTGGTGGTTCCCAACTGTAAAAACCCATCTACCCACCATTAGTACATTCCAATCAGCAGTAAACAGATCGAGGAAGGGACAGAAACAGGTGCAGAGGAAGACGGAAACAGTGGGGAGATCGAAAAGGGTGTAAAAGGGGTGGTATCGGGAAACACGAGCTGCAGGCATCAAAGGGACGTGCCTAATGGGATGCACAACTAAGACAATAGACCGGCACGGCAAGATGAGCCTCGAGCGGGGCCATCTGCCTTACAGTGTCATCCCCCTCATCATAAAGACACTTTCAAAGGAAACGTGTCTTCCGTAAAAGTCTTGGGAATCCCAGGGTCGCGAAGCGGACAACGTCCGTTCGCTGGCTACTTGAGGGCAAGAGACAAAATAGATGTCGTATCTAAGATGGAACCCGTGGGTACAGATGATGAAACCCACGAAACAGACGAACGGTTTAGGCTAGCACAGCGAAAACGCGTACACCCACTAAACTCGTAGATACCAGACTCGACCATATTCGTGCGAGTCGAAAACATCACTTACAATTGTCACAGAACCTCATGGTATGCGAAGTAAAAACTTGTGTAGTAACGGTTATTGCTAAGTAATAACCGCGTAGTAATAGCATGCAAGGAAATGGCATGTGAAATAACATCTCATATCTGGTCAAAGTCATTTTCATCATTTAACAATGTTAGCAGTATATCATTCCGAAATGCGAAAGTTAGTTAGATTATGCTACGTGAAAACTCCTGCATTATGTCTAAATTAAATTTGTGCAACTCTTTTGCATGGTTCAGTGTTGGATGTAAAACAAATTTGTGATGATATAGAGTTACATTTGTTTGCTAGTCAAGAGGAATGTATAGAAAATAAGAGTTTGATAAGTGTACCTGTTGAAGAAGAGATGGAAGATAGTACTGATGTGAACTTTGAAAAAGAAATAACAAAGTTTAAAGTGGTTTCTGGGGAAAATCCCAACTATTTTTGTATTTGTTCTCGACGTAGTCATTATAAAATTAAAACTAGGAATGTAGATGTGTTTTTAAAAAGTGAAAAGGAAAACAATGAAAAATAGAAAGAATTTGCTGCTTATCTGTTTGTGGAAGGTTGTTTTGAGTTACGTACTCTACAATGTATTTGTAAATATTGTTACAATAAGAAGAAAACAAAATGTAAGCTTGAGCTGTCCATAATGACTTAGAATTAGTTGCTAAACGTACAGATTTAAATACATATGAGGCCATCCTTATACAATCTGAGCACCCTTTTCAGGCTATAATTCGTATGCAGCCTAAAACAGGTAAGCTGACTCCAACAGATCTACAAAGAGGTTTAAAAGGAAGAGTTGTGTATTTACCTTTAGATTTTAAGAAAAATGTTGAAACTGTTGGTGTAGAAAGAGAGGATACTGAACCTGTAGTCATTCTTGTTAATGGTGTAACCACAAAGAGTCGGAAAATATTGCGAGAGTTAGTACATGTCACAAAAGTCCAAAAGGCTACATTATATCTGGTTCAAAACAATATTTACTATAACATTGTAAATGTAGAAGAAAAAGAAATGACTTTAGAAGATGAAACACATATTTCAAGTGGACAAATACAAAAAGTGGACAATTCAAGAAAATAATAAATTCATGAACATAATACTATGCACTCTCTACATTCAAAAGAACTGATAGGAGATACTATTGAATTGTTCCAGATGAAAAAAGCAAAAGGAAATCCCATGATTGTGTGGGAAACAAGTTATGAAGCTCGTTGTTTTCCACAGCTGTTCTCTACTGGAAAAGGTGGACGATATGATGAACGACCAGTTCAGATTCTAGCTTCAGAATATTGTACTATACAACTGTACTCAGAAGAAACAAGATTTCCTCAATGTATTCCATAAATGTTTCACCTTTTGTTCCATACACCTACACTGCGGTCAGCAGAGCTGTCATGAAATCGTCTTCCCAAGCTCTTCTTCCCAAGCTTATTACAAGCTTAGAACACCCTTCAAAGAAACCCACCCCTGTCCCGTGCTACCAGCACTCCTTGTACCTAGAAGGGTAAAAAGGGATTAGCATATCAAGAGAACTGGTTCATGTGAGCTTTACTTAGATCTGGACACTTGTATTTCACTAGTAAAGATCCACTGTCATGTTTCAAGTAGAAGCTCTTATACGTTTTTGTGATTGGTATTTGATTTGCTAAAATGCAGTATTCAGTGTTTGCAACTAAAAGGAAAAAAGACGCGCTTTTAAAAAACAACACGCATCTTTTTGGTGCGCGATGAAGAATGATTCATTGCTCCGCTCTCGGAGTGTTCGGCGGCTCTGGGCGTGGCACGCAGCCGTTCTCCAACGTCCCGGGGTGTGGCTGGACTATAAATGCCACACCCAGGGTTCCAGAAGGCGCTTGGTCTTCGGAGCATCGTGGAGTCAGCATCTGTATCGGAAGAGCTCGCGAACATCGTTGAAGACCTGGGACTGAGTCAGCCATCCTCTAGAAATCATCTGACAGCCCGGAAAGAAGAGCTAAGTACTTTTTTCTCGTCAAGGCGCCCAACGCTAGGATCCTAGAGACATTTTTGGACTTTGGCAAATTAATATTTATGGATATTTTAGATTATTCTTTTGTACACCGAGTCAAAGCCTAATCAGAACATGAGTGTTTATAATGTTTTGAATGTAGGTCATGCATGTTAAACTTGATGTATAGAACGTATTTTTTCTCACAGAATCTTTAAAAGTTTCAGCCGGAATAGCAAAAAGGTTTAGTAGTGAGCCAAAACTATAAAACCTTCACGGAGAAGTCGCGTTTAGACCTACAAAGCTGGGAAAAGGAAGTGAGTAGGATTAATTCAAAGTTGGTTTACAGGGAATGGAAAGAAGGTTTAAGAAAAGTGCAAATAAGTGTTGTTTCTCTTCGTAGAATCTTATAACCAAGTCTGGGGGCGGACAAGTCAACCACCTTCAACAGAAAGACCTCAACCCTTAAGCACATCACGACGACGACATCCAGGACGCGAAGACTTATCGAGTAGTTCGCAGGTAGGAGACTGCTTCCAAAAGGTCAAAGAAAGAGTGAGAGGAGTAGAATAGGAGGTTAGGGATAAATAAGGACACTTGCTTAAAAACATTTTTGTGTATTTTCAAGGTCGACTACTAGAAAACAAGTAGCGTCAGATCCGGCCTCTCTCCCTGACTGCTACCCATCATCCTAGTGTATGTACAAGGATCACTGGCTGAAAAGGTAGGGTTTTGGGGGATTGGTCCATAGCGTCTCTGCAAAACCGATCAAGCACCTTACAGGTAAGGTTGGTGTTCAGCTCAGGTAAGAGTGCTTGATCATATCTGACAGAAGACCAAGCCCACGGCAAAGGTTTTGCCCAGGCGCTATGGAAGAATCTCAGCAAATCACTTTGCTGGATTTAGCTGCAGTACTATTAGAGATGAGGGCAGAAAATGCAGAATTAAGGAAGGATTTAACTGCAATTCAGAATAGAATACAAGCACCTAGTCCTCAAACCTGGACTTTTACTTCAGATAAAAAATCTTATTTAAAACCACCAGTCTTTCAACCAACTATGCATACTTTGTATAGTGGGGATGCTGCTTCAAATACGTCAGGTAGTCCTCAAATTCAGGTGGTTACTCCTGTGTCTATACCGTTAGCACCTCCTGAGAGGTTTTATGGGGATTGTAACAAGTTCACCATCTTCTTAAATCAGTGTCAATTGCATTTTGTGGCAAAACCTACAGCATTTCCCGATGACTCCTCTAAGGTGGCATTTATCCTGTCCTATTTGGGCGGAGACGCTGCCTTATGGTCTGTACCCTATGTTGAAAGGAATGATCCCATGTTAACTGACTTTAGAAGATTTAAAAGAGCAATGAAGAAATTGTTTGCTAAACATGTATTCGTGCAGTCTGCAGATCATGAGCTGCTAAATCTAAGGCAAGGGTCTTCAGATCTTCTGCATTATATCTCGATCTTTAACAGGCTGGTTATTGAAGCAGAGTGACCTGAGGAGAAACGCGTGTCACTGTTTTATCGTGGTTTACGCGACGATCTAAAAGACATGGTAACACAGATTTTGGATCCACCTACAGATTGTGAGGAGTTCATAGACCTGGTAGTTAAATTAAATCACAGGATTTCTGAGAGAAAAGGAGAGAGGGGGAAGTCAGACTTTAGAATGATGGTCTTCAAAGAAAAAGGGAATGTAAGAACTGAATCTTCTCCTTCTAAACTCGATCCAGTAGAGCCAATGCAAATAGGCACAATTAGAGGACCCCTCACTAAAGATGAGAGAGAAAAGCGCCGAAAACTGAACCAGTGTATGTACTGTGGGAAAACCGGACATTTTATAAAAGATTGTCCAACACGTCCTGTAAGGCCTAAGATCAAGACTTCCGAAGTTGCAATTATGCAACAGTCGGAAAACTAGCTCCCTCGGTAGATACAGAGGTCGATCTATCGAGTTCACCTATCACTTTGGCCTCCTTAACTCCAACTGCCTCTCATTGTCACCTCAGTATGCGTATTCTTCTTCAGTCTCAACTGAATAAGGAACGGTCCTGGTCCATAGATGCTTTAATTGATTCCGGGGCAACTGGAAATTTCATTGACACTAAATTATTCCAGAAGTTAGGTTTAGAACAAATAGTCAAGGACTCACCAGAAGTAGTCAGGGCAGTGGACGGAAAGGAACTCACTTCAGGACTCATACAGTATCACACAGAAACCTTAATCATGACTTGTGCAGAAAAACACATGGAGAAAATAACTTTTGACATAATTGATGCTCCTCAATTCGGTTTGATTCTGGGGATTCCTTGGTTAGTTTTACACAAGCCTTATATAGATTGGACTAACAGGAGTATTTTATTCAAATCCGATTATTGTCATGCTAAGTGTTTCCAACAATTCCCGGGTTCGGAGTTGTTAATCCAAGGATATGACTTTCCAAAAGAATCCAAGAGTGTTCTAGTTGTTGCAGGGGCATATCATTTGGTGCGAGTCCGAGAGGGCGACGAATGGAAAACAGCATTTAGAACTAAATTCGGTTTATATGAATACCAGGTAATGCCCTTCGGACTTTGCAATGCACCAGCAGCATTCCAGTTTTTTATAAATGAGGTGCTAAGAGATTTTTGGGATATTTGCTGTATAGTGTACATTGATGACATCCTAATCTATTCAAAAAACAAATCTGAGCATGTAAAGCAAGTACGAGCCATTCTTCAACAGCTTTTACAAAATTCTTTGTTTGTAAAACTTGAAAAAAGTTTGTTCCATGTAACCACAGTGGACTTCCTGGGCTATATCCTTAGTCCGGCAGGAATCGAAATGGACCCAAAGAAAGTTAAGGCAATAATCGAATGGCCCAGTCCCTCCTCTGTGAAGCAAATACAGAGTTTTCTAGGCTTTGCGAATTTTTATAGGCGTTTTATTAAGGACTTTTCTCAAAAAGTTACGCCCATCACAAAATTGTTACGCAAAAATACAAAATTTGAATGGACTTCAGAAAGCGAACTAGCTTTTCAGGATCTAAAAGATCAATTTGTGACAGCCCCAGTTCTAAAACATCCTGACCCCTCTCAGCCATTTATAGTAGAAGCTGATGCTTCACAATTTGCCATAGGAGGGATCTTATCTCAGAGAAGTACAAACACTGGACAGTTGCACCCCATTGCATACTATTCTAGAAAGTTAACCCCTCCTGAACAGAATTATGCAATTGCAGACCGAGAATTATTGGCCATAAAAGCTGTGTTCAAAGAATGGCGACACTACTTGCTAGGGGCTCGACATCCGGTAACCATATATACGGATCACAGGAATCTACAAACACTTAGATCCGCTAAAGCTTTGACTCCTCGCCAACTGCGTTGGACTTTGTTTTTTAATGATTATGATTTCATCATAACTTATCGTCCAGGAAAAGAAAATAACAAAGCCGATGCCTTGTCTAGAATTGGTTTAAGTGATGATCTAAATCTACAAAAAGAAAAGTTACATCGTATAATTTCAGAGGAAAGGTTTCAGATTGGTCTTGTCAACTCAGATGTTTTGTTTGATATAGAGAAAGCCTTACGAAATCATACAAAAGAAGAATGGAATAAGCTTTATCCTTTGTTGCAATGGAAAGACAATATGCTGTTTATGAATGACCAAGTTTTTGTTCCCAATGCAATGTTACAAGAAAAAGTAATGCAAAATTTTCATGATTCTATGCTGTCAATTCACCCAGGGGTTACCAAAATGTATCAGCTCATAAAAAGACACTTTTGGTGGCAGAACATGTTAACGGACATTCAGAGATATGTACAAACATGCACGGTTTGTAGCAGAAATAAAGCGGTTCATAAATCTCCATCTGGATTACTTATGCCTTTGCCAGTTCCTCCTCAGCCTTGGCATACGGTATCTTTAGATTTCATTGTAGAATTGCCTCGCACCACTTCAGGTTTCACCACCATTCTCACAGTAGTGGATCACTTCTCCAGATATGCTCATTTCATTCCTTTAAAAAAGCTTCCTACTGCTTTGGAGTTAGCACACATTTTTGTCACACATATTGTAAGGTTACATGGAATTCCATCTGTGGTACTATCAGATAGGGGTTCACATTTTGTGTCACATTTCTGGCAAGGTCTAGGGAAATCCCTGAAAATGGAAGTGCGCATGTCATCCAGTTATCATCCGCAAACTGATGGACTGACGGAACGCACAAATCAGACAGTGGAACAGTTTCTACGGTGTTAGTTAACCACCCATGAGCAGGAATGGTCAGATATCATTTGGGCCGCTGAATTCGCTTACAATAATACAAACCATTCTTCAACTGGAATGTCACCCTTTTTCTGTGTTCATGGTTTCCATCCAAAAGATATGCTGGGCATAGATAAAAAGGTTTCTAATACACCAGCAGTCACTGATTTTGTAGGCAATCTATTCTCTATCCAACAAGAAGCTCAACAGCAGCTAGTACATGCAAAAGAGGTTCAGAAGAAATTTGCTGATAAACATCGGTCTAAACAGCCCGATTATTCAGTGGGTGACGAAGTTTGGCTAGCCACAAAAAATTTAAGATTGAAAAGTCATAAAACTTTTCGTCCTCGATTCATAGGACCTTTCCCAATAGAAAAGGTTGTTAATCCAGTCAGTATGAAGTTGAAACTACCTAGCTCATATCGAATCCACCCAGTTTTTCACGTCTCATTACTGAAACCTTGTGATCCTGACACTCGGAAAGTTATTCATCCTCCTGAAATCGAGGTTGAGGGGGATTTGGAATACGAGGTAAAAGCAGTTTTAGATTCTAAAAGGAAGAAAGGCAAATTGTATTACTTGGTGGACTGGAAGGGCTATGGTCCGGAAGATCGTTCTTGGGAACCCCTTGAAAACTTAAAAAACTCTCCCAAAGCCTTAAAGACTTTTCATAATCGTTTCCCAGAAAAACCAAAGCCAATTCCAATGGTATTAGGGGGGATTCTACGGGGAGGGTACTGTCATAAAATCGTCTTCCCAAGCTTATTACAAGCTTAGAACACCCTTCAAAGAAACCCACCCCTATCCCGTGCTACCAGCACTCCTTGTACCTAGAAGGGTAAAAAGGGATTAGCATATCAAGAGAACTGGTTCATGTGAGCTTTACTTAGATCTGGACACTTGTATTTCACTAGTAAAGATCCACTGTCATGTTTCAAGTAGAAGCTCTTATACGTTTTTGTGATTGGTATTTGATTTGCTAAAATGCAGTATTCAGTGTTTGCAACTAAAAGGAAAAAAGACGCGCTTTTAAAAAACAACACGCATCTTTTTGGTGCGCGATGAAGAATGATTCATTGCTCCGCTCTCGGAGTGTTCGGCGGCTCTGGGCGTGGCACGCAGCCATTCTCCAACGTCCCGGGGTGTGGCTGGACTATAAATGCCACACCCAGGGTTCCAGAAGGCGCTTGGTCTTCGGAGCATCGTGGAGTCAGCATCTGTATCGGAAGAGCTCGCGAACAGCGTTGAAGACCTGGGACTGAGTCAGCCATCCTCTAGAAATCATCTGACAGCCCGGAAAGAAGAGCTAAGTACTTTTTTCTCGTCAAGGCGCCCAACGCTAGGATCCTAGAGACATTTTTGGACTTTGGCAAATTAATATTTATGGATATTTTAGATTATTCTTTTGTACACCGAGTCAAAGCCTAATCAGAACATGAGTGTTTATAATGTTTTGAATGTAGGTCATGCATGTTAAACTTGATGTATAGAACGTATTTTTTCTCACAGAATCTTTAAAAGTTTCAGCCGGAATAGCAAAAAGGTTTAGTAGTGAGCCAAAACTATAAAACCTTCACGGAGAAGTCGCGTTTAGACCTACAAAGCTGGGAAAAGGAAGTGAGTAGGATTAATTCAAAGTTGGTTTACAGGGAATGGAAAGAAGGTTTAAGAAAAGTGCAAATAAGTGTTGTTTCTCTTCGTAGAATCTTATAACCAAGTCTGGGGGCGGACAAGTCAACCACCTTCAACAGAAAGACCTCAACCCTTAAGCACATCACGACGACGACATCCAGGACGCGAAGACTTATCGAGTAGTTCGCAGGTAGGAGACTGCTTCCAAAAGGTCAAAGAAAGAGTGAGAGGAGTAGAATAGGAGGTTAGGGATAAATAAGGACACTTGCTTAAAAACATTCTTGTGTATTTTCAGGTCGACTACTAGAAAACAAGTAGCGTCAGATCCGGCCTCTCTCCCTGACTGCTACCCATCATCCTAGTGTATGTACAAGGATCACTGGCTGAAAAGGTAGGGTTTTGGGGGATTGGTCCATAGCGTCTCTGCAAAACCGATCAAGCACCTTACAGGTAAGGTTGGTGTTCAGCTCAGGTAAGAGTGCTTGATCATATCTGACAAGAGCTCACAATTTAAATTGAAATATGATTTATTTATTACAGAGAGAATTGTACTCTATGTCATCAAACTTTGTCAAGAGGAAGTGACAAAAAACATTCCTCTATAACTGTGCTGACTACTGCCTTCGAGGTACACTACCGATAGCAAGGCTCACAATTCACATTGAGTTGCGATTGCAGATAGCGCTGTCCAGTAGGCAACAGGCATTGCTTCCAGTGTGGCTCGCCCACACCACTCATCATCGCTGCATGCGCAGACGCTAAATGCTTTTGATGCCCCTGTCCTTTTGTACCGCTTTTGGCCGCCATAAGTGTGGCAGGGTATGCTCAGACATGAGTCCCTTGCTCACTTTGCCACTGGATTCAAGCAAGCCGGGCTGAAGACGGCTGGAATGCCAGAAACCGGTCCTCGGAAGCTTGTTTCCGGTCCAGGGAAGACATGGCTCGGCAGTTCGGGCTGGACTGTTCCCATGAGGCACAGGGTCAGACTGATTTGCATATAGCCATGTCTGAACTGGGGTGGCAGAGTGGGCTAAAGAACGGTGATGGATTAAACCCAGATCTTTTGACTGGGTGTGAGTGTTTGATTGATTCAGATGCTCCGTCCATCACCACCCCCTTTTGTACCCCTATCTCAGTGCAGCACAACTCATGGACCCTTTCTGATGCAATATTTTGTGTATAATTTTACATCTGCTGTCCTACCTCAGTGTACCACAAGTCATGAACCCTTTACAATAGAACATTTTCTGTATTATTGCCCGTACCTTAGTGCAGCACGAATCATTGACCCTTTATGATTGAATCTGGAAAACTTTAGTTATGTAACTTTGTCTTGGTCATTGTACAAGTACGAACGTAGAGACTGGATCATTAGAGTACTGCAAGGAGAGTGTATGGTGAACTTATAAGTGCATGGGGATCGGCAGAGTACATATGTTGGCGCAGCCCAACTCCGACAACGAGCTTGTCTCTAATTGACTGCCCTCCATGTGCCAAAAACTGAAACTTCAACTTCCCATATCTCTGTATTGCTACTGCTGCAACACTCCACTGAATGTGCAATAAACATACATATCCACACAGATATTCTCATGTCCACCATCTTCCTTGTGTGGAACTATGGATTAATGTAGGGTCAGTGATTCCCACGTACCTTCCATGTTGGCCATGTTGTGAGATTTGGCTCACAGAGTGACAATTTGGCTTTTGCAACCCGGTTGACGGCAGCACTCCAACACGGACACCTGCATCCACTGTCAAATTTTTTAAGCTTTCTATAGCCCAAAGCCAATACAAAGTAGCCCAATATTGCTACTTTAAGGAAGGAGGGGCAGGGACAGTGTCAAGCAGGTGGTGAATGCATTGGAATTGATGTTGCAGCAGGCTACCAAGTAAATATTTGTCTAACAAAGCGCTTTAACATACTACTTTGCTGGAGTGCTGTATATATGTTTATAATCTGGCAACTAGCACAAACCAAAATGTTACTGCACAACTGGGAAGAATATAGCCCAATCGTGCATGATCTAGCCCAATCTGGCAACACTGCCCCCATCAGTTGATTCCTCATAGAGCTCACAATGGAGCCACACCCATAGCTCTGCAGTCATTCTCCACAGCCTCACGCTGGACTGGCATACGCCAGGCCAGCCCACTCTGCTTACGCTTACAGAGAAGGATAATAACCCTACATGGCCCAGATTTTCATTGTAGTGACCTGCTGGTCTCAGGTCTAGTTGTTAGTATGCCACACAGTGTTGTCAGATTTTTTAAGCATTCTCTAGCCAAAGGCCAACCAAGAAATAGCCCAAAGTAGCCCAATATTGCTACTTTAAGGAAGAAGGGTCAGGGACACTGTCAAGCAGGCGGTGAATGCGTTGGAATTGATGTTGCAACAGGCTGCCAAGTAAATCTTTGTCTAGTAAAACGCTTTAACATTCTACTTTGCTGGAGTGCTATATACATTTTTATACTCTGGCACAAACCAAAATTTTACCGCACAACCAGCAAAAATATAGCCCAATTGTGTGTGATCTAGCCCAATCTGGCAACACTGATGCCACAGCCACACCCTCACGGCTGGTATACACCCACACCACACCCATCCAGCACAGGCGTCACAGGACACGTGCCCCTACTTATAAAAAATACCGGGCGCACATGCTGTACAGCATTTTAGAGTTGCTCGCACCGTATGCACTGAGGCGGCACAGTTACACCGCCATGGTGATGGCCCCTCCCGGTGGTCCGGACACCTCATGTTTTGTGTGCTCTGCTGCACCGCAGTGTAGGCCTGTGTCCAACAGCGAGGGCCTACCGCCACATGCGCGCCTCACTTATCACTGAGTTAGTAGCACCGCAAGCACTGAGCGGGTGTTTAACCTGCGATGATGATAGGTGCACTAGTATGTCCTCTGCCAAGGCGATATCAAGACTCAGTACCAAATGTGAGACACGTTAGCTTGCAGAGCGGAGCTGCATGATGCACAGGGTGCCCTGTCTGCGAAAAGGTGAGCAGTGAGGCCTGGGTGCGCAGTGTCGGACAGATACCTCTGTGCGGCGGGAGTGTATGGGGTACAGCAGCATGGATGCAGAAAGACGGCACAGCGATTTAGGCGTACACAGTCGTATATACTCTGCCATTACTAATTCTGTACTATCTTTCAGATGTGGGAGCTTGAGAGTTCCACTAGGTACCGGCACTTGGTTGGAGACAGAGCTGTGGCGTAAAGGTGAGCTGTGACAGTTTTGTCCACTGTGTGGGCACTCAGTGTCCCTCCTCATTTCTTCCTTTCTCTCCCTCACACTCTTTCTCTCTCCCTCTTCCTCTTACACTGTTAGTCTCTTTCTCTCTCCCTTCCTCTCTCTTTCTCTCTCTCTCTCACTCTTCCTCTGTTTCTCTGTTCCTCTTCCTCACACTCTTTCCCTCTTTCTCTCTCTCTCTTCCTCTCTCTCTCACGGTTTCTCTCTCTTTCTTCGTCTTTCTCACTCTTTCTCTCTGTCTTCCTCTCGCTTTCTTCCTTTTTCTCTCTCTTCCTCTCACTCTCACTCTCACTCTTTCTCTCTGTCTTCTGCTCACTCTTTCTTTCTCTCTCTCTCGTCCTCTCTCATTTGATGGGTGCATGACGCACAATCTTATCTTGCTTTTTATCTAACAGGCTGTGATTCATGTATCGACATTCACCCCCCCCCCCAACACCACCAGAGCTGAACGCGCGAAGAATCTGCGATGATGCGTGGCCATCCTTAACGCGTGAGAAAGTTGCTACGGCACGTGGTGGACCCTCTTACACACACCCTCGTAGTGGAAGGTTAGCAGAGAGACTTCTTTCCGCAGCAGTGGGCAGTCACCTCTGGGCGGTGGGAGTGGATAGTGTGCAGCAGCCTGGGCGCACAAGAGCGCACAGACTCCTCCGAGTAGTGGGAGTGGATGGGGTGCAGCAGTCTGATTGCGCATTGCCGAAACAGAGAATTACGCATGTGCAGTTGTATGTACTCTGCAATTACTAATTCTATACTATCTTTCAGATCACTAAACTTAACGGTGCACTATGTCCCGGCATGTGGTTGGAGACACACCGGTGGCACAAAAGTGAGCTGCGAAGATTTTCTCCAGTGTCAACACTCCCTCTCCATCTCTTCCTTTCTCTCTCACACAATTTCTCTCTTTCTCTGTATCTTCCTCTCTCTCTCTTCCTCTCTCACTCTTTTTCTCTCTCTCTTCCTCCCTCTCACACTGTTTCTCTCTTTCTCTCTTCCTTGCATCTTACTCTTTCTCTCTCTCTTTCTCTTTGTCTTCCTCTTTCTCTCACTCTTTCTCTCTTTGTCTGTCTTCCTCTCACTCACTCTTTCTCTCTTCCTCTCTCACTTTTTCTCTCTCTCTCTATCTTCCTCTTTCTCTCTTCCTCTCTCTCACTCTTTCTCTCTCTTCCTCTCTCACACTGTTTCGCTCTTTCTCTCGTCCTTGTATCTCTCTCTTTCTCTGTCTTCCTCTCTCTCACTCTTTCTTTCTTTCTCCCTCTCTCTCCCTCTTTCTTTCTCTTTCTCCTTTGCTTGACGCATAACTCACAATCCTATCTTTCTTTTTGTCTTGCACGCTGTGATTCACAAATGGTTCAGCGATGACACGCCGTGGCTGTCCATGGTTTTACAGACAGTGCTCCAGTATGTTTTCAGAAATGCCTCGGACAGATGCCAGCTGACGGACTGAATCACAAAATGTCTTTTCAATGCTCATATAGTGTGACTTATGAACAGTTCGCACCCAGGCTCGCAGGGGGAAAACTGAGGCCCGTGGGCTCAACTCACAGAGTCACTACTACAGGCTGTCTGCTCCCAAAGGAACAGCAGCATAGTAGCTCACAGACGTAGAGACACAGCAGCGTACTAGCTCGCAGTGGTAGAGAGCTGCGTGCCGACGGACTGGCTTCTGAAGGCATAGCTGCAAAATGGTGATGTTGGGCAGAGGGAGCGTGAAAGGGTTATGTTCCTATTGTTGTCCTGGAGTAGAAGTCGTGCTGCCTGGCGCTCACCTGTTTCTCCTTTATTGTTAATAAATCTTAAACCTTCACTGCGTACATATCATCATTACACAGAGCTCCGGTATATTAACCTCATGGGCGCTACTGTAATTACGGCCGTATGCTGAGATTTTTAAAAACCCATGTTACATGACGAGCTGGGCTCGTCATCAGCGTGCGAGGAGGCTACACCATGACGAGCCCAGCTCGTCATGAGCGTGGAAGGGGTTAAATTGGCCCCTGTACTTTTCGTTTATATTTTCACTCAATGCGAGGCACAAGATGGCTGCTAACACTTCCTGGTTTGAAGTGTTAGCAGCCAATCAGAGGACACTTCCTGCTTTGAAGTGTTAGCAGCCAATCAGAGGCAAGCTCGTGCTCGGGAGTTAGGCACCGACCAGATATATATATTTATTTTTTTCCTTTAATATGTAAAAAACTACTGAACAGATTACAAAAGCGCGCTCTCTGGACCATACCTTTCTCCCTGACAAACTTGGCGTCATTCCGTTCAGCAGTTTGACTTGTAGCCTTGTATAAAGTTTCCTATATAAAATGCATTGAGAAAACACATTTTGGGAACCCCATTTTATCTCAGCCCCCTCTTGCCCAATCACCTCTAAACTTTCAAGATAGGAGCTGATCACAAAAGAGAAACTTTTTGGAAAATGTCATAAACATTCGTCAAACGATGCCAAAGTTATAAGGACATGAAGGGCTCCAGTTGAGGGACTGCGCAACACCCCTCCCAACATGAGTGACACCAGCAGGCCCCCGCAGCCCCAGCGAATCCACGCAATTATTTTTTAAGAAATGCCCCCAGGACCTAGCCCCGGGGTCTCATTAAAATAAAACCCCGGCGCGAATTGCACTGATTTTATATTTTATATGAAAATGCTTTCTTTGGCCCTGGGGGTCCTTCTGAAACCCAGTAAACATACCTAGAGGGTCAGGGTGTTTTTACCCTTTTCCCTTCTCTTGTTTTATATCTTTGTTTCTCTGTTTTCTGGTGACTCGCTTCTACCGAGTCACAAGATGGCTGCCAACACTTCCTGGTTTGGAGTGTTGGCATCAATAACAATGAAACCCTGTCTTATGGACGCAGATCGTGTTGTGTGCCATGCAACAGATCAATCTCGTATCAGTGTTTGCCTTGGCATTACCCTCATATCTATCGTATTTACATGGGTATCTACTGCAATGCATCCAACACCTAAAAACTATTGAAAAAACTTTATTTTTTATATAAAAAACGGGAAGAAGGTTTGGTATATTGGTTAACATCCATTGGAGTGTTGGCAGCCAACCACAGTGAAGCTTGTGCACAGGACTTAGGCTCCGCCCAGATATCGAAACTTTTATTTTTCTAATTTCTCAGCAACTACTGAACGGATTTACACTATTTAAAATAAGTTTGCTTTCTGATCCAAGCACTACCTTTTTGCCAAATTTGGGGTAATTCCATTCAGTACTTTTGAGTGTAGCCTTGCACAAAGATCCCTATGGGAAATTGATTTTTTCAATATTATTTTTTCAATTTCCCCAAAACTACTGAACGGATTTACACCATTTATAAAAAAGGTCGCTTTCTGAACCAAGCTCTACCTTTCTGCAAAATTTGAGGTAACTCGGTTCAGCAGTTCGGGCTGTAGCTCGTCACAAAATTTCCTATGCAAATTAACATGGGGAAAATGCGTTTTGGGACCCCCCTTTTTTCTCAGCCCTTGCTTGACAAATCACCCCCAAACTTTCACGATAGGAGCTGACCTAGATAGACTTCTTTTGGGGAGAATTTCGCAAAGATTTGTCAAACGACGCCAAAGTTATTATGGAAACTAGGTTGTAACTATAACTACCTACTGCCAACTGCCAGTAGGTAATATATATATATTACCTACTGGCGGTCATCCAATAGGTAGTTATAGTTAGGATGTAGTTTCCGAAGGAAGAGCGTTCTTTCATATGCCAATAACTTTGGCATTGTTTGATGAATCCTCACAAAATTTTCAAAACAATTTACCAGTCGCTTAAGCTGCTGTCTTGAAAATGTTGGGGTGATCCATCAAGCAAGGGCCAAGAAAAAGGAGAGTTCTCAAAACGCATTTTCACAGGTTACTTTCCATAGGAAACTTTAGACACGGCTACAGCCCGAACTGATGAACGGAATTACACCAGATTTAGCAGAAAGGAGCTGTTGGTACAGAAAGTGCCAAAAAATGTATAAATCCAATCAGTAGTTGCAGAGTTATTTAAAGGTTATTTAGATATACAACTGGGGGCGTGGAGGATCCACAACCCCACTTGAGGTCTCGTGCTGCATGTATTAAAAGCTCCTGGTGAGGGACTGAATCTATATGTTCTTCTGCAGCGGTCTTGATAGCTGAAACAGAGGCTTTATGTTTTTCTGAACATGTATGTCTGTTGCTTCAGGAAGGCAAACTCTATATACCACTTGGCATAGGGGCATGCAAGTGCACAAGTAACTTAGTCAACTGAAAGGAACATGTCTCATCTTTTAAGCACAAACCAGCATGCTTCATAGCACCCCTACATACTGAAACATGGATTTAAGACTTGACAAACAGCTTTTACATGGCAAATGAAGCTACAAGTGAAAGTGCACACACAGGACCTGAACTACCAAGCATAATCCACGTTTGAAATTCTCTACATGAATGAGAAGGTTGTGTCAGTGCTTGCCAACATATCTGAGAAATTGTAGGAGCACACCTAGTGCCATGAAAAGTAAATGTGTCGATAATTGACTATTTCAGTATCTCTATAACCTTCTAAATATCTATGTCAGTGGTTATAAACAAACTTCTCAGTGCCTGTGTTACGGAAAAGAGAGCAATATAGATGTGACTACAGCTATGTTTGAATCTGCTGCATGCACAAGTAGTTTCTGGGTAAGTGACTGAAAGTATATGTGCTCCTGTAGCTGTCTAACAAAGCAGTATAATAGAACTAAAACACCTAGAATTCAAAGAAAACACTTGTTGAGAACAGCACATCATATATACACACATGTAACTATTTCCATGCCTTCCAATGCCTTGCTAACTAAAAGTTTACCCATAATCTACAGTTTGTTTACAACCAATTACACCATGTAATAAGCAGCAAATGTACAACATACCAATTCAAAGCAACAAATTGTGAGCCAACTTCTCACACACCTAGTCTGCAAATCAGACATACTCTCACATTCTCATACACTCATGAAGTGTCTTACTCACCTTTTATTAGACATACAAAGTCACTCACAAAACCACTCATACATTATCTCATATACTACCAATATTTTCTCAAACATTTTTGATACTCTCTTATAGCATTCTCACATATACCTTTTCAATATTTTTTTTCTCCAAGTTAAATGCAATCCACATACTTGAAAATGTAATTTGTTGATCAAATATTATTTTTGGGCCATATCTGATAGATACTATAGTCAGGAAATGTAAAAAAATAAGCATAAGAATGGCCCACCACTCTCACGCAAAGCAACCATTAATGGCAGCATTTTCAACGTTACATCCTCTTATAGGGCCCGATCCACAGAACTAACTTAAGACAAAATCCTAAACGTACTACTATTTACTCATTTTGATATTCACAGAAGGCACTTACTCATTTTGGTATTCACAGAAGGCACTTACTCATCAATGAGTAATTGCCTTCTGTGACTACCAAAATGAGTAAGTGCCTTCTGTGAATACCAAAATGGTAGTAATTGTAGGATTTTGTCTTAAGTCAGTTCTGTGAATCGGGCCCATAATGCGGAAGACAGCAAGTAAAAACCTATCTTTCATTTTTTTATTTTATCGCTCTATTACTGAATGTCTAGTATCTGTAAACCCTTTCATTCACTTTTATAAAGAAACCCAATATGTGTGGGTGTTTGGTTCACTTCTGACATTGAGCTATACTTGGGCTACATTTGTGCTACATTTGTTCTCTTTTCTCTCTGGTGGACATCTTCGGAGAATTATTTGTTATGAAGCTCCCTAATCTCCTGATTTACTGCAGTATTCTCAGTAGAAATTTTTTTCAGTTGTCCACTTTCCACAATGTCAGCACTCATTGTTGCTCCGCTGTAGCACACTGCTGATCACCAGGGAATTAACTCAGTGCCAGCTGCTCCCAGGCAGCAGTAGTGGGTTGGGGAGGGGGCTTAAGAAAAAAAGAAAGAAAAGATCACATACCTGCTGGCCGGCAGGCTGGCTAGCTGCTGCCTCTCCGTCCTCTTCCTTCTGTGTAAACAGGACAGCAGGAAGCAGCGAGGCTCCCCTAGTCTACTTTACAGATATTATGCTCTTATTTTAGCTTCTGGAGCACCGTCTATCACCTCTATGGGAAAATCATGAGAAAACTGTTTTCTCTCAAACATGATTGATGTACTCCCACCAGAAGGCTTTTTTCACAGGCTAAAATCACCTTAGTACACACCACAATTCCTAAAATTTGTAAGGTACCATCAGCAAATGATTTTTCCTCTTTCTGACCCTCAAAACATGCCATTCACTAAAATGCATTTAGGTGGAGTGCTATCATGTATATTGGTCCCAAGATGGCTGTCAACACTTTCCGGTTAAAGTGCTGACAGCCAATCAAATCTCAACATGAGATCTGTACTTAGGCTCCGACCAGATATTCTTATTTGCTATCCCTTAAATTTCTCAACAACTACAGAACGGATTCACACCAAATACCTGAAAGCATGAACTGCGAACCCAAATCTACCTTCCTGACAAATCTGGTCTTTCTTTCTGTCCCACCTCTACGTTTAACTACACCAACACTAGGATAGACCTTTTCAAATATATTTGCAAATTCAAATTGAAAAAGTGGCTCAAATTGAGGCTCACTGCACCGGGAAATAGAAATCCCTCTCTTGCCCTGGGCAATGAGACATATCTAGATATTAAGGACATGGACACCCTAGTAACTCTGTTGCAAAAACAACAGGAGCCAGAACCCATAGAAATAGAAATGACTGACACCTCCATGTTAAATGAACTGGGCATAATATACGATGCAGCAGCTAGCACTAGTTCCAAACCACTTTCAACATTCTATCCCACACTCCCGCATGACAACATCGACACCTTTCATGAGGTTGTCACCAAGTCTCTTATGGAACTATGTCACAAATCTCACCAAAGGAACAGGACCCCCAATAACTTTACCTTCACACAAAGACAGGCACTAGTTTCACTAGCGGGGATAGTGTGATTCTTATACGCCCAGTGGACAAGGGGGGTAACATTGTCTTACTTGACAAAGATCTGTACATTACTGAGGCCATGAGACAGCTTAGTGACAGCAAATGTTACGTTCCCATCTCTAGAGAGAATTACACCAACAGTATCACCACCATTTGGTACAAATTGATTGAATGGAGGGACAAAGGGGTAATTGAATGGGAGGAATATTGTTTTCTGAAAAAAGACCACCGCAAACTCCTTATTCTGTGTCTTCTCCCCAAGATGCACAAGGACCCTCTTGTCCCGCCAGGACATCCTATTTTTTCATCAAAGGGCAGCGTTCTAGACAATGTCGAAATATGTTGACCACATCTTGAGGGATCACATATTCAAACTGGACTCCTACGTTAGGGACACTAAGGACTTTTTGTGCAAATTGCAGAACATCGAATGGAAGGATGATTATTACCTGTTGATCACCCTCAATGTTACTTCACTGTACACCATTATAGACCATAAACAAGGACTTGAAGCATGTCGCCATTTTTTAGCACAAGACAAATTAGATAAAGGGAACATATCATCATGATTCTTGAGATGATATCCTATTGTCTCAAGAACAATATATTCCTATTCAATGGTGTCATCTATTGGCAGACAACTGGGACTGCCATGTGCTCGTGCTTTGCTCCGAGCTTTGCCAACCTGTTCACGGACCAGTGGGAGGAGGGCCTTTATCAAATCCCTGAGCTTGCACAAGACCTAGGGCATGTTGTGGTTTGGCTCAGATACAGTGATGACCTCTTCATCATTTGGAGAGGTACTGAACAACTGGCGACTGACTTTATTAAAAAGCTAAATAAAAACAATCGTAACATTCAGCTTACGGGTAAGATGAGCAACACCACAGTTGAGTATCTTGACATCAAGATTGACATGAGGCAGAAAACCATCCACACTGAGCTTTTCCTGCAAAAACACAGCCGCTAACAGCTTACTGCATGCGCTCAGCAGTCATCTGGAGACTCTTAAGTGGAGCATCCCCTATGAGGAACTATTGAGAGCCAAACTGAACTGCAACGCCGAGACAGCCTATCAACATGAATGAGAGATCATGTTGAACAGATTCAGGGGAAGAGTTTACCTGAACTGGGTCTTCAAGAGGGCCAGTGAGAGAGCTGATGGCATCACTAGGCAGGAGACACTAACGGACAGGACTAACACTGAGACAGAACATTCTGACGATGGCACTAGGATCATCCTTACATATGATGGCGATGCCAGCAGGGCAAAACGGATTCTTTCAAAAAAACTGGGATATCCTCAAGTGTGACACAACCATAGGCAACTACATGGAGGATAATTACCTACAGGCAAAGGCGCAGCCTCAGGGACATGTTAGTCTGCAGTGACATCACAACAGTCATTGGTGGCAACACACATAATTTACAGGGTTTCTTTCCCTGCGGCCACTGCAAGGCATGCCAGAAGTCTGATGCGCAAGGAAATGAGACGAGGGCCAGCCTCAAAGGTTATCTCACAATTTTTCACATGCAGTACTCACTTTGGAATCTACATTATTGAGTGTCCTTGTAAACTTTGGTACATAGAGAGCACCACCCTGATGGCCAAGAAGAGAATTTTCGAACATATGAGGGCCATTAACAACAAGGATCCCAAGCACCCAGTAGCCAAACACTTTCAAGACAAACATTTTTCAGACCCCGCCCAACTTGCATACTGGGGCATGGAGCGGATAACCAATGATCATAGGGGTGGGAACAGGATCCTGAAGCTCAGAAAAAGGGAGTCCAAATATATAGTGGACTTCCAAACCAAAACCCCGGAAGGTCTTAACCAGGATGAGGAATTAGCAGTTCACCTCAAAGAGGAATGATTTTTACACCCCCTTACCTGACCTCTAAAACCTTTCCAATCCTTTCCCCTTCATCTGTAATGAGAATGACACTTGTACAATTTATTTGTATTGACATACGTTAAGTGTTTTTAACTGTGCACTTAGATACTAACATTTTCTTCTTTTTTGTCTTCTTTATAGGAGGAAAGGAAGGGATCCATCACTAGAAATTCACCTGCACAGGCTTCCCTACCCCTTTCTTCATCTTCACCTCTGGGATTCCATCACAGATAAGATTCTTGCATGATACAATTTCTCTTTCAGTGGAATTTCAATGGAACTTTAGCACTATGCAGTTATGGCTGACCTATGTCAGGACACTTGTCCGGTACCCATGATACATTGCATTGTAAATGTATTTCTACATATTCTGAACTTTCCCATACTAACTAGACCCACTCACATCATATGGGAATTGATTGAAGAGCACAACATTTATCTGGCACTATACCAATACCCCTACTGGCCTGCCGATCACTGTTCTTCGGACTAGGGTTTTTTTTTGCATTGAGATTTGTTTGGAGCACTTTGCCCCTAACAGTTAGCCTTCACCAGTTGGATATCAATTTTGCCATGTGCAAACATTTGCTTTCTGTTTTTTGGCCAACTGTTCATATCGTTCTTGTCTTTGTTTATTTGCTATTTGGCAGGATTTACTACTTCCATGGCATGTACTTCTCATTTGAAGTGTCAACAATCACGTTCCAATATATCCGACATATTGGACTCTAATGTTGTCCCTTTCTTTATTTCTATCATGCATTCTTAAAGACACCCTATTGGTGTTGTAAACACAAGTGACCAAGGCTGCTGGGCAGTCAAAACTCATCGTGTGAAATAAACAACTTTGGACTTTCCTACCCTGAGCTGTTGATAAAGTGCTTGAAGTTAAATGCAGGAGGCAGAATAAGTGAAAATTGGCTTCGTTTATCTTGAAGGTGGCAGTTATAGGTGGAGGCAGGCCTCACACTGCTTAAGTCTCACCAGACTAAGACGTTCTTGCTGTATTGTGGGGCATTGTGGGGCAAGTCTGAGTCTGTGACAGAAATTTTTAAAAGAACTGCTTCTGGCACAGGTCTGTTTTAATAGATTTAATATAAGCCTCTCTTTGGCAGATGGAGTGCTGTTTTATAAATTCAAATGATGATTTTGTCTAGCAGGGTGGCGTCCGTACCCAGGATGAATTATCTCCTGTAAGTTAGCGTTGGCGTTACCTTGGCTTTCATCACCTGAAGTAGGGGCTCTAGGTTCGGACCGTTTACTTTCTGAGATAAAGTTGTTGGGCCAAACATAAGACTGTTGCATTTTATTTTCAGGGAGTTCATATGGGTCTTAAAAGTGCCTTGGCTATCAAAATGAATACCCAGGTATTTATACTCTGCACTTTGCGAAAGTTCCTCTACATTAAGATGCCACTTTCCATGGACTGCGATTTTCTTTTCAAATATGACTGTCTTGGTTTTTATGTGGTTCATTTCAAGGCTGTTCTTTCTTATGTAGAGGTGCAGAGATGGTAGTTGTCGCTGTAGGCTGATTTTGGTTTGGTTTAGCCTTACAGCACAGAGGAGATGAATCATGCATTGAACTCCCAGTTTCGGAGGATGACAGCTGACTTCATCTAGGGCCTCCAACAAGTCAGCTAAGTACAGATTGAATAGCAGAGGTGCTAACAAGCATCCTCGCTTCAACCCAGAGCTTGTAGGGATCTTCTGTGAGGTGCACGAGATTCCCCCTAGTTTTGCCTACACCCAGGTGTTTTCAGTACAACTGCTCAATAGTTCTCAATAAATCTGAAGGAAGGCCCCAGCCCTGCTGTTTACACCACGGGGAGCCTCCGGGAATGCGGCAAAAGAGGCTTTGAAGTCTATGAAACAAGAGTAAAGCACAGATCTGCTCCTGATTGCCTTATCATGCTTCAGGGACAATGCCATGACGTTTTTGGAGGGGCCACAATTGTCTGTAAAATCATGCTTTCAGATTGTTGAGAAGAAGGCTTGTGAAGAGTTTGGCGTTGTTGTATATAAGCGCTATCAGGCAATAATGGCTAGGGTCCGATGTTGATCCTCCCTTGAAGATCGGTTGAATAATAGACGCTATCAAGGATTCTGAGATCCAGTTTGATGCCAAGCAGAACCCACAGAGCGGAGACAGTACAGTGGACCAGAATGCAGAATCTGCTGTGAAGAGAGCTGACAAGAGGCCGTTTGGACCAGGCGCCCCGTCTTTCTCCATTTTCTCCTGTTGGAGACTGAAGAGTTCCTCTAACAAGTCTATTACTATGTGTCTGTCACTCACTAAAGAACATATCCTTCCGGCCACATCTTTACCAAAGCTCACATCCTTCCGCATGTGAACTTGCATCCGCCTTTGTCGCTGCTCACACCAGTCTT
The DNA here is from genome assembly GCF_964263255.1 of Lissotriton vulgaris. Classification (NCBI taxonomy): domain Eukaryota; kingdom Metazoa; phylum Chordata; class Amphibia; order Caudata; family Salamandridae; genus Lissotriton; species Lissotriton vulgaris. The sequence continues at coordinate 1,236,989,686 of NC_141693.1, forward strand.
TTGATAACATCTTGGCGTCTACTTCTTTTGGTGGTTTGACAGATTTCATCAGAAATACAAGAACTGTTTTAGCAAAGAAAGAAAAGATTAACAGTTTCATTTCCCTGCAATACTACTTTTTTAAAGTATATAATTTAAAGCTTTTAGATTATCAGCATGCTTGCCTTATCGAATGCTAGACCGGATTACTTTCTTGCTATTAAAAGAAAAAGAAAGTTTCACTTCACATGACATCTGGATTGTATCCAGGGAATTTATTTACAAGAAATTCACTCTTGGCATACAAAAGTAAACCCAAGTGACTTAGAGGAACATTGCTAAGGGAAATATTCTTAGCTTTTCCTGGAATTGAATGTGCATTTAAAGATGTAGTTCCCTTGTTTAAACAGCCCTAGATAGGCAGGCGGTCAAGGCTTAGTTCCTAATGCAGCAAGTGTTATTTAATGCCTGTGGAAAGCTTTGTACGCATTGACTAGAAGGTGTTGGAACGGCGCCTGAACTCATTGCATTCTTGGTTCCTGTTGCTGGGGACTTGCTTCGTGCCTATTAGGAACTGTCAGCATAGAAAGTCATGTTAATGCGAGTTCATATGTTTCTTTGCTCTCGACGTAGTATTTTTTCCGTTTTTGTATAGAACGTACCGAGAGCTGCAAAAGCCTACCCGACTCTACGTGTTATGTCTTTTTCCCCTTCTCCTCATTCCACCCGTGTTCTGTCCCCTCCCTATATATATATATATATCAGAGGCGCAACTAGAGCCAAATTTCGGGGGGGCTAAGAAAAAAATTCGGGGGGGCTGAACCTTTCATCAGTAGGCAGCGTGGGCAGCGTGGGCTGCAGGGGCTCTTAGAAGGGGTGAAACAACTGCGAGGCCTAATTAACATTTAAATGGTCTTGTAACGACCTGTGAAACGTTCGGGTGCGGCTCTGTGTGTGCCCGGGATCTGTCTCATCCCGGGCTGCCACACACAACGGGGGGGACTGAAGCCCGGAGAGTTCAATGGGTGTTGCGCGCCTGAGATTTATATATATATATATATATATATATATATATATATATATATATATATATATATATATTACTTACTGGCGATAGCCAGTAGGTATATATAGTTAGGATTTTTTCTCTATGGAACTTTTGAAAATTCTATGTCTAATAACTTTGGCGTTTGTGGACGGAATTGGCTGAAATTTTCAGGAAAATGGCACATTTTGTTTCTGAGCAGCCCCTGAAAATTTGGGGGGGGTTCGTCAAGGGGGGGCCGAGAAAAAAGGGGGGTCCCAAAACGCGTTTTTCCCATGTTAATTTCCATAGGGCGGTTGGCCTCACTTTTAGCCCGAACGGCTGAATGGATTTCCACGAAACTTGGCAAAATTGTAGGGACTGTTAGCCCGATGTGCCTTTGCTAGGTCTCAATATATGTGCTTCAGTGGATTTTGAGAAATTAACGTTTAAAACAAGATATATATCTGTAACAGCGCTCCGGGTAGCGCTCCGGTTCGCGAACTTTTCGCGTATCGGAACTTTGCGAAGCGAAGCTGATTGGCTCTCCGGTGTCTGTCAACATTCTAAACAGTCCGGAGCGGCCGCCATCTTGTCTCTCGGTAGGATCGAGAGACAAGAGGAGGCCAAAACAAACGGGGAAATGAAGGAAAGGGGGCAAGGTAGACCCCTTCTGACCCCCTAGGATTGATGAGGGGGATATTATAGAGCCACGCGGGCCCAAAAAAAAAAAAATCCGATTTTTTCGCCGTAGAGACGCGTCTTGGTACGCGAACTGGGCAGCTAACCGGGCAGCTAACCGGGAAGCTAACCGGCAGTGTAACGGGAGTCTGAGGAGTAGCTGATTGGCTGTCAACATTGTAAACAGTCCGGAGCGGCCGCCATCTTGTCTCTCGGTAGGATCGAGAGACAAGAGGAGGCCAAAACAAAGGGGGAAATGAAGGAAAGAGGGCAAGGTAGACCCCTTCTGACCCCCTAGGATTGATGAGGGGGATATTATAAAGCCACGCGGGGCCAAAAAAAAAAAAAATCCGATTTTTTCGCCGTAGAGACGCGTCTTGGTACGCGAACCGGGCAGCTAACCGGGCAGCTAACCGGGAAGCTAACCGGCAGTGTAACGGGAGTCTGAGGAGAAGCTGATTGGCTGTTATCATTGTAAACAGTCTGGAGCGGCCGCCATCTTGTCTCTCTGTGGGATCGAGAGACAAGAGGTGGAAAAAAAAAAGGTGTAAATGAATGAAAGGGGTAAGGCAGACCCCTCCTGAACCCCTAGGATTGATGAGGGGGCTATTAAAGTTCCCTGCGGGGCAAAAGAAAAAAAAAATTGCGATTTTTCGCGGTAAAGGTGCTTCCTGGTACGTTAACCGGGCAGTTAACCGGCAGCGTAACGGGAGTCCGACATATTGTGTTTTTTGAACGTTTGTGCACGTGTGGATTTTGTCTAATTAAGGTTAAAAAAATATATATATATCTTTAAGCGTGTTCTGGCGCGCTTACGTTTTGGGTTTGGTTTGCGCTGCAGAGACGATACGTCACGGTTATGCGATGCATCATGAGGCGTCTCACGGGCTACGTGATACGTCACTTAATAAAGAATATATTTTACAGCTATAGATATTAGCTTTTAAAAAACCAATGAAATTCACAGAAAAAAAACATAGGTTATAGACCATATATAGTTAGGAATTTGCATTTACAAAACCTTGAAAATTCAATGAAAAAACCATAGGTTATAGACCATATATAGTTAGGGATTAGCATTTAAAAAACCTTATTTTATTTGCACAAAACCATTGAAATTCCATATATAGTTAGTTGCACTAACTATATATCGCGGACCCGCAATCCACTGCTAATGATGTCACATATTACATCATTCACGACATGGTCAGTGACATCACTGATGACATCACTGATGACATCTCAAATGACATCACTGATGACATCACTGATGACATCTCAAATGACATCACTGATGACATCACTGACATCTCATTTGACATTACTGATTACATCACTGATGATATCATTTATGTGATAATACATCTTCAGACTCTAATATAACCATAGATACACTCAGTGTAAACAGGCACTCACAGACTGTCACACATCCATGGAGTTACTCACACACCTAGTCAGTCATGCAAAGAATCAATCACATCTCCATTTCCTCAACTATACAGTTATACACACCTTACTTATTCAAACATATACTAACACATATTTACTCTCTTATACAATCCTTGATACAAGTTCACAATGATTCATACAGCCACTCTCACATTCACTGGCTCTTATGTTCAGTTATTTATATATGTCAACTCCCCCAAAAAGGGTTTCTTTAAGTGCAGCACTTGCCGTGCATGCAAATTTGGGGTCAATACAAAATCCTATACCACCGCATTCTCTGATTAATTTGAAAGGACACTGCACTTGTCACACAGAGTTTGCTGTTTATGTTCTGCAGTGTATCTGTGGACTCCGCTACGTAGGCACAACAAAGCTGCAGGTGTATGTGCACATTCTGCAGCACTTACGTGCTACTGTTAATTCCGACCACTCATATCCAGTCGCTCGACACAACAAGTTGGAACACAGGAATAACCTTAATGTGCGCCAATATTATGTCATAGACAGTGTCCCTGTCCCTGTCAATAAACGAGGAAGGAATCGTGAGAAACAACTGAGGCAATTAGAGACTAAATACATAGTGGAACTGGACACCAAGGCCCCTAGGAGACTGAACATTTGTGAAGATTTACACCACTACTTGTAATATCCACTCAGTCCCTTTGCCATTGGTCACATATCTCCCCAGAGCAGGCTGTCAATCAGTTGTATTATCTAAGAGGGTTTTTGATGCATTTTGGTTAATGCATTACAGTAATATTGTAAGGATAGCCACCTTCGTGTCTCTGTCTTGATTACAAGGATTCATTATTTCTTTTTCCTATGTATTAATTCTGTGTATCTATTTTGTATATATATTCTGTATTATTTGAGGTATTTGATAAACAAACATGCTGCCTTCTCTCAAAGGTTGTTTTTTTAACTTATCATTGCACTTTTTCTTGCACTTTTATAGCAATTTGTTTGACTCATGTGTATAGTTTAAAGAAGGAAATAAATTGTTGAAGGAAGCATATTGAGATTTAATGTGGCACAAGCTCAAGCTCCTTAGATCTGTATATGAGTATGCTACAATATAGATTGACTGACTGTGTATCAGATTTATTGCAATCAATCAATCAATCAATCAATCAATCAATCAATCAATCAATCAGTCATTTGTTAAGCGCACTACATATCCCCGAGGGCCTCAAGGCGCTGGAGAGGGGAGGTGGGGGCCACTACTGTTCGAACAGCCAGGTCTTTAGTGTCCTCCTGAAGGTCAGCAGGTCTTGGGTCTGTCGTAGGCTCAGTGGGCGGGTGTTCCATGTCTTGGCGAGGTGGGAGAAGGATCTCCCGCTGGTGGTTGCTCTTCAGATGCGCGGGACAGTGGCGAGTGAGAGGTCGGCAGAGCGTAGCTGGCGGTTGGGGGTGTAGAAGGAGAGCCGTCTGTTGAGGTAGGCTGGACCAGCCTTGTGGATGAGGAGCTTGCAGGATATCCTCTTGTTGAGGGGTAGCCAGTGCAGGTTTCTCAGGTGAGGGGTGATGTGGCCGTGTCGTGGTACATCGAGGATGCCAATGTACAGTGGAACAAATTCGATTGACAACAACTGTAAGGTTTTTACACCAATATTCCTTTCAGTTCCCTTATTTTGCCCAATATGGCTAGTGGATTGCAGGATTTTTTATGCATCTGTGCAGTTATTTTGTTTTGCCTAAGTTGTCAATCGGCTGACAGTAACTTTTAGCATTTGTGCACTTAATATACACAGTTTTCTTGGTTTGACTTCCAATAAGGATAGTGGATAAACCTGCTATCCCGTCTCCTAAACATGTCGGATCGTGCTAAAAAGGATATGACCGACGCAAGGAATCTAAGGACATCACAGACTTCCTCTATGTTTAAACAGTACAAGACTATGGAATATCGTTCTGTAATTACAAATTACGTTTTGTTTTGTAAATAGTTACTTATCAATTTACGATGATGGTATTTTTGTATCTGTACATTGCCATATTTGCCCTCACATTGTCATTCAGACTGATCTAATGTTTGTGGAGCAATAAGCGTGTTTGAATAATGTCCGCCCTGTAGAGTATTTCTTCACTTCCTATGCTGTCAGTAGTCACTACGTCACATGGTCAATGTATTGCCTTATATAAACGTCACCACCTTGCGATGCATGTATGTGAACAAGGCCACCCCGTTGGCCGAAATATGTCTGAGATTTTGCACCTTGTAAATGGTTGAATAAGCTCGATACTGCGGCCGGCAGTATCAGCCAAGAAAAAGGAGTCTGTCTCTCTTTTCGGTGCCTGGATGCACCCTGTGAGTGGTAATTGGCAAAACCTTATTTTACTCGCATAAAACCATTGAAATTCGCATATATAGTTAGATGCGCTAACTATATATCGCGCACCCGCAATCCACTGCTGATGATGTCACATATTACATCATTCATGACATGCTCAGTGACATCACTGATGACATCACTGATGACATCTCAAATGACATCACTGATGACAACATCCAGTGACTGTATGTTTCTGTAAAGTTAAAATATGTCTTACATATTGAAGAATGAGTGGATGTATAAGTGTCTGGATGAAGGATTTAGTAGGTGCATGACTGACTGTATGAGTGAGTGATTAAATGTGTCTCACTGAGTGAATGGGTTAGTGACTAAACTGTCTTAATTTGTGCATCATTATGTCTGTTGTTCTGTAAACTGCTGCATGTGTTGATCAGTAGCTATATGAGTAACTATATGGGTTATTGATTGGTTGCCCAAGTATTTGTATGGGAGACTCTGAGTGTGTGTGGGTGACTGGGAGGTGTATGACTTTGTGCATAGATGTGTGAGCAGTTGATTCACTAGATGTATAGGTTAAAAGTGCATGTGGAAACAGCTGTATGGGTGGTTGACTGTGTGCATGAGTGTATTGGTGAGTGAATGGATATCTCAGTGCTACATGTCAAAGTAAGTACATATGTAAAACACAGTACATGTGAGAGTTGACATATATAAATAACTGTGCATAAGAGCCAGTGAATGTGTGAGTGGCTGTATGGATCATTGTGAACTTGTATCAGGGATTGTATAAGAGAGTAAATATGTGTTAGTATATGTTTGAATAAGTAAGGTGTGTATAACTGTATAGTAGAGGAAATGGAGGTGTGATTGATTCTTTGCATGACTGACTAGGTGTGTGAGTAACTCCATGGATGAGTGACAGTCTGTGAGTTTTTGTTTACACTGAGTGTATCTAAGGTTATATTAGAGTCTGAAGAGGTTCATCGTATTATCACATGAATGATGTCATTAGTGATGTGCTCAGTAATGTCAAATGAGATGTCAAATGAGATGTCATCAGTGATGTCATTTGAGATGTCTTCAGTGATGTCATCAGTGATGTCATCAGTGATGTCATTTGAGATGTCATCAGTGATGTCATCAGTGATGTCATTTGAGATGTCATCAGTGATGTCATCAGTGATGTCACTGAGCATGTCATGAATGATGTAATATGTGACATCATCAGCAGTGGATTGCGGGTGCGCGATATATAGTTAGCGCATCTAACTATATATGCGAATTTCAATGGTTTTATGCGAGTAAAATAAGGTTTTGAAAATGCTAATCCCTAACTATATATGGGCTAAAACCTATGGTTTTTTCATTGAATTTCAATGGTTTTTTATTAACAAATATCAAAAGCTGTCAAATGTCAAGTACGTGATAGGTAAAAACATTTTCGTGTTTATGCACGCTGATGTGCTTTAAACGCTGCCCCCCCCCCCTCTTTTCTCTTAGAAGTACTCTCTCTTTGCAGATAGTGAAGGGTAGTTAACGCAGGCCTTTGCCCCCGTTGTAATCCGTCGTGCCTGCTTGTCTCTCCATTTGATTGATTGTTATCCAAGCATTTACTATTTTAGAATTTATTTTCTTTGGTTCATTCTCTATTTACTAACAAGCACAAAGCCGCAATACTCTGTTTAGTCTTTGCAGATAGTGAAAAATCGTGTTAAAAAAAAAAATAATCGAGCAAAATCAGTAGGCCACTAATGGGATCTCTTTTTGACCTCGCTAAAATAGAAACATTAGGAACAACCCTTCATGAGAAATACGAAACTAGTGAGATGAACTGAGCTCCACACCATGATGGCTGCAAGACAGCTCGGCTCCGCCACCCACCCCGCCCAAAATAACGATAAACTCTATGCAAATATTATAAATATATACAACACACCAGCAAAGTAACAGGGTAAAACATTTTATTAAATAACTATTTACATAACTATTTTATACTTTTTGTTGCCTGATCCGGCTAGCTCAATCGATCGAGCATGAAACTCATGCATTCTGATAGCAAGCGTTGCTGCTGATGCTATGCAAACAAAAACTGGTTTTCAGTTTGTACATTCTTCAAGATTTTTCATCCAAGGCTGGTTGAGAGTTTGTAGAACGATGGCTTCAGATTTTCAACATACGGTGTGGTGGCGCGGACTGGGAGGGTGCGCTTGACTTCTGCCCCCTCCCCAAGTCGTGTTGCCCTGGCGTGGCCTAAGATCGCCCCCGACATAGGCGGCCGGCTCCCGGGGTCCGGCGGAACTTTTTGCCTTTTGATGACTCTTCCATTCTGGACCTTATCCCACAATCCGTTTGACCTGAAGACACGCTGTAGTGGGGCGCCCCTTTACCGTTTCAGTTGCCATTCCGCCCGCTTTTGCTACACTGTGCCTCTTCCGCCATTCAGCTGTTTACTGCCCGCTCTTGCGACTACAGCGTCTCGCTCACCATGTAGTTGAGTTGCTCCCGCTCTTGCGATGCAACTATAGGCGGCTGCCACAGGACTCTCAAAATGGCGGCCGCCTCTTCAGATTTGGGGCGTGGTCCACTAAAATGGCCATGGGACACCTTGGAACTCGGACGCTTGTCTGCTAGGGCTTGGGCCCCATTCTCGAAAGCGTCCACTGAGCCTTGAAGATTCGACAAAAGTCTTGGGGGCCCCCGACTCCCGCAGGCTTCTGGTGGGGAGCGGCTGCCATGATTGCTCATGGAATGGCCACGACTGAGATACGAGATGGTGGTGCTCTCATGCTAACGCCAGCTTCAGTCTGAAACATCCAGAAACACTGTAGACTACCAATTCGATCAGTTCCGGTAGCGCCCCAACGTGACCCGGTAGGGAAGAACTTGCCCTCCCCTCTTTGACTGATGGTTCTTGTTGCCTGTCCCTTCTGTTGTCATTTAACAGAACTTTTTAGACTGCTGAAAGGGGTTGTGTTCCGACCGCTGGTTGGTGGAGACATTTTGACTATATTCTGGATCTACGTTGTCGCGTAATGCGTTATATGACACGCCGCGTTAGCGCACCCGGAAGTACTCCAGTGCGCGAAGCGCAGCTTCCCGGAAGGGATCCGGGGCGCGGCGCGCAGCGCGTAACGTAAGCATAACAGGTCATGTGACTTGTTAATAAAACTTTTCATTGGTTCATTTTACTTTTGTTATACTAATGATGAAAGGCTTGGTCATATGACCTAAAAATTACGCTTTTTATTGCTTTCGAACATTATTTTTTCTTAAACATATATGTTATAATGTTCCAGGCTAATGTATTTTCCCAGAAAATTTACAACTGTCCTGCAAGTAAAATATATTCCTTTTTCTAGCAAAAGGGCGTTTCTTCGTCCCATGACGGAGCCGTTGAGCAAAAGATGCTCGGCCTGCTGTCTTAGTCGCCGATACGCCCGAATATCAGATTCTTATCGATCACTTTATGTTGCAGGAGTAAAAAACACAACAGCCCTTGACCATTTATCTTTACTGCGTTCCTGCGTATTATACCTTTTATCCGTCATGTAATTGGACTGCTTTATTTCACTTGCCTTTTACTGATTCGAAAACAGTGACTAAAATTAAAAACTTTACCAATGTAAATACTACTACCATGTTTTGTTTTAAAAACCTTTATTGTGAAAATGTCAGTCTACAAATACGGGCCTATAACCACGTGGGCCGGCCACGGAGCAAACTGGAATCGTATATGATGAGGAGACATTTACACTGTAGAGGAACGCAACGAGCGGGCCATTAGGTTGCAAGAACTAAGGTGTCTAACAGTTGCGGAATCGGTGGACGTACATTTTGTAATTAAAATACGACAGGGCCACTTACAATAAAATTATCTAGATATACATTTGCGGGCAAGTACCATGGGTGACGTTAATTCGAACTTTCAATAGTACAGTAATCAATAACACATCAGAACTTAATATCAATAGGGATGTCGAAATATTCAATCAATTCTCATTCCCGCCCGCCATGTGCTTCAAATTGCATACGTATCTCGTGATATCAAGGTTGTGCAACCAGTACACAACAAGGAGGTACGAGTCTCATTTATACCGGCGCCATTTTGGGCGAGGCCGGGCAGGTCCAGGATATAGTCAAAATATCTCCACCAACCAGCGGCCGGACCAGAACCCCTTTCGGCAGTCAAAAAAGGTTCAGTTAAATGACAACAGAAGACATAGGCAACAAGACCAACAGTCAAAAGAGGGGAGGGCAAGATCTAAAGCCATTGTTTTACAAACTCTCAAGCAGACTTGGATGGAAAAATCCTGAAGAATGTACAAACTGAAAACCATTTTTTGTCTGTATAGCATCACCAGCAACGCTTGAGTCAGCTTTGTGTGAAGCCGCCATTTTGATTCAATCAATAGCGTCCCCCTGCACACATTCAGGGACCTGGTCGTGTCTAAAGGTTAAACGGATTGTGGGACAAGATGCAAAAAGGAAAAGGAAAAAAGTTCCGCCGGACCATGGAACTTTCGGCGCAGCATTGTAGGATGGCCACACCAGTGAGGCAACTTGCTAGACACCACCTCGGTGCCATCCAGATCTCGGCGCGTTGTGCTTCCTTCGGCCTACTGTAGCCGCAAGTGCGGACACAACTCAGCTGGATAGCGAGTGAAACACCAAGGGGCGCCCCACTGCAGCCGAGGAGCCTCCATCTTGGGGGCGACGCACAGCATCACATTGCTTTCTCAAACAGCCCCCACTGACTGACGCGACCTCACAGGCCAACGGGGCGCCCCACGCCGAATTTCGGCGCAGCATTGTAGGATGGCCACACCAGTGCGGCAATTTGCTGGACACCACCTCGGTGCCATCCGGATCTTGGCGCGTTGTGCTGCCTTCGGCCTACTGTAGCAGCAAGTGCGGGCGCAACTCTGCTGGACGGCGAGTGAAAAGATAAGGGGCGCCGCACTGCACATCAGGTGCCTCCACCTGGGGAGGCGAGAGAGGCCAGTTTGCGCCACCTCCCCCCCCCCCCCCAGGCACCCCACGCCGACTTTCGGCGCAGCATTGTAGGATGGCCACACCAGTGCGGCAACTTGCTGGACACCACCTCGGTGCCATCCGGATCTCGGCGCGTTGTGCTGCCTTCGGCCTATTCGCACATCGGTCCGCTACTGACGCCGCCTCACGTGCCAACGGATTTTCTACGCTTTTTATAGCAGCGCGTAACGTAAGCATAACAGGTCATGTGACTTCTTTATAAAACTTTTCATTGGTTCATTTTACTTTTGGTTTCCTAATGATGGAAGGCTTGATCATATGACCTAAAAATATCACTTTTCATTGGATTAAAACATTTTTTTTTCCCAAACGATGAAAGCCCCACCTTGTTTCTAGATGTTTCAGACTAAAGCTGGTGTCAGCCTGAGAGCACCACCATCTCGTGGCTCCGTCGTGGTCATTCCGCGAGCAATCATGGCAGCCGCTCACCACCGGAAGCCTGCAGGAGTCGGGAGCCCCCAAGACGTTTGTAAAATCTTCAAGGCTCAGGGGACGTCCGAGTTCCAAGGTGTCCCAGGGCCATGTTAGTGGACCAGGCCCAAATCCGAAGAGCCGTCCGCCATTTTAAGACTCCTGTGGCAGCCGCCTATCGCTGCACCGCAAGAGTGGGCGCAACTCAACTACATGGTGAGCGAGACGCTGAAGCCGCAAGAGCGGGCGAGAAACAGCTGAATGGCGGATGAGGCACAGTGTAGCAAAAGCAGGCGGAATGGCAACTGAAACGGTAAAGGGGCGCCCCAGTACAGCCGACGAGCCTCCACCTGGGGAGACCTGTTCACGCCGCCTCCCCCCCCCCCGGGGTGCCCCACGCCGTTTTTCGGAGCAGCATTGTAGGATGCCAAAACCAGTGCGACAACTTACTGGACATCACCTGGATGCCATCCACATCTCAGCGCGTTCTGCTGCCTTGGGACTATTCGCACAACAGACCGCTACTGACGAGGTCTCCCCGTGCACCCCCCGGGACGCCCCACGCCGTTTTTCGGAGCTGCATTGTAGGATACCAAAAACCAGTGCGGCACCCAGGTAACATCACCTGGGTGCCCTCCAGAACTCAGCACGTTGTGCTGCCTTGGGACTATTTGCACAAAACACAGCTACTGACCATTGTTGCTTCTTTTTTCAAAAAAATGTTTAAATGTATTTACTGTTTTTGTTGCGTTCTATATATTTAAAAGTTATTAAAGTGTTATAATCCTACTTTGTTGGAGTACTATATATTTATAATGTGACACATAATTGTAAAAACTTTGATGTACAAAGAGGCATCCCTGGAATCTTACGCTTCAGGCTCGGTCCCACACACCCTCACAGTGAGAATCCCCTCCCCAAGCACAATACAGGATGGTTATCAGATAGTAGGAACGCGTGTGGTGTGACAGATCTACTGTAACTCCTTTGAAGAGGGGTGATTCTCTACAGCTGGGGCCATAAACTACATCTGCAGGGCTAGGTGATAGCCTGGGACCGGCCTGAACAATCGGACACAGAGGAAGAAGAGTGTCAGAGGGTGCGGTAGTGAATAGGGTGAAAGGGTGGTGTCGGGTGGGCACAGGGTGTGATTCTCAGGGAAGAGCAGCGCACATGGGAGGAGGTTTCTGGCCCATGCATGAGAGAGAGAGCGGGGGTGACCAGTGCGTGGGGGAGATGCTTGCGAGGGTGAGGAGCCATGCTGAGGATCGGCGGCGTGCAGAGAGTGGGTCTGGTCAAGGCATCTAAAATGGCTGCCGTGCTCAACAAAAGTGTGGCATTGCAAAAAAGACAAGATGGCGCAGACAATGTTTATCAATAAGGATTAATTTATAACAATTATTTAAAACAAAATATTTACTCGCAGTGACAAAATGGCGGTCAACACTTCCTGATTTCCATCGAATCGAACGTTAACAGACGTCACGCAACAAAAAAAAACGCTCACGCACAGCCGCTGGAAGACATGTATCAACATATATGAGCCTCCTCAGCCACCCTCAGAAAACAAAAGGGGTCAGGATACGTCTCCCGTACCCCCTTATACCTAGTAATTTAATGAAATCGAAACACAAAATGGCGAATTCACGTTTCGCTACCAGTTTGCGAACCGAGAAGCGCTTCTACCTCGAAAAATCAAATTTTTATTATTTGCCCCACGGGACCCTTTAATAACCCCAACATCATTCCTAGGGGGTCAAGAGAGGTCTACCTAGCCCCCTTTCATTAAATTCCCCCTTCGTTTTTCTTCTCCTCTTGTCTCTCGATCCTACCGACAGACAAGATGGCGGCCGCACCGGACTGTTTAGAATGTTGACAGACACCGGAGAGCCAATCAGCTTCGCTACGCAAAGCTCCGTTACGCGAAAAGTACGCGATCTGGGACGCTGTCACAGATATACCTGTTTTTTAAACGTTAATTTCCCAAAATCCACTGGAGCACATATATTGAGACCCAGCAAAGGCACATCGGGCTAACAGTCCCTATAATTTTGCCAAGTTTCGTGCAAATCCATTCAGCCGTTAATTTGCGAACCGAGAAACGCTTCTACCGTGAAAAATCACATTTTTTAAATTTTCCCCACGGGACTCTTTAATAACCCCAACATCATTCCTAGGGGGTCAAGAGGGGTCTACCTTGCCCCCTTTCATTAAATTCCCCCTTCGTTTTTCACCTCTTCTTGTCTCTCGATCCCACCGAGAGACAAGATGGCGGCCGCTCCGGACTGTTTAGAATGTTGACAGACACCGGAGAGCCAATCAGCATCGCTTCGCAAAGCTCCGTGACGCGAAAAGTACGCGATCTGGAGCGCTACCCGGGACGCTGTCACAGATATATAAATTTTTTAAAACGTTAATTTCTCAAAATCCACTGGAGCACATATATTGAGACCCAGCAAAGGCACATCGGGCTAACAGTCCCTACAATTTTGCCAAGTTTCGTGCAAATCCATTCAGCCGTTCGAGCTAAAAGTGAGGCCAAACGCCCTATGGAAATTAACATGGGAAAAATGCGTTTTGGGACCCCCCTTTTTTCTCGGCCCCCCCTTGACGAAACCCCCCCAAATTTTCAAGGGCTGCTCAGAAACAAAATGTGCCATTTTCCTGAAAATTTCAGCCGATTCCGTCCACAAACGCCAAAGTTATTAGACATAGAATTTTCAAAAGTTCCATAGGAAAAAAATCCTAACTATATATACCTACTGGCTATCGCAAGTAGGTAATATATATATATATATATATATATATATATATATATATATATATATATATATATATATATATGCACCAATAATTCCAGCTACTTCAGTTTTTTCGCGGCGAAGCAGGAACTCAGACCGACCACAGGTAAGTTTTTATTAGTTGTTCAACCCAGCCAGCAACAATATATATATATACACCAAACATTGCTCCACTTTACCGGGACCACCGACTCTGCAGGGCATTGCTGCGGAAGTCCGTTATGCCGGTGTGGTGTCGAGCAAGTCATGCCCCTCAATTTAAGTACCAAACATTCCTCCACTTTACCGGGGCCACCGACTCTGCAGGGCAGGCTCTGAAGACAGGAATGGAGAATCCTGTTACAAACAACACAAAGAATGGAGAGCCCACAGCTGAGACATCCTCTCTTGCTGACACTTTATTGGGTCTGTGCATGGCAGCATCAACTCTTTACCTTACGCGTTTCGGCGCGCATGCGCCTTGTTCACAGGTGAGTCCTGTAATGTCCTAGTGGTCTGGTACTTTGAATAAAACCACTTTACCCAGCATGCACCAGTATTCAAATTAAATGTCTTGGAAAATCCTCTGTATTCCACGGAGCATTTCAGGTTTAAAAATTCATAGCCAGTGCTCTTGGCTGCCACACACAAGAGAAATATTGCTCGAGATGAACATCAAAGTCTGTCGGAAAGAGGAACCTCCTTCGTCTCCCTTTCTCTCAGCCAACACCAAATTGCTGCGGAAGTCCGTTATGCCGGTGTGGTGTCGAGCGAGTCATGCCCCTCAATTTAAGTACAAAACATTCCTCCACTTTACCGGGGCCACCGACTCTGCAGGGCAGGCTCTGAAGACAGGGATGGAGAATCCTGTTACAAACACGAAGAATGGAGAGCCCACAGCTGAGACATGCTCTCTTACTGACACTTTTTTGGGTCTGTGCATGGCAGCATCAACTCTTTACCTTACGCATTTTGGCGCGCATGCGCCTTGTTCACAGGTGAGTCCTGTAATGTCCTAGTGGTCTGGTAGTTTGAATAAAACCACTTTACCCAGCATGCACCAGTATTCAAATTAAATGTCTTGGAAAATCCTCTGTTTTCCACGGAGCATTTCAGGTTTCAAAATTCTAGCCAGTGCTCTTGGCTGCCACACACAAGAGAAATATTGCTCGAGATGAACATCAAAGTCTGTCGGAAAGAGGAACCTCCTTCGTCTCCCTTTCTCTCAGCCAACACCAAATTGCTGCGGAAGTCCGTTATGCCGGTGTGGTGTCGAGCGAGTCATGCCCCTCAATTTAAGTACAAAACATTCCTCCACTTTACCGGGGCCAC
The DNA here is from genome assembly GCF_964263255.1 of Lissotriton vulgaris. Classification (NCBI taxonomy): domain Eukaryota; kingdom Metazoa; phylum Chordata; class Amphibia; order Caudata; family Salamandridae; genus Lissotriton; species Lissotriton vulgaris. The sequence goes on from NC_141693.1 coordinate 1,237,004,688, forward strand.
CGACTCTACAGGGCAGGCTCTGAAGACAGGAATGGAGAATCCTGTTACAAGCACGAAGAATGGAGAGCCCACAGCTGAGACATGCTCTCTTGCTGACACTTTATTGGGTCTGTGCATGGCAGCATCAACTCTTTACCTCACGCGTTTCGGCGCGCATACGCCTTGTTCACAGGTGAGTCCTGTAATTTCCTAGTGGTCTGGTAGTTTGAATAAAACCACTTTACCCAGCATGCACCAGTATTCAAATTAAATGTCTTGGAAAATCCTCTGTATTCCACGGAGCATTTCAGGTTTAAAAATTCATAGCCAGTGCTCTTGGTTGCCACACACAAGAGAAATATTGCTCGAGATGAACATCAAAGTCTGTCGGAAAGAGGAACCTCCTTCGTCTCCCTTTCTCTCAGCCAACACCAAATTGCTGCGGAAGTCCGTTATGCTGGTGTGGTGTCGAGCGAGTCATGCCCCTCAATTTAAGTACAAAACATTCCTCCACTTTACCGGGGCCACCGACTCTGCAGGGCAGGCTCTGAAGACAGGAATGGAGAATCCTGTTACAAACACGAAGAATGGAGAGCCCACAGCTGAGACATGCTCTCTTACTGACACTTTTTTGGGTCTGTGCATGGCAGCATCAACTCTTTACCTTACGCATTTCGGCGCGCATGCGCCTTGTTCACAGGTGAGTCCTGTAATGTCCTAGTGGTCTGGTAGTTTGAATAAAACCACTTTACCCAGCATGCACCAGTATTCAAATTAAATGTCTTGGAAAATCCTCTGTTTTCCACGGAGCATTTCAGGTTTCAAAATTCTAGCCAGTGCTCTTGGCTGCCACACACAAGAGAAATATTGCTCGAGATGAACATCAAAGTCTGTCGGAAAGAGGAACCTCCTTCGTCTCCCTTTCTCTCAGCCAACACCAAATTGCTGCGGAAGTCCGTTATGCCGGTGTGGTGTCGAGCGAGTCATGCCCCTCAATTTAAGTACAAAACATTCCTCCACTTTACCGGGGCCACCGACTCTGCAGGGCAGGCTCTGAAGACAGGAATGGAGAATCCTGTTACAAGCACGAAGAATGGAGAGCCCACAGCTGAGACATGCTCTCTTGCTGACACTTTATTGGGTCTGTGCATGGCAGCATCAACTCTTTACCTCACGCGTTTCGGCGCGCATACGCCTTGTTCACAGGTGAGTCCTGTAATTTCCTAGTGGTCTGGTAGTTTGAATAAAACCACTTTACCCAGCATGCACCAGTATTCAAATTAAATGTCTTGGAAAATCCTCTGTATTCCACGGAGCATTTCAGGTTTAAAAATTCATAGCCAGTGCTCTTGGTTGCCACACACAAGAGAAATATTGCTCGAGATGAACATCAAAGTCTGTCGGAAAGAGGAACCTCCTTCGTCTCCCTTTCTCTCAGCCAACACCAAATTGCTGCGGAAGTCCGTTACGCTGGTGTGGTGTCGAGCGAGTCATGCCCCTCAATTTAAGTACCAAACATTCCTCCACTTTACCGGGGCCACCGACTCTGCAGGGCAGGCTCTGAAGACAGGAATGGAGAATCCTGTTACAAACAACATGAAGAATGGAGAGCCCACAGCTGAGACATCCTCTCTTGCTGACACTTTATTGGGTCTGTGCATGGCAGCATCAACTCTTTACCTTATGCGTTTCTGCGCGCATGCGCCTTGTTCACAGGTGAGTCCTGTAATGTCTTAGTGGTCTGGTAGTTTGAATAAAACCACTTTACCCAGCATGCACCAGTATTCAAATTAAATGTCTTGGAAAATCCTCTGTATTCCACGGAGCATTTCAGGTTTAAAAATTCATAGCCAGTGCTCTTGGCTGCCACACACAAGAGAAATATTGCTCGAGATGAACATCAAAGTCTGTCGGAAAGAGGAACCTCCTTCGTCTCCCTTTCTCTCAGCCAAAACCAAATTGCTGCGGAAGTCCGTTATGCCGGTGTGGTGTCGAGCGAGTCATGCCCCTCAATTTAAGTACCAAACATTCCTCCACTTTACCGGGGCCACCGACTCTGCAGGGCAGGCTCTGAAGACAGGAATGGAGAATCCTGTTACAAACACGAAGAATGGAGAGCCCACAGCTGAGACATGCTCTCTTGCTGACACTTTATTGGGTCTGTGCATGGCAGCATCAACTCTTTACCTTACGCATTTCGGCGCGCAAGTGCCTTGTTCACAGGTGAGTCCTGTAATGTCCTAGTGGTCTGGTAGTTTGAATAAAACCACTTTACCCAGCATGCACCAGTATTCAAATTAAATGTCTTGGAAAATCCTCTGTATTCCACGGAGCATTTCAGGTTTAAAAATTCATAGCCAGTGCTCTTGGCTGCCACACACAAGAGAAATATTGCTCGAGATGAACATCAAAGTCTGTCGGAAAGAGGAACCTCCATGGTCTCCCTTTCTCTCAGCCAACACCAAATTGCTGTGGAAGTCCGTTATGCCGGTGTGGTGTTGAGCGAGTCATGCCCCTCAATTTAAGTACCTAACATTCCTCCACTTTACCGGGGCCACCGACTCCGCAGGGCAGGCTCTGAAGACAGGAATGGAGAATCCTGTTGCAAACAACACGAAGAATGAAGAGCCCACAGCTAAGACATCCTCTCTTGCTGACACTTTATTGGGTCTGTGCATGGCAGCATCAACTCTTTACCTTACGCGTTTCGGCGCGCATGCGCCTAGTTCACAGGTGAGTCCTGTAATGTCCTAGTGGTCTGGTAGTTTGAATAAAACCACTTTACCCAGCATGCACCAGTATTCAAATTAAATGTCTTGGAAAATCCTCTGTATTCCACGGAGCATTTCAGGTTTAAAAATTCATAGCCAGTGCTCTTGGCTGCCACACACAAGAGAAATATTGCTCGAGATGAACATCAAAGTCTGTCGGAAAGAGGAACCTCCTTCGTCTCCCTTTCTCTCAGCCAACACCAAATTGCTGCGGAAGTCCGTTATGCCGGTGTGGTGTCGAGCGAGTCATGCCCCTCAATTTAAGTACCAAACATTCCTCCACTTTACCGGGGCCACCGACTCTGCAGGGCAGGCTCTGAAGACAGGAATGGAGAATCCTGTTACAAACAACACTAAGAATAGAGAGCCCACAGCTGAGACATCCTCTCTTGCTGACACTTTATTGGGTCTGTGCATGGCAGCATCAACTCTATACCTTACGCGTTTCGGCGCGCATGCGCCTTGTTCACAGGTGAGTCCTGTAATGTCCTAGTGGTCTGGTAGTTTGAATAAAACCACTTTACTCAGCATGCACCAGTATTCAAATTAAATGTCTTGGAAAATCCTCTGTATTCCACGGAGCATTTCAGGTTGAAAAATTCATAGCCAGTGCTCTTGGCTGCCACACACAAGAGAAATATTGCTCGAGATGAACATCAAAGTCTGTCGGAAAGAGGAACCTCCTTCGTCTCCCTTTCTCTCAGCCAACACCAAATTGCTGCGGAAGTCCGTTATGCCGGTGTGGTGTCGAGCGAGTCATGCCCCTCAATTTAAGTACCAAACATTCCTCCACTGTACCAGGGCCACCGACTCTGCAGGGCAGGCTCTGAAGACAGGAATGGAGAATCCTGTTACAAACAACACGAATAATGGAGAGCCCACAGCTGAGACATCCTCTCTTGCTGACACTTTATTGGGTCTGTGCATGGCAGCATCAACTCTTTACCTTACGCGTTTCGGCGCGCATGCGCCTTGTTCACAGGTGAGTCCTGTAATGTCCTAGTGGTCTGGTAGTTTGAATAAAACCACTTTACCCAGCATGTACCAGTATTCAAATTAAATGTCTTGGAAAATCCTCTGTATTCCACGGAGCATTTCAGGTTTAAAAATTCATAGCCAGTGCTCTTGGCTGCCACACACAAGAGGAATATTGCTCGAGATGAATATCAAAGTCTCTCGGAAAGAGGAACCTCCTTTGTCTCCCTTTCTCTCAGCCAACACCCAATTGCTGCGGAAGTCCGTTATGCCGGTGTGGTGTCGAGCGAGTCATGCCCCTCAATTTAAGTACCAAACATTCCTCCACTTTACCGGGGCCACCGACTCTGCAGGGCAGGCTCTGAAGACAGGAATGGAGAATCCTGTTACAAACAACACAAAGAATGGAGAGCCCACAGCTGAGACATCCTCTCTTGCTGACACTTTATTGGGTCTGTGCATGGCAGCATCAACTCTTTACCTTACGCGTTTCGGCGCGCATGCGCCTTGTTCACAGGTGAGTCCTGTAATGTCCTAGTGGTCTGGTACTTTGAATAAAACCACTTTACCCAGCATGCACCAGTATTCAAATTAAATGTCTTGGAAAATCCTCTGTATTCCACGGAGCATTTCAGGTTTAAAAATTCATAGCCAGTGCTCTTGGCTGCCACACACAAGAGAAATATTGCTCGAGATGAACATCAAAGTCTGTCGGAAAGAGGAACCTCCTTCGTCTCCCTTTCTCTCAGCCAACACCAAATTGCTGCGGAAGTCCGTTATGCCGGTGTGGTGTTGAGTGAGTCATGCCCCTCAATTTAAGTACAAAACATTCCTCCACTTTACCGGGCCACCGACTCTGCAGGGCAGGCTCTGAAGACAGGAATGGAGAATCCTGTTACAAACACGAAGAATGGAGAGCCCACAGCTGAGACATGCTCTCTTGCTGACACTTTTTTGGGTCTGTGCATGGCAGCATCAACTCTTTACCTTACGCGTTTCGGCGCGCATGCGCCTTGTTCACAGGTGAGTCCTGTAATGTCCTAGTGGTCTGGTAGTTTGAATAAAACCACTTTACCCAGCATGCACCAGTATTCAAATTAAATGTCTTGGAAAATCCTCTGTATTCCACGGAGCATTTCAGGTTTAAAAATTCATAGCCAGTGCTCTTGGCTGCCACACACAAGAGAAATATTGCTTGAGATGAACATCAAAGTCTGTCGGAAAGAGGAACCTCCTTCGTCTCCCTTTCTCTCAGCCAACACCAAATTGCTGCGGAAGTCCGTTATGCCGGTGTGGTGTCGAGCGAGTCATGCCCCTCAATTTAAGTACCAAACATTCCTCCACTTTACCAGGGCCACCGACTCTGCAGGGCAGGCTCTGAAGACAGGAATGGAGAATCCTGTTACAAACAACACGAAGAATGGAGAGCCCACAGCTGAGACATCCTCTCTTGCTGACACTTTATTGGGTCTGTGCATGGCAGCATCAACTCTTTACCTTACGCGTTTCGGCGCGCATGCGCCTTGTTCACAGGTGAGTCCTGTAATGTCCTAGTGGTCTGGTAGTTTGAATAAAACCACTTTACCCAGCATGCACCAGTATTCAAATTAAATGTCTTGGAAAATCCTCTGTTTTCCACAGAGCATTTCAGGTTTAAAAATTCTAGCCAGTGCTCTTGGCTGCCACACACAAGAGAAATATTGCTCGAGATGAACATCAAAGTCTGTCGGAAAGAGGAACCTCCTTCGTCTCCCTTTCTCTAAGCCAACACCAAATTGCTGCGGAAGTCCGTTATGCCGGTGTGGTGTCGAGCGAGTCATGCCCCTCAATTTAAGTACAAAACATTCCTCCACTTTACCGGGGCCACCGACTCTGCAGGGCAGGCTCTGAAGACAGGAATGGAGAATCCTGTTACAAGCACGAAGAATGGAGAGCCCACAGCTGAGACATGCTCTCTTGCTGACACTTTATTGGGTCTGTGCATGGCAGCATCAACTCTTTACCTTACGCGTTTCGGCGCGCATGCGCCTTGTTCACAGGTGAGTCCTGTAATTTCCTAGTGGTCTGGTAGTTTGAATAAAACCACTTTACCCAGCATGCACCAGTATTCAAATTAAATGTCTTGGAAAATCCTCTGTATTCCACGGAGCATTTCAGGTTTAAAAATTCATAGCCAGTGCTCTTGGCTGCCACACACAAGAGAAATATTGCTCGAGATGAACATCAAAGTCTGTCGGAAAGAGGAACCTCCTTCGTCTCCCTTTCTCTCAGCCAACACCAAATTGCTGCGGAAGTCCGTTATGCCGGTGTGGTGTCGAGCGAGTCATACCCCTCAATTTAAGTACCAAACATTCCTGCACTTTACCGGGGCCACCGACTCTGCAGGGCAGGCTCTGAAGACAGGAATGGAGAATCCTGTTACAAACAACACAAAGAATGGAGAGCCCACAGCTGAGACATCCTCTCTTGCTGACACTTTATTGGGTCTGTGCATGGCAGCATCAACTCTTTACCTTATGCGTTTCTGCGCGCATGCGCCTTGTTCACAGGTGAGTCCTGTAATGTCTTAGTGGTCTGGTAGTTTGAATAAAACCACTTTACCCAGCATGCACCAGTATTCAAATTAAATGTCTTGGAAAATCCTCTGTATTCCACGGAGCATTTCAGGTTTAAAAATTCATAGCCAGTGCTCTTGGCTGCCACACACAAGAGAAATATTGCTCGAGATGAACATCAAAGTCTGTCGGAAAGAGGAACCTCCTTCGTCTCCCTTTCTCTCAGCCAAAACCAAATTGCTGCGGAAGTCCGTTATGCCGGTGTGGTGTTGAGCGAGTCATGCCCCTCAATTTAAGTACCAAACATTCCTCCACTTTACCGGGGCCACCGACTCTGCAGGGCAGGCTCTGAAGACAGGAATGGAGAATCCTGTTACAAACACGAAGAATGGAGAGCCCACAGCTGAGACATGCTCTCTTGCTGACACTTTATTGGGTCTGTGCATGGCAGCATCAACTCTTTACCTTACGCATTTCGGCGCGCAAGTGCCTTGTTCACAGGTGAGTCCTGTAATGTCCTAGTGGTCTGGTAGTTTGAATAAAACCACTTTACCCAGCATGCACCAGTATTCAAATTAAATGTCTTGGAAAATCCTCTGTATTCCACGGAGCATTTCAGGTTTAAAAATTCATAGCCAGTGCTCTTGGCTGCCACACACAAGAGAAATATTGCTCGAGATGAACATCAAAGTCTGTCGGAAAGAGGAACCTCCATGGTCTCCCTTTCTCTCAGCCAACACCAAATTGCTGTGGAAGTCCGTTATGCCTGTGTGGTGTTGAGCGAGTCATGCCCCTCAATTTAAGTACCTAACATTCCTCCACTTTACCGGGGCCACCGACTCTGCAGGGCAGGCTCTGAAGAACAGGAATGGAGAATCCTGTTGCAAACAACACGAAGAATGGAGAGCCCACAGCTGAGACATGCTCTCTTGCTGACACTTTATTGGGTCTGTGCATGGCAGCATCAACTCTTTACCTTACGCATTTCGGCGCGCAAGTGCCTTGTTCACAGGTGAGTCCTGTAATGTCCTAGTGGTCTGGTAGTTTGAATAAAACCACTTTACCCAGCATGCACCAGTATTCAAATTAAATGTCTTGGAAAATCCTCTGTATTCCATGGAGCATTTCAGGTTTAAAAATTCATAGCCAGTGCTCTTGGCTGCCACACACAAGAGAAATATTGCTCGAGATGAACATCAAAGTCTGTCGGAAAGAGGAACCTCCATGGTCTCCCTTTCTCTCAGCCAACACCAAATTGCTGTGGAAGTCCGTTATGCCGGTGTGGTGTTGAGCGAGTCATGCCCCTCAATTTAAGTACCTAACATTCCTCCACTTTACCGGGGCCACCGACTCTGCAGGGCAGGCTCTGAAGACAGGAATGGAGAATCCTGTTGCAAACAACACGAAGAATGGAGAGCCCACAGCTAAGACATCCTCTCTTGCTGACACTTTATTGGGTCTGTGCATGGCAGCATCAACTCTTTACCTTACGCGTTTCGGCGCGCATGCGCCTTGTTCACAGGTGAGTCCTGTAATGTCCTAGTGGTCTTATAGTTTGAATAAAACCACTTTACCCAGCATGCACCAGTATTCAAATTAAATGTCTTGGAAAATCCTCTGTATTCCACGGAGCATTTCAGGTTTAAAAATTCATAGCCAGTGCTCTTGGCTGCCACACACAAGAGAAATATTGCTCGAGATGAACATCAAAGTCTGTCGGAAAGAGGAACCTCCTTCGTCTCCCTTTCTCTCAGCCAACACCAAATTGCTGCGGAAGTCCGTTATGCCGGTGTGGTGTCGAGCGAGTCATGCCCCTCAATTTAAGTACCAAATATTCCTCCACTTTACCTGGGCCACCGACTCTGCAGGGCAGGCTCTGAAGACAGGAATGGAGAATCCTGTTACAAACAACACGAAGAATGGAGAGCCCACAGCTGAGAAATCCTCTCTTTCTGACACTTTATTGGGTCTGTGCATGGCAGCATCAACTCTTTACCTTACACGTTTCGGAGCGCATGCGCCTTGTTCACAGGTGAGTCCTGTAATGTCCTAGTGGTCTGGCAGTTTGAATAAAACCACTTTACCCAGCATGCACCAGTATTCAAATTAAATGTCTTGGAAAATCCTCTGTATTCCACGGAGCATTTCAGGTTTAAAAATTCATAGCCAGTGCTCTTGGCTGCCACACACAAGAGAAATATTGCTCGAGATGAACATCAAAGTCTGTCGGAAAGAGGAACCTCCTTCGTCTCCCTTTCTCTCAGCCAAAACCAAATTGCTGCGGAAGTCCGTTATGCTGGTGTGGTGTCGAGCGAGTCATGCCCCTCAATTTAAGTACCAAACATTCCTCCACTTTACCGGGGCCACCGACTCTGCAGGGCAGGCTCTGAAGACAGGAATGGAGAATCCTGTTACAAACACGAAGAATGGAGAGCCCACAGCTGAGACATGCTCTCTTGCTGACACTTTATTGGGTCTGTGCATGGCAGCATCAACTCTTTACCTTACGCGTTTCGGCGCGCATGCGCCTTGTTCACAGGTGAGTCCTGTAATGTCCTAGTGATCTGGTAGTTTGAATAAAACCACTTTACCCAGCATGCACCAGTATTCAAATTAAATGTCTTGGAAAATCCTCTGTATTCCACGGAGCATTTCAGGTTTAAAAATTCATAGCCAGTGCTCTTGGCTGCCACACACAAGAGAAATATTGCTCGAGATGAACATCAAAGTCTGTCGGAAAGAGGAACCTCCTTCGTCTCCCTTTCTCTCAGCCAACACCAAATTGCTGCGGAAGTCCGTTATGCCGGCGTGGTGTCGAGCGAGTCATGCCCCTCAATTTAAGTACCAATCATTCCTCCACTTTACCGGGGCCACCGACTCTGCAGGGCAGGCTCTGAAGACAGGAATGGAGAATCCTGTTACAAACAACACGAAGAACGGAGAGCCCACAGCTGAGACATCCTCTCTTGCTGACACTTTATTGGGTCTGTGCATGGCAGCATCAACTCTTTACCTTACGCGTTTCGGCGCGCATGCACCTTGTTCACAGGTGAGTCCTGTAATGTCCTAGTGGTCTGGTAGTTTGAATAAAACCACTTTACTCAGCATGCACCAGTATTCAATTAAATGTCTTGGAAAATCCTCTGTATTCCACGAAGCATTTCAGGTTTAAAAATTCATAGCCAGTGCTCTTGGCTGCCACACACAAGAGAAATATTGCTCGAGATGAACATCAAAGTCTGTCGGAAAGAGGAACCTCCTTCGTCTCCCTTTCTCTCAGCCAACACCAAATCGCTGCGGAAGTCCGTTATGCCGGTGTGGTGTCGAGCGAGTCATGCCCCTCAATTTAAGTACCAAACATTCCTCCACTGTACCAGGGCCACCGACTCTGCAGGGCAGGCTCTGAAGACAGGAATGGAGAATCCTGTTACAAAAAACACGAAGAATGGAGAGCCCACAGCTGAGACATCCTCTCTTGCTGACACTTTATTGGGTCTGTGCATGGCAGCATCAACTCTTTACCTTACGCGTTTCGGCGCGCATGCGCCTTGTTCACAGGTGAGTCCTGTAATGTCCTAGTGGTCTGGTAGTTTGAATAAAACCACTTTACCCAGCATGCACCAGTATTCAAATTAAATGTCTTGGAAAATCCTCTGTATTCCACGGAGCATTTCAGGTTTAAAAATTCATAGCCAGTGCTCTTGGCTGCCACACACAAGAGGAATATTGCTCGAGATGAAAATCAAAGTCTGTCGGAAAGAGGAACCTCCTTTGTCTCCCTTTCTCTCAGCCAACACCCAATTGCTGCGGAAGTCCGTTATGCCGGTGTGGTGTCGAGCGAGTCATGCCCCTCAATTTAAGTACCAAACATTCCTCCACTTTACCGGGGCCACCGACTCTGCAGGGCAGGCTCTGAAGACAGGAATGGAGAATCCTGTTACAAACAACACAAAGAATGGAGAGCCCACAGCTGAGACATCCTCTCTTGCTGACACTTTATTGGGTCTGTGCATGGCAGCATCAACTCTTTACCTTACGCGTTTCGGCGCGCATGCGCCTTGTTCACAGGTGAGTCCTGTAATGTCCTAGTGGTCTGGTAGTTTGAATAAAACCACTTTACCCAGCATGCACCAGTATTCAAATTAAATGTCTTGGAAAATCCTCTGTATTCCACGGAGCATTTCAGGTTTAAAAATTCATAGCCAGTGCTCTTGGCTGCCACACACAAGAGAAATATTACTCGAGATGAACCACAAAGTCTGTCGTTAAAGAGGAACCTCCTTCGTCTCCCTTTCTCTCAGCCAACACCAAATTGCTGCGGAAGTCCGTTATGCCGGTGTGGTGTTGAGCGAGTCATGCCCCTCAATTTAAGTACAAAACATTCCTCCACTTTACCGGGGCCACCGACTCTGCAGGGCAGGCTCTGAAGACAGGAATGGAGAATCCTGTTACAAACACGAAGAATGGAGAGCCCACAGCTGAGACATGCTCTCTTGCTGACACTTTTTTGGGTCTCTGCATGGCAGCATCAACTCTTTACCTTACGCGTTTCGGCGCGCATGCGCCTTGTTCACAGGTGAGTCCTGTAATGTCCTAGTGGTCTGGTAGTTTGAATAAAACCACTTTACCCAGCATGCACCAGTATTCAAATTAAATGTCTTGTAAAATCCTCTGTATTCCACGGAGCATTTCAGGTTTAAAAATTCATAGCCAGTGCTCTTGGCTGCCACACACAAGAGAAATATTGCTTGAGATGAACATCAAAGTCTGTTGGAAAGAGGAACCTCCTTCGTCTCCCTTTCTCTCAGCCAACACCAAATTGCTGCGGAAGTCCGTTATGCCGGTGTGGTGTCGAGCGAGTCATGCCCCTCAATTTAAGTACCAAACATTCCTCCATTTTACCGGGGCCACCGACTCTGCAGGGCAGGCTCTGAAGACAGGAATGGAGAATCCTGTTACAAACAACACGAAGAATGGAGAGCCCACAGCTGAGACATCCTCTCTTGCTGACACTTTATTGGGTCTGTGCATGGCAGCATCAACTCTTTACCTGACGCATTTCGGCGCGCATGCGCCTTGTTCACAGGTGAGTCCTGTAATGTCCTAGTGGTCTGGTAGTTTGAATAAAACCACTTTACCCAGCATGCACCAGTATTCAAATTAAATGTCTTGGAAAATCCTCTGTTTTTTCCACGGAGCATTTCAGGTTTAAAAATTCTAGCCAGTGCTCTTGGCTGCCACACACAAGAGAAATATTGCTCGAGATGAACATCAAAGTCTGTCGGAAAGAGGAACCTCCTTCGTCTCCCTTTCTCTCAGCCAACACCAAATTGCTGCGGAAGTCCGTTATGCCGGTGTGGTGTCGAGCGAGTCATGCCCCTCAATTTAAGTACAAAACATTCCTCCACTTTACCGGGGCCACCGACTCTGCAGGGCAGGCTCTGAAGACAGGAATGGAGAATCCTGTTACAAGCACGAAGAATGGAGAGCCCACAGCTGAGACATGCTCTCTTGCTGACACTTTATTGGGTCTGTGCATGGCAGCATCAACTCTTTACCTTACGCGTTTCGGCGAGCATGCGCCTTGTTCACAGGTGAGTCCTGTAATTTCCTAGTGGTCTGGTAGTTTGAATAAAACCACTTTACCCAGCATGCACCAGTATTCAAATTAAATGTCTTGGAAAATCCTCTGTATTCCACGGAGCATTTCAGGTTTAAAAATTCATAGCCAGTGCTCTTGGCTGCCACACACAAGAGAAATATTGCTCGAGATGAACATCAAAGTCTGTCGGAAAGAGGAACCTCCTTCGTCTCCCTTTCTCTCAGCCAAAACCAAATTGCTGCGGAAGTCCGTTATGCCGGTGTGGTGTTGAGCGAGTCATGCCCCTCAATTTAAGTACCAAACATTCCTCCACTTTACCGGGGCCACCGACTCTGCAGGGCAGGCTCTGAAGACAGGAATGGAGAATCCTGTTACAAACACGAAGAATGGAGAGCCAACAGCTGAGACATGCTCTCTTGCTGACACTTTATTGGGTCTGTGCATGGCAGCATCAACTCTTTACCTTACGCATTTCGGCGCGCAAGTGCCTTGTTCACAGGTGAGTCCTGTAATGTCCTAGTGGTCTGGTAGTTTGAATAAAACCACTTTACCCAGCATGCACCAGTATTCAAATTAAATGTCTTGGAAAATCCTCTGTATTCCACGGAGCATTTCAGGTTTAAAAATTCATAGCCAGTGCTCTTGGCTGCCACACACAAGAGAAATATTGCTCGAGATGAACATCAAAGTCTGTCGGAAAGAGGAACCTCCATGGTCTCCCTTTCTCTCAGCCAAAACCAAATTGCTGTGGAAGTCCGTTATGCCGGTGTGGTGTTGAGCGAGTCATGCCCCTCAATTTAAGTACCTAACATTCCTCCACTTTACCGGGGCCACCGACTCTGCAGGGCAGGCTCTGAAGACAGGAATGGAGAATCCTGTTGCAAACAACACGAAGAATGGAGAGCCCACAGCTAAGACATCCTCTCTTGCTGACACTTTATTGGGTCTGTGCATGGCAGCATCAACTCTTTACCTTACGCGTTTCGGCGCGCATGCGCCTTGTTCACAGGTGAGTCCTGTAATGTCCTAGTGGTCTGGTAGTTTGAATAAAACCACTTTACCCAGCATGCACCAGTATTCAAATTAAATGTCTTTGAAAATCCTCTGTATTCCACGGAGCATTTCAGGTTTAAAAATTCATAGCCAGTGCTCTTGGCTGCCACACACAAGAGAAATATTGCTCGAGATGAACATCAAAGTCTGTCGGAAAGAGGAACCTCCTTCGTCTCCCTTTCTCTCAGCCAACACCAAATTGCTGCGGAAGTCCGTTATGCCGGTGTGGTGTCGAGCGAGTCATGCCCCTCAATTTAAGTACCAAATATTCCTCCACTTTACCGGGGCCACCGACTCTGCAGGGCAGGCTCTGAAGACAGGAATGGAGAATCCTGTTACAAACAACACGAAGAATGGAGAGCCCACAGCTGAGAAATCCTCTCTTGCTGACACTTTATTGGGTCTGTGCATGGCAGCATCAACTCTTTACCTTACGTGTTTCGGCGCGCATGCGCCTTGTTCACAGGTGAGTCCTGTAATGTCCTAGTGGTCTGGTAGTTTGAATAAAACCACTTTACCCAGCATGCACCAGTATTCAAATTAAATGTCTTGGAAAATCCTCTGTATTCCACGGAGCATTTCAGGTTTAAAAATTCATAGCCAGTGCTCTTGGCTGCCACACACAAGAGAAATATTGCTCGAGATGAACATCAAAGTCTGTCGGAAAGAGGAACCTCCTTCGTCTCCCTTTCTCTCAGCCAAAACCAAATTGCTGCGGAAGTCCGTTATGCTGGTGTGGTGTTGAGCGAGTCATGCCCCTCAATTTAAGTACCAAACATTCCTCCACTTTACCGGGGCCACCGACTCTGCAGGGCAGGCTCTGAAGACAGGAATGGAGAATCCTGTTACAAACACGAAGAATGGAGAGCCCACAGCTGAGACATGCTCTCTTGCTGACACTTTATTGGGTCTGTGCATGGCAGCATCAACTCTTTACCTTACGCATTTCGGTGCGCAAGTGCCTTGTTCACAGGTGAGTCCTGTAATGTCCTGGTGATCTGGTAGTTTGAATAAAACCACTTTACCCAGCATGCACCAGTATTCAAATTAAATGTCTTGGAAAATCCTCTGTATTCCACGGAGCATTTCAGGTTTAAAAATTCATAGCCAGTGCTCTTGGCTGCCACACACAAGAGAAATATTGCTCGAGATGAACATCAAAGTCTGGCGGAAAGAGGACCCTCCTTCGTCTCCCTTTCTCTCAGCCAACACCAAATTGCTGCGGAAGTCCGTTATGCCGGTGTGGTGTCGAGCGAGTCATGCCCCTCAATTTAAGTACCAAACATTCCTCCACTTTACCGGGGCCACCGACTCTGCAGGGCAGGCTCTGAAGACAGGAATGGAGAATCCTGTTACAAACAAAACGAAGAATGGAGAGCCCACAGCTGAGACATCCTCTCTTGCTGACACTTTATTGGGTCTGTGCATGGCAGCATCAACTCTTTACCTTACGCGTTTCGGCGCGCATGCGCCTTGTTCACAGGTGAGTCCTGTAATGTCCTAGTGGTCTGGTAGTTTGAATAAAACCACTTTACCCAGCATGCACCAGTATTCAAATTAAATGTCTTGGAAAATATTCTGTATTCCACGGAGCATTTCAGGTTTAAAAATTCATAGCCAGTGCTCTTGGCTGCCACACACAAGAGAAATATTGCTCGAGATGAACATCAAAGTCTGTCGGAAAGAGGAACCTCCTTCGTCTCCCTTTCTCTCAGCCAACACCAAATTGCTGCGGAAGTCCGTTATGCTGGTGTGGTGTCGAGCGAGTCATGCCCCTCAATTTAAGTACAAAACATTCCTCCACTTTACCGGGGCCACCGACTCTGCAGGGCAGGCTCTGAAGACAGGAATGGAGAATCCTGTTACAAACACGAAGAATGGAGAGCCCACAGCTTAGACATGCTCTCTTGCTGACACTTTTTTGGGTCTGTGCATGGCAGCATCAACTCTTTACCTTACGCGTTTCGGCGCGCATGCGCCTTGTTCACAGGTGAGTCCTGTAATGTCCTAGTGGTCTGGTAGTTTGAATAAAACCACTTTACCCAGCATGCACCAGTATTCAAATTAAATGTCTTGGAAAATCCTCTGTATTCCACGGAGCATTTCAGGTTTAAAAATTCATAGCCAGTGCTCTTGGCTGCCACACACAAGAGAAATATTGCTCGAGATGAACATCAAAGTCTGTCGGAAAGAGGAACCTCATTCGTCTCCCTTTCTCTCAGCCAACACCAAATTGCTGCGGAAGTCCGTTATGCCGGTGTGGTGTCGAGCGAGTCATGCCCCTCAATTTAAGTACCAAACATTCCTCCACTGTACCAGGGCCACCGACTCTGCAGGGCAGGCTCTGAAGACATAAATGGAGAATCCTGTTACAAACAACACGAAGAATGGAGAGCCCACAGCTGAGACATCCTCTCTTGCTGACACTTTATTGGGTCTGTGCATGGCAGCATCAACTCTTTACCTTACGCGTTTCGGCGCGCATGCGCCTTGTTCACAGGTGAGTCCTGTAATGTCCTAGTGGTCTGGTAATTTGAATAAAACCACTTTACCCAGCATGCACCAGTATTCAAATTAAATGTCTTGGAAAATCCTCTGTATTCCACGGAGCATTTCAGGTTTAAAAATTCATAGCCAGTGCTCTTGGCTGCCACACACAAGAGGAATATTGCTCGAGATGAAAATCAAAGTCTGTCGGAAAGAGGAACCTCCTTTATCTCCCTTTCTCTCAGCCAACACCCAATTGCTGCGGAAGTCCGTTATGCCGGTGTGGTGTCGAGCGAGTCATGCCCCTCAATTTAAGTACCAAACATTCCTCCACTTTACCGGGGCCACCGACTCTGCAGGGCAGGCTCTGAAGACAGGAATGGAGAATCCTGTTACAAACACGAAGAATGGAGAGCCCACAGCTGAGACATGCTCTCTTGCTGACACTTTTTTGGGTCTGTGCATGGCAGCATCAACTCTTTACCTTACGCGTTTCGGCGCGCATGCGCCTTGTTCACAGGTGAGTCCTGTAATGTCCTAGTGGTCTGGTAGTTTGAATAAAACCACTTTACCCAGCATGCACCAGTATTCAAATTAAATGTCTTGTAAAATCCTCTGTATTCCACGGAGCATTTCAGGTTTAAAAATTCATAGCCAGTGCTCTTGGCTGCCACACACAAGAGAAATATTGCTTGAGATGAACATCAAAGTCTGTTGGAAAGAGGAACCTCCTTCGTCTCCCTTTCTCTCAGCCAACACCAAATTGCTGCGGAAGTCCGTTATGCCGGTGTGGTGTCGAGCGAGTCATGCCCCTCAATTTAAGTACCAAACATTCCTCCATTTTACCGGGGCCACCGACTCTGCAGGGCAGGCTCTGAAGACAGGAATGGAGAATCCTGTTACAAACAACACGAAGAATGGAGAGCCCACAGCTGAGACATCCTCTCTTGCTGACACTTTATTGGGTCTGTGCATGGCAGCATCAACTCTTTACCTGACGCATTTCGGCGCGCATGCGCCTTGTTCACAGGTGAGTCCTGTAATGTCCTAGTGGTCTGGTAGTTTGAATAAAACCACTTTACCCAGCATGCACCAGTATTCAAATTAAATGTCTTGGAAAATCCTCTGTTTTCCACGGAGCATTTCAGGTTTAAAAATTCTAGCCAGTGCTCTTGGCTGCCACACACAAGAGAAATATTGCTCGAGATGAACATCAAAGTCTGTCGGAAAGAGGAACCTCCTTCGTCTCCCTTTCTCTCAGCCAACACCAAATTGCTGCGGAAGTCCGTTATGCCGGTGTGGTGTCGAGCGAGTCATGCCCCTCAATTTAAGTACAAAACATTCCTCCACTTTACCGGGGCCACCGACTCTGCAGGGCAGGCTCTGAAGACAGGAATGGAGAATCCTGTTACAAGCACGAAGAATGGAGAGCCCACAGCTGAGACATGCTCTCTTGCTGACACTTTATTGGGTCTGTGCATGGCAGCATCAACTCTTTACCTTACGCGTTTCGGCGCGCATGCGCCTTGTTCACAGGTGAGTCCTGTAATTTCCTAGTGGTCTGGTAGTTTGAATAAAACCACTTTACCCAGCATGCACCAGTATTCAAATTAAATGTCTTGGAAAATCATCTGTATTCCACGGAGCATTTCAGGTTTAAAAATTCATAGCCAGTGCTCTTGGCTGCCACACACAAGAGAAATATTGCTCGAGATGAACATCAAAGTCTGTCGGAAAGAGGAACCTCCATGGTCTCCCTTTCTCTCAGCCAAAACCAAATTGCTGTGGAAGTCCGTTATGCCGGTGTGGTGTTGAGCGAGTCATGCCCCTCAATTTAAGTACCTAACATTCCTCCACTTTACCGGGGCCACCGACTCTGCAGGGCAGGCTCTGAAGACAGGAATGGAGAATCCTGTTGCAAACAACACGAAGAATGGAGAGCCCACAGCTAAGACATCCTCTCTTGCTGACACTTTATTGGGTCTGTGCATGGCAGCATCAACTCTTTACCTTACGCGTTTCGGCGCGCATGCGCCTTGTTCACAGGTGAGTCCTGTAATGTCCTAGTGGTCTGGTAGTTTGAATAAAACCACTTTACCCAGCATGCACCAGTATTCAAATTAAATGTCTTTGAAAATCCTCTGTATTCCACGGAGCATTTCAGGTTTAAAAATTCATAGCCAGTGCTCTTGGCTGCCACACACAAGAGAAATATTGCTCGAGATGAACATCAAAGTCTGTCGGAAAGAGGAACCTCCTTCGTCTCCCTTTCTCTCAGCCAACACCAAATTGCTGCGGAAGTCCGTTATGCCGGTGTGGTGTCGAGCGAGTCATGCCCCTCAATTTAAGTACCAAATATTCCTCCACTTTACCGGGGCCACCGACTCTGCAGGGCAGGCTCTGAAGACAGGAATGGAGAATCCTGTTACAAACAACACGAAGAATGGAGAGCCCACAGCTGAGAAATCCTCTCTTGCTGACACTTTATTGGGTCTGTGCATGGCAGCATCAACTCTTTACCTTACGTGTTTCGGCGCGCATGCGCCTTGTTCACAGGTGAGTCCTGTAATGTCCTAGTGGCCTGGTAGTTTGAATAAAACCACTTTACCCAGCATGCACCAGTATTCAAATTAAATGTCTTGGAAAATCCTCTGTATTCCACGGAGCATTTCAGGTTTAAAAATTCATAGCCAGTGCTCTTGGCTGCCACACACAAGAGAAATATTGCTCGAGATGAACATCAAAGTCTGTCGGAAAGAGGAACCTCCTTCGTCTCCCTTTCTCTCAGCCAAAACCAAATTGCTGCGGAAGTCCGTTATGCCGGTGTGGTGTCGAGCGAGTCATGCCCCTCAATTTAAGTACCAAACATTCCTCCACTTTACCGGGGCCACCGACTCTGCAGGGCAGGCTCTGAAGACAGGAATGGAGAATCCTGTTACAAACACGAAGAATGGAGAGCCCACAGCTGAGACATGCTCTCTTGCTGACACTTTATTGGGTCTGTGCATGGCAGCATCAACTCTTTACCTTACGCATTTCGGTGCGCAAGTGCCTTGTTCACAGGTGAGTCCTGTAATGTCCTAGTGATCTGGTAGTTTGAATAAAACCACTTTACCCAGCATGCACCAGTATTCAAATTAAATGTCTTGGAAAATCCTCTGTATTCCACGGAGCATTTCAGGTTTAAAAATTCATAGCCAGTGCTCTTGGCTGCCACACACAAGAGAAATATTGCTCGAGATGAACATCAAAGTCTGGCGGAAAGAGGACCCTCCTTCGTCTCCCTTTCTCTCAGCCAACACCAAATTGCTGCGGAAGTCCGTTATGCCGGTGTGGTGTCGAGCGAGTCATGCCCCTCAATTTAAGTACCAAACATTCCTCCACTTTACCGGGGCCACCGACTCTGCAGGGCAGGCTCTGAAGACAGGAATGGAGAATCCTGTTACAAACAAAACGAAGAATGGAGAGCCCACAGCTGAGACATCCTCTCTTGCTGACACTTTATTGGGTCTGTGCATGGCAGCATCAACTCTTTACCTTACGCGTTTCGGCGCGCATGCGCCTTGTTCACAGGTGAGTCCTGTAATGTCCTAGTGGTCTGGTAGTTTGAATAAAACCACTTTACCCAGCATGCACCAGTATTCAAATTAAATGTCTTGGAAAATATTCTGTATTCCACGGAGCATTTCAGGTTTAAAAATTCATAGCCAGTGCTCTTGGCTGCCACACACAAGAGAAATATTGCTCGAGATGAACATCAAAGTCTGTCGGAAAGAGGAACCTCCTTCGTCTCCCTTTCTCTCAGCCAACACCAAATTGCTGCGGAAGTCCGTTATGCTGGTGTGGTGTCGAGCGAGTCATGCCCCTCAATTTAAGTACAAAACATTCCTCCACTTTACCGGGGCCACCGACTCTGCAGGGCAGGCTCTGAAGACAGGAATGGAGAATCCTGTTACAAACACGAAGAATGGAGAGCCCACAGCTTAGACATGCTCTCTTGCTGACACTTTTTTGGGTCTGTGCATGGCAGCATCAACTCTTTACCTTACGCGTTTCAGCGCGCATGCGCCTTGTTCACAGGTGAGTCCTGTAATGTCCTAGTGGTCTGGTAGTTTGAATAAAACCACTTTACCCAGCATGCACCAGTATTCAAATTAAATGTCTTGGAAAATCCTCTGTATTCCACGGAGCATTTCAGGTTTAAAAATTCATAGCCAGTGCTCTTGGCTGCCACACACAAGAGAAATATTGCTCGAGATGAACATCAAAGTCTGTCGGAAAGAGGAACCTCATTCGTCTCCCTTTCTCTCAGCCAACACCAAATTGCTGCGGAAGTCCGTTATGCCGGTGTGGTGTCGAGCGAGTCATGCCCCTCAATTTAAGTACCAAACATTCCTCCACTGTACCAGGGCCACCGACTCTGCAGGGCAGGCTCTGAAGACATAAATGGAGAATCCTGTTACAAACAACACGAAGAATGGAGAGCCCACAGCTGAGACATCCTCTCTTGCTGACACTTTATTGGGTCTGTGCATGGCAGCATCAACTCTTTACCTTACGCGTTTCGGCGCGCATGCGCCTTGTTCACAGGTGAGTCCTGTAATGTCCTAGTGGTCTGGTAGTTTGAATAAAACCACTTTACCCAGCATGCACCAGTATTCAAATTAAATGTCTTGGAAAATCCTCTGTATTCCACGGAGCATTTCAGGTTTAAAAATTCATAGCCAGTGCTCTTGGCTGCCACACACAAGAGGAATATTGCTCGAGATGAAAATCAAAGTCTGTCGGAAAGAGGAACCTCCTTTATCTCCCTTTCTCTCAGCCAACACCCAATTGCTGCGGAAGTCCGTTATGCCGGTGTGGTGTCGAGCGAGTCATGCCCCTCAATTTAAGTACCAAACATTCCTCCACTTTACCGGGGCCACCGACTCTGCAGGGCAGGCTCTGAAGACAGGAATGGAGAATCCTGTTACAAACACGAAGAATGGAGAGCCCACAGCTGAGACATGCTCTCTTGCTGACACTTTTTTGGGTCTGTGCATGGCAGCATCAACTCTTTACCTTACGCGTTTCGGCGCGCATGCGCCTTGTTCACAGGTGAGTGCTGTAATGTCCTAGTGGTGTGGTAGTTTGAATAAAACCACTTTACCCAGCATGCACCAGTATTCAAATTAAATGTCTTGTAAAATCCTCTGTATTCCACGGAGCATTTCAGGTTTAAAAATTCATAGCCAGTGCTCTTGGCTGCCACACACAAGAGAAATATTGCTTGAGATGAACATCAAAGTCTGTTGGAAAGAGGAACCTCCTTCGTCTCCCTTTCTCTCAGCCAACACCAAATTGCTGCGGAAGTCCGTTATGCCGGTGTGGTGTCGAGCGAGTCATGCCCCTCAATTTAAGTACCAAACATTCCTCCATTTTACCGGGGCCACCGACTCTGCAGGGCAGGCTCTGAAGACAGGAATGGAGAATCCTGTTACAAAC
Source organism: Lissotriton vulgaris (assembly GCF_964263255.1). Classification (NCBI taxonomy): domain Eukaryota; kingdom Metazoa; phylum Chordata; class Amphibia; order Caudata; family Salamandridae; genus Lissotriton; species Lissotriton vulgaris. The sequence continues at coordinate 1,237,025,594 of NC_141693.1, forward strand.
AACACGAAGAATGGAGAGCCCACAGCTGAGACATCCTCTCTTGCTGACACTTTATTGGGTCTGTGCATGGCAGCATCAACTCTTTACCTGACGCATTTCGGCGCGCATGCGCCTTGTTCACAGGTGAGTCCTGTAATGTCCTAGTGGTCTGGTAGTTTGAATAAAACCACTTTACCCAGCATGCACCAGTATTCAAATTAAATGTCTTGGAAAATCCTCTGTTTTCCACGGAGCATTTCAGGTTTAAAAATTCTAGCCAGTGCTCTTGGCTGCCACACACAAGAGAAATATTGCTCGAGATGAACATCAAAGTCTGTCGGAAAGAGGAACCTCCTTCGTCTCCCTTTCTCTCAGCCAACACCAAATTGCTGCGGAAGTCCGTTATGCCGGTGTGGTGTCGAGCGAGTCATGCCCCTCAATTTAAGTACAAAACATTCCTCCACTTTACCGGGGCCACCGACTCTGCAGGGCAGGCTCTGAAGACAGGAATGGAGAATCCTGTTACAAGCACGAAGAATGGAGAGCCCACAGCTGAGACATGCTCTCTTGCTGACACTTTATTGGGTCTGTGCATGGCAGCATCAACTCTTTACCTTACGCGTTTCGGCGCGCATGCGCCTTGTTCACAGGTGAGTCCTGTAATTTCCTAGTGGTCTGGTAGTTTGAATAAAACCACTTTACCCAGCATGCACCAGTATTCAAATTAAATGTCTTGGAAAATCCTCTGTATTCCACGGAGCATTTCAGGTTTAAAAATTCATAGCCAGTGCTCTTGGCTGCCACACACAAGAGAAATATTGCTCGAGATGAACATCAAAGTCTGTCGGAAAGAGGAACCTCCTTCGTCTCCCTTTCTCTCAGCCAAAACCAAATTGCTGCGGAAGTCCGTTATGCCGGTGTGGTGTTGAGCGAGTCATGCCCCTCAATTTAAGTACCAAACATTCCTCCACTTTACCGGGGCCACCGACTCTGCAGGGCAGGCTCTGAAGACAGGAATGGAGAATCCTGTTACAAACACGAAGAATGGAGAGCCAACAGCTGAGACATGCTCTCTTGCTGACACTTTATTGGGTCTGTGCATGGCAGCATCAACTCTTTACCTTACGCATTTCGGCGCGCAAGTGCCTTGTTCACAGGTGAGTCCTGTAATGTCCTAGTGGTCTGGTAGTTTGAATAAAACCACTTTACCCAGCATGCACCAGTATTCAAATTAAATGTCTTGGAAAATCCTCTGTATTCCACGGAGCATTTCAGGTTTAAAAATTCATAGCCAGTGCTCTTGGCTGCCACACACAAGAGAAATATTGCTCGAGATGAACATCAAAGTCTGTCGGAAAGAGGAACCTCCATGGTCTCCCTTTCTCTCAGCCAAAACCAAATTGCTGTGGAAGTCCGTTATGCCGGTGTGGTGTTGAGCGAGTCATGCCCCTCAATTTAAGTACCTAACATTCCTCCACTTTACCGGGGCCACCGACTCTGCAGGGCAGGCTCTGAAGACAGGAATGGAGAATCCTGTTGCAAACAACACGAAGAATGGAGAGCCCACAGCTAAGACATCCTCTCTTGCTGACACTTTATTGGGTCTGTGCATGGCAGCATCAACTCTTTACCTTACGCGTTTCGGCGCGCATGCGCCTTGTTCACAGGTGAGTCCTGTAATGTCCTAGTGGTCTGGTAGTTTGAATAAAACCACTTTACCCAGCATGCACCAGTATTCAAATTAAATGTCTTTGAAAATCCTCTGTATTCCACGGAGCATTTCAGGTTTAAAAATTCATAGCCAGTGCTCTTGGCTGCCACACACAAGAGAAATATTGCTCGAGATGAACATCAAAGTCTGTCGGAAAGAGGAACCTCCTTCGTCTCCCTTTCTCTCAGCCAACACCAAATTGCTGCGGAAGTCCGTTATGCCGGTGTGGTGTCGAGCGAGTCATGCCCCTCAATTTAAGTACCAAATATTCCTCCACTTTACCGGGGCCACCGACTCTGCAGGGCAGGCTCTGAAGACAGGAATGGAGAATCCTGTTACAAACACGAAGAATGGAGAGCCCACAGCTGAGACATGCTCTCTTGCTGACACTTTATTGGGTCTGTGCATGGCAGCATCAACTCTTTACCTTACGCATTTCGGTGCGCAAGTGCCTTGTTCACAGGTGAGTCCTGTAATGTCCTAGTGGTCTGGTAGTTTGAATAAAACCACTTTACCCAGCATGCACCAGTATTCAAATTAAATGTCTTGGAAAATCCTCTGTATTCCACGGAGCATTTCAGGTTTAAAAATTCATAGCCAGTGCTCTTGGCTGCCACACACAAGAGAAATATTGCTCGAGATGAACATCAAAGTCTGGCGGAAAGAGGACCCTCCTTCGTCTCCCTTTCTCTCAGCCAACACCAAATTGCTGCGGAAGTCCGTTATGCCGGTGTGGTGTCGAGCGAGTCATGCCCCTCAATTTAAGTACCAAACATTCCTCCACTTTACCGGGGCCACCGACTCTGCAGGGCAGGCTCTGAAGACAGGAATGGAGAATCCTGTTACAAACAAAACGAAGAATGGAGAGCCCACAGCTGAGACATCCTCTCTTGCTGACACTTTATTGGGTCTGTGCATGGCAGCATCAACTCTTTACCTTACGCGTTTCGGCGCGCATGCGCCTTGTTCACAGGTGAGTCCTGTAATGTCCTAGTGGTCTGGTAGTTTGAATAAAACCACTTTACCCAGCATGCACCAGTATTCAAATTAAATGTCTTGGAAAATCCTCTGTATTCCACGGAGCATTTCAGGTTTAAAAATTCATAGCCAGTGCTCTTGGCTGCCACACACAAGAGAAATATTACTCGAGATGAACCACAAAGTCTGTCGTTAAAGAGGAACCTCCTTCGTCTCCCTTTCTCTCAGCCAACACCAAATTGCTGCGGAAGTCCGTTATGCCGGTGTGGTGTTGAGCGAGTCATGCCCCTCAATTTAAGTACCAAACATTCCTCCACTTTACCGGGGCCACCGACTCTGCAGGGCAGGCTCTGAAGACAGGAATGGAGAATCCTGTTACAAACACGAAGAATGGAGAGCCCACAGCTGAGACATGCTCTCTTGCTGACACTTTTTTGGGTCTCTGCATGGCAGCATCAACTCTTTACCTTACGCGTTTCGGCGCGCATGCGCCTTGTTCACAGGTGAGTCCTGTAATGTCCTAGTGGTCTGGTAGTTTGAATAAAACCACTTTACCCAGCATGCACCAGTATTCAAATTAAATGTCTTGTAAAATCCTCTGTATTCCACGGAGCATTTCAGGTTTAAAAATTCATAGCCAGTGCTCTTGGCTGCCACACACAAGAGAAATATTGCTTGAGATGAACATCAAAGTCTGTTGGAAAGAGGAACCTCCTTCGTCTCCCTTTCTCTCAGCCAACACCAAATTGCTGCGGAAGTCCGTTATGCCGGTGTGGTGTCGAGCGAGTCATGCCCCTCAATTTAAGTACCAAACATTCCTCCATTTTACCGGGGCCACCGACTCTGCAGGGCAGGCTCTGAAGACAGGAATGGAGAATCCTGTTACAAACAACACGAAGAATGGAGAGCCCACAGCTGAGACATCCTCTCTTGCTGACACTTTATTGGGTCTGTGCATGGCAGCATCAACTCTTTACCTGACGCATTTCGGCGCGCATGCGCCTTGTTCACAGGTGAGTCCTGTAATGTCCTAGTGGTCTGGTAGTTTGAATAAAACCACTTTACCCAGCATGCACCAGTATTCAAATTAAATGTCTTGGAAAATCCTCTGTTTTCCACGGAGCATTTCAGGTTTAAAAATTCTAGCCAGTGCTCTTGGCTGCCACACACAAGAGAAATATTGCTCGAGATGAACATCAAAGTCTGTCGGAAAGAGGAACCTCCTTCGTCTCCCTTTCTCTCAGCCAACACCAAATTGCTGCGGAAGTCCGTTATGCCGGTGTGGTGTCGAGCGAGTCATGCCCCTCAATTTAAGTACAAAACATTCCTCCACTTTACCGGGGCCACCGACTCTGCAGGGCAGGCTCTGAAGACAGGAATGGAGAATCCTGTTACAAGCACGAAGAATGGAGAGCCCACAGCTGAGACATGCTCTCTTGCTGACACTTTATTGGGTCTGTGCATGGCAGCATCAACTCTTTACCTTACGCGTTTCGGCGCGCATGCGCCTTGTTCACAGGTGAGTCCTGTAATTTCCTAGTGGTCTGGTAGTTTGAATAAAACCACTTTACCCAGCATGCACCAGTATTCAAATTAAATGTCTTGGAAAATCCTCTGTATTCCACGGAGCATTTCAGGTTTAAAAATTCATAGCCAGTGCTCTTGGCTGCCACACACAAGAGAAATATTGCTCGAGATGAACATCAAAGTCTGTCGGAAAGAGGAACCTCCTTCGTCTCCCTTTCTCTCAGCCAAAACCAAATTGCTGCGGAAGTCCGTTATGCCGGTGTGGTGTTGAGCGAGTCATGCCCCTCAATTTAAGTACCAAACATTCCTCCACTTTACCGGGGCCACCGACTCTGCAGGGCAGGCTCTGAAGACAGGAATGGAGAATCCTGTTACAAACACGAAGAATGGAGAGCCAACAGCTGAGACATGCTCTCTTGCTGACACTTTATTGGGTCTGTGCATGGCAGCATCAACTCTTTACCTTACGCATTTCGGCGCGCAAGTGCCTTGTTCACAGGTGAGTCCTGTAATGTCCTAGTGGTCTGGTAGTTTGAATAAAACCACTTTACCCAGCATGCACCAGTATTCAAATTAAATGTCTTGGAAAATCCTCTGTATTCCACGGAGCATTTCAGGTTTAAAAATTCATAGCCAGTGCTCTTGGCTGCCACACACAAGAGAAATATTGCTCGAGATGAACATCAAAGTCTGTCGGAAAGAGGAACCTCCATGGTCTCCCTTTCTCTCAGCCAAAACCAAATTGCTGTGGAAGTCCGTTATGCCGGTGTGGTGTTGAGCGAGTCATGCCCCTCAATTTAAGTACCTAACATTCCTCCACTTTACCGGGGCCACCGACTCTGCAGGGCAGGCTCTGAAGACAGGAATGGAGAATCCTGTTGCAAACAACACGAAGAATGGAGAGCCCACAGCTGAGACATCCTCTCTTGCTGACACTTTATTGGGTCTGTGCATGGCAGCATCAACTCTTTACCTTACGCGTTTCGGCGCGCATGCGCCTTGTTCACAGGTGAGTCCTGTAATGTCCTAGTGGTCTGGTAGTTTGAATAAAACCACTTTACCCAGCATGCACCAGTATTCAAATTAAATGTCTTGGAAAATCCTCTGTATTCCACGGAGCATTTCAGGTTTAAAAATTCATAGCCAGTGCTCTTGGCTGCCACACACAAGAGAAATATTACTCGAGATGAACCACAAAGTCTGTCGTTAAAGAGGAACCTCCTTCGTCTCCCTTTCTCTCAGCCAACACCAAATTGCTGCGGAAGTCCGTTATGCCGGTGTGGTGTTGAGCGAGTCATGCCCCTCAATTTAAGTACAAAACATTCCTCCACTTTACCGGGGCCACCGACTCTGCAGGGCAGGCTCTGAAGACAGGAATGGAGAATCCTGTTACAAACACGAAGAATGGAGAGCCCACAGCTGAGACATGCTCTCTTGCTGACACTTTTTTGGGTCTCTGCATGGCAGCATCAACTCTTTACCTTACGCGTTTCGGCGCGCATGCGCCTTGTTCACAGGTGAGTCCTGTAATGTCCTAGTGGTCTGGTAGTTTGAATAAAACCACTTTACCCAGCATGCACCAGTATTCAAATTAAATGTCTTGTAAAATCCTCTGTATTCCACGGAGCATTTCAGGTTTAAAAATTCATAGCCAGTGCTCTTGGCTGCCACACACAAGAGAAATATTGCTTGAGATGAACATCAAAGTCTGGCGGAAAGAGGACCCTCCTTCGTCTCCCTTTCTCTCAGCCAACACCAAATTGCTGCGGAAGTCCGTTATGCCGGTGTGGTGTCGAGCGAGTCATGCCCCTCAATTTAAGTACCAAACATTCCTCCATTTTACCGGGGCCACCGACTCTGCAGGGCAGGCTCTGAAGACAGGAATGGAGAATCCTGTTACAAACAAAACGAAGAATGGAGATCCCACAGCTGAGACATCCTCTCTTGCTGACACTTTATTGGGTCTGTGCATGGCAGCATCAACTCTTTACCTGACGCATTTCGGCGCGCATGCGCCTTGTTCACAGGTGAGTCCTGTAATGTCCTAGTGGTCTGGTAGTTTGAATAAAACCACTTTACCCAGCATGCACCAGTATTCAAATTAAATGTCTTGGAAAATCCTCTGTTTTCCACGGAGCATTTCAGGTTTAAAAATTCTAGCCAGTGCTCTTGGCTGCCACACACAAGAGAAATATTGCTCGAGATGAACATCAAAGTCTGTCGGAAAGAGGAACCTCCTTCGTCTCCCTTTCTCTCAGCCAACACCAAATTGCTGCGGAAGTCCGTTATGCCGGTGTGGTGTCGAGCGAGTCATGCCCCTCAATTTAAGTACAAAACATTCCTCCACTTTACCGGGGCCACCGACTCTGCAGGGCAGGCTCTGAAGACAGGAATGGAGAATCCTGTTACAAGCACGAAGAATGGAGAGCCCACAGCTGAGACATGCTCTCTTGCTGACACTTTATTGGGTCTGTGCATGGCAGCATCAACTCTTTACCTTACGCGTTTCGGCGAGCATGCGCCTTGTTCACAGGTGAGTCCTGTAATGTCCTAGTGGTCTGGTAGTTTGAATAAAACCACTTTACCCAGCATGCACCAGTATTCAAATTAAATGTCTTGGAAAATCCTCTGTATTCCACGGAGCATTTCAGGTTTAAAAATTCATAGCCAGTGCTCTTGGCTGCCACACACAAGAGAAATATTGCTCGAGATGAACATCAAAGTCTGTCGGAAAGAGGAACCTCCATGGTCTCCCTTTCTCTCAGCCAAAACCAAATTGCTGTGGAAGTCCGTTATGCCGGTGTGGTGTTGAGCGAGTCATGCCCCTCAATTTAAGTACCTAACATTCCTCCACTTTACCGGGGCCACCGACTCTGCAGGGCAGGCTCTGAAGACAGGAATGGAGAATCCTGTTGCAAACAACACGAAGAATGGAGAGCCCACAGCTAAGACATCCTCTCTTGCTGACACTTTATTGGGTCTGTGCATGGCAGCATCAACTCTTTACCTTACGCGTTTCGGCGCGCATGCGCCTTGTTCACAGGTGAGTCCTGTAATGTCCTAGTGGTCTGGTAGTTTGAATAAAACCACTTTACCCAGCATGCACCAGTATTCAAATTAAATGTCTTTGAAAATCCTCTGTATTCCACGGAGCATTTCAGGTTTAAAAATTCATAGCCAGTGCTCTTGGCTGCCACACACAAGAGAAATATTGCTCGAGATGAACATCAAAGTCTGTCGGAAAGAGGAACCTCCTTCGTCTCCCTTTCTCTCAGCCAACACCAAATTGCTGCGGAAGTCCGTTATGCCGGTGTGGTGTCGAGCGAGTCATGCCCCTCAATTTAAGTACCTAACATTCCTCCACTTTACCGGGGCCACCGACTCTGCAGGGCAGGCTCTGAAGACAGGAATGGAGAATCCTGTTACAAACAACACGAAGAATGGAGAGCCCACAGCTGAGAAATCCTCTCTTGCTGACACTTTATTGGGTCTGTGCATGGCAGCATCAACTCTTTACCTTACGTGTTTCGGCGCGCATGCGCCTTGTTCACAGGTGAGTCCTGTAATGTCCTAGTGGTCTGGTAGTTTGAATAAAACCACTTTACCCAGCATGCACCAGTATTCAAATTAAATGTCTTGGAAAATCCTCTGTATTCCACGGAGCATTTCAGGTTTAAAAATTCATAGCCAGTGCTCTTGGCTGCCACACACAAGAGAAATATTGCTCGAGATGAACATCAAAGTCTGTCGGAAAGAGGAACCTCCTTCGTCTCCCTTTCTCTCAGCCAAAACCAAATTGCTGCGGAAGTCCGTTATGCCGGTGTGGTGTCGAGCGAGTCATGCCCCTCAATTTAAGTACCAAATATTCCTCCACTTTACCGGGGCCACCGACTCTGCAGGGCAGGCTCTGAAGACAGGAATGGAGAATCCTGTTACAAACAACACGAAGAATGGAGAGCCCACAGCTGAGAAATCCTCTCTTGCTGACACTTTATTGGGTCTGTGCATGGCAGCATCAACTCTTTACCTTACGTGTTTCGGCGCGCATGCGCCTTGTTCACAGGTGAGTCCTGTAATGTCCTAGTGGTCTGGTAGTTTGAATAAAACCACTTTACCCAGCATGCACCAGTATTCAAATTAAATGTCTTGGAAAATCCTCTGTATTCCACGGAGCATTTCAGGTTTAAAAATTCATAGCCAGTGCTCTTGGCTGCCACACACAAGAGAAATATTGCTCGAGATGAACATCAAAGTCTGTCGGAAAGAGGAACCTCCTTCGTCTCCCTTTCTCTCAGCCATCACCAAATTGCTGCGGAAGTCCGTTATGCCGGTGTGGTGTCGAGCGAGTCATGCCCCTCAATTTAAGTACCAAACATTCCTCCACTTTACCGGGGCCACCGACTCTGCAGGGCAGGCTCTGAAGACAGGAATGGAGAATCCTGTTACAAACAAAACGAAGAATGGAGAGCCCACAGCTGAGACATGCTCTCTTGCTGACACTTTATTGGGTCTGTGCATGGCAGCATCAACTCTTTACCTTACGCATTTCGGCGCGCAAGCGCCTTGTTCACAGGTGAGTCCTGTAATGTCCTAGTGATCTGGTAGTTTGAATAAAACCACTTTACCCAGCATGCACCAGTATTCAAATTAAATGTCTTGGAAAATCCTCTGTATTCCACGGAGCATTTCAGGTTTAAAAATTCATAGCCAGTGCTCTTGGCTGCCACACACAAGAGAAATATTGCTCGAGATGAACATCAAAGTCTGGCGGAAAGAGGACCCTCCTTCGTCTCCCTTTCTCTCAGCCAACACCAAATTGCTGCGGAAGTCCGTTATGCTGGTGTGGTGTCGAGCGAGTCATGCCCCTCAATTTAAGTACAAAACATTCCTCCACTTTACCGGGGCCACCGACTCTGCAGGGCAGGCTCTGAAACAGGAATGGAGAATCCTGTTACAAACACGAAGAATGGAGAGCCCACAGCTTAGACATGCTCTCTTGCTGACACTTTTTTGGGTCTGTGCATGGCAGCATCAACTCTTTACCTTACGCGTTTCGGCGCGCATGCGCCTTGTTCACAGGTGAGTCCTGTAATGTCCTAGTGGTCTGGTAGTTTGAATAAAACCACTTTACCCAGCATGCACCAGTATTCAAATTAAATGTCTTGGAAAATATTCTGTATTCCACGGAGCATTTCAGGTTTAAAAATTCATAGCCAGTGCTCTTGGCTGCCACACACAAGAGAAATATTGCTCGAGATGAACATCAAAGTCTGTCGGAAAGAGGAACCTCCTTCGTCTCCCTTTCTCTCAGCCAACACCAAATTGCTGCGGAAGTCCGTTATGCCGGTGTGGTGTCGAGCGAGTCATGCCCCTCAATTTAAGTACCAAACATTCCTCCACTGTACCGGGGCCACCGACTCTGCAGGGCAGGCTCTGAAGACATAAATGGAGAATCCTGTTACAAACAACACGAAGAATGGAGAGCCCACAGCTGAGACATGCTCTCTTGCTGACACTTTATTGGGTCTGTGCATGGCAGCATCAACTCTTTACCTTACGCGTTTCGGCGCGCATGCGCCTTGTTCACAGGTGAGTCCTGTAATGTCCTAGTGGTCTGGTAGTTTGAATAAAACCACTTTACCCAGCATGCACCAGTATTCTAATTAAATGTCTTGGAAAATCCTCTGTATTCCACGGAGCATTTCAGGTTTAAAAATTCATAGCCAGTGCTCTTGGCTGCCACACACAAGAGAAATATTGCTTGAGATGAACATCAAAGTCTGTTGGAAAGAGGAACCTCCTTCGTCTCCCTTTCTCTCAGCCAACACCAAATTGCTGCGGAAGTCCGTTATGCCGGTGTGGTGTCGAGCGAGTCATGCCCCTCAATTTAAGTACCAAACATTCCTCCATTTTACCGGGGCCACCGACTCTGCAGGGCAGGCTCTGAAGACAGGAATGGAGAATCCTGTTACAAACAACACGAAGAATGGAGAGCCCACAGCTGAGACATCCTCTCTTGCTGACACTTTATTGGGTCTGTGCATGGCAGCATCAACTCTTTACCTGACGCATTTCGGCGCGCATGCGCCTTGTTCACAGGTGAGTCCTGTAATGTCCTAGTGGTCTGGTAGTTTGAATAAAACCACTTTACCCAACATGCACCAGTATTCAAATTAAATGTCTTGGAAAATCCTCTGTTTTCCACGGAGCATTTCAGGTTTAAAAATTCTAGCCAGTGCTCTTGGCTGCCACACACAAGAGAAATATTGCTCGAGATGAACATCAAAGTCTGTCGGAAAGAGGAACCTCCTTCGTCTCCCTTTCTCTCAGCCAACACCAAATTGCTGCGGAAGTCCGTTATGCCGGTGTGGTGTCGAGCGAGTCATGCCCCTCAATTTAAGTACAAAACATTCCTCCACTTTACCGGGGCCACCGACTCTGCAGGGCAGGCTCTGAAGACAGGAATGGAGAATCCTGTTACAAGCACGAAGAATGGAGAGCCCACAGCTGAGACATGCTCTCTTGCTGACACTTTATTGGGTCTGTGCATGGCAGCATCAACTCTTTACCTTACGCGTTTCGGCGCGCATGCGCCTTGTTCACAGGTGAGTCCTGTAATTTCCTAGTGGTCTGGTAGTTTGAATAAAACCACTTTACCCAGCATGCACCAGTATTCAAATTAAATGTCTTGGAAAATCCTCTGTATTCCACGGAGCATTTCAGGTTTAAAAATTCATAGCCAGTGCTCTTGGCTGCCACACACAAGAGAAATATTGCTCGAGATGAACATCAAAGTCTGTCGGAAAGAGGAACCTCCTTCGTCTCCCTTTCTCTCAGCCAAAACCAAATTGCTGCGGAAGTCCGTTATGCCGGTGTGGTGTTGAGCGAGTCATGCCCCTCAATTTAAGTACCAAACATTCCTCCACTTTACCGGGGCCACCGACTCTGCAGGGCAGGCTCTGAAGACAGGAATGGAGAATCCTGTTACAAACACGAAGAATGGAGAGCCAACAGCTGAGACATGCTCTCTTGCTGACACTTTATTGGGTCTGTGCATGGCAGCATCAACTCTTTACCTTACGCATTTCGGCGCGCAAGTGCCTTGTTCACAGGTGAGTCCTGTAATGTCCTAGTGGTCTGGTAGTTTGAATAAAACCACTTTACCCAGCATGCACCAGTATTCAAATTAAATGTCTTGGAAAATCCTCTGTATTCCACGGAGCATTTCAGGTTTAAAAATTCATAGCCAGTGCTCTTGGCTGCCACACACAAGAGAAATATTGCTCGAGATGAACATCAAAGTCTGTCGGAAAGAGGAACCTCCATGGTCTCCCTTTCTCTCAGCCAAAACCAAATTGCTGTGGAAGTCCGTTATGCCGGTGTGGTGTTGAGCGAGTCATGCCCCTCAATTTAAGTACCTAACATTCCTCCACTTTACCGGGGCCACCGACTCTGCAGGGCAGGCTCTGAAGACAGGAATGGAGAATCCTGTTGCAAACAACACGAAGAATGGAGAGCCCACAGCTAAGACATCCTCTCTTGCTGACACTTTATTGGGTCTGTGCATGGCAGCATCAACTCTTTACCTTACGCGTTTCGGCGCGCATGCGCCTTGTTCACAGGTGAGTCCTGTAATGTCCTAGTGGTCTGGTAGTTTGAATAAAACCACTTTACCCAGCATGCACCAGTATTCAAATTAAATGTCTTTGAAAATCCTCTGTATTCCACGGAGCATTTCAGGTTTAAAAATTCATAGCCAGTGCTCTTGGCTGCCACACACAAGAGAAATATTGCTCGAGATGAACATCAAAGTCTGTCGGAAAGAGGAACCTCCTTCGTCTCCCTTTCTCTCAGCCAACACCAAATTGCTGCGGAAGTCCGTTATGCCGGTGTGGTGTCGAGCGAGTCATGCCCCTCAATTTAAGTACCAAATATTCCTCCACTTTACCGGGGCCACCGACTCTGCAGGGCAGGCTCTGAAGACAGGAATGGAGAATCCTGTTACAAACACGAAGAATGGAGAGCCCACAGCTGAGACATGCTCTCTTGCTGACACTTTATTGGGTCTGTGCATGGCAGCATCAACTCTTTACCTTACGCATTTCGGTGCGCAAGTGCCTTGTTCACAGGTGAGTCCTGTAATGTCCTAGTGGTCTGGTAGTTTGAATAAAACCACTTTACCCAGCATGCACCAGTATTCAAATTAAATGTCTTGGAAAATCCTCTGTATTCCACGGAGCATTTCAGGTTTAAAAATTCATAGCCAGTGCTCTTGGCTGCCACACACAAGAGAAATATTGCTCGAGATGAACATCAAAGTCTGGCGGAAAGAGGACCCTCCTTCGTCTCCCTTTCTCTCAGCCAACACCAAATTGCTGCGGAAGTCCGTTATGCCGGTGTGGTGTCGAGCGAGTCATGCCCCTCAATTTAAGTACCAAACATTCCTCCACTTTACCGGGGCCACAGACTCTGCAGGGCAGGCTCTGAAGACAGGAATGGAGAATCCTGTTACAAACAAAACGAAGAATGGAGAGCCCACAGCTGAGACATCCTCTCTTGCTGACACTTTATTGGGTCTGTGCATGGCAGCATCAACTCTTTACCTTACGCGTTTCGGCGCGCATGCGCCTTGTTCACAGGTGAGTCCTGTAATGTCCTAGTGGTCTGGTAGTTTGAATAAAACCACTTTACCCAGCATGCACCAGTATTCAAATTAAATGTCTTGGAAAATATTCTGTATTCCACGGAGCATTTCAGGTTTAAAAATTCATAGCCAGTGCTCTTGGCTGCCACACACAAGAGAAATATTGCTCGAGATGAACATCAAAGTCTGTCGGAAAGAGGAACCTCCTTCGTCTCCCTTTCTCTCAGCCAACACCAAATTGCTGCGGAAGTCCGTTATGCTGGTGTGGTGTCGAGCGAGTCATGCCCCTCAATTTAAGTACAAAACATTCCTCCACTTTACCGAGGCCACCGACTCTGCAGGGCAGGCTCTGAAGACAGGAATGGAGAATCCTGTTACAAACACGAAGAATGGAGAGCCCACAGCTTAGACATGCTCTCTTGCTGACACTTTTTTGGGTCTGTGCATGGCAGCATCAACTCTTTACCTTACGCGTTTCGGCGCGCATGCGCCTTGTTCACAGGTGAGTCCTGTAATGTCCTAGTGGTCTGGTAGTTTGAATAAAACCACTTTACCCAGCATGCACCAGTATTCAAATTAAATGTCTTGGAAAATCCTCTGTATTCCACGGAGCATTTCAGGTTTAAAAATTCATAGCCAGTGCTCTTGGCTGCCACACACAAGAGAAATATTGCTCGAGATGAACATCAAAGTCTGTCGGAAAGAGGAACCTCATTCGTCTCCCTTTCTCTCAGCCAACACCAAATTGCTGCGGAAGTCCGTTATGCCGGTGTGGTGTCGAGCGAGTCATGCCCCTCAATTTAAGTACCAAACATTCCTCCACTGTACCAGGGCCACAGACTCTGCAGGGCAGGCTCTGAAGACATAAATGGAGAATCCTGTTACAAACAACACGAAGAATGGAGAGCCCACAGCTGAGACATCCTCTCTTGCTGACACTTTATTGGGTCTGTGCATGGCAGCATCAACTCTTTACCTTACGCGTTTCGGCGCGCATGCGCCTTGTTCACAGGTGAGTCCTGTAATGTCCTAGTGGTCTGGTAGTTTGAATAAAACCACTTTACCCAGCATGCACCAGTATTCAAATTAAATGTCTTGGAAAATCCTCTGTATTCCACGGAGCATTTCAGGTTTAAAAATTCATAGCCAGTGCTCTTGGCTGCCACACACAAGAGGAATATTGCTCGAGATGAAAATCAAAGTCTGTCGGAAAGAGGAACCTCCTTTATCTCCCTTTCTCTCAGCCAACACCCAATTGCTGCGGAAGTCCGTTATGCCGGTGTGGTGTCGAGCGAGTCATGCCCCTCAATTTAAGTACCAAACATTCCTCCACTTTACCGGGGCCACCGACTCTGCAGGGCAGGCTCTGAAGACAGGAATGGAGAATCCTGTTACAAACAACACAAAGAATGGAGAGCCCACAGCTGAGACATCCTCTCTTGCTGACACTTTATTGGGTCTGTGCATGGCAGCATCAACTCTTTACCTTACGCATTTCGGCGCGCATGCGCCTTGTTCACAGGTGAGTCCTGTAATGTCCTAGTGGTCTGGTACTTTGAATAAAACCACTTTACCCAGCATGCACCAGTATTCAAATTAAATGTCTTGGAAAATCCTCTGTATTCCACGGAGCATTTCAGGTTTAAAAATGCATAGCCAGTGCTCTTGGCTGCCACACACATGAGAAATATTGCTCGAGATGAACATCAAAGTCTGTCGGAAAGAGGAACCTCCTTCGTCTCCCTTTCTCTCAGCCAACACCAAATTGCTGCGGAAGTCCGTTATGCCGGTGTGGTGTTGAGGGAGTCATGCCCCTCAATTTAAGTACAAAACATTCCTCCACTTTACCGGGGCCGCCGACTCTGCAGGGCAGGCTCTGAAGACAGGAATGGAGAATCCTGTTACAAACACGAAGAATGGAGAGCCCACAGCTGAGACATGCTCTCTTGCTGACACTTTTTTGGGTCTGTGCATGGCAGCATCAACTCTTTACCTTACGCGTTTCGGCGCGCATGCGCCTTGTTCACAGGTGAGTCCTGTAATGTCCTAGTGGTCTGGTAGTTTGAATAAAACCACTTTACCCAGCATGCACCAGTATTCAAATTAAATGTCTTGGAAAATCCTCTGTATTCCACGGAGCATTTCAGGTTTAAAAATTCATAGCCAGTGCTCTTGGCTGCCACACACAAGAGAAATATTGCTTGAGATGAACATCAAAGTTTGTCGGAAAGAGGAACCTCCTTCGTTTCCCTTTCTCTCAGCCAACACCAAATTGCTGCGGAAGTCCGTTATGCCGGTGTGGTGTCGAGCGAGTCATGCCCCTCAATTTAAGTACCAAACATTCCTCCACTTTACCGGGGCCACCGACTCTGCAGGGCAGGCTCTGAAGACAGGAATGGAGAATCCTGTTACAAACAACACGAAGAATGGAGAGCCCACAGCTGAGACATGCTCTCTTGCTGACACTTTATTGGGTATGTGCATGGCAGCATCAACTCTTTACCTTACGCATTTCGGTGCGCAAGTGCCTTGTTCACAGGTGAGTCCTGTAATGTCCTAGTGGTCTGGTAGTTTGAATAAAACCACTTTACCCAGCATGCACCAGTATTCAAATTAAATGTCTTGGAAAATCCTCTGTATTCCACGGAGCATTTCAGGTTTAAAAATTCATAGCCAGTGCTCTTGGCTGCCACACACAAGAGAAATATTGCTCGAGATGAACATCAAAGTCTGGCGGAAAGAGGACCCTCCTTCGTCTCCCTTTCTCTCAGCCAACACCAAATTGCTGCGGAAGTCCGTTATGCCGGTGTGGTGTCGAGCAAGTCATGCCCCTCAATTTAAGTACCAAACATTCCTCCACTTTACCGGGGCCACCGACTCTGCAGGGCAGGCTCTGAAGACAGGAATGGAGAATCCTGTTACAAACAAAACGAAGAATGGAGAGCCCACAGCTGAGACATCCTCTCTTGCTGACACTTTATTGGGTCTGTGCATGGCAGCATCAACTCTTTACCTTACGCGATTCGGCGCGCATGCGCCTTGTTCACAGGTGAGTCCTGTAATGTCCTAGTGGTCTGGTAGTTTGAATAAAACCACTTTACCCAGCATGCACCAGTATTCAAATTAAATGTCTTGGAAAATATTCTGTATTCCACGGAGCATTTCAGGTTTAAAAATTCATAGCCAGTGCTCTTGGCTGCCACACACAAGAGAAATATTGCTCGAGATGAACATCAAAGTCTGTCGGAAAGAGGAACCTCCTTCGTCTCCCTTTCTCTCAGCCAACACCAAATTGCTGCGGAAGTCCGTTATGCTGGTGTGGTGTCGAGCGAGTCATGCCCCTCAATTTAAGTACAAAACATTCCTCCACTTTACCGGGGCCACCGACTCTGCAGGGCAGGCTCTGAAGACAGGAATGGAGAATCCTGTTACAAACACGAAGAATGGAGAGCCCACAGCTTAGACATGCTCTCTTGCTGACACTTTTTTGGGTCTGTGCATGGCAGCATCAACTCTTTACCTTACGCGTTTCGGCGCGCATGCGCCTTGTTCACAGGTGAGTCCTGTAATGTCCTAGTGGTCTGGTAGTTTGAATAAAACCACTTTACCCAGCATGCACCAGTATTCAAATTAAATGTCTTGGAAAATCCTCTGTATTCCACGGAGCATTTCAGGTTTAAAAATTCATAGCCAGTGCTCTTGGCTGCCACACACAAGAGAAATATTGCTCGAGATGAACATCAAAGTCTGTCGGAAAGAGGAACCTCATTCGTCTCCCTTTCTCTCAGCCAACACCAAATTGCTGCGGAAGTCCGTTATGCCGGTGTGGTGTCGAGCGAGTCATGCCCCTCAATTTAAGTACCAAACATTCCTCCACTGTACCAGGGCCACCGACTCTGCAGGGCAGGCTCTGAAGACATAAATGGAGAATCCTGTTACAAACAACACGAAGAATGGAGAGCCCACAGCTGAGACATCCTCTCTTGCTGACACTTTATTGGGTCTGTGCATGGCAGCATCAACTCTTTACCTTACGCGTTTCGGCGCGCATGCGCCTTGTTCACAGGTGAGTCCTGTAATGTCCTAGTGGTCTGGTAGTTTGAATAAAACCACTTTACCCAGCATGCACCAGTATTCAAATTAAATGTCTTGGAAAATCCTCTGTATTCCACGGAGCATTTCAGGTTTAAAAATTCATAGCCAGTGCTCTTGGCTGCCACACACAAGAGGAATATTGCTCGAGATGAAAATCAAAGTCTGTCGGAAAGAGGAACCTCCTTTATCTCCCTTTCTCTCAGCCAACACCCAATTGCTGCGGAAGTCCGTTATGCCGGTGTGGTGTCGAGCGAGTCATGCCCCTCAATTTAAGTACCAAACATTCCTCCACTTTACCGGGGCCACCGACTCTGCAGGGCAGGCTCTGAAGACAGGAATGGAGAATCCTGTTACAAACAACACAAAGAATGGAGAGCCCACAGCTGAGACATCCTCTCTTGCTGACACTTTATTGGGTCTGTGCATGGCAGCATCAACTCTTTACCTTACGCATTTCGGCGCGCATGCGCCTTGTTCACAGGTGAGTCCTGTAATGTCCTAGTGGTCTGGTACTTTGAATAAAACCACTTTACCCAGCATGCACCAGTATTCAAATTAAATGTCTTGGAAAATCCTCTGTATTCCACGGAGCATTTCAGGTTTAAAAATGCATAGCCAGTGCTCTTGGCTGCCATACACATGAGAAATATTGCTCGAGATGAACATCAAAGTCTGTCGGAAAGAGGAACCTCCTTCGTCTCCCTTTCTCTCAGCCAACACCAAATTGCTGCGGAAGTCCGTTATGCCGGTGTGGTGTTGAGGGAGTCATGCCCCTCAATTTAAGTACAAAACATTCCTCCACTTTACCGGGGCCACCGACTCTGCAGGGCAGGCTCTGAAGACAGGAATGGAGAATCCTGTTACAAACACGAAGAATGGAGAGCCCACAGCTGAGACATGCTCTCTTGCTGACACTTTTTTGGGTCTGTGCATGGCAGCATCAACTCTTTACCTTACGCGTTTCGGCGCGCATGCGCCTTGTTCACAGGTGAGTCCTGTAATTTCCTAGTGGTCTGGTAGTTTGAATAAAACCACTTTACCCAGCATGCACCAGTATTCAAATTAAATGTCTTGGAAAATCCTCTGTATTCCACGGAGCATTTCAGGTTTAAAAATTCATAGCCAGTGCTCTTGGCTGCCACACACAAGAGAAATATTGCTCGAGATGAACATCAAAGTCTGTCGGAAAGAGGAACCTCCTTCGTCTCCCTTTCTCTCAGCCAAAACCAAATTGCTGCGGAAGTCCGTTATACCGGTGTGGTGTTGAGCGAGTCATGCCCCTCAATTTAAGTACCAAACATTCCTCCACTTTACCGGGGCCACCGACTCTGCAGGGCAGGCTCTGAAGACAGGAATGGAGAATCCTGTTACAAACACGAAGAATGGAGAGCCAACAGCTGAGACATGCTCTCTTGCTGACACTTTATTGGGTCTGTGCATGGCAGCATCAACTCTTTACCTTACGCATTTCGGCGCACAAGTGCCTTGTTCACAGGTGAGTCCTGTAATGTCCTAGTGGTCTGGTAGTTTGAATAAAACCACTTTACCCAGCATGCACCAGTATTCAAATTAAATGTCTTGGAAAATCCTCTGTATTCCACGGAGCATTTCAGGTTTAAAAATTCATTGCCAGTGCTCTTGGCTGCCACACACAAGAGAAATATTGCTCGAGATGAACATCAAAGTCTGTCGGAAAGAGGAACCTCCATGGTCTCCCTTTCTCTCAGCCAACACCAAATTGCTGTGGAAGTCCGTTATGCCGGTGTGGTGTTGAGCGAGTCATGCCCCTCAATTTAAGTACCTAACATTCCTCCACTTTACCGGGGCCACCGACTCTGCAGGGCAGGCTCTGAAGACAGGAATGGAGAATCCTGTTGCAAACAACACGAAGAATGGAGAGCCCACAGCTAAGACATCCTCTCTTGCTGACACTTTATTGGGTCTGTGCATGGCAGCATCAACTCTTTACCTTACGCGTTTCGGCGCGCATGCGCCTTGTTCACAGGTGAGTCCTGTAATGTCCTAGTGGTCTGGTAGTTTGAATAAAAACCACTTTACCCAGCATGCACCAGTATTCAAATTAAATGTCTTTGAAAATCCTCTGTATTCCACGGAGCATTTCAGGTTTAAAAATTCATAGCCAGTGCTCTTGGCTGCCACACACAAGAGAAATATTGCTCGAGATGAACATCAAAGTCTGTCGGAAAGAGGAACCTCCTTCGTCTCCCTTTCTCTCAGCCAACACCAAATTGCTGCGGAAGTCCGTTATGCCGGTGTGGTGTCGAGCGAGTCATGCCCCTCAATTTAAGTACCAAATATTCCTCCACTTTACCGGGGCCACCG
This sequence comes from Lissotriton vulgaris, assembly GCF_964263255.1. Lineage (NCBI taxonomy): Eukaryota > Metazoa > Chordata > Amphibia > Caudata > Salamandridae > Lissotriton > Lissotriton vulgaris. Next base: position 1,237,044,871 of record NC_141693.1, read on the forward strand.
ACTCTGCAGGGCAGGCTCTGAAGACAGGAATGGAGAATCCTGTTACAAACAACACGAAGAATGGAGAGCCCACAGCTGAGAAATCCTCTCTTGCTGACACTTTATTGGGTCTGTGCATGGCAGCATCAACTCTTTACCTTACGCGTTTCGGCGCGCATGCGCCTTGTTCACAGGTGAGTCCTGTAATGTCCTAGTGGTCTGGTAGTTTGAATAAAACCACTTTACCCAGCATGCACCAGTATTCAAATTAAATGTCTTGGAAAATCCTCTGTATTCCACGGAGCATTTCAGGTTTAAAAATTCATAGCCAGTGCTCTTGGCTGCCACACACAAGAGAAATATTGCTCGAGATGAACATCAAAGTCTGTCGGAAAGAGAAACCTCCTTCGTCTCCCTTTCTCTCAGCCAAAACCAAATTGCTGTGGAAGTCCGTTATGCCGGTGTGGTGTCGAGCGAGTCATGCCCCTCAATTTAAGTACCAAACATTCCTCCACTTTACCGGGGCCACCGACTCTGCAGGGCAGGCTCTGAAGACAGGAATGGAGAATCCTGTTACAAACACGAAGAATGGAGAGCCCACAGCTGAGACATGCTCTCTTGCTGACACTTTATTGGGTCTGTGCATGGCAGCATCAACTCTTTACCTTACGCGTTTCGGCGCGCATGCGCCTTGTTCACAGGTGAGTCCTGTAATGTCCTAGTGGTCTGGTAGTTTGAATAAAACCACTTTACCCAGCATGCACCAGTATTCAAATTAAATGTCTTGGAAAATATTCTGTATTCCACGGAGCATTTCAGGTTTAAAAATTCATAGCCAGTGCTCTTGGCTGCCACACACAAGAGAAATATTGCTCGAGATGAACATCAAAGTCTGTCGGAAAGAGGAACCTCCTTCGTCTCCCTTTCTCTCAGCCAACACCAAATTGCTGCGGAAGTCCGTTATGCTGGTGTGGTGTCGCGCGAGTCATGCCCCTCAATTTAAGTACAAAACATTCCTCCACTTTACCGGGGCCACCGACTCTGCAGGGCAGGCTCTGAAGACAGGAATGGAGAATCCTGTTACAAACACGAAGAATGGAGAGCCCACAGCTTAGACATGCTCTCTTGCTGACACTTTTTTGGGTCTGTGCATGGCAGCATCAACTCTTTACCTTACGCGTTTCGGCGCGCATGCGCCTTGTTCACAGGTGAGTCCTGTAATGTCCTAGTGGTCTGGTAGTTTGAATAAAACCACTTTACCCAGCATGCACCAGTATTCAAATTAAATGTCTTGGAAAATCCTCTGTATTCCACGGAGCATTTCAGGTTTAAAAATTCATAGCCAGTGCTCTTGGCTGCCACACACAAGAGGAATATTGCTCGAGATGAAAATCAAAGTCTGTCGGAAAGAGGAACCTCCTTTATCTCCCTTTCTCTCAGCCAACACCCAATTGCTGCGGAAGTCCGTTATGCCGGTGTGGTGTCGAGCGAGTCATGCCCCTCAATTTAAGTACCAAACATTCCTCCACTTTACCGGGGCCACCGACTCTGCAGGGCAGGCTCTGAAGACAGGAATGGAGAATCCTATTACAAACAACACAAAGAATGGAGAGCCCACAGCTGAGACATCCTCTCTTGCTGACACTTTATTGGGTCTGTGCATGGCAGCATCAACTCTTTACCTTACGCATTTCGGCGCGCATGCGCCTTGTTCACAGGTGAGTCCTGTAATATCCTAGTGGTCTGGTACTTTGAATAAAACCACTTTACCCAGCATGCACCAGTATTCAAATTAAATGTCTTGGAAAATCCTCTGTATTCCACGGAGCATTTCAGGTTTAAAAATGCATAGCCAGTGCTCTTGGCTGCCACACACATGAGAAATATTGCTCGAGATGAACATCAAAGTCTGTCGGAAAGAGGAACCTCCTTCGTCTCCCTTTCTCTCAGCCAACACCAAATTGCTGCGGAAGTCCGTTATGCCGGTGTGGTGTTGAGGGAGTCATGCCCCTCAATTTAAGTACAAAACATTCCTCCACTTTACCGGGGCCGCCGACTCTGCAGGGCAGGCTCTGAAGACAGGAATGGAGAATCCTGTTACAAACACGAAGAATGGAGAGCCCACAGCTGAGACATGCTCTCTTGCTGACACTTTTTTGGGTCTGTGCATGGCAGCATCAACTCTTTACCTTACGCGTTTCGGCGCGCATGCGCCTTGTTCACAGGTGAGTCCTGTAATGTCCTAGTGGTCTGGTAGTTTGAATAAAACCACTTTACCCAGCATGCACCAGTATTCAAATTAAATGTCTTGGAAAATCCTCTGTATTCCACGGAGCATTTCAGGTTTAAAAATTCATAGCCAGTGCTCTTGGCTGCCACACACAAGAGAAATATTGCTTGAGATGAACATCAAAGTTTGTCGGAAAGAGGAACCTCCTTCGTCTCCCTTTCTCTCAGCCAACACCAAATTGCTGCGGAAGTCCGTTATGCCGGTGTGGTGTCGAGCGAGTCATGCCCCTCAATTTAAGTACCAAACATTCCTCCACTTTACCGGGGCCACCGACTCTGCAGGGCAGGCTCTGAAGACAGGAATGGAGAATCCTGTTACAAACAACACGAAGAATGGAGAGCCCACAGCTGAGACATGCTCTCTTGCTGACACTTTATTGGGTATGTGCATGGCAGCATCAACTCTTTACCTTACGCATTTCGGTGCGCAAGTGCCTTGTTCACAGGTGAGTCCTGTAATGTCCTAGTGGTCTGGTAGTTTGAATAAAACCACTTTACCCAGCATGCACCAGTATTCAAATTAAATGTCTTGGAAAATCCTCTGTATTCCACGGAGCATTTCAGGTTTAAAAATTCATAGCCAGTGCTCTTGGCTGCCACACACAAGAGAAATATTGCTCGAGATGAACATCAAAGTCTGGCGGAAAGAGGACCCTCCTTCGTCTCCCTTTCTCTCAGCCAACACCAAATTGCTGCGGAAGTCCGTTATGCCGGTGTGGTGTCGAGCGAGTCATGCCCCTCAATTTAGGTACCAAACATTCCTCCACTTTACCGGGGCCACCAACTCTGCAGGGCAGGCTCTGAAGACAGGAATGGAGAATCCTGTTACAAACAAAACGAAGAATGGAGAGCCCACAGCTGAGACATCCTCTCTTGCTGACACTTTATTGGGTCTGTGCATGGCAGCATCAACTCTTTACCTTACGCGTTTCGGCGCGCATGCGCCTTGTTCACAGGTGAGTCCTGTAATGTCCTAGTGGTCTGGTAGTTTGAATAAAACCACTTTACCCAGCATGCACCAGTATTCAAATTAAATGTCTTGGAAAATATTCTGTATTCCACGGAGCATTTCAGGTTTAAAAATTCATAGCCAGTGCTCTTGGCTGCCACACACAAGAGAAATATTGCTCGAGATGAACATCAAAGTCTGTCGGAAAGAGGAACCTCCTTCGTCTCCCTTTCTCTCAGCCAACACCAAATTGCTGCGGAAGTCCGTTATGCTGGTGTGGTGTCGAGCGAGTCATGCCCCTCAATTTAAGTACAAAACATTCCTCCACTTTACCGGGGCCACCGACTCTGCAGGGCAGGCTCTGAAGACAGGAATGGAGAATCCTGTTACAAACACGAAGAATGGAGAGCCCACAGCTTAGACATGCTCTCTTGCTGACACTTTTTTGGGTCTGTGCATGGCAGCATCAACTCTTTACCTTACGCGTTTCGGCGCGCATGCGCCTTGTTCACAGGTGAGTCCTGTAATGTCCTAGTGGTCTGGTAGTTTGAATAAAACCACTTTACCCAGCATGCACCAGTATTCAAATTAAATGTCTTGGAAAATCCTCTGTATTCCACGGAGCATTTCAGGTTTAAAAATTCATAGCCAGTGCTCTTGGCTGCCACACACAAGAGAAATATTGCTCGAGATGAACATCAAAGTCTGTCGGAAAGAGGAACCTCATTGGTCTCCCTTTCTCTCAGCCAACACCAAATTGCTGCGGAAGTCCGTTATGCCGGTGTGGTGTCGAGCGAGTCATGCCCCTCAATTTAAGTACCAAACATTCCTCCACTGTACCAGGGCCACCGACTCTGCAGGGCAGGCTCTGAAGACATAAATGGAGAATCCTGTTACAAACAACACGAAGAATGGAGAGCCCACAGCTGAGACATCCTCTCTTGCTGACACTTTATTGGGTCTGTGCATGGCAGCATCAACTCTTTACCTTACGCGTTTCGGCGCGCATGCGCCTTGTTCACAGGTGAGTCCTGTAATATCCTAGTGGTCTGGTAGTTTGAATAAAACCACTTTACCCACCATGCACCAGTATTCAAATTAAATGTCTTGGAAAATCCTCTGTATTCCACGGAGCATTTCAGGTTTAAAAATTCATAGCCAGTGCTCTTGGCTGCCACACACAAGAGGAATATTGCTCGAGATGAAAATCAAAGTCTGTCGGAAAGAGGCACCTCCTTTATCTCCCTTTCTCTCAGCCAACACCCAATTGCTGCGGAAGTCCGTTATGCCGGTGTGGTGTCGAGCGAGTCATGCCCCTCAATTTAAGTACCAAACATTCCTCCACTTTACCGGGGCCACCGACTCTGCAGGGCAGGCTCTGAAGACAGGAATGGAGAATCCTGTTACAAACAACACAAAGAATGGAGAGCCCACAGCTGAGACATCCTCTCTTGCTGACACTTTATTGGGTCTGTGCATGGCAGCATCAACTCTTTACCTTACGCATTTCGGCGCGCATGCGCCTTGTTCACAGGTGAGTCCTGTAATGTCCTAGTGGTCTGGTACTTTGAATAAAACCACTTTACCCAGCATGCACCAGTATTCAAATTAAATGTCTTGGAAAATCCTCTGTATTCCACGGAGCATTTCAGGTTTAAAAATGCATAGCCAGTGCTCTTGGCTGCCACACACATGAGAAATATTGCTCGAGATGAACATCAAAGTCTGTCGGAAAGAGGAACCTCCTTCGTCTCCCTTTCTCTCAGCCAACACCAAATTGCTGCGGAAGTCCGTTATGCCGGTGTGGTGTTGAGGGAGTCAGGCCCCTCAATTTAAGTACAAAACATTCCTCCACTTTACCGGGGCCACCGACTCTGCAGGGCAGGCTCTGAAGACAGGAATGGAGAATCCTGTTACAAACACGAAGAATGGAGAGCCCACAGCTGAGACATGCTCTCTTGCTGACACTTTTTTGGGTCTGTGCATGGCAGCATCAACTCTTTACCTTACGCGTTTCGGCGCGCATGCGCCTTGTTCACAGGTGAGTCCTGTAATGTCCTAGTGGTCTGGTAGTTTGAATAAAACCACTTTACCCAGCATGCACCAGTATTCAAATTAAATGTCTTGGAAAATCCTCTGTATTCCACGGAGCATTTCAGGTTTAAAAATTCATAGCCAGTGCTCTTGGCTGCCACACACAAGAGAAATATTGCTTGAGATGAACATCAAAGTTTGTCGGAAAGAGGAACCTCCTTCGTCTCCCTTTCTCTCAGCCAACACCAAATTGCTGCGGAAGTCCGTTATGCCGGTGTGGTGTCGAGCGAGTCATGCCCCTCAATTTAAGTACCAAACATTCCTCCACTTTACCGGGGCCACCGACTCTGCAGGGCAGGCTCTGAAGACAGGAATGGAGAATCCTGTTACAAACAACACGAAGAATGGAGAGCCCACAGCTGACACATCCTCTCTTGCTGACACTTTATTGGGTCTGTGCATGGCAGCATCAACTCTTTACCTTACGCGTTTCGGCGCGCATGCGCCTTGTTCACAGGTGAGTCCTGTAATGTCCTAGTGGTCTGGTAGTTTGAATAAAACCACTTTACCCAGCATGCACCAGTATTCAAATTAAATGTCTTGGAAAATCCTCTGTTTTCCACAGAGCATTTCAGGTTTAAAAATTCTAGCCAGTGCTCTTGGCTGCCACACACAAGAGAAATATTGCTCGAGATGAACATCAAAGTCTGTCGGAAAGAGGAACCTCCTTCGTCTCCCTTTCTCTCAGCCAACACCAAATTGCTGCGGAAGTACGTTATGCCGGTGTGGTGTCGAGCGAGTCATGCCCCTCAATTTAAGTACAAAACATTCCTCCACTTTACCGGGGCCACCGACTCTGCAGGGCAGGCTCTGAAGACAGGAATGGAGAATCCTGTTACAAGCACGAAGAATGGAGAGCCCACAGCTGAGACATGCTCTCTTGCTGACACTTTATTGGGTCTGTGCATGGCAGCATCAACTCTTTACCTTACGCGTTTCGGCGCGCATGCGCCTTGTTCACAGGTGAGTCCTGTAATTTCCTAGTGGTCTGGTAGTTTGAATAAAACCACTTTACCCAGCATGCACCAGTATTCAAATTAAATGTCTTGGAAAATCCTCTGTATTCCACGGGGCATTTCAGGTTTAAAAATTCATAGCCAGTGCTCTTGGCTGCCACACACAAGAGAAATATTGCTCGAGATGAACATCAAAGTCTGTCGGAAAGAGGAACCTCCTTCGTCTCCCTTTCTCTCAGCCAAAACCAAATTGCTGCGGAAGTCCGTTATACCGGTGTGGTGTTGAGCGAGTCATGCCCCTCAATTTAAGTACCAAACATTCCTCCACTTTACCGGGGCCACCGACTCTGCAGGGCAGGCTCTGAAGACAGGAATGGAGAATCCTGTTACAAACACGAAGAATGGAGAGCCAACAGCTGAGACATGCTCTCTTGCTGACACTTTATTGGGTCTGTGCATGGCAGCATCAACTCTTTACCTTACGCATTTCGGCGCGCAAGTGCCTTGTTCACAGGTGAGTCCTGTAATGTCCTAGTGGTCTGGTAGTTTGAATAAAACCACTTTACCCAGCATGCACCAGTATTCAAATTAAATGTCTTGGAAAATCCTCTGTATTCCACGGAGCATTTCAGGTTTAAAAATTCATTGCCAGTGCTCTTGGCTGCCACACACAAGAGAAATATTGCTCGAGATGAACATCAAAGTCTGTCGGAAAGAGGAACCTCCATGGTCTCCCTTTCTCTCAGCCAACACCAAATTGCTGTGGAAGTCCGTTATGCCGGTGTGGTGTTGAGCGAGTCATGCCCCTCAATTTAAGTACCTAACATTCCTCCACTTTACCGGGGCCACCGACTCTGCAGGGCAGGCTCTGAAGACAGGAATGGAGAATCCTGTTGCAAACAACACGAAGAATGGAGAGCCCACAGCTAAGACATCCTCTCTTGCTGACACTTTATTGGGTCTGTGCATGGCAGCATCAACTCTTTACCTTACGCGTTTCGGCGCGCATGCGCCTTGTTCACAGGTGAGTCCTGTAATGTCCTAGTGGTCTGGTAGTTTGAATAAAACCACTTTACCCAGCATGCACCAGTATTCAAATTAAATGTCTTTGAAAATCCTCTGTATTCCACGGAGCATTTCAGGTTTAAAAATTCATAGCCAGTGCTCTTGGCTGCCACACACAAGAGAAATATTGCTCGAGATGAACATCAAAGTCTGTCGGAAAGAGGAACCTCCTTCGTCTCCCTTTCTCTCAGCCAACACCAAATTGCTGCGGAAGTCCGTTATGCCGGTGTGGTGTCGAGCGAGTCATGCCCCTCAATTTAAGTACCAAATATTCCTCCACTTTACCGGGGCCACCGACTCTGCAGGGCAGGCTCTGAAGACAGGAATGGAGAATCCTGTTACAAACAACACGAAGAATGGAGAGCCCACAGCTGAGAAATCCTCTCTTGCTGACACTTTATTGGGTCTGTGCATGGCAGCATCAACTCTTTACCTTACGCGTTTCGGCGCGCATGCGCCTTGTTCACAGGTGAGTCCTGTAATGTCCTAGTGGTCTGGTAGTTTGAATAAAACCACTTTACCCAGCATGCACCAGTATTCAAATTAAATGTCTTGGAAAATCCTCTGTATTCCACGGAGCATTTCAGGTTTAAAAATTCATAGCCAGTGCTCTTGGCTGCCACACACAAGAGAAATATTGCTCGAGATGAACATCAAAGTCTGTCGGAAAGAGGAACCTCCTTCGTCTCCCTTTCTCTCAGCCAAAACCAAATTGCTGCGGAAGTCCGTTATGCCGGTGTGGTGTCGAGCGAGTCATGCCCCTCAATTTAAGTACCAAACATTCCTCCACTTTACCGGGGCCACCGACTCTGCAGGGCAGGCTCTGAAGACAGGAATGGAGAATCCTGTTACAAACACGAAGAATGGAGAGCCCACAGCTGAGACATGCTCTCTTGCTGACACTTTATTGGGTCTGTGCATGGCAGCATCAACTCTTTACCTTACGCATTTCGGCGCGCAAGTGCCTTGTTCACAGGTGAGTCCTGTAATGTCCTAGTGGTCTGGTAGTTTGAATAAAACCACTTTACCCAGCATGCACCAGTATTCAAATTAAATGTCTTGGAAAATCCTCTGTATTCCACGGAGCATTTCAGGTTTAAAAATTCATAGCCAGTGCTCTTGGCTGCCACACACAAGAGAAATATTTCTCGAGATGAACATCAAAGTCTGGCGGAAAGAGGACCCTCCTTCGTCTCCCTTTCTCTCAGCCAACACCAAATTGCTGCGGAAGTCCGTTATGCCGGTGTGGTGTCGAGCGAGTCATGCCCCTCAATTTAAGTACCAAACATTCCTCCACTTTACCGGGGCCACCGACTCTGCAGGGCAGGCTCTGAAGACAGGAATGGAGAATCCTGTTACAAACAAAACGAAGAATGGAGAGCCCACAGCTGAGACATCCTCTCTTGCTGACACTTTATTGGGTCTGTGCATGGCAGCATCAACTCTTTACCTTACGCGTTTCGGCGCGCATGCGCCTTGTTCACAGGTGAGTCCTGTAATGTCCTAGTGGTCTGGTAGTTTGAATAAAACCACTTTACCCAGCATGCACCAGTATTCAAATTAAATGTCTTGGAAAATATTCTGTATTCCACGGAGCATTTCAGGTTTAAAAATTCATAGCCAGTGCTCTTGGCTGCCACACACAAGAGAAATATTGCTCGAGATGAACATCAAAGTCTGTCGGAAAGAGGAACCTCCTTCGTCTCCCTTTCTCTCAGCCAACACCAAATTGCTGCGGAAGTCCGTTATGCTGGTGTGGTGTCGAGCGAGTCATGCCCCTCAATTTAAGTACAAAACATTCCTCCACTTTACCGGGGCCACCGACTCTGCAGGGCAGGCTCTGAAAACAGGAATGGAGAATCCTGTTACAAACAACACGAAGAATGGAGAGCCCACAGCTGAGACATCCTCTCTTGCTGACACTTTATTGGGTCTGTGCATGGCAGCATTAACTCTTTACCTTACGCGTTTCGGCGCGCATGCGCCTTGTTCACAGGTGAGTCCTGTAATGTCCTAGTGGTCTGGTAGTTTGAATAAAACCACTTTACCCAGCATGCACCAGTATTCAAATTAAATGTCTTGGAAAATCCTCTGTATTCCACGGAGCATTTCAGGTTTAAAAATTCATAGCCAGTGCTCTTGGCTGCCACACACAAGAGGAATATTGCTTGAGATGAAAATCAAAGTCTGTCGGAAAGAGGAACCTCCTTTATCTCCCTTTCTCTCAGCCAACACCAAATTGCTGCGGAAGTCCGTTATGCTGGTGTGGTGTCGAGCGAGTCATGCCCCTCAATTTAAGTACCAAACATTCCTCCACTTTACCGGGGCCACCGACTCTGCAGGGCAGGCTCTGAAGACAGGAATGGAGAATCCTGTTACAAACAACACAAAGAATGGAGAGCCCACAGCTGAGACATCCTCTCTTGCTGACACTTTATTGGGTCTGTGCATGGCAGCATCAACTCTTTACCTTACGCATTTCGGCGCGCATGCGCCTTGTTCACAGGTGAGTCCTGTAATGTCCTAGTGGTCTGGTACTTTGAATAAAACCACTTTACCCAGCATGCACCAGTATTCAAATTAAATGTCTTGGAAAATCCTCTGTATTCCACGGAGCATTTCAGGTTTAAAAATGCATAGCCAGTGCTCTTGGCTGCCACACACATGAGAAATATTGCTCGAGATGAACATCAAAGTCTGTCGGAAAGAGGAACCTCCTTCGTCTCCCTTTCTCTCAGCCAACACCAAATTGCTGCGGAAGTCCGTTATGCCGGTGTGGTGTTGAGCGAGTCATGCCCCTCAATTTAAGTACAAAACATTCCTCCACTTTACCGGGGCCACCGACTCTGCAGGGCAGGCTCTGAAGACAGGAATGGAGAATCCTGTTACAAACACGAAGAATGGAGAGCCCACAGCTGAGACATGCTCTTTTGCTGAATGCTGACACTTTTTTGGGTCTGTGCATGGCAGCATCAACTCTTTACCTTACGCGTTTCGGCGCGCATGCGCCTTGTTCACAGGTGAGTCCTGTAATGTCCTAGTGGTCTGGTAGTTTGAATAAAACCACTTTACCCAGCATGCACCAGTATTCAAATTAAATGTCTTGGAAAATCCTCTGTATTCCACGGAGCATTTCAGGTTTAAAAATTCATAGCCAGTGCTCTTGGCTGCCACACACAAGAGAAATATTGCTCGAGATGAACATCAAAGTCTGTCGGAAAGAGGAACCTCCATGGTCTCCCTTTCTCTCAGCCAAAACCAAATTGCTGTGGAAGTCCGTTATGCCGGTGTGGTGTTGAGCGAGTCATGCCCCTCAATTTAAGTACCTAACATTCCTCCACTTTACCGGGGCCACCGACTCTGCAGGGCAGGCTCTGAAGACAGGAATGGAGAATCCTGTTGCAAACAACACGAAGAATGGAGAGCCCACAGCTAAGACATCCTCTCTTGCTGACACTTTATTGGGTCTGTGCATGGCAGCATCAACTCTTTACCTTACGCGTTTCGGCGCGCATGCGCCTTGTTCACAGGTGAGTCCTGTAATGTCCTAGTGGTCTGGTAGTTTGAATAAAACCACTTTACCCAGCATGCACCAGTATTCAAATTAAATGTCTTTGAAAATCCTCTGTATTCCACGGAGCATTTCAGGTTTAAAAATTCATAGCCAGTGCTCTTGGCTGCCACACACAAGAGAAATATTGCTCGAGATGAACATCAAAGTCTGTCGGAAAGAGGAACCTCCTTCGTCTCCCTTTCTCTCAGCCAACATAAAATTGCTGCGGAAGTCCGTTATGCCGGTGTGGTGTCGAGCGAGTCATGCCCCTCAATTTAAGTACCAAATATTCCTCCACTTTACCGGGGCCACCGACTCTGCAGGGCAGGCTCTGAAGACAGGAATGGAGAATCCTGTTACAAACACGAAGAATGGAGAGCCCACAGCTGAGACATGCTCTCTTGCTGACACTTTATTGGGTCTGTGCATGGCAGCATCAACTCTTTACCTTACGCATTTCGGCGCGCATGCGCCTTGTTCACAGGTGAGTCCTGTAATGTCCTAGTGGTCTGGTAGTTTGAATAAAACCACTTTACCCAGCATGCACCAGTATTCAAATTAAATGTCTTGGAAAATCCTCTGTATTCCACGGAGCATTTCAGGTTTAAAAATTCATAGCCAGTGCTCTTGGCTGCCACACACAAGAGAAATATTGCTCGAGATGAACATCAAAGTCTGGCGGAAAGAGGACCCTCCTTCGTCTCCCTTTCTCTCAGCCAACACCAAATTGCTGCGGAAGTCCGTTATGCCGGTGTGGTGTCGAGCGAGTCATGCCCCTCAATTTAAGTACCAAACATTCCTCCACTTTACCGGGGCCACCGACTCTGCAGGGCAGGCTCTGAAGACAGGAATGGAGAATCCTGTTACAAACAAAACGAAGAATGGAGAGCCCACAGCTGAGACATCCTCTCTTGCTGACACTTTATTGGGTCTGTGCATGGCAGCATCAACTCTTTACCTTACGCGTTTCGGCGCGCATGCGCCTTGTTCACAGGTGAGTCCTGTAATGTCCTAGTGGTCTGGTAGTTTGAATAAAACCACTTTACCCAGCATGCACCAGTATTCAAATTAAATGTCTTGGAAAATATTCTGTATTCCACGGAGCATTTCAGGTTTAAAAATTCATAGCCAGTGCTCTTGGCTGCCACACACAAGAGAAATATTGCTCGAGATGAACATCAAAGTCTGTCGGAAAGAGGAACCTCCTTCGTCTCCCTTTCTCTCAGCCAACACCAAATTGCTGCGGAAGTCCGTTATGCTGGTGTGGTGTCGAGCGAGTCATGCCCCTCAATTTAAGTACAAAACATTCCTCCACTTTACCGAGGCCACCGACTCTGCAGGGCAGGCTCTGAAGACAGGAATGGAGAATCCTGTTACAAACAACACAAAGAATGGAGAGCCCACAGCTGAGACATCCTCTCTTGCTGACACTTTATTGGGTCTGTGCATGGCAGCATCAACTCTTTACCTTACGCATTTCGGCGCGCATGCGCCTTGTTCACAGGTGAGTCCTGTAATGTCCTAGTGGTCTGGTACTTTGAATAAAACCACTTTACCCAGCATGCACCAGTATTCAAATTAAATGTCTTGGAAAATCCTCTGTATTCCACGGAGCATTTCAGGTTTAAAAATGCATAGCCAGTGCTCTTGGCTGCCACACACATGAGAAATATTGCTCGAGATGAACATCAAAGTCTGTCGGAAAGAGGAACCTCCTTCGTCTCCCTTTCTCTCAGCCAACACCAAATTGCTGCGGAAGTCCGTTATGCCGGTGTGGTGTTGAGGGAGTCATGCCCCTCAATTTAAGTACAAAACATTCCTCCACTTTACCGGGGCCGCCGACTCTGCAGGGCAGGCTCTGAAGACAGGAATGGAGAATCCTGTTACAAACACGAAGAATGGAGAGCCCACAGCTGAGACATGCTCTCTTGCTGACACTTTTTTGGGTCTGTGCATGGCAGCATCAACTCTTTACCTTACGCGTTTCGGCGCGCATGCGCCTTGTTCACAGGTGAGTCCTGTAATGTCCTAGTGGTCTGGTAGTTTGAATAAAACCACTTTACCCAGCATGCACCAGTATTCAAATTAAATGTCTTGGAAAATCCTCTGTATTCCACGGAGCATTTCAGGTTTAAAAATTCATAGCCAGTGCTCTTGGCTGCCACACACAAGAGAAATATTGCTTGAGATGAACATCAAAGTTTGTCGGAAAGAGGAACCTCCTTCGTCTCCCTTTCTCTCAGCCAACACCAAATTGCTGCGGAAGTCCGTTATGCCGGTGTGGTGTCGAGCGAGTCATGCCCCTCAATTTAAGTACCAAACATTCCTCCACTTTACCGGGGCCACCGACTCTGCAGGGCAGGCTCTGAAGACAGGAATGGAGAATCCTGTTACAAACAACACGAAGAATGGAGAGCCCACAGCTGAGACATGCTCTCTTGCTGACACTTTATTGGGTATGTGCATGGCAGCATCAACTCTTTACCTTACGCATTTCGGTGCGCAAGTGCCTTGTTCACAGGTGAGTCCTGTAATGTCCTAGTGGTCTGGTAGTTTGAATAAAACCACTTTACCCAGCATGCACCAGTATTCAAATTAAATGTCTTGGAAAATCCTCTGTATTCCACGGAGCATTTCAGGTTTAAAAATTCATAGCCAGTGCTCTTGGCTGCCACACACAAGAGAAATATTGCTCGAGATGAACATCAAAGTCTGGCGGAAAGAGGACCCTCCTTCGTCTCCCTTTCTCTCAGCCAACACCAAATTGCTGCGGAAGTCCGTTATGCCGGTGTGGTGTCGAGCGAGTCATGCCCCTCAATTTAAGTACCAAACATTCCTCCACTTTACCGGGGCCACCGACTCTGCAGGGCAGGCTCTGAAGACAGGAATGGAGAATCCTGTTACAAACAAAACGAAGAATGGAGAGCCCACAGCTGAGACATCCTCTCTTGCTGACACTTTATTGGGTCTGTGCATGGCAGCATCAACTCTTTACCTTACGCGTTTCGGCGCGCATGCGCCTTGTTCACAGGTGAGTCCTGTAATGTCCTAGTGGTCTGGTAGTTTGAATAAAACCACTTTACCCAGCATGCACCAGTATTCAAATTAAATGTCTTGGAAAATATTCTGTATTCCACGGAGCATTTCAGGTTTAAAAATTCATAGCCAGTGCTCTTGGCTGCCACACACAAGAGAAATATTGCTCGAGATGAACATCAAAGTCTGTCGGAAAGAGGAACCTCCTTCGTCTCCCTTTCTCTCAGCCAACACCAAATTGCTGCGGAAGTCCGTTATGCTGGTGTGGTGTCGAGCGAGTCATGCCCCTCAATTTAAGTACAAAACATTCCTCCACTTTACCGGGGCCACCGACTCTGCAGGGCAGGCTCTGAAGACAGGAATGGAGAATCCTGTTACAAACACGAAGAATGGAGAGCCCACAGCTTAGACATGCTCTCTTGCTGACACTTTTTTGGGTCTGTGCATGGCAGCATCAACTCTTTACCTTACGCGTTTCGGCGCGCATGCGCCTTGTTCACAGGTGAGTCCTGTAATGTCCTAGTGGTCTGGTAGTTTGAATAAAACCACTTTACCCAGCATGCACCAGTATTCAAATTAAATGTCTTGGAAAATCCTCTGTATTCCACGGAGCATTTCAGGTTTAAAAATTCATAGCCAGTGCTCTTGGCTGCCACACACAAGAGAAATATTGCTCGAGATGAACATCAAAGTCTGTCGGAAAGAGGAACCTCATTCGTCTCCCTTTCTCTCAGCCAACACCAAATTGCTGCGGAAGTCCGTTATGCCGGTGTGGTGTCGAGCGAGTCATGCCCCTCAATTTAAGTACCAAACATTCCTCCACTGTACCAGGGCCACCGACTCTGCAGGGCAGGCTCTGAAGACATAAATGGAGAATCCTGTTACAAACAACACGAAGAATGGAGAGCCCACAGCTGAGACATCCTCTCTTGCTGACACTTTATTGGGTCTGTGCATGGCAGCATCAACTCTTTACCTTACGCGTTTCGGCGCGCATGCGCCTTGTTCACAGGTGAGTCCTGTAATGTCCTAGTGGTCTGGTAGTTTGAATAAAACCACTTTACCCAGCATGCACCAGTATTCAAATTAAATGTCTTGGAAAATCCTCTGTATTCCACGGAGCATTTCAGGTTTAAAAATTCATAGCCAGTGCTCTTGGCTGCCACACACAAGAGAAATATTGCTCGAGATGAACATCAAAGTCTGTCGGAAAGAGGAACCTCATTGGTCTCCCTTTCTCTCAGCCAACACCAAATTGCTGCGGAAGTCCGTTATGCCGGTGTGGTGTCGAGCGAGTCATGCCCCTCAATTTAAGTACCAAACATTCCTCCACTGTACCAGGGCCACCGACTCTGCAGGGCAGGCTCTGAAGACATAAATGGAGAATCCTGTTACAAACAACACGAAGAATGGAGAGCCCACAGCTGAGACATGCTCTCTTGCTGACACTTTATTGGGTATGTGCATGGCAGCATCAACTCTTTACCTTACGCATTTCGGTGCGCAAGTGCCTTGTTCACAGGTGAGTCCTGTAATGTCCTAGTGGTCTGGTAGTTTGAATAAAACCACTTTACCCAGCATGCACCAGTATTCAAATTAAATGTCTTGGAAAATCCTCTGTATTCCACGGAGCATTTCAGGTTTAAAAATTCATAGCCAGTGCTCTTGGCTGCCACACACAAGAGAAATATTGCTCGAGATGAACATCAAAGTCTGGCGGAAAGAGGACCCTCCTTCGTCTCCCTTTCTCTCAGCCAACACCAAATTGCTGCGGAAGTCCGTTATGCCGGTGTGGTGTCGAGCGAGTCATGCCCCTCAATTTAAGTACCAAACATTCCTCCACTTTACCGGGGCCACCGACTCTGCAGGGCAGGCTCTGAAGACAGGAATGGAGAATCCTGTTACAAACAAAACGAAGAATGGAGAGCCCACAGCTGAGACATCCTCTCTTGCTGACACTTTATTGGGTCTGTGCATGGCAGCATCAACTCTTTACCTTACGCGTTTCGGCGCGCATGCGCCTTGTTCACAGGTGAGTCCTGTAATGTCCTAGTGGTCTGGTAGTTTGAATAAAACCACTTTACCCAGCATGCACCAGTATTCAAATTAAATGTCTTGGAAAATATTCTGTATTCCACGGAGCATTTCAGGTTTAAAAATTCATAGCCAGTGCTCTTGGCTGCCACACACAAGAGAAATATTGCTCGAGATGAACATCAAAGTCTGTCGGAAAGAGGAACCTCCTTCGTCTCCCTTTCTCTCAGCCAACACCAAATTGCTGCGGAAGTCCGTTATGCTGGTGTGGTGTCGAGCGAGTCATGCCCCTCAATTTAAGTACAAAACATTCCTCCACTTTACCGGGGCCACCGACTCTGCAGGGCAGGCTCTGAAGACAGGAATGGAGAATCCTGTTACAAACACGAAGAATGGAGAGCCCACAGCTTAGACATGCTCTCTTGCTGACACTTTTTTGGGTCTGTGCATGGCAGCATCAACTCTTTACCTTACGCGTTTCGGCGCGCATGCGCCTTGTTCACAGGTGAGTCCTGTAATGTCCTAGTGGTCTGGTAGTTTGAATAAAACCACTTTACCCAGCATGCACCAGTATTCAAATTAAATGTCTTGGAAAATCCTCTGTATTCCACGGAGCATTTCAGGTTTAAAAATTCATAGCCAGTGCTCTTGGCTGCCACACACAAGAGAAATATTGCTCGAGATGAACATCAAAGTCTGTCGGAAAGAGGAACCTCATTCGTCTCCCTTTCTCTCAGCCAACACCAAATTGCTGCGGAAGTCCGTTATGCCGGTGTGGTGTCGAGCGAGTCATGCCCCTCAATTTAAGTACCAAACATTCCTCCACTGTACCAGGGCCACCGACTCTGCAGGGCAGGCTCTGAAGACATAAATGGAGAATCCTGTTACAAACAACACGAAGAATGGAGAGCCCACAGCTGAGACATCCTCTCTTGCTGACACTTTATTGGGTCTGTGCATGGCAGCATCAACTCTTTACCTTACGCGTTTCGGCGCGCATGCGCCTTGTTCACAGGTGAGTCCTGTAATGTCCTAGTGGTCTGGTAGTTTGAATAAAACCACTTTACCCAGCATGCACCAGTATTCAAATTAAATGTCTTGGAAAATCCTCTGTATTCCACGGAGCATTTCAGGTTTAAAAATTCATAGCCAGTGCTCTTGGCTGCCACACACAAGAGGAATATTGCTCGAGATGAAAATCAAAGTCTGTCGGAAAGAGGAACCTCCTTTATCTCCCTTTCTCTCAGCCAACACCCAATTGCTGCGGAAGTCCGTTATGCCGGTGTGGTGTCGAGCGAGTCATGCCCCTCAATTTAAGTACCAAACATTCCTCCACTTTACCGGGGCCACCGACTCTGCAGGGCAGGCTCTGAAGACAGGAATGGAGAATCCTGTTACAAACAACACAAAGAATGGAGAGCCCACAGCTGAGACATCCTCTCTTGCTGACACTTTATTGGGTCTGTGCATGGCAGCATCAACTCTTTACCTTACGCATTTCGGCGCGCATGCGCCTTGTTCACAGGTGAGTCCTGTAATGTCCTAGTGGTCTGGTACTTTGAATAAAACCACTTTACCCAGCATGCACCAGTATTCAAATTAAATGTCTTGGAAAATCCTCTGTATTCCACGGAGCATTTCAGGTTTAAAAATGCATAGCCAGTGCTCTTGGCTGCCACACACATGAGAAATATTGCTCGAGATGAACATCAAAGTCTGTCGGAAAGAGGAACCTCCTTCGTCTCCCTTTCTCTCAGCCAACACCAAATTGCTGCGGAAGTCCGTTATGCCGGTGTGGTGTTGAGGGAGTCATGCCCCTCAATTTAAGTACAAAACATTCCTCCACTTTACCGGGGCCACCGACTCTGCAGGGCAGGCTCTGAAGACAGGAATGGAGAATCCTGTTACAAACACGAAGAATGGAGAGCCCACAGCTGAGACATGCTCTCTTGCTGACACTTTTTTGGGTCTGTGCATGGCAGCATCAACTCTTTACCTTACGCGTTTCGGCGCGCATGCGCCTTGTTCACAGGTGAGTCCTGTAATGTCCTAGTGGTCTGGTAGTTTGAATAAAACCACTTTACCCAGCATGCACCAGTATTCAAATTAAATGTCTTGGAAAATCCTCTGTATTCCACGGAGCATTTCAGGTTTAAAAATTCATAGCCAGTGCTCTTGGCTGCCACACACAAGAGAAATATTGCTTGAGATGAACATCAAAGTTTGTCGGAAAGAGGAACCTCCTTCGTCTCCCTTTCTCTCAGCCAACACCAAATTGCTGCGGAAGTCCGTTATGCCGGTGTGGTGTCGAGCGAGTCATGCCCCTCAATTTAAGTACCAAACATTCCTCCACTTTACCGGGGCCACCGACTCTGCAGGGCAGGCTCTGAAGACAGGAATGGAGAATCCTGTTACAAACAACACGAAGAATGGAGAGCCCACAGCTGACACATCCTCTCTTGCTGACACTTTATTGGGTCTGTGCATGGCAGCATCAACTCTTTACCTTACGCGTTTCGGCGCGCATGCGCCTTGTTCACAGGTGAGTCCTGTAATGTCCTAGTGGTCTGGTAGTTTGAATAAAACCACTTTACCCAGCATGCACCAGTATTCAAATTAAATGTCTTGGAAAATCCTCTGTTTTCCACGGAGCATTTCAGGTTTAAAAATTCTAGCCAGTGCTCTTGGCTGCCACACACAAGAGAAATATTGCTCGAGATGAACATCAAAGTCTGTCGGAAAGAGGAACCTCCTTCGTCTCCCTTTCTCTCAGCCAACACCAAATTGCTGCGGAAGTACGTTATGCCGGTGTGGTGTTGAGCGAGTCATGCCCCTCAATTTAAGTACAAAACATTCCTCCACTTTACCGGGGCCACCGACTCTGCAGGGCAGGCTCTGAAGACAGGAATGGAGAATCCTGTTACAAACACGAAGAATGGAGAGCCAACAGCTGAGACATGCTCTCTTGCTGACACTTTATTGGGTCTGTGCATGGCAGCATCAACTCTTTACCTTACGCATTTCGGCGCGCAAGTGCCTTGTTCACAGGTGAGTCCTGTAATGTCCTAGTGGTCTGGTAGTTTGAATAAAACCACTTTACCCAGCATGCACCAGTATTCAAATTAAATGTCTTGGAAAATCCTCTGTATTCCACGGAGCATTTCAGGTTTAAAAATTCATTGCCAGTGCTCTTGGCTGCCACACACAAGAGAAATATTGCTCGAGATGAACATCAAAGTCTGTCGGAAAGAGGAACCTCCATGGTCTCCCTTTCTCTCAGCCAACACCAAATTGCTGTGGAAGTCCGTTATGCCGGTGTGGTGTTGAGCGAGTCATGCCCCTCAATTTAAGTACCTAACATTCCTCCACTTTACCGGGGCCACCGACTCTGCAGGGCAGGCTCTGAAGACAGGAATGGAGAATCCTGTTGCAAACAACACGAAGAATGGAGAGCCCACAGCTAAGACATCCTCTCTTGCTGACACTTTATTGGGTCTGTGCATGGCAGCATCAACTCTTTACCTTACGCGTTTCGGCGCGCATGCGCCTTGTTCACAGGTGAGTCCTGTAATGTCCTAGTGGTCTGGTAGTTTGAATAAAACCACTTTACCCAGCATGCACCAGTATTCAAATTAAATGTCTTTGAAAATCCTCTGTATTCCACGGAGCATTTCAGGTTTAAAAATTCATAGCCAGTGCTCTTGGCTGCCACACACAAGAGAAATATTGCTCGAGATGAACATCAAAGTCTGTCGGAAAGAGGAACCTCCTTCGTCTCCCTTTCTCTCAGCCAACACCAAATTGCTGCGGAAGTCCGTTATGCCGGTGTGGTGTCGAGCGAGTCATGCCCCTCAATTTAAGTACCAAATATTCCTCCACTTTACCGGGGCCACCGACTCTGCACGGCAGGCTCTGAAGACAGGAATGGAGAATCCTGTTACAAACAACACGAAGAATGGAGAGCCCACAGCTGAGAAATCCTCTCTTGCTGACACTTTATTGGGTCTGTGCATGGCAGCATCAACTCTTTACCTTACGCGTTTCGGCGCGCATGCGCCTTGTTCACAGGTGAGTCCTGTAATGTCCTAGTGGTCTGGTAGTTTGAATAAAACCACTTTACCCAGCATGCACCAGTATTCAAATTAAATGTCTTGGAAAATCCTCTGTATTCCACGGAGCATTTCAGGTTTAAAAATTCATAGCCAGTGCTCTTGGCTGCCACACACAAGAGAAATATTGCTCGAGATGAACATCAAAGTCTGTCGGAAAGAGGAACCTCCTTCGTCTCCCTTTCTCTCAGCCAAAACCAAATTGCTGCGGAAGTCCGTTATGCCGGTGTGGTGTCGAGCGAGTCATGCCCCTCAATTTAAGTACCAAACATTCCTCCACTTTACCGGGGCCACCGACTCTGCAGGGCAGGCTCTGAAGACAGGAATGGAGAATCCTGTTACAAACACTAAGAATGGAGAGCCCACAGCTGAGACATGCTCTCTTGCTGACACTTTATTGGGTCTGTGCATGGCAGCATCAACTCTTTACCTTACGCGTTTCGGCGCGCATGCGCCTTGTTCACAGGTGAGTCCTGTAATGTCCTAGTGGTCTGGTAGTTTGAATAAAACCACTTTACCCAGCATGCACCAGTATTCAAATTAAATGTCTTGGAAAATCCTCTGTATTCCACGGAGCATTTCAGGTTTAAAAATTCATAGCCAGTGCTCTTGGCTGCCACACACAAGAGAAATATTGCTTGAGATGAACATCAAAGTTTGTCGGAAAGAGGAACCTCCTTCGTCTCCCTTTCTCTCAGCCAACACCAAATTGCTGCGGAAGTCCGTTATGCCGGTGTGGTGTCGAGCGAGTCATGCCCCTCAATTTAAGTACCAAACATTCCTCCACTTTACCGGGGCCACCGACTCTGCAGGGCAGGCTCTGAAGACAGGAATGGAGAATCCTGTTACAAACAACACGAAGAATGGAGAGCCCACAGCTGAGACATGCTCTCTTGCTGACACTTTATTGGGTATGTGCATGGCAGCATCAACTCTTTACCTTACGCATTTCGGTGCGCAAGTGCCTTGTTCACAGGTGAGTCCTGTAATGTCCTAGTGGTCTGGTAGTTTGAATAAAACCACTTTACCCAGCATGCACCAGTATTCAAATTAAATGTCTTGGAAAATCCTCTGTATTCCACGGAGCATTTCAGGTTTAAAAATTCATAGCCAGTGCTCTTGGCTGCCACACACAAGAGAAATATTGCTCGAGATGAACATCAAAGTCTGGCGGAAAGAGGACCCTCCTTCGTCTCCCTTTCTCTCAGCCAACACCAAATTGCTGCGGAAGTCCGTTATGCCGGTGTGGTGTCGAGCGAGTCATGCCCCTCAATTTAAGTACCAAACATTCCTCCACTTTACCGGGGCCACCGACTCTGCAGGGCAGGCTCTGAAGACAGGAATGGAGAATCCTGTTACAAACAAAACGAAGAATGGAGAGCCCACAGCTGAGACATCCTCTCTTGCTGACACTTTATTGGGTCTGTGCATGGCAGCATCAACTCTTTACCTTACGCGTTTCGGCGCGCATGCGCCTTGTTCACAGGTGAGTCCTGTAATGTCCTAGTGGTCTGGTAGTTTGAATAAAACCACTTTACCCAGCATGCACCAGTATTCAAATTAAATGTCTTGGAAAATATTCTGTATTCCACGGAGCATTTCAGGTTTAAAAATTCATAGCCAGTGCTCTTGGCTGCCACACACAAGAGAAATATTGCTCGAGATGAACATCAAAGTCTGTCGGAAAGAGGAACCTCCTTCGTCTCCCTTTCTCTCAGCCAACACCAAATTGCTGCGGAAGTTCGTTATGCTGGTGTGGTGTCGAGCGAGTCATGCCCCTCAATTTAAGTACAAAACATTCCTCCACTTTACCGGGGCCACCGACTCTGCAGGGCAGGCTCTGAAGACAGGAATGGAGAATCCTGTTACAAACACGAAGAATGGAGAGCCCACAGCTTAGACATGCTCTCTTGCTGACACTTTTTTGGGTCTGTGCATGGCAGCATCAACTCTTTACCTTACGCGTTTCGGCGCGCATGCGCCTTGTTCACAGGTGAGTCCTGTAATGTCCTAGTGGTCTGGTAGTTTGAATAAAACCACTTTACCCAGCATGCACCAGTATTCAAATTAAATGTCTTGGAAAATCCTCTGTATTCCACGGAGCATTTCAGGTTTAAAAATTCATAGCCAGTACTCTTGGCTGCCACACACAAGAGAAATATTGCTCGAGATGAACATCAAAGTCTGTCGGAAAGAGGAACCTCATTCGTCTCCCTTTCTCTCAGCCAACACCAAATTGCTGCGGAAGTCCGTTATGCCGGTGTGGTGTCGAGCGAGTCATGCCCCTCAATTTAAGTACCAAACATTCCTCCACTGTACCAGGGCCACCGACTCTGCAGGGCAGGCTCTGAAGACATAAATGGAGAATCCTGTTACAAACAACACGAAGAATGGAGAGCCCACAGCTGAGACATCCTCTCTTGCTGACACTTTATTGGGTCTGTGCATGGCAGCATCAACTCTTTACCTTACGCGTTTCGGCGCGCATGCGCCTTGTTCACAGGTGAGTCCTGTAATGTCCTAGTGGTCTGGTAGTTTGAATAAAACCACTTTACCCAGCATGCACCAGTATTCAAATTAAATGTCTTGGAAAATCCTCTGTATTCCACGGAGCATTTCAGGTTTAAAAATTCATAGCCAGTGCTCTTGGCTGCCACACACAAGAGGAATATTGCTCGAGATGAAAATCAAAGTCTGTCGGAAAGAGGAATCTCCTTTATCTCCCTTTCTCTCAGCCAACACCCAATTGCTGCGGAAGTCCGTTATGCCGGTGTGGTGTCGAGCGAGTCATGCCCCTCAATTTAAGTACCAAACATTCCTCCACTTTACCGGGGCCACCGACTCTGCAGGGCAGGCTCTGAAGACAGGAATGGAGAATCCTGTTACAAACAACACAAAGAATGGAGAGCCCACAGCTGAGACATCCTCTCTTGCTGACACTTTATTGGGTCTGTGCATGGCAGCATCAACTCTTTACCTTACGCATTTCGGCGCGCATGCGCCTTGTTCACAGGTGAGTCCTGTAATGTCCTAGTGGTCTGGTACTTTGAATAAAACCACTTTACCCAGCATGCACCAGTATTCAAATTAAATGTCTTGGAAAATCCTCTGTATTCCACGGAGCATTTCAGGTTTAAAAATGCATAGCCAGTGCTCTTGGCTGCCACACACATGAGAAATATTGCTCGAGATGAACATCAAAGTCTGTCGGAAAGAGGAACCTCCTTCGTCTCCCTTTCTCTCAGCCAACACCAAATTGCTGCGGAAGTCCGTTATGCCGGTGTGGTGTTGAGGGAGTCAGGCCCCTCAATTTAAGTACAAAACATTCCTCCACTTTACCGGGGCCACCGACTCTGCAGGGCAGGCTCTGAAGACAGGAATGGAGAATCCTGTTACAAACACGAAGAATGGAGAGCCCACAGCTGAGACATGCTCTCTTGCTGACACTTTTTTGGGTCTGTGCATGGCAGCATCAACTCTTTACCTTACGCGTTTCGGCGCGCATGCGCCTTGTTCACAGGTGAGTCCTGTAATGTCCTAGTGGTCTGGTAGTTTGAATAAAACCACTTTACCCAGCATGCACCAGTATTCAAATTAAATGTCTTGGAAAATCCTCTGTATTCCACGGAGCATTTCAGGTTTAAAAATTCATAGCCAGTGCTCTTGGCTGCCACACACAAGAGAAATATTGCTTGAGATGAACATCAAAGTTTGTCGGAAAGAGGAACCTCCTTCGTCTCCCTTTCTCTCAGCCAACACCAAATTGCTGCGGAAGTCCGTTATGCCGGTGTGGTGTCGAGCGAGTCATGCCCCTCAATTTAAGTACCAAACATTCCTCCACTTTACCGGGGCCACCGACTCTGCAGGGCAGGCTCTGAAGACAGGAATGGAGAATCCTGTTACAAACAACACGAAGAATGGAGAGCCCACAGCTGACACATCCTCTCTTGCTGACACTTTATTGGGTCTGTGCATGGCAGCATCAACTCTTTACCTTACGCGTTTCGGCGCGCATGCGCCTTGTTCACAGGTGAGTCCTGTAATGTCCTAGTGGTCTGGTAGTTTGAATAAAACCACTTTACCCAGCATGCACCAGTATTCAAATTAAATGTCTTGGAAAATCCTCTGTTTTCCACGGAGCATTTCAGGTTTAAAAATTCTAGCCAGTGCTCTTGGCTGCCACACACAAGAGAAATATTGCTCGAGATGAACATCAAAGTCTGTCGGAAAGAGGAACCTCCTTCGTCTCCCTTTCTCTCAGCCAACACCAAATTGCTGCGGAAGTACGTTATGCCGGTGTGGTGTCGAGCGAGTCATGCCCCTCAATTTAAGTACAAAACATTCCTCCACTTTACCGGGGCCACCGACTCTGCAGGGCAGGCTCTGAAGACAGGAATGGAGAATCCTGTTACAAGCACGAAGAATGGAGAGCCCACAGCTGAGACATGCTCTCTTGCTGACACTTTATTGGGTCTGTGCATGGCAGCATCAACTCTTTACCTTACGCGTTTCGGCGCGCATGCGCCTTGTTCACAGGTGAGTCCTGTAATTTCCTAGTGGTCTGGTAGTTTGAATAAAACCACTTTACCCAGCATGCACCAGTATTCAAATTAAATGTCTTGGAAAATCCTCTGTATTCCACGGAGCATTTCAGGTTTAAAAATTCATAGCCAGTGCTCTTGGCTGCCACACACAAGAGAAATATTGCTCGAGATGAACATCAAAGTCTGTCGGAAAGAGGAACCTCCTTCGTCTCCCTTTCTCTCAGCCAAAACCAAATTGCTGCGGAAGTCCGTTATACCGGTGTGGTGTTGAGCGAGTCATGCCCCTCAATTTAAGTACCAAACATTCCTCCACTTTACCGGGGCCACCGACTCTGCAGGGCAGGCTCTGAAGACAGGAATGGAGAATCCTGTTACAAACACGAAGAATGGAGAGCCAACAGCTGAGACATGCTCTCTTGCTGACACTTTATTGGGTCTGTGCATGGCAGCATCAACTCTTTACCTTACGCATTTCGGCGCGCAAGTGCCTTGTTCACAGGTGAGTCCTGTAATGTCCTAGTGGTCTGGTAGTTTGAATAAAACCACTTTACCCAGCATGCACCAGTATTCAAATTAAATGTCTTGGAAAATCCTCTGTATTCCACGGAGCATTTCAGGTTTAAAAATTCATTGCCAGTGCTCTTGGCTGCCACACACAAGAGAAATATTGCTCGAGATGAACATCAAAGTCTGTCGGAAAGAGGAACCTCCATGGTCTCCCTTTCTCTCAGCCAACACCAAATTGCTGTGGAAGTCCGTTATGCCGGTGTGGTGTTGAGCGAGTCATGCCCCTCAATTTAAGTACCTAACATTCCTCCACTTTACCGGGGCCACCGACTCTGCAGGGCAGGCTCTGAAGACAGGAATGGAGAATCCTGTTGCAAACAACACGAAGAATGGAGAGCCCACAGCTAAGACATCCTCTCTTGCTGACACTTTATTGGGTCTGTGCATGGCAGCATCAACTCTTTACCTTACGCGTTTCGGCGCGCATGCGCCCTGTTCACAGGTGAGTCCTGTAATGTCCTAGTGGTCTGGTAGTTTGAATAAAACCACTTTACCCAGCATGCACCAGTATTCAAATTAAATGTCTTTGAAAATCCTCTGTATTCCACGGAGCATTTCAGGTTTAAAAATTCATAGCCAGTGCTCTTGGCTGCCACACACAAGAGAAATATTGCTCGAGATGAACATCAAAGTCTGTCGGAAAGAGGAACCTCCTTCGTCTCCCTTTCTCTCAGCCAACACCAAATTGCTGCGGAAGTCCGTTATGCCGGTGTGGTGTCGAGCGAGTCATGCCCCTCAATTTAAGTACCAAATATTCCTCCACTTTACCGGGGCCACCGACTCTGCAGGGCAGGCTCTGAAGACAGGAATGGAGAATCCTGTTACAAACAACACGAAGAATGGAGAGCCCACAGCTGAGAAATCCTCTCTTGCTGACACTTTATTGGGTCTGTGCATGGCAGCATCAACTCTTTACCTTACGCGTTTCGGCGCGCATGCGCCTTGTTCACAGGTGAGTCCTGTAATGTCCTAGTGGTCTGGTAGTTTGAATAAAACCACTTTACCCAGCATGCACCAGTATTCAAATTAAATGTCTTGGAAAATCCTCTGTATTCCACGGAGCATTTCAGGTTTAAAAATTCATAGCCAGTGCTCTTGGCTGCCACACACAAGAGAAATATTGCTCGAGATGAACATCAAAGTCTGTCGGAAAGAGGAACCTCCTTCGTCTCCCTTTCTCTCAGCCAAAACCAAATTGCTGCGGAAGTCCGTTATGCCGGTGTGGTGTCGAGCGAGTCATGCCCCTCAATTTAAGTACCAAACATTCCTCCACTTTACCGGGGCCACCGACTCTGCAGGGCAGGCTCTGAAGACAGGAATGGAGAATCCTGTTACAAACACGAAGAATGGAGAGCCCACAGCTGAGACATGCTCTCTTGCTGACACTTTATTGGGTCTGTGCATGGCAGCATCAACTCTTTACCTTACGCATTTCGGCGCGCAAGTGCCTTGTTCACAGGTGAGTCCTGTAATGTCCTAGTGGTCTGGTAGTTTGAATAAAACCACTTTACCCAGCATGCACCAGTATTCAAATTAAATGTCTTGGAAAATCCTCTGTATTCCACGGAGCATTTCAGGTGTAAAAATTCATAGCCAGTGCTCTTGGCTGCCACACACAAGAGAAATATTTCTCGAGATGAACATCAAAGTCTGGCGGAAAGAGGACCCTCCTTCGTCTCCCTTTCTCTCAGCCAACACCAAATTGCTGCGGAAGTCCGTTATGCCGGTGTGGTGTCGAGCGAGTCATGCCCCTCAATTTAAGTACCAAACATTCCTCCACTTTACCGGGGCCACCGACTCTGCAGGGCAGGCTCTGAAGACAGGAATGGAGAATCCTGTTACAAACAAAACGAAGAATGGAGAGCCCACAGCTGAGACATCCTCTCTTGCTGACACTTTATTGGGTCTGTGCATGGCAGCATCAACTCTTTACCTTACGCGTTTCGGCGCGCATGCGCCTTGTTCACAGGTGAGTCCTGTAATGTCCTAGTGGTCTGGTAGTTTGAATAAAACCACTTTACCCAGCATGCACCAGTATTCAAATTAAATGTCTTGGAAAATATTCTGTATTCCACGGAGCATTTCAGGTTTAAAAATTCATAGCCAGTGCTCTTGGCTGCCACACACAAGAGAAATATTGCTCGAGATGAACATCAAAGTCTGTCGGAAAGAGGAACCTCCTTCGTCTCCCTTTCTCTCAGCCAACACCAAATTGCTGCGGAAGTCCGTTATGCTGGTGTGGTGTCGAGCGAGTCATGCCCCTCAATTTAAGTACAAAACATTCCTCCACTTTACCGGGGCCACCGACTCTGCAGGGCAGGCTCTGAAAACAGGAATGGAGAATCCTGTTACAAACAACACGAAGAATGGAGAGCCCACAGCTGAGACATCCTCTCTTGCTGACACTTTATTGGGTCTGTGCATGGCAGCATCAACTCTTTACCTTACGCGTTTCGGCGCGCATGCGCCTTGTTCACAGGTGAGTCCTGTAATGTCCTAGTGGTCTGGTAGTTTGAATAAAACCACTTTACCCAGCATGCACCAGTATTCAAATTAAATGTCTTGGAAAATCCTCTGTATTCCACGGAGCATTTCAGGTTTAAACATTCATAGCCAGTGCTCTTGGCTGCCACACACAAGAGGAATATTGCTCGAGATGAAAATCAAAGTCTGTCGGAAAGAGGAACCTCCTTTATCTCCCTTTCTCTCAGCCAACACCCAATTGCTGCGGAAGTCCGTTATGCCGGTGTGGTGTCGAGCGAGTCATGCCCCTCAATTT
This sequence comes from Lissotriton vulgaris, assembly GCF_964263255.1. Lineage (NCBI taxonomy): Eukaryota > Metazoa > Chordata > Amphibia > Caudata > Salamandridae > Lissotriton > Lissotriton vulgaris. The sequence goes on from NC_141693.1 coordinate 1,237,072,825, forward strand.
AAGTACCAAACATTCCTCCACTTTACCGGGGCCACCGACTCTGCAGGGCAGGCTCTGAAGACAGGAATGGAGAATCCTGTTACAAACAACACAAAGAATGGAGAGCCCACAGCTGAGACATCCTCTCTTGCTGACACTTTATTGGGTCTGTGCATGGCAGCATCAACTCTTTACCTTACGCATTTCGGCGCGCATGCGCCTTGTTCACAGGTGAGTCCTGTAATGTCCTAGTGGTCTGGTACTTTGAATAAAACCACTTTACCCAGCATGCACCAGTATTCAAATTAAATGTCTTGGAAAATCCTCTGTATTCCACGGAGCATTTCAGGTTTAAAAATGCATAGCCAGTGCTCTTGGCTGCCACACACATGAGAAATATTGCTCGAGATGAACATCAAAGTCTGTCGGAAAGAGGAACCTCCTTCGTCTCCCTTTCTCTCAGCCAACACCAAATTGCTGCAGAAGTCCGTTATGCCGGTGTGGTGTTGAGCGAGTCATGCCCCTCAATTTAAGTACAAAACATTCCTCCACTTTACCGGGGCCACCGACTCTGCAGGGCAGGCTCTGAAGACAGGAATGGAGAATCCTGTTACAAACACGAAGAATGGAGAGCCCACAGCTGAGACATGCTCTCTTGCTGACACTTTTTTGGGTCTGTGCATGGCAGCATCAACTCTTTACCTTACGCGTTTCGGCGCGCATGCGCCTTGTTCACAGGTGAGTCCTGTAATGTCCTAGTGGTCTGGTAGTTTGAATAAAACCACTTTACCCAGCATGCACCAGTATTCAAATTAAATGTCTTGGAAAATCCTCTGTATTCCACGGAGCATTTCAGGTTTAAAAATTCATAGCCAGTGCTCTTGGCTGCCACACACAAGAGAAATATTGCTTGAGATGAACATCAAAGTTTGTCGGAAAGAGGAACCTCCTTCGTCTCCCTTTCTCTCAGCCAACACCAAATTGCTGCGGAAGTCCGTTATGCCGGTGTGGTGTCGAGCGAGTCATGCCCCTCAATTTAAGTACCAAACATTCCTCCACTTTACCGGGGCCACCGACTCTGCAGGGCAGGCTCTGAAGACAGGAATGGAGAATCCTGTTACAAACAACACGAAGAATGGAGAGCCCACAGCTGACACATCCTCTCTTGCTGACACTTTATTGGGTCTGTGCATGGCAGCATCAACTCTTTACCTTACGCGTTTCGGCGCGCATGCGCCTTGTTCACAGGTGAGTCCTGTAATGTCCTAGTGGTGTGGTAGTTTGAATAAAACCACTTTACCCAGCATGCACCAGTATTCAAATTAAATGTCTTGGAAAATCCTCTGTTTTCCACGGAGCATTTCAGGTTTAAAAATTCTAGCCAGTGCTCTTGGCTGCCACACACAAGAGAAATATTGCTCGAGATGAACATCAAAGTCTGTCGGAAAGAGGAACCTCCTTCGTCTCCCTTTCTCTCAGCCAACACCAAATTGCTGCGGAAGTCCGTTATGCCGGTGTGGTGTCGAGCGAGTCATGCCCCTCAATTTAAGTACCAAATATTCCTCCACTTTACCGGGGCCACCGACTCTGCAGGGCAGGCTCTGAAGACAGGAATGGAGAATCCTGTTACAAACAACACGAAGAATGGAGAGCCCACAGCTGAGAAATCCTCTCTTGCTGACACTTTATTGGGTCTGTGCATGGCAGCATCAACTCTTTACCTTACGCGTTTCGGCGCGCATGCGCCTTGTTCACAGGTGAGTCCTGTAATGTCCTAGTGGTCTGGTAGTTTGAATAAAACCACTTTACCCAGCATGCACCAGTATTCAAATTAAATGTCTTGGAAAATCCTCTGTATTCCACGGAGCATTTCAGGTTTAAAAATTCATAGCCAGTGCTCTTGGCTGCCACACACAAGAGAAATATTGCTCGAGATGAACATCAAAGTCTGTCGGAAAGAGGAACCTCCTTCGTCTCCCTTTCTCTCAGCCAAAACCAAATTGCTGCGGAAGTCCGTTATGCCGGTGTGGTGTCGAGCGAGTCATGCCCCTCAATTTAAGTACCAAACATTCCTCCACTTTACCGGGGCCACCGACTCTGCAGGGCAGGCTCTGAAGACAGGAATGGAGAATCCTGTTACAAACACGAAGAATGGAGAGCCCACAGCTGAGACATGCTCTCTTGCTGACACTTTATTGGGTCTGTGCATGGCAGCATCAACTCTTTACCTTACGCATTTCGGCGCGCAAGTGCCTTGTTCACAGGTGAGTCCTGTAATGTCCTAGTGGTCTGGTAGTTTGAATAAAACCACTTTACCCAGCATGCACCAGTATTCAAATTAAATGTCTTGGAAAATCCTCTGTATTCCACGGAGCATTTCAGGTTTAAAAATTCATAGCCAGTGCTCTTGGCTGCCACACACAAGAGAAATATTTCTCGAGATGAACATCAAAGTCTGGCGGAAAGAGGACCCTCCTTCGTCTCCCTTTCTCTCAGCCAACACCAAATTGCTGCGGAAGTCCGTTATGCCGGTGTGGTGTCGAGCGAGTCATGCCCCTCAATTTAAGTACCAAACATTCCTCCACTTTACCGGGGCCACCGACTCTGCAGGGCAGGCTCTGAAGACAGGAATGGAGAATCCTGTTACAAACAAAACGAAGAATGGAGAGCCCACAGCTGAGACATCCTCTCTTGCTGACACTTTATTGGGTCTGTGCATGGCAGCATCAACTCTTTACCTTACGCGTTTCGGCGCGCATGCGCCTTGTTCACAGGTGAGTCCTGTAATGTCCTAGTGGTCTGGTAGTTTGAATAAAACCACTTTACCCAGCATGCACCAGTATTCAAATTAAATGTCTTGGAAAATATTCTGTATTCCACGGAGCATTTCAGGTTTAAAAATTCATAGCCAGTGCTCTTGGCTGCCACACACAAGAGAAATATTGCTCGAGATGAACATCAAAGTCTGTCGGAAAGAGGAACCTCCTTCGTCTCCCTTTCTCTCAGCCAACACCAAATTGCTGCGGAAGTCCGTTATGCTGGTGTGGTGTCGAGCGAGTCATGCCCCTCAATTTAAGTACAAAACATTCCTCCACTTTACCGGGGCCACCGACTCTGCAGGGCAGGCTCTGAAAACAGGAATGGAGAATCCTGTTACAAACAACACGAAGAATGGAGAGCCCACAGCTGAGACATCCTCTCTTGCTGACACTTTATTGGGTCTGTGCATGGCAGCATCAACTCTTTACCTTACGCGTTTCGGCGCGCATGCGCCTTGTTCACAGGTGAGTCCTGTAATGTCCTAGTGGTCTGGTAGTTTGAATAAAACCACTTTACCCAGCATGCACCAGTATTCAAATTAAATGTCTTGGAAAATCCTCTGTATTCCACGGAGCATTTCAGGTTTAAAAATTCATAGCCAGTGCTCTTGGCTGCCACACACAAGAGGAATATTGCTCGAGATGAAAATCAAAGTCTGTCGGAAAGAGGAACCTCCTTTATCTCCCTTTCTCTCAGCCAACACCCAATTGCTGCGGAAGTCCGTTATGCCGGTGTGGTGTCGAGCGAGTCATGCCCCTCAATTTAAGTACCAAACATTCCTCCACTTTACCGGGGCCACCGACTCTGCAGGGCAGGCTCTGAAGACAGGAATGGAGAATCCTGTTACAAACAACACAAAGAATGGAGAGCCCACAGCTGAGACATCCTCTCTTGCTGACACTTTATTGGGTCTGTGCATGGCAGCATCAACTCTTTACCTTACGCATTTCGGCGCGCAAGTGCCTTGTTCACAGGTGAGTCCTGTAATGTCCTAGTGGTCTGGTAGTTTGAATAAAACCACTTTACCCAGCATGCACCAGTATTCAAATTAAATGTCTTGGAAAATCCTCTGTATTCCACAGAGCATTTCAGGTTTAAAAATTCATAGCCAGTGCTCTTGGCTGCCACACACAAGAGAAATATTTCTCGAGATGAACATCAAAGTCTGGCGGAAAGAGGACCCTCCTTCGTCTCCCTTTCTCTCAGCCAACACCAAATTGCTGCGGAAGTCCGTTATGCCGGTGTGGTGTCGAGCGAGTCATGCCCCTCAATTTAAGTACCAAACATTCCTCCACTTTACCGGGGCCACCGACTCTGCAGGGCAGGCTCTGAAGACAGGAATGGAGAATCCTGTTACAAACAAAACGAAGAATGGAGAGCCCACAGCTGAGACATCCTCTCTTGCTGACACTTTATTGGGTCTGTGCATGGCAGCATCAACTCTTTACCTTACGCGTTTCGGCGCGCATGCGCCTTGTTCACAGGTGAGTCCTGTAATGTCCTAGTGGTCTGGTAGTTTGAATAAAACCACTTTACCCAGCATGCACCAGTATTCAAATTAAATGTCTTGGAAAATATTCTGTATTCCACGGAGCATTTCAGGTTTAAAAATTCATAGCCAGTGCTCTTGGTTGCCACACACAAGAGAAATATTGCTCGAGATGAACATCAAAGTCTGTCGGAAAGAGGAACCTCCTTCGTCTCCCTTTCTCTCAGCCAACACCAAATTGCTGCGGAAGTCCGTTATGCTGGTGTGGTGTCGAGCGAGTCATGCCCCTCAATTTAAGTACAAAACATTCCTCCACTTTACCGGGGCCACCGACTCTGCAGGGCAGGCTCTGAAAACAGGAATGGAGAATCCTGTTACAAACAACACGAAGAATGGAGAGCCCACAGCTGAGACATCCTCTCTTGCTGACACTTTATTGGGTCTGTGCATGGCAGCATCAACTCTTTACCTTACGCGTTTCGGCGCGCATGCGCCTTGTTCACAGGTGAGTCCTGTACTGTCCTAGTGGTCTGGTAGTTTGAATAAAACCACTTTACCCAGCATGCACCAGTATTCAAATTAAATGTCTTGGAAAATCCTCTGTATTCCACGGAGCATTTCAGGTTTAAAAATTCATAGCCAGTGCTCTTGGCTGCCACACACAAGAGGAATATTGCTCGAGATGAAAATCAAAGTCTGTCGGAAAGAGGAACCTCCTTTATCTCCCTTTCTCTCAGCCAACACCCAATTGCTGCGGAAGTCCGTTATGCCGGTGTGGTGTCGAGCGAGTCATGCCCCTCAATTTAAGTACCAAACATTCCTCCACTTTACCGGGGCCACCGACTCTGCAGGGCAGGCTCTGAAGACAGGAATGGAGAATCCTGTTACAAACAACACAAAGAATGGAGAGCCCACAGCTGAGACATCCTCTCTTGCTGACACTTTATTGGGTCTGTGCATGGCAGCATCAACTCTTTACCTTACGCATTTCGGCGCGCATGCGCCTTGTTCACAGGTGAGTCCTGTAATGTCCTAGTGGTCTGGTACTTTGAATAAAACCACTTTACCCAGCATGCACCAGTATTCAAATTAAATGTCTTGGAAAATCCTCTGTATTCCACGGAGCATTTCAGGTTTAAAAATGCATAGCCAGTGCTCTTGGCTGCCACACACATGAGAAATATTGCTCGAGATGAACATCAAAGTCTGTCGGAAAGAGGAACCTCCTTCGTCTCCCTTTCTCTCAGCCAACACCAAATTGCTGCGGAAGTCCGTTATGCCGGTGTGGTGTTGAGCGAGTCATGCCCCTCAATTTAAGTACAAAACATTCCTCCACTTTACCGGGGCCACCGACTCTGCAGGGCAGGCTCTGAAGACAGGAATGGAGAATCCTGTTACAAACACGAAGAATGGAGAGCCCACAGCTGAGACATGCTCTCTTGCTGACACTTTTTTGGGTCTGTGCATGGCAGCATCAACTCTTTACCTTACGCGTTTCGGCGCGCATGCGCCTTGTTCACAGGTGAGTCCTGTTATGTCCTAGTGGTCTGGTAGTTTGAATAAAACCACTTTACCCAGCATGCACCAGTATTCAAATTAAATGTCTTGGAAAATCCTCTGTATTCCACGGAGCATTTCAGGTTTAAAAATTCATAGCCAGTGCTCTTGGCTGCCACACACAAGAGAAATATTGCTTGAGATGAACATCAAAGTTTGTCGGAAAGAGGAACCTCCTTCGTCTCCCTTTCTCTCAGCCAACACCAAATTGCTGCGGAAGTCCGTTATGCCGGTGTGGTGTCGAGCGAGTCATGCCCCTCAATTTAAGTACCAAACATTCCTCCACTTTACCGGGGCCACCGACTCTGCAGGGCAGGCTCTGAAGACAGGAATGGAGAATCCTGTTACAAACAACACGAAGAATGGAGAGCCCACAGCTGACACATCCTCTCTTGCTGACACTTTATTGGGTCTGTGCATGGCAGCATCAACTCTTTACCTTACGCGTTTCGGCGCGCATGCGCCTTGTTCACAGGTGAGTCCTGTAATGTCCTAGTGGTGTGGTAGTTTGAATAAAACCACTTTACCCAGCATGCACCAGTATTCAAATTAAATGTCTTGGAAAATCCTCTGTTTTCCACGGAGCATTTCAGGTTTAAAAATTCTAGCCAGTGCTCTTGGCTGCCACACACAAGAGAAATATTGCTCGAGATGAACATCAAAGTCTGTCGGAAAGAGGAACCTCCTTCGTCTCCCTTTCTCTCAGCCAACACCAAATTGCTGCGGAAGTCCGTTATGCCGGTGTGGTGTCGAGCGAGTCATGCCCCTCAATTTAAGTACAAAACATTCCTCCACTTTACCGGGGCCACCGACTCTGCAGGGCAGGCTCTGAAGACAGGAATGGAGAATCCTGTTACAAGCACGAAGAATGGAGAGCCCACAGCTGAGACATGCTCTCTTGCTGACACTTTATTGGGTCTGTGCATGGCAGCATCAACTCTTTACCTTACGCGTTTCGGCGCGCATGCGCCTTGTTCACAGGTGAGTCCTGTAATTTCCTAGTGGTCTGGTAGTTTGAATAAAACCACTTTACCCAGCATGCACCAGTATTCAAATTAAATGTCTTGGAAAATCCTCTGTATTCCACGGAGCATTTCAGGTTTAAAAATTCATAGCCAGTGCTCTTGGCTGCCACACACAAGAGAAATATTGCTCGAGATGAACATCAAAGTCTGTCGGAAAGAGGAACCTCCTTCGTCTCCCTTTCTCTCAGCCAACACCAAATTGCTGCGGAAGTCCGTTATGCCGGTGTGGTGTCGAGCGAGTCATGCCCCTCAATTTAAGTACCAAACATTCCTCCACTTTACCGGGGCCACCGACTCTGCAGGGCAGGCTCTGAAGACAGGAATGGAGAATCCTGTTACAAACAACACGAAGAATGGAGAGCCCACAGCTGAGACATCCTCTCTTGCTGACACTTTATTGGGTCTGTGCATGGCAGCATCAACTCTTTACCTTATGCGTTTCTGCGCGCATGCGCCTTGTTCACAGGTGAGTCCTGTAATGTCTTAGTGGTCTGGTAGTTTGAATAAAACCACTTTACCCAGCATGCACCAGTATTCAAATTAAATGTCTTGGAAAATCCTCTGTATTCCACGGAGCATTTCAGGTTTAAAAATTCATAGCCAGTGCTCTTGGCTGCCACACACAAGAGAAATATTGCTCGAGATGAACATCAAAGTCTGTCGGAAAGAGGAACCTCCTTCGTCTCCCTTTCTCTCAGCCAAAACCAAATTGCTGCGGAAGTCCGTTATGCCGGTGTGGTGTTGAGCGAGTCATGCCCCTCAATTTAAGTACCAAACATTCCTCCACTTTACCGGGGCCACCGACTCTGCAGGGCAGGCTCTGAACACAGGAATGGAGAATCCTGTTACAAACACGAAGAATGGAGAGCCCACAGCTGAGACATGCTCTCTTGCTGACACTTTATTGGGTCTGTGCATGGCAGCATCAACTCTTTACCTTACGCATTTCGGCGCGCAAGTGCCTTGTTCACAGGTGAGTCCTGTAATGTCCTAGTGGTCTGGTAGTTTGAATAAAACCACTTTACCCAGCATGCACCAGTATTCAAATTAAATGTCTTGGAAAATCCTCTGTATTCCACGGAGCATTTCAGGTTTAAAAATTCATAGCCAGTGCTCTTGGCTGCCACACACAAGAGAAATATTGCTCGAGATGAACATCAAAGTCTGTCGGAAAGAGGAACCTCCATGGTCTCCCTTTCTCTCAGCCAACACCAAATTGCTGTGGAAGTCCGTTATGCCGGTGTGGTGTTGAGCGAGTCATGCACCTCAATTTAAGTACCTAACATTCCTCCACTTTACCGGGGCCACCGACTCTGCAGGGCAGGCTCTGAAGACAGGAATGGAGAATCCTGTTGCAAACAACACGAAGAATGGAGAGCCCACAGCTAAGACATCCTCTCTTGCTGACACTTTATTGGGTCTGTGCATGGCAGCATCAACTCTTTACCTTACGCGTTTCGGCGCGCATGCGCCTTGTTCACAGGTGAGTCCTGTAATGTCCTAGTGGTCTGGTAGTTTGAATAAAACCACTTTACCCAGCATGCACCAGTATTCAAATTAAATGTCTTGGAAAATATTCTGTATTCCACGGAGCATTTCAGGTTTAAAAATTCATAGCCAGTGCTCTTGGCTGCCACACACAAGAGAAATATTGCTCGAGATGAACATCAAAGTCTGTCGGAAAGAGGAACCTCCTTCGTCTCCCTTTCTCTCAGCCAACACCAAATTGCTGCGGAAGTCCGTTATGCCGGTGTGGTGTCGAGCGAGTCATGCCCCTCAATTTAAGTACCAAACATTCCTCCACTGTACCAGGGCCACCGACTCTGCAGGGCAGGCTCTGAAGACATAAATGGAGAATCCTGTTACAAACAACACGAAGAATGGAGAGCCCACAGCTGAGACATCCTCTCTTGCTGACACTTTATTGGGTCTGTGCATGGCAGCATCAACTCTTTACCTTACGCGTTTCGGCGCGCATGCGCCTTGTTCACAGGTGAGTCCTGTAATGTCCTAGTGGTCTGGTAGTTTGAATAAAACCACTTTACCCAGCATGCACCAGTATTCAAATTAAATGTCTTGGAAAATCCTCTGTATTCCACGGAGCATTTCAGGTTTAAAAATTCATAGCCAGTGCTCTTGGCTGCCACACACAAGAGGAATATTGCTCGAGATGAAAATCAAAGTCTGTCGGAAAGAGGAACCTCCTTTATCTCCCTTTCTCTCAGCCAACACCCAATTGCTGCGGAAGTCCGTTATGCCGGTGTGGTGTCGAGCGAGTCATGCCCCTCAATTTAAGTACCAAACATTCCTCCACTTTACCGGGGCCACCGACTCTGCAGGGCAGGCTCTGAAGACAGGAATGGAGAATCCTGTTACAAACAACACAAAGAATGGAGAGCCCACAGCTGAGACATCCTCTCTTGCTGACACTTTATTGGGTCTGTGCATGGCAGCATCAACTCTTTACCTTACGCATTTCGGCGCGCATGCGCCTTGTTCACAGGTGAGTCCTGTAATGTCCTAGTGGTCTGGTACTTTGAATAAAACCACTTTACCCAGCATGCACCAGTATTCAAATTAAATGTCTTGGAAAATCCTCTGTATTCCACGGAGCATTTCAGGTTTAAAAATGCATAGCCAGTGCTCTTGGCTGCCACACACATGAGAAATATTGCTCGAGATGAACATCAAAGTCTGTCGGAAAGAGGAACCTCCTTCGTCTCCCTTTCTCTCAGCCAACACCAAATTGCTGCGGAAGTCCGTTATGCCGGTGTGGTGTTGAGGGAGTCAGGCCCCTCAATTTAAGTACAAAACATTCCTCCACTTTACCGGGGCCACCGACTCTGCAGGGCAGGCTCTGAAGACAGGAATGGAGAATCCTGTTACAAACACGAAGAATGGAGAGCCCACAGCTGAGACATGCTCTCTTGCTGACACTTTTTTGGGTCTGTGCATGGCAGCATCAACTCTTTACCTTACGCGTTTCGGCGCGCATGCGCCTTGTTCACAGGTGAGTCCTGTAATGTCCTAGTGGTCTGGTAGTTTGAATAAAACCACTTTACCCAGCATGCACCAGTATTCAAATTAAATGTCTTGGAAAATCCTCTGTATTCCACGGAGCATTTCAGGTTTAAAAATTCATAGCCAGTGCTCTTGGCTGCCACACACAAGAGAAATATTGCTTGAGATGAACATCAAAGTTTGTCGGAAAGAGGAACCTCCTTCGTCTCCCTTTCTCTCAGCCAACACCAAATTGCTGCAGAAGTCCGTTATGCCGGTGTGGTGTCGAGCGAGTCATGCCCCTCAATTTAAGTACCAAACATTCCTCCACTTTACCGGGGCCACCGACTCTGCAGGGCAGGCTCTGAAGACAGGAATGGAGAATCCTGTTACAAACAACACGAAGAATGGAGAGCCCACAGCTGACACATCCTCTCTTGCTGACACTTTATTGGGTCTGTGCATGGCAGCATCAACTCTTTACCTTACGCGTTTCGGCGCGCATGCGCCTTGTTCACAGGTGAGTCCTGTAATGTCCTAGTGGTCTGGTAGTTTGAATAAAACCACTTTACCCAGCATGCACCAGTATTCAAATTAAATGTCTTGGAAAATCCTCTGTTTTCCACGGAGCATTTCAGGTTTAAAAATTCTAGCCAGTGCTCTTGGCTGCCACACACAAGAGAAATATTGCTCAAGATGAACATCAAAGTCTGTCGGAAAGAGGAACCTCCTTCGTCTCCCTTTCTCTCAGCCAACACCAAATTGCTGCGGAAGTACGTTATGCCGGTGTGGTGTCGAGCGAGTCATGCCCCTCAATTTAAGTACAAAACATTCCTCCACTTTACCGGGGCCACCGACTCTGCAGGGCAGGCTCTGAAGACAGGAATGGAGAATCCTGTTACAAGCACGAAGAATGGAGAGCCCACAGCTGAGACATGCTCTCTTGCTGACACTTTATTGGGTCTGTGCATGGCAGCATCAACTCTTTACCTTACGCGTTTCGGCGCGCATGCGCCTTGTTCACAGGTGAGTCCTGTAATTTCCTAGTGGTCTGGTAGTTTGAATAAAACCACTTTACCCAGCATGCACCAGTATTCAAATTAAATGTCTTGGAAAATCCTCTGTATTCCACGGAGCATTTCAGGTTTAAAAATTCATAGCCAGTGCTCTTGGCTGCCACACACAAGAGAAATATTGCTCGAGATGAACATCAAAGTCTGTCGGAAAGAGGAACCTCCTTCGTCTCCCTTTTTCTCAGCCAAAACCAAATTGCTGCGGAAGTCCGTTATACCGGTGTGGTGTTGAGCGAGTCATGCCCCTCAATTTAAGTACCAAACATTCCTCCACTTTACCGGGGCCACCGACTCTGCAGGGCAGGCTCTGAAGACAGGAATGGAGAATCCTGTTACAAACACGAAGAATGGAGAGCCAACAGCTGAGACATGCTCTCTTGCTGACACTTTATTGGGTCTGTGCATGGCAGCATCAACTCTTTACCTTACGCATTTCGGCGCGCAAGTGCCTTGTTCACAGGTGAGTCCTGTAATGTCCTAGTGGTCTGGTAGTTTGAATAAAACCACTTTACCCAGCATGCACCAGTATTCAAATTAAATGTCTTGGAAAATCCTCTGTATTCCACGGAGCATTTCAGGTTTAAAAATTCATTGCCAGTGCTCTTGGCTGCCACACACAAGAGAAATATTGCTCGAGATGAACATCAAAGTCTGTCGGAAAGAGGAACCTCCATGGTCTCCCTTTCTCTCAGCCAACACCAAATTGCTGTGGAAGTCCGTTATGCCGGTGTGGTGTTGAGCGAGTCATGCCCCTCAATTTAAGTACCTAACATTCCTCCACTTTACCGGGGCCACCGACTCTGCAGGGCAGGCTCTGAAGACAGGAATGGAGAATCCTGTTGCAAACAACACGAAGAATGGAGAGCCCACAGCTAAGACATCCTCTCTTGCTGACACTTTATTGGGTCTGTGCATGGCAGCATCAACTCTTTACCTTACGCGTTTCAGCGCGCATGCGCCTTGTTCACAGGTGAGTCCTGTAATGTCCTAGTGGTCTGGTAGTTTGAATAAAACCGCTTTACCCAGCATGCACCAGTATTCAAATTAAATGTCTTTGAAAATCCTCTGTATTCCACGGAGCATTTCAGGTTTAAAAATTCATAGCCAGTGCTCTTGGCTGCCACACACAAGAGAAATATTGCTCGAGATGAACATCAAAGTCTGTCGGAAAGAGGAACCTCCTTCGTCTCCCTTTCTCTCAGCCAACACCAAATTGCTGCGGAAGTCCGTTATGCCGGTGTGGTGTCGAGCGAGTCATGCCCCTCAATTTAAGTACCAAATATTCCTCCACTTTACCGGGGCCACCGACTCTGCAGGGCAGGCTCTGAAGACAGGAATGGAGAATCCTGTTACAAACAACACGAAGAATGGAGAGCCCACAGCTGAGAAATCCTCTCTTGCTGACACTTTATTGGGTCTGTGCATGGCAGCATCAACTCTTTACCTTACGCGTTTCGGCGCGCATGCGCCTTGTTCACAGGTGAGTCCTGTAATGTCCTAGTGGTCTGGTAGTTTGAATAAAACCACTTTACCCAGCATGCACCAGTATTCAAATTAAATGTCTTGGAAAATCCTCTGTATTCCACGGAGCATTTCAGGTTTAAAAATTCATAGCCAGTGCTCTTGGCTGCCACACACAAGAGAAATATTGCTCGAGATGAACATCAAAGTCTGTCGGAAAGAGGAACCTCCTTCGTCTCCCTTTCTCTCAGCCAAAACCAAATTGCTGCGGAAGTCCGTTATGCCGGTGTGGTGTCGAGCGAGTCATGCCCCTCAATTTAAGTACCAAACATTCCTCCACTTTACCGGGGCCACCGACTCTGCAGGGCAGGCTCTGAAGACAGGAATGGAGAATCCTGTTACAAACACGAAGAATGGAGAGCCCACAGCTGAGACATGCTCTCTTGCTGACACTTTATTGGGTCTGTGCATGGCAGCATCAACTCTTTACCTTACGCATTTCGGCGCGCAAGTGCCTTGTTCACAGGTGAGTCCTGTAATGTCCTAGTGGTCTGGTAGTTTGAATAAAACTACTTTACCCAGCATGCACCAGTATTCAAATTAAATGTCTTGGAAAATCCTCTGTATTCCACGGAGCATTTCAGGTTTAAAAATTCATAGCCAGTGCTCTTGGCTGCCACACACAAGAGAAATATTTCTCGAGATGAACATCAAAGTCTGGCGGAAAGAGGACCCTCCTTCGTCTCCCTTTCTCTCAGCCAACACCAAATTGCTGCGGAAGTCCGTTATGCCGGTGTGGTGTCGAGCGAGTCATGCCCCTCAATTTAAGTACCAAACATTCCTCCACTTTACCGGGGCCACCGACTCTGCAGGGCAGGCTCTGAAGACAGGAATGGAGAATCCTGTTACAAACAAAACGAAGAATGGAGAGCCCACAGCTGAGACATCCTCTCTTGCTGACACTTTATTGGGTCTGTGCATGGCAGCATCAACTCTTTACCTTACGCGTTTCGGCGCGCATGCGCCTTGTTCACAGGTGAGTCCTGTAATGTCCTAGTGGTCTGGTAGTTTGAATAAAACCACTTTACCCAGCATGCACCAGTATTCAAATTAAATGTCTTGGAAAATATTCTGTATTCCACGGAGCATTTCAGGTTTAAAAATTCATAGCCAGTGCTCTTGGCTGCCACACACAAGAGAAATATTGCTCGAGATGAACATCAAAGTCTGTCGGAAAGAGGAACCTCCTTCGTCTCCCTTTCTCTCAGCCAACACCAAATTGCTGCAGAAGTCCGTTATGCTGGTGTGGTGTCGAGCGAGTCATGCCCCTCAATTTAAGTACAAAACATTCCTCCACTTTACCGGGGCCACCGACTCTGCAGGGCAGGCTCTGAAAACAGGAATGGAGAATCCTGTTACAAACAACACGAAGAATGGAGAGCCCACAGCTGAGACATCCTCTCTTGCTGACACTTTATTGGGTCTGTGCATGGCAGCATCAACTCTTTACCTTACGCGTTTCGGCGCGCATGCGCCTTGTTCACAGGTGAGTCCTGTAATGTCCTAGTGGTCTGGTAGTTTGAATAAAACCACTTTACCCAGCATGCACCAGTATTCAAATTAAATGTCTTGGAAAATCCTCTGTATTCCACGGAGCATTTCAGGTTTAAAAATTCATAGCCAGTGCTCTTGGCTGCCACACACAAGAGGAATATTGCTCGAGATGAAAATCAAAGTCTGTCGGAAAGAGGAACCTCCTTTATCTCCCTTTCTCTCAGCCAACACCCAATTGCTGCGGAAGTCCGTTATGCCGGTGTGGTGTCGAGCGAGTCATGCCCCTCAATTTAAGTACCAAACATTCCTCCACTTTACCGGGGCCACCGACTCTGCAGGGCAGGCTCTGAAGACAGGAATGGAGAATCCTGTTACAAACAACACAAAGAATGGAGAGCCCACAGCTGAGACATCCTCTCTTGCTGACACTTTATTGGGTCTTTGCATGGCAGCATCAACTCTTTACCTTACGCATTTCGGCGCGCATGCGCCTTGTTCACAGGTGAGTCCTGTAATGTCCTAGTGGTCTGGTACTTTGAATAAAACCACTTTACCCAGCATGCACCAGTATTCAAATTAAATGTCTTGGAAAATCCTCTGTATTCCACGGAGCATTTCAGGTTTAAAAATGCATAGCCAGTGCTCTTGGCTGCCACACACATGAGAAATATTGCTCGAGATGAACATCAAAGTCTGTCGGAAAGAGGAACCTCCTTCGTCTCCCTTTCTCTCAGCCAACACCAAATTGCTGCGGAAGTCCGTTATGCCGGTGTGGTGTTGAGCGAGTCATGCCCCTCAATTTAAGTACAAAACATTCCTCCACTTTACCGGGGCCACCGACTCTGCAGGGCAGGCTCTGAAGACAGGAATGGAGAATCCTGTTACAAACACGAAGAATGGAGAGCCCACAGCTGAGACATGCTCTCTTGCTGACACTTTTTTGGGTCTGTGCATGGCAGCATCAACTCTTTACCTTACGCGTTTCGGCGCGCATGCGCCTTGTTCACAGGTGAGTCCTGTAATGTCCTAGTGGTCTGGTAGTTTGAATAAAACCACTTTACCCAGCATGCACCAGTATTCAAATTAAATGTCTTGGAAAATCCTCTGTATTCCACGGAGCATTTCAGGTTTAAAAATTCATAGCCAGTGCTCTTGGCTGCCACACACAAGAGAAATATTGCTTGAGATGAACATCAAAGTTTGTCGGAAAGAGGAACCTCCTTCGTCTCCCTTTCTCTCAGCCAACACCAAATTGCTGCGGAAGTCCGTTATGCCGGTGTGGTGTCGAGCGAGTCATGCCCCTCAATTTAAGTACCAAACATTCCTCCACTTTACCGGGGCCACCGACTCTGCAGGGCAGGCTCTGAAGACAGGAAGGAGAATCCTGTTACAAACAACACGAAGAATGGAGAGCCCACAGCTGACACATCCTCTCTTGCTGACACTTTATTGGGTCTGTGCATGGCAGCATCAACTCTTTACCTTACGCGTTTCGGCGCGCATGCGCCTTGTTCACAGGTGAGTCCTGTAATGTCCTAGTGGTGTGGTAGTTTGAATAAAACCACTTTACCCAGCATGCACCAGTATTCAAATTAAATGTCTTGGAAAATCCTCTGTTTTCCACGGAGCATTTCAGGTTTAAAAATTCTAGCCAGTGCTCTTGGCTGCCACACACAAGAGAAATATTGCTCGAGATGAACATCAAAGTCTGTCGGAAAGAGGAACCTCCTTCGTCTCCCTTTCTCTCAGCCAACACCAAATTGCTGCAGAAGTCCGTTATGCCGGTGTGGTGTCGAGCGAGTCATGCCCCTCAATTTAAGTACAAAACATTCCTCCACTTTACCGGGGCCACCGACTCTGCAGGGCAGGCTCTGAAGACAGGAATGGAGAATCCTGTTACAAGCACGAAGAATGGAGAGCCCACAGCTGAGACATGCTCTCTTGCTGACACTTTATTGGGTCTGTGCATGGCAGCATCAACTCTTTACCTTACGCGTTTCGGCGCGCATGCGCCTTGTTCACAGGTGAGTCCTGTAATTTCCTACTGGTCTGGTAGTTTGAATAAAACCACTTTACCCAGCATGCACCAGTATTCAAATTAAATGTCTTGGAAAATCCTCTGTATTCCACGGAGCATTTCAGGTTTAAAAATTCATAGCCAGTGCTCTTGGCTGCCACACACAAGAGAAATATTGCTCGAGATGAACATCAAAGTCTGTCGGAAAGAGGAACCTCCTTCGTCTCCCTTTCTCTCAGCCAACACCAAATTGCTGCGGAAGTCCGTTATGCCGGTGTGGTGTCGAGCGAGTCATGCCCCTCAATTTAAGTACCAAACATTCCTCCACTTTACCGGGGCCACCGACTCTGCAGGGCAGGCTCTGAAGACAGGAATGGAGAATCCTGTTACAAACAACACGAAGAATGGAGAGCCCACAGCTGAGACATCCTCTCTTGCTGACACTTTATTGGGTCTGTGCATGGCAGCATCAACTCTTTACCTTATGCGTTTCTGCGCGCATGCGCCTTGTTCACAGGTGAGTCCTGTAATGTCTTAGTGGTCTGGTAGTTTGAATAAAACCACTTTACCCAGCATGCACCAGTATTCAAATTAAATGTCTTGGAAAATCCTCTGTATTCGACGGAGCATTTCAGGTTTAAAAATTCATAGCCAGTGCTCTTGGCTGCCACACACAAGAGAAATATTGCTCGAGATGAACATCAAAGTCTGTCGGAAAGAGGAACCTCCTTCGTCTCCCTTTCTCTCAGCCAAAACCAAATTGCTGCGGAAGTCCGTTATGCCGGTGTGGTGTTGAGCGAGTCATGCCCCTCAATTTAAGTACCAAACATTCCTCCACTTTACCGGGGCCACCGACTCTGCAGGGCAGGCTCTGAACACAGGAATGGAGAATCCTGTTACAAACACGAAGAATGGAGAGCCCACAGCTGAGACATGCTCTCTTGCTGACACTTTATTGGGTCTGTGCATGGCAGCATCAACTCTTTACCTTACGCATTTCGGCGCGCAAGTGCCTTGTTCACAGGTGAGTCCTGTAATGTCCTAGTGGTCTGGTAGTTTGAATAAAACCACTTTACCCAGCATGCACCAGTATTCAAATTAAATGTCTTGGAAAATCCTCTGTATTCCACGGAGCATTTCAGGTTTAAAAATTCATAGCCAGTGCTCTTGGCTGCCACACACAAGAGAAATATTGCTCGAGATGAACATCAAAGTCTGTCGGAAAGAGGAACCTCCATGATCTCCCTTTCTCTCAGCCAACACCAAATTGCTGTGGAAGTCCGTTATGCCGGTGTGGTGTTGAGCGAGTCATGCACCTCAATTTAAGTACCTAACATTCCTCCACTTTACCGGGGCCACCGACTCTGCAGGGCAGGCTCTGAAGACAGGAATGGAGAATCCTGTTGCAAACAACACGAAGAATGGAGAGCCCACAGCTAAGACATCCTCTCTTGCTGACACTTTATTGGGTCTGTGCATGGCAGCATCAACTCTTTACCTTACGCGTTTCGGCGCGCATGCGCCTTGTTCACAGGTGAGTCCTGTAATGTCCTAGTGGTCTGGTAGTTTGAATAAAACCACTTTACCCAGCATGCACCAGTATTCAAATTAAATGTCTTGGAAAATCCTCTGTATTCCACGGAGCATTTCAGGTTTAAAAATTCATAGCCAGTGCTCTTGGCTGCCACACACAAGAGAAATATTGCTTGAGATGAACATCAAAGTTTGTCGGAAAGAGGAACCTCCTTCGTCTCCCTTTCTCTCAGCCAACACCAAATTGCTGCGGAAGTCCGTTATGCCGGTGTGGTGTCGAGCGAGTCATGCCCCTCAATTTAAGTACCAAACATTCCTCCACTTTACCGGGGCCACCGACTCTGCAGGGCAGGCTCTGAAGACAGGAATGGAGAATCCTGTTACAAACAACACGAAGAATGGAGAGCCCACAGCTGACACATCCTCTCTTGCTGACACTTTATTGGGTCTGTGCATGGCAGCATCAACTCTTTACCTTACGCGTTTCGGCGCGCATGCGCCTTGTTCACAGGTGAGTCCTGTAATGTCCTAGTGGTGTGGTAGTTTGAATAAAACCACTTTACCCAGCATGCACCAGTATTCAAATTAAATGTCTTGGAAAATCCTCTGTTTTCCACGGAGCATTTCAGGTTTAAAAATTCTAGCCAGTGCTCTTGGCTGCCACACACAAGAGAAATATTGCTCGAGATGAACATCAAAGTCTGTCGGAAAGAGGAACCTCCTTCGTCTCCCTTTCTCTCAGCCAACACCAAATTGCTGCGGAAGTCCGTTATGCCGGTGTGGTGTCGAGCGAGTCATGCCCCTCAATTTAAGTACAAAACATTCCTCCACTTTACCGGGGCCACCGACTCTGCAGGGCAGGCTCTGAAGACAGGAATGGAGAATCCTGTTACAAGCACGAAGAATGGAGAGCCCACAGCTGAGACATGCTCTCTTGCTGACACTTTATAGGGGCTGTGCATGGCAGCATCAACTCTTTACCTTACGCGTTTCGGCGCGCATGCGCCTTGTTCACAGGTGAGTCCTGTAATTTCCTAGTGGTCTGGTAGTTTGAATAAAACCACTTTACCCAGCATGCACCAGTATTCAAATTAAATGTCTTGGAAAATCCTCTGTATTCCACGGAGCATTTCAGGTTTAAAAATTCATAGCCAGTGCTCTTGGCTGCCACACACAAGAGAAATATTGCTCGAGATGAACATCAAAGTCTGTCGGAAAGAGGAACCTCCTTCGTCTCCCTTTCTCTCAGCCAACACCAAATTGCTGCGGAAGTCCGTTATGCCGGTGTGGTGTCGAGCGAGTCATGCCCCTCAATTTAAGAACCAAACATTCCTCCACTTTACCGGGGCCACCGACTCTGCAGGGCAGGCTCTGAAGACAGGAATGGAGAATCCTGTTACAAACAACACGAAGAATGGAGAGCCCACAGCTGAGACATCCTCTCTTGCTGACACTTTATTGGGTCTGTGCATGGCAGCATCAACTCTTTACCTTATGCGTTTCTGCGCGCATGCGCCTTGTTCACAGGTGAGTCCTGTAATGTCTTAGTGGTCTGGTAGTTTGAATAAAACCACTTTACCCAGCATGCACCAGTATTCAAATTAAATGTCTTGGAAAATCCTCTGTATTCCACGGAGCATTTCAGGTTTAAAAATCCATAGCCAGTGCTCTTGGCTGCCACACACAAGAGAAATATTGCTCGAGATGAACATCAAAGTCTGTCGGAAAGAGGAACCTCCTTCGTCTCCCTTTCTCTCAGCCAAAACCAAATTGCTGCGGAAGTCCGTTATGCCGGTGTGGTGTTGAGCGAGTCATGCCCCTCAATTTAAGTACCAAACATTCCTCCACTTTACCGGGGCCACCGACTCTGCAGGGCAGGCTCTGAACACAGGAATGGAGAATCCTGTTACAAACACGAAGAATGGAGAGCCCACAGCTGAGACATGCTCTCTTGCTGACACTTTATTGGGTCTGTGCATGGCAGCATCAACTCTTTACCTTACGCATTTCGGCGCGCAAGTGCCTTGTTCACAGGTGAGTCCTGTAATGTCCTAGTGGTCTGGTAGTTTGAATAAAACCACTTTACCCAGCATGCACCAGTATTCAAATTAAATGTCTTGGAAAATCCTCTGTATTCCACGGAGCATTTCAGGTTTAAAAATTCATAGCCAGTGCTCTTGGCTGCCACACACAAGAGAAATATTGCTCGAGATGAACATCAAAGTCTGTCGGAAAGAGGAACCTCCATGGTCTCCCTTTCTCTCAGCCAACACCAAATTGCTGTGGAAGTCCGTTATGCCGGTGTGGTGTTGAGCGAGTCATGCACCTCAATTTAAGTACCTAACATTCCTCCACTTTACCGGGGCCACCGACTCTGCAGGGCAGGCTCTGAAGACAGGAATGGAGAATCCTGTTGCAAACAACACGAAGAATGGAGAGCCCACAGCTAAGACATCCTCTCTTGCTGACACTTTATTGGGTCTGTGCATGGCAGCATCAACTCTTTACCTTACGCGTTTCGGCGCGCATGCGCCTTGTTCACAGGTGAGTCCTGTAATGTCCTAGTGGTCTGGTAGTTTGAATAAAACCACTTTACCCAGCATGCACCAGTATTCAAATTAAATGTCTTGGAAAATATTCTGTATTCCACGGAGCATTTCAGGTTTAAAAATTCATAGCCAGTGCTCTTGGCTGCCACACACAAGAGAAATATTGCTCGAGATGAACATCAAAGTCTGTCGGAAAGAGGAACCTCCTTCGTCTCCCTTTCTCTCAGCCAACACCAAATTGCTGCGGAAGTCCGTTATGCTGGTGTGGTGTCGAGCGAGTCATGCCCCTCAATTTAAGTACAAAACATTCCTCCACTTTACCGGGGCCACCGACTCTGCAGGGCAGGCTCTGAAGACAGGAATGGAGAATCCTGTTACAAACACGAAGAATGGAGAGCCCACAGCTTAGACATGCTCTCTTGCTGACACTTTTTTGGGTCTGTGCATGGCAGCATCAACTCTTTACCTTACGCGTTTCGGCGCGCATGCGCCTTGTTCACAGGTGAGTCCTGTAATGTCCTATTGGTCTGGTAGTTTGAATAAAACCACTTTACCCAGCATGCACCAGTATTCAAATTAAATGTCTTGGAAAATCCTCTGTATTCCACGGAGCATTTCAGGTTTAAAAATTCATAGCCAGTGCTCTTGGCTGCCACACACAAGAGAAATATTGCTCGAGATGAACATCAAAGTCTGTCGGAAAGAGGAACCTCATTCGTCTCCCTTTCTCTCAGCCAACACCAAATTGCTGCGGAAGTCCATTATGCCGGTGTGGTGTCGAGCGAGTCATGCCCCTCAATTTAAGTACCAAACATTCCTCCACTGTACCAGGGCCACCGACTCTGCAGGGCAGGCTCTGAAGACATAAATGGAGAATCCTGTTACAAACAACACGAAGAATGGAGAGCCCACAGCTGAGACATCCTCTCTTGCTGACACTTTATTGGGTCTGTGCATGGCAGCATCAACTCTTTACCTTACGCGTTTCGGCGCGCATGCGCCTTGTTCACAGGTGAGTCCTGTAATGTCCTAGTGGTCTGGTAGTTTGAATAAAACCACTTTACCCAGCATGCACCAGTATTCAAATTAAATGTCTTGGAAAATCCTCTGTATTCCACGGAGCATTTCAGGTTTAAAAATTCATAGCCAGTGCTCTTGGCTGCCACACACAAGAGAAATATTGCTCGAGATGAACATCAAAGTCTGTCGGAAAGAGGAACCTCATTCGTCTCCCTTTCTCTCAGCCAACACCAAATTGCTGCGGAAGTCCGTTATGCCGGTGTGGTGTTGAGGGAGTCAGGCCCCTCAATTTAAGTACAAAACATTCCTCCACTTTACCGGGGCCACCGACTCTGCAGGGCAGGCTCTGAAGACAGGAATGGAGAATCCTGTTACAAACACGAAGAATGGAGAGCCCACAGCTGAGACATGCTCTCTTGCTGACACTTTTTTGGGTCTGTGCATGGCAGCATCAACTCTTTACCTTACGCGTTTCGGCGCGCATGCGCCTTGTTCACAGGTGAGTCCTGTAATGTCCTAGTGGTCTGGTAGTTTGAATAAAACCACTTTACCCAGCATGCACCAGTATTCAAATTAAATGTCTTGGAAAATCCTCTGTATTCCACGGAGCATTTCAGGTTTAAAAATTCATAGCCAGTGCTCTTGGCTGCCACACACAAGAGAAATATTGCTTGAGATGAACATCAAAGTTTGTTGGAAAGAGGAACCTCCTTCGTCTCCCTTTCTCTCAGCCAACACCAAATTGCTGCGGAAGTCCGTTATGCCGGTGTGGTGTCGAGCGAGTCATGCCCCTCAATTTAAGTACCAAACATTCCTCCACTTTACCGGGGCCACCGACTCTGCAGGGCAGGCTCTGAAGACAGGAATGGAGAATCCTGTTACAAACAACACGAAGAATGGAGAGCCCACAGCTGACACATCCTCTCTTGCTGACACTTTATTGGGTCTGTGCATGGCAGCATCAACTCTTTACCTTACGCGTTTCGGCGCGCATGCGCCTTGTTCACAGGTGAGTCCTGTAATGTCCTAGTGGTCTGGTAGTTTGAATAAAACCACTTTACCCAGCATGCACCAGTATTCAAATTAAATGTCTTGGAAAATCCTCTGTTTTCCACGGAGCATTTCAGGTTTAAAAATTCTAGCCAGTGCTCTTGGCTGCCACACACAAGAGAAATATTGCTCGAGATGAACATCAAAGTCTGTCGGAAAGAGGAACCTCCTTCGTCTCCCTTTCTCTCAGCCAACACCAAATTGCTGCGGAAGTACGTTATGCCGGTGTGGTGTCGAGCGAGTCATGCCCCTCAATTTAAGTACAAAACATTCCTCCACTTTACCGGGGCCACCGACTCTGCAGGGCAGGCTCTGAAGACAGGAATGGAGAATCCTGTTACAAGCACGAAGAATGGAGAGCCCACAGCTGAGACATGCTCTCTTGCTGACACTTTATTGGGTCTGTGCATGGCAGCATCAACTCTTTACCTTACGCGTTTCGGCGCGCATGCGCCTTGTTCACAGGTGAGTCCTGTAATTTCCTAGTGGTCTGGTAGTTTGAATAAAACCACTTTACCCAGCATGCACCAGTATTCAAATTAAATGTCTTGGAAAATCCTCTGTATTCCACGGAGCATTTCAGGTTTAAAAATTCATAGCCAGTGCTCTTGGCTGCCACACACAAGAGAAATATTGCTCGAGATGAACATCAAAGTCTGTCGGAAAGAGGAACCTCCTTCGTCTCCCTTTCTCTCAGCCAAAACCAAATTGCTGCGGAAGTCCGTTATACCGGTGTGGTGTTGAGCGAGTCATGCCCCTCAATTTAAGTACCAAACATTCCTCCACTTTACCGGGGCCACCGACTCTGCAGGGCAGGCTCTGAAGACAGGAATGGAGAATCCTGTTACAAACACGAAGAATGGAGAGCCAACAGCTGAGACATGCTCTCTTGCTGACACTTTATTGGGTCTGTGCATGGCAGCATCAACTCTTTACCTTACGCATTTCGGCGCGCAAGTGCCTTGTTCACAGGTGAGTCCTGTAATGTCCTAGTGGTCTGGTAGTTTGAATAAAATCACTTTACCCAGCATGCACCAGTATTCAAATTAAATGTCTTGGAAAATCCTCTGTATTCCACGGAGCATTTCAGGTTTAAAAATTCATTGCCAGTGCTCTTGGCTGCCACACACAAGAGAAATATTGCTCGAGATGAACATCAAAGTCTGTCGGAAAGAGGAACCTCCATGGTCTCCCTTTCTCTCAGCCAACACCAAATTGCTGTGGAAGTCCGTTATGCCGGTGTGGTGTTGAGCGAGTCATGCCCCTCAATTTAAGTACCTAACATTCCTCCACTTTACCGGGGCCACCGACTCTGCAGGGCAGGCTCTGAAGACAGGAATGGAGAATCCTGTTGCAAACAACACGAAGAATGGAGAGCCCACAGCTAAGACATCCTCTCTTGCTGACACTTTATTGGGTCTGTGCATGGCAGCATCAACTCTTTACCTTACGCGTTTCGGCGCGCATGCGCCTTGTTCACAGGTGAGTCCTGTAATGTCCTAGTGGTCTGGTAGTTTGAATAAAACCACTTTACCCAGCATGCACCAGTATTCAAATTAAATGTCTTTGAAAATCCTCTGTATTCCACGGAGCATTTCAGGTTTAAAAATTCATAGCCAGTGCTCTTGGCTGCCACACACAAGAGAAATATTGCTCGAGATGAACATCAAAGTCTGTCGGAAAGAGGAACCTCCTTCGTCTCCCTTTCTCTCAGCCAACACCAAATTGCTGCGGAAGTCCGTTATGCCGGTGTGGTGTCGAGCGAGTCATGCCCCTCAATTTAAGTACCAAATATTCCTCCACTTTACCGGGGCCACCGACTCTGCAGGGCAGGCTCTGAAGACAGGAATGGAGAATCCTGTTACAAACAACACGAAGAATGGAGAGCCCACAGCTGAGAAATCCTCTCTTGCTGACACTTTATTGGGTCTGTGCATGGCAGCATCAACTCTTTACCTTACGCGTTTCGGCGCGCATGCGCCTTGTTCACAGGTGAGTCCTGTAATGTCCTAGTGGTCTGGTAGTTTGAATAAAACCACTTTACCCAGCATGCACCAGTATTCAAATTAAATGTCTTGGAAAATCCTCTGTATTCCACGGAGCATTTCAGGTTTAAAAATTCATAGCCAGTGCTCTTGGCTGCCACACACAAGAGAAATATTGCTCGAGATGAACATCAAAGTCTGTCGGAAAGAGGAACCTCCTTCGTCTCCCTTTCTCTCAGCCAAAACCAAATTGCTGCGGAAGTCCGTTATGCCGGTGTGGTGTCGAGCGAGTCATGCCCCTCAATTTAAGTACCAAACATTCCTCCACTTTACCGGGGCCACCGACTCTGCAGGGCATGGCTCTGAAGACAGGAATGGAGAATCCTGTTACAAACACGAAGAATGGAGAGCCCACAGCTGAGACATGCTCTCTTGCTGACACTTTATTGGGTCTGTGCATGGCAGCATCAACTCTTTACCTTACGCATTTCGGCGCGCAAGTGCCTTGTTCACAGGTGAGTCCTGTAATGTCCTAGTGGTCTGGTAGTTTGAATAAAACCACTTTACCCAGCATGCACCAGTATTCAAATTAAATGTCTTGGAAAATCCTCTGTATTCCACGGAGCATTTCAGGTTTAAAAATTCATAGCCAGTGCTCTTGGCTGCCACACACAAGAGAAATATTTCTCGAGATGAACATCAAAGTCTGGCGGAAAGAGGACCCTCCTTCGTCTCCCTTTCTCTCAGCCAACACCAAATTGCTGCGGAAGTCCGTTATGCCGGTGTGGTGTCGAGCGAGTCATGCCCCTCAATTTAAGTACCAAACATTCCTCCACTTTACCGGGGCCACCGACTCTGCAGGGCAGGCTCTGAAGACAGGAATGGAGAATCCTGTTACAAACAAAACGAAGAATGGAGAGCCCACAGCTGAGACATCCTCTCTTGCTGACACTTTATTGGGTCTGTGTATGGCAGCATCAACTCTTTACCTTACGCGTTTCGGCGCGCATGCGCCTTGTTCACAGGTGAGTCCTGTAATGTCCTAGTGGTCTGGTAGTTTGAATAAAACCACTTTACCCAGCATGCACCAGTATTCAAATTAAATGTCTTGGAAAATATTCTGTATTCCACGGAGCATTTCAGGTTTAAAAATTCATAGCCAGTGCTCTTGGCTGCCACACACAAGAGAAATATTGCTCGAGATGAACATCAAAGTCTGTCGGAAAGAGGAACCTCCTTCGTCTCCCTTTCTCTCAGCCAACACCAAATTGCTGCGGAAGTCCGTTATGCTGGTGTGGTGTCGAGCGAGTCATGCCCCTCAATTTAAGTACAAAACATTCCTCCACTTTACCGGGGCCACCGACTCTGCAGGGCAGGCTCTGAAAACAGGAATGGAGAATCCTGTTACAAACAACACGAAGAATGGAGAGCCCACAGCTGAGACATCCTCTCTTGCTGACACTTTATTGGGTCTGTGTATGGCAGCATCAACTCTTTACCTTACGCGTTTCGGCGCGCATGCGCCTTGTTCACAGGTGAGTCCTGTAATGTCCTAGTGGTCTGGTAGTTTGAATAAAACCACTTTACCCAGCATGCACCAGTATTCAAATTAAATGTCTTGGAAAATATTCTGTATTCCACGGAGCATTTCAGGTTTAAAAATTCATAGCCAGTGCTCTTGGCTGCCACACACAAGAGAAATATTGCTCGAGATGAACATCAAAGTCTGTCGGAAAGAGGAACCTCCTTCGTCTCCCTTTCTCTCAGCCAACACCAAATTGCTGCGGAAGTCCGTTATGCTGGTGTGGTGTTGAGCGAGTCATGCCCCTCAATTTAAGTACAAAACATTCCTCCACTTTACCGGGGCCACCGACTCTGCAGGGCAGGCTCTGAAAACAGGAATGGAGAATCCTGTTACAAACAACACGAAGAATGGAGAGCCCACAGCTGAGACATCCTCTCTTGCTGACACTTTATTGGGTCTGTGCATGGCAGCATCAACTCTTTACCTTACGCGTTTCGGCGCGCATGCGCCTTGTTCACAGGTGAGTCCTGTAATGTCCTAGTGGTCTGGTAGTTTGAATAAAACCACTTTACCCAGCATGCACCAGTATTCAAATTAAATGTCTTGGAAAATCCTCTGTATTCCACGGAGCATTTCAGGTTTAAAAATTCATAGCCAGTGCTCTTGGCTGCCACACACAAGAGGAATATTGCTCGAGATGAAAATCAAAGTCTGTCGGAAAGAGGAACCTCCTTTATCTCCCTTTCTCTCAGCCAACACCCAATTGCTGCGGAAGTCCGTTATGCCGGTGTGGTGTCGAGCGAGTCATGCCCCTCAATTTAAGTACCAAACATTCCTCCACTTTACCGGGGCCACCGACTCTGCAGGGCAGGCTCTGAAGACAGGAATGGAGAATCCTGTTACAAACAACACAAAGAATGGAGAGCCCACAGCTGAGACATCCTCTCTTGCTGACACTTTATTGGGTCTGTGCATGGCAGCATCAACTCTTTACCTTACGCATTTCGGCGCGCATGCGCCTTGTTCACAGGTGAGTCCTGTAATGTCCTAGTGGTCTGGTACTTTGAATAAAACCACTTTACCCAGCATGCACCAGTATTCAAATTAAATGTCTTGGAAAATCCTCTGTATTCCACGGAGCATTTCAGGTTTAAAAATTCATAGCCAGTGCTCTTGGCTGCCACACACAAGAGAAATATTGCTCGAGATGAACATCAAAGTCTGTCGGAAAGAGGAACCTCCATGATCTCCCTTTCTCTCAGCCAACACCAAATTGCTGTGGAAGTCCGTTATGCCGGTGTGGTGTTGAGCGAGTCATGCACCTCAATTTAAGTACCTAACATTCCTCCACTTTACCGGGGCCACCGACTCTGCAGGGCAGGCTCTGAAGACAGGAATGGAGAATCCTGTTGCAAACAACACGAAGAATGGAGAGCCCACAGCTAAGACATCCTCTCTTGCTGACACTTTATTGGGTCTGTGCATGGCAGCATCAACTCTTTACCTTACGCGTTTCGGCGCGCATGCGCCTTGTTCACAGGTGAGTCCTGTAATGTCCTAGTGGTCTGGTAGTTTGAATAAAACCACTTTACCCAGCATGCACCAGTATTCAAATTAAATGTCTTGGAAAATCCTCTGTATTCCACGGAGCATTTCAGGTTTAAAAATTCATAGCCAGTGCTCTTGGCTGCCACACACAAGAGAAATATTGCTTGAGATGAACATCAAAGTTTGTCGGAAAGAGGAACCTCCTTCGTCTCCCTTTCTCTCAGCCAACACCAAATTGCTGCGGAAGTCCGTTATGCCGGTGTGGTGTCGAGCGAGTCATGCCCCTCAATTTAAGTACCAAACATTCCTCCACTTTACCGGGGCCACCGACTCTGCAGGGCAGGCTCTGAAGACAGGAATGGAGAATCCTGTTACAAACAACACGAAGAATGGAGAGCCCACAGCTGACACATCCTCTCTTGCTGACACTTTATTGGGTCTGTGCATGGCAGCATCAACTCTTTACCTTACGCGTTTCGGCGCGCATGCGCCTTGTTCACAGGTGAGTCCTGTAATGTCCTAGTGGTGTGGTAGTTTGAATAAAACCACTTTACCCAGCATGCACCAGTATTCAAATTAAATGTCTTGGAAAATCCTCTGTTTTCCACGGAGCATTTCAGGTTTAAAAATTCTAGCCAGTGCTCTTGGCTGCCACACACAAGAGAAATATTGCTCGAGATGAACATCAAAGTCTGTCGGAAAGAGGAACCTCCTTCGTCTCCCTTTCTCTCAGCCAACACCAAATTGCTGCGGAAGTCCGTTATGCCGGTGTGGTGTCGAGCGAGTCATGCCCCTCAATTTAAGTACAAAACATTCCTCCACTTTACCGGGGCCACCGACTCTGCAGGGCAGGCTCTGAAGACAGGAATGGAGAATCCTGTTACAAGCACGAAGAATGGAGAGCCCACAGCTGAGACATGCTCTCTTGCTGACACTTTATAGGGGCTGTGCATGGCAGCATCAACTCTTTACCTTACGCGTTTCGGCGCGCATGCGCCTTGTTCACAGGTGAGTCCTGTAATTTCCTAGTGGTCTGGTAGTTTGAATAAAACCACTTTACCCAGCATGCACCAGTATTCAAATTAAATGTCTTGGAAAATCCTCTGTATTCCACGGAGCATTTCAGGTTTAAAAATTCATAGCCAGTGCTCTTGGCTGCCACACACAAGAGAAATATTGCTCGAGATGAACATCAAAGTCTGTCGGAAAGAGGAACCTCCTTCGTCTCCCTTTCTCTCAGCCAACACCAAATTGCTGCGGAAGTCCGTTATGCCGGTGTGGTGTCGAGCGAGTCATGCCCCTCAATTTAAGAACCAAACATTCCTCCACTTTACCGGGGCCACCGACTCTGCAGGGCAGGCTCTGAAGACAGGAATGGAGAATCCTGTTACAAACAACACGAAGAATGGAGAGCCCACAGCTGAAACATCCTCTCTTGCTGACACTTTATTGGGTCTGTGCATGGCAGCATCAACTCTTTACCTTATGCGTTTCTGCGCGCATGCGCCTTGTTCACAGGTGAGTCCTGTAATGTCTTAGTGGTCTGGTAGTTTGAATAAAACCACTTTACCCAGCATGCACCAGTATTCAAATTAAATGTCTTGGAAAATCCTCTGTATTCCACGGAGCATTTCAGGTTTAAAAATCCATAGCCAGTGCTCTTGGCTGCCACACACAAGAGAAATATTGCTCGAGATGAACATCAAAGTCTGTCGGAAAGAGGAACCTCCTTCGTCTCCCTTTCTCTCAGCCAAAACCAAATTGCTGCGGAAGTCCGTTATGCCGGTGTGGTGTTGAGCGAGTCATGCCCCTCAATTTAAGTACCAAACATTCCTCCACTTTACCGGGGCCACCGACTCTGCAGGGCAGGCTCTGAACACAGGAATGGAGAATCCTGTTACAAACACGAAGAATGGAGAGCCCACAGCTGAGACATGCTCTCTTGCTGACACTTTATTGGGTCTGTGCATGGCAGCATCAACTCTTTACCTTACGCATTTCGGCGCGCAAGTGCCTTGTTCACAGGTGAGTCCTGTAATGTCCTAGTGGTCTGGTAGTTTGAATAAAACCACTTTACCCAGCATGCACCAGTATTCAAATTAAATGTCTTGGAAAATCCTCTGTATTCCACGGAGCATTTCAGGTTTAAAAATTCATAGCCAGTGCTCTTGGCTGCCACACACAAGAGAAATATTGCTCGAGATGAACATCAAAGTCTGTCGGAAAGAGGAACCTCCATGGTCTCCCTTTCTCTCAGCCAACACCAAATTGCTGTGGAAGTCCGTTATGCCGGTGTGGTGTTGAGCGAGTCATGCACCTCAATTTAAGTACCTAACATTCCTCCACTTTACCGGGGCCACCGACTCTGCAGGGCAGGCTCTGAAGACAGGAATGGAGAATCCTGTTGCAAACAACACGAAGAATGGAGAGCCCACAGCTAAGACATCCTCTCTTGCTGACACTTTATTGGGTCTGTGCATGGCAGCATCAACTCTTTACCTTACGCGTTTCGGCGCGCATGCGCCTTGTTCACAGGTGAGTCCTGTAATGTCCTAGTGGTCTGGTAGTTTGAATAAAACCACTTTACCCAGCATGCACCAGTATTCAAATTAAATGTCTTGGAAAATATTCTGTATTCCACGGAGCATTTCAGGTTTAAAAATTCATAGCCAGTGCTCTTGGCTGCCACACACAAGAGAAATATTGCTCGAGATGAACATCAAAGTCTGTCGGAAAGAGGAACCTCCTTCGTCTCCCTTTCTCTCAGCCAACACCAAATTGCTGCGGAAGTCCGTTATGCTGGTGTGGTGTCGAGCGAGTCATGCCCCTCAATTTAAGTACAAAACATTCCTCCACTTTACCGGGGCCACCGACTCTGCAGGGCAGGCTCTGAAGACAGGAATGGAGAATCCTGTTACAAACACGAAGAATGGAGAGCCCACAGCTTAGACATGCTCTCTTGCTGACACTTTTTTGGGTCTGTGCATGGCAGCATCAACTCTTTACCTTACGCGTTTCGGCGCGCATGCGCCTTGTTCACAGGTGAGTCCTGTAATGTCCTATTGGTCTGGTAGTTTGAATAAAACCACTTTACCCAGCATGCACCAGTATTCAAATTAAATGTCTTGGAAAATCCTCTGTATTCCACGGAGCATTTCAGGTTTAAAAATTCATAGCCAGTGCTCTTGGCTGCCACACACAAGAGAAATATTGCTCGAGATGAACATCAAAGTCTGTCGGAAAGAGGAACCTCATTCGTCTCCCTTTCTCTCAGCCAACACCAAATTGCTGCGGAAGTCCATTATGCCGGTGTGGTGTCGAGCGAGTCATGCCCCTCAATTTAAGTACCAAACATTCCTCCACTGTACCAGGGCCACCGACTCTGCAGGGCAGGCTCTGAAGACATAAATGGAGAATCCTGTTACAAACAACACGAAGAATGGAGAGCCCACAGCTGAGACATCCTCTCTTGCTGACACTTTATTGGGTCTGTGCATGGCAGCATCAACTCTTTACCTTACGCGTTTCGGCGCGCATGCGCCTTGTTCACAGGTGAGTCCTGTAATGTCCTAGTGGTCTGGTAGTTTGAATAAAACCACTTTACCCAGCATGCACCAGTATTCAAATTAAATGTCTTGGAAAATCCTCTGTATTCCACGGAGCATTTCAGGTTTAAAAATTCATAGCCAGTGCTCTTGGCTGCCACACACAAGAGAAATATTGCTCGAGATGAACATCAAAGTCTGTCGGAAAGAGGAACCTCATTCGTCTCCCTTTCTCTCAGCCAACACCAAATTGCTGCGGAAGTCCGTTATGCCGGTGTGGTGTTGAGGGAGTCAGGCCCCTCAATTTAAGTACAAAACATTCCTCCACTTTACCGGGGCCACCGACTCTGCAGGGCAGGCTCTGAAGACAGGAATGGAGAATCCTGTTACAAACACGAAGAATGGAGAGCCCACAGCTGAGACATGCTCTCTTGCTGACACTTTTTTGGGTCTGTGCATGGCAGCATCAACTCTTTACCTTACGCGTTTCGGCGCGCATGCGCCTTGTTCACAGGTGAGTCCTGTAATGTCCTAGTGGTCTGGTAGTTTGAATAAAACCACTTTACCCAGCATGCACCAGTATTCAAATTAAATGTCTTGGAAAATCCTCTGTATTCCACGGAGCATTTCAGGTTTAAAAATTCATAGCCAGTGCTCTTGGCTGCCACACACAAGAGAAATATTGCTTGAGATGAACATCAAAGTTTGTTGGAAAGAGGAACCTCCTTCGTCTCCCTTTCTCTCAGCCAACACCAAATTGCTGCGGAAGTCCGTTATGCCGGTGTGGTGTCGAGCGAGTCATGCCCCTCAATTTAAGTACCAAACATTCCTCCACTTTACCGGGGCCACCGACTCTGCAGGGCAGGCTCTGAAGACAGGAATGGAGAATCCTGTTACAAACAACACGAAGAATGGAGAGCCCACAGCTGACACATCCTCTCTTGCTGACACTTTATTGGGTCTGTGCATGGCAGCATCAACTCTTTACCTTACGCGTTTCGGCGCGCATGCGCCTTGTTCACAGGTGAGTCCTGTAATGTCCTAGTGGTCTGGTAGTTTGAATAAAACCACTTTACCCAGCATGCACCAGTATTCAAATTAAATGTCTTGGAAAATCCTCTGTTTTCCACGGAGCATTTCAGGTTTAAAAATTCTAGCCAGTGCTCTTGGCTGCCACACACAAGAGAAATATTGCTCGAGATGAACATCAAAGTCTGTCGGAAAGAGGAACCTCCTTCGTCTCCCTTTCTCTCAGCCAACACCAAATTGCTGCGGAAGTACGTTATGCCGGTGTGGTGTCGAGCGAGTCATGCCCCTCAATTTAAGTACAAAACATTCCTCCACTTTACCGGGGCCACCGACTCTGCAGGGCAGGCTCTGAAGACAGGAATGGAGAATCCTGTTACAAGCACGAAGAATGGAGAGCCCACAGCTGAGACATGCTCTCTTGCTGACACTTTATTGGGTCTGTGCATGGCAGCATCAACTCTTTACCTTACGCGTTTCGGCGCGCATGCGCCTTGTTCACAGGTGAGTCCTGTAATTTCCTAGTGGTCTGGTAGTTTGAATAAAACCACTTTACCCAGCATGCACCAGTATTCAAATTAAATGTCTTGGAAAATCCTCTGTATTCCACGGAGCATTTCAGGTTTAAAAATTCATAGCCAGTGCTCTTGGCTGCCACACACAAGAGAAATATTGCTCGAGATGAACATCAAAGTCTGTCGGAAAGAGGAACCTCCTTCGTCTCCCTTTCTCTCAGCCAAAACCAAATTGCTGCGGAAGTCCGTTATACCGGTGTGGTGTTGAGCGAGTCATGCCCCTCAATTTAAGTACCAAACATTCCTCCACTTTACCGGGGCCACCGACTCTGCAGGGCAGGCTCTGAAGACAGGAATGGAGAATCCTGTTACAAACACGAAGAATGGAGAGCCAACAGCTGAGACATGCTCTCTTGCTGACACTTTATTGGGTCTGTGCATGGCAGCATCAACTCTTTACCTTACGCATTTCGGCGCGCAAGTGCCTTGTTCACAGGTGAGTCCTGTAATGTCCTAGTGGTCTGGTAGTTTGAATAAAATCACTTTACCCAGCATGCACCAGTATTCAAATTAAATGTCTTGGAAAATCCTCTGTATTCCACGGAGCATTTCAGGTTTAAAAATTCATTGCCAGTGCTCTTGGCTGCCACACACAAGAGAAATATTGCTCGAGATGAACATCAAAGTCTGTCGGAAAGAGGAACCTCCATGGTCTCCCTTTCTCTCAGCCAACACCAAATTGCTGTGGAAGTCCGTTATGCCGGTGTGGTGTTGAGCGAGTCATGCCCCTCAATTTAAGTACCTAACATTCCTCCACTTTACCGGGGCCACCGACTCTGCAGGGCAGGCTCTGAAGACAGGAATGGAGAATCCTGTTGCAAACAACACGAAGAATGGAGAGCCCACAGCTAAGACATCCTCTCTTGCTGACACTTTATTGGGTCTGTGCATGGCAGCATCAACTCTTTACCTTACGCGTTTCGGCGCGCATGCGCCTTGTTCACAGGTGAGTCCTGTAATGTCCTAGTGGTCTGGTAGTTTGAATAAAACCACTTTACCCAGCATGCACCAGTATTCAAATTAAATGTCTTTGAAAATCCTCTGTATTCCACGGAGCATTTCAGGTTTAAAAATTCATAGCCAGTGCTCTTGGCTGCCACACACAAGAGAAATATTGCTCGAGATGAACATCAAAGTCTGTCGGAAAGAGGAACCTCCTTCGTCTCCCTTTCTCTCAGCCAACACCAAATTGCTGCGGAAGTCCGTTATGCCGGTGTGGTGTCGAGCGAGTCATGCCCCTCAATTTAAGTACCAAATATTCCTCCACTTTACCGGGGCCACCGACTCTGCAGGGCAGGCTCTGAAGACAGGAATGGAGAATCCTGTTACAAACAACACGAAGAATGGAGAGCCCACAGCTGAGAAATCCTCTCTTGCTGACACTTTATTGGGTCTGTGCATGGCAGCATCAACTCTTTACCTTACGCGTTTCGGCGCGCATGCGCCTTGTTCACAGGTGAGTCCTGTAATGTCCTAGTGGTCTGGTAGTTTGAATAAAACCACTTTACCCAGCATGCACCAGTATTCAAATTAAATGTCTTGGAAAATCCTCTGTATTCCACGGAGCATTTCAGGTTTAAAAATTCATAGCCAGTGCTCTTGGCTGCCACACACAAGAGAAATATTGCTCGAGATGAACATCAAAGTCTGTCGGAAAGAGGAACCTCCTTCGTCTCCCTTTCTCTCAGCCAAAACCAAATTGCTGCGGAAGTCCGTTATGCCGGTGTGGTGTCGAGCGAGTCATGCCCCTCAATTTAAGTACCAAACATTCCTCCACTTTACCGGGGCCACCGACTCTGCAGGGCATGGCTCTGAAGACAGGAATGGAGAATCCTGTTACAAACACGAAGAATGGAGAGCCCACAGCTGAGACATGCTCTCTTGCTGACACTTTATTGGGTCTGTGCATGGCAGCATCAACTCTTTACCTTACGCATTTCGGCGCGCAAGTGCCTTGTTCACAGGTGAGTCCTGTAATGTCCTAGTGGTCTGGTAGTTTGAATAAAACCACTTTACCCAGCATGCACCAGTATTCAAATTAAATGTCTTGGAAAATCCTCTGTATTCCACGGAGCATTTCAGGTTTAAAAATTCATAGCCAGTGCTCTTGGCTGCCACACACAAGAGAAATATTTCTCGAGATGAACATCAAAGTCTGGCGGAAAGAGGACCCTCCTTCGTCTCCCTTTCTCTCAGCCAACACCAAATTGCTGCGGAAGTCCGTTATGCCGGTGTGGTGTCGAGCGAGTCATGCCCCTCAATTTAAGTACCAAACATTCCTCCACTTTACCGGGGCCACCGACTCTGCAGGGCAGGCTCTGAAGACAGGAATGGAGAATCCTGTTACAAACAAAACGAAGAATGGAGAGCCCACAGCTGAGACATCCTCTCTTGCTGACACTTTATTGGGTCTGTGTATGGCAGCATCAACTCTTTACCTTACGCGTTTCGGCGCGCATGCGCCTTGTTCACAGGTGAGTCCTGTAATGTCCTAGTGGTCTGGTAGTTTGAATAAAACCACTTTACCCAGCATGCACCAGTATTCAAATTAAATGTCTTGGAAAATATTCTGTATTCCACGGAGCATTTCAGGTTTAAAAATTCATAGCCAGTGCTCTTGGCTGCCACACACAAGAGAAATATTGCTCGAGATGAACATCAAAGTCTGTCGGAAAGAGGAACCTCCTTCGTCTCCCTTTCTCTCAGCCAACACCAAATTGCTGCGGAAGTCCGTTATGCTGGTGTGGTGTCGAGCGAGTCATGCCCCTCAATTTAAGTACAAAACATTCCTCCACTTTACCGGGGCCACCGACTCTGCAGGGCAGGCTCTGAAAACAGGAATGGAGAATCCTGTTACAAACAACACGAAGAATGGAGAGCCCACAGCTGAGACATCCTCTCTTGCTGACACTTTATTGGGTCTGTGTATGGCAGCATCAACTCTTTACCTTACGCGTTTCGGCGCGCATGCGCCTTGTTCACAGGTGAGTCCTGTAATGTCCTAGTGGTCTGGTAGTTTGAATAAAACCACTTTACCCAGCATGCACCAGTATTCAAATTAAATGTCTTGGAAAATATTCTGTATTCCACGGAGCATTTCAGGTTTAAAAATTCATAGCCAGTGCTCTTGGCTGCCACACACAAGAGAAATATTGCTCGAGATGAACATCAAAGTCTGTCGGAAAGAGGAACCTCCTTCGTCTCCCTTTCTCTCAGCCAACACCAAATTGCTGCGGAAGTCCGTTATGCTGGTGTGGTGTTGAGCGAGTCATGCCCCTCAATTTAAGTACAAAACATTCCTCCACTTTACCGGGGCCACCGACTCTGCAGGGCAGGCTCTGAAAACAGGAATGGAGAATCCTGTTACAAACAACACGAAGAATGGAGAGCCCACAGCTGAGACATCCTCTCTTGCTGACACTTTATTGGGTCTGTGCATGGCAGCATCAACTCTTTACCTTACGCGTTTCGGCGCGCATGCGCCTTGTTCACAGGTGAGTCCTGTAATGTCCTAGTGGTCTGGTAGTTTGAATAAAACCACTTTACCCAGCATGCACCAGTATTCAAATTAAATGTCTTGGAAAATCCTCTGTATTCCACGGAGCATTTCAGGTTTAAAAATTCATAGCCAGTGCTCTTGGCTGCCACACACAAGAGGAATATTGCTCGAGATGAAAATCAAAGTCTGTCGGAAAGAGGAACCTCCTTTATCTCCCTTTCTCTCAGCCAACACCCAATTGCTGCGGAAGTCCGTTATGCCGGTGTGGTGTCGAGCGAGTCATGCCCCTCAATTTAAGTACCAAACATTCCTCCACTTTACCGGGGCCACCGACTCTGCAGGGCAGGCTCTGAAGACAGGAATGGAGAATCCTGTTACAAACAACACAAAGAATGGAGAGCCCACAGCTGAGACATCCTCTCTTGCTGACACTTTATTGGGTCTGTGCATGGCAGCATCAACTCTTTACCTTACGCATTTCGGCGCGCATGCGCCTTGTTCACAGGTGAGTCCTGTAATGTCCTAGTGGTCTGGTACTTTGAATAAAACCACTTTACCCAGCATGCACCAGTATTCAAATTAAATGTCTTGGAAAATCCTCTGTATTCCACGGAGCATTTCAGGTTTAAAAATGCATAGCCAGTGCTCTTGGCTGCCACACACATGAGAAATATTGCTCGAGATGAACATCAAAGTCTGTCGGAAAGAGGAACCTCCTTCGTCTCCCTTTCTCTCAGCCAACACCAAATTGCTGCGGAAGTCCGTTATGCCGGTGTGGTGTTGAGCGAGTCATGCCCCTCAATTTAAGTACAAAACATTCCTCCACTTTACCGGGGCCACCGACTCTGCAGGGCAGGCTCTGAAGACAGGAATGGAGAATCCTGTTACAAACACGAAGAATGGAGAGCCCACAGCTGAGACATGCTCTCTTGCTGACACTTTTTTGGGTCTGTGCATGGCAGCATCAACTCTTTACCTTACGCGTTTCGGCGCGCATGCGCCTTGTTCACAGGTGAGTCCTGTAATGTCCTAGTGGTCTGGTAGTTTGAATAAAACCACTTTACCCAGCATGCACCAGTATTCAAATTAAATGTCTTGGAAAATCCTCTGTATTCCACGGAGCATTTCAGGTTTAAAAATTCATAGCCAGTGCTCTTGGCTGCCACACACAAGAGAAATATTGCTTGAGATGAACATCAAAGTTTGTCGGAAAGAGGAACCTCCTTCGTCTCCCTTTCTCTCAGCCAACACCAAATTGCTGCGGAAGTCCGTTATGCCGGTGTGGTGTCGAGCGAGTCATGCCCCTCAATTTAAGTACCAAACATTCCTCCACTTTACCGGGGCCACCGACTCTGCAGGGCAGGCTCTGAAGACAGGAATGGAGAATCCTGTTACAAACAACACGAAGAATGGAGAGCCCACAGCTGACACATCCTCTCTTGCTGACACTTTATTGGGTCTGTGCATGGCAGCATCAACTCTTTACCTTACGCGTTTCGGCGCGCATGCGCCTTGTTCACAGGTGAGTCCTGTAATGTCCTAGTGGTGTGGTAGTTTGAATAAAACCACTTTACCCAGCATGCACCAGTATTCAAATTAAATGTCTTGGAAAATCCTCTGTTTTCCACGGAGCATTTCAGGTTTAAAAATTCTAGCCAGTGCTCTTGGCTGCCACACACAAGAGAAATATTGCTCGAGATGAACATCAAAGTCTGTCGGAAAGAGGAACCTCCTTCGTCTCCCTTTCTCTCAGCCAACACCAAATTGCTGCGGAAGTCCGTTATGCCGGTGTGGTGTCGAGCGAGTCATGCCCCTCAATTTAAGTACAAAACATTCCTCCACTTTACCGGGGCCACCGACTCTGCAGGGCAGGCTCTGAAGACAGGAATGGAGAATCCTGTTACAAGCACGAAGAATGGAGAGCCCACAGCTGAGACATGCTCTCTTGCTGACACTTTATTGGGTCTGTGCATGGCAGCATCAACTCTTTACCTTACGCGTTTCGGCGCGCATGCGCCTTGTTCACAGGTGAGTCCTGTAATTTCCTAGTGGTCTGGTAGTTTGAATAAAACCACTTTACCCAGCATGCACCAGTATTCAAATTAAATGTCTTGGAAAATCCTCTGTATTCCACGGAGCATTTCAGGTTTAAAAATTCATAGCCAGTGCTCTTGGCTGCCACACACAAGAGAAATATTGCTCGAGATGAACATCAAAGTCTGTCGGAAAGAGGAACCTCCTTCGTCTCCCTTTCTCTCAGCCAACACCAAATTGCTGCGGTAGTCCGTTATGCCGGTGTGGTGTCGAGCGAGTCATGCCCCTCAATTTAAGTACCAAACATTCCTCCACTTTACCGGGGCCACCGACTCTGCAGGGCAGGCTCTGAACACAGGAATGGAGAATCCTGTTACAAACAACACGAAGAATGGAGAGCCCACAGCTGAGACATCCCCTCTTGCTGACACTTTATTGGGTCTGTGCATGGCAGCATCAACTCTTTACCTTATGCGTTTCTGCGCGCATGCGCCTTGTTCACAGGTGAGTCCTGTAATGTCTTAGTGGTCTGGTAGTTTGAATAAAACCACTTTACCCAGCATGCACCAGTATTCAAATTAAATGTCTTGGAAAATCCTCTGTATTCCACGGAGCATTTCAGGTTTAAAAATTCATAGCCAGTGCTCTTGGCTGCCACACACAAGAGAAATATTGCTCGAGATGAACATCAAAGTCTGTCGGAAAGAGGAACCTCCTTCGTCTCCCTTTCTCTCAGCCAAAACCAAATTGCTGCGGAAGTCCGTTATGCCGGTGTGGTGTTGAGCGAGTCATGCCCCTCAATTTAAGTACCAAACATTCCTCCACTTTACCGGGGCCACCGACTCTGCAGGGCAGGCTCTGAACACAGGAATGGAGAATCCTGTTACAAACACGAAGAATGGAGAGCCCACAGCTGAGACATGCTCTCTTGCTGACACTTTATTGGGTCTGTGCATGGCAGCATCAACTCTTTACCTTACGCATTTCGGCGCGCAAGTGCCTTGTTCACAGGTGAGTCCTGTAATGTCCTAGTGGTCTGGTAGTTTGAATAAAACCACTTTACCCAGCATGCACCAGTATTCAAATTAAATGTCTTGGAAAATCCTCTGTATTCCACGGAGCATTTCAGGTTTAAAAATTCATAGCCAGTGCTCTTGGCTGCCACACACAAGAGAAATATTGCTCGAGATGAACATCAAAGTCTGTCGGAAAGAGGAACCTCCATGGTCTCCCTTTCTCTCAGCCAACACCAAATTGCTGTGGAAGTCCGTTATGCCGGTGTGGTGTTGAGCGAGTCATGCACCTCAATTTAAGTACCTAACATTCCTCCACTTTACCGGGGCCACCGACTCTGCAGGGCAGGCTCTGAAGACAGGAATGGAGAATCCTGTTGCAAACAACACGAAGAATGGAGAGCCCACAGCTAAGACATCCTCTCTTGCTGACACTTTATTGGGTCTGTGCATGGCAGCATCAACTCTTTACCTTACGCGTTTCGGCGCGCATGCGCCTTGTTCACAGGTGAGTCCTGTAATGTCCTAGTGGTCTGGTAGTTTGAATAAAACCACTTTACCCAGCATGCACCAGTATTCAAATTAAATGTCTTGGGAAATCCTCTGTATTCCACGGAGCATTTCAGGTTGAAAAATTCAAAGCCAGTGCTCTTGGCTGCCACACAAAAGAGAAATATTGCTCGAGATGAACATCAAAGTCTGTCGGAAAGAGGAACCTCCTTTGTCTCCCTTTCTCTCAGCCAACACCAAATTGCTGCGGAAGTCCGTTATGCCGGTGTGGTGTCGAGCGAGTCATGCCCCTCAATTTAAGTACCAAATATTCCTCCACTTTACCGGGGCCACCGACTCTGCAGGGCAGGCTCTGAAGGAAAGAATGGAGAATCCTGTTACAAACAACACGAAGAATGGAGAGCCCACAGCTGAGAAATCCTCTCTTGCTGACACTTTATTGGGTCTGTGCATGGCAGCATCAACTCTTTATCTTACGCGTTTCGGCGCGCATGCGCCTTGTTCACAGGTGAGTCCTGTAATGTCCTAGTGGTCTGGTAGTTTGAATAAAACCACTTTAGCCAGCATGCACCAGTATTCAAATTAAATGTCTTGGAAAATCCTCTGTATTCCACGGAGCATTTCAGGTTTAAAAATTCATAGCCAGTGCTCTTGGCTGCCACACACAAGAGAAATATTGCTCGAGATGAACATCAAAGTCTGTCGGAAAGAGGAACCTCCTTCGTCTCCCTTTCTCTCAGCCAAAACCAAATTGCTGCGGAAGTTTGTTATACCGGTGTGGTGTTGAGCGAGTCATGCCCCTCAATTTAAGTACCAAACATTCCTCCACTTTACCGGGGCCACCGACTCTGCAGGGCAGGCTCTGAAGACAGGAATGGAGAATCCTGTTACAAACACGAAGAATGGAGAGCCAACAGCTGAGACATGCTCTCTTGCTGACACTTTATTGGGTCTGTGCATGGCAGCATCAACTCTTTACCTTACGCATTTCGGCGCGCAAGTGCCTTGTTCACAGGTGAGTCCTGTAATGTCCTAGTGGTCTGGTAGTTTGAATAAAACCACTTTACCCAGCATGCACCAGTATTCAAATTAAATGTCTTGGAAAATCCTTTGTATTCCACGGAGCATTTCAGGTTTAAAAATTCATAGCCAGTGCTCTTGGCTGCCACACACAAGAGAAATATTGCTCGAGATGAACATCAAAGTCTGTCGGAAAGAGGAACCTCCATGGTCTCCCTTTCTCTCAGCCAACACCAAATTGCTGTGGAAGTCCGTTATGCCGGTGTGGTGTTGAGCGAGTCATGCCCCTCAATTTAAGTACCTAACATTCCTCCACTTTACCGGGGCCACCGACTCTGCAGGGCAGGCTCTGAAGACAGGAATGGAGAATCCTGTTGCAAACAACACGAAGAATGGAGAGCCCACAGCTAAGACATCCTCTCTTGCTGACACTTTATTGGGTCTGTGCATGGCAGCATCAACTCTTTACCTTACGCGTTTCGGCGCGCATGCGCCTTGTTCACAGGTGAGTCCTGTAATGTCCTAGTGGTCTGGTAGTTTGAATAAAACCACTTTACCCAGCATGCACCAGTATTCAAATTAAATGTCTTGGAAAATATTCTGTATTCCACGGAGCATTTCAGGTTTAAAAATTCATAGCCAGTGCTCTTGGCTGCCACACACAAGAGAAATATTGCTCGAGATGAACATCAAAGTCTGTCGAAAAGAGGAACCTCCTTCGTCTCCCTTTCTCTCAGCCAACACCAAATTGCTGCGGAAGTCCGTTATGCTGGTGTGGTGTCGAGCGAGTCATGCCCCTCAATTTAAGTACAAAACATTCCTCCACTCTACCGGGGCCACCGACTCTGCAGGGCAGGCTCTGAAGACAGGAATGGAGAATCCTGTTACAAACACGAAGAATGGAGAGCCCACAGCTTAGACATGCTCTCTTGCTGACACTTTTTTGGGTCTGTGCATGGCAGCATCAACTCTTTACCTTACGCGTTTCGGCGCGCATGCGCCTTGTTCACAGGTGAGTCCTGTAATGTCCTAGTGGTCTGGTAGTTTGAATAAAACCACTTTACCCAGCATGCACCAGTATTCAAATTAAATGTCTTGGAAAATCCTCTGTATTCCACGGAGCATTTCAGGTTTAAAAATTCATAGCCAGTGCTCTTGGCTGCCACACACAAGAGAAATATTGCTCGAGTTGAACATCAAAGTCTGTCGGAAAGAGGAACCTCATTCGTCTCCCTTTCTCTCAGCCAACACCAAATTGCTGCGGAAGTCCGTTATGCCGGTGTGGTGTCGAGCGAGTCATGCCCCTCAATTTAAGTACCAAACATTCCTCCACTGTACCAGGGCCACCGACTCTGCAGGGCAGGCTCTGAAGACATAAATGGAGAATCCTGTTACAACCAACACGAAGAATGGAGAGCCCACAGCTGAGACATCCTCTCTTGCTGACACTTTATTGGGTCTGTGCATGGCAGCATCAACTCTTTACCTTACGCGTTTCAGCGCGCATGCGCCTTGTTCACAGGTGAGTCCTGTAATGTCCTAGTGGTCTGGTAGTTTGAATAAAACCACTTTACCCAGCATGCACCAGTATTCAAATTAAATGTCTTGGAAAATCCTCTGTATTCCACGGAGCATTTCAGGTTTAAAAATTCATAGCCAGTGCTCTTGGCTGCCACACACAAGAGGAATATTGCTCGAGATGAAAATCAAAGTCTGTCGGAAAGAGGAACCTCCTTTATCTCCCTTTCTCTCAGCCAACACCCAATTGCTGCGGAAGTCCGTTATGCCGGTGTGGTGTCGAGCGAGTCATGCCCCTCAATTTAAGTACCAAACATTCCTCCACTTTACCGGGGCCACCGACTCTGCAGGGCAGGCTCTGAAGACAGGAATGGAGAATCCTGTTACAAACAACACAAAGAATGGAGAGCCCACAGCTGAGACATCCTCTCTTGCTGACACTTTATTGGGTCTGTGCATGGCAGCATCAACTCTTTACCTTACGCATTTCGGCGCGCATGCGCCTTGTTCACAGGTGAGTCCTGTAATGTCCTAGTGGTCTGGTACTTTGAATAAAACCACTTTACCCAGCATGCACCAGTATTCAAATTAAATGTCTTGGAAAATCCTCTGTATTCCACGGAGCATTTCAGGTTTAAAAATGCATAGCCAGTGCTCTTGGCTGCCACACACATGAGAAATATTGCTCGAGATGAACATCAAAGTCTGTCGGAAAGAGGAACCTCCTTCGTCTCCCTTTCTCTCAGCCAACACCAAATTGCTGCGGAAGTACGTTATGCCGGTGTGGTGTTGAGCGAGTCATGCCCCTCAATTTAAGTACAAAACATTCCTCCACTTTACCGGGGCCACCGACTCTGCAGGGCAGGCTCTGAAGACAGGAATGGAGAATCCTGTTACAAACACGAAGAATGGAGAGCCCACAGCTGAGACATGCTCTCTTGCTGACACTTTTTTGGGTCTGTGCATGGCAGCATCAACTCTTTACCTTACGCGTTTCGGCGCGCATGCGCCTTGTTCACAGGTGAGTCCTGTAATGTCCTAGTGGTCTGGTAGTTTGAATAAAACCACTTTACCCAGCATGCACCAGTATTCAAATTAAATGTCTTGGAAAATCCTCTGTATTCCACGGAGCATTTCAGGTTTAAAAATTCATAGCCAGTGCTCTTGGCTGCCACACACAAGAGAAATATTGCTTGAGATGAACATCAAAGTTTGTCGGAAAGAGGAACCTCCTTCGTCTCCCTTTCTCTCAGCCAACACCAAATTGCTGCGGAAGTCCGTTATGCCGGTGTGGTGTCGAGCGAGTCATGCCCCTCAATTTAAGTACCAAACATTCCTCCACTTTACCGGGGCCACCGACTCTGCAGGGCAGGCTCTGAAGACAGGAATGGAGAATCCTGTTACAAACAACACGAAGAATGGAGAGCCCACAGCTGACACATCCTCTCTTGCTGACACTTTATTGGGTCTGTGCATGGCAGCATCAACTCTTTACCTTACGCGTTTCGGCGCGCATGCGCCTTGTTCACAGGTGAGTCCTGTAATGTCCTAGTGGTCTGGTAGTTTGAATAAAACCACTTTACCCAGCATGCACCAGTATTCAAATTAAATGTCTTGGAAAATCCTCTGTTTTCCACGGAGCATTTCAGGTTTAAAAATTCTAGCCAGTGCTCTTGGCTGCCACACACAAGAGAAATATTGCTCGAGATGAACATCAAAGTCTGTCGGAAAGAGGAACCTCCTTCGTCTCCCTTTCTCTCAGCCAACACCAAATTGCTGCGGAAGTCCGTTATGCCGGTGTGGTGTCGAGCGAGTCATGCCCCTCAATTTA
Organism: Lissotriton vulgaris; assembly: GCF_964263255.1. Taxonomy (NCBI): domain Eukaryota; kingdom Metazoa; phylum Chordata; class Amphibia; order Caudata; family Salamandridae; genus Lissotriton; species Lissotriton vulgaris. Next base: position 1,237,116,581 of record NC_141693.1, read on the forward strand.
AGTACAAAACATTCCTCCACTTTACCGGGGCCACCGACTCTGCAGGGCAGGCTCTGAAGACAGGAATGGAGAATCCTGTTACAAGCACGAAGAATGGAGAGCCCACAGCTGAGACATGCTCTCTTGCTGACACTTTATTGGGTCTGTGCATGGCAGCATCAACTCTTTACCTTACGCGTTTCGGCGCGCATGCGCCTTGTTCACAGGTGAGTCCTGTAATTTCCTAGTGGTCTGGTAGTTTGAATAAAACCACTTTACCCAGCATGCACCAGTATTCAAATTAAATGTCTTGGAAAATCCTCTGTATTCCACGGAGCATTTCAGGTTTAAAAATTCATAGCCAGTGCTCTTGGCTGCCACACACAAGAGAAATATTGCTCGAGATGAACATCAAAGTCTGTCGGAAAGAGGAACCTCCTTCGTCTCCCTTTCTCTCAGCCAACACCAAATTGCTGAGGAAGTCCGTTATGCCGGTGTGGTGTCGAGCGAGTCATGCCCCTCAATTTAAGTACCAAACATTCCTCCACTTTACCGGGGCCACCGACTCTGCAGGGCAGGCTCTGAAGACAGGAATGGAGAATCCTTTTACAAACAACACGAAGAATGGAGAGCCCACAGCTGAGACATCCTCTCTTGCTGACACTTTATTGGGTCTGTGCATGGCAGCATCAACTCTTTACCTTACGCATTTCGGCGCGCATGCGCCTTGTTCACAGGTGAGTCCTGTAATGTCCTAGTGGTCTGGTACTTTGAATAAAACCACTTTACCCAGCATGCACCAGTATTCAAATTAAATGTCTTGGAAAATCCTCTGTATTCCACGGAGCATTTCAGGTTTAAAAATGCATAGCCAGTGCTCTTGGCTGCCACACACATGAGAAATATTGCTCGAGATGAACATCAAAGTCTGTCGGAAAGAGGAACCTCCTTCGTCTCCCTTTCTCTCAGCCAACACCAAATTGCTGCGGAAGTCCGTTATGCCGGTGTGGTGTTGAGCGAGTCATGCCCCTCAATTTAAGTACAAAACATTCCTCCACTTTACCGGGGCCACCGACTCTGCAGGGCAGGCTCTGAAGACAGGAATGGAGAATCCTGTTACAAACACAAAGAATGGAGAGCCCACAGCTGAGACATGCTCTCTTGCTGACACTTTTTTGGGTCTGTGCATGGCAGCATCAACTCTTTACCTTACGCGTTTCGGCGCGCATGCGCCTTGTTCACAGGTGAGTCCTGTAATGTCCTAGTGGTCTGGTAGTTTGAATAAAACCACTTTACCCAGCATGCACCAGTATTCAAATTAAATGTCTTGGAAAATCCTCTGTATTCCAGGGAGCATTTCAGGTTTAAAAATTCATAGCCAGTGCTCTTGGCTGCCACACACAAGAGAAATATTGCTTGAGATGAACATCAAAGTTTGTCGGAAAGAGGAACCACCTTCGTCTCCCTTTCTCTCAGCCAACACCAAATTGCTGCAGAAGTCCGTTATGCCGGTGTGGTGTCGAGCGAGTCATGCCCCTCAATTTAAGTACCAAACATTCCTCCACTTTAACGGGGCCACCGACTCTGCAGGGCAGGCTCTGAAGACAGGAATGGAGAATCCTGTTACAAACAACACGAAGAATGGAGAGCCCACAGCTGACACATCCTCTCTTGCTGACACTTTATTGGGTCTGTGCATGGCAGCATCAACTCTTTACCTTACGCGTTTCGGCGCGCATGCGCCTTGTTCACAGGTGAGTCCTGTAATGTCCTAGTGGTCTGGTAGTTTGAATAAAACCACTTTACCCAGCATGCACCAGTATTCAAATTAAATGTCTTGGAAAATCCTGTTTTCCACTGAGCATTTCAGGTTTAAAAATTCTAGCCAGTGCTCTTGGCTGCCACACACAAGAGAAATATTGCTCGAGATGAACATCAAAGTCTGTCGGAAAGAGGAACCTCCGTCGTCTCCCTTTCTCTCAGCCAACACCAAATTGCTGCGGAAGTCCGTTATGCCGGTGTGGTGTCGAGCGAGTCATGCCCCTCAATTTAAGTACAAAACATTCCTCCACTTTACCGGGGCCACCGACTCTGCAGGGCAGGCTCTGAAGACAGGAATGGAGAATCCTGTTACAAGCACGAAGAATGGAGAGCCCACAGCTGAGACATGCTCTCTTGCTGACACTTTATTGGGTCTGTGCATGGCAGCATCAACTCTTTACCTTACGCGTTTCGGCGCGCATGCGCCTTGTTCACAGGTGAGTCCTGTAATTTCCTAGTGGTCTGGTAGTTTGAATAAAACTACTTTACCCAGCATGCACCAGTATTCAAATTAAATGTCTTGGAAAATCCTCTGTATTCCACGGAGCATTTCAGGTTTAAAAATTCATAGCCAGTGCTCTTGGCTGCCACACACAAGAGAAATATTGCTCGAGATGAACATCAAAGTCAGCCGGAAAGAGGAACCTCCTTCGTCTCCCTTTCTCCCAGCCAAAACCAAATTGCTGCGGAAGTCCGTTATGCCGGTGTGGTGTCGAGCGAGTCATGCCCCTCAATTTAAGTACCAAACATTCCTCCACTTTACCGGTGCCACCGACTCTGCAGGGCAGGCTCTGAAGACAGGAATGGAGAATCCTGTTACAAACACGAAGAATGGAGAGCCCACAGCTGAGACATGCTCTCTTGCTGACACTTTATTGGGTCTGTGCATGGCAGCATCAACTCTTTACCTTACCTTACGCATTTCGGCGCGCAAGTGCCTTGTTCACAGGTGAGTCCTGTAATGTCCTAGTGGTCTGGTAGTTTGAATAAAACCACTTTACCCAGCATGCACCAGTATTCAAATTAAATGTCTTGGAAAATCCTCTGTATTCCACGGAGCATTACAGGTTTAAAAATTCATAGCCAGTGCTCTTGGCTGCCACACACAAGAGAAATATTGCTCGAGATGAACATCAAAGTCTGGCGGAAAGAGGACCCTCCTTCGTCTCCCTTTCTCTCAGCCAACACCAAATTGCTGCGGAAGTCCGTTATGCCAGTGTGGTGTCGAGCGAGTCATGCCCCTCAATTTAAGTACCAAACATTCCTCCACTTTACCGGGGCCACCGACTCTGCAGGGCAGGCTCTGAAGACAGGAATGGAGAATCCTGTTACAAACAAAACGAAGAATGGAGAGCCCACAGCTGAGACATCCTCTCTTGCTGACACTTTATTGGGTCTGTGCATGGCAGCATCAACTCTTTACCTTACGCGTTTCGGCGCGCATGCGCCTTGTTCACAGGTGAGTCCTGTAATGTCCTAGTGGTCTGGTAGTTTGAATAAAACCACTTTACCCAGCATGCACCAGTATTCGAATTAAATGTCTTGGAAAATCCTCTGTATTCCACGGAGCATTTCAGGTTTAAAAATTCATAGCCAGTGCTCTTGGCTGCCACACACAAGAGAAATATTGCTCGAGATGAACATCAAAGTCTGGCGGAAAGAGGACCCTCCTTCGTCTCCCTTTCTCTCAGCCAACACCAAATTGCTGCGGAAGTCCGTTATGCCAGTGTGGTGTCGAGCGAGTCATGCCCCTCAATTTAAGTACCAAACATTCCTCCACTGTACCAGGGCCACCGACTCTGCAGGGCAGGCTCTGAAGACATAAATGGAGAATCCTGTTACAAACAACACGAAGAATGGAGAGCCCACAGCTGAGACATCCTCTCTTGCTGACACTTTATTGGGTCTGTGCATGGCAGCATCAACTCTTTACCTTACGCGTTTCGGCGCGCATGCGCCTTGTTCACAGGTGAGTCCTGTAATGTCCTAGTGGTCTGGTAGTTTGAATAAAACCACTTTACCCAGCATGCACCAGTATTCAAATTAAATGTCTTGGAAAATCCTCTGTATTCCACGGAGCATTTCAGGTTTAAAAATTCATAGCCAGTGCTCTTGGCTGCCACACACAAGAGGAATATTGCTCGAGATGAAAATCAAAGTCTGTCGGAAAGAGGAACCTCCTTTATCTCCCTTTCTCTCAGCCAACACCCAATTGCTGCGGAAGTCCGTTATGCCGGTGTGGTGTCGAGCGAGTCATGCCCCTCAATTTAAGTACCAAACATTCCTCCACTTTACCAGGGCCACCGACTCTGCAGGGCAGGCTCTGAAGACAGAAATGGAGAATCCTGTTACAAACAACACAAAGAATGGAGAGCCCACAGCTGAGACATCCTCTCTTGCTGACACTTTATTGGGTCTGTGCATGGCAGCATCAACTCTTTACCTTACGCATTTCGGCGCGCATGCGCCTTGTTCACAGGTGAGTCCTGTAATGTCCTAGTGGTCTGGTACTTTGAATAAAACCACTTTACCCAGCATGCACCAGTATTCAAATTAAATGTCTTGGAAAATCCTCTGTATTCCACGGAGCATTTCAGGTTTAAAAATGCATAGCCAGTGCTCTTGGCTGCCACACACATGAGAAATATTGCTCGAGATGAACATCAAAGTCTGTCGGAAAGAGGAACCTCCTTCGTCTCCCTTTCTCTCAGCCAACACCAAATTGCTGCGGAAGTCCGTTATGCCGGTGTGGTGTTGAGCGAGTCATGCCCCTCAATTTAAGTACAAAACATTCCTCCACTTTACCGGGGCCACCGACTCTGCAGGGCAGGCTCTGAAGACAGGAATGGAGAATCCTGTTACAAACACGAAGAATGGAGAGCCCACAGCTGAGACATGCTCTCTTGCTGACTTTTTTTTGGGTCTGTGCATGGCAGCATCAACTCTTTACCTTACGCGTTTCGGCGCGCATGCGCCTTGTTCACAGGTGAGTCCTGTAATGTCCTAGTGGTCTGGTAGTTTGAATAAAACCACTTTACCCAGCATGCACCAGTATTCAAATTAAATGTCTTGGAAAATCCTCTGTATTCCACGGAGCATTTCAGGTTTAAAAATTCATAGCCAGTGCTCTTGGCTGCCACACACAAGAGAAATATTGCTTGAGATGAACATCAAAGTTTGTCGGAAAGAGGAACCTCCTTCGTCTCCCTTTCTCTCAGCCAACACCAAATTGCTGCGGAAGTCCGTTATGCCGGTGTGGTGTTGAGCGAGTCATGCCCCTCAATTTAAGTACAAAACATTCCTCCACTTTACCGGGGCCACCGACTCTGCAGGGCAGGCTCTGAAGACAGGAATGGAGAATCCTGTTACAAACAACACGAAGAATGGAGAGCCCACAGCTGACACATCCTCTCTTGCTGACACTTTATTGGGTCTGTGCATGGCAGCATCAACTCTTTACCTTACGCGTTTCGGCGCGCATGCGCCTTGTTCACAGGTGAGTCCTGTAATGTCCTAGTGGTCTGGTAGTTTGAATAAAACCACTTTACCCAGCATGCACCAGTATTCAAATTAAATGTCTTGGAAAATCCTCTGTTTTCCACGGAGCATTTCAGGTTTAAAAATTCTAGCCAGTGCTCTTGGCTGCCACACACAAGAGAAATATTGCTCGAGATGAACATCAAAGTCTGTCGGTAAGAGGAACCTCCTTCGTCTCCCTTTCTCTCAGCCAACACCAAATTGCTGCGGAAGTCCGTTATGCCGGTGTGGTGTCGAGCGAGTCATGCCCCTCAATTTAAGTACAAAACATTCCTCCACTTTACCGGGGCCACCGACTCTGCAGGGCAGGCTCTGAAGACAGGAATGGAGAATCCTGTTACAAGCACGAAGAATGAAGAGCCCACAGCTGAGACATGCTCTCTTGCTGACACTTTATTGGGTCTGTGCATGGCAGCATCAACTCTTTACCTTACGCGTTTCGGCGCGCATGCGCCTTGTTCACAGGTGAGTCCTGTAATTTCCTAGTGGTCTGGTAGTTTGAATAAAACCACTTTACCCAGCATGCACCAGTATTCAAATTAAATGTCTTGGAAAATCCTCTGTATTCCACGGAGCATTTCAGGTTTAAAAATTCATAGCCAGTGCTCTTGGCTGCCACACACAAGAGAAATATTGCTCGAGATGAACATCAAAGTCTGTCGGAAAGAGGAACCTCCTTCGTCTCCCTTTCTCTCAGCCAACACCAAATTGCTGCGGAAGTCCGTTATGCCGGTGTGGTGTCGAGCGAGTCATGCCCCTCAATTTAAGTACCAAACATTCCTCCACTTTACCGGGGCCACCGACTCTGCAGGGCAGGCTCTGAAGACAGGAATGGAGAATCCTGTTACAAACAACACGAAGAATGGAGAGCCCACAGCTGAGACATCCTCTCTTGCTGACACTTTATTGGGTCTGTGCATGGCAGCATCAACTCTTTACCTTATGCGTTTCTGCGCGCATGCGCCTTGTTCACAGGTGAGTCCTGTAATGTCTTAGTGGTCTGGTAGTTTGAATAAAACCACTTTACCCAGCATGCACCAGTATTCAAATTAAATGTCTTGGAAAATCCTCTGTATTCCACGGAGCATTTCAGGTTTAAAAATTCATAGCCAGTGCTCTTGGCTGCCACACACAAGAGAAATATTGCTCGAGATGAACATCAAAGTCTGTCGGAAAGAGGAACCTCCTTCGTCTCCCTTTCTCTCAGCCAAAACCAAATTGCTGCGGAAGTCCGTTATGCCGGTGTGGTGTTGAGCGAGTCATGCCCCTCAATTTAAGTACCAAACATTCCTCCACTTTACCGGGGCCACCGACTCTGCAGGGCAGGCTCTGAACACAGGAATGGAGAATCCTGTTACAAACACGAAGAATGGAGAGCCCACAGCTGAGACATGCTCTCTTGCTGACACTTTATTGGGTCTGTGCATGGCAGCATCAACTCTTTACCTTACGCATTTCGGCGAGCAAGTGCCTTGTTCACAGGTGAGTCCTGTAATGTCCTAGTGGTCTGGTAGTTTGAATAAAACCACTTTACCCAGCATGCACCAGTATTCAAATTAAATGTCTTGGAAAATCCTCTGTATTCCACGGAGCATTTCAGGTTTAAAAATTCATAGCCAGTGCTCTTGGCTGCCACACACAAGAGAAATATTGCTCGAGATGAACATCAAAGTCTGTCGGAAAGAGGAACCTCCATGGTCTCCCTTTCTCTCAGCCAACACCAAATTGCCTGTGGAAGTCCGTTATGCCGGTGTGGTGTTGAGCGAGTCATGCACCTCAATTTAAGTACCTAACATTCCTCCACTTTACCGGGGCCACCGACTCTGCAGGGCAGGCTCTGAAGACAGGAATGGAGAATCCTGTTGCAAACAACACGAAGAATGGAGAGCCCACAGCTAAGACATCCTCTCTTGCTGACACTTTATTGGGTCTGTGCATGGCAGCATCAACTCTTTACCTTACGCGTTTCGGCGCGCATGCGCCTTGTTCACAGGTGAGTCCTGTAATGTCCTAGTGGTCTGGTAGTTTGAATAAAACCACTTTACCCAGCATGCACCAGTATTCAAATTAAATGTCTTGGGAAATCCTCTGTATTCCACGGAGCATTTCAGGTTTAAAAATTCAAAGCCAGTGCTCTTGGCTGCCACACACAAGAGAAATATTGCTCGAGATGAACATCAAAGTCTGTCGGAAAGAGGAACCTCCTTTGTCTCCCTTTCTCTCAGCCAACACCAAATTGCTGCGGAAGTCCGTTATGCCGGTGTGGTGTCGAGCGAGTCATGCCCCTCAATTTAAGTACCAAATATTCCTCCACTTTACCGGGGCCACCGACTCTGCAGGGCAGGCTCTGAAGTAAGGAATGGAGAATCCTGTTACAAACAACACGAAGAATGGAGAGCCCACAGCTGAGAAATCCTCTCTTGCTGACACTTTATTGGGTCTGTGCATGGCAGCATCAACTCTTTACCTTACGCGTTTCGGCGCGCATGCGCCTTGTTCACAGGTGAGTCCTGTAATGTCCTAGTGGTCTGGTAGTTTGAATAAAACCACTTTAGCCAGCATGCACCAGTATTCAAATTAAATGTCTTGGAAAATCCTCTGTATTCCACGGAGCATTTCAGGTTTAAAAATTCATAGCCAGTGCTCTTGGCTGCCACACACAAGAGAAATATTGCTCGAGATGAACATCAAAGTCAGTCGGAAAGAGGAACCTCCTTCGTCTCCCTTTCTCTCAGCCAAAACCAAATTGCTGCGGAAGTCCGTTATGCCGGTGTGGTGTCGAGCGAGTCATGCCCCTCAATTTAAGTACCAAACATTCCTCCACTTTACCGGGGCCACCGACTCTGCAGGGCAGGCTTTGAAGACAGGAATGGAGAATCCTGTTACAAACACGAAGAATGGAGAGCCCACAGCTGAGACATGCTCTCTTGCTGACACTTTATTGGGTCTGTGCATGGCAGCATCAACTCTTTACCTTACGCATTTCGGCGCGCAAGTGCCTTGTTCACAGGTGAGTCCTGTAATGTCCTAGTGGTCTGGTAGTTTGAATATAACCACTTTACCCAGCATGCACCAGTATTCAAATTAAATGTCTTGGAAAATCCTCTGTATTCCACGGAGCATTTCAGGTTTAAAAATTCATAGCCAGTGCTCTTGGCTGCCACACACAAGAGAAATATTGCTCGAGATGAACATCAAAGTCTGGCGGAAAGAGGAACCTCCTTCGTCTCCCTTTCTCTCAGCCAACACCAAATTGCTGCGGAAGTCCGTTATGCCGGTGTGGTGTCGAGCGAGTCATGCCCCTCAATTTAAGTACCAAACATTCCTCCACTTTACCGGGGCCACCGACTCTGCAGGGCAGGCTCTGAAGACAGGATTGGAGAATCCTGTTACAAACAAAACGAAGAATGGAGAGCCCACAGCTGAGACATCCTCTCTTGCTGACACTTTATTGGGTCTGTGCATGGCAGCATCAACTCTTTACCTTACGCGTTTCGGCGCGCATGCGCCTTGTTCACAGGTGAGTCCTGTAATGTCCTAGTGGTCTGGTAGTTTGAATAAAACCACTTTACCCAGCATGCACCAGTATTCAAATTAAATGTCTTGGAAAATCCTCTGTATTCCACGGAGCATTTCAGGTTTAAAAATTCATAGCCAGTGCTCTTGGCTGCCACACACAAGAGGAATATTGCTCGAGATGAACATCAAAGTCTGTCGGAAAGAGGAACCTCCTTTGTCTCCCTTTCTCTCAGCCAACACCCAATTGCTGCGGAAGTCCGTTATGCCGGTGTGGTATCGAGCGAGTCATGCCCCTCAATTTAAGTACCAAACATTCCTCCACTTTACCGGGGCCACCGACTCTGCAGGGCAGGCTCTGAAGACAGGAATGGAGAATCCTGTTACAAACAACACAAAGAATGGAGAGCCCACAGCTGAGACATCCTCTCTTGCTGACACTTTATTGGGTCTGTGCATGGCAGCATCAACTCTTTACCTTACGCGTTTCGGCGAGCATGCGCCTTGTTCACAGGTGAGTCCTGTAATGTCCTAGTGGTCTGGTACTTTGAATAAAACCACTTTACCCAGCATGCACCAGTATTCAAATTAAATGTCTTGGAAAATCCTCTGTATTCCACGGAGCATTTCAGGTTCAAAAATTCATAGCCAGTGCTCTTGGCTGCCACACACAAGAGAAATATTGCTTGAGATGAACATCAAAGTTTGTCGGAAAGAGGAACCTCCTTCGTCTCCCTTTCTCTCAGCCAACACCAAATTGCTGCGGAAGTCCGTTATGCCGGTGTGGTGTCGAGCGAGTCATGCCCCTCAATTTAAGTACCAAACATTCCTCCACTTTACCGGGGCCACCGACTCTGCAGGCCAGGCTCTGAAGACAGGAATGGAGAATCCTGTTACAAACAACACGAAGAATGGAGAGCCCACAGCTGACACATCCTCTCTTGCTGACACTTTATTGGGTCTGTGCATGGCAGCATCAACTCTTTACCTTACGCGTTTCGGCGCGCATGCGCCTTGTTCACAGGTGAGTCCTGTAATGTCCTAGTGGTCTGGTAGTTTGAATAAAACCACTTTACCCAGCATGCACCAGTATTCAAATTAAATGTCTTGGAAAATCCTCTGTTTTCCACGGAGCATTTCAGGTTTAAAAATTCTAGCCAGTGCTCTTGGCTGCCACACACAAGAGAAATATTGCTCGAGATGAACATCAAAGTCTGTCGGAAAGAGGAACCTCCTTCGTCTCCCTTTCTCTCAGCCAACACCAAATTGCTGCGGAAGTCCGTTATGCCGGTGTGGTGTCGAGCGAGTCATGCCCCTCAATTTAAGTACAAAACATTCCTCCACTTTACCGGGGCCACCGACTCTGCAGGGCAGGCTCTGAAGACAGGAATGGAGAATCCTGTTACAAGCACGAAGAATGGAGAGCCCACAGCTGAGACATGCTCTCTTGCTGACACTTTATTGGGTCTGTGCATGGCAGCATCAACTCTTTACCTTACGCGTTTCGGCGCGCATGCGCCTTGTTCACAGGTGAGTCCTGTAATTTCCTAGTGGTCTGGTAGTTTGAATAAAACCACTTTACCCAGCATGCACCAGTATTCAAATTAAATGTCTTGGAAAATCCTCTGTATTCCACGGAGCATTTCAGGTTTAAAAATTCATAGCCAGTGCTCTTGGCTGCCACACACAAGAGAAATATTGCTCGAGATGAACATCAAAGTCTGTCGGAAAGAGGAACCTCCTTCGTCTCCCTTTCTCTCAGCCAACACCAAATTGCTGCGGAAGTCCGTTATGCCGGTGTGGTGTCGAGCGAGTCATGCCCCTCAATTTAAGTACCAAACATTCCTCCACTTTACCGGGGCCACCGACTCTGCAGGGCAGGCTCTGAAGACAGGAATGGAGAATCCTGTTACAAACAACACGAAGAATGGAGAGCCCACAGCTGAGACATCCTCTCTTGCTGACACTTTATTGGGTCTGTGCATGGCAGCATCAACTCTTTACCTTATGCGTTTCTGCGCGCATGCGCCTTGTTCACAGGTGAGTCCTGTAATGTCTTAGTGGTCTGGTAGTTTGAATAAAACCACTTTACCCAGCATGCACCAGTATTCAAATTAAATGTCTTGGAAAATCCTCTGTATTCCACGGAGCATTTCAGGTTTAAAAATTCATAGCCAGTGCTCTTGGCTGCCACACACAAGAGAAATATTGCTCGAGATGAACATCAAAGTCTGTCGGAAAGAGGAACCTCCTTCGTCTCCCTTTCTCTCAGCCAAAACCAAATTGCTGCGGAAGTCCGTTATGCCGGTGTGGTGTTGAGCGAGTCATGCCCCTCAATTTAAGTACCAAACATTCCTCCACTTTACCGGGGCCACCGACTCTGCAGGGCAGGCTCTGAAGACAGGAATGGAGAATCCTGTTACAAACACGAAGAATGGAGAGCCCACAGCTGAGACATGCTCTCTTGCTGACACTTTATTGGGTCTGTGCATGGCAGCATCAACTCTTTACCTTACGCATTTCGGCGCGCAAGTGCCTTGTTCACAGGTGAGTCCTGTAATGTCCTAGTGGTCTGGTAGTTTGAATAAAACCACTTTACCCAGCATGCACCAGTATTCAAATTAAATGTCTTGGAAAATCCTCTGTATTCCACGGAGCATTTCAGGTTTAAAAATTCATAGCCAGTGCTCTTGGCTGCCACACACAAGAGAAATATTGCTCGAGATGAACATCAAAGTCTGTTGGAAAGAGGAACCTCCATGGTCTCCCTTTCTCTCAGCCAACACCAAATTGCTGTGGAAGTCCGTTATGCCGGTGTGGTGTCGAGCGAGTCATGCCCCTCAATTTAAGTACCAAATATTCCTCCACTTTACCGGGGCCACCGACTCTGCAGGGCAGGCTCTGAAGTAAGGAATGGAGAATCCTGTTACAAACAACACGAAGAATGGAGAGCCCACAGCTGAGAAATCCTCTCTTGCTGACACTTTATTGGGTCTGTGCATGGCAGCATCAACTCTTTACCTTACGCGTTTCGGCGCGCATGCGCCTTGTTCACAGGTGAGTCCTGTAATGTCCTAGTGGTCTGGTAGTTTGAATAAAACCACTTTAGCCAGCATGCACCAGTATTCAAATTAAATGTCTTGGAAAATCCTCTGTATTCCACGGAGCATTTCAGGTTTAAAAATTCATAGCCAGTGCTCTTGGCTGCCACACACAAGAGAAATATTGCTCGAGATGAACATCAAAGTCAGTCGGAAAGAGGAACCTCCTTCGTCTCCCTTTCTCTCAGCCAAAACCAAATTGCTGCGGAAGTCCGTTATGCCGGTGTGGTGTCGAGCGAGTCCTGCCCCTCAATTTAAGTACCAAACATTCCTCCACTTTACCGGGGCCACCGACTCTGCAGGGCAGGCTCTGAAGACAGGAATTGAGAATCCTGTTACAAACAAAACGAAGAATGGAGAGCCCACAGCTGAGACATGCTCTCTTGCTGACACTTTATTGGGTCTGTGCATGGCAGCATCAACTCTTTACCTTACGCATTTCGGCGCGCAAGTGCCTTGTTCACAGGTGAGTCCTGTAATGTCCTAGTGGTCTGGTAGTTTGAATATAACCACTTTACCCAGCATGCACCAGTATTCAAATTAAATGTCTTGGAAAATCCTCTGTATTCCACGGAGCATTTCAGGTTTAAAAATTCATAGCCAGTGCTCTTGGCTGCCACACACAAGAGAAATATTGCTCGAGATGAACATCAAAGTCTGGCGGAAAGAGGAACCTCCTTCGTCTCCCTTTCTCTCAGCCAACACCAAATTGCTGCGGAAGTCCGTTATGCCGGTGTGGTGTCGAGCGAGTCATGCCCCTCAATTTAAGTACCAAACATTCCTCCACTTTACCGGGGCCACCGACTCTGCAGGGCAGGCTCTGAAGACAGGAATGGAGAATCCTGTTACAAACAAAACGAAGAATGGAGAGCCCACAGCTGAGACATCCTCTCTTGCTGACACTTTATTGGGTCTGTGCATGGCAGCATCAACTCTTTACCTTACGCGTTTCGGCGCGCATGCGCCTTGTTCACAGGTGAGTCCTGTAATGTCCTAGTGGTCTGGTAGTTTGAATAAAACCACTTTACCCAGCATGCACCAGTATTCAAATTAAATGTCTTGGAAAATATTCTGTATTCCACGGAGCATTTCAGGTTTAAAAATTCATAGACAGTGCTCTTGGCTGCCACACACAAGAGAAATATTGCTCGAGATGAACATCAAAGTCTGTCGGAAAGAGGAACCTCCTTCGTCTCCCTTTCTCTCAGCCAACACCAAATTGCTGCGGAAGTCCGTTATGCCGGTGTGGTGTCGAGCGAGTCATGCCCCTCAATTTAAGTACCAAACATTCCTCCACTTTACCAGGGCCACCGACTCTGCAGGGCAAGCTCTGAAGACAGGAATGGAGAATCCTCTTACAAACAACACGAAGAATGGAGAGCCGACAGCTGAGACATCCTCTCTTGCTGACACTTTATTGGGTCTGTGCATGGCAGCATCAACTCTTTACCTTACGCGTTTCGGCTCGCATGCGCCTTGTTCACAGGTGAGTCCTGTAATGTCTTAGTGGTCTGGTAGTTTGAATAAAACCACTTTACCCAGCATGCACCAGTATTCAAATTAAATGTCTTGGAAAATCCTCTGTATTCCACGGAGCATTTCAGGTTTAAAAATTCATAGCCAGTGCTCTTGGCTGCCACACACAAGAGGAATATTGCTCGAGATGAACATCAAAGTCTGTCGGAAAGAGGAACCTCCTTTGTCTCCCTTTCTCTCAGCCAACACCCAATTGCTGCGGAAGTCCGTTATGCCGGTGTGGTATCGAGCGAGTCATGCCCCTCAATTTAAGTACCAAACATTCCTCCACTTTACCGGGGCCACCGACTCTGCAGGGCAGGCTCTGAAGACAGGAATGGAGAATCCTGTTACAAACAACACGAAGAATGGAGAGCCCACAGCTGAGACATCCTCTCTTGCTGACACTTTATTGGGTCTGTGCATGGCAGCATCAACTCTTTACCTTATGCGTTTCTGCGCGCATGCGCCTTGTTCACAGGTGAGTCCTGTAATGTCTTAGTGGTCTGGTAGTTTGAATAAAACCACTTTACCCAGCATGCACCAGTATTCAAATTAAATGTCTTGGAAAATCCTCTGTATTCCACGGAGCATTTCAGGTTTAAAAATTCATAGCCAGTGCTCTTGGCTGCCACACACAAGAGAAATATTGCTCGAGATGAACATCAAAGTCTGTCGGAAAGAGGAACCTCCTTCGTCTCCCTTTCTCTCAGCCAAAACCAAATTGCTGCGGAAGTCCGTTATGCCGGTGTGGTGTTGAGCGAGTCATGCCCCTCAATTTAAGTACCAAACATTCCTCCACTTTATCGGGGCCACCGACTCTGCAGGGCAGGCTCTGAAGACAGGAATGGAGAATCCTGTTACAAACACGAAGAATGGAGAGCCCACAGCTGAGACATGCTCTCTTGCTGACACTTTATTGGGTCTGTGCATGGCAGCATCAACTCTTTACCTTACGCATTTCGGCGCGCAAGTGCCTTGTTCACAGGTGAGTCCTGTAATGTCCTAGTGGTCTGGTAGTTTGAATAAAACCACTTTACCCAGCATGCACCAGTATTCAAATTAAATGTCTTGGAAAATCCTCTGTATTCCACGGAGCATTTCAGGTTTAAAAATTCATAGCCAGTGCTCTTGGCTGCCACACACAAGAGAAATATTGCTCGAGATGAACATCAAAGTCTGTTGGAAAGAGGAACCTCCATGGTCTCCCTTTCTCTCAGCCAACACCAAATTGCTGTGGAAGTCCGTTATGCCGGTGTGGTGTCGAGCGAGTCATGCCCCTCAATTTAAGTACCAAATATTCCTCCACTTTACCGGGGCCACCGACTCTGCAGGGCAGGCTCTGAAGTAAGGAATGGAGAATCCTGTTACAAACAACACGAAGAATGGAGAGCCCACAGCTGAGAAATCCTCTCTTGCTGACACTTTATTGGGTCTGTGCATGGCAGCATCAACTCTTTACCTTACGCGTTTCGGCGCGCATGCGCCTTGTTCACAGGTGAGTCCTGTAATGTCCTAGTGGTCTGGTAGTTTGAATAAAACCACTTTAGCCAGCATGCACCAGTATTCAAATTAAATGTCTTGGAAAATCCTCTGTATTCCACGGAGCATTTCAGGTTTAAAAATTCATAGCCAGTGCTCTTGGCTGCCACACACAAGAGAAATATTGCTCGAGATGAACATCAAAGTCAGTCGGAAAGAGGAACCTCCTTCGTCTCCCTTTCTCTCAGCCAAAACCAAATTGCTGCGGAAGTCCGTTATGCCGGTGTGGTGTCGAGCGAGTCATGCCCCTCAATTTAAGTACCAAACATTCCTTCACTTTACCGGGGCCACCGACTCTGCAGGGCAGGCTCTGAAGACAGGAATGGAGAATCCTGTTACAAACAAAACGAAGAATGGAGAGCCCACAGCTGAGACATGCTCTCTTGCTGACACTTTATTGGGTCTGTGCATGGCAGCATCAACTCTTTACCTTACGCATTTCGGCGCGCAAGTGCCTTGTTCACAGGTGAGTCCTGTAATGTCCTAGTGGTCTGGTAGTTTGAATATAACCACTTTACCCAGCATGCACCAGTATTCAAATTAAATGTCTTGGAAAATCCTCTGTATTCCACGGAGCATTTCAGGTTTAAAAATTCATAGCCAGTGCTCTTGGCTGCCACACACAAGAGAAATATTGCTCGAGATGAACATCAAAGTCTGGCGGAAAGAGGAACCTCCTTCGTCTCCCTTTCTCTCAGCCAACACCAAATTGCTGCGGAAGTCCGTTATGCCGGTGTGGTGTCGAGCGAGTCATGCCCCTCAATTTAAGTACCAAATATTCCTCCACTTTACCGGGGCCACCGACTCTGCAGGGCAGGCTCTGAAGTAAGGAATGGAGAATCCTGTTACAAACAACACGAAGAATGGAGAGCCCACAGCTGAGAAATCCTCTCTTGCTGACACTTTATTGGGTCTGTGCATGGCAGCATCAACTCTTTACCTTACGCGTTTCGGCGCGCATGCGCCTTGTTCACAGGTGAGTCCTGTAATGTCCTAGTGGTCTGGTAGTTTGAATAAAACCACTTTAGCCAGCATGCACCAGTATTCAAATTAAATGTCTTGGAAAATCCTCTGTATTCCACGGAGCATTTCAGGTTTAAAAATTCATAGCCAGTGCTCTTGGCTGCCACACACAAGAGAAATATTGCTCGAGATGAACATCAAAGTCAGTCGGAAAGAGGAACCTCCTTCGTCTCCCTTTCTCTCAGCCAAAACCAAATTGCTGCGGAAGTCCGTTATGCCGGTGTGGTGTCGAGCGAGTCATGCCCCTCAATTTAAGTACCAAACATTCCTCCACTTTACCGGGGCCACCGACTCTGCAGGGCAGGCTTTGAAGACAGGAATGGAGAATCCTGTTACAAACACGAAGAATGGAGAGCCCACAGCTGAGACATGCTCTCTTGCTGACACTTTATTGGGTCTGTGCATGGCAGCATCAACTCTTTACCTTACGCATTTCGGCGCGCAAGTGCCTTGTTCACAGGTGAGTCCTGTAATGTCCTAGTGGTCTGGTAGTTTGAATATAACCACTTTACCCAGCATGCACCAGTATTCAAATTAAATGTCTTGGAAAATCCTCTGTATTCCACGGAGCATTTCAGGTTTAAAAATTCATAGCCAGTGCTCTTGGCTGCCACACACAAGAGAAATATTGCTCGAGATGAACATCAAAGTCTGGCGGAAAGAGGAACCTCCTTCGTCTCCCTTTCTCTCAGCCAACACCAAATTGCTGCGGAAGTCCGTTATGCCGGTGTGGTGTCGAGCGAGTCATGCCCCTCAATTTAAGTACCAAACATTCCTCCACTTTACCGGGGCCACCGACTCTGCAGGGCAGGCTCTGAAGACAGGATTGGAGAATCCTGTTACAAACAAAACGAAGAATGGAGAGCCCACAGCTGAGACATCCTCTCTTGCTGACACTTTATTGGGTCTGTGCATGGCAGCATCAACTCTTTACCTTACGCGTTTCGGCGCGCATGCGCCTTGTTCACAGGTGAGTCCTGTAATGTCCTAGTGGTCTGGTAGTTTGAATAAAACCACTTTACCCAGCATGCACCAGTATTCAAATTAAATGTCTTGGAAAATCCTCTGTATTCCACGGAGCATTTCAGGTTTAAAAATTCATAGCCAGTGCTCTTGGCTGCCACACACAAGAGGAATATTGCTCGAGATGAACATCAAAGTCTGTCGGAAAGAGGAACCTCCTTTGTCTCCCTTTCTCTCAGCCAACACCCAATTGCTGCGGAAGTCCGTTATGCCGGTGTGGTATCGAGCGAGTCATGCCCCTCAATTTAAGTACCAAACATTCCTCCACTTTACCGGGGCCACCGACTCTGCAGGGCAGGCTCTGAAGACAGGAATGGAGAATCCTGTTACAAACAACACAAAGAATGGAGAGCCCACAGCTGAGACATCCTCTCTTGCTGACACTTTATTGGGTCTGTGCATGGCAGCATCAACTCTTTACCTTACGCGTTTCGGCGAGCATGCGCCTTGTTCACAGGTGAGTCCTGTAATGTCCTAGTGGTCTGGTACTTTGAATAAAACCACTTTACCCAGCATGCACCAGTATTCAAATTAAATGTCTTGGAAAATCCTCTGTATTCCACGGAGCATTTCAGGTTCAAAAATTCATAGCCAGTGCTCTTGGCTGCCACACACAAGAGAAATATTGCTTGAGATGAACATCAAAGTTTGTCGGAAAGAGGAACCTCCTTCGTCTCCCTTTCTCTCAGCCAACACCAAATTGCTGCGGAAGTCCGTTATGCCGGTGTGGTGTCGAGCGAGTCATGCCCCTCAATTTAAGTACCAAACATTCCTCCACTTTACCGGGGCCACCGACTCTGCAGGCCAGGCTCTGAAGACAGGAATGGAGAATCCTGTTACAAACAACACGAAGAATGGAGAGCCCACAGCTGACACATCCTCTCTTGCTGACACTTTATTGGGTCTGTGCATGGCAGCATCAACTCTTTACCTTACGCGTTTCGGCGCGCATGCGCCTTGTTCACAGGTGAGTCCTGTAATGTCCTAGTGGTCTGGTAGTTTGAATAAAACCACTTTACCCAGCATGCACCAGTATTCAAATTAAATGTCTTGGAAAATCCTCTGTTTTCCACGGAGCATTTCAGGTTTAAAAATTCTAGCCAGTGCTCTTGGCTGCCACACACAAGAGAAATATTGCTCGAGATGAACATCAAAGTCTGTCGGAAAGAGGAACCTCCTTCGTCTCCCTTTCTCTCAGCCAACACCAAATTGCTGCGGAAGTCCGTTATGCCGGTGTGGTGTCGAGCGAGTCATGCCCCTCAATTTAAGTACAAAACATTCCTCCACTTTACCGGGGCCACCGACTCTGCAGGGCAGGCTCTGAAGACAGGAATGGAGAATCCTGTTACAAGCACGAAGAATGGAGAGCCCACAGCTGAGACATGCTCTCTTGCTGACACTTTATTGGGTCTGTGCATGGCAGCATCAACTCTTTACCTTACGCGTTTCGGCGCGCATGCGCCTTGTTCACAGGTGAGTCCTGTAATTTCCTAGTGGTCTGGTAGTTTGAATAAAACCACTTTACCCAGCATGCACCAGTATTCAAATTAAATGTCTTGGAAAATCCTCTGTATTCCACGGAGCATTTCAGGTTTAAAAATTCATAGCCAGTGCTCTTGGCTGCCACACACAAGAGAAATATTGCTCGAGATGAACATCAAAGTCTGTCGGAAAGAGGAACCTCCTTCGTCTCCCTTTCTCTCAGCCAACACCAAATTGCTGCGGAAGTCCGTTATGCCGGTGTGGTGTCGAGCGAGTCATGCCCCTCAATTTAAGTACCAAACATTCCTCCACTTTACCGGGGCCACCGACTCTGCAGGGCAGGCTCTGAAGACAGGAATGGAGAATCCTGTTACAAACAACACGAAGAATGGAGAGCCCACAGCTGAGACATCCTCTCTTGCTGACACTTTATTGGGTCTGTGCATGGCAGCATCAACTCTTTACCTTATGCGTTTCTGCGTGCATGCGCCTTGTTCACAGGTGAGTCCTGTAATGTCTTAGTGGTCTGGTAGTTTGAATAAAACCACTTTACCCAGCATGCACCAGTATTCAAATTAAATGTCTTGGAAAATCCTCTGTATTCCACGGAGCATTTCAGGTTTAAAAATTCATAGCCAGTGCTCTTGGCTGCCACACACAAGAGAAATATTGCTCGAGATGAACATCAAAGTCTGTCGGAAAGAGGAACCTCCTTCGTCTCCCTTTCTCTCAGCCAAAACCAAATTGCTGCGGAAGTCCGTTATGCTGGTGTGGTGTTGAGCGAGTCATGCCCCTCAATTTAAGTACCAAACATTCCTCCACTTTACCGGGGCCACCGACTCTGCAGGGCAGGCTCTGAAGACAGGAATGGAGAATCCTGTTACAAACACGAAGAATGGAGAGCCCACAGCTGAGACATGCTCTCTTGCTGACACTTTATTGGGTCTGTGCATGGCAGCATCAACTCTTTACCTTACGCATTTCGGCGCGCAAGTGCCTTGTTCACAGGTGAGTCCTGTAATGTCCTAGTGGTCTGGTAGTTTGAATAAAACCACTTTACCCAGCATGCACCAGTATTCAAATTAAATGTCTTGGAAAATCCTCTGTATTCCACGGAGCATTTCAGGTTTAAAAATTCATAGCCAGTGCTCTTGGCTGCCACACACAAGAGAAATATTGCTCGAGATGAACATCAAAGTCTGTTGGAAAGAGGAACCTCCATGGTCTCCCTTTCTCTCAGCCAACACCAAATTGCTGTGGAAGTCCGTTATGCCGGTGTGGTGTCGAGCGAGTCATGCCCCTCAATTTAAGTACCAAATATTCCTCCACTTTACCGGGGCCACCGACTCTGCAGGGCAGGCTCTGAAGTAAGGAATGGAGAATCCTGTTACAAACAACACGAAGAATGGAGAGCCCACAGCTGAGAAATCCTCTCTTGCTGACACTTTATTGGGTCTGTGCATGGCAGCATCAACTCTTTACCTTACGCGTTTCGGCGCGCATGCGCCTTGTTCACAGGTGAGTCCTGTAATGTCCTAGTGGTCTGGTAGTTTGAATAAAACCACTTTAGCCAGCATGCACCAGTATTCAAATTAAATGTCTTGGAAAATCCTCTGTATTCCACGGAGCATTTCAGGTTTAAAAATTCATAGCCAGTGCTCTTGGCTGCCACACACAAGAGAAATATTGCTCGAGATGAACATCAAAGTCAGTCGGAAAGAGGAACCTCCTTCGTCTCCCTTTCTCTCAGCCAAAACCAAATTGCTGCGGAAGTCCGTTATGCCGGTGTGGTGTCGAGCGAGTCATGCCCCTCAATTTAAGTACCAAACATTCCTCCACTTTACCGGGGCCACCGACTCTGCAGGGCAGGCTCTGAAGACAGGAATTGAGAATCCTGTTACAAACAAAACGAAGAATGGAGAGCCCACAGCTGAGACATGCTCTCTTGCTGACACTTTATTGGGTCTGTGCATGGCAGCATCAACTCTTTACCTTACGCATTTCGGCGCGCAAGTGCCTTGTTCACAGGTGAGTCCTGTAATGTCCTAGTGGTCTGGTAGTTTGAATATAACCACTTTACCCAGCATGCACCAGTATTCAAATTAAATGTCTTGGAAAATCCTCTGTATTCCACGGAGCATTTCAGGTTTAAAAATTCATAGCCAGTGCTCTTGGCTGCCACACACAAGAGAAATATTGCTCGAGATGAACATCAAAGTCTGGCGGAAAGAGGAACCTCCTTCGTCTCCCTTTCTCTCAGCCAACACCAAATTGCTGCGGAAGTCCGTTATGCCGGTGTGGTGTCGAGCGAGTCATGCCCCTCAATTTAAGTACCAAACATTCCTCCACTTTACCGGGGCCACCGACTCTGCAGGGCAGGCTCTGAAGACAGGAATGGAGAATCCTGTTACAAACAAAACGAAGAATGGAGAGCCCACAGCTGAGACATCCTCTCTTGCTGACACTTTATTGGGTCTGTGCATGGCAGCATCAACTCTTTACCTTACGCGTTTCGGCGCGCATGCGCCTTGTTCACAGGTGAGTCCTGTAATGTCCTAGTGGTCTGGTAGTTTGAATAAAACCACTTTACCCAGCATGCACCAGTATTCAAATTAAATGTCTTGGAAAATATTCTGTATTCCACGGAGCATTTCAGGTTTAAAAATTCATAGACAGTGCTCTTGGCTGCCACACACAAGAGAAATATTGCTCGAGATGAACATCAAAGTCTGTCGGAAAGAGGAACCTCCTTCGTCTCCCTTTCTCTCAGCCAACACCAAATTGCTGCGGAAGTCCGTTATGCCGGTGTGGTGTCGAGCGAGTCATGCCCCTCAATTTAAGTACCAAACATTCCTCCACTTTACCAGGGCCACCGACTCTGCAGGGCAAGCTCTGAAGACAGGAATGGAGAATCCTCTTACAAACAACACGAAGAATGGAGAGCCGACAGCTGAGACATCCTCTCTTGCTGACACTTTATTGGGTCTGTGCATGGCAGCATCAACTCTTTACCTTACGCGTTTCGGCTCGCATGCGCCTTGTTCACAGGTGAGTCCTGTAATGTCTTAGTGGTCTGGTAGTTTGAATAAAACCACTTTACCCAGCATGCACCAGTATTCAAATTAAATGTCTTGGAAAATCCTCTGTATTCCACGGAGCATTTCAGGTTTAAAAATTCATAGCCAGTGCTCTTGGCTGCCACACACAAGAGGAATATTGCTCGAGATGAACATCAAAGTCTGTCGGAAAGAGGAACCTCTTTTGTCTCCCTTTCTCTCAGCCAACACCCAATTGCTGCGGAAGTCCGTTATGCCGGTGTGGTATCGAGCGAGTCATGCCCCTCAATTTAAGTACCAAACATTCCTCCACTTTACCGGGGCCACCGACTCTGCAGGGCAGGCTCTGAAGACAGGAATGGAGAATCCTGTTACAAACAACACGAAGAATGGAGAGCCCACAGCTGAGACATCCTCTCTTGCTGACACTTTATTGGGTCTGTGCATGGCAGCATCAACTCTTTACCTTATGCGTTTCTGCGCGCATGCGCCTTGTTCACAGGTGAGTCCTGTAATGTCTTAGTGGTCTGGTAGTTTGAATAAAACCACTTTACCCAGCATGCACCAGTATTCAAATTAAATGTCTTGGAAAATCCTCTGTATTCCACGGAGCATTTCAGGTTTAAAAATTCATAGCCAGTGCTCTTGGCTGCCACACACAAGAGAAATATTGCTCGAGATGAACATCAAAGTCTGTCGGAAAGAGGAACCTCCTTCGTCTCCCTTTCTCTCAGCCAAAACCAAATTGCTGCGGAAGTCCGTTATGCCGGTGTGGTGTTGAGCGAGTCATGCCCCTCAATTTAAGTACCAAACATTCCTCCACTTTATCGGGGCCACCGACTCTGCAGGGCAGGCTCTGAAGACAGGAATGGAGAATCCTGTTACAAACACGAAGAATGGAGAGCCCACAGCTGAGACATGCTCTCTTGCTGACACTTTATTGGGTCTGTGCATGGCAGCATCAACTCTTTACCTTACGCATTTCGGCGCGCAAGTGCCTTGTTCACAGGTGAGTCCTGTAATGTCCTAGTGGTCTGGTAGTTTGAATAAAACCACTTTACCCAGCATGCACCAGTATTCAAATTAAATGTCTTGGAAAATCCTCTGTATTCCACGGAGCATTTCAGGTTTAAAAATTCATAGCCAGTGCTCTTGGCTGCCACACACAAGAGAAATATTGCTCGAGATGAACATCAAAGTCTGTTGGAAAGAGGAACCTCCATGGTCTCCCTTTCTCTCAGCCAACACCAAATTGCTGTGGAAGTCCGTTATGCCGGTGTGGTGTCGAGCGAGTCATGCCCCTCAATTTAAGTACCAAATATTCCTCCACTTTACCGGGGCCACCGACTCTGCAGGGCAGGCTCTGAAGTAAGGAATGGAGAATCCTGTTACAAACAACACGAAGAATGGAGAGCCCACACCTGAGAAATCCTCTCTTGCTGACACTTTATTGGGTCTGTGCATGGCAGCATCAACTCTTTACCTTACGCGTTTCGGCGCGCATGCGCCTTGTTCACAGGTGAGTCCTGTAATGTCCTAGTGGTCTGGTAGTTTGAATAAAACCACTTTAGCCAGCATGCACCAGTATTCAAATTAAATGTCTTGGAAAATCCTCTGTATTCCACGGAGCATTTCAGGTTTAAAAATTCATAGCCAGTGCTCTTGGCTGCCACACACAAGAGAAATATTGCTCGAGATGAACATCAAAGTCAGTCGGAAAGAGGAACCTCCTTCGTCTCCCTTTCTCTCAGCCAAAACCAAATTGCTGCGGAAGTCCGTTATGCCGGTGTGGTGTCGAGCGAGTCATGCCCCTCAATTTAAGTACCAAACATTCCTTCACTTTACCGGGGCCACCGACTCTGCAGGGCAGGCTCTGAAGACAGGAATGGAGAATCCTGTTACAAACAAAACGAAGAATGGAGAGCCCACAGCTGAGACATGCTCTCTTGCTGACACTTTATTGGGTCTGTGCATGGCAGCATCAACTCTTTACCTTACGCATTTCGGCGCGCAAGTGCCTTGTTCACAGGTGAGTCCTGTAATGTCCTAGTGGTCTGGTAGTTTGAATATAACCACTTTACCCAGCATGCACCAGTATTCAAATTAAATGTCTTGGAAAATCCTCTGTATTCCACGGAGCATTTCAGGTTTAAAAATTCATAGCCAGTGCTCTTGGCTGCCACACACAAGAGAAATATTGCTCGAGATGAACATCAAAGTCTGGCGGAAAGAGGAACCTCCTTCGTCTCCCTTTCTCTCAGCCAACACCAAATTGCTGCGGAAGTCCGTTATGCCGGTGTGGTGTCGAGCGAGTCATGCCCCTCAATTTAAGTACCAAACATTCCTCCACTTTACCAGGGCCACCGACTCTGCAGGGCAGGCTCTGAAGACAGGAATGGAGAATCCTCTTACAAACAACACGAAGAATGGAGAGCCCACAGCTGAGACATCCTCTCTTGCTGACACTTTATTGGGTCTGTGCATGGCAGCATCAACTCTTTACCTTACGCGTTTCGGCTCGCATGCGCCTTGTTCACAGGTGAGTCCTGTAATGTCCTAGTGGTCTGGTAGTTTGAATAAAACCACTTTACCCAGCATGCACCAGTATTCAAATTAAATGTCTTGGAAAATCCTCTGTATTCCACGGAGCATTTCAGGTTTAAAAATTCATAGCCAGTGCTCTTGGCTGCCACACACAAGAGGAATATTGCTCGAGATGAACATCAAAGTCTGTCGGAAAGAGGAACCTCCTTTGTCTCCCTTTCTCTCAGCCAACACCCAATTGCTGCGGAAGTCCGTTATGCCGGTGTGGTATCGAGCGAGTCATGCCCCTCAATTTAAGTATCAAACATTCCTCCACTTTACCGGGGCCACCGACTCTGCAGGGCAGGCTCTGAAGACAGGAATGGAGAATCCTGTTACAAACAACACAAAGAATGGAGAGCCCACAGCTGAGACATCCTCTCTTGCTGACACTTTATTGGGTCTGTGCATGGCAGCATCAACTCTTTACCTTACGCGTTTCGGCGAGCATGCGCCTTGTTCACAGGTGAGTCCTGTAATGTCCTAGTGGTCTGGTACTTTGAATAAAACCACTTTACCCAGCATGCACCAGTATTCAAATTAAATGTCTTGGAAAATCCTCTGTATTCCACGGAGCATTTCAGGTTTAAAAATTCATAGCCAGTGCTCTTGGCTGCCAAACACAAGAGAAATATTGCTCGAGATGAACATCAAAGTCTGTCGGAAAGAGGAACCTCCTTCGTCTCCCTTTCTCTCAGCCAACACCAAATTGCTGCGGAAGTCCGTTATGCCGGCGTGGTGTCGAGCGAGTCATGCCCCTCAATTTAAGTACAAAACATTCCTCCACTTTACCGGGGCCACCGACTCTGCAGGGCAGGCTCTGAAGACAGGAATGGAGAATCCTGTTACAAACACGAAGAATGGAGAGCCCACAGCTTAGACATGCTCTCTTGCTGACACTTTTTTGGGTCTGTGCATGGCAGCATCAACTCTTTACCTTACGCGTTTCGGCGCGCATGCGCCTTGTTCACAGGTGAGTCCTGTAATGTCCTAGTGGTCTGGTAGTTTGAATAAAACCACTTTACCCAGCATGCACCAGTATTCAAATTAAATGTCTTGGAAAATCCTCTGTATTCCACGGAGCATTTCAGGTTTAAAAATTCATAGCCAGTGCTCTTGGCTGCCACACACAAGAGAAATATTGCTTGAGATGAACATCAAAGTCTGTCGGAAAGAGGAACCTCCTTCGTCTCCCTTTCTCTCAGCCAACACCAAATTGCTGCGGAAGTCCGTTATGCCGGTGTGGTGTCGAGCGAGTCATGCCCCTCAATTTAAGTACCAAACATTCCTCCACTTTACCGGGGCCACCGACTCTGCAGGGCAGGCTCTGAAGACAGGAATGGAGAATCCTGTTACAAACAACACGAAGAATGGAGAGCCCACAGCTGAGACATCCTCTCTTGCTGACACTTTATTGGGTCTGTTCATGGCAGCATCAACTCTTTACCTTACGCGTTTCGGCGCGCATGCGCCTTGTTCACAGGTGAGTCCTGTAATGTCCTAGTGGTCTGGTAGTTTGAATAAAACCACTTTACCCAGCATGCACCAGTATTCAAATTAAATGTCTTGGAAAATCCTCTTTTTTCCACGGAGCATTTCAGGTTTAAAAATTCTAGCCAGTGCTCTTGGCTGCCACACACAAGAGAAATATTGCTCGAGATGAACATCAAAGTCTGTCGGAAAGAGGAACCTCCTTCGTCTCCCTTTCTCTCAGCCAACACCAAATTGCTGCGGAAGTCCGTTATGCCGGTGTGGTGTCGAGCGAGTCATGCCCCTCAATTTAGGTACAAAACATTCCTCCACTTTACCGGGGCCACCGACTCTGCAGGGCAGGCTCTGAAGACAGGAATGGAGAATCTTGTTACAAGCACGAAGAATGTAGAGCCCACAGCTGAGACATGCTCTCTTGCTGACACTTTATTGGGTCTGTGCATGGCAGCATTAACTCTTTACCTTACGCGTTTCGGCGCGCATGCGCCTTGTTCACAGGTGAGTCCTGTAATTTCCTAGTGGTCTGGTAGTTTGAATAAAACCACTTTACCCAGCATGCACCAGTATTCAAATTAAATATCTTGGAAAATCCTCTGTATTCCACGGAGCATTTCAGGTTTAAAAATTCATAGCCAGTGCTCTTGGCTGCCACACACAAGAGAAATATTGCTCGAGATGAACATCAAAGTCTGTTGGAAAGAGGAACCTCCTTCGTCTCCCTTTCTCTCAGCCAACACCAAATTGCTGCGGAAGTCCGTTATGCCGGTGTGGTGTCGAGCGAGTCATGCCCCTCAATTTAAGTACCCAACATTACTTCACGTTACCAGGGCCACCGACTCTGCAGGGCAGGCTCTGAAGACAGGAATGGAGAATCCTGTTACAAACAACACGAAGAATGGAGAGCCCACAGCTGAGACATGCTCTCTTGCTGACACTTTATTGGGTCTGTGCATGGCAGCATCAACTCTTTACCTTACGCATTTCGGCGCGCAAGTGCCTTGTTCACAGGTGAGTCCTGTAATGTCCTAGTGGTCTGGTAGTTTGAATAAAACCACTTTACCCAGCATGCACCAGTATTCAAATTAAATGTCTTGGAAAATCCTCTGTATTCCACGGAGCATTTCAGGTTTAAAAATTCATAGCCAGTGCTCTTGGCTGCCACACACAAGAGAAATATTGCTCGAGATGAACATCAAAGTCTGTCGGAAAGAGGAACCTCCATGGTCTCCCTTTCTCTCAGCCAACACCAAATTGCTGTGGAAGTCCGTTATGCCGGTGTGGTGTTGAGCGAGTCATGCCCCTCAATTTAAGTACCTAACATTCCTCCACTTTACCGGGGCCACCGACTCTGCGGGGCAGGCTCTGAAGACAGGAATGGAGAATCCTGTTGCAAACAACACGAAGAATGGAGAGCCCACAGCTAAGACATCCTCTCTTGCTGACACTTTATTGGGTCTGTGCATGGCAGCATCAACTCTTTACCTTACGCGTTTCGGCACGCATGCGCCTTGTTCACAGGTGAGTCCTGTAATGTCCTAGTGGTCTGGTAGTTTGAATAAAACCACTTTACCCAGCATGCACCAGTATTCAAATTAAATGTCTTGGAAAATCCTCTGTATTCCACGGAGCATTTCAGGTTTAAAAATTCATAGCCAGTGCTCTTGGCTGCCACACACAAGAGAAATATTGCTCGAGATGAACATCAAAGTCTGGCGGAAAGAGGAACCTCCTTCGTCTCCCTTTCTCTCAGCCAACACCAAATTGCTGCGGAAGTCCGTTATGCCGGTGTGGTGTCGAGCGAGTCATGCCCCTCAATTTAAGTACCAAACATTCCTCCACTTTACCGGGGCCACCGACTCTGCAGGGTAGGCTCTGAAGACAGGAATGGAGAATCCTGTTACAAACAACACGAAGAATGGAGAGCCCACAGCTGAGACATCCTCTGTTGCTGACACTTTATTGGGTCTGTGCATGGCAGCATCAACTCTTTACCTTACGCGTTTTGGCGCACATGCGCCTTGTTCACAGGTGAGTCCTGTAATGTCCTAGTGGTCTGGTAGTTAGAATAAAACCACTTTACCCAGCATGCACCAGTATTCAAATTAAATGTCTTGGAAAATCCTCTGTATTCCACGGAGCATTTCAGGTTTAAAAATTCATAGCCAGTGCTCTTGGCTGCCACACACAAGAGAAATATTGCTCGAGATGAACATCAAAGTCTGTCGGAAAGAGGAAACTCCTTCGTCTCCCTTTCTCTCAGCCAACACCAAATTGCTGCGGAAGTCCGTTATGCCGGTGTGGTGTCGAGCGAGTCATGCCCCTCAATTTAAGTACAAAACATTCCTCCACTTTACCGGGGCCACCGACTCTGCAGGGCAGGCTCTGAAGACAGGAATGGAGAATCCTGTTACAAGCACGAAGAATGGAGAGCCCACAGCTGAGACATGCTCTCTTGCTGACACTTTATTGGGTCTGTGCATGGCAGCATCAACTCTTTACCTCACGCGTTTCGGCGCGCATACGCCTTTTTCCCAGGTGAGTCCTGTAATTTCCTAGTGGTCTGGTAGTTTGAATAAAACCACTTTACCCAGCATGCACCAGTATTCAAATTAAATGTCTTGGAAAATCCTCTGTATTCCACGGAGGATTTCAGGTTTAAAAATTCATAGCCAGTGCTCTTGGCTGCCACACACAAGAGAAATATTGCTCGAGATGAACATCAAAGTCTGTCGGAAAGAGGAACCTCCTTCGTCTCCCTTTCTCTCAGCCAACACCAAATTGCTGCGGAAGTCCGTTATGCCGGTGTGGTGTCGAGCGAGTCATGCCCCTCAATTTAAGTACCAAACATTCCTCCACTTTACCGGGGCCACCGACTCTGCAGGGCAGGCTCTGAAGACAGGAATGGAGAATCCTGTTACAAACAACACAAAGAATGGAGAGCCCACAGCTGAGACATCCTCTCTTGCTGACACTTTATTGGGTCTGTGCATGGCAGCATCATCTCTTTACCTTATGCGTTTCTGCGCGCATGCGCCTTGTTCACAGGTGAGTCCTGTAATGTCTTAGTGGTCTGGTAGTTTGAATAAAACCACTTTACCCAGCATGCACCAGTATTCAAGTTAAATGTCTTGGAAAATCCTCTGTATTCCACGGAGCATTTCAGGTTTAAAAATTCATAGCCAGTGCTCTTGGCTGCCACACACAAGAGAAATATTGCTCGAGATGAACATCAAAGTCTGTCGGAAAGAGGAACCTCCTTCGTCTCCCTTTCTCTCAGCCAAAACCAAATTGCTGCGGAAGTCCGTTATGCCGGTGTGGTGTCGAGCGAGTCATGCCCCTCAATTTAAGTACCAAACATTCCTCCACTTTACCGGGGCCACCGGTTCTGCAGGGCAGGCTCTGAAGACAGGAATGGAGAATCCTGTTACAAACACGAAGAATGGAGAGCCCACAGCTGAGACATGCTCTCTTGCTGACACTTTATTGGGTCTGTGCATGGCAGCATCAACTCTTTACCTTACGCATTTCGGCGCGCAAGTGCCTTGTTCACAGGTGAGTCCTGTAATGTCCTAGTGGTCTGGTAGTTTGAATAAAACCACTTTACCCAGCATGCACCAGTATTCAAATTAAATGTCTTGGAAAATCCTCTGTATTCCACGGAGCATTTCAGGTTTAAAAATTCATAGCCAGTGCTCTTGGCTGCCACACACAAGAGAAATATTGCTCAAGGTGAACATCAAAGTCTGTCGGAAAGAGGAACCTCCATGGTCTCCCTTTCTCTCAGCCAACACCAAATTGCTGTGGAAGTCCGTTATGCCGGTGTGGTGTTGAGCGAGTCATGCCCCTCAATTTAAGTACCTAACATTCCTCCACTTTACCGGGGCCACCGACTCTGCAGGGCAGGCTCTGAAGACAGGAATGGAGAATCCTGTTGCAAACAACACGAAGAATGGAGAGCCCACAGCTAAGACATCCTCTCTTGCTGACACTTTATTGGGTCTGTGCATGGCAGCATCAACTCTTTACCTTACGCGTTTCGGCGCGCATGCGCCTAGTTCACAGGTGAGTCCTGTAATGTCCTAGTGGTCTGGTAGTTTGAATAAAACCACTTTACCCAGCATGCACCAGTATTCAAATTTAATGTCTTGGAAAATCCTCTGTATTCCACGGAGCATTTCAGGTTTAAAAATTCATAGCCGGTGCTCTTGGCTGCCACACACAAGAGAAATATTGCTCGAGATGAACATCAAAGTCTGTCGGAAAGAGGAACCTCCTTCGTCTCCCTTTCTCTCAGCCAACACCAAATTGCTGCGGAAGTCCGTTATGCCGGTGTGGTGTCGAGCGAGTCATGCCCCTCAATTTAAGTACCAAATATTCCTCCACTTTACCGGGGCCACCGACTCTGCAGGGCAGGCTCTGAAGACAGGAATGGAGAATCCTGTTACACACAACACGAAGAATGGAGAGCCCACAGCTGAGACATCCTCTCTTGCTGACACTTTATTGGGTCTGTGCATGGCAGCATCAACTCTTTACCTTACGCGTTTCGGCGCGCATGCGCCTTGTTCACAGGTGAGTCCTGTAATGTCCTAGTGGTCTGGTAGTTTGAATAAAACCACTTTACCCAGCATGCACCAGTATTCAAATTAAATGTCTTGGAAAATCCTCTGTATTCCACGGAGCATTTCAGGTTTAAAAATTCATAGCCAGTGCTCTTGGCTGCCACACACAAGAGGAATATTGCTCGAGATGAAAATCAAAGTCTGTCGGAAAGAGGAACCTCCTTTGTCTCCCTTTCTCTCAGCCAACACCCAATTGCTGCGGAAGTCCGTTATGCCGGTCTGGTGTCGAGCGAGTCATGCCCCTCAATTTAAGTACCAAACATTCCTCCACTTTACCGGGGCCACCGACTCTGCAGGGCAGGCTCTGAAGACAGGAATGGAGAATCCTGTTACAAACAACACAAAGAATGGAGAGCCCACAGCTGAGACATCCTCTCTTGCTGACACTTTATTGGGTCTGTGCATGGCAGCATCAACTCTTTACCTTACGCGTTTCGGCGCGCATGCACCTTGTTCACAGGTGAGTCCTGTAATGTCCTAGTGGTCTGGTACTTTGAATAAAACCACTTTACCCAGCATGCACCAGTATTCAAATTAAATGTCTTGGAAAATCCTCTGTATTCCACGGAGCATTTCAGGTTTAAAAATTCATAGTCAGTGCTCTTGGCTGCCACACACAAGAGAAATATTGCTCGATATGAACATCAAAGTCTGTCAGAAAGAGGAACCTCCTTCGTCTCCCTTTCTCTCAGCCAACACCAAATTGCTGCGGAAGTCCGTTATGCCGGTGTGGTGTCGAGCGAGTCATGCCCCTCAATTTAAATACCAAATATTCCTCCACTTTACCGGGGCCACCGACTCTGCAGGGCAGGCTCTGAAGACAGGAATGGAGAATCCTGTTACACACAACACGAAGAATGGAGAACCCACAGCTGAGAAATCCTCTCTTGCTGACACTTTATTGGGTCTGTGCATGGCAGCATCAACTCTTTACCTTACGCGTTTCGGCGCGCATGCGCCTTGTTCACAGGTGAGTCCTGTAATGTCCTAGTGGTCTGGTAGTTTGAATAAAACCACTTTACCCAGCATGCACCAGTATTCAAATTAAATGTCTTGGAAAATCCTCTGTATTCCACGGAGCATTTCAGGTTTAAAAATTCATAGCCACTGCTCTTGGCTGCCACACACAAGAGAAATATTGCTCGAGATGAACATCAAAGTCTGTCGGAAAGAGGAACCTCCTTTGTCTCCCTTTCTCTCAGCCAACACCAAATTGCTGCGGAAGTCCGTTATGCCGGTGTGGTGTCGAGCGAGTCATGCCCCTCAATTTAAGTACCAAACATTCCTCCACTTTACCGGGGCCACCGACTCTGCAGGGCAGGCTCTGAAGACAGGAATGGAGAATCCTGTTACAAACAACACGAAGAATGGAGAGCCCACAGCTGAGACATCCTCTCTTGCTGACACTTTATTGGGTCTGTGCATGGCAGCATCAACTCTTTACCTTACGCGTTTCGGCGCGCATGCGCCTTGTTCACAGGTGAGTCCTGTAATGTCCTAGTGGTCTGGTAGTTTGAATAAAACCACTTTACCCAGCATGCACCAGTATTCAAATTAAATGTCTTGGAAAATCCTCTGTATGCCACGGAGCATTTCAGGTTTAAAAATTCATAGCCAGTGCTCTTGGCTGCCACACACAAGAGGAATATTGCTCGAGATGAAAATCAAAGTCTGTCGGAAAGAGGAACCTCCTTTGTCTCCCTTTCTCTCAGCCAACACCCAATTGCTGCGGAAGTCCGTTATGCCGGTGTGGTGTCGAGCGAGTCATGCCCCTCAATTTAAGTACCAAACATTCCTCCACTTTACCGGGGCCACCGACTCTGCAGGGCAGGCTCTGAAGACAGGAATGGAGAATCCTGTTACAAACAACACAAAGAATGTAGAGCCCACAGCTGAGACATCCTCTCTTGCTGACACTTTATTGGGTCTGTGCATGGCAGCATCAACTCTTTACCTTACGCGTTTCGGCGCGCATGCACCTTGTTCACAGGTGAGTCCTGTAATGTCCTAGTGGTCTGGTACTTTGAATAAAACCACTTTACCCAGCATGCACCAGTATTCAAATTAAATGTCTTGGAAAATCCTCTGTATTCCACGGAGCATTTCAGGTTTAAAAATTCATAGCCAGTGCTCTTGGCTGCCACACACAAGAGAAATATTGCTCGAGATGAACATCAACGTCTGTCGGAAAGAGGAACCTCCTTCGTCTCCCTTTCTCTCAGCCAACACCAAATTGCTGCGGAAGTCCGTTATGCCGGTGTGGTGTTGAGCGAGTCATGCCCCTCAATTTAAGTACAAAACATTCCTCCACTTTACCGGGGCCACCGACTCTGCAGGGCAGGCTCTGAAGACAGGAATGGAGAATCCTGTTACAAACAACACAAAGAATGGAGAGCCCACAGCTGAGACATGCTCTCTTGCTGACACTTTTTTGGGTCTGTGCATGGCAGCATCAACTCTTTGCCTTACGCGTTTCGGCACGCATGTGCCTTGTTCACAGATGAGTCCTGTAATTTCCTAGTGGTCTGGTAGTTTGAATAAAACCACTTTACCCAGCATGCACCAGTATTCAAATTAAATGTCTTGGAAAATCCTCTGTATTCCACGGAGCATTTCAGGTTTAAAAATTCATAGCCAGTGCTCTTGGCTGCCACACACAAGAGAAATATTGCTCGAGATGAACATCAAAGTCTGTCGGAAAGAGGAACCTCCTTCGTCTCCCTTTCTCTCAGCCAACACCAAATTGCTGCGGAAGTCCGTTATGCCAGTGTGGTGTCGAGCGAGTCATGCCCCTCAATTTAAGTACCAAACATTCCTCCACTTTACCGGGGCCACCGACTCTGCAGGGCAGGCTCTGAAGACAGGAATGGAGAATCCTGTTACAAACAACACGAAGAATGGAGAGCCCACAGCTGAGACATCCTCTCTTGCTGACACTTTATTGGGTCTGTGCATGGCAGCATCAACTCTTTACCTTATGCGTTTCTGCGCGCATGCGCCTTGTTCACAGGTGAGTCCTGTAATGTCTTAGTGGTCTGGTAGTTTGAATAAAACCACTTTACCCAGCATGCACCAGTATTCAAATTAAATGTCTTGGAAAATCCTCTGTATTCCACGGAGCATTTCAGGTTAAAAAATTCATAGCCAGTGCTCTTGGCTGCCACACACAAGAGAAATATTGCTTGAGATGAACATCAAAGTCTGTCGGAAAGAGGAACCTCCTTCGTCTCCCTTTCTCTCAGCCAAAACCAAATTGCTGCGGAAGTCCGTTATGCCGGTGTGGTGTCGAGCGAGTCATGCCCCTCAATTTAAGTACCAAACATTCCTCCACTTTACCGGGGCCACCGACTCTGCAGGGCAGGCTCTGAAGACAGGAATGGATAATCCTGTTACAAACACGAAGAATGGAGAGCCCACAGCTGAGACATGCTCTCTTGCTGACACTTTATTGGGTCTGTGCATGGCAGCATCAACTCTTTACCTTACGCATTTCGGCGCGCAAGTGCCTTGTTCACAGGTGAGTCCTGTAATGTCCTAGTGGTCTGGTAGTTTGAATAAAACCACTTTACCCAGCATGCACCAGTATTCAAATTAAATGTCTTGGAAAATCCTCTGTATTCCACGGAGCATTTCAGGTTTAAAAATTCATAGCCAGTGCTCTTGGCTGCCACACACAAGAGAAATATTGCTCGAGATGAACATCAAAGTCTGTCGGAAAGAGGAACCTCCTTCGTCTCCCTTTCTCTCAGCCAACACCAAATTGCTGCGGAAGTCCGTTATGCCGGTGTGGTGTCGAGCGAGTCATGCCCCTCAATTTAAGTACCAAACATTCCTCCACTTTACCGGGGCCACCGACTCTGCAGGGCAGGCTCTGAAGACAGGAATGGAGAATCCTGTTACAAACAACACGAAGAATGGAGAGCCCACAGCTGAGACATCCTCTCTTGCTGACACTTTATTGGGTCTGTGCATGGCAGCATCAACTCTTTACCTTATGCGTTTCTGCGCGCATGCGCCTTGTTCACAGGTGAGTCCTGTAATGTCTTAGTGGTCTGGTAGTTTGAATAAAACCACTTTACCCAGCATGCACCAGTATTCAAATTAAATGTCTTGGAAAATCCTCTGTATTCCACGGAGCATTTCAGGTTTAAAAATTCATAGCCAGTGCTCTTGGCTGCCACACACAAGAGAAATATTGCTTGAGATGAACATCAAAGTCTGTCGGAAAGAGGAACCTCCTTCGTCTCCCTTTCTCTCAGCCAAAACCAAATTGCTGCGGAAGTCCGTTATGCCGGTGTGGTGTCGAGCGAGTCATGCCCCTCAATTTAAGTACCAAACATTCCTCCACTTTACCGGGGCCACCGACTCTGCAGGGCAGGCTCTGAAGACAGGAATGGATAATCCTGTTACAAACACGAACAATGGAGAGCCCACAGCTGAGACATGCTCTCTTGCTGACACTTTATTGGGTCTGTGCATGGCAGCATCAACTCTTTACCTTACGCATTTCGGCGCGCAAGTGCCTTGTTCACAGGTGAGTCCTGTAATGTCCTAGTGGTCTGGTAGTTTGAATAAAACCACTTTACCCAGCATGCACCAGTATTCAAATTAAATGTCTTGGAAAATCCTCTGTATTCCACGGAGCATTTCAGGTTTAAAAATTCATAGCCAGTGCTCTTGGCTGCCACACACAAGAGGAATATTGCACGAGATGAAAATCAAAGTCTGTCGGAAAGAGGAACCTCCTTTGTCTCCCTTTCTCTCAGCCAACACCCAATTGCTGCGGAAGTCCGTTATGCCGGTCTGGTGTCGAGCGAGTCATGCCCCTCAATTTAAGTACCAAACATTCCTCCACTTTACCGGGGCCACCGACTCTGCAGGGCAGGCTCTGAAGACAGGAATGGAGAATCCTGTTACAAACAACACAAAGAATGGAGAGCCCACAGCTGAGACATCCTCTCTTGCTGACACTTTATTGGGTCTGTGCATGGCAGCATCAACTCTTTACCTTACGCGTTTCGGCGCGCATGCACCTTGTTCACAGGTGAGCCTGTAATGTCCTAGTGGTCTGGTACTTTGAATAAAACCACTTTACCCAGCATGCACCAGTATTCAAATTAAATGTCTTGGAAAATCCTCTGTATTCCACGGAGCATTTCAGGTTTAAAAATTCATAGCCAGTGCTCTTGGCTGCCACACACAAGAGAAATATTGCTCGAGATGAACATCAAAGTCTGTCAGAAAGAGGAACCTCCTTCGTCTCCCTTTCTCTCAGCCAACACCAAATTGCTGCGGAAGTCCGTTATGCCGGTGTGGTGTCGAGCGAGTCATGCCCCTCAATTTAAGTACCAAATATTCCTCCACTTTACCGGGGCCACCGACTCTGCAGGGCAGGCTCTGAAGACAGGAATGGAGAATCCTGTTACACACAACACGAAGAATGGAGAACCCACAGCTGAGAAATCCTGTCTTGCTGACACTTTATTGGGTCTGTGCATGGCAGCATCAACTCTTTACCTTACGCGTTTCGGCGCGCATGCGCCTTGTTCACAGGTGAGTCCTGTAATGTCCTAGTGGTCTGGTAGTTTGAATAAAACCACTTTACCCAGCATGCACCAGTATTCAAATTAAATGTCTTGGAAAATCCTCTGTATTCCACGGAGCATTTCAGGTTTAAAAATTCATAGCCAGTGCTCTTGGCTGCCACACACAAGAGAAATATTGCTCGAGATGAACATCAAAGTCTGTCGGAAAGAGGAACCTCCTTTGTCTCCCTTTCTCTCAGCCAACACCAAATTGCTGCGGAAGTCCGTTATGCCGGTGTGGTGTCGAGCGAGTCATGCCCCTCAATTTAAGTACCAAACATTCCTCCACTTTACCGGGGCCACCGACTCTGCAGGGTAGGGTCTGAAGACAGGAATGGAGAATCCTGTTACAAACAACACGAAGAATGGAGAGCCCACAGCTGAGACATCCTCTCTTGCTGACACTTTATTGGGTCTGAGCATGGCAGCATCAACTCTTTACCTTACGCGTTTCGGCGCGCATGCGCCTTGTTCACAGGTGAGTCCTGTAATGTCCTAGTGGTCTGGTAGTTTGAATAAAACCACTTTACCCAGCATGCACCAGTATTCAAATTAAATGTCTTGGAAAATCCTCTGTATGCCACGGAGCATTTCAGGTTTAAAAATTCATAGCCAGTGCTCTTGGCTGCCACACACAAGAGGAATATTGCTCGAGATGAAAATCAAAGTCTGTCGGAAAGAGGAACCTCCTTTGTCTCCCTTTCTCTCAGCCAACACCCAATTGCTGCGGAAGTCCGTTATGCCGGTGTGGTGTCGAGCGAGTCATGCCCCTCAATTTAAGTACCAAACATTCCAGCACTTTACCGGGGCCACCGACTCTGCAGGGCAGGCTCTGAAGACAGGAATGGAGAATCCTGTTACAAACAACACAAAGAATGGAGAGCCCACAGCTGAGACATCCTCTCTGCTGACACTTTATTGGGTCTGTGCATGGCAGCATCAACTCTTTACCTTACGCGTTTCGGCGCGCATGCACCTTGTTCACAGGTGAGTCCTGTAATGTCCTAGTGGTCTGGTACTTTGAATAAAACCACTTTACCCAGCATGCACCAGTATTCAAATTAAATGTCTTGGAAAATCCTCTGTATTCCACGGAGCATTTCAGGTTTAAAAATTCATAGCCAGTGCTCTTGGCTGCCACACACAAGAGAAATATTGCTCGAGATGAACATCAAAGTCTGTCGGAAAGAGGAACCTCCTTCGTCTCCCTTTCTCTCAGCCAACACCAAATTGCTGCGGAAGTCCGTTATGCCGGTGTGGTGTCGAGCGAGTCATGCCCCTCAATTTAAGTACCAAACATTCCTCCACTTTACCGGGGCCACCGACTCTGCAGGGCAGGCTCTGAAGACAGGAATGGAGAATCCTGTTACAAACAACACAAAGAATGGAGAGCCCACAGCTGAGACATGCTCTCTTGCTGACACTTTTTTGGGTCTGTGCATGGCAGCATCAACTCTTTACCTTACGCGTTTCGGCACGCATGTGCCTTGTTCACAGATGAGTCCTGTAATTTCCTAGTGGTCTGGTAGTTTGAATAAAACCACTTTACCCAGCATGCACCAGTATTCAAATTAAATGTCTTGGAAAATCCTCTGTATTCCACGGAGCATTTCAGGTTTAAAAATTCATAGCCAGTGCTCTTGGCTGCCACACACAAGAGAAATATTGCTCGAGATGAACATCAAAGTCTGTCGGAAAGAGGAACCTCCTTCGTCTCCCTTTCTCTCAGCCAACACCAAATTGCTGCGGAAGTCCGTTATGCCAGTGTGGTGTCGAGCGAGTCATGCCCCTCAATTTAAGTACCAAACATTCCTCCACTTTACCGGGGCCACCGACTCTGCAGGGCAGGCTCTGAAGACAGGAATGGAGAATCCTGTTACAAACAACACGAAGAATGGAGAGCCCACAGCTGAGACATCCTCTCTTGCTGACACTTTATTGGGTCTGTGCATGGCAGCATCAACTCTTTACCTTATGCGTTTCTGCGCGCATGCGCCTTGTTCACAGGTGAGTCCTGTAATGTCTTAGTGGTCTGGTAGTTTGAATAAAACCACTTTACCCAGCATGCACCAGTATTCAAATTAAATGTCTTGGAAAATCCTCTGTATTCCACGGAGCATTTCAGGTTAAAAAATTCATAGCCAGTGCTCTTGGCTGCCACACACAAGAGAAATATTGCTTGAGATGAACATCAAAGTCTGTCGGAAAGAGGAACCTCCTTCGTCTCCCTTTCTCTCAGCCAAAACCAAATTGCTGCGGAAGTCCGTTATGCCGGTGTGGTGTCGAGCGAGTCATGCCCCTCAATTTAAGTACCAAACATTCCTCCACTTTACCGGGGCCACCGACTCTGCAGGGCAGGCTCTGAAGACAGGAATGGATAATCCTGTTACAAACACGAAGAATGGAGAGCCCACAGCTGAGACATGCTCTCTTGCTGACACTTTATTGGGTCTGTGCATGGCAGCATCAACTCTTTACCTTACGCATTTCGGCGCGCAAGTGCCTTGTTCACAGGTGAGTCCTGTAATGTCCTAGTGGTCTGGTAGTTTGAATAAAACCACTTTACCCAGCATGCACCAGTATTCAAATTAAATGTCTTGGAAAATCCTCTGTATTCCACGGAGCATTTCAGGTTTAAAAATTCATAGCCAGTGCTCTTGGCTGCCACACACAAGAGAAATATTGCTCGAGATGAACATCAAAGTCTGTCGGAAAGAGGAACCTCCTTCGTCTCCCTTTCTCTCAGCCAACACCAAATTGCTGCGGAAGTCCGTTATGCCGGTGTGGTGTCGAGCGAGTCATGCCCCTCAATTTAAGTACCAAACATTCCTCCACTTTACCGGGGCCACCGACTCTGCAGGGCAGGCTCTGAAGACAGGAATGGAGAATCCTGTTACAAACAACACGAAGAATGGAGAGCCCACAGCTGAGACATCCTCTCTTGCTGACACTTTATTGGGTCTGTGCATGGCAGCATCAACTCTTTACCTTATGCGTTTCTGCGCGCATGCGCCTTGTTCACAGGTGAGTCCTGTAATGTCTTAGTGGTCTGGTAGTTTGAATAAAACCACTTTACCCAGCATGCACCAGTATTCAAATTAAATGTCTTGGAAAATCCTCTGTATTCCACGGAGCATTTCAGGTTTAAAAATTCATAGCCAGTGCTCTTGGCTGCCACACACAAGAGAAATATTGCTTGAGATGAACATCAAAGTCTGTCGGAAAGAGGAACCTCCTTCGTCTCCCTTTCTCTCAGCCAAAACCAAATTGCTGCGGAAGTCCGTTATGCCGGTGTGGTGTCGAGCGAGTCATGCCCCTCAATTTAAGTACCAAACATTCCTCCACTTTACCGGGGCCACCGACTCTGCAGGGCAGGCTCTGAAGACAGGAATGGATAATCCTGTTACAAACACGAACAATGGAGAGCCCACAGCTGAGACATGCTCTCTTGCTGACACTTTATTGGGTCTGTGCATGGCAGCATCAACTCTTTACCTTACGCATTTCGGCGCGCAAGTGCCTTGTTCACAGGTGAGTCCTGTAATGTCCTAGTGGTCTGGTAGTTTGAATAAAACCACTTTACCCAGCATGCACCAGTATTCAAATTAAATGTCTTGGAAAATCCTCTGTATTCCACGGAGCATTTCAGGTTTAAAAATTCATAGCCAGTGCTCTTGGCTGCCACACACAAGAGGAATATTGCACGAGATGAAAATCAAAGTCTGTCGGAAAGAGGAACCTCCTTTGTCTCCCTTTCTCTCAGCCAACACCCAATTGCTGCGGAAGTCCGTTATGCCGGTCTGGTGTCGAGCGAGTCATGCCCCTCAATTTAAGTACCAAACATTCCTCCACTTTACCGGGGCCACCGACTCTGCAGGGCAGGCTCTGAAGACAGGAATGGAGAATCCTGTTACAAACAACACAAAGAATGGAGAGCCCACAGCTGAGACATCCTCTCTTGCTGACACTTTATTGGGTCTGTGCATGGCAGCATCAACTCTTTACCTTACGCGTTTCGGCGCGCATGCACCTTGTTCACAGGTGAGTCCTGTAATGTCCTAGTGGTCTGGTACTTTGAATAAAACCACTTTACCCAGCATGCACCAGTATTCAAATTAAATGTCTTGGAAAATCCTCTGTATTCCACGGAGCATTTCAGGTTTAAAAATTCATAGCCAGTGCTCTTGGCTGCCACACACAAGAGAAATATTGCTCGAGATGAACATCAAAGTCTGTCAGAAAGAGGAACCTCCTTCGTCTCCCTTTCTCTCAGCCAACACCAAATTGCTGCGGAAGTCCGTTATGCCGGTGTGGTGTCGAGCGAGTCATGCCCCTCAATTTAAGTACCAAATATTCCTCCACTTTACCGGGGCCACCGACTCTGCAGGGCAGGCTCTGAAGACAGGAATGGAGAATCCTGTTACACACAACACGAAGAATGGAGAACCCACAGCTGAGAAATCCTGTCTTGCTGACACTTTATTGGGTCTGTGCATGGCAGCATCAACTCTTTACCTTACGCGTTTCGGCGCGCATGCGCCTTGTTCACAGGTGAGTCCTGTAATGTCCTAGTGGTCTGGTAGTTTGAATAAAACCACTTTACCCAGCATGCACCAGTATTCAAATTAAATGTCTTGGAAAATCCTCTGTATTCCACGGAGCATTTCAGGTTTAAAAATTCATAGCCAGTGCTCTTGGCTGCCACACACAAGAGAAATATTGCTCGAGATGAACATCAAAGTCTGTCGGAAAGAGGAACCTCCTTTGTCTCCCTTTCTCTCAGCCAACACCAAATTGCTGCGGAAGTCCGTTATGCCGGTGTGGTGTCGAGCGAGTCATGCCCCTCAATTTAAGTACCAAACATTCCTCCACTTTACCGGGGCCACCGACTCTGCAGGGTAGGCTCTGAAGACAGGAATGGAGAATCCTGTTACAAACAACACGAAGAATGGAGAGCCCACAGCTGAGACATCCTCTCTTGCTGACACTTTATTGGGTCTGAGCATGGCAGCATCAACTCTTTACCTTACGCGTTTCGGCGCGCATGCGCCTTGTTCACAGGTGAGTCCTGTAATGTCCTAGTGGTCTGGTAGTTTGAATAAAACCACTTTACCCAGCATGCACCAGTATTCAAATTAAATGTCTTGGAAAATCCTCTGTATGCCACGGAGCATTTCAGGTTTAAAAATTCATAGCCAGTGCTCTTGGCTGCCACACACAAGAGGAATATTGCTCGAGATGAAAATCAAAGTCTGTCGGAAAGAGGAACCTCCTTTGTCTCCCTTTCTCTCAGCCAACACCCAATTGCTGCGGAAGTCCGTTATGCCGGTGTGGTGTCGAGCGAGTCATGCCCCTCAATTTAAGTACCAAACATTCCAGCACTTTACCGGGGCCACCGACTCTGCAGGGCAGGCTCTGAAGACAGGAATGGAGAATCCTGTTACAAACAACACAAAGAATGGAGAGCCCACAGCTGAGACATCCTCTCTGCTGACACTTTATTGGGTCTGTGCATGGCAGCATCAACTCTTTACCTTACGCGTTTCGGCGCGCATGCACCTTGTTCACAGGTGAGTCCTGTAATGTCCTAGTGGTCTGGTACTTTGAATAAAACCACTTTACCCAGCATGCACCAGTATTCAAATTAAATGTATTGGAAAATCCTCTGTATTCCACGGAGCATTTCAGGTTTAAAAATTCATAGCCAGTGCTCTTGGCTGCCACACACAAGAGAAATATTGCTCGAGATGAACATCAAAGTCTGTCGGAAAGAGGAACCTCCTTCGTCTCCCTTTCTCTCAGCCAACACCAAATTGCTGCGGAAGTCCGTTATGCCGGTGTGGTGTTGAGCGAGTCATGCCCCTCAATTTAAGTACAAAACATTCCTCCACTTTACCGGGGCCACCGACTCTGCAGGGCAGGCTCTGAAGACAGGAATGGAGAATCCTGTTACAAACACGAAGAATGGAGAGCCCACAGCTGAGACATGCTCTCTTGCTGACACTTTTTTGGGTCTGTGCATGGCAGCATCAACTCTTTACCTTACGCGTTTCGGCACGCATGTGCCTTGTTCACAGGTGAGTCCTGTAATTTCCTAGTGGTCTGGTAGTTTGATTAAAACCACTTTACCCAGCATGCACCAGTATTCAAATTAAATGTCTTGGAAAATCCTCTGTATTCCACGGAGCATTTCAGGTTTAAAAATTCATAGCCAGTGCTCTTGGCTGCCACACACAAGAGAAATATTGCTCGAGATGAACATCAAAGTCTGTCGGAAAGATGAACCTCCTTCGTCTCCCTTTCTCTCAGCCAACACCAAATTGCTGCGGAAGTCCGTTATGCCGGTGTGGTGTCGAGCGAGTCATGCCCCTCAATTTGAGTACCAAACATTCCTCCACTTTACCGGGGCCACCGACTCTGCAGGGCAGGCTCTGAAGACAGGAATGGAGAATCCTGTTGCAAACAACACGAAGAATGGAGAGCCCACAGCTAAGACATCCTCTCTTGCTGACACTTTATTGGGTCTGTGCATGGCAGCATCAACTCTTTACCTCACGCGTTTCGGCGCGCATACGCTTTTTTCACAGGTGAGTCCTGTAATTTCCTAGTGGTCTGGTAGTTTGAATAAAACCACTTTACCCAGCATGCACCAGTATTCAAATTAAATGTCTTGGAAAATCCTCTGTATTCCACGGAGCATTTCAGGTTTAAAAATTCATAGCCAGTGCTCTTGGCTGCCACACACAAGAGAAATATTGCTCGAGGTGAACATCAAAGTCTGTCGGAAAGAGGAACCTCCTTCGTCTCCCTTTCTCTCAGCCAACACCAAATTGCTGCGGAAGTCCGTTATGCCGGTGTGGTGTCGAGCGAGTCATGCCCCTCAATTTAAGTACCAAACATTCCTCCACTTTACCGGGGCCACCGACTCTGCAGGGCAGGCTCTGAAGACAGGAATGGAGAATCCTGTTACAAACAACACGAAGAATGGAGAGCCCACAGCTGAGACATCCTCTCTTGCTGACACTTTATTGGGTCTGTGCATGGCAGCATCAACTCTTTACCTTATGCGTTTCTGCGCGCATGCGCCTTGTTCACAGGTGAGTCCTGTAATGTCTTAGTGGTCTGGTAGTTTGAATAAAACCACTTTACCCAGCATGCACCAGTATTCAAATTAAATGTCTTGGAAAATCCTCTGTATTCCACGGAGCATTTCAGGTTTAAAAATTCATAGCCAGTGCTCTTGGCTGCCACACACAAGAGAAATATTGCTTGAGATGAACATCAAAGTCTGTCGGAAAGAGGAACCTCCTTCGTCTCCCTTTCTCTCAGCCAAAACCAAATTGCTGCGGAAGTCCGTTATGCCGGTGTGGTGTCGAGCGAGTCATGCCCCTCAATTTAAGTACCAAACATTCCTCCACTTTACCGGGGCCACCGACTCTGCAGGGCAGGCTCTGAAGACAGGAATGGATAATCCTGTTACAAACACGAAGAATGGAGAGCCCACAGCTGAGACATGCTCTCTTGCTGACACTTTATTGGGTCTGTGCATGGCAGCATCAACTCTTTACCTTACGCATTTCGGCGCGCAAGTGCCTTGTTCACAGGTGAGTCCTGTAATGTCCTAGTGGTCTGGTAGTTTGAATAAAACCACTTTACCCAGCATGCACCAGTATTCAAATTAAATGTCTTGGAAAATCCTCTGTATTCCACGGAGCATTTCAGGTTTAAAAATTCATAGCCAGTGCTCTTGGCTGCCACACACAAGAGAAATATTGCTCGAGATGAACATCAAAGTCTGTCGGAAAGAGGAACCTCCATGGTCTCCCTTTCTCTCAGCCAACACCAAATTGCTGTGGAAGTCCGTTATGCCGGTGTGGTGTTGAGCGAGTCATGCCCCTCAATTTAAGTACCTAACATTCCTCCACTTTACCGGGGCCACCGACTCTGCAGGGCAGGCTCTGAAGACAGGAATGGAGAATCCTGTTGCAAACAACACGAAGAATGGAGAGCCCACAGCTAAGACATCCTCTCTTGCTGACACTTTATTGGGTCTGTGCATGGCAGCATCAACTCTTTACCTCACGCGTTTCGGCGCGCATACGCTTTTTTCACAGGTGAGTCCTGTAATTTCCTAGTGGTCTGGTAGTTTGAATAAAACCACTTTACCCAGCATGCACCAGTATTCAAATTAAATGTCTTGGAAAATCCTCTGTATTCCACGGAGGATTTCAGGTTTAAAAATTCATAGCCAGTGCTCTTGGCTGCCACACACAAGAGAAATATTGCTCGGGATGAACATCAATGTCTGTCGGAAAGAGGAACCTCCTTCGTCTCCCTTTCTCTCAGCCAACACCAAATTGCTGCGGAAGTCCGTTATGCCGGTGTGGTGTCGAGCGAGTCATGCCCCTCAATTTAAGTACCAAACATTCCTCCACTTTACCGGGGCCACCGACTCTGCAGGGCAGGCTCTGAAGACAGGAATGGAGAATCCTGTTACAAACAACACAAAGAATGGAGAGCCCACAGCTGAGACATCCTCTCTTGCTGACACTTTATTGGGTCTGTGCATGGCAGCATCAACTCTTTACCTTATGCGTTTCTGCGCGCATGCGCCTTGTTCACAGGTGAGTCCTGTAATGTCTTAGTGGTTTGGTAGTTTGAATAAAACCAATTTACGCAGCATGCACCAGTATTCAAATTAAATGTCTTGGAAAATCCTCTGTATTCCACGGAGCATTTCAGGTTTAAAAATTCATAGCCAGTGCTCTTGG
Organism: Lissotriton vulgaris; assembly: GCF_964263255.1. NCBI lineage: Eukaryota > Metazoa > Chordata > Amphibia > Caudata > Salamandridae > Lissotriton > Lissotriton vulgaris. The sequence continues at coordinate 1,237,161,228 of NC_141693.1, forward strand.
CTGCCACACACAAGAGAAATATTGCTCGAGATGAACATCAAAGTCTGTCGGAAAGAGGAACCTCCTTCGTCTCCCTTTCTCTCAGCCAAAACCAAATTGCTGCGGAAGTCCGTTATGCCGGTGTGGTGTCGAGCGAGTCATGCCCCTCAATTTAAGTACCAAACATTCCTCCACTTTACCGGGGCCACCGACTCTGCAGGGCAGGCTCTGAAGACAGGAATGGAGAATCCTGTTACAAACACGAAGAATGGAGAGCCCACAGCTGAGACATGCTCTCTTGCTGACACTTTATTGGGTCTGTGCATGGCAGCATCAACTCTTTACCTTACGCATTTCGGCGCGCAAGTGCCTTGTTCACAGGTGAGTCCTGTAATGTCCTAGTGGTCTGGTAGTTTGAATAAAACCACTTTACCCAGCATGCACCAGTATTCAAATTAAATGTCTTGGAAAATCCTCTGTATTCCACGGAGCATTTCAGGTTTAAAAATTCATAGCCAGTGCTCTTGGCTGCCACACACAAAAGAAATATTGCTCAAGATGAACATCAAAGTCTGTCGGAAAGAGGAACCTCCATGGTCTCCCTTTCTCTCAGCCAACACCAAATTGCTGTGGAAGTCCGTTATGCTGGTGTGGTGTTGAGCGAGTCATGCCCCTCAATTTAAGTACCTAACATTCCTCCACTTTACCGGGGCCACCGACTCTGCAGGGCAGGCTCTGAAGACAGGAATGGAGAATCCTGTTGCAAACAACACGAAGAAGGGAGAGCCCACAGCTAAGACATCCTCTCTTGCTGACACTTTATTGGGTCTGCGCATGGCAGCATCAACTCTTTACCTTACGCGTTTTGGCGCGCATGCGCCTAGTTCACAGGTGAGTCCTGTAATATCCTAGTGGTCTGGTAGTTTGAATAAAACCACTTTACCCAGCATGCACCAGTATTCAAATTAAATGTCTTGGAAAATCCTCTGTATTCCACGGAGCATTTCAGGTTTAAAAATTCATAGCCAGTGCTCTTGGCTGCCACACACAAGAGAAATATTGCTCGAGATGAACATCAAAGTCTGTCGGAAAGAGGAACCTCCTTCGTCTCCATTTCTCTCAGCCAACACCAAATTGCTGCGGAAGTCTGTTATGCCGGTGTGGTGTCGAGCGAGTCATGCCCCTCAATTTAAGTACCAAATATTCCTCCACTTTACCGGGGCCACCGACTCTGCAGGGCAAGCTCTGAAGACAGGAATGGAGAATCCTGTTACACACAACACGAAGAATGGAGAGCCCACAGCTGAGAAATCCTCTCTTGCTGACACTTTATTGGGTCTGTGAATGGCAGCATCAACTCTTTACCTTACGCGTTTCGGCGCGCATGCGCCTTGTTCACAGGTGAGTCCTGTAATGTCCTAGTGGTCTGGTAGTTTGAATAAAACCACTTTACCCAGCATGCACCAGTATTCAAATTAAATGTCTTGGAAAATCCTCTGTATTCCACGGAGCATTTCAGGTTTAAAAATTCATAGCCAGTGCTCTTGGCTGCCACACACAAGAGAAATATTGCTCGAGATGAACATCTAAGTCTGTCGGAAAGAGGAACCTCCTTCGTCTCCCTTTCTCTCAGCCAACACCAAATTGCTGCGGAAGTCCGTTATGCCGGTGTGGTGTCGAGCGAGTCATGCCCCTCAATTTAAGTACCAAACATTCCTCCACTTTACCGGGGCCACCGACTCTGCAGGGCAGGCTCTGAAGACAGGAATGGAGAATCCTGTTACAAACAACACGAAGAATGGAGAGCCCACAGCTGAGACATCCTCTCTTGCTGACACTTTATTGGGTCTGTGCATGGCAGCATCAACTCTTTACCTTATGCGTTTCTGAGCGCATGCGCCTTGTTCACAGGTGAGTCCTGTAATGTCTTAGTGGTCTGGTAGTTTGAATAAAACCACTTTACCCAGCATGCACCAGTATTCAAATTAAATGTCTTGGAAAATCCTCTGTATTCCACGGAGCATTTCAGGTTTAAAAATTCATAGCCAGTGCTCTTGGCTGCCACACACAAGAGAAATATTGCTTGAGATGAACATCAAAGTCTGTCGGAAAGAGGAACCTCCTTCGTCTCCCTTTCTCTCAGCCAAAACCAAATTGCTGCGGAAGTCCGTTATGCCGGTGTGGTGTCGAGCGAGTCATGCCCCTCAATTTAAGTACCAAACATTCCTCCACTTTACCGGGGCCACCGACTCTGCAGGGCAGGCTCTGAAGACAGGAATGGATAATCCTGTTACAAACACGAAGAATGGAGAGCCCACAGCTGAGACATGCTCTCTTGCTGACACTTTATTGGGTCTGTGCATGGCAGCATCAACTCTTTACCTTACGCATTTCGGCGCGCAAGTGCCTTGTTCACAGGTGAGTCCTGTAATGTCCTAGTGGTCTGGTAGTTTGAATAAAACCACTTTACCCAGCATGCACCAGTATTCAAATTAAATGTCTTGGAAAATCCTCTGTATTCCACGGAGCATTTCAGGTTTAAAAATTCATAGCCAGTGCTCTTGGCTGCCACACACAAGAGGAATATTGCACGAGATGAAAATCAAAGTCTGTCGGAAAGAGGAACCTCCTTTGTCTCCCTTTCTCTCAGCCAACACCCAATTGCTGCGGAAGTCCGTTATGCCGGTCTGGTGTCGAGCGAGTCATGCCCCTCAATTTAAGTACCAAACATTCCTCCACTTTACCGGGGCCACCGACTCTGCAGGGCAGGCTCTGAAGACAGGAATGGAGAATCCTGTTACAAACAACACAAAGAATGGAGAGCCCACAGCTGAGACATCCTCTCTTGCTGACACTTTATTGGGTCTGTGCATGGCAGCATCAACTCTTTACCTTACGCGTTTCGGCGCGCATGCACCTTGTTCACAGGTGAGTCCTGTAATGTCCTAGTGGTCTGGTACTTTGAATAAAACCACTTTACCCAGCATGCACCAGTATTCAAATTAAATGTCTTGGAAAATCCTCTGTATTCCACGGAGCATTTCAGGTTTAAAAATTCATAGCCAGTGCTCTTGGCTGCCACACACAAGAGAAATATTGCTCGAGATGAACATCAAAGTCTGTCAGAAAGAGGAACCTCCTTCGTCTCCCTTTCTCTCAGCCAACACCAAATTGCTGCGGAAGTCCGTTATGCCGGTGTGGTGTCGAGCGAGTCATGCCCCTCAATTTAAGTACCAAATATTCCTCCACTTTACCGGGGCCACCGACTCTGCAGGGCAGGCTCTGAAGACAGGAATGGAGAATCCTGTTACACACAACACGAAGAATGGAGAACCCACAGCTGAGAAATCCTCTCTTGCTGACACTTTATTGGGTCTGTGCATGGCAGCATCAACTCTTTACCTTACGCGTTTCGGCGCGCATGCGCCTTGTTCACAGGTGAGTCCTGTAATGTCCTAGTGGTCTGGTAGTTTGAATAAAACCACTTTACCCAGCATGCACCAGTATTCAAATTAAATGTCTTGGAAAATCCTCTGTATTCCACGGAGCATTTCAGGTTTAAAAATTCATAGCCAGTGCTCTTGGCTGCCACACACAAGAGAAATATTGCTCGAGATGAACATCAAAGTCTGTCGGAAAGAGGAACCTCCTTTGTCTCCCTTTCTCTCAGCCAACACCAAATTGCTGCGGAAGTCCGTTATGCCGGTGTGGTGTCGAGCGAGTCATGCCCCTCAATTTAAGTACCAAACATTCCTCCACTTTACCGGGGCCACCGACTCTGCAGGGCAGGCTCTGAAGACAGGAATGGAGAATCCTGTTACAAACAACACAAAGAATGGAGAGCCCACAGCTGAGACATCCTCTCTGCTGACACTTTATTGGGTCTGTGCATGGCAGCATCAACTCTTTACCTTACGCGTTTCGGCGCGCATGCACCTTGTTCACAGGTGAGTCCTGTAATGTCCTAGTGGTCTGGTACTTTGAATAAAACCACTTTACCCAGCATGCACCAGTATTCAAATTAAATGTATTGGAAAATCCTCTGTATTCCACGGAGCATTTCAGGTTTAAAAATTCATAGCCAGTGCTCTTGGCTGCCACACACAAGAGAAATATTGCTCGAGATGAACATCAAAGTCTGTCGGAAAGAGGAACCTCCTTCGTCTCCCTTTCTCTCAGCCAACACCAAATTGCTGCGGAAGTCCGTTATGCCGGTGTGGTGTTGAGCGAGTCATGCCCCTCAATTTAAGTACAAAACATTCCTCCACTTTACCGGGGCCACCGACTCTGCAGGGCAGGCTCTGAAGACAGGAATGGAGAATCCTGTTGCAAACAACACGAAGAATGGAGAGCCCACAGCTAAGACATCCTCTCTTGCTGACACTTTATTGGGTCTGTGCATGGCAGCATCAACTCTTTACCTTACGCGTTTCGGCACGCATGTGCCTTGTTCACAGGTGAGTCCTGTAATTTCCTAGTGGTCTGGTAGTTTGAATAAAACCACTTTACCCAGCATGCACCAGTATTCAAATTAAATGTCTTGGAAAATCCTCTGTATTCCACGGAGCATTTCAGGTTTAAAAATTCATAGCCAGTGCTCTTGGCTGCCACACACAAGAGAAATATTGCTCGAGGTGAACATCAAAGTCTGTCGGAAAGAGGAACCTCCTTCGTCTCCCTTTCTCTCAGCCAACACCAAATTGCTGCGGAAGTCCGTTATGCCGGTGTGGTGTCGAGCGAGTCATGCCCCTCAATTTAAGTACCAAACATTCCTCCACTTTACCGGGGCCACCGACTCTGCAGGGCAGGCTCTGAAGACAGGAATGGAGAATCCTGTTACAAACAACACGAAGAATGGAGAGCCCACAGCTGAGACATCCTCTCTTGCTGACACTTTATTGGGTCTGTGCATGGCAGCATCAACTCTTTACCTTATGCGTTTCTGCGCGCATGCGCCTTGTTCACAGGTGAGTCGTGTAATGTCTTAGTGGTCTGGTAGTTTGAATAAAACCACTTTACCCAGCATGCACCAGTATTCAAATTAAATGTCTTGGAAAATCCTCTGTATTCCACGGAGCATTTCAGGTTTAAAAATTCATAGCCAGTGCTCTTGGCTGCCACACACAAGAGAAATATTGCTTGAGATGAACATCAAAGTCTGTCGGAAAGAGGAACCTCCTTCGTCTCCCTTTCTCTCAGCCAAAACCAAATTGCTGCGGAAGTCCGTTATGCCGGTGTGGTGTCGAGCGAGTCATGCCCCTCAATTTAAGTACCAAACATTCCTCCACTTTACCGGGGCCACCGACTCTGCAGGGCAGGCTCTGAAGACAGGAATGGATAATCCTGTTACAAACACGAAGAATGGAGAGCCCACAGCTGAGACATGCTCTCTTGCTGACACTTTATTGGGTCTGTGCATGGCAGCATCAACTCTTTACCTTACGCATTTCGGCGCGCAAGTGCCTTGTTCACAGGTGAGTCCTGTAATGTCCTAGTGGTCTGGTAGTTTGAATAAAACCACTTTACCCAGCATGCACCAGTATTCAAATTAAATGTCTTGGAAAATCCTCTGTATTCCACGGAGCATTTCAGGTTTAAAAATTCATAGCCAGTGCTCTTGGCTGCCACACACAAGAGAAATATTGCTCGAGATGAACATCAAAGTCTGTCGGAAAGAGGAACCTCCATGGTCTCCCTTTCTCTCAGCCAACACCAAATTGCTGTGGAAGTCCGTTATGCCGGTGTGGTGTTGAGCGAGTCATGCCCCTCAATTTAAGTACCTAACATTCCTCCACTTTACCGGGGCCACCGACTCTGCAGGGCAGGCTCTGAAGACAGGAATGGAGAATCCTGTTGCAAACAACACGAAGAATGGAGAGCCCACAGCTAAGACATCCTCTCTTGCTGACACTTTATTGGGTCTGTGCATGGCAGCATCAACTCTTTACCTCACGCGTTTCGGCGCGCATACGCTTTTTTCACAGGTGAGTCCTGTAATTTCCTAGTGGTCTGGTAGTTTGAATAAAACCACTTTACCCAGCATGCACCAGTATTCAAATTAAATGTCTTGGAAAATCCTCTGTATTCCACGGAGCATTTCAGGTTTAAAAATTCATAGCCAGTGCTCTTGGCTGCCACACACAAGAGAAATATTGCTCGAGGTGAACATCAAAGTCTGTCGGAAAGAGGAACCTCCTTCGTCTCCCTTTCTCTCAGCCAACACCAAATTGCTGCGGAAGTCCGTTATGCCGGTGTGGTGTCGAGCGAGTCATGCCCCTCAATTTAAGTACCAAACATTCCTCCACTTTACCGGGGCCACCGACTCTGCAGGGCAGGCTCTGAAGACAGGAATGGAGAATCCTGTTACAAACAACACGAAGAATGGAGAGCCCACAGCTGAGACATCCTCTCTTGCTGACACTTTATTGGGTCTGTGCATGGCAGCATCAACTCTTTACCTTATGCGTTTCTGCGCGCATGCGCCTTGTTCACAGGTGAGTCCTGTAATGTCTTAGTGGTCTGGTAGTTTGAATAAAACCACTTTACCCAGCATGCACCAGTATTCAAATTAAATGTCTTGGAAAATCCTCTGTATTCCACGGAGCATTTCAGGTTTAAAAATTCATAGCCAGTGCTCTTGGCTGCCACACACAAGAGAAATATTGCTTGAGATGAACATCAAAGTCTGTCGGAAAGAGGAACCTCCTTCGTCTCCCTTTCTCTCAGCCAAAACCAAATTGCTGCGGAAGTCCGTTATGCCGGTGTGGTGTCGAGCGAGTCATGCCCCTCAATTTAAGTACCAAACATTCCTCCACTTTACCGGGGCCACCGACTCTGCAGGGCAGGCTCTGAAGACAGGAATGGATAATCCTGTTACAAACACGAAGAATGGAGAGCCCACAGCTGAGACATGCTCTCTTGCTGACACTTTATTGGGTCTGTGCATGGCAGCATCAACTCTTTACCTTACGCATTTCGGCGCGCAAGTGCCTTGTTCACAGGTGAGTCCTGTAATGTCCTAGTGGTCTGGTAGTTTGAATAAAACCACTTTACCCAGCATGCACCAGTATTCAAATTAAATGTCTTGGAAAATCCTCTGTATTCCACGGAGCATTTCAGGTTTAAAAATTCATAGCCAGTGCTCTTGGCTGCCACACACAAGAGAAATATTGCTCGAGATGAACATCAAAGTCTGTCGGAAAGAGGAACCTCCATGGTCTCCCTTTCTCTCAGCCAACACCAAATTGCTGTGGAAGTCCGTTATGCCGGTGTGGTGTTGAGCGAGTCATGCCCCTCAATTTAAGTACCTAACATTCCTCCACTTTACCGGGGCCACCGACTCTGCAGGGCAGGCTCTGAAGACAGGAATGGAGAATCCTGTTGCAAACAACACGAAGAATGGAGAGCCCACAGCTAAGACATCCTCTCTTGCTGACACTTTATTGGGTCTGTGCATGGCAGCATCAACTCTTTACCTCACGCGTTTCGGCGCGCATACGCTTTTTTCACAGGTGAGTCCTGTAATTTCCTAGTGGTCTGGTAGTTTGAATAAAACCACTTTACCCAGCATGCACCAGTATTCAAATTAAATGTCTTGGAAAATCCTCTGTATTCCACGGAGGATTTCAGGTTTAAAAATTCATAGCCAGTGCTCTTGGCTGCCACACACAAGAGAAATATTGCTCGGGATGAACATCAAAGTCTGTCGGAAAGAGGAACCTCCTTCGTCTCCCTTTCTCTCAGCCAACACCAAATTGCTGCGGAAGTCCGTTATGCCGGTGTGGTGTCGAGCGAGTCATGCCCCTCAATTTAAGTACCAAACATTCCTCCACTTTACCGGGGCCACCGACTCTGCAGGGCAGGCTCTGAAGACAGGAATGGAGAATCCTGTTACAAACAACACAAAGAATGGAGAGCCCACAGCTGAGACATCCTCTCTTGCTGACACTTTATTGGGTCTGTGCATGGCAGCATCAACTCTTTACCTTATGCGTTTCTGCGCGCATGCGCCTTGTTCACAGGTGAGTCCTGTAATGTCTTAGTGGTTTGGTAGTTTGAATAAAACCAATTTACGCAGCATGCACCAGTATTCAAATTAAATGTCTTGGAAAATCCTCTGTATTCCACGGAGCATTTCAGGTTTAAAAATTCATAGCCAGTGCTCTTGGCTGCCACACACAAGAGAAATATTGCTCGAGATGAACATCAAAGTCTGTCGGAAAGAGGAACCTCCTTCGTCTCCCTTTCTCTCAGCCAAAACCAAATTGCTGCGGAAGTCCGTTATGCCGGTGTGGTGTCGAGCGAGTCATGCCCCTCAATTTAAGTACCAAACATTCCTCCACTTTACCGGGGCCACCGACTCTGCAGGGCAGGCTCTGAAGACAGGAATGGAGAATCCTGTTACAAACACGAAGAATGGAGAGCCCACAGCTGAGACATGCTCTCTTGCTGACACTTTATTGGGTCTGTGCATGGCAGCATCAACTCTTTACCTTACGCATTTCGGCGCGCAAGTGCCTTGTTCACAGGTGAGTCCTGTAATGTCCTAGTGGTCTGGTAGTTTGAATAAAACCACTTTACCCAGCATGCACCAGTATTCAAATTAAATGTCTTGGAAAATCCTCTGTATTCCACGGAGCATTTCAGGTTTAAAAATTCATAGCCAGTGCTCTTGGCTGCCACACACAAAAGAAATATTGCTCAAGATGAACATCAAAGTCTGTCGGAAAGAGGAACCTCCATGGTCTCCCTTTCTCTCAGCCAACACCAAATTGCTGTGGAAGTCCGTTATGCTGGTGTGGTGTTGAGCGAGTCATGCCCCTCAATTTAAGTACCTAACATTCCTCCACTTTACCGGGGCCACCGACTCTGCAGGGCAGGCTCTGAAGACAGGAATGGAGAATCCTGTTGCAAACAACACGAAGAAGGGAGAGCCCACAGCTAAGACATCCTCTCTTGCTGACACTTTATTGGGTCTGCGCATGGCAGCATCAACTCTTTACCTTACGCGTTTTGGCGCGCATGCGCCTAGTTCACAGGTGAGTCCTGTAATATCCTAGTGGTCTGGTAGTTTGAATAAAACCACTTTACCCAGCATGCACCAGTATTCAAATTAAATGTCTTGGAAAATCCTCTGTATTCCACGGAGCATTTCAGGTTTAAAAATTCATAGCCAGTGCTCTTGGCTGCCACACACAAGAGAAATATTGCTCGAGATGAACATCAAAGTCTGTCGGAAAGAGGAACCTCCTTCGTCTCCCTTTCTCTCAGCCAACACCAAATTGCTGCGGAAGTCTGTTATGCCGGTGTGGTGTCGAGCGAGTCATGCCCCTCAATTTAAGTACCAAATATTCCTCCACTTTACCGGGGCCACCGACTCTGCAGGGCAAGCTCTGAAGACAGGAATGGTGAATCCTGTTACACACAACACGAAGAATGGAGAGCCCACAGCTGAGAAATCCTCTCTTGCTGACACTTTATTGGGTCTGTGAATGGCAGCATCAACTCTTTACCTTACGCGTTTCGGCGCGCATGCGCCTTGTTCACAGGTGAGTCCTGTAATGTCCTAGGGGTCTGGTAGTTTGAATAAAACCACTTTACCCAGCATGCACCAGTATTCAAATTAAATGTCTTGGAAAATCCTCTGTATTCCACGGAGCATTTCAGGTTTAAAAATTCATAGCCAGTGCTCTTGGCTGCCACACACAAGAGGAATATTGCTCGAGATGAAAATCAAAGTCTGTCGGAAAGAGGAACCTCCTTTGTCTCCCTTTCTCTCAGCCAACACCCAATTGCTGCGGAAGTCCGTTATGCCGGTCTGGTGTCGAGCGAGTCATGCCCCTCAATTTAAGTACCAAACATTCCTCCACTTTACCGGGGCCACCGACTCTGCAGGGCAGGCTCTGAAGACAGGAATGGAGAATCCTGTTACAAACAACACAAAGAATGGAGAGCCCACAGCTGAGACATCCTCTCTTGCTGACACTTTATTGGGTCTGTGCATGGCAGCATCAACTCTTTACCTTACGCGTTTTGGCGCGCATGCACCTTGTTCACAGGTGAGTCCTGTAATGTCCTAGTGGTCTGGTACTTTGAATAAAACCACTTTACCCAGCATGCACCAGTATTCAAATTAAATGTCTTGGAAAATCCTCTGTATACCACGGAGCATTTCAGGTTTAAAAATTCATAGCCAGTGCTCTTGGCTGCCACACACAAGAGAAATATTGCTCGAGATGAACATCAAAGTCTGTCAGAAAGAGGAACCTCCTTCGTCTCCCTTTCTCTCAGCCAACACCAAATTGCTGCGGAAGTCCGTTATGCCGGTGTGGTGTCGAGCGAGTCATGCCCCTCAATTTAAGTACCAAATATTCCTCCACTTTACCGGGGCCACCGACTCTGCAGGGTAGGCTCTGAAGACAGGAATGGAGAATCCTGTTACACACAACACGAAGAATGGAGAACCCACAGCTGAGAAATCCTCTCTTGCTGACACTTTATTGGGTCTGTGCATGGCAGCATCAACTCTTTACCTTACGCGTTTCAGCGCGCATGCGCCTTGTTCACAGGTGAGTCCTGTAATGTCCTAGTGGTCTGGTAGTTTGAATAAAACCACTTTACCCAGCATGCACCAGTATTCAAATTAAATGTCTTGGAAAATCCTCTGTATTCCACGGAGCATTTCAGGTTTAAAAATTCATAGCCAGTGCTCTTGGCTGCCACACACAAGAGAAATATTGCTCGAGATGAACATCAAAGTCTGTCGGAAAGAGGAACCTCCTTCGTCTCCCTTTCTCTCAGCCAACACCAAATTGCTGCGGAAGTCCGTTATGCCGGTGTGGTGTCGAGCGAGTCATGCCCCTCAATTTAAGTACCAAACATTCCTCCACTTTACCGGGGCCACCGACTCTGCAGGGCAGGCTCTGAAGACAGGAATGGAGAATCCTGTTACAAACAACACGAAGAATGGAGAGCCCACAGCTGAGACATCCTCTCTTGCTGACACTTTATTGGGTCTGTGCATGGCAGCATCAACTCTTTACCTTACGCGTTTCGGCGCGCATGCGCCTTGTTCACAGGTGAGTCCTGTAATGTCCTAGTGGTCTGGTAGTTTGAATAAAACCACTTTACCCAGCATGCACCAGTATTCAAATTAAATGTCTTGGAAAATCCTCTGTATTCCACGGAGCATTTCAGGTTTAAAAATTCATAGCCAGTGCTCTTGGCTGCCACACACAAGAGGAATATTGCTCGAGATGAAAATCAAAGTCTGTCGGAAAGAGGAACCTCCTTTGTCTCCCTTTCTCTCAGCCAACACCCAATTGCTGCGGAAGTCCGTTATGCCGGTGTGCTTTCGAGCGAGTCATGCCCCTCAATTTAAGTACCAAACATTCCTCCACTTTACCGGGGCCACCGACTCTGCAGGGCAGGCTCTGAAGACAGGAATGGAGAATCCTGTTACAAACAACACAAAGAATGGAGAGCCCACAGCTGAGACATCCTCTCTTGCTGACACTTTATTGGGTCTGTGCATGGCAGCATCAACTCTTTACCTTACGCGTTTCGGCGCACATGCACCTTGTTCACAGGTGAGTCCTGTAATGTCCTAGTGGTCTGGTACTTTGAAAAAAACCACTTTACCCAGCATGCACCAGTATTCAAATTAAATGTCTTGGAAAATCCTCTGTATTCCACGGAGAATTTCAGGTTTAAAAATTCATAGCCAGTGCTCTTGGCTGCCACACACAAGAGAAATATTGCTCGAGATGAACATCAAAGTCTGTGAAGAAAGAGGAACCTCCTTCGTCTCCCTTTCTCTCAGCCAACACCAAATTGCTGCGGAAGTCCGTTATGCCGGTGTGGTGTTGAGCGAGTCATGCCCCTCAATTTAAGTACAAAACATTCCTCCACTTTACCGGGGCCACCGACTCTGCAGGGCAGGCTCTGAAGACAGGAATGGAGAATCCTGTTACAAACACGAAGAATGGAGAGCCCACAGCTGAGACATGCTCTCTTGCTGACACTTTTTTGGGTCTGTGCATGGCAGCATCAACTCTTTACCTTACGCGTTTCGGCACGCATGCGCCTTGTTCACAGGTGAGTCCTGTAATTTCCTAGTGGTCTGGTAGTTTGAATAAAACCACTTTACCCAGCATGCACCAGTATTCAAATTAAATGTCTTGGAAAATCCTCTGTATTCCACGGAGCATTTCAGGTTTAAAAATTCATAGCCAGTGCTCTTGGCTGCCACACACAAGAGAAATATTGCTCGAGATGAACATCAAAGTCTGTCGGAAAGAGGAACCTCCTTCGTCTCCCTTTCTCTCAGCCAACACCAAATTGCTGCGGAAGTCCGTTATGCCGGTGTGGTGTCGAGCGAGTCATGCCCCTCAATTTAAGTACCAAACATTCCTCCACTTTACCGGGGCCACCGACTCTGCAGGGCAGGCTCTGAAGACAGGAATGGAGAATCCTGTTACAAACAACACGAAGAATGGAGAGCCCACAGCTGAGACATCCTCTCTTGCTGACACTTTATTGGGTCTGTGCATGGCAGCATCAACTCTTTACCTTATGCGTTTCTGCGCGCATGCGTCTTGTTCACAGGTGAGTCCTGTAATGTCTTAGTGGTCTGGTAGTTTGAATAAAACCACTTTACCCAGCATGCACCAGTATTCAAATTAAATGTCTTGGAAAATCCTCTGTATTCCACGGAGCATTTCAGGTTTAAAAATTCATAGCCAGTGCTCTTGGCTGCCACACACAAGAGAAATATTGCTTGAGATGAACATCAAAGTCTGTCGGAAAGAGGAACCTCCTTCGTCTCACTTTCTCTCAGCCAAAACCAAATTGCTGCGAAAGTCTGTTATGCCGGTGTGGTGTCGAGCGAGTCATGCCCCTCAATTTAAGTACCAAACATTCCTCCACTTTACCGGGGCCACCGACTCTGCAGGGCAGGCTCTGAAGACAGGAATGGATAATCCTGTTACAAACACGAAGAATGGAGAGCCCACAGCTGAGACATGCTCTCTTGCTGACACTTTATTGGGTCTGTGCATGGCAGCATCAACTCTTTACCTTACGCATTTCGGCGCGCAAGTGCCTTGTTCACAGGTGAGTCCTGTAATGTCCTAGTGGTCTGGTAGTTTGAATAAAACCACTTTACCCAGCATGCACCAGTATTCAAATTAAATGTCTTGGAAAATCCTCTGTATTCCACGGAGCATTTCAGGTTTAAAAATTCATAGCCAGTGCTCTTGGCTGCCACACACAAGAGAAATATTGCTCGAGATGAACATCAAAGTCTGTCGGAAAGAGGAACCTCCATGGTCTCCCTTTCTCTCAGCCAACACCAAATTGCTGTGGAAGTCCGTTATGCCGGTGTGGTGTTGAGCGAGTCATGCCCCTCAATTTAAGTACCTAACATTCCTCCACTTTACCGGGGCCACCGACTCTGCAGGGCAGGCTCCGAAGACAGGAATGGAGAATCCTGTTGCAAACAACACGAAGAATGGAGAGCCCACAGCTAAGACATCCTCTCTTGCTGACACTTTATTGGGTCTGTGCATGGCAGCATCAACTCTTTACCTTACGCGTTTCGGCGCGCATGCGCCTAGTTCACAGGTGAGTCCTGTAATGTCCTAGTGGTCTGGTAGTTTGAATAAAACCACTTTCCCCAGCATGCACCAGTATTCAAATTAAATGTCTTGGAAAATCCTCTGTATTCCACGGAGCATTTCAGGTTTAAAAATTCATAGCCAGTGCTCTTGGCTGCCACACACAAGAGAAATATTGCTCGAGATGAACATCAAAGTCTGTCGGAAAGAGGAACCTCCTTCGTCTCCCTTTCTCTCAGCCAACACCAAATTGCTGCGGAAGTCCGTTATGCCGGTGTGGTGTCGAGCGAGTCATGCCCCTCAATTTAAGTACCAAATATTCCTCCACTTTACCGGGGCCACCGACTCTGCAGGGCAGGCTCTGAAGACAGGAATGGAGAATCCTGTTACAAACAACACGAAGAATGGAGAGCCCACAGCTGAGAAATCCTCTCTTGCTGACACTTTATTGGGTCTGTGCATGGCAGCATCAACTCTTTACCTTACGCGTTTCGGCGCGCATGCGCCTTGTTCACAGGTGAGTCCTGTAATGTCCTAGTGGTCTGGTAGTTTGAATAAAACCATTTTACCCAGCATGCACCAGTATTCAAATTAAATGTCTTGGAAAATCCTCTGTATTCCACGGAGCATTTCAGGTTTAAAAATTCATAGCCAGTGCTCTTGGCTGCCACACACAAGAGAAATATTGCTCGAGATGAACATCAAAGTCTGGCGGAAAGAGGAACCTCCTTCGTCTCCCTTTCTCTCAGCCACCACCAAATTGCAGCGGAAGTCCGTTATGCCGGTGTGGTGTCGAGCGAGTCATGCCCCTCAATTTAAGTACCAAACATTCCTCCACTTTACCGGGGCCACCGACTCTGCAGGGCAGGCTCTGAAGACAGGAATGGAGAATCCTGTTACAAACAAAACGAAGAATGGAGAGCCCACAGCTGAGACATCCTCTCTTGCTGACACTTTATTGGGTCTGTGCATGGCAGCATCAACTCTTTACCTTACGCGTTTCGGCGAGCATGCGCCTTGTTCACAGGTGAGTCCTGTAATGTCCTAGTGGTCTGGTAGTTTGAATAAAACCACTTTCCCCAGCATGCACCAGTATTCAAATTAAATGTCTTGGAAAATCCTCTGTATTCCACGGAGCATTTCAGGTTTAAAAATTCATAGCCAGTGCTCTTGGCTGCCACACACAAGAGAAATATTGCTCGAGATGAACATCAAAGTCTGTCGGAAAGAGGAACCTCCTTCGTCTCCCTTTCTCTCAGCCAACACCAAATTGCTGCGGAAGTCCGTTATGCCGGTGTGGTGTCGAGCGAGTCATGCCCCTCAATTTAAGTACCAAACATTCCTCCACTTTACCAGGGCCACCGACTCTGCAGGGCAGGCTCTGAAGACAGGAATGGAGAATCCTGTTACAAACAACACGAAGAATGGAGAGCCCACAGCTGAGACATCCTCTCTTGCTGACACTTTATTGGGTCTGTGCATGGCAGCATCAACTCTTGACCTTACGCGTTTCGGCGCGCATGCGCCTTGTTCACAGGTGAGTCCTGTAATGTCCTAGTGGTCTGGTAGTTTGAATAAAACCACTTTACCCAGCATGCACCAGTATTCAAATTAAATGTCTTGGAAAATCCTCTGTATTCCACGGAGCATTTCAGGTTTAAAAATTCATAGCCAGTGCTCTTGGCTGCCACACACAAGAGGAATATTGCTCTAGATGAACATCAAAGTCTGTCGGAAAGAGGAACCTCCTTTGTCTCCCTTTCTCTCAGCCAACACCCAATTGCTGCGGAAGTCCGTTATGCCGGTGTGGTGTCGAGCGAGTCATGCCCCTCAATTTAAGTACCAAACATTCCTCCACTTTACCGGGGCCACCGACTCTGCAGGGCAGGCTCTGAAGACAGGAATGGAGAATCCTGTTACAAACAACACAAAGAATGGAGAGCCCACAGCTGAGACATCCTCTCTTGCTGACACTTTATTGGGTCTGTGCATGGCAGCATCAACTCTTTACCTTACGCGTTTCGGCGCACATGCACCTTGTTCACAGGTGAGTCCTGTAATGTCCTAGTGGTCTGGTACTTTGAAAAAAACCACTTTACCCAGCATGCACCAGTATTCAAATTAAATGTCTTGGAAAATCCTCTGTATTCCACGGAGCATTTCAGGTTTAAAAATTCATAGCCAGTGCTCTTGGCTGCCACACACAAGAGAAATATTGCTCGAGATGAACATCAAAGTCTGTGAAGAAAGAGGAACCTCCTTCGTCTCCCTTTCTCTCAGCCAACACCAAATTGCTGCGGAAGTCCGTTATGCCAGTGTGGTGTTGAGCGAGTCATGCCCCTCAATTTAAGTACAAAACATTCCTCCACTTTACCGGGGCCACCGACTCTGCAGGGCAGGCTCTGAAGACAGGAATGGAGAATCCTGTTACAAACACGAAGAATGGAGAGCCCACAGCTGAGACATGCTCTCTTGCTGACACTTTTTTGGGTCTGTGCATGGCAGCATCAACTCTTTACCTTACGCGTTTCGGCACGCATGCGCCTTGTTCACAGGTGAGTCCTGTAATTTCCTAGTGGTCTGGTAGTTTGAATAAAACCACTTTACCCAGCATGCACCAGTATTCAAATTAAATGTCTTGGAAAATCCTCTGTATTCCACGGAGCATTTCAGGTTTAAAAATTCATAGCCAGTGCTCTTGGCTGCCACACACAAGAGAAATATTGCTCGAGATGAACATCAAAGTCTGTCGGAAAGAGGAACCTCCTTCGTCTCCCTTTCTCTCAGCCAACACCAAATTGCTGCGGAAGTCCGTTATGCCGGTGTGGTGTCGAGCGAGTCATGCCCCTCAATTTAAGTACCAAACATTCCTCCACTTTACCGGGGCCACCGACTCTGCAGGGCAGGCTCTGAAGACAGGAATGGAGAATCCTGTTACAAACAACACGAAGAATGGAGAGCCCACAGCTGAGACATCCTCTCTTGCTGACACTTTATTGGGTCTGTGCATGGCAGCATCAACTCTTTACCTTATGCGTTTCTGCGCGCATGCGTCTTGTTCACAGGTGAGTCCTGTAATGTCTTAGTGGTCTGGTAGTTTGAATAAAACCACTTTACCCAGCATGCACCAGTATTCAAATTAAATGTCTTGGAAAATCCTCTGTATTCCACGGAGCATTTCAGGTTTAAAAATTCATAGCCAGTGCTCTTGGCTGCCACACACAAGAGAAATATTGCTTGAGATGAACATCAAAGTCTGTCGGAAAGAGGAACCTCCTTCGTCTCACTTTCTCTCAGCCAAAACCAAATTGCTGCGAAAGTCCGTTATGCCGGTGTGGTGTCGAGCGAGTCATGCCCCTCAATTTAAGTACCAAACATTCCTCCACTTTACCGGGGCCACCGACTCTGCAGGGCAGGCTCTGAAGACAGGAATGGATAATCCTGTTACAAACACGAAGAATGGAGAGCCCACAGCTGAGACATGCTCTCTTGCTGACACTTTATTGGGTCTGTGCATGGCAGCATCAACTCTTTACCTTACGCATTTCGGCGCGCAAGTGCCTTGTTCACAGGTGAGTCCTGTAATGTCCTAGTGGTCTGGTAGTTTGAATAAAACCACTTTACCCAGCATGCACCAGTATTCAAATTAAATGTCTTGGAAAATCCTCTGTATTCCACGGAGCATTTCAGGTTTAAAAATTCATAGCCAGTGCTCTTGGCTGCCACACACAAGAGAAATATTGCTCGAGATGAACATCAAAGTCTGTCGGAAAGAGGAACCTCCATGGTCTCCCTTTCTCTCAGCCAACACCAAATTGCTGTGGAAGTCCGTTATGCCGGTGTGGTGTTGAGCGAGTCATGCCCCTCAATTTAAGTACCTAACATTCCTCCACTTTACCGGGGCCACCGACTCTGCAGGGCAGGCTCTGAAGACAGGAATGGAGAATCCTGTTGCAAACAACATGAAGAATGGAGAGCCCACAGCTAAGACATCCTCTCTTGCTGACACTTTATTGGGTCTGTGCATGGCAGCATCAACTCTTTACCTTACGCGTTTCGGCGCGCATGCGCCTAGTTCACAGGTGAGTCCTGTAATGTCCTAGTGGTCTGGTAGTTTGAATAAAACCACTTTCCCCAGCATGCACCAGTATTCAAATTAAATGTCTTGGAAAATCCTCTGTATTCCACGGAGCATTTCAGGTTTAAAAATTCATAGCCAGTGCTCTTGGCTGCCACACACAAGAGAAATATTGCTCGAGATGAACATCAAAGTCTGTCGGAAAGAGGAACCTCCTTCGTCTCCCTTTCTCTCAGCCAACACCAAATTGCTGCGGAAGTCCGTTATGCCGGTGTGGTGTCGAGCGAGTCATGCCCCTCAATTTAAGTACCAAATATTCCTCCACTTTACCGGTGCCACCGACTCTGCAGGGCAGGCTCTGAAGACAGGAATGGAGAATCCTGTTACAAACAACACGAAGAATGGAGAGCCCACAGCTGAGAAATCCTCTCTTGCTGACACTTTATTGGGTCTGTGCATGGCAGCATCAACTCTTTACCTTACGCGTTTCGGCGCGCATGCGCCTTGTTCACAGGTGAGTCCTGTAATGTCCTAGTGGTCTGGTAGTTTGAATAAAACCATTTTACCCAGCATGCACCAGTATTCAAATTAAATGTCTTGGAAAATCCTCTGTATTCCACGGAGCATTTCAGGTTTAAAAATTCATAGCCAGTGCTCTTGGCTGCCACACACAAGAGAAATATTGCTCGAGATGAACATCAAAGTCTGGCGGAAAGAGGAACCTCCTTCGTCTCCCTTTCTCTCAGCCACCACCAAATTGCAGCGGAAGTCCGTTATGCCGGTGTGGTGTCGAGCGAGTCATGCCCCTCAATTTAAGTACCAAACATTCCTCCACTTTACCGGGGCCACCGACTCTGCAGGGCAGGCTCTGAAGACAGGAATGGAGAATCCTGTTACAAACAAAACGAAGAATGGAGAGCCCACAGCTGAGACATCCTCTCTTGCTGACACTTTATTGGGTCTGTGCATGGCAGCATCAACTCTTTACCTTACGCGTTTCGGCGAGCATGCGCCTTGTTCACAGGTGAGTCCTGTAATGTCCTAGTGGTCTGGTAGTTTGAATAAAACCACTTTCCCCAGCATGCACCAGTATTCAAATTAAATGTCTTGGAAAATCCTCTGTATTCCACGGAGCATTTCAGGTTTAAAAATTCATAGCCAGTGCTCTTGGCTGCCACACACAAGAGAAATATTGCTCGAGATGAACATCAAAGTCTGTCGGAAAGAGGAACCTCCTTCGTCTCCCTTTCTCTCAGCCAACACCAAATTGCTGCGGAAGTCCGTTATGCCGGTGTGGTGTCGAGCGAGTCATGCCCCTCAATTTAAGTACCAAACATTCCTCCACTTTACCAGGGCCACCGACTCTGCAGGGCAGGCTCTGAAGACAGGAATGGAGAATCCTGTTACAAACAACACGAAGAATGGAGAGCCCACAGCTGAGACATCCTCTCTTGCTGACACTTTATTGGGTCTGTGCATGGCAGCATCAACTCTTGACCTTACGCGTTTCGGCGCGCATGCGCCTTGTTCACAGGTGAGTCCTGTAATGTCCTAGTGGTCTGGTAGTTTGAATAAAACCACTTTACCCAGCATGCACCAGTATTCAAATTAAATGTCTTGGAAAATCCTCTGTATTCCACGGAGCATTTCAGGTTTAAAAATTCATAGCCAGTGCTCTTGGCTGCCACACACAAGAGGAATATTGCTCTAGATGAACATCAAAGTCTGTCGGAAAGAGGAACCTCCTTTGTCTCCCTTTCTCTCAGCCAACACCCAATTGCTGCGGAAGTCCGTTATGCCGGTGTGGTGTCGAGCGAGTCATGCCCCTCAATTTAAGTACCAAACATTCCTCCACTTTACCGGGGCCACCGACTCTGCAGGGCAGGCTCTGAAGACAGGAATGGAGAATCCTGTTACAAACAACACAAAGAATGGAGAGCCCACAGCTGAGACATCCTCTCTTGCTGACACTTTATTGGGTCTGTGCATGGCAGCATCAACTCTTTACCTTACGCGTTTCGGCGAGCATGCGCCTTGTTCACAGGTGAGTCCTGTAAAGTCCTAGTGGTCTGGTACTTTGAATAAAACCACTTTACCCAGCATGCACCAGTATTCAAATTAAATGTCTTGGAAAATCCTCTGTATTCCACGGAGCATTTCAGGTTTAAAAATTCATATCCAGTGCTCTTGGCTGCCACACACAAGAGAAATATTGCTCGAGATGAACATCAAAGTCTGTCGGAAAGAGGAACCTCCTTCGTCTCCCTTTCTCTCAGCCAACACCAAATTGCTGCGGAAGTCCGTTATGCCGGTGTGGTGTCGAGCGAGTCATGCCCCTCAATTTAAGTACCAAACATTCCTCCACTTTACCGGGGCCACCGACTCTGCTGGGCAGGCTCTGAAGACAGGAATGGATAATCCTGTTACAAACACGAAGAATGGAGAGCCCACAGCTGAGACATGCTCTCTTGCTGACACTTTATTGGGTCTGTGCATGGCAGCATCAACTCTTTACCTTACGCATTTCGGCGCGCAAGTGCCTTGTTCACAGGTGAGTCCTGTAATGTCCTAGTGGTCTGGTAGTTTGAATAAAACCACTTTACCCAGCATGCACCAGTATTCAAATTAAATGTCTTGGAAAATCCTCTGTATTCCACGGAGCATTTCAGGTTTAAAAATTCATAGCCAGTGCTCTAGGCTGCCACACACAAGAGAAATATTGCTCGAGATGAACATCAAAGTCTGTCGGAAAGAGGAACCTCCTTCGTCTCCCTTTCTCTCAGCCAACACCAAATTGCTGCGGAAGTCCGTTATGCCGGTGTGGTGTTGAGCGAGTCATGCCCCTCAATTTAAGTACCAAATATTCCTCCACTTTACCGGGGCCACCGACTCTGCAGGGCAGGCTCTGAAGACAGGAATGGAGAATCCTGTTGCAAACAACACGAAGAATGGAGAGCCCACAGCTAAGACATCCTCTCTTGCTGACACTTTATTGGGTCTGTGCATGGCAGCATCAACTCTTTACCTTACGCGTTTCGGCGCGCATGCGCCTAGTTCACAGGTGAGTCCTGTAATGTCCTAGTGGTCTGGTAGTTTGAATAAAACCACTTTACCCAGCATGCACCAGTATTCAAATTAAATGTCTTGGAAAATCCTCTGTATTCCACGGAGCATTTCAGGTTTAAAAATTCATAGCCAGTGCTCTTGGCTGCCACACACAAGAGAAATATTGCTCGAGATGAACATCAAAGTCTGTCGGAAAGAGGAACCTCCTTCCTCTCCCTTTCTCTCAGCCAACACCAAATTGGTGCGGAAGTCCGTTATGCCGGTGTGGTGTTGAGCGAGTCATGCCCCTCAATTTAAGTACCAAATATTCCTCCACTTTACCGGGGCCACCGACTCTGCAGGGCAGGCTCTGAAGACAGGAATGGAGAATCCTGTTGCAAACAACACGAAGAATGGAGAGCCCACAGCTAAGACATCCTCTCTTGCTGACACTTTATTGGGTCTGTGCATGGCAGCATCAACTCTTTACCTTACGCGTTTCGGCGCGCATGCGCCTTGTTCACAGGTGAGTCCTGTAATGTCCTAGTGGTCTGGTAGTTTGAATAAAACCACTTTACCCAGCATGCACCAGTATTCAAATTAAATGTCTTGGAAAATCCTCTGTATTCCACGGAGCATTTCAGGTTAAAAAATTCATAGCCAGTGCTCTTGGCTGCCACACACAAGAGAAATATTGCTCGAGATGAACATCAAAGTCTGTCGGAAAGAGGAACCTCCTTCGTCTCCCTTTCTCTCAGCCAACACCAAATTGCTGCGGAAGTCCGTTATGCCGGTGTGGTGTCGAGCGAGTCATGCCCCTCAATTTAAGTACCAAATATTCCTCCACTTTACCGGGGCCACCGACTCTGCAGGGCAGGCTCTGAAGACAGGAATGGAGAATCCTGTTACAAACAACACGAAGAATGGAGAGCCCACAGCTGAGAAATCCTCTCTTGCTGACACTTTATTGGGTCTGTGCATGGCAGCATCAACTCTTTACCTTACGCGTTTCGGCGCGCATGCGCCTTGTTCACAGGTGAGTCCTGTAATGTCCTAGTGGTCTGGTAGTTTGAATAAAACCACTTTACCCAGCATGCACCAGTATTCAAATTAAATGTCTTGGAAAATCCTCTGTATTCCACGGAGCATTTCAGGTTTAAAAATTCATAGCCAGTGCTCTTGGCTGCCACACACAAGAGAAATATTGCTCAAGATGAACATCAAAGTCTGTCGGAAAGAGGAACCTCCTTTGTCTCCCTTTCTCTCAGCCAAAACCAAATTGCTGCGGAAGTACGTTATGCCGGTGTGGTGTCGAGCGAGTCATGCCCCTCAATTTAAGTACCAAACATTCCTCCACTTTACCGGGGCCACCGACTCTGCAGGGCAGGCTCTGAAGACAGGAATGGAGAATCCTGTTACAAACACGAAGAATGGAGAGCCCACAGCTGAGACATGCTCTCTTGCTGACACTTTATTGGGTCTGTGCATGGCAGCATCAACTCTTTACCTTACGCATTTCGGCGCGCAAGTGCCTTGTTCACAGGTGAGTCCTGTAATGTCCTAGTGGTCTGGTAGTTTGAATAAAACCACTTTACCCAGCATGCACCAGTATTCAAATTAAATGTCTTGGAAAATCCTCTGTATTCCACGGAGCATTTCAGGTTTAAAAATTCATAGCCAGTGCTCTTGGCTGCCACACACAAGAGAAATATTGCTCGAGATGAACATCAAAGTCTGGCGGAAAGAGGAACCTCCTTCGTCTCCCTTTCTCTCAGCCAACACCAAATTGCTGCGGAAGTCCGTTATGCCGGTGTGGTGTCGAGCGAGTCATGCCCCTCAATTTAAGTACCAAACATTCCTCCACGTTACCGGGGCCACCGACTCTGCAGGGCAGGCTCTGAAGACAGGAATGGAGAATCCTGTTACAAACAAAACGAAGAATGGAGAGCCCACAGCTGAGACATCCTCTCTTGCTGACACTTTATTGGGTCTGTGCATGGCAGCATCAACTCTTTACCTTACGCGTTTCGGCGCGCATGCGCCTTGTTCACAGGTGAGTCCTGTAATGTCCTAGTGGTCTGGTAGTTTGAATAAAACCACTTTACCCAGCATGCACCAGTATTCAAATTAAATGTCTTGGAAAATATTCTGTATTCCACGGAGCATTTCAGGTTTAAAAATTCATAGCCAGTGCTCTTGGCTGCCACACACAAGAGAAATATTGCTCGAGATGAACATCAAAGTCTGTCGGAAAGAGGAACCTCCTTCGTCTCCCTTTCTCTCAGCCAACACCAAATTGCTGCGGAAGTCCGTTATGCCGGTGTGGTATCGAGCGAGTCATGCCCCTCAATTTAAGTACCAAACATTCCTCCACTTTACCAGGGCCACCGACTCTGCAGGGCAGGCTCTGAAGACAGGAATGGAGAATCCTGTTACAAACAACACGAAGAATGCAGAGCCCACAGCTGAGACATCCTCTCTTGCTGACACTTTATTGGGTCTGTGCATGGCAGCATCAACTCTTTACCTTACGCGTTTCGGCGCGCATGCGCCTTATTCACAGGTGAGTCCTGTAATGTCCTAGTGGTCTGGTAGTTTGAATAAAACCACTTTACCCAGCATGCACCAGTATTCAAATTAAATGTCTTGGAAAATCCTCTGTATTCCACGGAGCATTTCAGGTTTAAAAATTCATAGCCAGTGCTCTTGGCTGCCACACACAAGAGGAATATTGCTCGAGATGAACATCAAAGTCTGTCGGAAAGAGGAACCTCCTTTGTCTCCCTTTCTCTCAGCCAACACCCAATTGCTGCGGAAGTCCGTTATGCCGGTGTGGTGTCGAGCGAGTCATGCCC
The DNA here is from genome assembly GCF_964263255.1 of Lissotriton vulgaris. Lineage (NCBI taxonomy): Eukaryota > Metazoa > Chordata > Amphibia > Caudata > Salamandridae > Lissotriton > Lissotriton vulgaris. The sequence goes on from NC_141693.1 coordinate 1,237,184,801, forward strand.
CTCAATTTAAGTACCAAACATTCCTCCACTTTACCGGGGCCACCGACTCTGCAGGGCAGGCTCTGAAGACAGGAATGGAGAATCCTGTTACAAACAACACAAAGAATGGAGAGCCCACAGCTGAGACATCCTCTCTTACTGACACTTTATTGGGTCTGTGCATGGCAGCATCAACTCTTTACCTTACGCGTTTCGGCGAGCATGCGCCTTGTTCACAGGTGAGTCCTGTAAAGTCCTAGTGGTCTGGTACTTTGAATAAAACCACTTTACCCAGCATGCACCAGTATTCAAATTAAATGTCTTGGAAAATCCTCTGTATTCCACGGAGCATTTCAGGTTTAAAAATTCTGGTTGCGGCCCTTGCAGAAATAGATGAGGTGCATTTTTTGCTTATGCTCAATAAAATATTTAATACATAAAAATTCATAGCCAGTGCTCTTGGCTGCCACACACAAGAGAAATATTGCTCGAGATGAACATCAAAGTCTGTCGGAAAGAGGAACCTCCTTCGTCTCCCTTTCTCTCAGCCAACACCAAATTGCTGCGGAAGTCCGTTATGCCGGTGTGGTGTCGAGCGAGTCATGCCCCTCAATTTAAGTACAAAACATTCCTCCACTTTACCGGGGCCACCGACTCTGCAGGGTAGGCTCTGAAGACAGGAATGGAGAATCCTGTTACACACACGAAGAATGGAGAGCCCACAGCTTAGACATGCTCTCTTGCTGACACTTTTTTGGGTCTGTGCATGGCAGCATCAACTCTTTACCTTACGCGTTTCGGCGCGCATGCGCCTTGTTCACAGGTGAGTCCTGTAATGTCCTAGTGGTCTGGTAGTTTGAATAAAACCACTTTACCCAGCATGCACCAGTATTCAAATTAAATGTCTTGGAAAATCCTCTGTATTCCACGGAGCATTTCAGGTTTAAAAATTCATAGCCAGTGCTCTTGGCTGCCACACACAAGAGAAATATTGCTCGAGATGAACATCAAAGTCTGTCGGAAAGAGGAAACTCCATGGTCTCCCTTTCTTTCAGCCAACACCAAATTGCTGTGGAAGTCCGTTATGCCGGTGTGGTGTTGAGCGAGTCATGCCCCTCAATTTAAGTACCTAACATTCCTCCACTTTACCGGGGCCACCGACTCTGCAGGGCAGGCTCTGAAGACAGGAATGGAGAATCCTGTTACAAACAACACGAAGAATGGAGAGCCCACAGCTGAGAAATCCTCTCTTGCTGACACTTTATTGGGTCTGTGCATGGCAGCATCAACTCTTTACCTTACGCGTTTCGGCGCGCATGCGCCTTGTTCACAGGTGAGTCCTGTAATGTCCTAGTGGTCTGGTAGTTTGAATAAAACCACTTTACCCAGCATGCACCAGTATTCAAATTAAATGTCTTGGAAAATCCTCTGTATTCCACGGAGCATTTCAGGTTTAAAAATTCATAGCCAGTGCTCTTGGCTGCCACACACAAGAGAAATATTGCTCAAGATGAACATCAAAGTCTGTCGGAAAGAGGAACCTCCTTTGTCTCCCTTTCTCTCAGCCAAAACCAAATTGCTGCGGAAGTACGTTATGCCGGTGTGGTGTCGAGCGAGTCATGCCCCTCAATTTAAGTACCAAACATTCCTCCACTTTACCGGGGCCACCGACTCTGCAGGGCAGGCTCTGAAGACAGGAATGGAGAATCCTGTTACAAACACGAAGAATGGAGAGCCCACAGCTGAGACATGCTCTCTTGCTGACACTTTATTGGGTCTGTGCATGGCAGCATCAACTCTTTACCTTACGCATTTCGGCGCGCAAGTGCCTTGTTCACAGGTGAGTCCTGTAATGTCCTAGTGGTCTGGTAGTTTGAATAAAACCACTTTACCCAGCATGCACCAGTATTCAAATTAAATGTCTTGGAAAATCCTCTGTATTCCACGGAGCATTTCAGGTTTAAAAATTCATAGCCAGTGCTCTTGGCTGCCACACACAAGAGAAATATTGCTCGAGATGAACATCAAAGTCTGGCGGAAAGAGGAACCTCCTTCGTCTCCCTTTCTCTCAGCCAACACCAAATTGCTGCGGAAGTCCGTTATGCCGGTGTGGTGTCGAGCGAGTCATGCCCCTCAATTTAAGTACCAAACATTCCTCCACGTTACCGGGGCCACCGACTCTGCAGGGCAGGCTCTGAAGACAGGAATGGAGAATCCTGTTACAAACAAAACGAAGAATGGAGAGCCCACAGCTGAGACATCCTCTCTTGCTGACACTTTATTGGGTCTGTGCATGGCAGCATCAACTCTTTACCTTACGCGTTTCGGCGCGCATGCGCCTTGTTCACAGGTGAGTCCTGTAATGTCCTAGTGGTCTGGTAGTTTGAATAAAACCACTTTACCCAGCATGCACCAGTATTCAAATTAAATGTCTTGGAAAATATTCTGTATTCCACGGAGCATTTCAGGTTTAAAAATTCATAGCCAGTGCTCTTGGCTGCCACACACAAGAGAAATATTGCTCGAGATGAACATCAAAGTCTGTCGGAAAGAGGAACCTCCTTCGTCTCCCTTTCTCTCAGCCAACACCAAATTGCTGCGGAAGTCCGTTATGCCGGTGTGGTATCGAGCGAGTCATGCCCCTCAATTTAAGTACCAAACATTCCTCCACTTTACCAGGGCCACCGACTCTGCAGGGCAGGCTCTGAAGACAGGAATGGAGAATCCTGTTACAAACAACACGAAGAATGCAGAGCCCACAGCTGAGACATCCTCTCTTGCTGACACTTTATTGGGTCTGTGCATGGCAGCATCAACTCTTTACCTTACGCGTTTCGGCGCGCATGCGCCTTATTCACAGGTGAGTCCTGTAATGTCCTAGTGGTCTGGTAGTTTGAATAAAACCACTTTACCCAGCATGCACCAGTATTCAAATTAAATGTCTTGGAAAATCCTCTGTATTCCACGGAGCATTTCAGGTTTAAAAATTCATAGCCAGTGCTCTTGGCTGCCACACACAAGAGGAATATTGCTCGAGATGAACATCAAAGTCTGTCGGAAAGAGGAACCTCCTTTGTCTCCCTTTCTCTCAGCCAACACCCAATTGCTGCGGAAGTCCGTTATGCCGGTGTGGTGTCGAGCGAGTCATGCCCCTCAATTTAAGTACCAAACATTCCTCCACTTTACCGGGGCCACCGACTCTGCAGGGCAGGCTCTGAAGACAGGAATGGAGAATCCTGTTACAAACAACACAAAGAATGGAGAGCCCACAGCTGAGACATCCTCTCTTACTGACACTTTATTGGGTCTGTGCATGGCAGCATCAACTCTTTACCTTACGCGTTTCGGCGAGCATGCGCCTTGTTCACAGGTGAGTCCTGTAAAGTCCTAGTGGTCTGGTACTTTGAATAAAACCACTTTACCCAGCATGCACCAGTATTCAAATTAAATGTCTTGGAAAATCCTCTGTATTCCACGGAGCATTTCAGGTTTAAAAATTCTGGTTGCGGCCCTTGCAGAAATAGATGAGGTGCATTTTTTGCTTATGCTCAATAAAATATTTAATACATAAAAATTCATAGCCAGTGCTCTTGGCTGCCACACACAAGAGAAATATTGCTCGAGATGAACATCAAAGTCTGTCGGAAAGAGGAACCTCCTTCGTCTCCCTTTCTCTCAGCCAACACCAAATTGCTGCGGAAGTCCGTTATGCCGGTGTGGTGTCGAGCGAGTCATGCCCCTCAATTTAAGTACAAAACATTCCTCCACTTTACCGGGGCCACCGACTCTGCAGGGCAGGCTCTGAAGACAGGAATGGAGAATCCTGTTACAAACACGAAGAATGGAGAGCCCACAGCTTAGACATGCTCTCTTGCTGACACTTTTTTGGGTCTGTGCATGGCAGCATCAACTCTTTACCTTACGCGTTTCGGCGCGCATGCGCCTTGTTCACAGGTGAGTCCTGTAATGTCCTAGTGGTCTGGTAGTTTGAATAAAACCACTTTACCCAGCATGCACCAGTATTCAAATTAAATGTCTTGGAAAATCCTCTGTATTCCACGGAGCATTTCAGGTTTAAAAATTCATAGCCAGTGCTCTTGGCTGCCACACACAAGAGAAATATTGCTCGAGATGAACATCAAAGTCTGTCGGAAAGAGGAAACTCCATGGTCTCCCTTTCTTTCAGCCAACACCAAATTGCTGTGGAAGTCCGTTATGCCGGTGTGGTGTTGAGCGAGTCATGCCCCTCAATTTAAGTACCTAACATTCCTCCACTTTACCGGGGCCACCGACTCTGCAGGGCAGGCTCTGAAGACAGGAATGGAGAATCCTGTTACAAACAACACGAAGAATGGAGAGCCCACAGCTGAGACATCCTCTCTTGCTGACACTTTATTGGGTCTGTGCATGGCAGCATCAACTCTTTACCTTACGCGTTTCGGCGCGCATGCGCTTTGTTCACAGGTGAGTCCTGTAATGTCCTAGTGGTCTGGTAGTTTGAATAAAACCACTTTACCCAGCATGCACCAGTATTCAAATTAAATGTCTTGGAAAATCCTCTGTTTTCCACGGAGCATTTCAGGTTTAAAAATTCTAGCCAGTGCTCTTGGCTGCCACACACAAGAGAAATATTGCTCGAGATGAACATCAAAGTCTGTCGGAAAGAGGAACCTCCTTCGTCTCCCTTTCTCTCAGCCAACACCAAATTGCTGCGGAAGTCCGTTATGCCGGTGTGGTGTCGAGCGAGTCATGCCCCTCAATTTAAGTACAAAACATTCCTTCACTTTACCGGGGCCACCGACTCTACAGGGCAGGCTCTGAAGACAGGAATGGAGAATCCTGTTACAAGCACGAAGAATGGAGAGCCCACAGCTGAGACATGCTCTCTTGCTGACACTTTATTGGGTCTGTGCATGGCAGCATCAACTCTTTACCTTACGCATTTCGGCGCGCAAGTGCCTTGTTCACAGGTGAGTCCTCTAATGTCCTAGTGGTCTGGTAGTTTGAATAAAACCACTTTACCCAGCATGCACCAGTATTCAAATTAAATGTCTTGGAAAATCCTCTGTATTCCACGGAGCATTTCAGGTTTAAAAATTCATAGCCAGTGCTCTTGGCTGCCACACACAAGAGAAATATTGCTCAAGATGAACATCAAAGTCTGTCGGAAAGAGGAACCTCCATGGTCTCCCTTTCTCTCAGCCAACACCAAATTGCTGTGGAAGTCCGTTATGCCGGTGTGGTGTTGAGCGAGTCATGCCCCTCAATTTAAGTACCTAACATTCCTCCACTTTACCGGGGCCACCGACTCTGCAGGGCAGGCTCTGAAGACAGGAATGGAGAATCCTGTTGCAAACAACACGAAGAATGGAGAGCCCACAGCTAAGACATCCTCTCTTGCTGACACTTTATTGGGTCTGTGCATGGCAGCATCAACTCTTTACCTTACGCGTTTCGGCACGCATGCGCCTTGTTCACAGGTGAGTCCTGTAATGTCCTAGTGGTCTGGTAGTTTGAATAAAACCACTTTACCCAGCATGCACCAGTATTCAAATTAAATGTCTTGGAAAATCCTCTGTATTCCACGGAGCATTTCAGGTTTAAAAATTCATAGCCAGTGCTCTTGGCTGCCACACACAAGAGAAATATTGCTCGAGATGAACATCAAAGTCTGTCGGAAAGAGGAACCTCCTTCGTCTCCCTTTCTCTCAGCCAACACCAAATTGCTGCGGAAGTCCGTTATGCCGGTGTGGTGTCGAGCGAGTCACACCCCTCAATTTAAGTACCAAATATTCCTCCACTTTACCGGGGCCACCGACTCTGCAGGGCAGGCTCTGAAGACAGGAATGGAGAATCCTGTTACAAACAACACGAAGAATGGAGAGCCCACAGCTGAGAAATCCTCTCTTGCTGACACTTTATTGGGTCTGTGCATGGCAGCATCAACTCTTTACCTTACGCGTTTCGGCGCGCATGCGCCTTGTTCACAGGTGAGTCCTGTAATGTCCTAGTGGTCTGGTAGTTTGAATAAAACCACTTTACCCAGCATGCACCAGTATTCAAATTAAATGTCTTGGAAAATCCTCTGTATTCCACGGAGCATTTCAGGTTTAAAAATTCATAGCCAGTGCTCTTGGCTGCCACACACAAGAGAAATATTGCTCGAGATGAACATCAAAGTCTGGCGGAAAGAGGAACCTCCTTCGTCTCCCTTTCTCTCAGCCAACACCAAATTGCTGCGGAAGTCCGTTATGCCGGTGTGGTGTCGAGCGAGTCATGCCCCTCAATTTAAGTACCAAACATTCCTCCACTTTACCGGGGCCACCGACTCTGCAGGGCAGGCTCTGAAGACAGGAATGGAGAATCCTGTTACAAACAACACGAAGAATGGAGAGCCCACAGCTGAGACATCCTCTCTTGCTGACACTTTATTGGGTCTGTGCATGGCAGCATCAACTCTTTACCTTACGCGTTTTGGCGCGCATGCGCCTTGTTCACAGGTGAGTCCTGTAATGTCCTAGTGGTCTGGTAGTTTGAATAAAACCACTTTACCCAGCATGCACCAGTATTCAAATTAAATGTCTTGGAAAATCCTCTGTATTCCACGGAGCATTTCAGGTTTAAAAATTCATAGCCAGTGCTCTTGGCTGCCACACACAAGAGAAATATTGCTCGAGATGAACATCAAAGTCTGTCGGAAAGAGGAACCTCCTTCGTCTCCCTTTCTCTCAGCCAACACCAAATTGCTGCGGAAGTCCGTTATGCCGGTGTGGTGTCGAGCGAGTCATGCCCCTCAATTTAAGTACCAAATATTCCTCCACTTTACCGGGGCCACCGACTCTGCAGGGCAGGCTCTGAAGACAGGAATGGAGAATCCTGTTACAAACAACACGAAGAATGGAGAGCCCACAGCTGAGAAATCCTCTCTTGCTGACACTTTATTGGGTCTGTGCATGGCAGCATCAACTCTTTACCTTACGCGTTTCGGCGCGCATGCGCCTTGTTCACAGGTGAGTCCTGTAATGTCCTAGTGGTCTGGTAGTTTGAATAAAACCACTTTACCCAGCATGCACCAGTATTCAAATTAAATGTCTTGGAAAATCCTCTGTATTCCACGGAGCATTTCAGGTTTAAAAATTCATAGCCAGTGCTCTTGGCTGCCACACACAAGAGAAATATTGCTCAAGATGAACATCAAAGTCTGTCGGAAAGAGGAACCTCCTTCGTCTCCCTTTCTCTCAGCCAAAACCAAATTGCTGCGGAAGTCCGTTATGCCGGTGTGGTGTCGAGCGAGTCATGCCCCTCAATTTAAGTACCAAACATTCCTCCACTTTACCGGGGCCACCGACTCTGCAGGGCAGGCTCTGAAGACAGGAATGGAGAATCCTGTTACAAACACGAAGAATGGAGAGCCCACAGCTGAGACATGCTCTCTTGCTGACACTTTATTGGGTCTGTGCATGGCAGCATCAACTCTTTACCTTACGCATTTCGGCGCGCAAGTGCCTTGTTCACAGGTGAGTCCTGTAATGTCCTAGTGGTCTGGTAGTTTGAATAAAACCACTTTACCCAGCATGCACCAGTATTCAAATTAAATGTCTTGGAAAATCCTCTGTATTCCACGGAGCATTTCAGGTTTAAAAATTCATAGCCAGTGCTCTTGGCTGCCACACACAAGAGAAATATTGCTCGAGATGAACATCAAAGTCTGGCGGAAAGAGGAACCTCCTTCGTCTCCCTTTCTCTCAGCCAACACCAAATTGCTGCGGAAGTCCGTTATGCCGGTGTGGTGTCGAGCGAGTCATGCCCCTCAATTTAAGTACCAAACATTCCTCCACTTTACCGGGGCCACCGACTCTGCAGGGCAGGCTCTGAAGACAGGAATGGAGAATCCTGTTACAAACAAAACGAAGAATGGAGAGCCCACAGCTGAGACATCCTCTCTTGCTGACACTTTATTGGGTCTGTGCATGGCAGCATCAACTCTTTACCTTACGCGTTTCGGCGCGCATGCGCCTTGTTCACAGGTGAGTCCTGTAATATCCTAGTGGTCTGGTAGTTTGAATAAAACCACTTTACCCAGCATGCACCAGTATTCAAATTAAATGTCTTGGAATATATTCTGTATTCCACGGAGCATTTCAGGTTTAAAAATTCATAGCCAGTGCTCTTGGCTGCCACACACAAGAGAAATATTGCTCGAGATGAACATCAAAGTCTGTCGGAAAGAGGAACCTCCTTCGTCTCCCTTTCTCTCAGCCAACACCAAATTGCTGCGGAAGTCCGTTATGCCGGTGTGGTGTCGAGCGAGTCATGCCCCTCAATTTAAGTACCAAACATTCCTCCACTTTACCAGGGCCACCGACTCTGCAGGGCAGGCTCTGAAGACAGGAATGGAGAATCCTGTTACAAACAACACGAAGAATGCAGAGCCCACAGCTGAGACATCCTCTCTTGCTGACACTTTATTGGGTCTGTGCATGGCAGCATCAACTCTTTACCTTACGCGTTTCGGCGCGCATGCGCCTTGTTCACAGGTGAGTCCTGTAATGTCCTAGTGGTCTGGTAGTTTGAATAAAACCACTTTACCCAGCATGCACCAGTATTCAAATTAAATGTCTTGGAAAATCCTCTGTATTCCACGGAGCATTTCAGGTTTAAAAATTCATAGCCAGTGCTCTTGGCTGCCACACACAAGAGGAATATTGCTCGAGATGAACATCAAAGTCTGTCGGAAAGAGGAACCTCCTTCGTCTCCCTTTCTCTCAGCCAAAACCAAATTGCTGCGGAAGTCCGTTATGCCGGTGTGGTGTCGAGCGAGTCATGCCCCTCAATTTAAGTACCAAACATTCCTCCACTTTACCGGGGCCACCGACTCTGCAGGGCAGGCTCTGAAGACAGGAATGGAGAATCCTGTTACAAACACGAAGAATGGAGAGCCCACAGCTGAGACATGCTCTCTTGCTGACACTTTATTGGGTCTGTGCATAGCAGCATCAACTCTTTACCTTACGCGTTTCGGCGCGCATGCGCCTAGTTCACAGGTGAGTCCTGTAATGTCCTAGTGGTCTGGTAGTTTGAATAAAACCACTTTACCCAGCATGCACCAGTATTCAAATTAAATGTCTTGGAAAATATTCTGTATTTCACAGAGCATTTCAGGTTTAAAAATTCATAGCCAGTGCTCTTGGCTGCCACACACAAGAGAAATATTGCTCGAGATGAACATCAAAGTCTGTCGGAAAGAGGAACCTCCTTCGTCTCCCTTTCTCTCAGCCAACACCAAATTGCTGCGGAAGTCCGTTATGCCGGTGTGGTGTTGAGCGAGTCATGCCCCTCAATTTCAGTACCAAATATTCCTCCACTTTACCGGGGCCACCGACTCTGCAGGGCAGGCTCTGAAGACAGGAATGGAGAATCCTGTTGCAAACAACACGAAGAATGGAGAGCCCACAGCTAAGACATCCTCTCCTGCTGACACTTTATTGGGTCTGTGCATGGCAGCATCAACTCTTTACCTTACGCGTTTCGGCGCGCATGCGCCTTGTTCACAGGTGAGTCCTGTAATGTCCTAGTGGTCTGGTAGTTTGAATAAAACCACTTTACCCAGCATGCACCAGTATTCAAATTAAATGTCTTGGAAAATCCTCTGTATTCCACGGAGCATTTCAGGTTAAAAAATTCATAGCCAGTGCTCTTGGCTGCCACACACAAGAGAAATATTGCTCGAGATGAACATCAAAGTCTGTCGGAAAGAGGAACCTCCTTCGTCTCCCTTTCTCTCAGCCAACACCAAATTGCTGCGGAAGTCCGTTATGCCGGTGTGGTGTCGAGCGAGTCATGCCCCTCAATTTAAGTACCAAATATTCCTCCACTTTACCGGGGCCACCGACTCTGCAGGGCAGGCTCTGAAGACAGGAATGGAGAATCCTGTTACAAACAACACGAAGAATGGAGAGCCCACAGCTGAGAAATCCTCGCTTGCTGACACTTTATTGGGTCTGTGCATGGCAGCATCAACTCTTTACCTTACGCGTTTCGGCGCGCATGCGCCTTGTTCACAGGTGAGTCCTGTAATGTCCTAGTGGTCTGGTAGTTTGAATAAAACCACTTTACCCAGCATGCACCAGTATTCAAATTAAATGTCTTGGAAAATCCTCTGTATTCCACGGAGCATTTCAGGTTTAAAAATTCATAGCCAGTGCTCTTGGCTGCCACACACAAGAGAAATATTGCTCGAGATGAACATCAAAGTCTGTCGGAAAGAGGAACCTCCTTCGTCTCCCTTTCTCTCAGCCAAAACCAAATTGCTGCGGAAGTCCGTTATGCCGGTGTGGTGTCGAGCGAGTCATGCCCCTCAATTTAAGTACCAAACATTCCTCCACTTTACCGGGGCCACCGACTCTGCAGGGCAGGCTCTGAAGACAGGAATGGGGAATCCTGTTACAAACACGAAGAATGGAGAGCCCACAGCTGATACATGCTCTCTTGCTGACACTTTATTGGGTCTGTGCATGGCAGCATCAACTCTTTACCTTACGCATTTCGGCGCGCAAGTGCCTTGTTCACAGGTGAGTCCTGTAATGTCCTAGTGGTCTGGTAGTTTGAATAAAACCACTTTACCCAGCATGCACCAGTATTCAAATTAAATGTCTTGGAAAATCCTCTGTATTCCACGGAGCATTTCAGGTTTAAAAATTCATAGCCAGTGCTCTTGGCTGCCACACACAAGAGAAATATTGCTCAAGATGAACATCAAAGTCTGTCGGAAAGAGGAACCTCCATGGTCTCCCTTTCTCTCAGCCAACACCAAATTGCTGTGGAAGTCCGTTATGCCGGTGTGGTGTTGAGCGAGTCATGCCCCTCAATTTAAGTACCTAACATTCCTCCACTTTACCGGGGCCACCGACTCTGCAGGGCAGGCTCTGAAGACAGGAATGGAGAATCCTGTTGCAAACAACACGAAGAATGGAGAGCCCACAGCTAAGACATCCTCTCTTGCTGACACTTTATTGGGTCTGTGCATGGCAGCATCAACTCTTTACCTTACGCGTTTCGGCACGCATGCGCCTTGTTCACAGGTGAGTCCTGTAATGTCCTAGTGGTCTGGTAGTTTGAATAAAACCACTTTACCCAGCATGCACCAGTATTCAAATTAAATGTCTTGGAAAATCCTCTGTATTCCACGGAGCATTTCAGGTTTAAAAATTCATAGCCAGTGCTCTTGGCTGCCACACACAAGAGAAATATTGCTCGAGATGAACATCAAAGTCTGTCGGAAAGAGGAACCTCCTTCGTCTCCCTTTCTCTCAGCCAACACCAAATTGCTGCGGAAGTCCGTTATGCCGGTGTGGTGTCGAGCGAGTCACACCCCTCAATTTAAGTACCAAATATTCCTCCACTTTACCGGGGCCACCGACTCTGCAGGGCAGGCTCTGAAGACAGGAATGGAGAATCCTGTTACAAACAACACGAAGAATGGAGAGCCCACAGCTGAGAAATCCTCTCTTGCTGACACTTTATTGGGTCTGTGCATGGCAGCATCAACTCTTTACCTTACGCGTTTCGGCGCGCATGCGCCTTGTTCACAGGTGAGTCCTGTAATGTCCTAGTGGTCTGGTAGTTTGAATAAAACCACTTTACCCAGCATGCACCAGTATTCAAATTAAATGTCTTGGAAAATCCTCTGTATTCCACGGAGCATTTCAGGTTTAAAAATTCATAGCCAGTGCTCTTGGCTGCCACACACAAGAGAAATATTGCTCGAGATGAACATCAAAGTCTGGCGGAAAGAGGAACCTCCTTCGTCTCCCTTTCTCTCAGCCAACACCAAATTGCTGCGGAAGTCCGTTATGCCGGTGTGGTGTCGAGCGAGTCATGCCCCTCAATTTAAGTACCAAACATTCCTCCACTTTACCGGGGCCACCGACTCTGCAGGGCAGGCTCTGAAGACAGGAATGGAGAATCCTGTTACAAACAACACGAAGAATGGAGAGCCCACAGCTGAGACATCCTCTCTTGCTGACACTTTATTGGGTCTGTGCATGGCAGCATCAACTCTTTACCTTACGCGTTTTGGCGCGCATGCGCCTTGTTCACAGGTGAGTCCTGTAATGTCCTAGTGGTCTGGTAGTTTGAATAAAACCACTTTACCCAGCATGCACCAGTATTCAAATTAAATGTCTTGGAAAATCCTCTGTATTCCACGGAGCATTTCAGGTTTAAAAATTCATAGCCAGTGCTCTTGGCTGCCACACACAAGAGAAATATTGCTCGAGATGAACATCAAAGTCTGTCGGAAAGAGGAACCTCCTTCGTCTCCCTTTCTCTCAGCCAACACCAAATTGCTGCGGAAGTCCGTTATGCCGGTGTGGTGTCGAGCGAGTCATGCCCCTCAATTTAAGTACCAAATATTCCTCCACTTTACCGGGGCCACCGACTCTGCAGGGCAGGCTCTGAAGACAGGAATGGAGAATCCTGTTACAAACAACACGAAGAATGGAGAGCCCACAGCTGAGAAATCCTCTCTTGCTGACACTTTATTGGGTCTGTGCATGGCAGCATCAACTCTTTACCTTACGCGTTTCGGCGCGCATGCGCCTTGTTCACAGGTGAGTCCTGTAATGTCCTAGTGGTCTGGTAGTTTGAATAAAACCACTTTACCCAGCATGCACCAGTATTCAAATTAAATGTCTTGGAAAATCCTCTGTATTCCACGGAGCATTTCAGGTTTAAAAATTCATAGCCAGTGCTCTTGGCTGCCACACACAAGAGAAATATTGCTCAAGATGAACATCAAAGTCTGTCGGAAAGAGGAACCTCCTTCGTCTCCCTTTCTCTCAGCCAAAACCAAATTGCTGCGGAAGTCCGTTATGCCGGTGTGGTGTCGAGCGAGTCATGCCCCTCAATTTAAGTACCAAACATTCCTCCACTTTACCGGGGCCACCGACTCTGCAGGGCAGGCTCTGAAGACAGGAATGGAGAATCCTGTTACAAACACGAAGAATGGAGAGCCCACAGCTGAGACATGCTCTCTTGCTGACACTTTATTGGGTCTGTGCATGGCAGCATCAACTCTTTACCTTACGCATTTCGGCGCGCAAGTGCCTTGTTCACAGGTGAGTCCTGTAATGTCCTAGTGGTCTGGTAGTTTGAATAAAACCACTTTACCCAGCATGCACCAGCATTCAAATTAAATGTCTTGGAAAATCCTCTGTATTCCACGGAGCATTTCAGGTTTAAAAATTCATAGCCAGTGCTCTTGGCTGCCACACACAAGAGAAATATTGCTCGAGATGAACATCAAAGTCTGGCGGAAAGAGGAACCTCCTTCGTCTCCCTTTCTCTCAGCCAACACCAAATTGCTGCGGAAGTCCGTTATGCCGGTGTGGTGTCGAGCGAGTCATGCCCCTCAATTTAAGTACCAAACATTCCTCCACTTTACCGGGGCCACCGACTCTGCAGGGCAGGCTCTGAAGACAGGAATGGAGAATCCTGTTACAAACAAAACGAAGAATGGAGAGCCCACAGCTGAGACATCCTCTCTTGCTGACACTTTATTGGGTCTGTGCATGGCAGCATCAACTCTTTACCTTACGCGTTTCGGCGCGCATGCGCCTTGTTCACAGGTGAGTCCTGTAATATCCTAGTGGTCTGGTAGTTTGAATAAAACCACTTTACCCAGCATGCACCAGTATTCAAATTAAATGTCTTGGAAAATATTTTGTATTCCACGGAGCATTTCAGGTTTAAAAATTCATAGCCAGTGCTCTTGGCTGCCACACACAAGAGAAATATTGCTCGAGATGAACATCAAAGTCTGTCGGAAAGAGGAACCTCCTTCGTCTCCCTTTCTCTCAGCCAACACCAAATTGCTGCGGAAGTCCGTTATGCCGGTGTGGTGTCGAGCGAGTCATGCCCCTCAATTTAAGTACCAAACATTCCTCCACTTTACCAGGGCCACCGACTCTGCAGGGCAGGCTCTGAAGACAGGAATGGAGAATCCTGTTACAAACAACACGAAGAATGCAGAGCCCACAGCTGAGACATCCTCTCTTGCTGACACTTTATTGGGTCTGTGCATGGCAGCATCAACTCTTTACCTTACGCGTTTCGGCGCGCATGCGCCTTGTTCACAGGTGAGTCCTGTAATGTCCTAGTGGTCTGGTAGTTTGAATAAAACCACTTTACCCAGCATGCACCAGTATTCAAATTAAATGTCTTGGAAAATCCTCTGTATTCCACGGAGCATTTCAGGTTTAAAAATTCATAGCCAGTGCTCTTGGCTGCCACACACAAGAGGAATATTGCTCGAGATGAACATCAAAGTCTGTCGGAAAGAGGAACCTCCTTCGTCTCCCTTTCTCTCAGCCAAAACCAAATTGCTGCGGAAGTCCGTTATGCCGGTGTGGTGTCGAGCGAGTCATACCCCTCAATTTAAGTACCAAACATTCCTCCACTTTACCGGGGCCACCGACTCTGCAGGGCAGGCTCTGAAGACAGGAATGGAGAATCCTGTTACAAACACGAAGAATGGAGAGCCCACAGCTGAGACATGCTCTCTTGCTGACACTTTATTGGGTCTGTGCATAGCAGCATCAACTCTTTACCTTACGCGTTTCGGCGCGCATGCGCCTAGTTCACAGGTGAGTCCTGTAATGTCCTAGTGGTCTGGTAGTTTGAATAAAACCACTTTACCCAGCATGCACCAGTATTCAAATTAAATGTCTTGGAAAATATTCTGTATTCCACAGAGCATTTCAGGTTTAAAAATTCATAGCCAGTGCTCTTGGCTGCCACACACAAGAGAAATATTGCTCGAGATGAACATCAAAGTCTGTCGGAAAGAGGAACCTCCTTCGTCTCCCTTTCTCTCAGCCAACACCAAATTGCTGCGGAAGTCCGTTATGCCGGTGTGGTGTTGAGCGAGTCATGCCCCTCAATTTAAGTACCAAATATTCCTCCACTTTACCGGGGCCACCGACTCTGCAGGGCAGGCTCTGAAGACAGGAATGGAGAATCCTGTTGCAAACAACACGAAGAATGGAGAGCCCACAGCTAAGACATCCTCTCTTGCTGACACTTTATTGGGTCTGTGCATGGCAGCATCAACTCTTTACCTTACGCGTTTCGGCGCGCATGCGCCTTGTTCACAGGTGAGTCCTGTAATGTCCTAGTGGTCTGGTAGTTTGAATAAAACCACTTTACCCAGCATGCACCAGTATTCAAATTAAATGTCTTGGAAAATCCTCTGTATTCCACGGAGCATTTCAGGTTAAAAAATTCATAGCCAGTGCTCTTGGCTGCCACACACAAGAGAAATATTGCTCGAGATGAACATCAAAGTCTGTCGGAAAGAGGAACCTCCTTCGTCTCCCTTTCTCTCAGCCAACACCAAATTGCTGCGGAAGTCCATTATGCCGGTGTGGTGTCGAGCGAGTCATGCCCCTCAATTTAAGTACCAAATATTCCTCCACTTTACCGGGGCCACCGACTCTGCAGGGCAGGCTCTGAAGACAGGAATGGAGAATCCTGTTACAAACAACACGAAGAATGGAGAGCCCACAGCTGAGAAATCCTCGCTTGCTGACACTTTATTGGGTCTGTGCATGGCAGCATCAACTCTTTACCTTACGCGTTTCGGCGCGCATGCGCCTTGTTCACAGGTGAGTCCTGTAATGTCCTAGTGGTCTGGTAGTTTGAATAAAACCACTTTACCCAGCATGCACCAGTATTCAAATTAAATGTCTTGGAAAATCCTCTGTATTCCACGGAGCATTTCAGGTTTAAAAATTCATAGCCAGTGCTCTTGGCTGCCACACACAAGAGAAATATTGCTCGAGATGAACATCAAAGTCTGTCGGAAAGAGGAACCTCCTTCGTCTCCCTTTCTCTCAGCCAAAACCAAATTGCTGCGGAAGTCCGTTATGCCGGTGTGGTGTCGAGCGAGTCATGCCCCTCAATTTAAGTACCAAACATTCCTCCACTTTACCGGGGCCACCGACTCTGCAGGGCAGGCTCTGAAGACAGGAATGGGGAATCCTGTTACAAACACGAAGAATGGAGAGCCCACAGCTGATACATGCTCTCTTGCTGACACTTTATTGGGTCTGTGCATGGCAGCATCAACTCTTTACCTTACGCATTTCGGCGCGCAAGTGCCTTGTTCACAGGTGAGTCCTGTAATGTCCTAGTGGTCTGGTAGTTTGAATAAAACCACTTTACCCAGCATGCACCAGTATTCAAATTAAATGTCTTGGAAAATCCTCTGTATTCCACGGAGCATTTCAGGTTTAAAAATTCATAGCCAGTGCTCTTGGCTGCCACACACAAGAGAAATATTCCTCGAGATGAACATCAAAGTCTGGCGGAAAGAGGAACCTCCTTCGTCTCCCTTTCTCTCAGCCAACACCAAATTGCTGCGGAAGTCCGTTATGCCGGTGTGGTGTCGAGCGAGTCATGCCCCTCAATTTAAGTACCAAACATTCCTCCACTTTACCGGGGCCACCGACTCTGCAGGGCAGGCTCTGAAGACAGGAATGGAGAATCCTGTTACAAACAAAACGAAGAATGGAGAGCCCACAGCTGAGCCATCCTCTCTTGCTGACACTTTATTGGGTCTGTGCATGGCAGCATCAACTCTTTACCTTACGCGTTTCGGCGCGCATGCGCCTTGTTCACAGGTGAGTCCTGTAATGTCCAAGTGGTCTGGTAGTTTGAATAAAACCACTTTACCCAGCATGCACCAGTATTCAAATTAAATGTCTTGGAAAATATTCTGTATTCCACGGAGCATTTCAGGTTTAAAAATTCATAGCCAGTGCTCTTGGCTGCCACACACAAGAGAAATATTGCTCGAGATGAACATCAAAGTCTGTCGGAAAGAGGAACCTCCTTCGTCTCCCTTTCTCTCAGCCAACACCAAATTGCTGCGGAAGTCCGTTATGCCGGTGTGGTGTCGAGCGAGTCATGCCCCTCAATTTAAGTACCAAACATTCCTCCACTTTACCAGGGCCACCGACTCTGCAGGGCAGGCTCTGAAGACAGGAATGGAGAATCCTGTTACAAACAACACGAAGAATGCAGAGCCCACAGCTGAGACATCCTCTCTTGCTGACACTTTATTGGGTCTGTGCATGGCAGCATCAACTCTTTACCTTACGCGTTTCGGCGCGCATGCGCCTTGTTCACAGGTGAGTCCTGTAATGTCCTAGTGGTCTGGTAGTTTGAATAAAACCACTTTACCCAGCATGCACCAGTATTCAAATTAAATGTCTTGGAAAATCCTCTGTATTCCACGGAGCATTTCAGGTTTAAAAATTCATAGCCAGTGCTCTTGGCTGCCACACACAAGAGGAATATTGCTCGAGATGAACATCAAAGTCTGTCGGAAAGAGGAACCTCCTTTGTCTCCCTTTCTCTCAGCCAACACCCAATTGCTGCGGAAGTCCGTTATGCCGGTGTGGTGTCGAGCGAGTCATGCCCCTCAATTTAAGTACCAAACATTCCTCCACTTTACCGGGGCCACCGACTCTGCAGGGCAGGCTCTGAAGACAGGAATGGAGAATCCTGTTACAAACAACACAAAGAATGGAGAGCCCACAGCTGAGACATCCTCTCTTGCTGACACTTTATTGAGTCTGTGCATGGCAGCATCAACTCTTTACCTTACGCGTTTCGGCGAGCATGCGCCTTGTTCACAGGTGAGTCCTGTAAAGTCCTAGTGGTCTGGTACTTTGAATAAAACCACTTTACCCAGCATGCACCAGTATTCAAATTAAATGTCTTGGAAAATCCTCTGTATTCCACGGAGCATTTCAGGTTTAAAAATTCATAGCCAGTGCTCTTGGCTGCCAAACACAAGAGAAATATTGCTCGAGATGAACATCAAAGTCTGTCGGAAAGAGGAACCTCCTTCGTCTCCCTTTCTCTCAGCCAAAACCAAATTGCTGCGGAAGTCCGTTATGCCGGTGTGGTGTCGAGCGAGTCATGCCCCTCAATTTAAGTACCAAACATTCCTCCACTTTACCGGGGCCACCGACTCTGCAGGGCAGGCTCTGAAGACAGGAATGGAGAATCCTGTTACAAACACGAAGAATGGAGAGCCCACAGCTGAGACATGCTCTCTTGCTGACACTTTATTGGGTCTGTGCATGGCAGCATCAACTCTTTACCTTACGCATTTCGGCGCGCAAGTGCCTTGTTCACAGGTGAGTCCTGTAATATCCTAGTGGTCTGGTAGTTTGAATAAAACCACTTTACCCAGCATGCACCAGTATTCAAATTAAATGTCTTGGAAAATCCTCTGTATTCCACGGAGCATTTCAGGTTTAAAAATTCATAGCCAGTGCTCTTGGCTGCCACACACAAGAGAAATATTGCTCGAGATGAACATCAAAGTCTGGCGGAAAGAGGAACCTCCTTCGTCTCCCTTTCTCTCAGCCAACACCAAATTGCTGCGGAAGTCGGTTATGCCGGTGTGGTGTCGAGCGAGTCATGCCCCTCAATTTAAGTACCAAACATTCCTCCACTTTACCGGGGCCACCGACTCTGCAGGGCAGGCTCTGAAGACAGGAATGGAGAATCCTGTTACAAACAAAACGAAGAATGGAGAGCCCACAGCTGAGACATCCTCTCTTGCTGACACTTTATTGGGTCTGTGCATGGCAGCATCAACTCTTAACCTTACGCGTTTCGGCGCGCATGCGCCTTGTTCACAGGTGAGTCCTGTAATGTCCTAGTGGTCTGGTAGTTTGAATAAAACCACTTTACCCAGCATGCACCAGTATTCAAATTAAATGTCTTGGAAAATATTCTGTATTCCACTGAGCATTTCAGGTTTAAAAATTCATAGCCAGTGCTCTTGGCTGCCACACACAAGAGAAATATTGCTCGAGATGAACATCAAAGTCTGTCGGAAAGAGGAACCTCCTTCGTCTCCCTTTCTCTCAGCCAACACCAAATTGTTGCGGAAGTCCGTTATGCCGGTGTGGTGTCGAGCGAGTCATGCCCCTCAATTTAAGTACCAAACATTCCTCCACTTTACCAGGGCCACCGACTCTGCAGGGCAGGCTCTGAAGACAGGAATGGAGAATCCTGTTACAAACAACACGAAGAATGCAGAGCCCACAGCTGAGACATCCTCTCTTGCTGACACTTTCTTGGGTCTGTGCATGGCAGCATCAACTCTTTACCTTACGCGTTTCGGCGCGCATGCGCCTTGTTCACAGGTGAGTCCTGTAATGTCCTAGTGGTCTGGTAGTTTGAATAAAACCACTTTACCCAGCATGCACCAGTATTCAAATTAAATGTCTTGGAAAATCCTCTGTATTCCACGGAGCATTTCAGGTTTAAAAATTCATAGCCAGTGCTCTTGGCTGCCACACACAAGAGGAATATTGCTCGAGATGAACATCAAAGTCTGTCGGAAAGAGGAACCTCCTTTGTTTCCCTTTCTCTCAGCCAACACCCAATTGCTGCGGAAGTCCGTTATGCCGGTGTGGTGTCGAGCGAGTCATGCCCCTCAATTTAAGTACCTAACATTCCTCCACTCTACCGGGGCCACCAACTCTGCAGGGCAGGCTCTGAAGACAGGACTGGAGAATCCTGTTACAAACAACACGAAGAATGGAGAGCCCACAGCTGAGACATCCTCTCTTGCTGACACTTTATTGGGTCTGTGCATGGCAGCATCAACTCTTTACCTTACGCGTTTCGGCGCGCATGCGCTTTGTTCACAGGTGAGTCCTGTAATGTCCTAGTGGTCTGGTAGTTTGAATAAAACCACTTTACCCAGCATGCACCAGTATTCAAATTAAATGTCTTGGAAAATCCTCTGTTTTCCACGGAGCATTTCAGGTTTAAAAATTCTAGCCAGTGCTCTTGGCTGCCACACACAAGAGAAATATTGCTCGAGATGAACATCAAAGTCTGTCGGAAAGAGGAACCTCCTTCGTCTCCCTTTCTCTCAGCCAACACCAAATTGCTGCGGAAGTCCGTTATGCCGGTGTGGTGTCGAGCGAGTCATGTCCCTCAATTTAAGTACAAAACATTCCTTCACTTTACCGGGGCCACCGACTCTACAGGGCAGGCTCTGAAGACAGGAATGGAGAATCCTGTTACAAGCACGAAGAATGGAGAGCCCACAGCTGAGACATGCTCTCTTGCTGACACTTTATTGGGTCTGTGCATGGCAGCATTAACTCTTTACCTTACGCGTTTCGGCGCGCATACGCCTTGTTCACAGGTGAGTCCTGTAATTTCCTAGTGGTCTGGTAGTTTGAATAAAACCACTTTACCCAGCATGCACCAGTATTCAAATTAAATGTTTTGGAAAATCCTCTGTATTCCACGGAGCATTTCAGGTTTAAAAATTCATAGCCAGTGCTCTTGGCTGCCACACACAAGAGAAATATTGCTCGAGATGAACATCAAAGTCTGTCGGAAAGAGGAACCTCCTTTGTCTCCCTTTCTCTCAGCCAACACCAAATTGCTGCGGAAGTCCGTTATGCCGGTGTGGTGTCGAGCGAGTCATGCCCCTCAATTTAAGTACCCAACATTCCTCCACTTTACCGGGGCCACCGACTCTGCAGGGCAGGCTCTGAAGACAGGAATGGAGAATCCTGTTACAAACAACACGAAGAATGGAGAGCCCACAGCTGAGACATGCTCTCTTGCTGACACTTTATTGGGTCTGTGCATGGCAGCATCAACTCTTTACCTTACGCATTTCGGCGCGCAAGTGCCTTGTTCACAGGTGAGTCCTCTAATGTCCTAGTGGTCTGGTAGTTTGAATAAAACCACTTTACCCAGCATGCACCAGTATTCAAATTAAATGTCTTGGAAAATCCTCTGTATTCCACGGAGCATTTCAGGTTTAAAAATTCATAGCCAGTGCTCTTGGCTGCCACACACAAGAGAAATATTGCTCAAGATGAACATCAAAGTCTGTCGGAAAGAGGAACCTCCATGGTCTCCCTTTCTCTCAGCCAACACCAAATTGCTGTGGAAGTCCGTTATGCCGGTGTGGTGTTGAGCGAGTCATGCCCCTCAATTTAAGTACCTAACATTCCTCCACTTTACCGGGGCCACCGACTCTGCAGGGCAGGCTCTGAAGACAGGAATGGAGAATCCTGTTGCAAACAACACGAAGAATGGAGAGCCCACAGCTAAGACATCCTCTCTTGCTGACACTTTATTGGGTCTGTGCATGGCAGCATCAACTCTTTACCTTACGCGTTTCGGCACGCATGCGCCTTGTTCACAGGTGAGTCCTGTAATGTCCTAGCGGTCTGGTAGTTTGAATAAAACCACTTTACCCAGCATGCACCAGTATTCAAATTAAATGTCTTGGAAAATCCTCTGTATTCCACGGAGCATTTCAGGTTTAAAAATTCATAGCCAGTGCTCTTGGCTGCCACACACAAGAGAAATATTGCTCGAGATGAACATCAAAGTCTGTCGGAAAGAGGAACCTCCTTCGTCTCCCTTTCTCTCAGCCAACACCAAATTGCTGCGGAAGTCCGTTATGCCGGTGTGGTGTCGAGCGAGTCATGCCCCTCAATTTAAGTACCAAATATTCCTCCACTTTACCGGGGCCACCGACTCTGCAGGGCAGGCTCTGAAGACAGGAATGGAGAATCCTGTTACAAACAACGCGAAGAATAGAGAGCCCACAGCTGAGAAATCCTCTCTTGCTGACACTTTATTGGGTCTGTGCATGGCAGCATCAACTCTTTACCTTACGCGTTTCGGCGCGCATGCGCCTTGTTCACAGGTGAGTCCTGTAATGTCCTAGTGGTCTGGTAGTTTGAATAAAACCACTTTACCCAGCATGCACCAGTATTCAAATTAAATGTCTTGGAAAATCCTCTGTATTCCACGGAGCATTTCAGGTTTAAAAATTCATAGCCAGTGCTCTTGGCTGCCACACACAAGAGAAATATTGCTCGAGATGAACATCAAAGTCTGGCGGAAAGAGGAACCTCCTTCGTCTCCCTTTCTCTCAGCCAACACCAAATTGCTGTGGAAGTCCGTTATGCCGGTGTGGTGTCGAGCGAGTCATGCCCCTCAATTTAAGTACCAAACATTCCTCCACTTTACCGGGGCCACCGACGCTGCAGGGCAGGCTCTGAAGACAGGAATGGAGAATCCTGTTACAAACAACACGAAGAATGGAGAGCCCACAGCTGAGAGATCCTCTCTTGCTGGCACTTTATTGGGTCTGTGCATGGCAGCATCAACTCTTTACCTTACGCGTTTCGGCGCGCATGCGCCTTGTTCACAGGTGAGTCCTGTAATGTCCTAGTGGTCTGGTAGTTTGAATAAAACCACTTTACCCAGCATGCACCAGTATTCAAATTAAATGTCTTGGAAAATCCTCTGTATTCCACGGAGCGTTTCAGGTTTAAAAATTCATAGCCAGTGCTCTTGGCTGCCACACACAAGAGGAATATTGCTCGAGATGAACATCAAAGTCTGTCGGAAAGAGGAACCTCCTTTGTCTCCCTTTCTCTCAGCCAACACCAAATTGCTGCGGAAGTCCGTTATGCCGGTGTGGTGTCGAGCGAGTCATGCCCCTCAATTTAAGTACCAAACATTCCTCCACTTTACCGGGGCCACCGACTCTGCAGGGCAGGCTCTGAAGACAGGAATGGAGAATCCTGTTACAAACAACACGAAGAATGGAGAGCCCACAGCTCAGACATCCTCTCTTGCTGACACTTTATTGGGTCTGTGCATGGCAGCATCAACTCTTCACCTTACGCGTTTCGGAGTGCATGCGCGTTGTTCACAGGTGAGTCCTGTAATGTCCTAGTGGTCTGGTAGTTTGAATAAAACCACTTTACCCAGCATGCACCAGTATTCAAATTAAATGTCTTGGAAAATCCTCTGTTTTCCACGGAGCATTTCAGGTTTAAAAATTCTAGCCAGTGCTCTTGGCTGCCACACACAAGAGAAATATTGCTCGAGATGAACATCAAAGTCTGTCGGAAAGAGGAACCTCCTTCGTCTCCCTTTCTCTCAGCCAACACCAAATTGCTGCGGAAGTCCGTTATGCCGGTGTGGTGTCGAGCGAGTCATGCCCCTCAATTTAAGTACAAAACATTCCTCCACTTTACCGGGGCCACCGACTCTACAGGGCAGGCTCTGAAGACAGGAATGGAGAATCCTGTTACAAGCACGAAGAATGGAGAGCCCACAGCTGAGACATGCTCTCTTGCTGACACTTTATTGGGTCTGTGCATGGCAGCACTAACTCTTTACCTTACGCGTTTCGGCGCGCATACGCCTTGTTCACAGGTGAGTCCTGTAATTTCCTAGTGGTCTGGTAGTTTGAATAAAACCACTTTACCCAGCATGCACCAGTATTCAAATTAAATGTCTTGGAAAATCCTCTGTATTCCACGGAGCATTTCAGGTTTAAAAATTCATAGCCAGTGCTCTTGGCTGCCACACACAAGAGAAATATTGCTCGAGATGAACATCAAAGTCTGTCGGAAAGAGGAACCTCCTTCGTCTCCCTTTCTCTCAGCCAACACCAAATTGCTGCGGAAGTCCGTTATGCCGGTGTGGTGTCGAGCGAGTCATGCCCCTCAATTTAAGTACCCAACATTCCTCCACTTTACCGGGGCCACCGACTCTGCAGGGCAGGCTCTGAAGACAGGAATGGAGAATCCTGTTACAAACAACACGAAGAATGGAGAGCCCACAGCTGAGACATGCTCTCTTGCTGACACTTTATTGGGTCTGTGCATGGCAGCATCAACTCTTTACCTTACGCATTTCGGCGCGCAAGTGCCTTGTTCACAGATGAGTCCTCTAATGTCCTAGTGGTCTGGTAGTTTGAATAAAACCACTTTACCCAGCATGCACCAGTATTCAAATTAAATGTCATGGAAAATCCTCTGTATTCCACGGAGCATTTCAGGTTTAAAAATTCATAGCCAGTGCTCTTGGCTGCCACACACAAGAGAAATATTGCTCGAGATGAACCTCAAAGTCTGTCGGAAAGAGGAACCTCCTTCGTCTCCCTTTCTCTCAGCCAACACCAAATTGCTGCGGAAGTCCGTTATGCCGGTGTGGTGTCGAGCGAGTCATGCCCCTCAATTTAAGTACCAAATATTCCTCCACTTTACCGGGGCCACCGACTCTGCAGGGCAGGCTCTGAAGACAGGAATGGAGAATCCTGTTACAAACAACACGAAGAATGGAGAGCCCACAGCTGAGAAATCCTCTCTTGCTGACACTTTATTGGGTCTGTGCATGGCAGCATCAACTCTTTACCTTACGCGTTTCGGCGCGCATGCGCCTTGTTCACAGGTGAGTCCTGTAATGTCCTAGTAGTCTGGTAGTTTGAATAAAACCACTTTACCCAGCATGCACCAGTATTCAAATTAAATGT
Source organism: Lissotriton vulgaris (assembly GCF_964263255.1). Classification (NCBI taxonomy): domain Eukaryota; kingdom Metazoa; phylum Chordata; class Amphibia; order Caudata; family Salamandridae; genus Lissotriton; species Lissotriton vulgaris. The sequence goes on from NC_141693.1 coordinate 1,237,209,183, forward strand.
CTTGGAAAATCCTCTGTATTCCACGGAGCATTTCAGGTTTAAAAATTCATAGCCAGTGCTCTTGGCTGCCACACACAAGAGAAATATTGCTCGAGATGAACATCAAAGTCTGGCGGAAAGAGGAACCTCCTTCGTCTCCCTTTCTCTCAGCCAACACCAAATTGCTGCGGAAGTCCGTTATGCCAGTGTGGTGTCGAGCGAGTCATGCCCCTCAATTTAAGTACCAAACATTCCTCCACTTTACCGGGGCCACCGACTCTGCAGGGCAGGCTCTGAAGACAGGAATGGAGAATCCTGTTACAAACAACACGAAGAATGGAGAGCCCACAGCTGAGACATCCTCTCTTGCTGACACTTTATTGGGTCTGTGCATGGCAGCATCAACTCTTTACCTTACGCGTTTTGGCGCGCATGCGCCTTGTTCACAGGTGAGTCCTGTAATGTCCTAGTGGTCTGGTAGTTTGAATAAAACCACTTTACCCAGCATGCACCAATATTCAAATTAAATGTCTTGGAAAATCCTCTGTATTCCACGGAGCATTTCAGGTTTAAAAATTCATAGCCAGTGCTCTTGGCTGCCACACACAAGAGAAATATTGCTCGAGATGAACATCAAAGTCTGTCGGAAAGAGGAACCTCCTTCGTCTCTCTTTCTCTCAGCCAACACCAAATTGCTGCGGAAGTCCGTTATGCCGGTGTGGTGTCGAGCGAGTCATGCCCCTCAATTTAAGTACCAAACATTCCTCCACTTTACCAGGGCCACCGACTCTGCAGGGCAGGCTCTGAAGACAGGAATGGAGAATCCTGTTACAAACAACACGAAGAAGGGAGAGCCCACAGCTGAGACATCCTCTCTTGCTGGCACTTTATTGGGTCTGTGCATGGCAGCATCAACTCTTTACCTTACGCGTTTCGGCGCGCATGCGCCTTGTTCACAGGTGAGTCCTGTAATGTCCTAGTGGTCTGGTAGTTTGAATAAAACCACTTTACCCAGCATGCACCAGTATTCAAATTAAATGTCTTGGAAAATCCTCTGTATTCCACGGAGCATTTCAGGTTTAAAAATTCATAGCCAGTGCTCTTGGCTGCCACACACAAGAGGAATATTGCTCGAGATGAACATCAAAGTCTGTCGGAAAGAGGAACCTCCTTTGTCTCCCTTTCTCTCAGCCAACACCAAATTGCTGCGGAAGTCCGTTATGCCGGTGTGGTGTCGAGCGAGTCATGCCCCTCAATTTAAGTACCAAACATTCCTCCACTTTACCGGGGCCACCGACTCTGCAGGGCAGGCTCTGAAGACAGGAATGTAGAATCCTGTTACAAACAACACGAAGAAGGGAGAGCCCACAGCTGAGACATCCTCTCTTGCTGGCACTTTATTGGGTCTGTGCATGGCAGCATCAACTCTTTACCTTACGCGTTTCGGCGCGCATGCGCCTTGTTCACAGGTGAGTCCTGTAATGTCCTAGTGGTCTGGTAGTTTGAATAAAACCACTTTACCCAGCATGCACCAGTATTCAAATTAAATGTCTTGGAAAATCCTCTGTATTCCACGGAGCATTTCAGGTTTAAAAATTCATAGCCAGTGCTCTTGGCTGCCACACACAAGAGGAATATTGCTCGAGATGAACATCAAAGTCTGTCGGAAAGAGGAACCTCCTTTGTCTCCCTTTCTCTCAGCCAACACCAAATTGCTGCGGAAGTCCGTTATGCCGGTGTGGTGTCGAGCGAGTCATGCCCCTCAATTTAAGTACCAAACATTCCTCCACTTTACCGGGGCCACCGACTCTGCAGGGCAGGCTCTGAAGACAGGAATGGAGAATCCTGTTACAAACAACACGAAGTATGGAGAGCCCACAGCTCAGACATCCTCTCTTGCTGACACTTTATTGGGTCTGTGCATGGCAGCATCAACTCTTTACCTTACGCGTTTCGGAGTGCATGCGCGTTGTTCACAGGTGAGTCCTGTAATGTCCTAGTGGTCTGGTAGTTTGAATAAAACCACTTTACCCAGCATGCACCAGTATTCAAATTAAATGTCTTGGAAAATCCTCTGTATTCCACGGAGCATTTCAGGTTTAAAACTTCATAGCCAGTGCTCTTGGCTGCCACACACAAGAGGAATATTGCTCGAGATGAACATCAAAGTCTGTCGGAAAGAGGAACCTCCTTTGTCTCCCTTTCTCTCAGCCAACACCAAATTGCTGCGGAAGTCCGTTATGCCGGTGTGGTGTCGAGCGAGCCATGCCCCTCAATTTAAGTACCAAACATTCCTCCACTTTATCTGGGCCACCGACTCTGCAGGGCAGGCTCTGAAGACAGGAATGGAGAATCCTGTTACAAACAACACGAAGAATGGAGAGCCCACAGCTGAGACATCCTCTCTTGCTGGCACTTTATGGGTCTGTGCATGGCAGCATCAACTCTTTACCTTACGCGTTTCGGCGCGCTTGCGCCTTGTTCACAGGTGAGGCCTGTAATGTCCTAGCCGTCTGGTAGTTTGAATAAAACCACTTTACCCAGCATGCACCAGTATTCTAATTAAATGTCTTGGAAAATCCTCTGTATTCCACGGAGAATTTCAGGTTTAAAAATTCATAGCCAGTGCTCTTGGCTGCCACACACAAGCGAAATATTGCTCGAGATGAACATCAAAGTCTGTCGGAAAGAGGAACCTCCTTCGTCTCCCTTTCTCTCAGCCAACACCAAATTTCTGCGGAAGTCCGTTATGCCGGTGTAGTGTCGAGCGAGTCATGCCCCTCCATTTAAGTACCAAACATTCCTCCACTTTACCGGGGCCACCGACTCTGCAGGGCAGGCTCTGAAGACAGGAATGGAGAATCCTGTTACAAACAACACGAAGAATGGAGAGCCCACAGCTGAGACATCCTCTCTTGCTGGCACTTTATTGGGTCTGTGCATGGCAGCATCAACTCTTTACCTTACGCGTTTCGGCGCGCATGCGCCTTGTTCACAGGTGAGTCCTGTAATGTCCTAGTGGTCTGGTAGTTTGAATAAAACCACTTTACCCAGCATGCACCAGTATTCAAATTAAATGTCTTGGAAAATCCTCTGTATTCCACGGAGCATTTCAGGTTTAAAAATTCATAGCCAGTGCTCTTGGCTGCCACACACAAGAGGAATATTGCTCGAGATGAACATCAAAGTCTGTCGGAAAGAGGAACCTCCTTTGTCTCCCTTTCTCTCAGCCAACACCAAATTGCTGCGGAAGTCCGTTATGCCGGTGTGGTGTCGAGCGAGTCATGCCCCTCAATTTAAGTACCAAACATTCCTCCACTTTACCGGGGCCACCGACTCTGCAGGGCAGGCTCTGAAGACAGGAATGGAGAATCCTGTTACAAACAACACGAAGAATGGAGAGCCCACAGCTCAGACATCCTCTCTTGCTGACACTTTATTGGGTCTGTGCATGGCAGCATCAACTCTTTACCTTACGCGTTTCGGAGTGCATGCGCGTTGTTCACAGGTGAGTCCTGTAATGTCCTAGTGGTCTGGTAGTTTGAATAAAACCACTTTACCCAGCATGCACCAGTATTCAAATTAAATGTCTTGGAAAATCCTCTGTATTCCACGGAGCATTTCAGGTTTAAAAATTCATAGCCAGTGCTCTTGGCTGCCACACACAAGAGGAATATTGCTCGAGATGAACATCAAAGTCTGTCGGAAAGAGGAACCTCCTTTGTCTCCCTTTCTCTCAGCCAACACCAAATTGCTGCGGAAGTCCGTTATGCCGGTGTGGTGTCGAGCGAGCCATGCCCCTCAATTTAAGTACCAAACATTCCTCCACTTTATCGGGGCCACCGACTCTGCAGGGCAGGCTCTGAAGACAGGAATGGAGAATCCTGTTACAAACAACACGAAGAATGGAGAGCCCACAGCTGAGACATCCTCTCTTGCTGGCACTTCATGGGTCTGTGCATGGCAGCATCAACTCTTTACCTTACGCGTTTCGGCGCGCTTGCGCCTTGTTCACAGGTGAGTCCTGTAATGTCCTAGCCGTCTGGTAGTTTGAATAAAACCACTTTACCCAGCATGCACCAGTATTCAAATTAAATGTCTTGGAAAATCCTCTGTATTCCACGGAGAATTTCAGGTTTAAAAATTCATAGCCAGTGCTCTTGGCTGCCACACACAAGCGAAATATTGCTCGAGATGAACATCAAAGTCTGTCGGAAAGAGGAACCTCCTTCGTCTCCCTTTCTCTCAGCCAACACCAAATTTCTGCGGAAGTCCGTTATGCCGGTGTAGTGTCGAGCGAGTCATGCCCCTCCATTTAAGTACCAAACATTCCTCCACTTTACCGGGGCCACCGACTCTGCAGGGCAGGCTCTGAAGACAGGAATGGAGAATCCTGTTACAAACAACACGAATATATAGGGGAGGTGCACCATCTCAAGTAAAGGCAACAGAGAGACTGTGATGGGAAACCATTCCTTGACTGTGCAGCACAGCGATCCAAAAAACAAAGAAACTTTTCCATGCATTCAAAGTCCTACTAAGGAAAAGGCATGCATTTTAAAATGAATTAACGATAAGAGCTCACTTAGGAGAGACTTTTCCTCGTCATGGAACTACTTGTCCTCAGGGGGCGTGGCCGACCGCCCAGCATGGCAGACGCGAGCTAAAGGAGCTCCGTAACACATCCTGACACCTGTGCATTTATCCGGCACAAACAGGCAAAAAATCGCTATAAGCACAGCGCTACAGACAGCGGGGGTGCTGTGGGCTGTGGCGCTACGAGATGCGAGCTGCTGGGAGCCTGCTTTCGCCCTCAGCGAGGGGACGCAGTGTGAAGCTGCGCTGGTGGGATATTGAAGGTGGCGGCGCGCCATGATGGAGAGCCAGAGATGCCGCAGGACAGCCAAGGCACTGCGGACTGAGGAAGAAGGACGCAACCATTCCATACCGGCAGAGAGCGACGGCGGGAGCGAACTGAGGGCTGTGTTGGGTGGCGCCATTGATATCAGAACTGCGCCAGACCTGGGCATACTTAAAATGGCGGCCGACAGACATAGAGATAGGCACTCCCTTGGCGAGGACGGCGAGGAGGCAGAGGGTGAGTTTCTGAGCTGGCTTTCGCCCGTTCCTGGCCATTATGATGTGAAGGGCACAGGCACACAGCGGAATACAGCCCGCACTAGACGCTGGGGGAACCTGAGCTGACCTTGGACTGTGAGGTGATTTGCACACAGGGCAACTCTGAGGCAGGGTATTGATGCTAGCTGGCGCCGCCACTCCGTGTGAGGCAGATGCAAGTGGTAATCAAGGCATTGTGACTGGCTTGGACTAAAATAGAACGGAGGTGACTGGCCGATCCATAAGGGTGACCACACTAAGGCACTACACATCGGGGCAGGGCCCCTGGCCGCAGAATATTCTCATAAATCTCACAAGGGAGCTGTTGGGACGGACTGGCAGACACTGCGCTCTCAGGCATATACTTACAGCTCATTGGATGCTTCCTCTTAGGATATACAAGCTGAGCGAAGATGTGACCTGGGCCTTATCCGCGAGTGGTGTGACAGGGTTGATACTTGAAGGGGGTGAAGACAGATTGTACCTTTCAGAGAAGGGGCCGGTCGCCAGAAATAGCAGTACGTTTTGCGGTGCCTGCAGTGAGGTGAGCCACATACTATAACGCGACCTATCAAGTGCTACTACCCGGTGTCATTGCTGTGGGTTGGCCACCGCTATACTACAGGTGTTGCTGGACAGCAAGAGAAGAGTTGTGCACAGCTTCTAATCCCTCTGGGGATATGGGACACCCGAGGACAAAACAATCTGAGCCCCCATCCCCAGGAGGCCCATCGGTCACAATACCAGAGACACAGATGGGTGGCCAGGACGTGGATGTGGTTCCGTCCACAGAGCCCACCAGCACTGAAGGCAAGCTAGATTTAATATTGTGCGAAATACCTGATTACAGTGGAGCGGGTAATTTTTTCTCACGGGGCGTACCGTCCAGGTAACCAAGTAGGTTTACCGACTGAGGAGCAGAAGCTGCAAGTGATGTAAGCATCGCCCTTGGAACCCGGACGCCCATGGAGCAAAATCTCTCAGAGATTTGAGTTTTTCTTCCAGACCGGGAAGAAGAATTTTTAAATAAGAAACATCATTTTTGTGTTTCCAACTATCACTGACCGAGGGCAGGGCGCACCTTAGCGTGTGCACACCACCCAGGTCTGTTTCTCACTGGTCCTGACGAAAACCCACAATTGTATGATGGTTGAAACATGTAGACCTAATTTTTAATTCACATAGCACACGTCGCTATTTTATTACACTACACGTCTTGAACACCGAAGTCTACCTAATTAGGCATAGGTGTCACATTTCTTTTATAGGGTGTCCAGTCACTCAGAAATAAAGTCTTGAAGTGAGTAGAATTGGCCCCTTTTTAAATCACTTACCACCTTTTTATCACTGCACATATAAAAGAAAAAATTACCCGCTCCACTGTAATCAGGTGTCGAAGCACACCCTGTTGGCACTCGGCCTTCGGGGTGGGACCCCCGATGATAAAGCATGTCACCAACCAGGTTGGTGAGTGAGGGGTCTTCTTAAAGGACATGTTTTGTCCTGTTTATAGGTTGGGCATAAGCTCTTCATGACGCCTTAAGCTTTAGGCACAGAGACTTTCTCTGTTACGCCTACAGGGGGTACTCCTCTCTTTGTTGTGTAATATTGAACAGGGGACCGGGAGTTCCCACCCTACATTCCTGTAAAACACCCTACTCTCTCTTGTTTTCAATAATATACGTATTTTGAGAATGCCAGAAAGAAGTGAGGGGGCCCACCCAACCCAATTTATAGAGCAATGCCTTCGAGAGCAGGTGGCTACATTGGGACAAACGGATCATTTTAGTGTTGAGCGCGTTCACAGAGTCCCACCCAGACCTCTACTCCCGGGAGCACCACCTAGACCAATAATAGCGCAGATTCTGAATTACAAGGACAGAGATACGATCTGGCGAGGAAAAAGGCTACGATAACATTTAAAAACAAAAAAATATCCTATACCCGGATTTTACACTAGCTGTACAACGAGCAAGGGCTACTTTCCAAGATGTAAAAAGGAAACTTCGAATGCACCAAAAAAAATATGCCTTGTTGTTCCCAGCCTGCCTTAAAGTTCTCTATGATCAAAAGGCCCTGTTCTTTGATAGCCCGGAAGAAGCGTCGGATTGGCTGGAAAGAACTCTGTCGCCTCCGGGATCGTAGCACTCCTCACGCTCCCTCCATTGACAGCAGCCAAATACGCAGCAGATGAGAAAAGACAGACATGACAAAGGGAAACCAACTGACATTGGCAAAGGAGGACAACCATCAGAAGAACAGATAACAGACAGCTAAACAGATGCGATCCTGACGGCGGCAGCACTGGCGGCGCATGATGCACGATCCGTGGCGGACACTGTGAACTTGTTGGAGGAGGTGGATGCACACTTGGACTCTGAGTCTAGCATGGCACTGTTCCCCCTTGTCACTCCTCAGACTGTAAATGACTATTTGGGTTGATAAGAATGCTCAGGCCCTGCCGCTGTGGTGCAATGTCAGATGAGTAAATGGTTTTGTATAAGAATTTAGCTGCATATGCTCACTGTGTGATTATTGCTGTAATAGGACTTTACCGATTAGTTTGTGATGTCTCTAAGGATGCTTAACACTTGCAAAATAGGGTGTGAACGGGGGCTCTAAAGTCCCTGAACTTGTGTGTGCTATGTTTCGAGTGGTGGCTGCTACTCCTGGTGCAACTGCACTTAGTTATGGAAAACTATGGAGTTCTTATTGAGTTTTTTCTCTTGATTTGGTTCTCTTTTGTTCCTTGGGAGAACCTAGTATTGGGGAGTTTAATGGGAGTTACCGGCTCGGCTACATTTAAAGCTAGGGATACACAGAATGCAGGGAAATATGTGGTGATCAGTATGTATGTCTGGAAACCTTATGGCGCAACCTATTAGATATACATATACATCCTGGAATGTACGAGATATGGGGTCAATACATACATGACATAGAATACTGGCTCAATTAAATCGTAGGAAAGCACAGATTGTCTTTTTGCAAGAAACACATCTAGTACAGACGGAGGCCACTAAGCTCCTCCAGAAATGGAGAGGACGAATGTCTGACATATTATCAACAGACAGAATATCTACATACAAAAATATCGACACAAAAATATCGACAGCAAAAATATCGGAGTTAAATCTTCATAAAGGTAAGTACAAAAATATCGGAAAAAAAATATCGTAGTACAAAAATATCGAAATTAAATATATCGTTTTTTTTATGTATTAATAATAATGTAAAAATAATTTACAAATACAGATAATTGTACTATTATTACATTAAAACATTAAAACATATTTAAAAATTAATAACTAATACATATACATTTAAAATGAATTAAAAAGTGTACATCTAAATAATATATATACTTACTACACATATTGCAACAGTAGTAAAAGCGTTGGATAGCGTAGGGGTAAATATTACTATTCCTACTCCAGAGGGTGCACCAGTAGGGAAAAGGTTGGATAGCGTAGGGGTAAAAATTACTATTCCTACTCCAGAGGGTGCAACAGTAGGGAAAAGGTTGGATAGCGTAGGGGTAAAAATTACTATTCCCACTCCAGAGGGTGGAACAGTAGGGAAAGCGTTGGATAGCGTAGGGGTAAAAATTACTATTCCCACACCAGAGGGTGCAACAGTAGGGAAAGCGTTGGATAGCGTAGGAGTAAAAATTACTATTCCTACTCCAGAGGGTGCAACTGTAGGGAAAAGGTTGGATAGCGTAGGGGTAAAAATTACTATTCCCACTCCAGAGGGTGCAACAGTAGGGAAAGCGTTGGATAGCGTAGGGGTAAAAATTACTATTCCCACTCCAGAGGGTGCAACAGTAGGGAAAGCGTTGGATAGCATAGGGGTTTAAATTACTATTCCCACTCCAGAGGGTGCAACAGTAGGGAAAGCGTTGGATAGCGTAGGGGTTTAAATTACTATTCCTACTCCAGAGGGTGCAACAGTAGAGAAAAGGTTGGATAGCGTAGGGGTAAAAATTACAATTCCCACACCAGAGGGTGCAACAGTAGGGAAAAGGTTGGATAGTGTAGGGGTAAAAATTACTATTACCACTCCAGAGGGTGCAACAGTAGGGAAAGCGTTGGATAGCGTTGGAATAAAAATTACTAATTAATTTAATTAAATAATAATATCATTTAATTACTCATTAATTATTAATTAACAATTAAAAAAATTACAAATATTAGCCCATTAACTCTAATTATTGTACTTAACTAATTAATATTAATTACCAATTAATTATTAATTACCAATAACAAATAATTCTATTTATTTGCACATTAACTCTAACTAATGTAATTAACTAATTAATATAAATTAATTACCAATTAATTATTAATTAACAATAACAAAAATAAAATATATTAGCACATTAACTCTAATTAATTAAATTAACTGATTATTATTAATTAATTACCAATTAATTATTATTTAAAAATATTTTAAAATATTTATTAGGTAATTAATTATTATTAAATTACTTCCCACCCTATTCCCCTATAAACCCACAACCCGCTCTGATACTAAAACGCAAAATGTAAACAAAATTACTAATTTTCAAACATACATTTAATAACATATTTAACAAACATAGAAACAACATAATAAAATACAAAACACTAAACATAATTTCGATATTATTAAATTTCGATATTACTAACATACATACCATAAAAACGATATTCTGTCTGTCGATATTCTAGACATCGATATTCTATACCATCGAAATTAAAACATCGATATTATTGTATATCGATATTTAAATTTCGATATTTTGTCTCCCTACCGGAGAGGACAGCTATTGTCTATTTCTTATTCAGCATTCACCAGGGGGTTCAAGAACAGTATTCCCTTCAAGTTGCTAGAGCAATGGACAGATGTGCTTGGGCGATATGGTCTGTTACATGGCCTGTTAGATGGACAGCAAATAGTACTGGGGAGTATATATGTCCGTACGCTGACCAAGACACATTTCTAGCAATTCTCAGCACGGCGTTGGTGGGATGGGAAGAATGCCCATGGATAGTGGGTGGTGATTTTAACTCAGTGATGGACCTAGACCTAGACAGATCACACCCTCCCTTACAAGAGGCGGGGTTTAGGAAACAAACAGACGCACTTCAGGCATGGCCAGGAGGATGGGGTATGGGAGATATCTGGAGGGAGAAACACCACACAGACAGGAATTATTCCTTCTATTCCACAACACATAGCCTACACACTCGCATAGATCGGATTTTCTGTTCACAGTGGCTAGTGGGTTCAGTCATGGATACTATGTACCTGAGTAAAACGTATTCAGATAAGAACCCAGTATAGGCCACATTATTATGGGGAAGGTTCCACCGCCAATCCCATCATGGATATTAAACCCATCCCTGTTAGAAGATTCCGTATTCCGCAATGATCTTTCCACGGCCATAACCCAATACTTCACTGAAAACACAAACACAGCAAGCACTCATCAAATTGAATGGGACACATTCAAAACAGTGGTACAGGGAGTGGCAATCAGCACAAAAGTGGGGGTACGTGCGTCACTTATTGACAAACTCACAGAAGTGGCGAATAGGATGGCCAGACTGGAACAGGAAGCGGTAACAAGTAGCACAAGCAAATGTGAATTGCAGGAACTACATATAACACATGCAGAACTACTGGCAGAACTTCTAGTTATAGACTATAGACTATAAACCCAGAAACAACATGTGAGCGCGGGTAGGGCAGGCTCCAAGCTTCCTAGGATTATTAAGGATACACCCCCTGTGTCTGCCATTCTTGAAATAGATACCCCTGAAGGGGTTGTGACGCGCACTCAGCTGGAAATTAATGCCGCCTTCTGGCAGTACTACAAACAACTATATGAGGCCCCGGACAGGGTAGAGGAAATGGACTATGAAGCGCTTTTTGACGGATTGCAGATACCCACACTAAACGATGACCAAACAGCAGACTTGAAAAGTCCAATCACGCATATGGAGATTAAAATAGCAATAAATGCCCTCCTGCGTAATAAGTCTCCAGGCAATGACGAACTGCCTGTTGAATTTTGTGCAATGTACTCTGGATTATTGATTCCCCGACTGTTAGAGCTGTATCAGAAGACACTAGAAGATGGATTCCTCCCTCACACAACTGTGCAGGTGACGGTGATCTCCTTGTTCAAACCGCGTAGGGACAGCAGAGACATGGCGACCTATAGGCCCCTATCTCTCCTTAATATGGATTATAAGATTTTAAGTAAGATATTAGCAACTAGATTATAGCAATATTCACCCAGTTTGATACACACTGATCAGTGTGGATTTGTACCACACAGGGGCACAGCGCTCGACATTCAGAGGATCCACATGGTAATGTCGCAGGTGCCTACGGATGCTGATCCGCGAGGCTGCATCTCTCAGAATTTGCGGGAAACCTTTGATTTGTTACAATGGGAATATATGATGACTGCATTGACTCGATTTAGGATTCCGCCAGAATACATAAAATGGGTAAGATTGTTATACACGAATCCAACGGCAAGGGCCCACACGGGACCCCACATTTCGAGCCAATACCAGGTAGAGAGGTATACTAGACAGGGCTGCCCACTCTCGCCCCTGTTGTTTATTTTAGTGCTAGAACCTCTCTTGCAAAAGCTATGTACAATGGCTAGACACAGGGGGATACGTATCAACGAGGAAGTGCATGTTTTTTCTGCATATGCAGATAGAATAGGATAGGATAGGATAGGATACACATTTATAAAGCGCACAAATGCAACCGCGTCTTGGTGCTAATGTAAGTGGGGGAATATTACATGGATGTCAGACTATACTTGTGAGAACAGCAAAGTTTTTAAATTCTTCCTAAAAGCTTGATGATTCGGCTGCAGTCGCATGGCAGGTGGCAGACTGTTCCACAGCTTAGCTGCACGATGGGAAAATGTTTTTCCACACCATCTCACTCTCCTGATTCCTCTGCCAGAGCTTTTTTCAATGTTCCAAAAATTTCGGGACTTACGATAAATGAGAATAAATCCTACGCCTTCTTTTTTAACGACGTAGCTAGAACTGCACCAATTCAATTCGGCCAATGGAAGTTTCAGACCGCGCCAGTCACCTTTAAATATTTAGGCATTCAAATATACAGAGATGTGGAGGATGTTCTGGATGGTAATTTAACCCACTCTAAAACATCACTCCGGAAGCTGATAAAGTTCTGGACTTCCTTCCCGCTATCGGTGGCCGGGCAGATAGCCGTAGCTAAAATGGTCATGTTACCGAGACTGTTATATTATTTTGTTAATCTGCCCATTCTGATACCACTGCCTACATTTTAACTGCTGGACAGCCTGCTAATTGAATTAATTTGGGGCTCTGGGCGTAGGGCTTACTAAGCTACAACTTCCCACAAAGCAAGGAGATGTGGGAGTCCCTGACATGAGGGCTAAATGCTATGCAGGACAGCTGCAGTGGTTAGCATATTGGATTAAAGGCCGTAACCTGAGAGAAATATCCACGACCACATAGGCATGGGAGTGCAGGGAATTACATGGACTACTGTTACCAGGCAGTAAGGTTTCGTTGACGGCGTCCCCACTATTGCGCCCAGCTCTAAGTTATTAAAAGAGGGCCACGCGCTACACCAAAATCTTGGCGCTGTATGCCCCAAATATACCTCTACTTGGCCTTCCACTTCCGTCGGGATGTGTGATAATTGGACATATAGGGGTGTGGGCAGAGACAGGAGTTTCCATGATAGGCAATTTCTTCCACAATGGCATAATAAGGAATCATGACACCTTTGTGCGGGAGTTGGGAGTGTCAGATAGGTTGTTTGTACTGCATGCACACATTTCCAGATCTGTTAAAAGAGTGTGGGCCCCTAGGGGAGATGAGCCTCACACTCATGTGTTAACACATATGCAATATTTGATGGGTCATGGGGGACACCTGACAAAGTGGTTGTATCGGGATATTTGCACACACACGTCTGTGTCACTACAATCGACTCGAGATAGATGGGACACAGATGTTTGCCGCACACTAACGCATAAAGAATGGGGGTTACTGCAAGAACACCTGTGCAAGATCTCTAGAAACCCGTAGTTCAAATGTATCTAGCTCATGATAGTACACCATGCGTATTTAACCCCCCACAAACTCAGCAAAATGTTTCCAGAGGCATCAGGTGAATGCCACGGCTGCTGCTTCTCAAATGCGGGCTTATTGCACATATTGTGGGACTGCCCAAGACTATTAAACTACTGGTCATCAATGCAGGAAGTGGTTAATAGCGTGGAACCAACAGGGAACATCAGTTCATTGGACTGTTGCAGATTGGGTCTAGGTCCTAAAGGAAAGAAGGTGAGTCCTACGCGCAGATTTGTGAACCTTGCAATGATATTGGCAAAAAGGAATTTAACTATGAGGTTAAAGGCAACCAGACCGCCCAAATTGCTAGACTGGTACAACGAAGTAGTGAGGGCGGAGGGAGCAGAGCTACAAAGAGAAGAGCAGAAGGGGATGAGAAGGATACTAACATCACTTGACTGGAATGCAATAATGTGGGAAATTGTGGCTAAGGACCTTCAGGAACAATAAGGGACTGTACAGCTCGGGACTGTAACTGATTTTAGATGGTGTAGACGCCATACGAGGTATAACACTGTAAACTGGTTTCTGTAATGTTAATATTCCGTGACTGATCCACATGATGTGTATCGCAGCACCTGCAAGGTTGACAAATTATTATCATGCAAACAAATGTTAGTTTGAGTCAGAAGGGAGGGGGTTTAGGTGGGAGGGACCTTCCAATTGTTACGTTTGTATACTATCAAAATGTGCATGATAACGCTTGAAGAACAAAACGATTGTGTTATTGCAAAAATCAATAAAAATAAGTTTTAAAAAAATGGAACTACTTGTCCCAGCATGCCACTAAACTGCACTATCCAAACCCTATTAAGGAAAACAAATTATGAGACATACGGACATAAGCATAAAAGAGAGCCTTTCCTGTGGTAATCTTTGCAAGCCTATGAGGAAGATGCTTTCTACATCGAAACGCGCCAGGCTACAAATATTCTTTTTTGTTTTACAGAGGAGAGTTGAAAATGAAAGCCGGATTGCTGATGAGTGCCCTTCCGAAGCTCCGGGGCATTTGTTTGCACAAAATTATCCACACGGCGGTCCGGACGATGGGAGGTGCACAATCTCAAGTGAAGGGAACAGAGAGGCTGTAATGGGAAACCATTCTTTGACTGTGCAGCGCAGCAATCCGAAAAAAAAGAAACTTTTCTCTGCATTCAAAGTCCTATTAAGGAAAAGACATGCATTTTATTATGAATTACCAACAGGAGCCCACTTAGGGGAGACTTTTGTTCATCATGGAACTACTTGTCCCAGAATGCCACTAAACTGCACTATCAAAAGCCTTAAGGAAAACAAATGATGAGCCATGTGGAAATAAACATAAAAGAGAGCCTTTCCTGTGGTAATTTTTGCAAGCCTATGGGGAAGATGCTTTCTACATCAAAACGTGCCAGGCTACAAATTTTGTTTTTTGTTTTGCAGAGGAGAGTCAAAAATAAAAGCCTGATGGCTGGATTGCTGCAGAGTGCCCTTCCGACGCTCCAGGACATTTGTTTGAACAAAATTATCACAATACAGGCCGGTCGTAGGGAGGTGCACCATCTCAAATAAAGGCAACAGAGAGGCTGTGATGGAAAACCATTCCGTGACTGTGCAGCGCAGCAATCCGAAAAAGAAAGAAACTTTTCTCTGCATTCAAAGTCCTTCTAAGGAAAAGACATGCATTTTAATATGAATTACCGACAGGAGCCCACTCAGGGGAGACTTTTGCTCGTCATGGAACTACTTGTCTCAGAATGTCACTAAACTGCACTATGCAAAGCCTATTAAGGAAAACAAATGATGAGACATGAGGAAATAAACATAAAAGAGAGCCTTTCCTGTGGTAATTTTTGCAAGCCTATGAGTAAGATGCTTTCTGCATTGAAACGCGCCAGGCTACACATTTTCTTTTTTGTTTTGCAGAGGAGAGCCAAAAATGAAAGCCGGATTGCTGGATTGCTGACGAGTGCCCTCCCGAAGCTCCAGGGCATTTTTATGAACAAAATTATTCACATGGTGGTCCGGTCGTGGGGCGGTGCACCATCTCAAGTAAAGGCAACAGAGAGGCTGTGATCAGAAACCATTTTCTGACTGTGCAGCGCAGCAATCCGAAAAACAAAGAAACGTTTCTCTGCATTCAAAGTCCTGTTAAGGAAAAGACATGCATTTTATTATGAATTACCAACAGGAGCCCACTTAGGGGAGACTTTTGCTCATCATGGAACTACTTGTCCCAGCATGCCACTAAACTGCACTATGCGAAGCCTAGAAAGGAAAACAAATGATGAGACATGCGGAAATAAACACATAAGAGAGCATTTCCTGTGGTCAGTTTTGCAAGCCTATGAGTAATATGCTTTCTGCAACAAAACGCAGCAGGCAACAAATTTTGTTTTTTGTTTTGCAGAAGAGACTCAAAAATGAAACCCGGATGGCTTGATTGCTGCAGAGTGCCCTTCCGATGCTCCAGGACATTTGTTTGAACAATATTATCACAATACAGGCCGTTCTTAGTGAAGGACTGGGCTATTTCTAAGGCCCAGCGGTGTCAGGGAACAACACCTGAAACCTTCGTGGGTTACCTGTTCCGGCGTACAAATCACAGAGACACGGGACACTTCCTTCGGCGTCAAAGATCAGCGTTTATTTACTGCAGGGATACAGAAATCGCAAGAAGTACACAATGTGTAGGTTCTGAGAGACTGCTTCGAATTGCAAAAGTGGGTCGCTCCTTTTATACACATTTTCGTCATTGCACAACATGGCGAACAAAAGGTTACAACTCAGTTCCCGCAGTAAACTTCAAAAGGGTTGCTTTCATGGT
This sequence comes from Lissotriton vulgaris, assembly GCF_964263255.1. Taxonomy (NCBI): domain Eukaryota; kingdom Metazoa; phylum Chordata; class Amphibia; order Caudata; family Salamandridae; genus Lissotriton; species Lissotriton vulgaris. The sequence goes on from NC_141693.1 coordinate 1,237,225,233, forward strand.
TTCGGGAGCCCGGAACATAATTACAGTAACATCGCCAGTTCCCAACTGTAAAAGCACGTTATCCCACCATTAGGCACATTCCATTCAGGCTGTAAACGAGCTAAGAGAAGAAACAGAAACAGGTGCAAGGAGGATAAAGACAGACAACAGATTGAAAAAGAGTGTAGGGGGCAATATCGGAAGCATGATTGCAGGATCAAAGGATTCGTGCCTAATGCATGCACGGCTGAAACAATAGACCAACACGGCAAGATGAGCCTCGAGCGGAGCCATCTGCCTTTGCTGTGTCATCACCCTCATCATAAAGACACCCTCAAAGGAACATGTGTCTTCCGCAAGAGCTTGGGAATCCCAGGGTCACGAAGCGGACAGTGTCCGTTCACTGACTACTTGAGGGCAAGAAACAAAATGGATGCCGTATCTAAAATGGAACCCGTGGGTTCAGATGGAGAAACCCACGAATAAGACGAACGCTACAAAGTAGTGTAGCGAAAACGCGTACACCCACTAAACTCGTCATTTGCGGTTCATAGATACCAAACTCGTCCATATTTGAACAAGTCAAAAACGTTGTTACGATTCTCACTGAACCTCAGGCACTCCTTTTGCCCTCATGTAGGCAAGCACTAGTCGATATCAGAATCGATCTCGATATTCATCAGATCGTTCAGATGTTGCTGCAACATTATTCTATCCATCAATGCGTCTTTGGTAACAGATGGCCGTCTTATACACGTTGTAGCACAGAGGCCACATAAGGCAGGACCACACTGCACGCAAAGACAACACGTGAACAGAAACGCCACAACAACTCCTACAATCATCAGAATCTTCCAACCCCAAGTCGACATCAGGCCCCAAAACCATCCAAGTAGCGTCCAATCACCTACGTCCACGTGTATGGACTCGGAGATCTTATGCAACTTCGAGATGGCTTGATATACAGTTGGAGCGTTATCAGGAATGAAAATGCAGCAACTCGAATGGATCACCTTGCACACACCACCTCTATCTGCGAGTACAACGTCTAAAACCATACGGTTCTGCAACGTCATAAGTCTATCCGCCTGAAGCTCTGCTGTCAGATTACCAAGAGCACTTGCAGTTATATTAGCAGTCGACTCTACCACACGAGTCAATTGTCTCAGGTTCCTACTATTGATCATAGGTCCCCAAAACGGCAGGAAACCCTTAAAAAAGTCTCCTGCTTCTTGACCGGCAGTATCCTCTTTGCTAATCACGCCTCTCACAACTCTAGTCTTGTGATAGTCCGAGGCAACTGTGAAAGTCGGTGGCAAAAGATTCGCAATATAACAGGTGCCCGAGAAGTCACGGGGCAACCACGTATATGCACGATCATAACATACAAAGTAGGTACCCTTGGCAGTCAAGAAAACAGGGGAAGAGAGCATTGGTAAAACATACGTTTCAGTACAAGCACTCTTCCCAAGCTGAGCTCTCGGATTTCGACCAAGACCTTTCAAGCAGAAATTACCGAGGTGGGGTACGATCCAGATCGGAGACGAGCTCTTAAGCTGTCTATCACCCACTGATATGCTATACTCAGCCTCACTCAGATCCTTGTATGCTCGCACCTCTTCCTCTGGAATAAGCGATGCATCAAAAATATCCCTATCTAAGTCAGCAATCGCTATCGCCAAAGTCTTGTGGTACGGGCCGGGACCAAGGTCTGCAGAGCGTGGCTCTCGATGGGGGTAGGAATCTAGTGCACTACGGAACATAGTTTGGAATGCTCGAGCTGACCCCTGGGAGCTGTAAGGAAGAACCAAGTACGGAATACCCTTATCCATGGTATGTGGCATTAACCCACACACCCAGCAGTTAGTAGTATTCATCACCAGCTGATGCTGATGTAGGAGCTGGACAAAGGAGTTGTTCATGAATTCCGCACATCTAACCTGTTCATGTTGGGGCAGAAGATGAAAGGAATGTGAAGAAACAGTGGAAACAGAAGTCAGATCAGGTGAGGGAGAAGTAGGTGAAGTAGAAGGCAACAATGACTGGATCCCAAGATACACTCCACCCACCAGTAATATAGAAACAGGCAGGAATAGCAGGAATACCTGAAACAGAAAACATTTTGTTCGGACAACCTTATGCAATTTTGATCTTTGCGCCGACATCCTCTCTACTTCCGACAGCTTAGAGAACTCCATCCTCTAAAAACCGTCCGTAACGTTCTTGACGCACTTCGTTCTGAGTAGCGATTATCAATTCCCAGGAGTTCCCAGGAATCGACAAAAGTAACCGATCTAGTGTCAGGAACCTGCTAAACAGAAGGAAGTACCCGCACGGCCCTACGGTCAACCCGGTTGAAAGGTTTTCTTAAACAAGCGTTTAATTTAATACAATTCTCCCAGCTATACAAAAAGAGGAATACACGTGAGAAAGAACTCAAAAATCAGTAAAAGATGCAATTGTTCATAATGTTCGTAGCAACAGTAAGGGGGTAATATGAATTCAAAAACAAAAAGGGATTTTTTTATTAGTCTTTGTCACGTGAACGAAGAAAGTATCGACTTCTTCCAGGTCGAGTTTGCTCTTCAAATAACTGTTCAGATTGCAAAACAGTGTTCAATCGATCAGATGACAGTTCAGACCTTGAATTCTCCAATGCTGACGATTCAACAGATGTATCTGGCTGCACTGAATTGTTTCCTACAGGTTGAGCATCACTGAACGGCACATAACGTAGAGGGGTCTCGGTCTCCGTTGCGGCAATTCCAGTTCTGAACATTGGATATTCGAGACTATCAAATGCCTTAGGCCTCGGAACTCCCCAAATGTTCGCAGGACGGCCGAACAAAATCTCATATGGGCTAAGCCCTACTCGAGAGTGCACAGTCGCCCTGGTCGACAAGAGAGCTAGAGGCAGGGCATCGGGCCATGACAGACCAGTCGTTGCTTGAATCTTAGCAAGTTTCAGTTTCAGAGTGCCATTGTACGCTTCCACTAAACCTGCTGACTGGGGATGATTGGCGCTATGGAACTTCTGCCGAATTCCAAGGCCCTTACACACACTCTTCATCACACTTCCCACAAACTCACTTCCGTTATCTGACCATACAATTCGTGGCATTCCATACCGAGGAAAGTATTCCTTCAGTAGGACTTTCGCTGTGGACAGGGCAGTATTGTCTTTAAGAGGATAGGCCTCAATCCATCTGGAGAACGCGCAAACCACAACCAAAACATATTTCAGGTTATTGCATCTCTCCATATGGATGAAGTCCAATTGGATAACCTCAAAGGGACATGTAGGAGGAGAAAAATGACCAGGTGGAGTGGGGGTGCCCTTGCCAGGATTATACATCATACATACCATACAATTCTTAACCAATCTCTCAGCACACTTAGCAATACCATCATTCTTCCATACTGGAGACAACAACTTACATATACCTTTCGCACTAATATGTGACAAGCCGTGAGCCATAGTCACAACGGCAAGCACATATGCATCCGGTAGCATCCACCTCTGACATTCCGACAGATCAACCCAACATCCATGCGCGTCTAACTTTCCCGTACTTTCTTTCCACGTAGTCTTTTCAATCTCAGTAGCCTCATTCTGAATCGCTTTCACGCTCTCAACGGTGTCCTCACACATACCAGTCTCCGCCGGCCACCTCACTGAACTCGTAACGTACATTCGGGTTGCAAGATTCTTAGCTGTTTCTTTAGCAATCTCATCCGCAAACGCATTACCCCGACCAACATCATCCATAACCTTTCGGTGCGCGCTGCATTTAATGATTGCCACCTGTTTAGTCAATGTAAGTGCGTCCAAAAGATCATTCACGAGCTGTCCGTGTTGGATCTTTGTACCATGCGATGTCATAAATCCTCTTTCTCTCCACAATCGACCAAAGCTATGTGCAACGCCAAATGCATATTGACTATCAGTAAACACATTCACTCGCTTCCCTTTAGACAAAACGCACGCTCTCGCTAACCCAATCAACTCTGCCGCTTGCGCTGAATTCTGACTCAATCTCGCAGTTTCCACAACCGTACTCAACGTCACCACAGCATACGCAGTCGTCACATCACCATTCGGCAACTTAAAGCATGAACCATCAACATACAGAGTACCATCAGGATCTGCCAATGGAGTGTTTTTTAGGTCAACACGACCCTTCGTTTCTTCTTCAGTTCTTAAATAACAATCATGTGGTGGTACGTCATCTGATTCCATATTAGTCGGCAACAATGTCGCCGGATTCAGCACATTACAACGCTTGATCTGTATATGACTTGCCAAAAGCGTCAACTCATAACCAGACAACCTTGCGCTCGTCAAGTGTTGAGTTTTTGTTCGATTCAAGAGAGTGTCAACTGCATGCGGGACCATCACTGTAAGCATATTATCCATGACCAGACCTGCAGATTGCCGGATAGACACCGCAGCTGCCGCTGTCGCTCTCAGACTACTTTGCAATGCTCTAGCCACTGGGTCCAAGGTCAAGGAAAAATATACACATGGATGCTGTTTACCGCCAAATTGTTGCGTCAAGACACTCAACGCACAACCTTCCCTCTCGTGAACGTATAGTGTAAACGGTTTACTGTAATCAGGGGTACCTAACACAGGAGCCGAACACAACGCATCACGCAATTCAGAAAAACTTTTCTGACACTCTTCAGTCTATGGCAAAGGAGTCGGAACATCCTTGCACGTGAGAGCTAACAATGGCTTCGCTAGCAAGGAAAAATTTGGAATCTATTGCCTGCAGTATGACGGGATACCTAGAAAGGCACGCACATCTCTATGAGTTGTTGGCACAGTCATTCGAGCAATCGCTACAATTCTTTCTGGGGTCAACCTTCTTCCCTCCTTTGACAATAAGTGACTGAGATAGGTTACTTCTTGACAACAATACTGTAGCTTAGAAGGTGACACCTTGTAATGTAAGTCACATAGATGCTGTAACAGTGATACTGTAGCAGTTTTGCAAATCTGCTTAGTGTCAGCAGCCACTAACAGATCATCGACATGCTGAACCAAGGCCGCACCAGCTGGTAACACAAACGCGTCAAGTTGACTCTTAAGAGCTTGGCTGTAGATCGATGGACTCTCACAGTAGCCCTGAGGAGCGCGTTTAAACCTAAAACTGCGACCACCTAATGAGAAGCCTAATAGATCTCTGCTTTCCTCAGCAATCGGAATGCTAAAGAAAGCATTCTTCAGATCGATTACTGAGAACCAAGAGGCAGAGGCTGGAATCAGAGTCAGCAAAGCTGTAATGTCAGGCACCACAGGAAATTGTGGAATCACAATTTTATTTACCTCTCTCAAATCAATAACAAAACGGTACACAGGGGGTTTGGATGGATCAGTTCGTTTCAAAATAGGTAACACAGGACTATTACACACATTTCCCCGAGTTTCCTCAATAACATCCTTCTTGATCAAGTCATAAATGATCGCTAATAGCGCTCGTTCACCATCAAGAGAGATACGATACTGGGGGATACGTGGTAATCGCACGTTCGATTTCAATTGGACGACATAAGGTGATATGTCCAGCAGGCCCACATCATTGGGACCTGTTGCCCACAAAGACTCAGGAAGAGAACTCAATTCCGGTGGGAACTTATCAGTTGTCAAGTACATAGGAGAGATCACTCTCTGACCCAATGTAAGCTCCACTCCCGTAGGAGAGCAATACAGAGTCGCATACAACCGTTTCAACAAATCCAGGCCCAAAAGATTCTCACCACAACCAGTAGTTAAAATCAAAGGAGCTTCAAGCTCACGCGGCCCAATTGTGAGGGGCAAAGGGCTAGAAACTGGATTGCTAACCGGGGCACCAGGGAATCCAACGGAAACATTCGTTAAGCCAGACAAAGGTGGGCCAGGGAGTTTCGAATGCATGATGGAACTTTTCGCTGCACCGGTGTCCAACAGAAAAGGCTCAACTACGCCCGATGTGGCAACTGCGACGTAAGGCCCTCTCTGATCAACCGGAACTGATACTACTCCCTCTCTTTGTCTTTGGCTGTCCTAGTAATTACCGCCAGCATCAACATCATGCTCGACGTAATAGTCGTCCACATGATACTGTGCAGATCTACCGGACGATGAATCGCGCTGATCAAAGCAATTGTTTTAGTCCGATGAAGTAGTAGAACGCTCATTCTGATTTTGAGAGACACCACGACCTCTACCACGAGACGCCTGTTGAGGACCACTACGACCTCCCCGAGCCGAAACGCCATTATTTCGGTCACGTAAAACCGGACAATTAAACTTCAAATGGCCCCCACCCCTACAATATGCGCATTGATTATACCCAAGCATAGATCTGGGTGTAGAAGAATCAGAACGTGACTGCGTCCTAGAAGACTGCGACTGTGATTGATTTTGCTGTTGCGAGTCATTTTGATTCGAACGCGGAGGATACGCTTGTTGCAACAAAACCTTGGTTTTAAGCTCCTTCGTTTTCTTATCTGCACGATCACTTTCTTACTTTTCTCTATTTTCATAATATTGAGCCGAGCTAATATTTGAGCAGTGGTAGAAACAGCCCACGAACTTTCGGAATTTTTCAATTTGTTGCTTAGTTCAGGCAACAAATTCGACACAAATTTGTCAACAAACAGTCGCTGACCTCCCTCAGTGCTCATATCCTGACCACTGTGATCGATAAATGCCTCCTCAAATCTAGTAAAGAAATCGGAGACACTCTCGTCTTTCTTTTGCTTGCACGCAGACAGTTTATCCCAGTTAACTCTCATCGCTGGCATAAGTGTCTTCATAAGTGTAATGATCCTTTGAGGCAGATCCGTAATGATCTTGAGGTAATTGCAATTTTTATGGTCAAGTGTCCCCTAACGTGTACCCCAACGTCTCCATGTACGTGCTTAAAGTACATGTAATTTCCCTCCATGACCGAATATGAAGACACAAATACATTTGCGTCCAACGTTAACATGTCCTCTTTCAGATCCACCATGAATGGATCGATAATTCAGTTCCTAACCATACCGTGCCAACGTCTTTACATGGTACACTTTTACGTTTTTCCTGGCCCTGCCGAGCTAGGCCCTGATTTCTGTCCCCGAGCCCTTTCTGCCTTCTGCCTCTGAAAGCTGCAGCATGGACACGTATCCCTGACCTCTGCCTTACTTCCTGCCAAGCGAAGCGGTGCCTGGCTCAACCTGGCCTGCCTGCCAAAACCGTATTTTGCCTTCAAGTTATCTGTTCAGCCTCCTCGAAAATACATTCCTGTCTAGTGATTTAGGTAAACACCTCCCCGGCTGCAGAGCAAAGAGCAAGCCTTCCTGCCCCCATGCAAGTAATTTACAGTTCCCGTTGCCATAGTAGGCCCATGGCCCTGCACGTAGACACGTAGACACATATGCACGCACTAGCATTCAGTATAGAATAACCTCTGCCCGAGAGACCTTTTACTCCAGATAATACATCCTCCAAACATAAGATACCAGATATGTTATAGGTCCAGGTCGTTCTGACATCCCAGACTTCTGTCTCCTCTACTAGTGTTAAAGTTCTCCCCAGTTACCACATCTATGTCACGTCGTGCTAGCTGCGCGCGCATCCACACTTTCTGCTGATTCTGCAACTTTCACTATGCACCCACCCACATGTGACGATTCCTATGACGTTCCTCTGACATGTACAGTGCACGCCTTCGTGTACGCCTATTTTCACGCCTCCTATTACGCACATGTGTTCTTATCTCACTCTTTTTCACCTGTTACGCCTACTGTATTGGATTCAATTATGTTACTTTACTATATATAATGTGTAATGTTAATAAAACGTTGACTTTCCCTTCCCGAACCCTAGTGGTGACAGAACATGATCTCCAACCTCGAGGTTTTTCTAATAAACCCCGTAAAACTCAGATACCACGGACTCTGCCTCTCATTTTTATGAGCTGTCTTGTAATGATAATTATACGGAAAAAACTAACCAGGTAATTTTATTAGCCCCACCAACTTGTCGTCCGTCGGCCGCCGCAAGAGCAGCCCAATCACCACCTAACTCAGCTACGTGATTCTCTTGACGGATTTTTGCCCAAATTGGTTGAGGTACTACGTTACCGAACAACATATCAATATCGGCAAGGTTCATAATAGTAGCATCCACTAATTGGGATAACTCCTTATAATAACCTGCCGGATTTTTCTGGGGGTCAGGTAAAGATTGTTTCACCTGCAAAACTTCTGATCGTTTCCATGGGAGGTGTATCCAAACTCTCTGGAAGTGTGGCAAAATTGCAGGGTTAGCAGCAGCATCACCTGGCATCCAAACGGGGGGAACTTCTCGCATGGGATATTGACCAGGTTGTGCTTCCCAATCTTCAGTGTCGTCATCAAACAATACTCGAGGATGCACTGTAGATCGAAAAGCTAATAGACGCTCTAAAGCACGTCGAACATTACCACCCACAATCATACCGTTCGAAAACTGATTCTGGAGTTCAGTCATTTCGGGCGGTACATTGTCTACCTCATCATTATCCCACTCCTCTCTTAAGGATTTACACATTTCCTCAAACACGAATCTTTGTGTGGGCTCATTAAACTGAGAGAATGTGTCGAAAACTATGCGCGGGGTGTACTTAGCAGGATGCCTTATCCATTTACGCGTCATTTTCACTAACGTCTCACTCTCCCTACCACCAGGAATTTGACTTCGTCTCTGAGAGACATCAGAAACATCGGACCCAAGTATCGGTCCGAACAGCGGAGAGTAAAGATTAGCCACAGCATTAGGTATGCGACTACGGACAGAAGGAGAAGAGGAGTGAAGTACAGGGGCAACAACATGAGGACTGAAAGTAGGAGCAGTAGGAGTAGCCAAGATTGCAGAAGTAGCAGGAACAATAGACTGAGAAGGTATAGGCAGTGGAGCAGTAGGAAGAAGGGCAGGTAAGGGAGCAGGGACAACTTGAGGAACAAGAGGATTCGGAAGGACAGGACCAACGGCAGGCTGACCAGCAGCTGCCGGAACAACAGGTTGAGGGACAGGAGGAACTACAGGGGCTGTAGTATCCTGGGCATATGGAGGTGGTGATTTTAGTAGATAGGACATCAAAGGGTCCTCTACCGCTTCTTCTCCCTTCTTATCAGAACTCGACGGTAAAACCGGATAACATTTATCCACCGCCATATGATGCAGTCTGCAAAAACTTCCTTTTCCTTCTCGTCTTTATCTCCCTGATACTGTTCTGCATTTCGCATCACCGCAATGATACCTTCTCTCTTATTTTTCTTAATCTGCTTGATTTCTTTCTGCTTGGCCTCTTTGCGCCATAACCGAAAGGAATCAAACATGGCCGGCCTAGCTTTCTTTTTAAACAATTTGACTTCAAGATTATCTAAAATTGCAGTTTCGAAACTACCATGGGGTGGCCAACTAAGGACACCATCATCTTTAGTGTAACGGATCCAATATTCATTATATACAATAGGGCCTACTCCGTGGTGACTATAGAGCTCATAAAATGGAGTTCCGACTGGAGGTATCGGACATGAGTCCTCCAATCGGGAATCCGTACCGCAACATTTAAGGAAACCAAACAAAGTACTACGGCCAGGCATCGTGCACACTAACCGAGTTTACAAACTTCAAGGGTTATCGAATTACGATGTCCTCGCAAAAATGCAAGACCCTCGGTTTTTGACAATTGCAATCGTCAAATAAAACCCAACAACTAAGAACCAACAACTAAGAACCACAAATGCAATGGAACCATGCAAATAACCAAGTTTCAACAACAACAACCAAGGCTTCTGGGAGCGACCCACAAATACTTAACTGAGAGATCAAATGGCGTCACCAGGAAGGCCCGTCTATCATCTCGCCGCACAAAGGACTACGCCAGGCGCCAAAACAGGTCGACAGTCAGGGCATCAGTCCGTCGCAGCCGTCAGGAGGCGGGAATCTTCACGGGAAAAGTCTTCGGACCACTTATTTCGACAACAGGATCGATGAAGCGGGGTGCACCTTCCCTCGGAGATTTCACACGAAGTTCCTCATGATCGTCAGGCTTTGGACCGGTACCGCTGATGTCGCCCTACGTTGGGCGCCAACTGAAGGACTGGGCTATTTCTAAGGCCCAGCGGTGCCAGGGAACAACACCTGAAACCTTCGTGGGTTACCTGTTCCGGCGTACAAATCACAGAGATATGGGACACTTCCTTCGGCGTCAAAGATCAGCGTTTATTTACTGCAGGGATACAGAAATCGCAAGAAGTACACAATGTGTAGGTTCTGAGAGACTGCTTCGAATTGCAAAAGTGGGTCGCTCCTTTTATACACATTTTCGTCATTGCACAACATGGCGAACAAAATGTTACAACTCAGTTCCCGCAGTAAACTTCAAAAGGGTTGCTTTCATGGTTTCGGGAGCCCGGAACATAATTACAGTAACATCGCCAGTTCCCAACTGTAAAAGCACGTTATCCCACCATTAGGCACATTCCATTCAGGCTGTAAACGAGCTAAGAGAAGAAACAGAAACAGGTGCAAGGAGGATAAAGACAGACAACAGATTGAAAAAGAGTGTAGGGGGCAATATCGGAAGCATGATTGCAGGATCAAAGGATTCGTGCCTAATGCATGCACGGCTGAAACAATAGACCAACACGGCAAGATGAGCCTCGAGCGGAGCCATCTGCCTTTGCTGTGTCATAACCCTCGTCATAAAGACACCCTCAAAGGAACATGTGTCTTCCGCAAGAGCTTGGGAATCCCAGGGTCACGAAGCGGACAGTGTCCGTTCGCTGACTACTTGAGGGCAAGAAACAAAATGGATGCCGTATCTAAAATGGAACCCGTGGGTTCAGATGGAGAAACCCACGAATAAGACGAACGGTACAAAGTAGTGTAGCGAAAACGCGTACACCCACTAAACTCGTCATTTGCGGTTCATAGATACCAAACTCGTCCATATTTGAACAAGTCAAAAACGTTGTTACGATTCTCACAGAACCTCAGTAGGGAGGTGCACCATCTCAAGTAAAGGCAACAGAGAGGCTGTGATGGGAAACCATTCCGTGACTGTGCAGCGCAGCGATCCGAAAAACAAAGAAACTTTTCTCTGCATTCAAAGTCCTTCTAAGGAAAAGACATGCATTTTAATATGAATTACCAACAGGAGCCCACTCAGGGGAGACTTTTGCTCGTCATGGAACTACTTGTCCCAGCATGCCACTAAACTGCACTAAGTATGGGCGGAAAATCCGTTACGCTCTCGCGGATTTTGCGGATTTTCGGTAAATTCGCAATCCGAGAGATTTGCGAATTTCCCGCAAAATCCGCAAATTCGCACGCAGCGGATTTTTTTTGCGGCGCGCGGCGTTGGTGATACAATGTTTGCGGCGCGCGGTGTTTATCATCGTTTGCCGAGTTGTTTTTCTCTATATTTTGCGAGTGCTGTGCCATTTTGGATCTTGCTGTGTGATCCCGCGGGAATTTGGCGAGCGCGATTACGTCATCGCGGCTTGCCAACTTGCACAGCAAGAGTTTGTCAATGCGAGTACGGCGAGATCACGTCTCGCGGTACTTCGCAATTGCGAGATTTGAGATGCGGCGAGCAGCAACAATCTCACACAAGCGAAAATATAAAATTTGCAATTCTGCACAAGAAATCCACCAGCAAGCAGCATAAACCTTCTTGAAATACTGATTTTTATCTGAATAACTCCTTAGGTTGACATTTGCCTGCACTGTTTTAGCGAGGAGTCCATTTTGGGGAGGGGGGGAGGGGGGTGGGAGGAAGGAAGTGCTCCACAGTCTTCAACTTCCTGTTCCTGTCCAGCAGGCTCCTCCCAGTGCTTTGTCCATCTCCTGGTCACTTTTCATTTGGATCTGGAGCTGGAAGGATTACTTTTTGTTGATGCTGCTGGATATTTGGATTTGAGGCCTTTTTGACTTTCTTTGGATCACTGTTGGATTAGAAATTTTACAAGTGAGTTTGTTTGGGGCATTACAGTTGCTGCAACTAAAATTTTGGAATTTTCGATTTTTGGGCTGTTTTGGGGCCTTTTGCCCAGGGGTACTCAGTGGTGGGTGGACTGAGTCTTTCTGTGGGTTGTCTTGAACTTAAACATCATGGAGGGTATGGATGGATTGGGATTGTGCTGATTTTTCAGTGATTTTCGTCTTTTGGGGCTGAACTTGTGGCCTTTTCACCAGGGGTATTTGAGTCTAGCATGGGCCTAGTCTTTCTGTGGGGTGTCTTGAACTTAAACATCATGGAGGGCATGGATGGAATGGGATTGTGCTGATTTTTCAGTGATTTTCGTTTTTTGGGGGCTGTACTTGTGGCCTTTTCACCAGGGGTATTTGAGTCTAGCATGGGCCTAGTCTTTCTGTGGGGTGTCTTGAACTTAAACATCATGGAGGGCATGGATGGAATGGGATTGTGCTGATTTTTCAGTGATTTTCGTTTTTTGGGGCTGTACTTGTGGCCTTTTCACCAGGGGTATTTGAGTCTAGCATGGGCCTAGTCTTTCTGTGGGCTGTCTTGAACTTAAATATCATGGAGGGCATGGATGGAATGGGATTGTGCTGATTTTGCAGTGTTTTTCGATTTTTGGGGGTGTTCATGGGGAGGGACAGGCCATGTGGCTGGGGGCCATTTTGAGTGCTGCTACAGGCCAGGGGCCATGTGCTGGGAGGCAAGTGGCCATTTTGAATGCAGGCATTGTTGTTAGGCCTGCAACCATTTTGCCTACTTTTCAACCTTTATGCCCAGGGGTAGTGAGTCTTGCATGGGCCTAGTCTTTCTGTGGGTTGTCTTGAATTTAAACATCATGGAGGGCATGGATGGATTGGGATTGTGCTGATTTTTCAGTGATTTTCGTTTTTTGGGGCTGTACTTGTGGCCTTTTCACCCGGGGTATTTGAGTCTAGCATGGGCCTAGTCTTTCTGTGGGGTGTCTTGAACTTAAACATCATGGAGGACATGAATGGAATGGGATTGGGCTGATTTTTCAGTGATTTTCGTTTTTGGGGGCTGTACTTGTGGCCTTTTCACCAGGGGTATTTGAGTCTAGCATGGGCCTAGTCTTTCTGTGGGCTGTCTTGAACTTAAACATCATGGAGGGCATGGATGGAATGGGATTGTGCTGATTTTTCAGTGATTTTCGTTTTTTGGGGCTGTACTTGTGGCCTTTTCACCAGGGGTATTTGAGTCTAGCATGGGCCTAGTCTTTCTGTGGGGTGTCTTGAACTTAAACATCATGGAAGGCATGGATGGAATGGGATTGTGCTGATTTTTCAGTGATTTTCGCTTTTTGGGGCTGTACTTGTGGCCTTTTCACCAGGGGTATTTGAGTCTAGCATGGGCCTAGTCTTTTCTGTGGGGTGTCTTGAACTTAAACATCATGGAGGGCATGGATGGAATGGGATTGTGCTGATTTTGCAGTGTTTTTCGATTTTTGGGGGTGTTCATGGGGAGGGACAGGACATGTGGCTGGCCTTTTCACCAGGGGTATTTGAGTGCTGCTACAGGCCCTGGCCATGTGCTGGGAGGCAAGTGGCCATTTTGAATGCAGGCTTTGTTGTTAGGCCTGCAACCATTTTGCCTACTTTTCAACCTTTATGCCCAGGGGTAGTGAGTCTTGCATGGGACTAGTCTTTCTGTGGGTTGTCTTGAATTTAAACATCATGGAGGGCATGGATGGATTGGGATTGTGCTGATTTTTCAGTGATTTTCGTTTTTTGGGGCTGTACTTGTGGCCTTTTCACCAGGGATATTTGAGTCTAGCATGGGCCTAGTCTTTCTGTGGGGTGTCTTGAACTTAAACATCATGGAGGGCATGGATGGAATGGGATTGTGCTGATTTTTCAGTGATTTTCGTTTTTTGGGGCTGTACTTGTGGCCTTTTCACCAGGGGTATTTGAGTCTAGCATGGGCCTAGTCTTTCTGTGGGCTGTCTTGAACTTAAACATCATGGAGGGCATGGATGGAATGGGATTGTGCTGATTTTGCAGTGTTTTTCGATTTTTGGGGGTGTTCATGCGGAGGGACAGGCCATGTGGCTGGGGGCCATTTTGAGTGCTGCTACAGGCCAGGGGCCATGTGCTGGGAGGCAAGTGGCCATTTTGAATGCAGGCATTGTTGTTAGGACTGCAACTATTTTGCCTACTTTTCAACCTTTATGCCCAGGGGTAGTGAGTCTTGCGTGGGCCTAGTCTTTCTGTGGGTTGTCTTGAATTTAAACATCATGGAGGGCATGGATGGATTGGGATTGTGCTGATTTTTCAGTGATTTTCGTTTTTTGGGGCTGCACTTGTGGCCTTTTCACCAGGGGTATTTGAGTCTAGCATGGGCCTAGTCTTTCTGTGGGGTTTCTTGAACTTAAACATCATGGAGGGCATGGATGGAATGGGATTGTGCTGATTTTTCAGTGATTTTCGTTTTTTGGGGCTGTACTTGTGGCCTTTTCACCAGGGGTATTTGAGTCTAGCATGGGCCTAGTCTTTCTGTGGGCTGTCTTGAACTTAAACATCATGGAGGGCATGGATGGAATGGGATTGTGCTGATTGTTTAGTGATTTTCGTTTTTTGGGGCTGTACTTGTGACCTTTTCACCAGGGGTATTTGAGTCTAGCATGGGCCTAGTCTTTCTGTGGGGTGTCTTGAACTTAAACATCATGGAGGGCATGGATGGAATGGGATTGTGCTGATTTTTCAGTGATTTTTGTTTTTTGGGGCTGTACTTGTGGCCTTTTCACCAGGGGTATTTGAGTCTAGCATGGGCCTAGTCTTTCTGTGGGGTGTCTTGAACTTAAACATCATGGAGGGCATGGATGGAATGGGATTGTGCTGATTTTGCAGTGTTTTTCGATTTTTGGGGGTGTTCATATGGAAGGGACAGGCCATTTGGCTGGGAGCCATTTTGAGTGCTGCTACAGACCCTGGCCATGTGCTGGGAAGCAAGTGGCCATTTTGAATGCAGGCATTGTTGTTAGGCCTGCAACCATTTTGCCTACTTTTCAACCTTTATGCCCGGGTAGTGAGTCTTGCATGGGCCTAGTCTTTCTGTGGGTTGTCTTGAATTTAAACATCATGGAGGGCATGGATGGATTGGGATTGTGCTGATTTTTCAGTGATTTTCGTTTTTTGGGGCTGTACTTGTGGCCTTTTCACCAGGGGTATTTGAGTCTAGCATGGGCCTAGTCTTTCTGTGGGGTGTCTTGAACTTAAACATCATGGAGGGCATGGATGGAATGGGATTGTGCTGATTTTTCAGTGATTTTCGTTTTTTGGGGCTGTACTTGTGGCCTTTTCACCAGGGGTATTTGAGTCTAGCATTGTCCTAGTCTTTCTGTGGGGTGTCTTGAACTTAAACATCATGGAGGGCATGGATGGAATGGGATTGTGCTGATTTTGCAGTGTTTTTAGATTTTTGGGGGTGTTCATGGGGAGGGACAGGCCATGTGGCTGGGGGCCATTTTGAGTGCTGCTACAGGCCCTGGCCATGTGCTGGGAGGCAAGTGGCCATTTTGAATGCAGGCTTTGTTGTTAGGCCTGCAACCATTTTGCCTACTTTTCAACCTTTATGCCCAGGGGTAGTGAGTCTTGCATGGGCCTAGTCTTTCTGTGGGTTGTCTTGAATTTAAACATCATGGAGGGCATGGATGGATTGGGATTGTGCTGATTTTTCAGTGATTTTCGTTTTTTGGGGCTGTACTTGTGGCCTTTTCACCAGGGGTATTTGAGTCTAGCATGGGCCTAGTCTTTCTGTGGGGTGTCTTGAACTTAAACATCATGGAGGGCATGGATGGAATGGGATTGTGCTGATTTTTCAGTGATTTTCGTTTTTTGGGGCTGTACTTGTGGCCTTTTCACCAGGGGTATTTGAGTCTAGCATGGGCCTAGTCTTTCTGTGGGCTGTCTTGAACTTAAACATCATGGAGGGCATGGATGGAACGGGATTGTGCTGATTTTGCAGTGTTTTTCGATTTTTGGGGGTGTTCATGGGGAGGGACAGGCCATGTGGCTGGGGGCCATTTTGAGTGCTGCTACAGGCCCTGGCCATGTGCTGGGAGGCAAGTGGCCATTTTGAATGCAGGCATTGTTGTTAGGCCTGCAACCATTTTGCCTACTTTTCAACCTTTATGCCCAGGGGTAGTGAGTCTTGCATGGGCCTAGTCTTTCTGTGGGTTGTCTTGAATTTAAACATCATGGAGGGCATGGATGGAATGGGATTGTGCTGATTTTTCAGTGATTTTCTCTTTTTGGGGCTGTACTTGTGGCCTTTTTACCAGGGGTATTGAGTCTTGCATGGGCCTAGTCTTTCTGTGGGTTGTCTTGAACTTAAACATCATGGAGGGCATGGATGGAATGGGATTGTGCTGATTTTTCTGTTTTTTTTTTCGATTTTTTTGGGGTGTATAACTGAACTGATGTTCCTCTGTCTTCCATTGTTTTTAGGTGCACAAGACTCAAGAGAACCACCAGTGCCAGGAAAAAGTCCTGCAGCGGTGTGTGTGTGCAGCATAACGTCACGCGACGTCACGTCTGGCCTCAGACAACTCTACAATTCGTGCAACTGCGGCCTGCTATCTGACCTGCTCTGAAGAAGATGGCCCCAAAAAAAGGTGTCCGTAGCTCCTCTAGCAAGAAAGTTGCTAGTAAGGAGCAGAAGAAGCACGTTACCAAGGAGGCTGGTGTGCCAACCGCCACGTTTTTTGGGAGCAAAAAAAAAAGTACGCCTGCAGCAGCAGGATCTGCTGGGGACCAAGCTGGGAGCAGCACCCCCGCTTCATTGGGTTCAGTGCCTCCACCACCACGCCAACTTAAGTCAAAGCCCTTGAGTGCTTCAGAGGCAGTCAGTGTACTTCTCCAATCACCATCGACCAGTGATGTTGGCTCATCGCAAGAAAGTAGCAGCAATGTCCCTGAATCAACACAGGTTGTTGTAACTCATCTGACAAGTGTTGAACAACCACAGCCGCAACAACAACATGTGCAAGTACTACAAGCCCAAGTACATGTGGAAGGAGAGGCAGCGCAAGGAGATGCGCAAGTAGAGGTGCATGGAGGGTCACAACAAGTTCCCACAATAGTTGTCCCTCCCAAAGTAGGGGCACATCAGGAAATCGACAATCAAGCCGAGGTATCATTGGAAGCCACTCCTCCTGATGATTATTCATTGTCTTCCACATCCCTATCAAGGAAAAGATCAAGGGGGGTGTCTACATCTTCTTCAAGCCCACCTCCTTCTGATGATCTGGATGAAAATTGGAAACCACCACGGCCGTCTGAGAGTGAGGCACACCATGATCTGACAAAGATACCTAAGCGTAAAAGGAAGGTCGTCGAAAAACTCATACCTATGGAGTGTGATGAGGCTCAACAAGAAGTGACGCATACTGCTGCTGATGAAGCCCTTCACGTTGACGATCCAGTCATCATAAATGTCACTGCAGCCCCAGCGGGCATGCAGCAAAGAGACATTTTGACCCTATCCCGAGAAGCTGCTGAGCGTGATGATGATGTCGACGAGGAGGCAATGGAAATGGAAATACAACAATCATTAGATTTGGAGTTAACTAGTACACCAACACCTACCGCTTCCATATTTCTTCCTCGCAAGAAGGGACCTCCATCCACCTCGACCTCAATTCGTGGTGGTGAAAGTGCAAAACGTACTGAAGTTCGGCAATCCACATCCTCCACTTCATCTGGCATTAGCTATCCCATTGTTGTACATGTACATTGATGTTAACAATGATCAAGATGAATCAGCACCTCATACCACCAGATTTCAGAGTACGAGAAATCGCGCCGGGTGAAGACGAGGTGGCCAGCAACATAGATGAGGGAATTTCTACTCTGTCAGGTGACACTGAGCTCACCCTGCCTGAATTCGCAGAGTATGATGACGAAGCCTTATTCTCATTCCTGGACCGTGATACTGAGCCCTGAAAATGAGACAACGAATCAATAACTTTCTTTTTCGTCCTTATTCACTTTGATTCCTGTGTGTCTGTCTTTCTTTGTTGTGCACAGTTAATATATTTCAAACTTTAATCAGATAATCACAAAAACAAGCCCATCAGCAGAACTGTCTTCACTGGTTTGCTAATTGATTTGAAGTTGCCCAGTCTGCATTCCTCAGGTTCACAAGTTCAGAAGAACATGCTCCTCTATCCTCCTCCTTCAGACTCCTATTTCCAACAAACCAGAGGGCTGGTTTACGCCCAATGAAGAAAGACTCAGCACTTGTGGGGGTGTTGTTCTACCTCTTTGCAGGTGAGTTGACGGCTATGGGACCATTGTTGGGAAGCTCTAATACCGGATAAAAGTGTTTTGGACCAAATCCGAGGTGCAAATCTTTTAGTGTTTTTGCTGACTTGCTTGCCTTTGAGGTGCTCTTAGGGGGTGTTCCGTCTGTTTGTGGGTGAGTTTCGGGGTCTGGGAGCACTGCTGGGACACTCTAATCTTGATTGCATTTGCTTTTCAGGAAATCCGTGGTGGCAACCCCGACTTATGGCCTAGCTACGCAGCGCGTTTGGACCGAAGGCCGAGAAATATTGCAAGTATGAGATTTTGCTTTTGGCCTGTTTGGGGGTGTTATGCTTCTTGGCGGGTGGGTTGGCGGGTCTTGGGGCATTCCTGGGAAGGTCTAATACCGGGTAGAAGTGGTTGGGACAAAATCCAGGCCGATTTTTTTGTTGCTATTTCTGACATTTTGCTCAATGTAGCGTTTTCGGAGGCCTGTTTGGGGGGCTTCCTGGTGTTTGTGGGTGGGTTTCGGGGTCTGGGCGCACTGCTGGCTATATATACTTTACTTTGCAAGAGATTTGAAGCAAATCCATGGTGGCAGAGGGGAGTTAGGGCCTAGCTGCAGAGCGCGCGCGGAGTGATTTGGGAAATTTGGAAAAAAATGACAAAGTCCCCATTTTTGTACTTTTGCTCTTTGGCTGTTTGGGGGTCTTCTACTCGTTTTCTCCTGGGTTGACGGCTCTGGGGCCATTGCTGGGAAGCTCTAATACCGGATAAAAGTGGTTGGGACAAAATCCACGTCGATTTTTTTGTTGCTATTTCTGACATTTTGCTCAATGTAGCGTTTTCGGGGGCCTGTTTGTGGGGCTTCCTGGTGTTTGTGGGTGAGTTTCGGGGTCTGGGAGCACTGCTGGGATACTCTAATCTTGATTGCATTTGCTTTTCAGGAAATCCGTGGTGGCAACCCAGACTTATGGCCTAGCTACGCAGCGCTTTTGGACCGAAGGCCGAGAAATATTGCAAGTATGAGATTTTGCTTTTGGCCTGTTTGGGGGTGTTATGCTTCTTGGCGGGTGGGTTGGCGGGTCTTGGGGCATTCCTGGGAAGGTCTAATACCGGGTAGAAGTGGTTGGGACAAAATCCTTGTGGAAAAGCCTTTTGGCACTTTTTGTAACTTAGGGTTCGTTAGGGTTAGCCCTAGCAGCAGGATTGCATGTGTTTCGGGGTGTTCTAGATTTTTGCAACTGAGTTCTGGGGTCTTAGAGCACTCGTGAGAATGTGTAATTTTGGTTGCAAGTCATTTGAAGAAAATCCATGGTGGGAAAGGGGGGATTTGGCATAGTTAAAGAAAGCCTTTGCCACTATTCTTAACTTAGGGTTCGTTAGGGTTAGCAGTATTTCTATTGCATGTGTTTGGGTGGGGGGGCTTTCGAGTCTTGGAGCGATGCTGGCTATGGATACTTTTGCTTGGTTGCTTGCAAGTGGTTTGAATGCAATCCACGGTGGGTAAGGGGGTACTTGGGCCTACTTTTACTTTCAAAGTACGTTTTGTCACCAGTTTTCTGCTAGGCCTAGTTTTTTGAGATTTGATTGGGGGTCTTCTACATTTTTGCGACTGGCTTTAGTAAGGGTCTGGGTGGGAGCACTGCTGGGAAGATCTAATTTTGTTCTAAAACACAGTTTACAGGACACCTAGCTTGAGGGGAAAGATCCGCTACATTAATTTGCCCATACTTATTTATCCTTCAAAAGGTGACTCTGACAGAGTACGCACTTTCAAAAATATTGTACTGTCTACTAGGAAAATCAAAGTGTGACTTTTTGCACTCCACAGCCTACATACCTTATATTTATTCATCAGTGGTGTTGTAATATTATATCACTTCCTGTTTTTCGTTGAATAATTACAGGCCGGGTTTCAGTCTGTGCAATGGGGAAAAAAGGATGGAGTCAGGCTTCACATTAGCGAGCCACAATTCAGCATCAGGCAGGCAGTGGACAGG
This sequence comes from Lissotriton vulgaris, assembly GCF_964263255.1. Taxonomy (NCBI): domain Eukaryota; kingdom Metazoa; phylum Chordata; class Amphibia; order Caudata; family Salamandridae; genus Lissotriton; species Lissotriton vulgaris. Next base: position 1,237,245,477 of record NC_141693.1, read on the forward strand.
GTGTCTTCTGGTCACCAACATCGATGGACGAAGCGTCAGCTGCAATGGAGGAGTGCCGCTAATAAGAGGATTTTTTTTCTGCAGGCAACTTACTTACCAAATTCAACAGGACAACTACAACAACATACAGATACAGTATCCTTTGTCTTTTTCTCTGACTGTGACTGCATTTCTTGGATCTCTCTCTGCTTCTAAATTGATCCCTTAACACATCACTTAGTCCACTCCACTATCACATCTGCACCACAAATAGTCATTTGTAAGTGCTCCTACGTAATTCGCAAGTCGCAGCACGCCCCAGCCCGTAGAGGACTGGGATGGCCCCAATGATGAAGCATGTCACCAAGGGGCAACCCTGGTGAGTGAGGGGACACCTAGAAAAAGAGCAATTTCTCCTTTTCTATCTACTATACCTTCCAGACCAACCCCATTGAGTGTTGTGAATGGATTTATAGTGACCAGCAAGGCTCTCAGGTATCTGGCAACAGAGACCTTATGTTGAAGATAGTTATCAATAATTCCACACACGCCCTGTACTGTCGCATTCTTTCTTCCACAGTTGTCGATAGTACTACTTACTTTTCACTGACATACATCCAGTAGTGCATGCACTTTCAAAGATTGATGGATAGGTTTGTACCCAAAGATTTCTTTATGTTCACAATTGTTTGTCCATGCTGTGCTATTTTTTCTTGTCTCCCAAAACCTTTCCCAAAAACCCCCGTACCCATCCATTTTTCAAACCCTAACCCTCTTCCCCCGGGCTGTGTGGTTTTCATTGATGTGTGACTAAATTACAGCAATAAATCCACACACTTGCTGGGGAGGATAAGGTGATAGCAACAGGCTGGTGAAGAAATCCGAGGATATATTCTTACTCTGATTGACAAAGCCCCATGGCTAATGTCAAAGAACTTCAACCAAATTAGTTATACTTTAACATTTGTTAGGCTACAATGTGGCACTGTTCTAGTGTACTTCTGTCACCTGCTATATTCTCTATTGTACCGTTGTATTGCTCAGGAGGACAAACCAGATTTCATTTTCTTTTTTTTCATAGGCATGCAACTGCCACTGTGTCACACCACTAGTACCACCGCTATGAGGAAATGTTATCCGCCCAGGATTGCCAACCTTATTCGCTGTTTCCCGTGGAGCCAGCCCTGGGCCTAGCCCTACTTGCAAACAGAAATTACAGATAAGATAGGCGTTTGGTTGGAGGTAGTATAATGGAGTATTAGGAGAGACGAGAGATTGGATTGACGGTAGTACTACTAAAGTCCTAGGACTATTCAGGAAAACAAACTTACTGTTAAACCCCCACCCACCAGACTCAAAAGCAGTAAAAAACAGGTATGGTCAGATAAAGTTTCAAAAAGTATATTTTTATAGCCATAACAAAAGAATCTCCCGCAAGACCCTCCCTAACGCCAACGATTGTCCTTCAAAAGTCCCCAAAAATCCCAACTCTCAATTCCCACCCCCCAAAAGTCTCTAAAAAAGGGGCAAGGGACACTATGGCAGGGTGCTGTTGGAATTAGCAGCCAGGGCATCATGCTCCTTGCGGAGGGTGGCAAGTTCGAAGCGGAGGCCCTCCAACACGTTCTTATAGTTATGGACCTCCTGCTCCAGGTAGGACAGTCTGAGGGATAAGCGGCGCCGGTGTGCCTTGCAAATCCTGTGAGGGGCAGCTGCTTTCTTTCCTGCTCGGCGGTGGCGTTTGGCTTTGGTAGCCCGGCTCCGTACCGCTGGAGCACTGCGCTGGCTGGCAGCCCGCACGGAGGAGGATGCAGCTGTCCCAGTGGACGTTGTTGTTGTACCAGACTGCGTCTCCTCCTCCTCCAGGGCCACCAGCCGCCGATATTTAGCGACAGTGGCATCCAGCCTCCGTTGCCGGGCCATTCGAGCCAGCTCCTTCCTCCTTGATGGTGTCTTGGATTTGGAAGGAGCAACTACATGAAAAAAGAAAGACATAGTCTGTAACCAATGCTCCTTAAGATTAACACAAAATGATTGAGCAGAAAGTTGTCACAGTACAAGTAGCAAATTGAAAGCACAGTACATAACTATTGAGGACAGTATCTATGTAACCTCCGACTTCTTCATCCTTGCTCTAACATTAGTGGGAGTTTCAGGAACAAATTTTACAAGCACTATGGACTTCCATTACAGTCGACTATGACAGTACACCACTCTTCTTCTTCTTCTTCTCTCTTGTTTAGGAAAATTGGTACGTTATCTTATGCAAGCCGGCATAATGCCAGCGCAGTGAACTTGCACCCGAGAAAAACAGACGCACACCATGGTGAGTGAGACAGACTTGCGTTACTGTACCGGTCCAGTACATGCAGGTGGTGAAGCTCTTACTTTTCTATTATGGGTGGCACTGAGAATACTCTGTTAAAAGGGCTACTGCTTAATTAATTTAGCTTTCACCCTACAGTGCAAATGAGTATTAGAGAAGGAAAAAGAAGCTAAATTATCTGATTATCTATCACTTCACATGGGATGTATTTGATGACATATGGGATGACTTTAGGTGCTTTGCTTATTATTGAGTGAACAGTGATACCCCCACACATGAATGACGTACTACTACTAAACTAAAGTTATTAAGAGAGGTAGGGAGTGTCCACCGTAATAACCGGATATATGCTGTGCTTGCAGTTGCAATACAAACTACTGCTACTATTCATGGTAGTATTTGGACAACGTTACAACTTCTTTTCCTTGCCTTTCCTACACTGGAACGGACGTGCGGGTGCGGTGTTACATGCTCTTCAAAGTAACACTTAGTTCATCCAGTGACCGTCTACTCTCTCTAGATACACATATGCTATCTAAGAGTCAGATAGTACCATGAATGATCCAGGCATCCATCCATTCAAAGTATATGCACACATACAGTTTCTGTCTCACCCACCCAGGCTGTTCTCCTTCCACCCATCCTTGCTTCATCATTCACCCAGCCATGCACCATACCATTTTCCTACCTTCCCAGCCACCTCGGGGACCAAGCAAACACATATCATTCTTCTTTGCCAGTCATCATTACATTTCTCGTGCAGCAACACACTTACTTACACCCTTCTTTCGCTTTTCGTTCATCCCATCCATCAAGTTCACCTCAGATCTGATTGGGATTCTTCTCGCCAAAAACTTCACAGCTAAGTCGAAGTACATTTAGAGGAGGCTACTACCTGCTTTTTTTATAATACACCCGTGCAGAAAGCACACTCTGCAGTCTTCAATCTCAATGACTAAGGAATGTATAGCTTACCTCTGCCCGCCACCACCGTGTGAACCCTCACAGGCATGTCCTTGTCCGGCACTTGCACCGCCTCCTCCCCAGAGTTGTCCTCCTCGTCCAATGCCACCACCACCTCCGCGCTGGCCCCGTCTCCAGATGTTCCACCTACAAAGTGCATTTAATAATGTTAGAATACACCACTCACTACTATATAATATTTGGTCTAGGAGGAAGAAAGAAATGTGAAAAAAACAGTATACAATTTAATAATTTATGACTGTGTACTCTAGAGTAAAAATGTCCCTTTTTCCAGGGAAGGCTGCTGTCTTGCTGCACTTTTTGGCACAACTGATGAATGTTTGCTTTTTACTTTTTAACACGCACCACTTTTTCTCCTAACAGACAGAAGCTTGACTTCTAAGAACACGAGCAGGATCAAGTTCAAACCAGGTGAGAGCTCGGCTCGACCACAAGAAATGTGTCCAATTAATCGTCAGCACTAAGCACTTTTCCATTTTCAGTTACACGTTCACTTTTATGACAAACTTGAATTTAATAAATGTGTTTACTTTTAATAAAGCTTTTAAACTTAAATAGACTCTGTGGTTTTTGGTCCTCCAGACTAGAGTGGATGAGCTAAAGGTTTTCGAATTTTTGCAAGCATGAGTCCGTGCCTCTGCCATCGGTGACTTTGGGAGCTAAATGACTCTGCCACACTATCTAGTCAGTAAGGAGATTGGGGGTTCAACTACAAAGTCTGTTATCACTGAGGTATGTGGAAAGTCTAACAGTTACAGCACCTATTATAATTGATAAGCTAAGAAGCGATGCATTATTTAGTGTCCATAGTTCTGTTTGTGCAGATTTGTCCCTGCAACAGTAGTAGAATGGATTGTCCTCCTATCCAAACCAAAAGTAAAGTAGTATCTTATTCTTTCTTGGTGGTCATTCACCTTTTTATTGTTGGCAATGGTCAAAGCATAAACATTTAGAATACTTGAAAAGACATTATGGACAATCCCAGAGGACTGCACTCAGTGCATAGAGCTATTGCTGACTAGAATGGGAGTCCAATGGAAATGCCAAATGTGCAATCTTAGTTAGCTACACAGACAGACTAATAAGAATAATCTAGTAATACCACACGGAGTCATAGTCAAGGCAGGATAAGAATTTAGATCCTGTCTACAAGAATATCAAAGACAATTTTGAAAAAATCGAATGAGGAACGCTAGGAAAAAATAAGTACTCTATATCAAAATTAAAACTTACTGGGGCCAGCAAAGGAGCCCTCGCCTGCCCGGTCCTGGCCTGCATTGTCAACAGCACCCTCCTCCTCCTCCTCCTGTGTCCTCCTCTTGCCCCTGGGGGAAGCTGATGTACAACATGAAAGAAAGAAAAACAGAAAACATGGATGATATTTCTCAACCAAATCAAACATTTCAAAAGAACTAACAAAGTAACAAAATATTTTTGCGAAATGGCAAATAGGGAACGAATCCACGGGATATATTATAGACCAATCTCATGTGGTCGACTACGTCATTACTTTAGTATTGCTTGATTTGCGGACCGTCGAATTGGAAACTACCCTATGTAACTCACTAAACAAAGTACTAAAAAGGTTTGCCTAGGATTGGCAGGCAGCAGTCCGCAGCACACAAAGTGACAGCCAAAGTTCATCGTGATTGAAGATCAGCGACAACACTAAAGTTTCCTACTACATTAACCAGTCATTAAAATACTCAAACTATTAATCCACCACCACTATTTCTTCTTATCGCCATGTGTACAAAGGAAGGACTGGACTTAAGTCTGTAGGGGCTGATTTAGAAGGCCCTTGCGGCTCTTTTGCTCCATTTTTGCGTGACTTTTGTGACGCAGCGACAGCACAAAAGAGGCGCAATGGTGCGGCGTATATTAACAACGTGACGCATATGGGAGATGCATCACGTTGTAAAGCCCAGCGCCAATAGGGGGCGTTCCGGCACAAGGGAGGGCGTTCCTGCGCAGGAACGCATCCTAAAAGTGGCTGAGGGAAATCTACAAGATTTCAATCAGTCACTTTGAGGACAATGATGCGTGACTCAAACCCTGCGCCTGCTTGAAGCAGACGTACGGCTTGACACAGAATTGGGGAGATAGGGCACCCCAGAGCATTGATGGAGCTGCACCATCGTTGCGACGCAACTCCAGCAATGCGCCGCCTTTACGGCACAGATGCATAACGCTTTGGTGACGTTTTGGGCCTATGGTGCGCCGCATTGTAAATACGGCGCACCATGGGTGATGGTGGCGTGACGCACAATTACTGGCGCATCCCTGCTACTTTGCAGGGATGCGCCGGTAATTAAAAATCTGAACCTTAGTGTGTAGCATTACGCAGTTCTTTCAACTACACTCATACATAATTTCACAGGCCAATGAAATGAACACAAAATCTAAAACAAATAAGCATAGTAGCAACACTACTGAGAAGAAGGAGAGAAGTGTACCTGAAATGCACAGAAGATTTTGAAATATAATTTACCTACAATGTAATGAGCAGCATTATTGCTCTTGGTAAAAAACAAAAAGTTGTAATATAATAACACAGCAGGAGAAAACATAGTAGTAAAGACATAGCTACTACTACTCACCAAGCCCGGGGATCTCAAGGCCAAGGAGGTCGAGCAGATCTCGCTCACGGGTCAGGACATCCGTCCAGCGGTGGGTGGCCTGGTTGTAGGTGCGCCAGACCCGAGAGTGGTGGTACATGGCCTGGCACACCTTCTCCCACCGCTTCCGGCGCTCCCGGGCCCCGTACCCGGCACTGATCTTGCCGCCTCCCATGATGGTCCTGGGGAGGCGGCGCTGAACATAAAAAACGAGTTGGCCCACCTCCTCCGGGGTAAAGATCTCCCATGGCATCACTAGCTCCCCCCTCAAACGCCCGCACGGGAGCCGCACACGGGGTGCGGGACCCTTCCCCTTCTCGGGATGCTTCCCGGCTCCCTTCACCATGGTCTGGGCGGAAAGGAATAAAGAAAATAGAATAGGGAAGAGAAGAAAAGAAAAGAGTTTACAAAAGTAGTTTAAAATTAACCAAAAGTAGCAGTAAACACAAAAATATAGGGCTAGAAAAATAGAGGGATAGATAATAAGTAAAATAGATCAAAAAAAACTTCAAACAAGCAAAGGATGGCAGAGATTGACAGAGGATACAAAGACCATGCCCAGAACCATAGCAATGAATGAGAAACAAGATGGCCGCGCCCGTTCACGACCGCGCGGGTAAGTTCGCGCGAGATTTTCCTTGCGAACACGCGCCAAACTGTACTGGCAAGCCGCAGACTTTGCGAGATTACACTTCGCGCCCGGAAACGGAAATACGTCAGGCAAACAAGATGGCTGCGCCCTTGCGCTACGAGCGGCTCGCAAAAACGCACAAAACCTTGCCAACTAACACGCCGCAAAAAAAACAAATTGCATATTCGCACGAATTTGCGGCTTCCGAATCCGATCTCGCGCGTGTTCGCGCCCCGCGAACCCCACGAAATTGCAGAAAAACGAGTTTTTCAAAACTGAAAGCACTCGGCAGGGGCAAGAGTTCAAACTCATCATTAGTAACAATTCCCGGTAGTGCTTCCTGACTGGGGCCCCTCCAGAATTCAGTTGCTAGTTGCAACAATTGTATGACCCTGCTCTGACCCTCACAGCAGGCTCATAGAATAGCTACAAGTAGGCCACAAAGGTTCTGGGGAAAAAAAATGCACTGCAACAGAAAGCAAAATTACAGATAAGGAAGCAGGTGCCAGACTGGAATTTTAAAACAGTGACACATTAATAAACTAACCCCAAATTAATTCATCTCAGTTGAAGCAGGGCTGGTGTGCTTGCTTTTCCACCCCATAATCTACAGTAATGATGAACCAGAGGGTGGCATTGATGTAACAGATGTAACAGAGGGTTGCAGTGGTGAAACAGAGGGTGCTGGGAACCTGTGATGATGAACCAGACGTAGAAACAACATAATTCGCGACCGTTGCGTGCCGAAATGTAAGTTCGCAATTACGAAACCCTCGCGAACTGGCAGAAATCCTTGCGAACACAAAAAAAAAAAATCTGCAAATTCGCAAGAATTCGCGGATTTTGCGGATTGCGAGTTCGCAAATCCGCAAAATTCGCGAACGCGAGATTCGCAAAATTCGCCCATGCTTAAACTGCACTATGCGAAGCCTAGAAAGGAAAACAAATGATGAGACATGCGGAAATAAACACATAGGAGAGCATTTCCTGTGGTCAGTTTTGCAAGCCTATGAGTAATATGCTTTCTGCAACGAAACGCGTCAGGCTACAAATTTTGTTTTTTGTTTTTCAGAAGAGACTCAAAAATGAAACCCGGATGGCTTGAGTGCTGCAGAGTGGCCTTCCGACGCTCCAGGACATTTGTTTGAACAAAATTATCACAATACAGGCCGGTCGTGGGGAGGTGCACCATCTCAAGTAAAGGCAACAGAGAGGCTGTTATGGGAAACCATTCCGTGACTATGGAGCACTGCGATCCAAAAAAAAAAGAAACTTTTCTCTGCATTCAAAGTCCTACTAAGGAAAACACATGCATTTTAATATGAATTACCGACAGGAGCCCACTTAGGGGAGACTTTTGCTCGTCATGGAACTACTTGTCCCAGCATGCCACTAAACTGCACTTGTGCACAGCATACTAAGGACAACAAATTATGAGACACACACATATATATATATATATATAATAGTTATAGTTAGGACCTAGTTTCCATAGGAAATCCGCAACATTCTATTGGCAATAACTTTGGCGCCGGTTGGCGAATCTTTGCGAATTTCTCAAAGAAGATGGCCCGCTCCGCTCTGCTCTTTCCCTGAAAGTTTGGGGAGGATTCGTAAAGTGTGGGCTAAAATAAAAGGGGGGGGTCCCAAAACGTGTTTTCCCCATGTTATTTTCCACAGGACGATTAGACACGGCTACAGCCAGAACGGCTGAATGGAATTATAAGAAATTTGACAAAAGGTAGAGTCCGGTTCGCAGATTACGCTTTTCTTTAAATGGTGTAAATCCCTCCAGTAGTTGCTGAGAAAATTAAAGTTGAAATCAATTATATATCTATAAGCGCGCACGGGTGCACGCACGGGTGCACGCACTAGTGCGCGAGCAGAATTCTGATTTGCTGTTTGACGTCTGTCAACATTCGATTCGGAGGAAATCAGGAAGTGTTGACCGCCATTTTGTCAGTGCGAGTCAACATATTGTAGAGAACAAAGGGCCAGTATGTGGAAAGGGGGCGGGATGGGGACTCCCTGCCCCCATAGGTTTTCTCAGGGGGTCCATTAAGGACCCCCAAGGGCAAAAGAAACATATTTTTTTTTCAAACTCGCAAGGTGCGCGCACCTTGCGCACACCTCGATTTACAAGAGTGTGAAAAACTATAGTGGAGATCATGGAAAGGGGGCAAGGTAGAGACTCTCTGACCCCCTAGGTTTTCACCCCCAAGGCCAAAAAAAGCATGGTTTTTTTTCTAAAAGGTTGCGAGGTGCGCGCACCCGTTCGCGCATCTCGATTTACAAGAGTGTGAAAATCTATAGTGGAGATCGTGGAAAGGGGGCAAGATAGAGACTCCCTGACCCCCTGGGATTTCTCAGTGGGTCCATTAAGGACCCCCAAGGCCCAAAAAAACATGTTTTTTTTCTAAAAAGTTGCGAGGTGCGCGCACCCGTTCACGCATCTCGATTTACAAGAGTGTGAAAAACTATAGTGGAGATCGTGGAAAGGGGGAAAGATAGAGACTCCCTGACCCCAACAGGCAAAAAAAGAAAATTTCTAGAAAAAAAATACTGCAAGTGCACGCACCGTGCGCGCACGTCGACAAACAAACACAACAAAAATATAGTTAAATAACATGTTTGAGAGTTTAGATGTTGGTTGGCTCTAAAAAGAGCCGTTGTGTTCATAAAGTGTTTTTAGTTCCTACAAGTAAGTACCGATGCAGAGTCGTAAATTCAAAAGAAAGACTCTGTTCCCGTCATCTGTGAAATGTACACCGTCTCCTCTATAAATGCCTTGCATGTTGTAACGCATGTTGTTGTGGTATATAGAACCCATTCCATAGTCTCTGAGGAAAGCAGAAACAGACTTATTCACATGTTTCCTTGCTTTCTCAATCTGTGGACAATATTGGTTGGACTAATTCCATGTTTGTCTTTGGCATATATTTGAATATACAAAGGCAGTTTGTGGAAAAAGGGACATCAATCGCCCAAAGGTGTCCTTTAAAAGCATTTCCAGACCTACCCCAGTCAAAGTGCCCAGGTCATTTCCACCACAGTGCACAATAATGAGGTCAGGGTGTGGCAGATGTCAAAAGGATTTAACCAATGGCATCAATTGGTGACTAAGCATGGGCGAATTTTGCGAATCTGGCGTTCGCGAATTTTGCGAATTTGCAAACTCGCAATCCGCAAAATCCGCGAATTCTTGCGAATTTGCGGATTTTTTTTTTGTGTTCGCAAGGGTTTCTGCCAGTTCGCGAGGGTTTGGTACTAGTTCGCAATTGCGAACTTACTTGTCGGCTCGCAACGGTCACGACTATGTTGTTTCTACGTCTGGTTCATCATCACAGCCTCCCAGCACCCCCTGTTTCACCACTGCCACCCTCTGTTTCACCCATGCCACCCTCTGTTACATCAATGCCACCCTCTGGTTCATCATCACTGTAGATTATGGGGGGAAAAGCAAGCACACCTGCCCTGCTTCAACTGACATGAATTAATTTGGGGTTAGTTTATTAATGTATCACTGTTTTAAAATTCCAGGTCTGGCACCTGCTTCCTTATCAGTAATTTGCTTTCTGTTGCAGTGCAATTTTTTTTTCCAGGACCTTTGTGGCCTACTTCTAGCTATTCTATGAGCCTGCTGTGAGGGTCAGAGCAGGGTCATACAATTGTTGCAACTAGCAACTGAACTCTGGAGGGGCCCCAGTCAGGAAGCACTACAGGGAATGGTTACTAATGATGAGTTTGAACTCTTGCACCTGCCGAGTGCTTTCAGTTTTGCAAAACTCGTTTTTCTGCAATTTCGCCGGATTCGCGGGGCGCGAACACGCGCGAGATCAGATTCGGAAGCCGCAAATTTGTGCGAATATGCGATTTCTTTTTTTGCGGCGTGTTAGTTCGCAATGTTTTGTGCGTTTTCGCGAGCCGCTTGTAGCGCAAGGCGCGAAGTTACCCTTGCGGTCGTTCAAGGGCGCGGCCATCTTGTTTGCATGACGTATTTCCATTTTCCGGGCGCGAAGTGCAATCTCGCAAAGTGTGCGGCTCGCCAGTACAATTTCGTGAGTGTTCGCGAGGAACATCTCGCGCGAACTTACCCGCGCGGTCGTGAACGGGCGCGGCCATCTTGTTTCTCATTCATTGCTATGGTTCTGGGCATGCTTCTTGTATCCTCTCTAAATCTCTGCCATCCTTTGCTTGTTTGAAGTTTTTTTTGATCTATTTTACTTATTATCTATCCCTCTATTTTTCTAGCCCTATATTTTTGTGTTTACTGCTACTTTTTGTTAATTTTAAACTCTTTTCTTTTCTTTTCTTTTCTTCTCTTCCCTATTCTATTTTCTTTATTCCTTTCCGCCCAGACCATGGTGAAGGGAACCGGGAAGCATCCCGAGAAGGGGAAGGGTCCCGCACCCCGTGCCCGGCTCCCATGCGGGCGTTTGAGGGAGAGCTAGTGATGCCACGGGAGATCTTTAGCGTGGAGGAGGTGGCCGCACTAGTGTTCTATGTGCAGCGCCACCTCCCCAGGACCATCATGGCAGGCGGCAAGATCGGAGGCGGGTACGGGATGCGGGAGCGCCGGAAGCGGTGGGATAAGGTGTGCCAGGCCTTGTACCACCACTCTCGGGTCCGGCGCACCTACAACCAGGCCACCCACCGCTGGACGGATGTCTTGACCCGTGAACGAGATCTGCTCGACCTGCTTGGCCTCGAGATCCCCAGGCTTGGTGAGTAGTAGTAGTAGCTATTTCTTTACTACTCTGTTTTCTCCTGCTGTGTTATTATATTGCAATTTTTTTTTTTTTTTACCAAGAGCAATAATGCTGCTCATTACATTGCAGGTAAATTATATTTCAAAATCTTCTGTGCATTTCAGGTGCACTGCTCTCCTTCTCAGTAGTGTTTCTACTATGCTTATTTGTTTTCGATTTTGTGTTCATTTCATTGGCCTGTGAAATTATGTATGAGTGTAGTTTAAAGAACTGCGTAATGCTACACACTAAGGTTCAGATTTTTAATTACCGGCGCATCCCTGCAAAGTAGCAGGGATGCGCCAGTAATTGTGCGCCACGCCACTATCACCCATGGTGCGCCGTATTTACAATGCGGCGCACCATGGGCCCAAAACGTCACCAAAGCGTTACGCATCTGTGCCGTAAGGGCGGCGCATTGCTGGAGTTGCGTCGCAGCGATGGCGCAGCTCCATCAATGCTCTGGGGTGCCCTATCTCCCCAACGCTGCGTCAAGCCGTACGTCTGCTTCAAGCAGGCGCAGGGTTTGAGTCACGCATCATTGTCGTTAAAGTGAGTGATTGAAATCTTGTAGATTTCCCTCAGCCACTTTTAGGATGCGTTCCTGCGCAGGAACGCCCTCCCTTGCGCCGGAACGCCCCCTGATGGCGCAGGGCTTTACAACGTGATGCATCTCCCATATGCGTCACGTTGTTAATATACGCCGCACCATTGCGCCTCTTTTGGGCTGCCGCTAGGTCACAAAAGTCACGCAACAATGGAGCAAAAGAGCCGCAAGGGGCTTCTAAATCAGCCCCTACAGACTCAAGTCCAGTCCTTCCTTTGTACACATGGCGATAAGAAGAAATAGTGGTGGTGGATTGATACTTTGAGTATTTTAATGACTGGTTAATGTAGTAGGAAACTTTAGTGTTGTCGCTGATCTGCAATCACGATGGACTTTGGCTGTCACTTCTCATGCTGCGGACTGCTGCCTGCCAATCCTAGGCAAACCTTTTTAGTACTTTGTTTAGTGAGTTACATAAGAAGTTTCCAATTCGACGGTCCGCAAATCAAGCAATACTAATAGCGTAGTAGACCACAAGAGATTGGTCAATAATATATCCCGTGGAATAGTTGTCTATTTGCTATTTCGCCAAAATATTTTGTTAGTTCTTTTGAAATGTTTGATTTGGTTGACAAATATCATCCATGATTTCTTTCATGTTGTACATCAGCTTCCCCCAGGGGCAAGAGGAGGACACAGGAGGAGGAGGAGGAGGAGGGTGCTGTTAAGGATGCAGGCCAGGATCGGGCAGGCAAGGGCTCCTTTGCTGGCCCCAGTAAGTTTTAATTTTAATATAGAGTACTTATTTTTTCCCAGTGTTCCTCATTCGATTTTTTCTAAATCATCTTTGATATTCTTGTAGACTGGATCTAAATTTTTATCCTGCCTCGACTATGACTCTGTGTGGTATTACTAGATTATTATTATTAGTCTGTCTGTGTAGCTAACTAAGATTGCACATTTGGCAATTCCATTGGACTCCCATTCTAGTCAGCAATAGCTCTATGCACTGAGTGCAGTCCTCTGGGATTGTCCATAATGTCTTTTCAAGTCTTCTAAATGTTTATGCTTTGACAATTGCCAACAATAAAAAGGTGAATGACCACCAAGAAAGAATAAGATACTACTTTACTTTTGGTTTGGATAGGAGGACAATCCATTCTACTACTGTTGCAGGGACAAATCTGCACAAACAGAGCTATGGACACTAAATAATGCATTGCTTAGCTTATCAATTATAATAGGTGCTGTTAGACTTTCCACATACCTCAGTGATAACAGACTTTGTAGTTGAACCCCCAATCTCCTTACTGACTAGATAGTGTGGCAGAGTCATTTAGCTCCCAAAGTCACCGATGATTATTCCCCAATGATGTCAGAGGCACAGACTCATGCTTGCAAAAATTGCAAAACCTTTAGCTCATCCACTCTAGTCTGGAGGACCAAAAACCACAGAGTCTATTTAAGTTTAAAAGCTTTATTAAAAGTAAACACATTTATTAAAATCAAGTTTGTCATAAAAGTAAACGTTTAACTGAAAATGGAAAAGTGCTTAGTGCTGACGATTAATTGGACACATTTCTTGTGGTCGAGCCGAGCTCTCACCTGGTTTGAACTTGCTCGTAGAATTTGTTCCTTAAACTCCCACTAATGTTAGAGCAAGGATGAAGTAGTTGGAGGTTACATAGATACTGTCCTCAATAGTTATGTACTGTGCTTTCAATTTGCTACTTGTACTGTGACAACTTTCTGCTCAATCATTTTGTGTTAATCTTAAGGAGCATTGGTTACAGACTATGTCTTTCTTTCTTCATATAGTTGCTCCTTCCAAATACAAGAGACCATCAAGGAGGAGGGAGCTGGCTCGAATGGCCCGGCAACGGAGGCTGGATGCCACTGTCACTGAATATCGGCAGCTGGTGGCCCGGGAGGAGGAGGAGACGCAGTCTGGTACTACAACAACGTCCACTGGGACAGCTGCATCCTCCTCCGTGCGGGCTGCCAGCCAGCGCAGTGCTTCAGCGGTACAGAGCCGGGCTACCAAGCCAAACGCCACCGCCGAGCAGCAAAGACAGCAGCTGCCCCCCACAGGATTTGCAAGGCACGCCGGCGGCGCTTATCCCTCAGAGTGTCCTACCTGGAGCAGGAGGTCCTGAACTATAAGAACTTGGTGGAGGGCCTCCGCTTCGAACATGCCACCCTCCGCAAGGAACATGATGCCCTGGCTGCTAAAGTCAACAGCACCCTGCCGTAGTGTCCCTTGCCCCTTTTTTAGAGACTTTTGGGGGGTGGGAATTGGGAGTTGGGTTTTTTGGGGACTTTTGAAGGACAATCGTTGGGGTTAGGGAGGGTCTTGCGGGAGATTATTTTGTTAGGGCTATAAAAATATACTTTTTGAAACTTTATCTGACCATACCGGTTTTTTACTGCTTTTGAGTCTGGTGGGTGGGGGTTTAACAGTAAGTTTGTTTTCCTGAATAGTCCTAGGACTTTAGTAGTACTACCGTCAATCTCTCGTCTCTCCTAATACTCCATTATACTACCTCCAACCAAACGCTTATCTTACCTGACATTTCTGTTTGAAAGTAGGGCTAGGCCCAGGGCTGGCTCCACGGGAAATGGCGATTAAGGTTGCAATCCAGGGCGGCTGAAATTTCCTCCTCATTGCGGTGGTACTAGTAGTGTGACACAGTGGCAGTTGCATGGCTATGGAAAAAAAGAAAATGAAACTTGGTTTGTCCTTACTGTAGCATTACAACGGTACAATAGAGAATATAGCAGGTGGCAGTACACTAGACTACAACAGTGCCACAATGTAGCCTAACAAATGGTAAAGTATTGATAGTATAACTTGTACTCGTGTAGGATTTCTTTGACATTGGCTACTACTACAAGAAATAGTACTGAAGCTGAGTAAGTCTAGAATATATCCTCGGATTCCTTCACCAGCCTGTTGCTATGACCTTATCCTCCCCAGCAAGTGTGTGGAATTATTGATGTCATTTAGTCACACATCAAGCAAAACCACACAACCAGGGGGAAGAGGGTTAGGGTTTGTAAAATAGATGGGAATGGGGGTTTCTTTTTGGGTAGGTTTTGTTGAGAGAAAAAAAAAAGCACAGCATGGACAAACAATAATTGAACATAAAGAAATTTTTGGGTACAAAGCTAACCATAAATCTTTTACGTGACATAAAGGAAGTGCATGCACTACTGAATGCATTGTTACAGAAAAGTAAGTAGTACTTTCGACAACCGTGAATGACAGAATGCAACAGTACAGGGCTACAGTAAATTAGGTTTAAAAAATAGCCGAAGTAAAACCTATAGAATGGCTGTAGGGATCAATTTAGAAGCAGAGAGAGATCCAAGAAATGCAGTCACACACACTCATTGAAGAAAAGAATGGATACTGTATCTGTATTGTTGTAGTTGTCCTGTTGAATTTGGTAAGTAAGTTGCATGCAGCAAACAATTCCTCTTATTAGCGGCACTCCTCCATTCCAGCTGACGCTTCGTCCATCAATGTTGGTGACCAGAAGACACCCTGTCCACTGCCTGCCTGGCGGATGCTGAATTGCGGCTCGCTAATGTGAAGCCTGACTCCATCCTTTTTTCCCCATTGCACAGACTGAAACCCGGCCTGTAATTATTGAATGAAAAACAGCACTGATAAATAAATATAAGGTATGTACGCTGTGTAGTGCAAAAAGTCACACTTTGATTTTCCAACTAGACAGTACAACAATTTTGAAAGTGCGTACTCTGTCTGAGTCACCTTTTGAAGGATAAATAAGTATGGGCAAATTAATTTAGCGGATCTTTCCCCTCAAGCTAGGTGTACTGTAAACTGTGTTTTAGAACAAAATTAGACCTTCTCAGCAATGCTTCCACCCAGACCCTTACTAAAGCCAGTTGCAAAAATGTAGAAGACCCCCAATCAGATCTCGAAAAACGAGGCCTAGCAGAAAACTGGTGACAAAACGTACTTCGAAAGTAAAAGTAGGCCCAAATACCCCCTTACCCACCATGGATTGTATTCAAACCACTTGCAAGCAAGCAAAAGTATCCATAGCCAGCATCGCTCCAAGACTCGAAAACCCCCCCACCCAAACACATGCAATAGAAATACTGCTAACCCTAACGAGCCTTAAGTTAAGAATAGTGGCAGAGGCTTTCTTTAACTATGCCAAATACCCCCTTTCCCACCATGGATTTTCTTCAAATGACTTGCAACCAAAATTACAAATTCTCACAAGTGCTCTAAGACCCCAGAACTCAGTTGCAAAAATCTAGAACACCCCAAAACACATGCAATCCTGCTGTTAGGGCTAACCCTAACAAACCCTAAGTTACAAAAAGTGCCAAAAGGCTTTTCCTTATGGATTTTGTCCCAACCACTTCTATCCGGTATTAGACCTTCCCAGGAATGCCCCAAGACCCGCCAACCCACCCGCCAAAAACCACAACACCCCCAAACAGGCCAAAAGCAAAATCTCATACTTACAATATTTCTCGGCCTTCGGTCCAAACGCGCTGTGCAGCTAGGCCATAACTCCAGGTTTCCACCACGGATTTCCTGAAAAGCAAATGCAATAAAGATTAGACTGTCCCAGCAGTGCTCCCAGACCCCAAAACTCATCCACAAACACCCGGAACCCCCCCAAAGAGCACCTCAAAGGCAAGCAAGTCAGCAAAAACACCAAAAAATGTCCGCCTCCGACAAACCACTTTTATCCGGTATTAGAGCTTACCAGCAATGGCCCCAGCGCCGTCAACCCAGGAGAAAACGAGTAGAAGACCCCCAAACAGCCAAAGAGCAAAAGTACAAAAATGGGGACTTAGTCATTTTTTTGCCAATTTCCCAAATCACTCCGCGCGCGCTCTGCAGCTAGGCCCTAACTCCGCTCTGCCACCATGGATTTGCTTCAAACCTCTTGCAAACTAAAGTATCTATAGCCAGCAGTGCTCCCAGACCCCGAAACCCACCCACAAACACCAGGAAGCCCCCCAAACAGGCCCCCCAAAACGCTACATTGACCAAAATGTCAGAAATAGCAACAAAAAAAATCAGCGTGGATTTTGTCCCAACCACTTCTCTCCGGTATTAGACCTTCCCAGGAATGCCCCAAGACCCGCCAACCCACCCGCCAAAAAGCACAACACCCCCAAACAGCCCAAAAGCAAAATCTCATCCTTACAATATTTCTCGGCCTTCGGTCCAAACGCGCTGTGCAGCTAGGCCATAACTCCAGTTTTCCACCACGGATTTCCTGAAAAGCAAATGCAATCAAGATTAGACTGTCCCAGCAGTGCTCCCAGACCCCAAAACTCACCCACAAACACCCGGAACCCCCCCAAAGAGCACCTCAAATGCAAGCAAGTCAGCAAAAACACAAAAAAAATTCCGCCTCCGATTTGGTCCAAACCACTTTTATCCGGTATTGGAGCTTCCCAGCAATGGCCCCAGAGCCGTCAACTCACCCGCAAAGAAGTAGAACACCCCCACAAGTGCTGAGTCTTTCTTCATTGGGCGTAATCCAGCCCTCTGCTTTGATGGAAATAGGAGTCTGGAGGAGGAGGATAGAGGAGCATGTTCTTCTGAACTTGTGAACCTGAGGAATGCAGACTGCGGCACCTTTAAATCAATAAGCAAACAATTGAAGACAGTTCTGCTGATGGGCTTGTTTTTGTGATTAGGTGATTAAAGTTTGAATTATATTAACTGTGCACAACAAAGAAAGACAGACACACAGGAATAAAAGTGAATAAGGACGAAAAAGAAAGTTATTGATTCATTGTCTCATTTTCAGGGCTCGGTGTCAGGGAATAAGAATAAGAGTTCGTCATCATACTCTGCGAATTCAGGCAGGGTGAGGTCAGTGTCACCGAACAGAGAACAAATTCCCTCATCTACGTTGCTGTCCTCCTCGTCTTCATGCAGCGTGCTTTCTCGTACTTTGTAATCTGGTGGTATGAGGTGCTGATTCATCTTGATCATTGTTAACCTCTCCACATTTTTGGGCGAGAGGCGGCTCCGTTTGGGAGTTACAATGCCACCAGCAGCACTGAAAACACGTTCAGAAGACACGCTTGAGAGTGGGCAAGACAAGTAGTTTAAAGCCAGGTTGGAGAGCTGTGGCCACAATTCTTTTTTCCCATTCCAATACGCCAATGGTTCAGCATTAACATAGACCTCTGTTGAGTCATTCAGATAGTCCTGCACCATCGACTCAAGGTCCTCCAAGGTTCCTCCACTTTGCTTAGCTTTTGCTGTGACCTTTTGAGAACCAAACCCAAGCCGATTTAGCCAATCCTCTTCAGCATCCAATGTTACTGTTGTGTCTGGTGCAGATGATCCGGTTGCCGTGTCTTTAACGGCTGAGAGGTCACTTGTGCCACAGCCACAGGTGCAGAAGTGGATTGTTTTGACTGGGGATGGCCTGCTGATGCTGATGTACTGCCTTTTCCATCAATTTTCTGCTGTTCTCTTTCAAACCTCTTGGCTGACAAGGCTAGCCAACGTTTGTACTTTGTAACATCTTCATCAGCAAAAGGAAAGAATGCTCGGCCTGCCAGCGCCTTTTTGTAGCGTGGATCCAGAATAGTAGCACAAATGTAATGCTGGTGTGAGTGGATCATTTGAAGACGTTCATCACCTTGTAGGCGCTCTAATAATTTCTCCGCCAAAACAAAAGGGTCTTTGTTTTTTTCATCTTTTTGAAACACAGAAGACACCTCCTTCAGTTGGTGCTCCAGCATGTACAACAATGGGATAGCTTTTCCCAAATTACAGTCCTCCTTGCTGACTGCACGCGTGAAGACCTCAAAAGGATGAAGCATGCGTGTCAGGCTTTTAACTATGTCCCATTGCGCCGCACCCATCCTCAGGTCCTTCTGAGCTGTACCCTGTTTTAAGAAATAGTGATCGAGTACCGTATACTGCTCATACAGACGCTCAAGCATGTAGAAGGTTGAGTTCCAACGTGTTGCCATCTCTTGGATGAGTGCTTTCACTGGCATTCGACGTTCATGTAGCAGGCTCCTCAGATGCTTCCGGGCCTTAAAAGAATGGCTGAAATGGTTGCACATTCTTCAGCAGGTGTCCACTACCTCGTACGCTGGACTGTCTTTCTCACTCAAGAATTTTTTGACAACCAGGTTTATACAGTGCACCAAACACGGCACGCTGAAATAGTGACCCAGCTCCATGGCCTTAACTACATTGGAGCCATTATCCGTGGAAACATAACCAAACTGGCGTTTTTTTGGGGACAGCCAGTCAAGGACCTTTGTGTTAAACTCATCCAAAATGTTTTGTGCTGTGTGACGTTTCTCCAAACCAAACATGGCTAGTGTTGCATGTTTCCGAGCAGCTTTAAAAACTTGGTCCGGGTCAACACCTGCGTTTAGCTTTGCTTTAACCCCTGAAAAAGAGACCCAGTGTGCAGTGATGCACATGTAATCAGCGCCTGCGCCACTGGTCCACATGTCTGTTGTCAGATGTATAGTGTGTAAATAATCAACAAAGACCACCTGAAACAGACATACAATACATATTCCGATGGTGTTGGAATACACTCAGTGTGTTAAAATACCCCTCACACACCAAAAGGGCCCTTGGTGTCATGCTTCATCATCGGGGTCTTCCCGCCCCCGCTGCGGGACGGGGCAGTGCTGCGACAAGCGGCTACGCCGGAGCACCTTTTAATTGTGAGTACTATGTGAGTGATAATGGAGTGAGTGTCAGTGAGGTCAGAAGTGATGAACAGTGAAATTAAAGTTAAAAAATACCTGGCCTGGTGTTTAGAAAAAATTATTTAATAGGCACTGGCTGGTATCGTTAAAAGGGGTGAGGCGGAGTGCAAGATCGGGTTACTAGTCTTGCTCTCCTGTGTGGGTCAACATGTTTCGGGGCGACATGCCCCTTCGTCAGGACCGGGATGTATAGATCCCCCTGTCACTCACTAATGCGCTCCCACAGATAGAGAGTGTTGTGTTTGATCAATGTGTATAAATAATTTAAATACACGTGAAAGAAGCTCGGTCAGTAATACTGACCGAGCTTCTTTCACGTGTATTTAAATTATTTATTGAAAGAAGCTCGGTCAGTAATACTGACCGAGCTTCTTTCACGTGTATTTAAATTATTTATACACATTGATCAAACACAACACTCTCTATCTGTGGGAGCGCATTAGTGAGTGACAGGGGGATCTATACATCCCGGTCCTGACGAAGGGGCATGTCGCCCCGAAACATGTTGACCCACACAGGAGAGCAAGACTAGTAACCCGATCTTGCACTCCGCCTCACCCCTTTTAACGATACCAGCCAGTGCCTATTAAATAATTTTTTCTAAACACCAGGCCAGGTATTTTTTAACTTTAATTTCACTGTTCATCACTTCTGACCTCACTGACACTCACTCCATTATCACTCACATAGTACTCACAATTAAAAGGTGCTCCGGCGTAGCCGCTTGTCGCAGCACTGCCCCGTCCCGCAGCGGGGGCGGGAAGACCCCGATGATGAAGCATGACACCAAGGGCCCTTTTGGTGTGTGAGGGGTATTTTAACACACTGAGTGTATTCCAACACCATCGGAATATGTATTGTATGTCTGTTTCAGGTGGTCTTTGTTGATTATTTAGACGTTCATAAGAGGAGGATTAGCCCACCGCGGTGCCTTGTTGCACCACCTCTTCACTCCCTTTGTTGATAATTTTAGATGTATAGTGTGAACAGCACTCTTCTGCAAAGCTGCCCCAATCACCTCCAGCACATCTTCATGTAGTGCTGGAACCGCAACTCTGGCAAATAGAACCGGCTAGGAACCTTCCATTTAGGGTAGAGTGCTGCCACTAATTCTAGAAAACCAACACCTTCTACAAAAGAAAAAGGGAGAAGGTCCAGAGCTAGCATTTTAGCCAGCTTAGTGTTATACAGACGCGTCAGTGGGTGGTTGTGTTCATATTGCGCTTCTGTAAACAGCATCTTTTTAATGTTGCCCTGGACCAAGCATTTACGGGATGATGATGATGATGATATCTTCGACCCAGTTACGCTCGCTGATTAACTTTTTCGCATTGGTGTCTCACTCTCTCCCACACTCTTAGTGTGGCTCACATGGGGTGTGCTGCTGACAGGGGTACTGGGTGTAAGTGAAGTGTTTGACACGTCTTCTTCCTCCTCGTCATCATCAGATGAAACAGCATTACGTGCAATTCGCCTGTAGGTGCGCAAACCATTTGACAGCGTGCTTTCTTTCAAGATGACCTCTCTGGCCTCCGGTACCATAGTTGGAACCAAACTTACCACGACTAACTGCCAACTTACAAATGCTACAAATGGCAAAGTTTTCCTTTTTTGGGCAAACACTAAAGAAGTCCCAAACTGCGGACTTGAAATGTCTTTGGGGGCCGGTGGAGGCGGAGATACTGGTGGTGGTGGTCCTGCTGCTAATGCCAGATGAAGTGGAGGATGTGGATTGCCGAACTTCAGTATGTTTCGCACTTTCACCACCACTAATTGAGGTCGAGGTGGATGGAGGTCCCTTTTGGCGACTAAGAAATATGGAAGCGGTAGGTGTTGGTGTACTAGTTAACTCCAATGATTGTGGTGTTTCTTCCATTACCTCCTCGTCGACAACATCATCACGCTCAGCAGCTTCTCGGGCTAGGGTCAAAATGTCTTTTTGCTGAATGCCCGCTGGGGCTGCAGTGACCTTTATGATGACTGCGTTGTCATCGTGAGAGTCTTCATCAGCAGGAGTATCCGCCACTTCTTGTTGAGCCTCATCATACTCCATAACTATGAGTCTTTCGACGACCTTCCTTTTACGCTTAAGTACCTTTGTCAGATCATGGTGTGCCTCACTCTCAGACGGCCGTGGTGGTTCCCAATTTTCATCCAGTTCATCAGAAGGAGGTGGGCTTGAAGAAGATGTAGACACCCCCTTGATCTTTTCCTTGCTAGGGATGTGGAAGACAATGAATGATCATCAGGAGGAGTGGCTTCCTCAGATGATACCTCGGCTTGATTGCTGATTTCCTGATGTGCCCCTACTTCGAGAGGAACAACTATTGTGGGCACCTGTGACCCTCCATGCACCTCTGCTTGCGCATCTCCTTGCGCTGCCTCTCCTTCCACATGTACTTGGGCTTGTACTTGCACATGTGGTTGTTGTTGCGGCTGTGGTTGTTCAACACTTGTCAGATGAGTTACAACAACCTGTTGATTCAGAGACATTGCTGCTACTTTCTTGCGATGAGCCAACATCACTGGTCGATGGTGATTGAAGAAGTACACTGACTGCCTATGCAGCACTCAAGGGCTTGGACTTAAGTTGGCGTGGTGGTGGTGGTGGAGGCACTTTTTTTTTTACTCCCAAATAACGCGGCGGCCGGCACACCAGCCTCCTTGGTAACTTGCTTCTTCTGCTCCTTACTGGCAACTTTCTTGCTAGAGGAGCTACGGAGAACTTTTTTGGGGGCCATCTTCTTCAGAGCAGGTCAGAACAGCAGGCCGCAGTTGCACGAGTTGCAGAGTTGTCTGTGGCCAGACGTGACGTCACGTGACGTTATGCTGCACACACACACCGCTGCAGGACTTCTTCCTGGCACTGGTGGTTCTCTTGCGTCTTGTGCACCTAAAAGCAATGGAAGACAGGGGAACATCAGTTCAGTTATACACCCCAAAAAAATCAAAAAAAAACTGAAAAATCAGCACAATCCCATGCCCTCCATGATGTTTAAATTCAAGACACCCCACAGAAAGACTAGGCCCATGCAACACTCACTAGTCACTACCCCTGGTGAAAAGGCCACAATAACAGGCCAAAAAAACGAAAATCACAGACAAATCAGCACAATCCCAAGCCCCTCCATGATGTTTAAATTCAAGACAACCCACAGAAAGACTAGGCCCATGCAACACTCACTACCCCTGGGCATAAAGGTTGAAAACTAGGCAAAATGGTTGCAGGCCTAACAACACTGCCTGCATTCAAAATGGCCCCCTCCGTTCCACCACATGGCCAGGGCCTGTAGCAGTACTCAAAATGGCCCCCACCCACATGGCCTGTCCCCATGAACACCCCAAAAAATCGAAAAACACAGAAAAATCAGCACAATCCCAAACCATCCAGGCCCTCCATGATGTTTAAATTCAAGACACCCCACAGAAAGACTAGGCCCATGCAACACTCACTACCCCTGGGCATAAAGGTTGAAAACTAGGCAAAATGGTTGCAGGCCTAACAACACTGCCTGCATTCAAAATGGCCCCCTCCCTCCCAGCACATGGCCAGGGCCTGTAGCAGCACTCAAAATGGCTTCCACCCACATGGCCTGTCCCCATGAACACCCCAAAAACGAAAATCACAGAAAAATCAGCACAACCCCAAGCCATCCAGCCCCTCCATGATGTTTAAATTCAAGACAATCCACAGAAAGACTAGGCCCATGCAAAACTCACTACCCCTGGTGAAAAGGCCACAACAACAGGCCCAAAAAACAAAAATCACAGAAAAATCAGCACAATCCCAAACCATCCATCAAAATGGCCCCCTCCCTCCCAGCACATGGCCAGGGCCTGTAGCAGCACTCAAAATGCCCCCCACCCACATGGCCTGTCCCCATGAACACCCCAAAAAAATAAAAAAAAACAGAAAAATGAGCACAATCCCAAACCATCCAGACCGTCCATGATGTTTAAATTCAAGACACCCCACAGAAAGACTAGGCCCATGCAACACTCACTACCCCTGGTGAAAAGGCCACAACAACAGGCTAAAAAAACGAAAATCACAGCAAAATCAGCACAATCCCAAGCCATCCAGCCCCTCCATGATGTTTAAATTCAAGACAACCCACAGAAAGACTAGGCCCATGCAACACTCACTACCTCTGGTGAAAAGGCCACAACAACAGGCCAAAAAAACGAAAATCATAGAAAAATCAGCACAATCCCAAACCATCCAGGCCCTCCATGATGTTTAAATTCAAGACACCCCACAGAAAGACTAGGCCCATGCAACACTCACTACCCCTGGGCATAAAGGTTGAAAACTAGGCAAAATGGTTGCAGGCCTAACAACACTGCCTGCATTCAAAATGGCCCCCTCCCTCCCAGCACATGGCCAGGGCCTGTAGCAGCACTCAAAATGGCCCCCACCCACATGGCATGTCCCCATGAACACCCCAAAAAATCGAAAAACACAGAAAAATCAGCACAATCCCAAGCCATACAGCCCCTCCATGATGTTTAAATTCAAGACAACCCACAGAAGGACTAGGCCCATGCAACACTCACTACCCCTGGTGAAAAGGCCACAACAGGCCAAAAAAACGAAAATCACAGAAAAATCAGCACAATCCCAAGCCATCCAGCCCCTCCATGATGTTTAAATTCAAAACACCCCACAGAAAGACTCAGTGCACCCACCACTGAGTACCCCTGGGCAAAAGGCCCAAAAACAGCCCAAAAATCGAAAATTTCAAAATTGTAGTTGCAGCAACTGAAATGCCCCAAACAAACTTACTTGTGAAATTTCTAATCCAAAAGTGATCCAAAGAAAGTCAAAAATGCCTCAAATCCAAATATCCAGCAGCATCCACAAAAAGTAATCATTCCAGCTCCAGATCCAAATGAAAAGTGACCAGGAGATGGACAAAGCACTGGGAGGAGCCTGCTGGATAGGAACAGGAAGTTGAATACTGTGGGGCACTTCCTTCCTCCCACCCCCCCTCCCCAAAATGGACTCCTCGCAAAAAAAGTGCAGGCAAATGTCAACCTGAGGAGTTATTCAGATAAAAATCATCATTTCCAGAAGGTTTATGCTGCTTGCTGGTGGATTTCTTGTGCAGAATTGCAAATTTTGTATTTTCGCAAATGCGAGATTGATGCTGCTCGCCGCATCTACAAGCTTGCAATTGCGAAGTCCCGCGATACGTGATCACAGCGTACTTGCGTTGACAAACTCTCGCTGTGCAAGTTGGCAAGCCGCGATGACGTAATCGCACTCGCCAAATTCCCGCGGTATCCCGCAGCAAGATCCAAAATGGCGCAGCACTTGCAAAATATCGAGAAAAACAACTCGGCAAACGCTGAATGACGGTAAGTAAACGCCGCGCGCCGCAAAATTGTATCACCAAGAAAAAAAAATCCGCTGCGTGCGGATTTTCGGTAAATTCGCGAGCGTTCGCGGATTGCGGATTTACAGAAAATCCGCAAAATCCGCGAGCGTAACGGATTTTGCGCTCACACTTATTGGTGACATTTTAATCCTCTCTGGCCAATCCACATAATATCCACATTTGGTAAATCAAGGTTGAGAAAGCATCTATTTGCTGCATACCTTTTACTCCAGAAAATATAGCTATGTCCTATAACACAAACTTTTAGCATTTTGAAGGCATATCCAGTAGTACTCAGATGGGCTCTGGAAGTGAAATGGCAGTTAGAAGCTGAGAGTTTAGAAAAATATGTGGATGAGGTTCAGTGCAATTGAAAAAAATAGAAATGATTGGTTGTTTCTTACAAATGAAGATTGAAAACTAGGATGCCTGCTAATGTTTTTTTAAAAGGAAAAATGCTATTGGTTGAGAAAAAATCATCAAAACTAACAAAGCAGTGGATAAGCAGGTGTATTTGAAGGTCAAACAGCCTTGCTGTTTTTTTTTTGCAACATTGAGATATGAACTTCTGACCTGTGTCTTCAGCCAGGTACAGTATGAGGTGTTACCATGGTAACAGGCAGCGAGGGCAGAGGGGGATAGTTGATCTGTATGTGACTTTGAAAATATTGAAAGGTAGAACCAATTGAAATGTTAGTTTGATTTTGAATTTGTGTGGGAAGAAATGTGATTGGTTATGTACATGAGTGTGGGTCTGAAATGAGAGGGAATCTGTGCCATTATTCTGAGGCTGCAGTGACAGAAGCATTATTCAGAGATTCTGCATAAGAAAATCTGGTTTGTGACTGTCACTGTTCTAAATCTTCAAAAGCATTTTTAAAGGTGAGCCTCTAACTCTTTTTCACTGTATTTCTCCTTTTATTATGCCTTAGTCACTATAACTGTTTCACTCCCTCACAGTCTGTCATTGTCCTTATTTTTCTCTCTCTCTCACTGTTTTCTTTTCTTTCCACTAATCTTCCTTTTCTTTCCTCTCTGTTTCTATAAATGATTTCCTTTCACTTACTATTTTTTACTTTCTCTTATTATGTCAGTACTTTTTCCTTATTCTCCTTTCTCACTTTCTTTCCTTCAACTCTCTTTCTTGACTTCCTCACTTCATCTCAGTTATTCCTTTTCATTTATTTGTTCTCTTTACTTTTTGCCTCTTTTTCTTCCTTACAACTGTTAGAATTGTCAGATTGTCACCTTGTAGTTTTTCAACCATTTTTGGCATACTGTAGAAATGCCATAGAAAATGTTTTAAGAGTAGATAGTAATTTGGTGTAACACATTAGGAGCAACTGCCGCCAGCCTCCTTGCCAAAACAGTAGTAAAGATCTTGTAATCTACGTTTAAGATCAAAATTGGTCCTTAAGATCCACAGGAGGAGGCTGGTTTTCCAGGTTTCAGAATCAGGGTAATGGAAGCGCTGTTCCAAGATTCAGGGGGAAGATGGCCATCCCGCAAAATTTGGTTAAATAATGTAGTAAGAGATGGTACTATTTCATGTTCTAATAACTTAAAAATTTCTGCTGGAAGCCCATCGGGCCCGGCCGCTTTCCCTTTCTTGCTATTTCGGATGGCTGACCTAACCTCTTCCTCAGAGATCTCACTGTCCAGGAGAATACTCTGCTCAACAGAAAGAGCTGGGAGGGAAATTCTACTCAACCAATCTTTAACTATTTCTGGAGAGACGTTTTTTCCTCATGGTATATCTCCTGAAAAAACTCTCTAAAGGCCTTCATCCGAAGAGATTATATTATTGCTCGCTGTTATTGACACAATATTATTGCGGGCCTGATCTGTTTTCGCCTTCCAAGCCAACAGCTTCCCAACTCCTTCCCCATACTGAAAGTGAGCTAACTTGCTGGCCTCCCATCTCTGCTGAACTCACTTGCCCAAGACAGAACCCAGCTGCACTTTAAGGGAAAGCAACTTATCTTGGAGTGGTTTCAAGACTGCACCACTAGAAGTTAAGTTAGTATCAATATCTGATTGTACCCTAGCAATGTCTGCCTCAATAGACACAACTTTCTCCTTATATTGCTTTAGACGGAAAGATACTTTGCCTGTTATAAGCCCCCTCAAAAAAGCTTTAAAAGAGTCCCATACAACACCCAATGCTGCCGAGCCAATGTTTATATTCATAAAAGTTTGAGCTTCACCCCTAAGAAAGGAAACATCATCAGGATGTTAAAGGAGCGATCGATCAAATGATCATCCTCGGTAGAAATAGTAGGGGACCCCTCAAGCTCCATGAATATTGCAGAGTGATCAGACAGATGGAGAGGGAGATACCTTATATTTTTAACAGAATCAATCAGCCTTTGACTAATCAGAACAAACTCCATTCTGGACTGATGATGGTATTTATAATTCCTAAAAGAAATACCTTGTTGCTGTCCTGACCTTACTCTCCAAATGTCCACGTATCCGTATTGCTTCATTGAATTAAGTAGTGAAGTCCTAGATTTAGAAAGGACAAGAGGACGACTGCTTGGTGATTTGTCTAAATAAGGGTCCAAAACTATATTAAAATCCCCGCCCAAATGATTAGCTCAGGGAAATCCAGAAGATGTGCCACTATGGACTCTAAAGAAGAGGGGTCATCAATATTAGGCCCATAGTACCCATCAAAGGTGAACTGTTTACCCGAGATAATAACTGTAGTGATGGCCCATCTGCCACCTGGGTCAGCCATCTGAGTGATTAACCTAGCTTGAAGTTGTTTTTTAAAAATAATAGACACCCCTCTGATGTTCATATTTTGTGATGAGGATACTGCAAAGTCTATTCTCCTTTACTAATGTGAGGGAGTCAGTATGGGTCAAATGGGTCTCCTGAATTATACCGACCTGAGCATCTGAATCCCGCAAAAACTGCAGGATTTTTTTTGCCCTAGGTTTAGTGCGCAGGCTGTTTACATTCCAGGAGATAACCTTAAAACACCCCATATATTATGTCCCAGACACTAGCTAGAGGCCCCTGCACAAGGAATATCACCAATTCATACACTACCTTGGAAAATACTATCACAAACCAGATTATTAAGTTAGGAAATCCAACATTATACAGATGGAAAATGAGGATTTTTTTATTTTTCAGCCTCCTCCCTCCCCTCCACCCCCACCCATCCCCTGGAAAACCCTTGCTATATCTAACCGGAACACGCCCAGTAGATAGCACCCCTCCCCCTGCTCTCGCAAGAAACTACTCTGCCCATAACTCTGAGTATATAGCTTGGTGACAAATATACTTAAGGGAGTATATCAAGGATCCAACCTAATCTCCCACAAAGTTGAAGGCCAAGAAAAAAAAACAAAAGGGTAAGATAATACTAGGGGCAACATTAAATCTTATTTTGCATCTAAACATACAAAAAGAATTGTAACTTTCATACCTCTTTTTTTTCTCCTTTTTTTCCCTTATCTTCCCCTTTCTTCACCTCATCTTTTCTTCTTACCCTTTCCTTTTAAATATGTTTTTTTTTCTTTTTTATAATTTACCTTTTTTCCTGAAAGTGTGTGTCATCATATTCTTTTATTTATTTCAATTTCTTATCTCAAGGCGCCCTTGTTGCCAATCTGTAACAACAATTCGTCAGCTGCCTGTACTGATCTCGGATTAAACATCTTATTATTATGCATAACTCTAAGGGCTGCTGGGAACCTCAGTTGTGCTGTAGCACTTAAACCCCTAAAGCCATCTAGACGCCTCCCGAACTCCCACTGCTTTTCCAACGTGACCCTTGAGAGATCTGATCTTATTTGAAAGGTGTAACCTATCTCTAACAAAGATTTTTGTTTCAAAGCCAGTTTGAGGATATGTTCTTTAAGTGAATAGGTATGAAAATTCACTAATATTTTACGTGGTTTGACCTTTCGGGATTACGCCTAAAAGGGTCCCTATGGATGCGCTGAATGTCAAGAGCTAGAGCTTCCACTGATTGGTCTAGGCACAGAGACTCCTTCAGGAGATGAATAACAAATTGCTTAATGTCCGATCCCTCTGAGCCCTCGGGAACATTAAGAACTCGGATGTTACTCCGCCTTGCATTATTTTCTAAAGTTGCCATCCTGTCAGCCAAATCATTATCCGCCCTATGGAGTTTAGTAATGTCCTCTTTAGCCTGATCCAGATGCAAAGATAGCACAGCTACTGTCTCTTCCAGCTTTCCTGTTCTTAAAGTGAGACCATCGATTTTACTCTCCAGGCATTCACAGTAGTTCCTGATTTCCCGTTGCTTTGCCGAAGATTCATCAAACCCCTTTCTTATATCAAGTGACAGGGAGGAAAACATTGCTTCCAATGAGACCCCCGAGACACCAACCTGAGGAGGCGTAACAGCAGAGCTCGAGGGTATAGTAGGTGACCCCGGTAGGAGCCGTTGTGGATCCTCTTGCACATTAGCCCCTTCTGACCTCCCCATGTCTGCCGATACAGGTACATCTGGCAGTAAAACTACTTTCTCTGCACTTAAAGACGAAACAGGGACTAGAGAGCTCTCATGCTGATGATGATCTGCCCCAAAGAAAGAGAGGTAGCGGAAGAGTCCGAGCTGAAGGAAGGGGCGATTAAAGAATTAACTGAGGGCTGGAGCTGTAACCGACATTGCCCTATCCTCTACAAGATCCAATACCTGTGGGATGGCTTTAAAATAGGAACAAAGAGAAGGGGTTATTTTTGACCCCACTCCCAGAACCTGCTTTAAGATTCCTTGCGGGTTTAGATAAACTCAGCTTCTTCGCCTTCACCTCGTTAGATAAGTAGGATGAGGGCTTTCCCTTTTCCACCTCCAAATGTTCAGGGTCTCTGACTCGCTCCTTAATCGCAGGGGCCGCCTTCATCAAAGCCTCCTTCTTCTTCCTCCCTCGTTTGCCCTTTGCTTTAGATTGATGCAGGGTAGGTTGCGATACCTCAAACTGCTGGGGATGCAGAGATGGAGAAATAGACTACTAGTCTGTAAATTGTCAATCTCCTCTTCCTCTTTGCCGCTATCTACATAAACTGGTCCACCATCCCCCTCCACAATTGCATATGATAAAGGTTTTTTTACCCTTACATCGTCGTGCTGTGTCTGACCGTGAGCTCTACCTTCAGGGGCTTGCACAAGGCTACGTGCCTTCCTCCCCCTTCTCAGCTCCAGGGCGGCTGATGACCAAAATCGCAGCCCCTGTGAAGTCCGGAGCAGGGCAGGAAACAAGCGAACAATGCTGGACTGATGGCAGGCGGAGCCTAAGATTCCGCTGATTAAATCAGGCATACGAAGTTAAAAAAAAAAAGACTTTGCGTTATTAAGGACAAAGTCCCCGTATTTCTTGCACAAAAACAGAACAGCATCGGGTCCCACTCTCCCGGGCCCCCAAGTCCACTCCGTCCGCTCCGCCCGCAGGGGCACCCAAACACTCCACCTCCCAGCAGCAAGCAAGGAGCAAACAAAAAAGTCCGTCCGCGCACCACCCGCACATGGAGGCAGCGGAAAACGCCGAAAACGCACAAAACGCCCAAAACGCCTGGTAAGCCCAAACTTCACTCGGGCAGGTTACGGCGGGTTATGGCGGGAGCTCACCACCTCTTACTCCTCAAACGAAGCCAACATCCCCTCACAACGGCTGGAAACTAGAGAAGTCACCCTGCTTCAACGGGCAAAAGCAGCTTGAGTCGGGAGCACAGTCATGGAGCGCTGCGGCAGATCAGCCGACTGCCACTATGTTTTCCCCCAGCTTTTTGAACTAACATATGATTTAATAGGCGCTATAGACATAGCTATAGCTGAGCCTCTCCCTCTGGTTGCCATAACGTTGGATGCCACCAAGGACTTCAACAGGGTAAATTGGATCTACCTGTCGGAGGCCTTGGCTAAGTTCAACGATGGGGGTGGATTTCGGCGAGCCATTACCCTTTTATATCAGAACCCTACTGCTCGGGTACTGGTTAATGGATTGTTATCAGACCCCTTTAATATTTCCAGGGGGACGAGACAGGGCTGTCCACTCTCCCCTCTCCTGTTCGATCTGTACATTGAGACCCTCGCTCAAGGCTTGAGGGATGATATGAGCATTAAGTCCTTTTCTTATAGGGGTTGGGAGAGGAAGGTTGCCCTTTATGCGGACGATGTACTCATCTTTTCATCAGAGGCACAAACCGCAATCCCAGCAGTTTTGGAGGTAGCACAACAATTTGGGGCAGTATCTGGGTACGAAGTGAATGCATCAAAAACTGAGGTATTGATTTGGAACGATGACCACTGTGAAATCAATATACAGCCAGGAACAACTATGCACTATCTGGGGGTAAATATAACTAAGGATATAAACCAGTTAGTAGGTTCCAATTTCTCAGCAGCAGCAAAGGTATGTCGCCAGCTAATGCGATCCTGGGTCCAGCTACCGTTATCCCTGTTAGGCCGAGTAAACTTGGTCAAAATGACCATTTTACCCAAAATTTATTTTTTATTTAATACCATTCCTCTTTATTTTGATCCCTCCCTAATAGCTAAATTGCAGGCGGACATCACTTCCTTTGTTTGGAATAAGCACCTTCCAAGGATTGCCTGGAAGAAACTTAGGAGGTGTAGGGAGAAGGGTGGGCTGGCTGCTCCTGATCTACAGATATATGCTTGGGCGTTCCAGCTCTTGCATGCCCAAATGCTTCTAAAGATGCCTGTAGATTGTGGAGTTGGTTCTTTACTCTCAGCTTTACTTAATGGGGAAGGTTTTAGCCAGTCAGGTTTTTTGTTTAAATTCGGCGACCATGTCATGAATGATGTAATATGTGACATAATCAGCAGTGGATTGCGGGTGCGTGAGTTATAGTGAGTACAACTAACTATAACGGGGGAATTTCAATGGTTTTGTATGACTAAAATGTACAGCTAACTATAACTGGTGTAAAACCTATGTTTTTTTCAGTGAAGCACCCCGCTGCGGAAAAGCAAGTTGGTAAGCGGCGTCATAAGGAACAGCAAAGGCCGTTCTGGCAGATCAATATGGGCAGAATAACGGCGGTTTTCTGAACAGTAAACCTACTAGAGGATATGAATATTTGAAGAGAAGTGGTGGCAAAAGATCGAGCACTACTAAGACCAGAATAGACACACGCACTATGGCTTTAACTTGAAAGCGCTACAAACACGGCGCGAAATTGCACAGCCATTTCTCCTGAATGAACCAGTGACCAAGGGCTGCATAGCCTGAAAGGCGTATGGACAATTGAAACTTACTGTCAGGGGATGCTGTTCTCTGCCACCTTCCAGAAATAAAAGGTCGTTCATTTGCTGATGTGTGGTACTTCAAGTGTATGGCGATTCTTTACGGATTAAACAGCTGCCCCACCTTGGTCGCGAAGCACCCCGCCACGGAAGTGCGGCTCCTAGACGCCGAGCAAGTTGGTAAGCGGCGTCATAAGGAACAGCAAAGACCGTTCTGACAGATCAATATGGGCAGAATAACGCCGGTTTTCTGTACAGTAAACCTACTAGAGGATATGAATCTTTGAAGAGAAGTGGTGGCAAAAGATCAAGCACTACTAAGACCAGAATGCTCAATAGACACGCCCACTATGGCTTTAACTTGAAAGCGCTACAAACACAGCGCAAAATTTCACAGTCATTTCTCTTGAAGGAACCAGTGACCAAGGGCTGCATAGCTTGAAACGCGTATGGACAATTGAAACTTACTTTCAGGGGATGCTGTTCTCTGCCACCTTCCAGAAATAAAAGGTCGTTCATTTGCTGATGTGTGGTATTTCAAGTGTATGGCGATTCTTTACGGATTAAACAGCGGCCCCGCCTTGGTCGCGAAGCACCCCGCCGCGGAAGAGCGGCTCCTAGACGCCAAGCAAGTTGGTAAGCGGCGTCATAAGGAACAGCAAAGACCGTTTTGGCAGATCAATATGGGCAGAATAACGCGGAAACCTGACTCTGAGGCTAGTGGCGGTACAGGGGACGTAAGGGGAGACTTAATGAGCGGACAATCGGCACTTTGTGCCATCAAACCTGCTGACATCGGGGGACCGCAACAAGAAAGCATCTTCCTACTCCATCTTCCTACTCCCGCTATTTTCCACCTACCTGCAGTGCTGCAACACGGCATTATGGGTGCTGTAGTCCAAGGATCACGACGGACTACAACAGGTACATGCATCACCAGCGGGGGAGGAGCGGTCCAGCCTGCACTACTCTTAAGGCAGCGAGAAAGGACTATGTTGATGCCACAATGTAACGGTGCTGGGCGCTGAGGAAGGCAAAGGACCAAAATGCATTAGCCGCCACCGGAGCAGTTGTTTGCCTAATAAAGTCTCTCCAAAGCGTCCCCTTGGGTTGCTGCTCTTTCTTTGGAGGGAGATCTATGCCGAATATATATATATATATATATATATATATATATATATATATATATATATATATATATATATATATATTCACTGAAAAAACATAGGTTTCAGGGACATTATAGTCAGGGTCAGATTTTACTCATACAAAAACAGAGAAATTCAGCTGTTATAGTTAGCTGAGTTAACTATAACTCGTACCCCTGCAATGCAATGCTTATGACCTCACATATTACATCACTCATGGCA
The DNA here is from genome assembly GCF_964263255.1 of Lissotriton vulgaris. Classification (NCBI taxonomy): domain Eukaryota; kingdom Metazoa; phylum Chordata; class Amphibia; order Caudata; family Salamandridae; genus Lissotriton; species Lissotriton vulgaris. The sequence goes on from NC_141693.1 coordinate 1,237,279,071, forward strand.
TGGTCAGTGGCATCACTGATGACATCTCAAATGACATCAGTGATGCCATCATCTAGTAACTGTGAGTGTTTTAAAAATGTTATGAGTGTTAAATATATATACTAAGGCTTATTGGTGAGTTACTGTTTGTATGACTGAGTGGGCGCATGACTGACTGTATAAGTGAGTGATTAGGTGACTCAGTGAATGTATCGATGAGAGACTGGTTGTGCGAATGTACTGTCTGTCAGTTGATGTCTAAATGGGTGTATGAGTGTGTTAGTGGGTACATAAATGGCTATATGGGTGATTGATTGGTTGACTATCTCTATGGTTGTCTGGGTGTATGTACGTGTGGGTGAGGAGGTGTGTGACTGCCTGTATAGATGAGTGAGTGGGTGAGTCAGTGCCGGTATGGGGTAGTGAGTTCATATGTGAGTTCATATGTGAGAAGCTGTATGGGTGAGTGAATGTCTGTTTGGCTGAATTGGTTATTGAGTGCTGGTTTCAGTATGGGTCAGCAACTGTGAATGCAAAAGGCAGTATAGGTGAATGACTGCGTATATGAGTGACTGTATGCATGAGTGAGTGAATGTGAGAGTGGCTATATGAATGAGTACATGCTTCTGTCAGTGACTGTATAGGTGAATTAGTATGTGTTACTATTTGCATGAGCAAGTAAGTGCATGTGTATGTAACTGTTTGGGTTAGGACGTACCTGTATGATTGACTGTATGGGTGAATGTGCAGGTGTGTGAGTAGTTCTATGGGTGACTTGCTCAGTGTGTAAGTGCCTGTATGGGTATATGAGTGGCTATGTCAATGCCTGTATTGGTGACTGAGCGGGTATATGAGTGGCAGTATGGGTTAGTAAGTGGATATGTGTGTAGATCTATGAATTAGTGAGTGGCTGTGTAAGTACTGGTATGGCTCTGTCAATGGGTTTGTGAATGGTTGTGTGGGAGTGGCAGTGCATTTTTTAAATATTCTATAGGGGTGTGAGTGGGTGCATCGGTGATGATGTGGATTATGTAATCATTGATGTCATTAGTGATGTCATTTGAGATTTCATCAGTGATGTCACTGGCTATGTCATGAGTGATGTAATATGTGGGGTCATTAGTAGTGCATTGTGGGGGCGCAAGTAATAGTTCACTTAATCAATCGATCAATCAATCATATCATTTGTAAAGTGCACTACTCACCCGTGAGGGTCTCAAGGCGCTGGGGTGGGGAATGCTGCTACTGCTCGAAAAGCCAGGTCTTGAGGAGTTTTCTGAAGGTCAGTAGGTCTTGGGTCTGCCGTAGGGAGGCTGTTCCAGGTCTTGGCGCCGGAGGTCCCTTTCGGAAGTGGGGGACTGTGGCGAGGGTGAGGTCGTCGGAGCGGAGCTGGCGGGTGGGGGTGTAGAAGCTGAGTCGTCTGTTGAGGTACGTTTGTCCGGTGTTGTGGAGTGCCTTGTGTGTGTGGGTGAGGATCTTGAAGGTTATCCTCTTGTTGACAGGGAGCCAGTGCAGGTCTCTTGGGTGGGGTGTGATGTGGCTGCGGCGAGGGATGCCGAGGATTAGGTGTGCAGAGGCGTTCTGGATGCTTTAGAGCCATCTCAGGAGTTTGGCCGAGGCTCCTGTGTAGAGGGCGTTTCCGTAGTCCAACCTGCTGCTGACGAGGGCCTGGGTGACCGTTCTTCTCGTTTCAGTGGGGATCCACTTGTAGATCCTGCTGAGCATGCAGAGGGTGTTGAAGCAGGAGGAAGAGACGGCATTCACCTGTTTAGTCATGGAGAGGTCGGAGTAGAGAATGACCCCTAGGTTGTGTGCATGGTCGGTGTGTGTTGGAGCGGTTCCCAGTGCAGTCGGCCACCAGGAGTCGTCCCAGGCCGAAGGGGTGGATCTGAGGATGAGGACCTCCGTCTTGTCCGAGTTCAGCTTCAGATGGCTGTTTCTCATCCATTCAGCAACGGCCTTCATTCCTTCGTGAAGGTTGGTTTTGGTGGTGTGGGGGTCCTTGGTGAGGGAGAGGATCAGTTGGGTGTAATCGGTGTAGGAGACGATGTTGAGGTCATGCCGACGGGCAAAGTGGGCAAGCTGTGCCATGTAGATGTTAAACAGAGTTGGGCTGAGGGATGAGCCCTGGGGTACCCCGCAGATGATCTCTGTGGCTTCAGAGCGGAAGGGGGCACGGTGGACACTCTGTGTTCTGCCGGAGAGGAAGGATGTGGTCCAGTCCAGGGCCTTCTCTTGGATCCCGGCGTTTTGGAGGTGTGTTCGTAGTGTGTGGTGGCAGATCATGTTGAAGGCGACTGATAGGTGCAGGAGGATGAGGGCTGCCGTTTCTCTGTTGTACAGCAGGGACTTGATGTCATCGGTGGCAGCGATGAGGGCAGTCTCTGTGCTGTGGTTGCTGCGGAATCCGGACAGGGAAGGGTCCAGGATGTTTTCTCCTCGAGGTAGCAAGTCAGATGTTCATTGATGGTCTTCTCGATGGCCTTTGCCGGGTACGGGAGCAGGGAGATGGGCCGGAGGTTCTTGAGGTCCTTGGGGTCTGCCTTGGGTTTCTTGAGTAGGGCATTGATCTCAGCGTGCTTCCAGCTCTCTGGGAAGGTTGCTGTCTCGAAGGAGGTGTTGATGACTTTCCGGAGATGGGGTGCAATGGATGTGGTGGCTTTGTTGAAAATGTGGTGTGGGCATGAGTCTGATGGAGATCCAGAGTGGATGGTGTTCATGATCTTGATGGTGTCGTCGTCGTTGATGTTGGTCCAGGAGAGCAGGCGGTTGGTGCGGATGGTGGTCATGGGGGCAGAGGTCTCAATGGTTTATTTATTTATTTATTTATTAATTTATTTTGTTTAAAGAGTTTTATATAGCGCTGGCTAGACCCGGAGGTATCAGAGCGCTTTACATAAGAATCAACAATGTAACAGAAAAAGTTCAACAATTACACAATAAATCCCCAAAAAAAGGCAATACAATTAGGAGAGGAGAGAAAAGAGAGAGAAAAGTAGTGGAGGGGCAGAGGAAATGAGAAAGGGAGGATAAGGGAAGAGACAATACGGAGAGACGAAAAGAAGTCTGTTTAAACACCGACTGGGTAGGTGAAGACCAAGGAGGGAATCCACGGCCCATCTCACCTATAGCTAAACCAGGTAGCTCCATCCGGCATCAGACAAAAAAGTTCAGTCTCAATACATTGAGAGAGGGGAGAAGGGGAGAAAGAGAGACATAAATAGAGGGAAGATGCGTGGGGAGACGACAGGAGGGATGAAAGAAAGTGCAACAATGTGGTTTAACAGTATAACAGAAAAAGATCAACAATTACACATTACATCAATATTCAGCAATACATTAGGAGAGGAGAGAAAGGAGAGAGAAAAGAAGTGGGGGGTAGGTGAGGTGAGAAAGTGAGGATAATGGAAGAGACAACCGTAGAGACGAGAGGAAGATCTGTCTAAAGACCGACTGGGTAGGTGACGACCAAGGAGGGAATCCACGGTCCAACCTCCTATAGCTAAACCAGGTAGCTCCATCGGGCATCAGACAAAGAAGTTTGGTCTCAAGTGTTGAAGGAAGACAAAGGAAAGTCTGCCCAAAGACTGGCTGGGTAGGTGACGGTCGAGGTGGAAGTCCCAAAACCCATCTCCTCTACAGCTATCAGGTTGCTCCACCGGGCTTTGGCCAAATAGCTAGGTCTCAATGGGAAACATTTAAATAACATGGAGGGCAAAATAAATGGAGTTTAGAGGGGAGGGAACAGTCTGCGATCTTGTGGTGGAAGAAGGTGGCCAGCGAGTCGCACAGGTCTTGCGAGGGGGGACATCGTTAATTAATTAATTAATTAATTGAGGGTTTGTAATGCGCTAGAATCGACTCCCGAAGGAGTATCTCTGCGCAGTAGACCGCTGGGGAACCCGTCCTGGCTTTCCCTGTGAGATGGTCCCTACTGGGTATCTCCAAGGTGAAACCAGGCATCCCCGGCGTATGTGGGGGGGCCGTTGTGGAGATGAGGCAAGCTAATGCCCAGAGTTGCCGAGTGTGATCCCTGGTTAGAGTAGGCACAGAGATGAGAATTATCGAGTCCGCTGACCCTGGTCCACGACCCTGCCGCGTCGGGAATTGAACTCTGGTCCCGGGCAGTTCTCTGCTCTCGGGTCTGCCGCCTCTAACCAGTGAGCCACACCACACCACTGGTGGTGTTGGAGCTGGGGTTGGAGAGTTCCTTCATGATGTTGAAGAGCTCTTTGCTGTTGTGCGAGTTGTTGTCTAGGCAGTCTTTGAAAGAGGCCCTTTTGGCGGATCTGATGAGGTGATGGTGTCTGCGGGTGGCTTTCTTGTGGGCTGCGTGGCTGTCCGGTGTTCGTTCACGGAGCCAGATCTTCTCCAGCTTTTGGCAGGTTTGCTTGGAGGCCCGGAGGTCTTCAGTAAACCATCTGGCTTTCTTGTTGGTGTGACTGTTGGAGGGTTTCTTGATCTGGGCGAGGGGTTTGGCGCAGTCGTTGATCCATTGTCTGAGGTTGTGGGCAGCGGTGTTGGAGGCGGTGGGGTTGGCGGGTGGGCTCTGGGTGAGGGTGGTGGTTAGCTGGTCTTCGGTGACTTTGCTCCAGCAGCGGCGAGGCATCTGTTGGGTGCGGTGGTGCGTGGTGGGTTTCTTGAAGGTGAAGTGGATGCAGCGATGGTCGGTCCAGTGGAGTTCGGTGGTGTGGTTAAAGGAGACGTGGGGGCTTGCGGAGAAGATGGAGTCAAGCGTGTGACCGGCAGATTGGGTGGGTCTTCTGAGTCCGAGGTTGGCTAGGTTGTCAATTAGGCTGGTGGAGTTTGTGTCGTTGTTGTTCTCGAGGTGAAAGTTTGGGTCCCTGAGGAGTATGTTGTCCATGGAGGCAAGGGGGTAAGTGCTGATGAAGTCCGCGATGGAGTCGCTGAACTGTGGTCGTGGTCCTGGGGGTCTGTAGAGGAGGGTCATTTGAGGGTGGTGTTGGGGTCGGTGTGGAACTGGAAGTGCAGGTGTTCGACGGTGCTGAGGGTGTCTATAATGTTTGAATTTCTTTGGTTTTGTATGAGTGAAATCCCAGCCTGACTATAGCGTCCCTAAAACCTTTGGTTTCTTTCAGTGAATTTCTAAGGTTTTTTAAATTCTATTTGTTAACTGTAATATCCTTGTACCCTTTGTTTTCTTTAGTGAATTTCTAAGGTTTTTTAAATTCTATTTGCTAAATATAACGTCCCTGTAACCAATTTTTCTTTAGTGTGTATATATATATATACATATGTATATATATATCTATCTCTCTCTCTCTCTCTCTCTATATATATATATATATATATATATATACATATATATATATATATATATATATATATATATATGTATATGTTACAACAGTTGCCGGTAGTCCAGGGCTCTGTCGACGCAGCGGTCTCTCCCCAAAAAACGGCGTTTTTTGAAATACAACAACAAGTTTTCTGCATACCCTCCAGGTTCAGAAAGGGTCGGGACACTCCGGGATGCTTCAAATTAATTTATTAAGCAACAAGTGTTACAAAAGCCGACGCGTTTCGCCGTAAGGCTTGGTCACGGTAACGTTTGCAGTGTACACTTCCCTTTACATATACCCAGTGGTAACAATCAAAATAGGACTGGCGTCCTGTGCATCCTGGATTACGCCGCCATCTTGTAGTGGCTAGTGAATACCTTAGAGTCACTTAGTGTGTTTAAATGTCGCCCCAGTGGGCAAGAAAAAAGACATTCTCAGCTATCATGTCTTGGCGAAAATGTACATATAACATAAGCATGCATGGTTCTGTTTAAGAGGTTACAATACACAACTCATAATTTAGGTGGACATTCATGTTTTACGGCCATCTCACAGTTTAACAAGAGTTCTAAATGACAGCTAATGGCGGCTCAGAATACATGATGGAGATCGCGTAAGTGCAATTGTTATATTGTATGCATACAATATAACAATTGCAGTTACGTTCTCAGCTATCATGTCTTGGCTAAAAAGGAACATATAATATAAGCATGCATGGTTCTGTTTAAGAGGTTACAATACACAACTCATAATTTAGGTGGACATTCATATTTTACGGCCATCTCACAGCTTAACAAGAGTTCTAAATGCCAGCTCATGGCGGCTCAGAATACATGATGGAGATCGCGTAACTGCAATTGTTATATTGTATGCATACAATATAACAATTGCAGTTACGCGATCTCCATCATGTATTCTGAGCCGCCATGAGCTGGCATTTAGAACTCTTGTTAAACTCTGAGATGGCCGTAAAACATGAATGTCCACCTAAATTATGAGTTGTGTATTTTAACCTCTTAAACAGAACCATGCATGCTTATGTTATATGTACATTTTCGCCAAGACATGATAGCTGAGAACATCTTTTTTTTTGCCCACTGGGGCGACATTTAAACACACTAAGTGACTCTAAGGTATTCACTGGCCACTACAAGATGGCGGCGTAATCCAGGATGCACAGGACGCCAGTCCTATTTTGATTGTTACCACTGGGTGTATGTAAAGGGAAGTGTACACTGCAAACGTTAGCGTGACCAAGCCTTACGGCGAAACGCGTCAGCTTTTGTAACCCTTGTTGCTTAATAAATTAATTTGAAGCATCCCCGAGTGTCCTGACCCTTTCTGAACCTGGAGGGTATGCAGAAAGCTTCTTGTTGTATTTCAAAAAACGCCGTTTTTTTGGTAGGGACCGCAGCGTCGACAGAGCCCTGGACTACCAACAACTGTTGTAACATAGAACTTTTCCTAGTCTGGGCTCCACTGTAGCGATTGTGGTGCCCGGGGGTCGAGGGATGGTACTACTATCAAGATCCCGAAGATGGTATGCGTGTGGGGACGTTTGTAGAAGAGGCAGAGTGAACTACAGTGACCAGCATTCCAAGGGGCAAGCAGGAAGAGCCATGAGACCTAAGGCATATTAGCCCCTCCCCTTCTCATGGACGGTGCTTGTCAATTTTTGTTTGTTGAGAGGATCGGAGTGGCGGAAGGTGTTCCCCGCCGGATTCCAGCGAGAAGCTAGAAGATTCCTGGATTTGAGAAGCCGTGCTTACCCAGCGTTTGGAACTGTCAGCGCTTTTCTGATAAGTACTCAAAAAACGGAAACGGGCTCGTTTTCGTTTTCTGCCTTGTTGTTTAAAAGTCCCTAGCTAGTTAGATTAGGGCACTCTTGGGACGATTGCTTGTTCTTGCAACTCATATTAGGCAGCGTTCTGCCTGAAGACGCGCTGCGCTAATATTCCTTGTACTGTCTCTCCAGAGAGGGTTTCTGGGAGATGTAGTCTCAGAACTGTTTATTGTTTTGTTTGTTTTGTTCACGGACAGTTCTTGCCACACAGAGAAAGAGACATTATTCCACGGACGTTTTCTTGTGGGTTCCCTGAAGCAATCTTGTGGCTGACACTGAGAGCGGTTTGTGCCATTTTAAACAACCGCTATTTTTCTATTTCCTTTTTTTGACTACCTCAGGCCACAGTTTCTGAACTCATTACAGAACGAGTCATAGTCCTTGCAGGCTTGCTGTAGTGTCCTCTATTCACTGCCAGGGTTTTGTATGATTCCGGTGAGTGGTGTGCCTACAAATTGCTTCATATACTGTCCGAGACACCTGAAGTGTAGTGTTGACTGTGTTCCTTACTTTTCCCTAATCAGGTGGGTCCTCTCCTGCTGTCCTAAGCATCTTGGTGACCAGACTCCCGGGGGATCCCAAGGAATCATCGCTACCCATTTTTTATTTTATCCACTTCCCCTTTCCCGGCTAGGTACGTGTGCGCACAGTGTGTTTCGCTTCCACTGTGGGTTCCGTGTCTGGTGGGGTAAGGAGAGCTTAGCATCCGAAGTCGTTTCTGCCGGACACCCTGAGCTAAGGTTAGTGGCGTGTGTGAGCCTGCGCTGCTGCCAATCCATGACATCCACCCCAACCACCCCAACTCCACGGAACAACAGCGTTCGTAATTGAGAAGATGAACTAAGGACGCCGAGGTGGGGAGCTAGCAGGTGTATTCGAATTACAAACATTGGCGAGAGCAGCGTAGGAGAAGTGCATTTTATCAGTATGCGCATCATTACAGTCGAACCTTCTTTTGAATTTCCCGCCCATTCCTCCAATATCGCTGGATCTGGTTCTTCATACGTCGGGATGGTATATATTCGAAGTCCTCTAGGAACACGACCCACGTTGATGTACTTCTGGAGAGACTCCGCCTCCCACCATTTGGAGAGTTCTTTTTTCTGCAGCTTTTCCAATTTATCGAATAGCGCTAGTAGCAGTACCTCATTTGTCATCAGCGTTTGCTCACCGCCTTCCTTTTGAACATTTTCTGCAGTCTCTGTGATTTGTGTAAAAAATAATCTATTCGAGACCTCTTTTCTTTTACTTTCCCAGTTGTTAGCCATTGTTGCGGGTGAGTTGTTTAATTAAACACCGGATCGATTTCAAAGCATCCCAGTTTGGGTAACGATCTGCCCCAATTTGGTAGATCGTAGCCAATCCGCTCCCCCAGAAGAGAACCGTAGAATACAGGTGTAGATTTCACGAGCCTGCGTTGGTGCGCTGTAGCAAATGTTCCTGTCACCAGGTCCCTCCGAGTTTAAATGGAAAAAAACTTGCGAATCCCCAGCGTCAATGCACTTCTCCTACTCTGCTCTCGCCAATGTTTGTAATTCGAATACACCTGCTAGCTCCCCACCTCTGCGTCCTTAGTTTGTCTTCCCAATTACGAACGCTGTTGTTCCGTGGAGACGTGGTGGTTGGGGTCGAGCCCAGACTAGGAAAAGTTCTATGTTACAACAGTTGCCGGTAGTCCAGGGCTCTGTCGACACGGCGGTCCTTCCTAAAAAAACGGCGTTTTTTGAAATACAACAACAATCTTTCTGCATACCCTCCAGGTTCAGAAAGGGCCAGGACACTTCGGGATGCTTCAAACTAATTTATTAAGCAACAAGGGTTACAAAAGCCGACGCGTTTCGCCGTAAGTCTTGGTCACGGTAACGTTTGCAGTGTACACTTCCCTTTACATACACCCAGTGGTAACAATCAAAATAGGATTGGCGTCCTGTGCATCCTGGATTACGCCTCCATCTTGTAGTGGCTAGTGAATACCTTAGAGTCACTTAGTGTGTTTAAATGTCGCCCCAGTGGGAAAGAAAAAAGACGTTCTCAGCTATCATGTCTTGGCGAAAATGTACATATAACATAAGCATGCATGGTTCTGTTTAAGAGGTTACAATACACAACTCATAATTTAGGTGGGCATTCATGTTTTACGGCCATCTCACAGTTTAACAAGAGTTCTAAATGCCAGCTCATGGTGGCTCAGAATACATGATGGAGATTGCGTAACTGCAATTGTTATATTGTATGCATACAACCCTTGTTGCTTAATAAATTAATTTGAAGCATCCCGTAGTGTCCCGACCCATTGTGAACCTGGAGGTATGCAGAAAGCTTGTTGTTGTATTTCAAAAAACGCAGTTTTTTTGGGAGGGACCACCGCGTCGACAGAGCCCTGGACTACCGGCAACTATTGTAACATAGAACTTTTCCTAGTCTGGGCTCCACCCCAACCACCCTGTCTCCACGGAACAACAGCGTTCGTAATTGGGAAGACGAACTAAGGACGCCGAGGTGGGGAGCTAGCAGGTGTATTTGAATTACAAACATTGGTGGGAGCAGCGTAGGAAAAGTACATTTTATCAGTATGCGCATCATTACCGTCGAACTTTCTTTTGAATTTCCCGCCCATTCCTCTAACATCTCTGGATCGGGTTCTTCATACGTCGGGATGGTATATATTCGAAGACCTCTAGGAACACGACCCACGTTGATGTACTTCTCGAGAAACTCCGCCTCCCACCATTTGTAGAGTTCTTTTTTCTGCAGCTTTTCCAATTTATCGAATAGCGCTAGTAGCAGTACCTCATTTGTCATCAGCGTTTGCTCACCGCCTTCCTTTTGAACATTTTCTGTAGTCTCTGTGATTTGTGTAAAAAATAATCTATTTGAGACCTCTTTTCTTTTACTTTCCCAGTTGTTAGCCATTGTTGCGGGTGAGTCGTTTAATTAAACACCGGATCGATATCAAAGCATCCCAGTTGGGTAACGATCTGCCCCAATTTGGTAGATCGTAGCCAATCCGCTCCCCCAGAAGAGAACCGTAGAATACAGGTGTAGCTTTCACGAGCCTGCATTGGTGCGCTGTAGCAAATGTTCCTGTCACCAGGTCCCTCCGAGTTTTAATAGAGAAAAACTCGCGAATCCCAAGCGTCAAGGCAGTTCTCCTACGCTGCTCTCGCAAATGTTTGTAATTCGAATACACCTGCTAGCTCCCCACCTCGGCGTCCTTAGTTTGTCTTCCCGATTACGAACGCTGTTGTTCCGTGGAGACGGGATGGTTGGGGTGGAGCCCAGACTAGGAAAAGTTCTATGTTACAACAGCTGCTGGTAGTCCAGGGCTCTGTCGACGCGGCGGTCCCTCCCAAAAAAACTGCGTTTTTTTAAATACAACAACAAGCTTTCTGCATACCCTCCAGGTTCAGAAAGGGTCGGGACACTCCGGGATGCTTCAAAATAATTTATTAAGCAACAAGTGTTACAAAAGCCGACGCGTTTCGCCGTAAGGCTTGGTCACGGTAACGTTTGCAGTGTACACTTCCCTTTACATACACCCAGTGGTAACAATCAAAATAGGACTGGCGTCCTGTGCATCCTGGATTACGCCGCCATCTTGTAGTGGCTAGTGAATACCTTAGAGTCACTTAGTGTGTTTAAATGTCGCCCCAGTGGGCAAGAAAACATTGGTGGGAGCAGCGTAGGAAAAGTACATTTTATCAGTATGCGCATCATTACCGTCGAACTTTCTTTTGAATTTCCCGCCCATTCCTCCAACATCTCTGGATCGGGTTCTTCATACGTCGGGATGGTATATATTCGAAGACCTCTAGGAACACGACCCACGTTGATGTACTTCTCGAGAAACTTCGCCTCCCACCATTTGTAGAGTTCTTTTTTCTGCAGCTTTTCCAATTTATCGAATAGCGCTAGTAGCAGTACCTCATTTGTCATCAGCGTTTGCTCACCGCCTTCCTTTTGAACATTTTCTGCAGTCTCTGTGATTTGTGTAAAAAATAATCTATTCGAGACCTCTTTTCTTTTACTTTCCCAGTTGTTAGCCATTGTTGCGGGTGAGTCGTTTAATTAAACACCGGATCGATTTCAAAGCATCCCAGTTTGGGTAACGATCTGCCCCAATTTGGTAGATCGTAGCCAATCTGCTCCCCCAGAAGAGAACCGTAGAATACAGGTGTAGATTTCACGAGCCTGCGTTGGTGCGCTGTAGCAAATGTTCCTGTCACCGGGTCCCTCCGAGTTTAAATGGAAAAAAACTCGCGAATCCCCAGTGTCAATGCACTTCTCCTACTCTGCTCTCGCCAATGTTTGTAATTCGAATACACCTGCTAGCTCCCCACCTCGGCGTCCTTAGTTCGTCTTCCCAATTACGAACGCTGATGTTCCGTGGAGACGGGGTGGTTGGGGTGGAGCCCAGACTAGGAAAAGTTCTATGTTACAACAGTTGCCGGTAGTCCAGGGCTCTGTCGACGCGGCGGTCCTTCCTAAAAAAACGGCGTTTTTTGAAATACAACAACAAGCTTTCTGCATACCCTCCAGGTTCAGAAAGGGTCAGGACACTTCGGGATGCTTCAAACTAATTTATTAAGCAACAAGGGTTACAAAAGCCGACGCGTTTCGCCGTAAGGCTTGGTCACGGTAACGTTTGCAGTGTACACTTCCCTTTACATACACCCAGTGGTAACAATCAAAATAGGATTGGCGTCCTGTGCATCCTGGATAACGCCGCCATCTTGTAGTGGCTAGTGAATACCTTAGAGTCACTTAGTGTGTTTAAATGTCGCCCCAGTGGGCAAGAAAAAAGATGTTCTCAGCTATCATGTCTTGGCGAAAATGTACATATAACATAAGCATGCATGGTTCTGTTTAAGAGGTTACAATACACAACTCATAATTTAGGTGGACATTCATGTTTTACGGCCATCTCACAGTTTAACAAGAGTTCTAAATGCCAGCTCATGGTGGCTCAGAATACATGATGGAGATTGCGTAACTGCAATTGTTATATTGTATGCATACAACCCTTGTTGCTTAATAAATTAATTTGAAGCATCCCGTAGTGTCCCGACCCTTTGTGAACCTGGAGGTATGCAGAAAGCTTGTTGTTGTATTTCAAAAAACGCCGTTTTTTTGGGAGGGACCACCGCGTCGACAGAGCCCTGGACTACCGGCAACTATTGTAACATAGAACTTTTCCTAGTCTGGGCTCCACCCCAACCACCCTGTCTCCACGGAACAACAGCGTTCGTAATTGGGAAGACGAACTAAGGACGCCGAGGTGGGGAGCTAGCAGGTGTATTTGAATTACAAACATTGGTGGGAGCAGCGTAGGAAAAGTACATTTTATCAGTATGCGCATCATTACCGTCGAACTTTCTTTTGAATTTCCCGCCCATTCCTCCAACATCTCTGGATCGGGTTCTTCATACGTCGGGATGGTATATATTCGAAGACCTCTAGGAACACGACCCACGTTGATGTACTTCTCGAGAAACTCCGCCTCCCACCATTTGTAGAGTTCTTTTTTCTGCAGCTTTTCCAATTTATCGAATAGCGCTAGTAGCAGTACCTCATTTTTCATCAGCGTTTGCTCACCACCTTCCTTTTGAACATTTTCTGCAGTCTCTGTGATTTGTGTAAAAAATAATCTATTCGAGACCTCTTTTCTTTTACTTTCCCAGTTGTTAGCCATTGTTGCGGGTGAGTCGTTTAATTAAACACCGGATCGATTTCAAAGCATCCCAGTTTGGGTAACGATCTGCCCCAATTTGGTAGATCGTAGCCAATCCGCTCCCCCAGAAGAGAACCGTAGAATACAGGTGTAGATTTCACGAGCCTGCGTTGGTGCGCTGTAGCAAATGTTCCTGTCACCGGGTCCCTCCGAGTTTAAATGGAAAAAAACTCGTAATCCCCAGTGTCAATGCACTTCTCCTACTCTGCTCTCGCCAATGTTTGTAATTTGAATACACCTGCTAGCTCCCCACCTCGGCGTCCTTAGTTCGTCTTCCCAATTACGAACGCTGATGTTCCATGGAGACAGGGTGGTTGGGGTGGAGCCCAGACTAGGAAAAGTTCTATGTTACAACAGTTGCCGGTAGTCCAGGGCTCTGTCGACGCGGCGGTCCTTCCTAAAAAAATGGCGTTTTTTGAAATACAACAACAAGCTTTCTGCATACCCTCCAGGTTCAGAAAGGGTCAGGACACTTCGGGATGCTTCAAACTAATTTATTAAGCAACAAGGGTTACAAAAGCCGACGCGTTTCGCCGTAAGGCTTGGTCACAGTAACGTTTGCAGTGTACACTTCCCTTTACATACACCCAGTGGTAACAATCAAAATAGGATTGGCGTCCTGTGCATCCTGGATAACGCCGCCATCTTGTAGTGGCTAGTGAATACCTTAGAGTCACTTAGTGTGTTTAAATGTCGCCCCAGTGGGCAAGAAAAAAGACGTTCTCAGCTATCATGTCTTGGCGAAAATGTACATATAACATAAGCATGCATGGTTCTGTTTAAGAGGTTACAATACACAACTCATAATTTAGGTGGACATTCATGTTTTACGGCCATCTCACAGTTTAACAAGAGTTCTAAATGCCAGCTCATGGTGGCTCAGAATACATGATGGAGATTGCGTAACTGCAATTGTTATATTGTATGCATACAACCCTTAGCTTAATAAATTAATTTGAAGCATCCCGGAGTGTCCCGACCCTTTCTGAACCTGGAGGTATGCAGAAAGCTTGTTGTTGTATTTCAAAAAACGCCGTTTTTTTGGGAGGGACCGCCGCGTTGACAGAGCCCTGGACTACCGGCAACTGTTGTAACATAGAACTTTTCCTAGTCTGGGCTCCACCCCAACCACCCCGTCTCCACGGAACAACAGCGTTCGTAATTGGGAAGACGGACTAAGGACGCCGAGGTGGGGGGCTAGCAGGTGTATTCGTATTACAAACATTGGCGAGAGCAGCGTAGGAGAAGTGCATTTTATCAGTATGCGCATCATTACCGTCGAACTTTCTTTTGAATTTCCCGCCCATTCCTCCAACATCTCTGGATCTGGTTCTTCATACGTCGGGATGGTATATATTCGCAGACCTCTAGGAACACGACCCACGTTGATGTACTTCTCGAGAGACTCCGCCTCCCACCATTTGGAGAGTTCTTTTTTCTGCAGCTTTTCCAATTTATCGAATAGCGCTAGTAGCAGTACCTCATTTGTCATCAGCGTTTGCTCACCGCCTTCCTTTTGAACATTTTCTGCAGTCTCTGTGATTTGTGTAAAAAATAATCTATTCGAGACCTCTTTTCTTTTACTTTCCCAGTTGTTAGCCATTGTTGCGGGTGAGCCGTTTAATTAAACACCGGATCGATTTCAAAGCATCCCAGTTTGGGTAACGATCTGCCCCAATTTGGTAGATCGTAGCCAATCGGCTCCCCCAGAAGAGAACCGTAGAATACAGGTGTAGATTTCACGAGCCTGCGTTGGTGCACTGTAGCAAATGTTCCTGTCACCGGGTCCCTCCGAGTTTAAATGGAAAAAAACTTGCAAATCCCCAGCGTCAATGCACTTCTCCTACTCTGCTCTCGCCAATGTTTGTAATTCGAATACACCTGCTAGCTCCCCACCTCGGCGTCCTTAGTTCGTCTTCCCAATTACGAACGCTGTTGTTCCGTGGAGACGGGGTGGTTGGGGTAGAGCCCAGACTAGGAAAAGTTCTATGTTACAACAGTTGCCGGTAGTCCAGGGCTCTGTCGACGCGGCGGTCCTTCCTAAAAAAACGGCGTTTTTTGAAATACAACAACAATCTTTCTGCATACCCTCCAGGTTCAGAAAGGTCAGGACACTTCGGGATGCTTCAAACTAATTTATTAAGCAACAAGGGTTACAAAAGCCGACGCGTTTAGCCGTAAGGCTTGGTCACGGTAAGGTTTGCAGTGTACACTTCCCTTTACATACACCCAGTGGTAACAATCAAAATAGGATTGGCGTCCTGTGCATCCTGGATTACGCCGCCATCTTGTAGTGGCTAGTGAATACCTTAGAGTCACTTAGTGTGTTTAAATGTCGCCCCAGTGGGCAAGAAAAAAGACGTTCTCAGCTATCATGTCTTGGCGAAAATGTACATATAACATAAGCATGCATGGTTCTGTTTAAGAGGTTACAATACACAACTCATAATTTAGGTGGACATTCATGTTTTACGGCCATCTCACAGTTTAACAAGAGTTCTAAATGCCAGCTCATGGTGGCTCAGAATACATGATGGAGATTGCGTAACTGCAATTGTTATATTGTATGCATACAACCCTTGTTGCTTAATAAATTAATTTGAAGCATCCCGTAGTGTCCCGACCCTTTGTGAACCTGGAGGTATGCAGAAAGCTTGTTGTTGTATTTCAAAAACGCCGTTTTTTTGGGAGGGACCACCGCGTCGACAGAGCCCTGGACTACTGGCAACTGTTGTAACATAGAACTTTTCCTAGTCTGGGCTCCACCCCAACCACCCTGTCTCCACGGAACAACAGCATTCATAATTGGGAAGACGAACTAAGGACGCCGAGGTGGGGAGCTAGCAGGTGCATTTGAATTACAAACATTGGTGGGAGCAGCGTAGGAAAAGTACATTTTATCAGTATGCGCATCATTACCGTCGAACTTTCTTTTTAATTTCCCGCCCATTCCTCCAACATCTCTGGATCTGGTTCTTCATACGTCGGGATGGTATATATTCGAAGACCTCTAGGAACACGACCCACGTTGATGTACTTCTCGAGAAACTCCGCCTCCCACCATTTGTAGAGTTCTTTTTTCTGCAGCTTTTCCAATTTATCGAATAGCGCTAGTAGCAGTACCTCATTTGTCATCAGCGTTTGCTCACCGCCTTCCTTTTGAACATTTTCTGCAGTCTCTGTGATTTGTGTAAAAAATAATCTATTCGAGACCTCTTTTCTTTTACTTTCCCAGTTGTTAGCCATTGTTGCGGGTGAGTCGTTTAATTAAACACCGGATCGATTTCAAAGCATCCCAGTTTGGGTAACGATCTGCCCCAATTTGGTAGATCGTAGCCAATCCGCTCCCCCAGAAGAGAACCGTAGAATACAGGTGTAGATTTCACGAGCCTGCGTTGGTGCGCTGTAGCAAATGTTCCTGTCACCGGGTCCCTCCGAGTTTAAATGGAAAAAAACTCGCGAATCCCCAGTGTCAATGCACTTCTCCTACTCTGCTCTCGCCAATGTTTGTAATTCGAATACACCTGCTAGCTCCCCACCTCGGCGTCCTTAGTTCGTCTTCCCAATTACGAACGCTGATGTTCCGTGGAGACGGGGTGGTTGGGGTGGAGCCCAGACTAGGAAAAGTTCTATGTTACAACAGTTGCCGGTAGTCCAGGGCTCTGTCGAGGCGGCGGTCCTTCCTAAAAAAACGGCGTTTTTTGAAATACAACAACAAGCTTTCTGCATACCCTCCAGGTTCAGAAAGGGTCAGGACACTTCGGGATGCTTCAAACTAATTTATTAAGCAACAAGGGTTACAAAAGCCGACGCGTTTCGCCGTAAGGCTTGGTCACGGTAACGTTTGCAGTGTACACTTCCCTTTACATACACCCAGTGGTAACAATCAAAATAGGATTGGCGTCCTGTGCATCCTGGATAACGCCGCCATCTTGTAGTGGCTAGTGAATACCTTAGAGTCACTTAGTGTGTTTAAATGTCGCCCCAGTGGGCAAGAAAAAAGACGTTCTCAGCTATCATGTCTTGGCGAAAATGTACATATAACATAAGCATGCATGGTTCTGTTTAAGAGGTTACAATACACAACTCATAATTTAGGTGGACATTCATGTTTTACGGCCATCTCACAGTTTAACAAGAGTTCTAAATGCCAGCTCATGGTGGCTCAGAATACATGATGGAGATTGCGTAACTGCAATTGTTATATTGTATGCATACAACCCTTGTTGCTTAATAAATTAATTTGAAGCATCCCGGAGTGTCCCGACCCTTTCTGAACCTGGAGGTATGCAGAAAGCTTGTTGTATTTCAAAAAACGCCGTTTTTTTGGGAGGGACCGCCGCGTTGACAGAGCCCTGGACTACCGGCAACTGTTGTAACATAGAACTTTTCCTAGTCTGGGCTCCACCCCAACCACCCCGTCTCCACGGAACAACAGCGTTCATAATTGGGAAGAAGAACTAAGGACGCCGAGGTGGGGAGCTAGCAGGTGTATTCGTATTACAAACATTGGCGAGAGCAGCGTAGGAGAAGTGCATTTTATCAGTATGCGCATCATTACCGTCGAACTTTCTTTTGAATTTCCCGCCCATTCCTCCAACATCTCTGGATCTGGTTCTTCATACGTCGGGATGGTATATATTCGCAGACCTCTAGGAACACGACCCACGTTGATGTACTTCTCGAGAGACTCCGCCTCCCACCATTTGGAGAGTTCTTTTTTCTGCAGCTTTTCCAATTTATCGAATAGCGCTAGTAGCAGTACCTCATTTGTCATCAGCGTTTGCTCACCGCCTCCCTTTTGAACATTTTCTGCAGTCTCTGTGATTTGTGTAAAAAATAATTTATTCGAGACCTCTTTTCTTTTACTTTCCCAGTTGTTAGCCATTGTTGCGGGTGAGTCGTTTAATTAAACACCGGATCGATTTCAAAGCATCCCAGTTTGGGTAGCGATCTGCCCCAATTCGGTAGATCGTAGCCAATCTGCTCCCCCAGAAGAGAACCGCAGAATACAGGTGTAGATTTCACGAGCCTGCGTTGGTGCGGTGTAGCAAATGTTCCTGTCACCGGGTCCCTCCGAGTTTTAATGGAGAAAAACTCGCGAATCCCCAGCGTCAATGCACTTCTCCTACGCTGCTCTCGCCAATGTTTGTAATTCGAATACACCTGCTAGCTCCCCACCTCGGCGTCCTTAGTTCGTCTTCCCAATTACGAACGCTGTTGTTCTGTGGAGACGGGGTGGTTGGGGTGGAGCCAGACTAGGAAAAGTTCTATGTTACAACAGTTGCCAGTAGTCCAGGGCTCTGTCGACGCGGCGGTCCCTCCCAAAAAAACGGCGTTTTTTGAAATACAACAACAAGCTTTCTGCATACCCTCCAGGTTCAGAAAGGGTCGGGATACTCCGGGAAGCTTCAAATTAATTTATTAAGCAACAAGGGTTACAAAAGCCGACGCGTTTTGCCGTAAGGCTTTGTCACGGTAACGTTTGCAGTGTACGCTTCCCTTTACATACACCCACTGGTAACAATCAAAATAGGACTGGCGTCCTGTGCATCCTGGATTACGCCGCCATCTTGTAGTGGCTAGTGAATACCTTAGAGTCACTTAGTGTGTTTAAATGTCGCCCCAGTGGGCAAGAAAAAAGACGTTCTCAGCTATCATGTCTTGGCGAAAATGTACATATAACATAAGCATGCATGGTTCTGTTTAAGAGGTTACAATACACAACTCATAATTTAGGTGGACATTCATGTTTTACGGCCATCTCACAGTTTAACAAGAGTTCTAAACGCCAGCTCATGGCGGCTCAGAATACATGATGGAGATCGCGTAACTGCAATTGTTATATTGTATGCATAACTGCTTAACTGCAATTGTTATATTGTATGCATACAATATAACAATTGCAGTTACGCAATCTCCATCATGTATTCTGAGCCACCATGAGCTGGCATTTAGAACTCTTGTTAAACTGTGAGATGGCCGTAAAAGATGAATGTCCACCTAAATTATGAGTTGTGTATTGTAACCTCTCAAACAGAACCATGCATGCTTATGTTATATGTACATTTTCGCCAAGACATGATAGCTGAGAACGTCTTTTTTCTTGCCCACTGGGGCGACATTTAAACACACTAAGTGACTCTAAGGTATTCACTAGCCACTACAAGATGGCGGCGTAATCGAGGATGCACAGGACGCCAGTCCTATTTTGATTGTTACCACTGGGTGTATGTAAAGGGAAGTGTACACTGCAAACGTTACCGTGACCAAGCCTTACGGCAAATTGTGTCGGCTTTTGTAACCCTTGTTACTTAATAAATTAATTTGAAGCATCCCGGAGTGTCCCGACCCTTTCTGAACCTGGAGGGTATGCAGAAAGCTTGTTGTTGTATTTAAAAAAACGCCGTTTTTTTGGGAGGGACCGCCGAGTCGACAGAGCCCTGGACTACCGGCAACTGTTGTAACATAGAACTTTTCCTAGTCTGGGCTCCACCCCAACCACCCCGTCTCCACGGAACAACAGCGTTCGTAATTGGGAAGACGAACTAAGGACGCCATGGTGGGGAGTTAGCAGGTGTATTCGAATTACAAACATTGGCGAGAGCAGCGTAGGAGAAGTGCATTGACGCTGGGGATTCGCGAGTTTTTCTCCATTAAAACTCGGAGGGACCCGGTGACAGGAACATTTGCTACAGCGCACCAATGCAGGCTCGTGAAATCTACACCTGTATTCTACGGTTCTCTTCTGGGAGAGCTGATTGGCTACGATCTACCGAATTGGGGCAGATCGCTACCCAACTGGGATGCTTTGATATCGATCCAGTGTTTAATTAAACGACTCACCCGCAACAATGGCTAACAACTGGGAAAGTAAAAGAAAAGAGGTCTCAAATAGATTATTTTTTACACAAATCACAGAGACTGCAGAAAATGTTCAAAAGGAAGAAGTACATCAACGTGGGTCGTGTTCCTAGAGGTCTTCGAATATATACCATCCCGACGTAAGAAGAACCAGATCCAGAGATGTTGGAGGAATGGACGGGAAATTCAAAAGAAAGTTCAACGGTAATGATGCGCATACTGATAAAATACGCATTGAAAGATAGAACAAAGATCGTTGAGGAAATTGAGACTACTATCGAAGAACTTTTGAAATTAAATACCCAGGAGAAATTGGATGCTTTTATGGAGAAGCTTCAAACACGACTCATTAAACTGGAAGAGGAAATTACAGCGCGTAAGCAGCACAAGTTCATAAGAGACTTCAAGGACTACCAAGCAGGAAGAACTTTAACGTTCCACAAGAAGTATGACCATCTGTTCACGACAGCGGAATCAGGTTGCAGCAACCAAAAAGCTCAGAAAGTACCAGTGACAACTATAAGAAATGAGGTACAAACTGAAGACAGCGAGACATCTGATGGAAATCTGTCTGACATTTCATTGGAGAGATTGAGCCAAAAAGAACCTACTGCAACCCCTAGCCGTAACAACTTCCTGAAGCAGTTTCAATTGATAAATAAAGCAAAACAGGATCAATTGAACGCACAAGAGAGGGACCAGGATTTTCGGAGAGGCCGGGGACGAGGTCAACGCGGCAGAACGCGAGGACCAAAAGGAACAAAAAAGCAAGAACAAGGAGAAAAAACGTATCGAATGCAGCTTCGCCGATGGTAACAAGAGCCAAGAGGGGAGCCAAATGACTGTCATCAATCTCTCAAACCGTGAGTAATCCAATATAGACATCAATGTGTTATCATTGGGATTATCCTTCTGTCCAACAAGAAGCATAGATTATGTACAGACCCGGATAGACATTTTTTATTTTCTACGCAAACTCAAGCTGAGAAAGTGGTTTCATTTACATCCAACACCTATGGGGGGCAACAGTAGGATGGATAATTTACCTACAATTGCCATATCTGATATTGCAGATTTTCAAACTGTTTGTGAATTAGATGAGAATGTTGTTCACCATGAGGACCCACTGCTCAACCTACAGGATACGAATATGGTCATTGATGAAGCAGGTTTTAGTGGATTTAAACCCAAATCAAAATTTATGCCCATGGTACATTGTGATGCTCTGGAAGTATTTGAAAAAAGTGTAACCAAGGAATTGAAAAAGATTCGGTATAAAAGGTTTGGTAGATCCAAATTCAACCTCAAAAAAGAGCAACTAGTGGCCATTGATAAACTAAAAAATTATCCCTCTATTATCATCAAGCAATCAGATAAGGGGGGAAATGTGGTGGTCTGGGGAATCAAAGACTATACCTGTGAAGGGCTACGACAGTTATCCGATAGTACCTGTTACAAAAGAGTTGATAAGAATGAAATGGTGAAGTCTAATGTAAAATATGATGCTATGCTTGAGGACTGGAAGGACAAGGGTTTATTAACTTGGGACGAATTCAATAGCTTAAAATGCAAACATGCCAAAACACCGGCACTATATCTGTTACCCAACCTGCACAAGAACCCAAAAAACCCACCCGGTAGACCCATAGTCTCCTCAATGGGGTCGAAACTGGAGATGACATCAAAATACATTGACTTTTTTTTTAGACCGTTTGTCACTGCCTTACCTGCTTACCTGAGAGATACCATGCACTTTTTAAATATGATTGATGGTATACGTTGGGAACCTGATTTTCTTTTGATTACACTAGATGTAACTAGTTTGTACACATCTATCAGACATGATCTAGGAATACAAGCCATCAGACATTTTTTGAAGGCTAGATCAATTTCTCTCTTAATGCATACCGAAATGTTGGTGGACATGGTAATGTACTGTTTGTCTAACAATTATTTCCTCTTTGATGAACAACTGTATGTACAACTACAAGGGACTGCGATGGGCACTTGCTTCGCCCCGAGTTACGCCAACCTCTTTATGGGGTGGTGGGAGGAGCAAGTGTCCTTCGAGGTCGAACAGTTCAATGAACATATTGTCCTATGGACAAGATTTATAGACGATATTTTCGTCATTTGGCGTGGTGATCTAAAAAGTGCTAATGAATTTATTCAGACTCTAAACGCCAATGACTTGAACATTGAACTGACCTCACAAATCAGTGATAAATCCATAGTGTTCCTGGATGTGGAGGTTGAGGTACAAGATGATCAGTTAAAGACAAAACTCCACAGAAAGGCGACTGCGGGAAACAGCCTGCTATGTGCAGCGAGCTCACATCCTTTTAGCCTTGTACAAAGTATACCCTATGGAGAACTAATTCGTGCTAAAAGAAACTGTAGTACAGAGGAAGAATTTGTGAAGGAAAAGAAAATCATGTGTGAGAGGTTCAGACAGAGAGGCTATGCGCAGGAAACAATAAAGAGAGCAAGCAATAAGGTAGATGAATTGGACAGAAATGTACTTTTGAATCCAAAAGTCAGAGAAGACAAGAGCAACAACAAAATCAGGTTCATTACTACATATTCAAGCCAAGCATTTTAGGTGCGCAAAATTATGAAAGATAATTGGCATATACTAAAAACTGATGCCACGCTTGACAAATGCCTACATGAAACCCCTCAAATAACATTTAGGAGAGGTCTGTCACTCAAAGATGAATTAAGCCATAATCGGACAGTGACATCTACCATTCAGCAGGGCCGGAAGGTGTCAGGGTTTTCTTGCTGCATGCGCTGCAAGGAATGTGCGTACAGCAGCAATTGTTCCAAAATCAAATTACCCACTGGCAAGAGGGAATTTGAAATCAGAGGAGACTTTGATTGCAACACAGAAATGTGTGTTTATTGTTTAATCTGTCCATGCAATAAACTATATATCGGTAGCACGAAGAAAAAGGCAAAACTGAGGGTACTAGAACACAAACGAGCGATTAGAAGCAATAATGAATTGTATCCAGTAGCTCGTCATTTCAAAAGATATCACAACCAAAATGATAAACTGTTGTCTTTTGTAGTTTTAGATGCAATCAAACCTCAGTTAAGGGGAGGTGACAGAGAACATCAATTGAGAGTATTGGAGTCGAAATTTATCATATATTTCGAAACTCTTATACCTGTAGGCCTTAACTCGAGTGAGGAATTATCAGTCCATTTATGAGAACAGAGATTTGGGGTGAAATCATCGAGACTCTTTGTATACAACTTCATGAAACTAATGGATTTTAACTGTACAATGAATGGTGTAATTTTAACACTTTTTGTTTTTTCCGTGTTTTGTAAATTCTTTGTAGGCACGGTTTGTTTCTTTCACTTTGTATTAGGACTACGCTATCAGTGGGGTGGCTATAAACTGAAGAAACTCGGCTGTCAAGATCAGAAAAGTTCATTTGATAACATTTGAAACAGAAGCAATTTTGCATTTGCTGCATGCACCTTCTTATCTATTCCAAATATAATTTTGTAGTTGAGATGGACGGTGGTGTAGGTTCAAAATACTTTAGCCCACTTGGGCGAGAGCAATGCATACAATATAACAATTGCAGTTACGCGATCTCCATCATGTATTCTGAGCCGCCATGAACTGGCATTTAGAACTCTTGTTAAACTATGAGATGGCCGTAAAACATGAATGTCCATCTAAATTATGAGTTGTGTATTGTAACCTCTTAAACAGAACCATGCATGCTTATGTTATATGTACATTTTCGCCAAGACATGATAGCTGAGAACGTCTTTTTTCTCGCCCACTGGGGCGACATTTAAACACACTAAGTGACTCTAAGGCAGAGGTCTTCAATCTGTGGGGCGCGACCCCCAGGGGGGTCGTGGAGTCCTTGCAAGGGGGTCGCAGATTCTGTCAGAGTGCAGTTCCTGGCCTGGGCTGATCGAGGGTGCTCACGGTGGAGGCCTAATTCACACCGAGGTGTGAAAAACATCAAAGCCTCATTAAACAAGAAAAATGTCTTTTAAAGACCTGTCAAGTACTCAGGTGTGGCTGTGTGTGTGTGTGTGTCCCCCCCCCCCAAGCCGTTTCGAGCTGGGGGAGGAGGGGAAGTGGGGGGGGGGGGGGGCCGGGGGAGCAGGCTGTAGTGTAGCCCTTTGAGGTCAATGGATATTGTGCGCCTGGAGCTGTGGGTCCCGTAACATGTTCCCCAGAAGGAAGAAGACAGAGAGATACTGACCCCCCTCTGCCCCCCCCCCATGAGAGAGGCTCAGAAAAGGTGGGTGGA
This sequence comes from Lissotriton vulgaris, assembly GCF_964263255.1. Lineage (NCBI taxonomy): Eukaryota > Metazoa > Chordata > Amphibia > Caudata > Salamandridae > Lissotriton > Lissotriton vulgaris. The sequence continues at coordinate 1,237,303,080 of NC_141693.1, forward strand.
TGAGGAGTGGATGGATGGATGTAAGGATGAAGGATGCATGGATGTGTGAAAAGGTGGGTGGATGAATGATGAATGGATGGATGAAAGGGTGAAAGGATGGATGGATGAAAGGATGGATGGATGAAAGGGTGGATGGATGGATGAAAGGGTGGATGGATGGATGAAAGGGTGGATGGATGGATGAAAGGGTGGATGGATGAATGAAAGGGTGGATGGATGAATGAAAGGGTGGATGGATGAATGAAAGGTTGGATGGATGGATGAAAGGGTGGATGGATGGATGAAAGGGTGGATGGATGGATGAAAGTGTGGATGGATGAAAGGGTGGATGGATGGATGAAAGGGTGGATGGATGAAAGGGTGGATGGATGGATGAAAGGGTGGATGGATGAAAGGGTGGATGGATGGATGAAAGGGTGGATGGATGAATGAAAGGGTGGGTGGATGAATGAAAGGTTGGATGGATGAAAGGGTGGATGGATGAAAGGGTGGATGGATGAAAGGGTGGATGGATGAATGAAAGGGTGGATGGATGAATGAAAGGGTGGATGGATGAATGAAAGGGTGGATGGATGAATGAAAGGGTGGATGGATGAATGAAAGGGTGGATGGATGGATGAAAGGGTGGATGGATGGAAGGGTGGATGGATGAAAGGGTGAATGGATGAAAGGGTGGATGGATGAAAGGGTGGATGGATGAAAGGGTGGATGGATGAAAGGGTGGATGGATGAAAGGGTGGATGGAAGGATGAAAGGGTGGATGGAAGGATGGAAGGGTGGATGGAAGGATGAAAGGGTGGATGGAAGGATGAAAGGGTGGATGGAAGGATGAAAGGGTGGATGGAAGGATGAAAGGGTGGATGGAAGGATGAAAGGGTGGATGAAAGGATGAAAGGGTGGGTGGATGGAAGGATGAAAGGGTGGATGGAAGGATGAAAGGGTGGATGGAAGGATGAAAGGGTGGAAGGATGAAAGGGTGGATGGAAGGATGAAAGGGTGGATGGAAGGATGAAAGGGTGGATGGATGGAAGGGTGAAAGGGTAGATGGATAAAGGATGTATGGATGGATAAAAGGTTGCATGGATGATGGATGGATGGATGTGTGAAAAGATGGGTAGATGAATGATGGGTGAATGGATGGATGAAAGGGTGGATGGATGATGGATGGAAGGATGAAAGGGTGGATGGGTGAAGGATAGATGGGTGAAGGATAGATGGATGAAGGATAGATGTATGGATGTAAGGATGAAAGGGTGGACGGATGAAGAATGGATGGATGAAAGGGTGTATGAATGAATGAAACGGTGGATGAATGGATGGATGAAAGGGTGGCTGGATGGATAAAAGGTTGCATGAATGAATGATGGATGTGTGAAAAGGTGGGTGGATGAATGATGGGTGGAGATGGATGGATGGATGAAAGGGTGGGTGGATGGATGAAAGGGTGGATGGATGATGGATAGATGTATGGATGGGAGGATGAAAGGGTGGATGGATGTATGGATGGATAAAAGGTTGCATGGATGAATGATGGATGGATGTGTGAAAAGGTGGGTGGATGAATGATGGGTGGATGGATGGAAGGGTGGATGGGTAAAGAATGGAAGGATGAAAGGGTGGATGGATGAAGGATGGATGTACGGATGTAAGGATGAAAGGGTGGATGGGTGAAGGATAGATGGATGAAGGATAGACGTATGGATGTAAGGATGAAAGGGTGGACGGATGAAGGATGGATGGGTGGATGATGAAAGGGTGGACGGATGAAGGATGGATGTATGGATGGATAAAAGGTTGCATGGATGAATGATGCATGGATGGATGTGTGAAAAGGTGGGGGGATGAATGATGGGTGGATGGATGGATGAAAGGGTGGGTGGATGGATGTATGGATGAAAGGGTGGATGGATAAAAGGTTGCATGGATGAATGATGGATGGATGTGTGTGTGTAAAGGTGGGTGGATGAATGATGGGTGGATATATGGGTGAAGGATGGATGGATGGGTAAAGGATGGATGTATGGATGGAAAGATGAAAGGGTGGATGGATGAAAGGGTGGATGGATGTGTGAAAGTGTGGGTGGATGAATGATGGATGGATGTGATGAGGTCTAACAGGTGCATTTATGGTTGTCAAAAGATGATGATGAGGAGTACCAGTTTCTAGAAACTTTTGTCGAAAGGGGGTCCTGACCCCTAAAAAGGTTTTACAAGGGGGTCTCTGCATCAAAAAGTTTGAAGACCTCTGCTCTAAGGTATTCACTAGCCACTACAAGATGGCATCGTAATCCAGGTTGCACAGGACGCCAGTCCTATTTTGATTGTTACCACTGGGTGTATGTAAAGGGAAGTGTACACTGCAAACGTTACCGTGACCAAGCCTTACGGCGAAACGTGTCGGCTTTTGTAACCCTTGTTGCTTAATAAATTAATTTGAAGCATCCCGGAGTGTCCCGACCCTTTCTGAACCTGGAGGGTATGCAGAAAGCTTGTTGTTGTATTTCAAAAAACGCCGTTTTTTTGGGAGGGTCCGCCGCGTCGACAGAGTCCTGGACTATATATATATATATATATATATATATATATATATTTCCGCACTTGCAGTTTTTCTGCGACAGGCTCAAATATCCGACCATCAAACAGGAAAAAACCACGGAAGACCCAGAGTGCAGGTGAGTTTCTTTTATTCTTCAGCACACCACGGCAGCATAACGTTTCGGCCTACACAGAGGCCTTGGTCACATGGCGCGCTGAGAGAGTTGCAAGAAATTTAAAGGGCTCATGCACAATTGATGAACACATTTGATTGGTCACTTTGTAAGCAGTGTAAGTAATCAGCTGTGATGGAAACAGTTTCTGCAATTGCATTTGTGAGGGCGGGGAATCACATGTCATTTCATATTTACCCTGAGCATTTGATATCTGTATAAATACATTTATGAAATCCGACTTAAATTAACTCATGGGCGCGCACGGTATATGCCAAATGTCACACACGATTTCATGTATTTACATAAAGTGCAAAACGAAAACCTCAAACAGTTCTCAGGTTGATTGAGTATTATAAGGCTAACAGCTTGAATGCTGTAAATGCACCGAACCATTGCACAATATACCATAAGTACCTCATATATAAAATATATACACAAAATTTCATATATTTACATCTATATACATCATGATAATTATGACTACTACCAAACACTACTTAAAATGCAGTGCAGTAGTGTCAAGGTCGGATATGCAGGGCACAGTTCTATGTACATCTCCCCATACCTATTTCCAACATTGAATGTTTTATATATATATATATATATATATATATATATATATATATATATATATCACTGAAGTAACCATAGGTTTCAGGGACGTTATAGTTAGTTGGACATTTCGCTCATACATAAAAATAGAAATTCCAATGTTACAGTTAGTTCAGCTAACTATATCTCGTGCCCCGCAATGCACTGCTGATGATGTCACATATTATATCATTCATGGCATGGTCAGTGACATCACTGATGACATCTCAAATGACATCACTGATGACATCATCCAGTGAATGTGTTTTTCTTTAAAATTTAAATATGTATTATATATACACCAAGCTGTATTGAAGAATGAGTGGATGTATACGTTTCTGGATGGAGGATTTAGTAGGTGTGTGACTGACTGTTTAAATGAATCTTAAATGTATCTTACTGAATACATGGGTTAGTGACTAAAGTTTGTGAATGTCTGAATCACTCTCTATGTTGTTGTGAAAGCTGCTACATTGGTTGGTGAGTAGCTACATGATTGTCTAGATGGGTTATTGATTAGTTGCCTATGTAGTTTTGTATAGGAGGAGACTGAGTGTGTTTGTGGTTGGGTGGGGGTATGTGACTGTGCATAGATGTGTAAGTGCTTGATTGACAGGGTGTATGAGTTTAAGAGTGCATGTGGAAACAGTTGTATGGGTCGGTAAGTGTGTGTATGGGCGTCTTGATAAGTGAATAGATGTCTCAGTGCACGTGTCTAGCTAAGTATATATATATATATATATATAAGGCAGTGTATGTGAGAGTTGGTGTATAGAAATGACTATACGTGAGAGTCAGTGATTGTAAGAGTGGCTGTATGTATGAGTGTATACTTGTATTAATGATTATATAAGAGACAAAGTATGAATTACTATCTGCATCAATAAATGAGGTGGTGTGTGTATAACGGTGTAGGTGAGTAGGTGAGTAAATGGAACTGTGATTGATTCTTTGCATGAGTAACTAGTATGAGTACATAACTGACTAGGATGAGTGCCAGTGTGTCAATGTCTATATAGGTGTATGAGTGCATTAGATAGTGTTCTATTGATCAGTGACTACATATATGAGTGATTGTACGGGTGAATGGGTAGATGTGTGTGTAGACCTAGGATTCACTGAGTAGGTATGTAGTAACTGGTATTAGTGTATCAATGGTATAGAAAATGGTAGTCTGTATTTTACATTAAGTGTATCAAAGGTTATATTAGTGTGTGAGGAGGTGCATCAGATTCTCACATGGATGATGTCATCAGTGATGCCATTTGAGATGCCATCAGTGATGTCACTGACCATGTCATGAATGAAGTAATATGTGACATCATCAGCAGTGCATTGCGGGGGCGCGAGTTAGCTGAACTAACTATAATGTTGGAATTTCTATGGTTTGTATGAGTAAAATGTCCAACTTACTTTAACGTCCCTGAAACCTATGGTTTTTCAGTGAATTTTTAAGGTTTTGTAAATGCTCATTTCTAACTGTAACGTCCCTGAAACCTATGGTTTTTTCAGTGAATTCCAAAGGTTTTTTAAATGCTAATTTCTAATTATAATTTTCATAAAACCTATGTTTTTCTAAGTAATTTTGAAAAACAAAATGTGATATTTTGTAACTTTAATATCCAAAAATAGTTTTTCTAATTCTTTTATTTGTTATTTAAAATATATAATGTCTTCTTGTTTTTTAAATATTACACAACTACATACAGTATGAAATGGAGCCCAGCCCAGAGCCACATCTGAAGACCAACACATGTAATAGATCTACTGATCAAGAAGCTCTGACAACCAAGAACACCCACCACCACCCCCAGGACCTCCCACTACCACCGAGGCAGCGCAGAACAAGACAGCAAACTTTCAGAAAATGGCATGGCCCCTCAGCCACACAAGAGCTGAATATTGGGACGGGTGTGAACAAACTATATGTGAAGGAAGCAATTCACTCATGAATAACAATGCACACAATGCAAAGTGTACAGGTGATGTGCTGGACACTTCTCAGTATGCACAACACACACCTCTCCATATGCCCAAATACTACTGGTGCTTATAGTGTTGTGAACAATGGACCCAACCATGTTACATCAAATACTAGGGAAGATCTCAGTCATGTGGCTGTGTCGTCCCCCACTGTAAGCATAAGGGTGACCTGAGTGGGCTGGTCCGACGTATTCCACTTCAGCATAGGAGAGTGAATAAATAGGCCAGAGCTCTGGGCGTAGTTGACTTGTAGGAAGGCCAAAGCCTCTACCAGGGCGGCACCCCTCACTCTGCCATGAGGCCACTGACATCACCGCCAGCCTCCTCAGCCGATCGCTGGCTTCCACCACAGAGACCCCAGCGGCAGAGCACCGCAGAGTTATGTGTGTACAAACTACTGCCTTTGATATACACTGCGGACAGCAAGGCTCACAATTCAGATCGAGTCGCGATAGCAGATGACGCAGTCCAGTAGGCAAAATACACTGCTCAAGTCATCAACACATGGCTGTGGGCCCCTACTGACTGCTGCCTCCGGACCACACTGTGGAAGACCAGTGACACATGGTGTCACTAACCCTGGTCAACACAAGCCGAATCCACATGTGGAACTGTGTAGTGAATCCTGAATGGCAGTGACCCCAAGTCCGTGGCAGCGACCACAGCACCAGACTCCCTTCAATCAGTGAGGCATATTTCCATATGTAATGCTGGTGACACGTGGTGCCACTAACCCTGTTCAAAACAAGCCAATCCCACATGTGGAACTGTGTCCCGAGTCCTGAATGGCAGTGACCCCAAATCCGTGGCAGCGACCACAGCACCAGACTCCCTTCGATCAGTGAGGCCTATTTCCATATGGAAGGCTGGCGACACGTGGTGCCACTAACCCTGTTGAACACAAGCCGATCCCACATGTGGAACTGTGTCCTGAGTCCTGAATGGCAGTGACGCCAACTTTGTGGCAGCGACCACATCACCAGACTCCCTTTGATCAGTGAGGCATATTTCTATATGCAAGGCTGGCGACAATTACCTCTGGCCTACACTACGGCCAGCAGGCCTCACAATTCAGATAGAGTCCCGATTTCACATGATGCAGTCCAGTAGGCAAGAGACACTGCTCCCAGTGCGGCCCATCCGCACCAAGCATCATCACAGGCTCATACACTCTCAATGCTTCTGGTGCCACCTACTGTGCACCTCAACTCAACGTCACTTGGCTATGGGCCCTTGCTGACCGCTACCTCTCGCTTGCACTGCGGTCATCAGGGCTCACAATTAAAATTATTTCTGGATTCATTATTTAGAGAGTCCAGTAGGCAAGTAACTATCACAGTCCTAAACCCTACATAATATCCTTTAGTATCCTTGCTTCAGGAACTTTTTTATATCAGTTGTAGCTTTAGTACAATGACCAAATTCATCTTCGATGCGATCAAACACTCAATAGCAGTCTACACTGTGGGCAACAGAGCTCACAATTCAAATTTTAAATGCTAATTTCTAACAAGATTGCACTCAGAAAATATAACACTTCGACAGTGTATTCTATACATATTTCATCTTGTCATGATATGCCTACACTGCAGTCAGTAGGGCTCACAATTAAAATTAAGTCTTAATTCATTAATTACAGAGTCCACTAGGCAAGTAACTATTACAGGCCTAAAATCTACATAATATCCTTTTAGTATCCTTTATTCAAGAACATTTTTTATATCAGTTATAGATTTCATACAATCACCAAATTCCTTTTCAAGTGCAAATGAACACTCATTAGCAGTCTACACTGCGGGCAGCAGAGCTCGCAATTCGAATTTTGGAACACGTGGTGCCACTAACCCTGTTCAACACAAGCCACGACACGTGGTGCCACTAACCCTGTTCATCACAAGCCACCGATACGTGGTGCCACTAACCCTGTTCAACACAAGCAGATCCCACTTGTGGAACTGTATACTGAGTTCTGAATGGCAGTGACCCCAACTTCGTGGCAGTTTTATTTGTTGTTGTTTTCTTTAACTAAAATGTTTTTTATGTAAATCTATACATGATTAAGATTCTTGTTTGTCCAAACGCACAGGGACACTTTCGGGCCCAAGAAGGTTGTTGGGGGTATGTTGGTAATGTGGGAAGAGGGTGCCTTACCTGCTGATGTGGGGAGAGGCAGCGTGAAAGGGGTATATCTCACAGAAAGAACTCCGGTATGTTTTCAGAAATGCCTCGGACAGATACCAGCTGACGGACTGAATCACAAAATGGTTTTTCAATGCTTATGTAGTGTGACATATGAACAGTTCGCACCCAGGTTCGCAGAGGGACAACTGCGGCCTGTCCCCTCGACTCACAGACACAGTACTATGAGCCATACGCCCCCAAAGGAACAGCAGCGTAGTAGCTTGCAGAGCTACAGGCAGAGCAGCGTACTAGCTCGCAAAGGTAGAGAGCTGCGAGCCTACGGACTGGCTTCTAACAGCATAGCTGCAAAGTGGTGATGTTGGTCAGAGGAAGCATGAAAAGGTTATCTCGCAGAGACAGAGCTCCAGAATATTAAATTGCCCTGAGACCTTTCTTTTATATTTTCACTCGATACAAGAAAGCGCGCTTTCTGCACCAAGACCTTTCTCTCTGCCAAATTGGGCGTAATTCCGTTCAGTAGTTTGACCTGTAGCCTTGACTAAAGTTTCCTATGGAAAATCCATTGAGAAAACATGTTTCCCCCCCACCCACATAGCTACCTGTCGCAGGCGTACTCGCTGTTGGTGTGCAGGTCAGTGGTCTAGTTGTCAACATGTCATGGCCACTCCCTGAGGGCAGGTTTGCACACACATCACATCCATCCGGCACATGTGTCACAGGCCATGTGACCACACAAATATAATGGAACGACAACATCACATCCTTTATTACCAGTGGTGACTGGATGGCGGACACTCCACAGGTCTCAATCATAAAGAGTCCATTAAAAGTTGCGCAGAGGGTTAGTAGCACCCTGAGCTGCATGGCTTTCAGGGGCCTACTACCATGTGGTGCGGACTTGAGTTGCACAGGGTTAGTGACACCCAAAGCTGATTTGGCCGTCAGGGGCCTACCACCACGTGGCACGAACTTGAGTTGCACAGGGTTAGTGCCACCCAAAGCTGATGTAGTCGCCAGGGGCCGACCATCACGTGGCGCGTACTTGAGTTACAAAGGTTTAGTGCCATCTGAAGCTGATGTGGCCATCAGGGGCCTACCACCACGTGGCGTGGACTTGAGTTGCACAGGGTTAGTGCCACCAAAGATAATGTGGCCATCAGGGGCTTACCACCACGTGGCGTGGACTTCAGTTGCACAGAGTTAGTCGCACCCTAAGTTGTATGGCCATCTGTGGCCTATCACCACGTGGCGCTGACTTGCGTTGCACAGGGTTAGCGACACCAAAAGCTGATGTGGTCTCCGCCATTGATGACTCAGAACTGAGCCTCATGTGTGGGATCTGTTGGACCGCGGAGCGGGTCTATATAATGTTCACCAAGCCATTTTGGCAGGACCGGGGCCTGTAGCTTTCACGGGCCAGTGGAGTGCCCACTGGTAGACACTCTGGTGGCAGCAGGTAATTATTGGGTCATGGGTATGCAGAGGCGGCAGTGTCTCTCTCTCTCACTTCCCTCTCTTCACTCTCTCTCTCACTCTCTTCCTTCCTTTCCTTCTATCTCTCTCACTCTCTCTCCCTTCTCCCTTTCTCCCTCCCTTTCTTTCCTTCCCTCTCTTTTTCTCTCTGGCTTTTTTTCCTTCTCTCTTTCTCTGTGTCTCACTCCTTTGATATGGTCCCGACAGGAGTCTTCCTCCTTGTTGTTTTGTGTTGACTTTCTTAAATTTAGTGTATCCTTTATATATACATTTACGGAAAAATAATGTTTTTAAAAAAAAGAAATTTTAATAAAGTTTTTGGTTGTTACTTAAGTGCTGTGTGACTGTTTCTTGTTCTTATTCCTGTTATTTGGTGGTGTCCACCATGGTGTTAAATTTTGGGACAGTTATCCCGGGAATGCTGGTGATGTCTGCAGTTTGCAGCAGCTTCTGAATAGTGTGTAAGATTTATCTCAACTTTAGTTGCATTAAAGTGCTAATAATCAGATGCAGAGTAGGCGTTCCTGTGCAATAAGACACGAGGTGCACCTTTGTGATTTATTCTAAATACTAAAATCCTGTACGGAATTGCACTGTGGTAGTGGGTGCACTTACAGGGTACACACAAAATCAATGAAAAAATCTCATTGTATTTATATTGATTGGGAATAGTGGGTCAGGTACTGGATCTTGACAGGATACACTATCCAGTTAGTTGATTTTTCTGTACACAAAAAAAACACATCACAACTTTCAAAACAACTGTGATGCGAAACAAATTCTGGCGATATGCTGAGTTAGCACCAGGGATTTTACACCTGCTTTTTGCTGGTGTTAAGCAGGATGACTACCTGTAGCATGAAAGGGAACACACCAAGAGCCACACCGGAACACCCACAGGTGCCATAGAGTTAATGAACATGATACACAGACAACCATGAGGGCCACAACACTCATCGCAACAAGCACAGGAGACAGGACAGCCAACGCCCCCCGAACCCGCATCTGAGCAAGTGTGTCCATGTGGTCATTGTGTTAGCATGATAGGCACAGGCCCTGCAACATTACAGTGTGCTGTCTTCAGAGGATGTTACCATGTCACCTCAGCGTTGGCAGTGAGCCTGGAAATGTAGCTACGCATGCATTGTCCTGCATGCACAAGCAGCGTTTGCTGGTCCAGCGTACACAGGTCAGCGCAGGGGTGTGCCTATCCTGCAAGGGGAACGGGGTGTCTCGGACATGTCCTTGTGCAGGAAGTGCAGTAAGTGTGTCTCTGTGTTCTGGTGTGGCTACGACAAGGGCCACAGCAGTCGATGTTGTAAAGTGGCATACACCTCCTCCAAACGGCAGTGTCATGGTGTGGTTGGAATGCCACAGAACATGCACGAACAGGCATTACAATGGTGTGCCGTAGGAGTGCACAGGATACAACAGCGCAATGTATAAAAGTGTGGGGGCTCGTGGGAGGGAGGAGCAGCTGTTTGGCAACGTAACACACAGTGAACCCGCCCATGTGCCAAGTGCTGGGCATCTCATCCATGATGACCAGGGTCGCAGACATCCCACAACACCCACGACTGGCCTTTGTACACATCATGTGTGAATGCAGCTGGAGAAGTTACTGTAGGGATGAAAGGTTCTTTGTCTGAGCTATCTTGCGCTAGCACATCTACTGCTCCGAGAAGGAACTTGCAAGTGGACAGCCCCTCTGACAGATACAATAATATTTTCATCAGTCTCCCACACTACGCACTGCCCGATTTGAGAACAACGACTACATATCCCACACTCAAAAGTCCTTTTCATAGTTAGCGTGTGTGAAATGGCCTTCACACGTACTCCCACCACACCCCTTCCCTGCACCCATTGCACAAACACCCGACTCATTGCACCAAGCTGTGCCATTTCATCCACAAGACTTGCACACGGCAAGCCAGTGCATCTACAAGCAGAGCCACTGACGCAATGGCAGGGCATCCCAAACACATGGTCGACTCCATTCACGTCCACCTATACCTTGCACGTCTGCTGCATGTCCTGGGGGCACTGCCTTTGGCAGTACTGCGGATCACTTACTGGCTGAGCCTCCGCATTGCGGACTTCACCTGCATTCAACCTGTATTGCAATGTCGCACCTGACTATCCTAGTGGGGCAAGGACATGTGCCTCTCCAACGCGTGGGTAGCTGGCATGGAATACGACAGGTGTGTGCGCCCCCTGTTGGCCCACGACCAGGAGTGTCATGGTGATGCCTGTTTATGGCATGCATGCATGTTTGGCATGCATGTTGGGAACTGAACGTGGGAGATTGCACGTGTCGTAGTATGCAGTAAGCAAATTGACCCACTTTCCGCTGTGGTGCACATTGAGTACAGTGGTTGGAGTCAGCACATCTGTCCTGGTCAGCTGATGGATTACATTGACGACATGTCAAATATTGTGGCCAACCATCACTTATTAGAGACAGTGGCTTACGCAGCTGCACTCACGTTCATGCACGAGGGACTAGGTACCTGCAACCATGACTCGATGTGCCACATTACACATGTCCCGCCACATCATTGCACATTGTACATCTGGTCACATGTCCCAAAACAACAGTGGACATGGCTGCATTGTTGTTGACTCATGTCCGAGGCACGGACAACCAACCCTGCTTGACACTGACATGTGTTGGTGATGGACTACCCTGAGGTGAACATGGAAGTTTTCTTACGTTCCTTATTCAGGCATGCTGCTGCATTTGTCTGCATATTGTGGTACTACTCGTGGTTGTACTGACACACACTTTTATTAATAAAGTTTACACATTTTCACTTGTCTCCAAATGTGTTGTGTCTTCATTTCTATGGCAATGTGTGTGTCACGGACTCTCTGGCTGGATGCCATACGTGAATTGCTACCCCATCCGGACTGTGGGTTTGTACTTATGCGTTCTCATATGCTTGTTTCGTACTGATGCTTTTGGACGCTTATCCGCCACTGGCGAGTGCATTTGTGTCCTGTATTCGATTGTGCAAATGTTTATGTTTGGACAACATTGTGTTGGATGTTGGTGTACTCAGCTTCCTATGTGTGTGTGTGCTGTATTGTGTGTGAGATGTTCCTCAATGTGAGCTTTTGTTCACCCTCCTCCCTTTCAGGCAGTGTGGTTTTTACTTCTATGCTTGTTCAGTGGATTGATGTTGGCGGGTTGTGTGACTTGTGCTCCTTGTTGGTGTGTTTAATTTTGGCCATGGTTTGTCTGTAGTTGTGCTGTACTTAAATTGCGCGTGTGTACCATTGTGCCCATCTCGCCCCGTCCCCCCACTCCCTGCTTGTTCCTCTTTCTGTTGCTGTTGTGTTTGTAATTTTGTTGCTCCACACATAAATACATGTATAGAACAAATTAGAATAGTTCCTTGATTCATTTAGGTTGCAAAATTTCTTTCTATTGTTTTTTTAAATTTTCCATACAAATAGTTTTCTTAATATTCAAGGGCACATAGAAGTCAGAAGTGCAATATATTCTATCAACACACTTTCTAGAACATTCTACAACACGTGCAGGTGAAAAGTTCATCAATTTTTTTTAACCTAACAATATTTTTTTGCAACATTTTCTTGAACACTTAACGGCACATGCAGTTTAAACTGTAACAATTGTTTTAAGTTTGAACACAGCCTTCCAAATGCAAATAGCAGGTGTTTGAGTTGAGCAAATTTTATCCTATGATATGTACTCCACGTTTAACCCCTTCCATGCTGGTGACGAACCCCAGCCGTCATGCACTACGGTGCTCGTGTGCTGATGACGGCTGGGGTTCGTCATGGCCCGCCCGTGTTCGGCCGGCGGCCGCACACGGGAAAAAAAGCGGCCGCATCGAAGGGGTTAAACTGCTTTTTCTTAACCAATCACAAAGATGCTTTTACACAAAACTAATGTGCACCCTACTCTAAAAAACATTGCTTTTCATCTTTCAATCAGTTATCGGCTCCCACAGTGTGAGCTACGGGCCGTCGGCTATGAGCTGTCGGTGAGGTTCCGTGAATTCTGAACCTGGGTCATAAAGGTCGTGGTTCTGTTACGATTTTGGTAACGGCGAACCGTAAACAGTGAGCTCAGCAAGTATGAGTGTTTTCGTCATGTTACACCGATGGATTCACTGTGTATTTGAAGATTTCGTTCTGAACCCTTGGGTTCCATTTTGTGCATGGCAGCCATTTTGTGGTTGCCCTCACATAGGCCGATGCATTTTGCTGACTTCTGGATGACCTGAGTGAACTGACCCTGTTGCCTGAAGCTGACCTTGTTAGACCAGTTCCTTTCCCAGTAGCTGATCAAGATTAAGGATCAGAGCACAGGAGATTGTAAAGTTTGGTATGCATATACACACCCCTTATCCTACTTCTCATCTGTTTCTGTTCCTTCCTTTTATGGCTTGTTTACGATATGGGTTGTGGTCTTTTATTATGGGTTTGTCCGGCTTGTGTAAGAAGGAATGTTGGGCTTTTTGCATGCTTGCAAAAGCTAGGACTGCCCCTTACTTTTGTGCTGAGTTTTGTAACCCTAAGCATATAAAAGGCCTCTGTTCTCTGTATTCCTCAGACTGCCTCATTCAGTTGCTAAGGCAGCTGGGTGACGTAGCCTCACTTATTGAAAGTTTAATAAAGATGTCTTTTCATATTTCAGCTTCCGTGCCAAGTTCTTTATTGATATTAGTAAGACCCCTGAGAATGAAGATTTTTTGATTTCCTCATCGGCTCCCTCTGTGCTGGCTCACAGAGGGAGAGCTCGGGTCTAACTCGCAAAGGGACACCAACGGGCCAACGGCCCTGCTAGCAGAGACACACTTAACACCCAACAGACTGACTCGTAAATGCACACGACCGCTCGCAGACGCACAGCTGCAAGCCGACGGACTGGTACTGTTTCATGCTTTAGGGTAGTACAGTGGTGTTTGGGTAGTGTATGGGGTTCTGCTGGGGGTAGTATTTTAGGGTTTAGGGTAGTGCAGTGGTGTTTGGGTAGGGGTCGTGCTGGGGGTAGATTTAGGGTTTAGGTTAGTGCAGTGGTGTTTGGGTAGTGTAGGAGATCGTGCTGGGGATAGTGTTTTAGAGTTTTCAACAGTACAGTGGTGTTTGGGTAGTCTTTGGGTAGTGTAGGGGATCGTACCATCAGACTGGCTTACAGAGCTCCGAGATGACGGACGGGCTTCTAAAGGCATACTCGCGACCTGGTGATATGAGGACAGGCAGTGTAAAAGGCATATCTCATACAGACACAGATACCAGTGTTGCCTCACACAGGTAAAACTGTGGACCCAATGGCTCTACGCGGAGAGATGCGAGCTGACAGAGTAAATCACAAAATTCACTGCCAACACATCCTGGTTTCAACAGTTCAGAGCCAATAAGCCGCAAGCTGGTGCTTGTAACCCCTCAGCCAATCACATGTCAGAATTTTCAAATATCGATATCTGTAAAATTTGATATTTCTCAAAAACTACTGAAAAAATGTACACAATTTAAACAAAAGCGTGATTTCTGGACTATCACCTTTCTCCCTGCCAAATTTGGCATAATTCTGTTCAGCATTTCACCTGTAGTCTTCTGTAAAGTTTTGTATGGAAATTCCATGGAGAAAACACGTTTTAGGACCCTCTTTTTTCTCAGCCCCTCTTACACCATTCACCCCCAAACTTTCACTATGCGAGCTAATCAGAAAAAGAGAAACTTTTTGGATAATTTCATAAAGATTCACCATACGACGCCAAAGTTACAAGCATATAGAAGACTCCAGGAGGGGGGCCGCACAACCCCCTCCCAACATAAGTGAAACCCTGGGGCTGCGCAGACCTCAGCGGACCCCTGCAACCCCTCTGGGCCCCTATTATTTTTTAAGAAATACCCACGGAACATAGCCCACCCATGGGCCTCATTAAAATAAAACGCGAGAACCCGCGACCCCAGCGCAAATTTCTGACTCTTTTTTTTTTTCATAATTGTTTGGGCCCTGGGGGTCCTTCTGGGACTCCCTGAGCAGACCCAGAGGGTCAGGGTGTTTCTACCCAGCCCCCATACCCTTGTTTTATACCTTTGTTGCTCCGTTTTTGGGTGACTCGTTCTACCGAGCCACAAGATAGCTGCCAACACTTCCTGGTTTGGAGTGCTAGCAGCCAATCACAGTGATGCTCGCGCACGCGACTTAGGCTCCACCCAGATATTGAAACTTTTATTTTTCCAATTTCTCAGCAACTACTGAACAGATTTACACCATTTTTAGAAAGTCGCTTTCTGACCCAAGCACTACCTTTCTGCCAAATTTGGAGTAATTCCGTTCAGTAGTTTCGGCTGTAGCCTTGCACAAAGTTTCCTATGGGAAATTGATTTTTTGACTCTTATTTTTTGTATTTCCCAAAAACTACTGAACGGATTTAAACCATTTAAAAAAGGTGTGTTGGTTTGGTACTTTATAATGTCCCAGTGGTCACATGGTCCTAGTATCAGACCACCATACCCAGAATGCACCCTTATTCAGATTTGACGCGCTAGAAACCACATGAGCATTTGGTGTGAGTACAGAGAAAGGGAGACAAAGGCGGGGCTGCCCTCCTTCTGGCAGACTTCATGTTTTCACTTGCAAACAAGGATTCACGATACTGTGGCAGCTAAGTGCACTATGCCTTTTATTTTTTCCACTCTGCATCAAGATACTAATATATGGACATTGGCAAATGTAGATATCTATTTTAGCAACAACATAATGAGATGCGAGCCAAGTTGTCAAATCTGAATAATGGTGCATTCTGGGTATGGAGGTCCGATACTAGGACCATGTGACCACTGGGACATTATAAAGTACCAAACCAACTCACCTGTGATCCAGGCGCATGGCGCCGAAACGTGTAGGGATATAAGGGTTGTTTAAAAGCTGCCACATGATCAGACCAAATAAAGTGTCAGTTAGTAAGGATGCCGAAGCTGTGGGCTCTACTTTGCTTTTCGTTTGGAACTACTATCAGGATCTCCATTCCTGACTGAGAGCCCGCCATGCAGCGTTGGATATATATATCAACATCTCCTCCAACAAAGGCAGGACGAGCACCCAAGGGGTCTGTAATTAAATTTATTTTCAAAAGAGAGCAGGCGCGTTTCAGCGACTTTGCCTTCTTTAATGCTCCAAACAATTGAAACACACCTAAATATAGTTAAATTTAAATAAATCAAACTGAGCTCTCATTGGAGGGCACTATACATTCACAGAAGGAGGGGCTCACAGATTGATTGAATTTTCAACTTTCAAAGCCACCATATTATCATGTTCAATGGTTGAGAAAAGCAGATGGCAATCCCCTTTTTCCACATAATTACACCCTGAATGGTTTGCTAGGTGCTGTCACGGAGCAGTTTTTGTTAAAATATTGGGCGTGATTACAGTCCTGCACACCCTATGTCATCTTATATGCTAGTTCTCAAGTATTTCCGATACCCCTCGCCTGCCGCTACTCATATCAGACGGCCAGAATGCCAGGTCTAACAGGGATCCTTTAGTCCCCAAACATAGGGGGATGCTACAATGTGATGGTGCACACACAAATATGTCACAACATCTCAAGCAATAAAGGTATGACGGAAACTCACGAGGTCTGTCGTGGAATTTATTTTCAAAAGAGAGCAGATGTGTTTCGGCGACTTTGCCTTTTTCAATGCTCCAAACACTTGAAACACATCTAAACATAGTTTAATTTAAATAAATCAAACTGAGCTCTAATTAGAGGCACTATACAGGCATAGAAGAAGGGGCTCACATATTGATGACATTTTCAACTTTGAAAGGGATCATCATTTGGTTTTCTCAAGTATTGGACCTACTAATTTGGTGGCTTTCATTTCATAGAAGCTTTGCTTGGTACTGAATTGCTCTTGGCTTGTTTTTGGGAAACGTATGTCTTGTGGAGTGATTTTGATGATTGCACCTTGCACAGATGGCAGAAATAAAGAAAAGGCACCCTGAGATACCAACCAACATGGCAGATGCCTTCTGACTGATTCCAGACCCCAACATATGGAGGACTATTACTTTCACATGTTATTTATTTATTTATTTTTATTTATAAAGTTTTGTATAGCGCGAACTTGACCCAAGAGGGTATCAGTGCGCTTTACATTTAGGATTGTTACAATAAAAGTTACATCAGTTACAAGAGCATTGAAAGGTACTGTACAGAAATATAATGTTGCAAGAATTCGTTGGAGGAAGGGAAGGAAGGAGTCATTACTAGCGGGCAGATGAGGAGGAACTGTGCCCAATGTCCGGCTAGGTAGGTTACGGTTGGGGAGAAACCAGGGCCCATCTCCTCAGTAGCTCCACCGGACATCAGCCATGTGTGATGGTTTGGCTGAAACTTCATGTGGCTGTTTGTAGATTTAAGGCAATCTTCGCCAATAATTCCAAAATGCTCTCCTTGTTGAATCTATATGAATGAATTACCTCATCCTCCCTGAGATCTGTGGGGGCTATTCTTTGACTATATATCTGCTCCTTTGCTGTAGCTGTTATTGAAGCAGACCACCCCCTGTTTGCAGTATGACTTCCACCATGGTTAACATGACCTTGTTTGTCTGTGCAAGGCCAAGACATCTATTTATATTGATGCTAATGCATCATGGCTTCCACCTGCGTTGACAATGTATAGCATTCTGACACTTTGCCATTATTACGTTATGTTGCATGACACTGCGTTATGCAGCGATCTCTTTGTAAATCCCACTGCATTACTGTTGCATTGCAATTAGCATGAGAATACCCACCTTGCATACATTACTCTCTAAGTCACGCAGGTAGACACAGTGCAATACTTGCACCACTCAAGCATCCAAAAACTACGCAGGTTGCCAACTGTATTGTTTGATAAATTTGACTTAAGCCTATGCATTGCCTTGAGTCGCTTTGCATGACGCAATGACAGTGCAATGGCTTAGTAAATCTGGCCCCTAATTTCTATTAGGTCCCAATAAAAATTTACCATTTATTAAATCTCATAAGATAACCCAGTATTAGTCAATGAGAGAGATAGGCCTTACAATAGTGAATAAAGAATTTATGCCCAGATGCATCAACGATATTCGCATTCGCAAACGGTGCGAATCGCTATATACGGCCGTTTGCGAATGCAAAGCATGTCATCGGAATGCATCATTATTTGGCAGTGTTTCGCATATTTAGGAATCGCATTTTCCATTGCGATTCTCTAAAAAGTTCGCTAAAATTGCGATTTCTTGTCAATTTGCGAAAAAATGCAATGCATCAAAATTAGCAATTTGCGATTTTTTAAAAATTCGCAATTAGGAATTGCAAAAATAAGAAGAACTTGAACGTGGTGCTAATTTCAGCAAGTGGCAGAACTGGATCTGTCAATCACCTGTACTGCATATAAGGACCTCTCAGACCATGACCCAGCCTTTCAAGATGGCTGCACTTTACTTTTTGGCACGCAGACAGAGGCTGAGAGCAGCTGCAGGTTGGAGGAGAAGGCTCATAGAGGAGAGGATCTTCAGAGTGCGCATAACGTTATTGGGGCAGACAGAGGCAGAGATATTCAAGAAATATAGGCTGAATGCCACTTTAATATTAGATTTAATCCAGGAATTGGACCCAATCCTGCAGAGGCAAACACGCAGGACACAAGCCATACCTACCCATGTGCAGGTATTGTGTTCGTTGCACCTCCTTGCATCTGGGTCATTTCAGGGGGTAGTGGCCATTGCTGGTGGCGTGTCCCAGAGTTCCCTTTTCAGATTTTTCAATTCCTTTTTAAATGCCATGTTACAACGAATAAGGTTACATATCCAATTCCCAACCACACCCCAGGATTTAATGAAGACCAAACTGGATTTCTACAACATGGCACAATTTCCTCATGTAATTGGTTGTGTAGATGGTACACATGTTCCCATCTGTCCTCCCTCTGAAAATGAATATATTTATCGCAATAGGAAATGCTTCCATTCCCTTAATATTCAAGCTATCTGTAATGCAAAAACCATAGTCACAGACCTAGTTGCTAGTTACCCTGGAAGTGCCCATGACTCATTCATCTTTAAACATAGTGCCATTCATGCGAGATTGCTTTCCGGGGAATTTGGAGATGGATACCTACTAGGTAAATGTTTCATTCAACTCTACAAACTTATATTTGAACTGCACACATGTATGCTTACATTACATTTACATTGCTTTCCATTGCAGGAGATAGTGCCTATGGAGTGAGGTCTTACATATTTATTTATTTATTTATTTATTTATTTATTTATTAATCAACTTGTACCGCGCAAACTAAACCCGAAGGTGTCAAGGCGCCTATCAAATCTAATCACAAAAGTTAGCAAAGCACCACTAAGGGTATGCACGTGTAAAAAGGTGGGTCTTAAGAGCAGATCTAAAGGCTTGTAGAGTGGGGCGGGACCTTACTTCCAAAGGGAGGGCATTCCACCATTTAGGTGCCAAGTTAGAAAAAGCCTTGCCTCCCCATCTTGCTTTTCTAACACGAGGTACAGAGAGAAGAAGTTTATGACTAGAGCGAAGATTCCTGCCGGGATTGTGCTGGGATAGGATCGATCCCATGCCTGTAGGGCTGGATTTAGCTAGGGCTTTGTACACCAGACACATGGATTTAAAAAGGATACGGTCCTCAACAGGGAGCCAGTGAAGCTGCTTTCGGGCTTCAGTAGCAGAGGCACGTTTAGGTAGGTCAAGAGCAAATCTCGCTGCCGCGTTCTGGACCACCTGCAAGCGCTGTAGCTGACTCTTGTTCAGTCCTGCATACAGCGCATTGCAATAGTCCAGTCGCGAGCCCAGAAGTGCGACAGCAAGTTGCTTTCTTGCCTGGGGTGACAAGTAGTGCCTGATTTTCCTTAGAATGTGGATAATCCCCCAGCAGGTCGAGACAGTCCTGTTGACCTGTTGGCACATACTAAGGGTGGGGTCGATCATGACTCCCAGGTTTTTTGCTGACGAGGTGGGCTCTGGGCATAGGCCCAGCGAGTTCGGCCACCACTCAGCCGACCAGATCGTTTCCTTTCCTCCAAAAACCATCACCTCCGTCTTCTCCCCATTCAGTTTTAGTGAGTTGTGAATCATCCACTGGCCAACTGCCTCCATACAGGATTTAAAATTGGCGGCAGTTGACGAAGCTGACTGGGAGAGAGAGACCAAGATCTGGGTGTCGTCCGCGTAGGAGACTACCTCCATCCCAAAAGATCTAATGAGTCTGGCAAGGGGGGTCACATAGATATTGAAGAGGGTAGGGCTAAGCGCTGACCCTTGAGGGACCCCACATTGCACAGACAGGGATGGAGATAGAAACGATCCCAGCATTACCCTTTGTTCTCTGAGATCGAGAAAAGAGGAAAGGAGTCCCAGAGCAGATCCGCGGACCCCAATCTCCCTCAGGCGAGATGTTAACACCACGGGAGATAGGGTATCGAAGGCCGCTGTGAGATCTAGAAGGATCAGGAGGGAGGTCTGACCCTCATCAACCCGGGTGCGGATATTATCCAGCACTATGGTGAGGGCAGACTCGGTGCTATGCTCCCTCCTGAAACCATGCTGGGAAAGATCCAAACAACCCGAGCTCTCCACGAATGCAGCCAGATGTTTGTTCAGATGGGCTTCTAGCATCTTTGCGGGAGCCGGGAGCAGTGAAATGGGGCGAAAGTTTTTTAACACCCCAGGATCCAGAGAAGGCTTTTTAAGCAAAGGTTTTACTACAGCATTCTTCCACTGCTGGGGAAAAATGCCTTCCTTCATCGCCCTGTTCATGATGTCAACCAGAGGGGGAAGGAGAGATTCTCTGCACTGTTTGAGGATCTTTAGCGGGCAGACATCCAGCGGAGAGCCAGATTTGGTTTTATCAAGCAGGATTTCAAGATCCTGACAGGAAAGAGGAGGAAAGGATACCAGATCCTGATGTTGAGATGGTTCAGCATCACCCGGCTCAAAAAGAGCAAACGGCGAGGGTACGGCGGTCAAGGATTTTTGGACCTCCAAAGCAGTGTAGATGTCGGCGATCTTTGACTGAAAGAAGGCAGCTATCTTGTTGCACAGGTCCTGAGAGGCAACTACAGGATCCGGGGTCTGAAGGGAAGTGAGGGAATCAACAATCCTAAAAAGTTCTCTAGGAGATGAAAGTGAGGAAGTGAGTGCCGTAAAATATTCCTGCTTGGTTTTAATTACTTCCAATTTATTAACTCCATACCTAAACCCAACTACAAGGAAAGAGCAACACTACAACCAGGCACACATATCAACAAGGAATGTCATAGAGCGTACCTTTGGAGTCATGAAATCACGCTTCAGGATTCTACATAAAACTGGAGGAGCACTGCAGTACCAACCAGACATTTGTTGCAAAATTGTCGCTGCATGTGCAATGCTACATAATCTAGCAACGGAAAGGGGAATCGAACTTGATGAGGACGATGTTTTACCTCCGAACATAATTCAGCCTCCACAACCTCAACCAAGAGCACATGGACCAGAGGCAGCAGAGGGCAGGAGGAGAAGGGCAGAGATCACACAGCATTATTTTTGAAAGAGGTAGGAAAAACTCTGAAAAGTTCATGTTGAGATAATTGTTTGCATTTTAATGGTCAAATAAAATGAATGGCTACATTACTTGTACTCAACATGAAATGTAAATTAAATTGTGGCCCTAAAAACCAGGCAGGTTCAAATGAACAACTGTACTTGATCAAAAATGGAACACATGCATACCCTGCAAGATGTTTTGAAATGTCATTTTTTGTGGCCACGCACTCCTAATGCCTTCCCAGGACTTTTCACAGTGTGCATTTTGGCATGAGTGGCATCACTCTGCTTCCTTATACTTCTCCGTGTGCCACACAAGGTATGCTGAGATGTGCCACTCTCAGCACTGGTGTTACCCCGCTCCTCATTTTCAATGACATTTCCAGTGGATGCCTTGGACTGTGTTTCGGCAGATGTCTCTAGGGATGCCCCCACACCTTTTTGTATGTGTTTGAAAGTTTTCATCAAAAGTACCTGTGTGGATAGTGTTTGCTTGCAGAGGGCACGGGTACAATTAGTAAGGGAAGTTATTTCCTTGTAATGTGTCTGCATGCTGTTCAAGAGTTTCTCCTGTTTTTTGGCAGTAATCTTTTGTTGTTTTTGAATCAAATTGCACATCATTTCCAAAGAGTTTGCAATCCGGTCAAGCTTTAATGCTGTTGATTCATGGCCAGTTTTCATCACATTGATCATAGCATTCATACTGCATGCTAAAGTGCCCATTTGTTCGCTTATGTGACCCATTTTGCCTTTTATTATCCGAATGTCTTTTCCTTGCAGACGCTGCACCTTTAAAATTTTGTCCTCCACAAGATTGCCTGTGAAGGTTCCATCATCATCCTGACCACTTTCACGCGCTGCACTTCGACTCAGTCTGAAGTGTTGCAGTCTCCTACGCCTGCTCATCGTTGTATTTGACACTGCAGGAGTGGTTTGTGGCTGGCTTGGTGTCACATTTACATTCTGCTCTGTTTCGGAATCAGTCTGGAGCAGTTGACGCACTCTCTCTCTCTCACTTGTCAGTGAATTTGCATTAGACGTACTGGGAGCATTTTCATTTTCATTTTCAAGCACTTCTGGGTGGTGCAAATCCCTTAAGTCATGCTCAATGAGATCTTGTAATTGCTCTATGAATCAACGAAATGGGAAAACATTTGTTACTTTTGGTTTGCAGTTACATTACTATATATATTAAAGTGTAAGAAGAAATTGACTATAAATGATGTCGTGTCTTATTTCCAATTTGCATGTGGCTATGTTTATATGTGATGCTAATGTTAATCATTGTGTACTCCGTCAAAAGACCTACAACTAACACAATGCACTGTTCCAAAGTCTTTCTGAACATGACTGGGAGAGACGTTGGGACTCAGGCACATCAGTTTTGAATCAAAATGCAGCACACACATCATTACTTGGTAATTCATGGACTGAAGTCACACTTTTTAACCCACATAGCATTCACTTACCTTCAGTAGGAGTTGGAATCTCCGATGTGTCGATGTTTTTCACTCCCACTACAGTCTCCGGCAAAAGTGTGGCTTCCACCATTTCTTCTAGGGGAGTGTTTGCAGTATCCCTGGGTGTTCCGCCTCCGGTGAGATTTGAAGATTTCATTCTTTTGGCAAGCTTCTCTTTTGCACGGCTGCGCAGGTCATACCACCTTTTCTGGAGATTATTGATATCACGATGTGCCACTCCGACTGCATTTACTTTCGATTGTATTGCAATTCATAGGTTCCTTTTCACAGGCTCAGGAACCTTAAGAGACAGCTTTCCAAACAGCTGCTCATGTCTTGCAGTCACCTCCTCGATGAGTATTTCCAGTTCTTGATAAGAGAACTTGATTTTGCGTTTTCGAGCAGGCCCCTCTGCAACGGGATTCTCGTTTTCCATTTTCAAAGGCAAGTCCCAGACTCCAACAGCAACCTCCACGAACAGCTCACACTGTGAACGCCCTTACCACACCTTCAAACTGAGGGGCAGCTGCGCCTAATTGCTGTACTGGTTTTTAGGCAGTTGAGCAGTAAATGAGATGCATCATGTGTGTGAAATCGCATTTTGCGATACCGCAAAAAGCGATTTCGCAATTAAGGAATCGCATAAATAATGCGATTTTGTTAAAAATGCGATTTTTACCGAAACGCAAAAAATTTGCGAAAAAAATGATGCATAGCCATTTGCGATTCTTTATATGCGATTCCTTATTTTTCGCAAATTAGAAATCGCACATTCAAACGTTGATGCATCTACCGGTTAGTTTTTCACTACCAGGACACAAACTTGAACCCATATAGTCCTACTTTTTAAATACTATGCACACTACACTATAGGCTTTTAGGGCCTACATTAGAGGTAATTTATAAGTATTAAAAGGGAAGGTTTATGCCTGGAAAAAGGTTTAGTTTACCAGTTTGAAATTACAGTTTAAAACTGCATACAGGCTGTAGTGGTAGGCCTGAGTCATGCCACAAGCTGCTTTAGTGGATGGAGTCTACAGGCACACTAGGAGCATTTAAACTACAGGCCCTGGGTACATGAAGTGCCATTTACTATGGATTTAAAGGGGGACATTTACTAAGATTTTGCGGTAAATCGGCACAAAATCTTTTTTTCAAATTTACATTCCTGCGTTAAACATGTTTAGAGCTGGAAAAAACTTGAAAGTAACTTGAAACAGTTATGCGCTGCTTGCATTACTTAGCGCAAAGGGGGCATACCTTGGGTTGTGCATGGGCATTCCCATGCAAACACCCAAGGTTTCTGGTGCTAAAACTAATTTACTAAACAAAGAAGACAGGATTTAGCAACAGAAAACTGTGTCCTTTTAAAGTAAGCACAAGGAAGGAAAATTGCTGTCATTTGTCCTTCCTTTTCTGACTTTGTACGTGTGCTGCACTGTACAACACACATACAAAGTTGGGAAAAGGTTGAAGTTAGTTGATGCATGGTATTTTGTACTGGAAGGGTACCCTTCTGGTAAAAAAAGTATGCTAGACTCATGGAGACACCCTTGCACCATGGCGTAAAGAAGCCGCGGTCCGTGCAGGTAAGAGCGGTGGGGCCTGGTGAGGGTGATTTCTGTGGACGATGACGAGGGAACATTATTTATTTATTTAATTCACCCTAGGCATCGTCCATTGGAAATACCCCCTCACTGGTCCCACTGTTCTTACCTGCACGGGCCGTGGCAGGAGTTAAAGGGGGGGGTGGAGAAGAGTGCAATTTTTCAGTACATTTGGCACTCTCCTGCTCTCTTCTCATGCAGCGCAACATTTATGGCTGCTGCAGTGCGCTGGATGAGAACTAAGCAAATCTGGCACGAAGTATATTAAATGTGCCAATTTAGTGTAAGCCTCTTTTACCACGTTTGAAAGAGAGCATACAATCAGGTTAGCACTGGTTAGCAGTTATACAGTGCACAGAATCCTAATGGCAACAAAAAAGAAATTAACAAAACCGGAGAATTGAAGGCAAACTTTTTAGGAATGCCACGCCAAGAATGCCAGGTCTAACAGGGATCATAAATATAGTGCTTGTGCTTTGGTTATACTGACCTCGAGACACGCAGCTGCTGTTGTAAGAAACCCAGGGGCAGATTTACAAGAAAGTGACTCTGTGCTGAATGCAAGCCATTTGGCTGCGCCGCACTGAGTCACTTTCAAAACACAGGGATGCGACATATTTACAACAATATGTTGCATCTCTGTGCTTCTCCCTGCACTGGTGCACAAGCTGCTGCCATGCGCTTATGCAGGCACCCTTACACCATGATGCATGGATGCCTGCGTCGTGGGGAGATTGTTTTTGTGCAGGAAGGGGCACATTCCTGCACTAAAACAATCACTACAGGCATTTTCCAGTTTCAATGTGTGCTGTAGAATGCAGCAAGCATTGAAAGAGGAAGAAACGAGGAGAAATAAAAACATTTTTCCTCTTTGCTCCTCCCTACGCCTCCCCTGGGGAGGCGTATCATTCACACGCATTTCCAGATTTACTATTCCTCGTAAATCTGGAAATGTGTCTGGTTCCATGGGTATTGCGTGGGAACACCCACAGCAATACCCATGGAACGCCTCTTTCACACAAAATGCTGCGTGTAAAGGGTCTATATTTACAAGGACATGAAAAGCCATGCAGGGTGGCTTTTCCTTTCCTTGTAAATATGGAGCAGTATATGCGCCACTGGTACAACACAAAAACTGCAAAAAGGTATAAATTCCCACTTTTTGACTCACCACTGACTTCTGCAATATAACTCCCCCCGATCACACCCCCACCACACACCAAGGCCTGATTCCCTTAAAAACCAATGACTTGGAGGCACAGTTAACGCCTGTACAGGTCTCACATTCAGGGCACATACCTCCCACAATCACCCTTTTAAAAAAAAAAATGTATGAAGTTTTATAGAGCGTGAACTTGACCCCAAGGTATCGGAGCGCTTTACATAGCACCAGTTGCGTTAGATGAGGACACATTCAATTTATTTTTGTTGGGCATGGAGAGATTAAGGCCCACATGCATCATTCATTTTTGGAGTCGCAAACGGTGCGATTCCTTAAAATCGGCCGTTTGCGATTCCAAAAATGCTTTTTGGAATGCATGAAGCATTTTTTGAAATCGCAACATTTTTGCGATTTCCAAAAATGCGATTGCTTTTAGGAAATCGCAAATTTGCGATGTCCTAAAAGCAATGCATGATTAATTTTGAAATTGCGAATTCGCAATTAGAGGGACAAATTTACCGAGTAGTTGAACTACTCGGTAAATTTGCAAAAAGTGTAATTAACACTTTTAACGCATTTTAAAAGCATTCATGTTACGGACACACATGTCCTTAGGACATGTGTGTGTGCAACATGATGCGAAAAATACATTTCAGGGGTGCAGGGGGGGGTCCTTTGGACCCCCCCCTGCACCCATGAAATTTTCTAAGTGCCACTCGCAATTTGCATTGACTCCTATGGGCCTTTTGGCCCATAGGAATCAATGGGAATTGCGAAATTTACCGAATCACAAGGAAATACCGAAAAAAATGATGCATAGCATTTTGCACTTCCTAATTTGCGATTCCTTATTTTTCGCAAATTAGGAAGTGCAAAATGTCACAATGATGCATGTGGGCCTGAGGGATCTGCCTAGAATCACAGGATGTTCAGTGTCCTTGCTGAGACTCAAGCCCAGTTCCCCAGATTCGAGGTCGACCGCACTAGCCGTTAGGACAACTCCTCAACCCTTCTCACCCCCAAGAGTAGGTAGGGTGTAACCCTGTGACAACAGGCGGCCAAAGCCCTACCTTATGTTTTTGTAGAACGCACATGCCCCTGATGTATCGCTCAAAGCACTGGGGGGTGGTGTAAGGGCAAGGGGAACAGAAGGAGGGAACACATCTCATCCAGATATTTAATTTTTGGAATACTCTTCTCCTGAATTGTCTCAAGGCATATTTTCTTGCTACATCAATAAAACATTTGTATTTTCTATGTTTTATTACTTTTTCTAGTGACAGCTTCTGTAGCCGCTAAGCTGGTATTTGTTCTCTCATAATTATTAGCTATCTCTCTGGGGCTGGTGGGCAGCGTTCCAGCATCTGATGGGTCTACGCTGCAGAACGGCAGCCTCACCAGATAACACACAGGGCAAATGTGACAAGCACATCTCTGCTAACCCAATGCTCTAGATTTGTAAAAGCATTTGCAAACAAAAATGTCATGCCCGTCAGATCAATGAAACTCCTCTCAGTCTCAATGTCTGACCTTTCAATTAAGGCTCTGCAGTCTGTGCTTCCTTCACTTTCTCTCTTCCTGCCACTGCCCGTAGGGCTGTTTCTTGTCCAAGTGCCTCTTCTGTTTACGCACACCAGGCTGTAAAAAATGCTTCCCCACCCATAGCATGTCTGACTAGAATGAAGTAGACAATTCTGGCAACTTCCTCCTGCTTTCCCTATTTCTCATCCTCTAGTGGAGCTCTAACTCAAGCCAGTGGCTTAACGAAACTTGAGGGGGCCCCCCTGCAAAGTACATTGAGGGGGCCCCCTCTCCCCGGCCCACAACTACCACTTTTGCTGAGCGAGCCACCTGGAGTTCAGGCCCACCACCACCCCCCCATCCCCGCCCACAGCGCAGGTGCTGTGGGGGGGTTTATATTACGCCACTGGGGTCAGGAATCCACTCAATACTAGCGAGAGCAGAAGTGGCGGGCACTTGTAAGTGTGCATGCCGGTTTGGCTGGTTGTCTTAGGCCTGTCAAACAGACATATGCATTTAGAATTTCTCCACCCAGATGTATTGTACAGCTTGGTGGATAAATGACACAGTCCCCCAGTCCCTTAGCGAGGACCTAGCCAGGCCACTCAGACCAATCCAGGCGCTGTTCTCACAGCATGAGAGCAGCATCTGGATTGGGTGGAGAGTCTGGGAACCTGCGTTGGCCCAGGGCTTCCTGAAGAGGAGCACCAGGCATTTGAAATATGGAGGGGCAGTGGGGGAAACAGGTAAGTGCAATTTTTTTATTTGCCCCACACTGCCTCACCATTTTAGTTTGGCAGCAGCCGCTGCTGTTCTCCAGTGATTCCAACACCTGCGTGCCTGTCGCCTTGCCTTATTCCATACATGCCAACATTTTAACTTCGATAAGAGGGAGAAATATGCGTGGGTAGAAAGACCCGAATAACACGTAACACAAAATGGGTCAGACGTAACACAAAATGGATCGCAGGCAGTGGGGGCTAGTGACATTTTAAATAAAATGGTGGGCGTAAACTTTCTGTCGGAGTGCACTGTGGCGAGCGCGCGAGCATGAACATCTTATGGATGGTTCGGGGGTTCTCCCCCGAGAAAACTTTGAAAAAGCAAATTTGAGAAGAAAGGAAGTTAATAAAGCAATTGGGAAAGTGCTGTTATTACATTATTAAAGATCGAGCAGGCACCAGCACGGGGCAGGTATCGTAAGCCGGCACCCGAATTGGAATCCCAGCAAGGTGTGGCCCCCTGCGCCATAAGCTCATGGAGCAACATTAGGGCTCCTCTTAGGTCTTGATCTCGTGGGCGAGGTCTCTAGACACGACCTAACCTTTTTAAGACTGAGCGGCTACTCACAACCTCCCCCTTGATCATTTAGAGGGCTAATGTTACCCCTCTCTCACTATTCACTACCGTGCATCACATTATCACTTATTTTGGTCCTGAAGAAACACCAGGGATCCTTTGGACCATCGAAGGCGTGAAACATGTCGACCTGATCAGTTACCAGGGCACATTACGCCCACTTTTATAACACCGAACCTACGGGGTCTTTTACTCTACCAAGGGTACCTTCTCATTAAAGATTTCTTAGGTATACCCGTAGGTATTTTTAAACTCACTGCACGCACAACTACACCCTATTCCTAGGACTCCACCCACACACCCACATGCACCAGACGGCAGTTGTCTTAAAAGATCTCCGCTAAAGCGAAGCTTCGAGGGACCCGTAGGGCATTGCACCGCCGGCCCGACGTGGAGCAACTGCCCGATGATAAAGTATGACATCCTTCGGGGTGTGTGAGGGCAACAAGAGACAATATTTCTCTTGTCCAACACTTCCCCTCACTCTTTACACCGAATCGCGACCTAAAATGCTCCTTTTCTCTTTGTTCTTTAATTTATCGCCCATTGGAACAGTGCCCCTTTTTGTATTAACATTAATAAAGGGCTGTCATATAACAACATGTAGCTAGAAATGTTTCTAAAGCTATGCCCTGCCAGTGCAACGCACCTCTGAGCAATATACACGCTCTGTGCCAGCAGGGCCTAGCGTCAGAAACATTTCTATTGTTATGTTTTTGAATTATAGGCCCAGTGCTGGCACTGAGTGTGTATGCTTCTCAGAGGTGCATCACACGAGGCAGGGCCTGTAGCTTCAGAATGAGAAACTTTTTCTGCACCAGTCAGCGTTCTCACTCTATAAACACTAACACTCTTTGAAGTGCAGAGTCACTCTGTACTTCAAAGAGTGTTAGTGTTTAGAGTGGGAACGCAACCCAAAGGTAATTCAGAACTGCTTTTGATGAAGGCGCACAGTTGCTTTGTGGGACTGGTCAATGATAAAATGTACGTTTGGGCCATAGAGACTACGGCTGTTCAAACAGGGAACAGCCAACTACGCTACCACAAAATTTCATAGGGGTGCGACTTGTGGTACTAAAACAAATTCTGGCAAATAGTCCATTTGCATGGATGAGTTTCAATGCGTACCTAGAGTGTCTAGCTAGCCGTACACTGTGTACACTGTAGCAGCTCACATGCTCCTGTCTCCCCCTCCAAGAATTACGGAAAAAGAGTTAAGCTTTGATGTCTGAGGTAATTCTTGAAGAGGGAGATTAAAGCGTGCGTGAATGAAGACTGGCATCAACATTTTATTGTTGGTAGCTTTACAAAGTGTTCAAACAAAAGAGTTGGAACACATATTTCTCGGTTTTACTGAATGTTCTTTTTTCTTACCTTGACTTCTTAACCTGTGTCAGGAGCAGGCTACAGCAGTGACTGGGAGCTTTGCAATATTGTTCACTGGCCTACAGGAGCAGGTTACCGGAAGTGCAGTACTTCCAGTCTGTCACTTTCACAGAAGATGCCTGCTGTGCTGAAGCCCGCCAAGAAACACCATTACGCAAGGTGTAGGAGGCAGGAAAATGATTTCTTTCCAGCGTTCTCAACCCTGGGCCCACCTAAGCTCACATTTAAACCAATAGCTTTTGGGGTGGGCTCAGGCTATGGTGTGGTGAAATGCTTTTTTCTGTTGATTTCTGTTGGACAGGCCACATGAAGGGCTTGCTCCCTCCCCGCATGACAGGGCCCGAGCCCCGGCCCTCCAGGTGTTACCCACAGAAGCAACCCGCACCCCGTCCCCTACGGAACTCCTGCCCCCGGACATCTCTGTATCATGGGGCCGAGTCACTACCAGCTCCATCGCCCGGCCCGGCCGCCATCTTGGACCCTGCACCACGAGGCCGCGTGGCCTCGACTCGACCCTAACCCTGGGCCTGGCCAGGCCCCGACATCCCGGCACCACCATCCTCCCAGGAGGTGAACGGACCACTTGGCAGGTCAATGGGAGAAAGAAGTGTCGATGGCTCTCCCCCGCCAGGTGCCGATCGCCCCCAGCTCCCCCGGGCACTGGCTCCACCCCCCTGCTGGGTGTCTGGACTCCCTCATCCCGGACCTCCCGACCTCCAAGTGCGAGGGTCCAGACATCAAAGGGCGCCAGACCTATAACTGGGGCAGCTCCAGAGCAGGAAGGCAGTTGTATCCTGGAGTCGAGAGACCCCGTGAAGAACTCATCCTTGACGGACTACTGGCGCTGCCGTAGCCCTGCCTTGTGAACTATCGTCCTGCCTGCTGGCGCTGCCGCAACCTTCTGCATCCTTCATCCTCGTCGGGACCTGCTGGCGCTGCCGCGGACCATTGTAACTACCACCTTCACCGGGACCTGCTGGCGCTGCCGCGGACCGTCGCTACCTACGATCATCTCGGGACCTGCCGGCGCTGCCGCGGCCCGTCCACCTAGAACGCCGAGCTCGAGGATTGTGAGCTATCCATCATATCATCGCATCTACCAGATTGGTAACAAGACTGTCCCGCTACCCCCTTTCCCATCCAAGAGACTAGAATCGAGGGGACCCCTGAGTCCTGACCTCCTTGTACCATTCTATCGTACTTCAAGATTGCTTATAAAGAACGTTAAACCTTATCTTTGTGTGGTGTACATCTGTGGGGGGGAAGTTACTCGTCTGTACGATCGCTGGAGACGGCTCTCCCCGGAGACCTCTCCCCTTGTCCTCGGCCGACCCTCCAGGTCCGTCTAACATTGGTGGCCAGCGGCGCGATCTGAATCAACGCGTAATCGTACAGAGAGTAGCTCACCCCACGACTAAACCACAATGACAACCAAAGAGAGCGGATCCACCGAGAAATTCCAGATGGAGAAATTGGAAGAGTACAGCCATCGTGAGTTGAAACAATTTTGCATTGAACTAGGCATTGCTACCACCGGTCTGAGCACTAAAGACGATTTCAAGCACGCCATTGAGTCTTGGGCAGAAACCGGGGCCGTCAGACCCCCGGACCAAAACATTGCAGCATCAGAAAGGAACACCACGGCTCCCGAGGAGCGAAGAACGGGTCTCTCGCAGGAAGAGATCCAAGAGAGAGAAAGAAGCAGACTACATGAGTTAGAAATGGCACGGCTCAAAATGGACGGTGAACTAAAATTAGCCGAACAAAAACTGAACCTAGAACATCTGCGGCTCCGAGAAGAACGGGAAGAAAAACAGAGGCAAAGAGAACTCGAAGAAAAGAGACTAGCGTACGAACACGAGCGCAAACTGGCAGAATTAGACCTACGGAAGCAAAACAAAGATCTGGGGGTGCCCGAGCAACCGCGCACCCCAGGAGCGACAGAAAAAAAGGTCCACATCCCCAAGGATGTCGTACGAGAATATTTCCGAGACGACGACATCCAACAGTGGTTCAAGGCCTACGAGATCGCCATGACCTCCCACCGGATCGACCGAAGTGACTGGGGAGCCGGTCTATGGGGGAGGTTCGTCAATGAAGGCCGCGATGCCCTGTTACAGCTCCCCGACCATCTGATGACATCCTATGACCACATGAAGGCTGCCCTCCTCACTCGATATGGGCTCACACCCAAAATGTACCGCCAGAGGTTCCGAGACTGCACCCGGATCCCGGATACAACTTGGGTGGAATATGTAAACTATTTCAGCCGAGCCTTCGAGGGTTGGATCAAGGGGAGCCACGTAACGACCTACGAGCAACTTTTTAATCTCATGGTGTGGGAGCACCTCTCCAACAACTGCTTCGTCGAGCTCAGGCAGCACCTCCTCGACAGTAAATTGACTGATCCACGGCAGCTCGCCGCCGAGGCTGACCGATGGGAGAGCACCCGAGTAGGCCGGAGTGGGCCGCACGAACAGAACAGGAACAACCAAGGTCAGCACCGTCCCCGAGGAGGAGGAGGAGGCCAGGGACGGGGAAGAGACACCGCCCCGGCCGCTCCCGCTACCAGCACCCCGCCCCCGGCCAGCCGGGGCAACCCCCCGATGCGCCCGGGGTTCCGAGCCAATGTCACGTGTCACCGATGCCAGCGAGTCGGCCACTACGCCAATGACCCGAACTGTCCACAGAACCAGACTCCGAGGCCCCGCCAGGTAGCTGCCGCCGCCCTGGGGGGAGAGCAAATCTCCGAAGAACAGGAAGAATGCGAACAAGAACAACAAGAGTGGGAACCCGCCGCCATGGTGCTAGCGTGCCTAGGGGGAAGAGACATGGTCCCGCGGGCTCCCCTACCCGCCAACACCAGAAAATACAGTCAGTGGGTGAACATTAATGGGCGC
Organism: Lissotriton vulgaris; assembly: GCF_964263255.1. Classification (NCBI taxonomy): domain Eukaryota; kingdom Metazoa; phylum Chordata; class Amphibia; order Caudata; family Salamandridae; genus Lissotriton; species Lissotriton vulgaris. The sequence continues at coordinate 1,237,335,946 of NC_141693.1, forward strand.
AGGGCTGAAGCACTACGTGACATGGGGGCCAGTGTGACGGCCGTCCGCTGTCACCTGGTGACCCCGGAACAGATCCTGCTGAACATCCTCTGCCCCGTCCGTTCAGCCGACAATTCCGAGAGTCTGTGTCGGATGGCCTGCGTCCCCTTCGAATGGGGAGGAGTCTCCGGCATGTTGAAGGTGACGGTCCGAGATGATGCCCCCGTGGACTGTCTCCTGGGGAATGATCTTGAGAGTTCCCCGTGGGCCGCCGTGGAAAGAAGAGAGCACCTGGGGATGTTGGGCCTCCCAGACTGGGCATGCGTAACCACTCGGTCCATGGCCGCCCGGGCCATCTCCCGACCTGAAGAACCAGAATGGCCAGCACCTCCTCCCCCGGTCGCTCCAGTGGAGGACACCGACCACACCAACCCCCCTGAGCAAACCCCCCAAGGGCTCGCTCAGCTCCAGGACCTTCCCGACCTGGCTCAGTGGCGTCAAGAAGGGGGGCCCGCCCAGGAGCAGTTCCGTCAAGAGCAGAAGACCTGTCCCTCCCTCGAGGGACTGCGACAGCAAGCCCTCGCCCAGAGCGCGGGAGACACCGCCGGAGCCCATTGGATCTATTGGGACAACGACCTGTTGTATAGTGAACAAAGAATCGCGGAGTTAGGGGCCAGTCGAGTGTTGGTGGTGCCCCTCCGTTTTAGAGACTTCTTGTTGAATTTGGCCCACGATGTCCCTCTGGCTGGACACCTGGGACAGGACAAAACCTACAGTCGCCTGGTGACCCACTTTTTCTGGCCAAAGATGAGAAACGACGTCCTCAACCACTGCCGGTCCTGCCCCACGTGCCAGGCCAGCGGGAAGAGCGGCCGCAAACTCAAAGCACCTCTGCAACCGTTCCCAGTTGTCACCACCCCGTTCGAGAGGGTGGGAATAGACATTGTGGGGCCCCTGGACCCCCGAACAGCACAAGGACATCGGTTCATCCTGGTACTGGTGGACCACGCCACCCGCTACCCCGAGGCTGTTCCCCTGCGAACTGTAACAGCCCCGGTGGTCGGCCGGGCCTTAATGGGGATCTTCTCCCGGGTGGGCTTCCCCCGAGAAGTCGTCAGCGACAGAGGCACAAACTTTATTTCAAAATATATGAAATCCCTCTGGCAACAGTGCGGGGTCACCTACCGATTCACGACCCCCTATCACCCTCAAGGAAACGGACTAGTCGAGCGGTTCAACCGCACGCTCAAGGGAATGATCGGGGGGTTGGAAGAGCCCCTCCGTCGCCAGTGGGATGTGCTCCTCCCGTGCCTCCTCTTCGCCTATCGAGAAGTCCCCCAGAAGTCCCTCGGCTTCAGTCCTTTCGAACTCTTGTACGGACACCCTGTTCGAGGGCCCCTCAGCCTAGTCAAAGAAGGTTGGGAGATGGGCCCCCTGAAGACCCCTCCAGACGTCTTCAAGTACCTCCTGACCCTACGCAATCAGACCAGACGATTCAGAGAAATGGCAAAAGCGAATCTTGAGGCCAGTCAGGAGGACATGAAGAAATGGTACGATCAAAATGCCTCCTCCATCGAATTCGAACCTGGCCAACAAGTGTGGGTGATGTCCCCCACCGAACCGTGTGCCTTGCAGGACAAGTGGACGGGGCCCTTCAAAGTGGTCGAGCGCAAGAGCCCCGTCACCTATCTCATCGATATGGAATCTCCCCGGAACCCCCTCCGGGTCCTCCACGCCAACAGACTCAAACCCCACTTTGTGCGCTCGGAGCTCAGCCTCCTGATGGCTACGGACAGTGGAGCGGAAGAAGACTCCGAGCCTCTCCCTGATCTCCTAAAGACCCGTGAGAAAGATGGATCCATAGACGGGGTCCGACTCTCAGATGTCCTCACCCCGGAACAGCGCCAAGACTGCCGGGACCTCCTGCTGCAATTTGCGACCCTGTTTTCCCTCACCCCAGGGGTCACCCCCTGGTGCTTGCACGACGTGGACACTGGGGACAGTCCCCCTATCGGACATCGGGCGTACCGCGTACCAGATCGGGTACGTGCCTGCATCCAAGAAGAAGTGTCAAAGATGCTCACGCTCGGGGTCATCGAGCCCTCGGACAGCCCCTGGGCCAGCCCGGTCGTGCTGGTCCCCAAAGCTGCTGCCCCCGGCACCACTCCTGAGCTCTGATTCTGCGTCGACTATCGGGGCCTGAACGCTGTCACCAGAACCGACGCTCATCCCATCCCCCCGGCAGATGAACTGATCGACCGCATGGGGGCTGCCCGCTACCTCAGCATCTTCGACCTGACAGCGGGCTACTGGCAGATCGGTCTCACACCCCGGGCTCAAGAACGATCCGCCTTTTCCACCCCCGATGGCCACTACCACTTCAAAGTCATGCCATTCGGCATGAAGAACGCTCCAGCTACTTTTCAGCGACTGGTGAACCAGGTATTGGCGGGACTCGAGGAGTTCAGCGCCGCCTACCTGGACGATATCGCTGTGTACAGCCGCCACTGGTCAGACCACCTCCGCCACCTCCGAGAGGTCCTGCAGGCCCTCCAACAGGCCGGCCTCACAATCAAGGCCAGCAAGTGCCAAATTGGTCAGGGGTCCGTGACCTATCTCGGACACCAAGTGGGAAGCGGTCTGGTGGTCCCTCTTCAACTCAAGATCGCTGCCATCCAGTCCTGGCAGCCTCCAGTCACGCAAACCGAGGTCCGAGCCTTCTTGGGGCTCACCGGCTACTACCGGCGGTTTGTGAGGGACTATGGCAGCATTGTGGGGCCCCTCACAGAACTCACATCCAAAAACCACCCGAAGAAGGTCAACTGGACTCCGGACTGTCAGGCGGCCTTCGAGAAGCTGAAGGCCGCCATGTGCACTGCCCCTGTGCTCCAGGCCCCCGACTACAGCCGGGAATTCATCGTACAAACAGATGCCTCCGACCATGGCATCGGGGCGGTCCTCTCCCAGTTGAACCCCGAAGGACTTGACCAACCGGTGGCCTTCATCAGCAGACGCCTACTGGCCCGAGAACAGCGCTGGAGCACCATCGAGGAGGAGGCCTTCGCAGTAGTGTGGGCCCTCAAGAAGCTCCGGCCCTATCTCTTCGGTACCCACTTCCGGGTGCAAACAGATCATCGGCCCCTGCAGTGGCTAATGCAGATGCGGGGGGAAAATCCCAAACTATTACGTTGGTCCATCTCCCTGCAGGGGATGGACTTCACTGTGGAACACCGACCTGGCCAAGACCACGCCAACGCGGATGGCCTGTCACGCTTTTTCCGCCTCGACGAGGAGAGTCCCCAAGAGGATGGGTGACTCTCCCCGCCTTCAGCTGGGGGGGACGCATGTTGGACAGGCCACATGAAGGGCTTGCTCCCTCCCCGCATGACAGGGCCCGAGCCCCGGCCCTCCAGGTGTTACCCACAGAAGCAACCCGCACCCCGTCCCCTACGGGACTCCTGCCCCCGGACATCTCTGTATCATGGGGCCGAGCCACTACCAGCTCCATCGCCCGGCCCGGCTGCCATCTTGGACGCTGCACCACGAGGCCGCGTGGCCTCGACTCGACCCTAACCCTGGGCCTGGCCAGGCCCCGACATCCCGGCACCACCATCCTCCCAGGAGGTGAACGGACCACTTGGCAGGTCAATGGGAGAAAGAAGTGTCGATGGCTCTCCCCCGCCAGGTGCCGATCGCCCCCAGCTCCCCCGGGCACTGGCTCCACCCCCCTGCTGGGTGTCTGGACTCCCTCATCCCGGACCTCCCGACCTCCAAGTACGAGGGTCCGGACATCAAAGGGCGCCAGACCTATAACTGGGGCAGCTCCAGAGCAGGAAGGCAGTTGTATCCTGGAGTCAAGAGACCCCGTGAAGAACTCATCCTTGACGGACTACTGGCGCAGCCGTAGCCCTGCCTTGTGAACTATCGTCCTGCCTGCTGGCGCTGCCGCAACCTTCTGCATCCTTCATCCTCGTCGGGACCTGCTGGCGCTGCCGCGGACCGTTGTAACTACCACCTTCACCGGGACCTGCTGGCGCTGCCGCGGACCGTCGCTACCTACGATCATCTCGGGACCTGCCGGCGCTGCCGCGGCCCGTCCACCTAGAACGCCGAGCTCGAGGATTGTGAGCTACCCATCATATCATCGCATCTACCAGATTGGTAACAAGACTGTCCCGCTACCCCCTTTCCCATCCAAGAGACTAGAATCGAGGGGACCCCTGAGTCCTGACCTCCTTGTACCATTCTATCGTACTTCAAGATTGCTTATAAAGAACGTTAAACCTTATCTTTGTGTGGTGTACATCTGTGGGGGGGAAGTTACTCGTCTGTAGGATCGCTGGAGACGGCTCTCCCCGGAGACCTCTCCCCTTGTCCTCGGCCGACCCTCCAGGTCCGTCTAACAATTTCCCTGATAGTAGGTCAAACATGATTTGTCATTGGGGAGGCACCTTTTATTTTGGTGCCCTTGGCCTATGTCAGTACGACCTTGCTGGCTGCAGGCTTCTAATCAAAATGTTGTTAGACAAATTAAGCACTGCTGGTACTCCTGTAATCCAGTCTGGAGTTTTATCTATCACCTTGTGAATTTTGGACCTTGCAAATAATGTATTTGTAACGAAGATTGTCACCTTTGCCAGACAAAAGTACCTTCTATCTCTTCACTTTTAAAGATCCTGTAAAAGCCTGTATTTGATCCAGATATTGAAATGCTTTGCTACCGGTTCCCACTCAACTTCACCAGCGCCGCGGAAGAAATGAAATCTCGCGTCACTTCACTGAAGGGCGCAGAGGAGGGCGGAATTTGATGTTTGTAAAAGGGTGTTTCTCTTTTTTTAAAAGTGTGGCAGGTGCACGAAACAGACTCTTTAAAGCACTTTCTAACCTTCAAACGGGTGTTATAACTTATCTCAGCACAGTGGGGAGCAATGGTGATGGGTCAGTAGAGGAAGCAAGGAATATATCAGAGGATAAGGCTGTTTGGGCAGATTGCTCTTCTAAATAACTTCCTCGCATGAAGATGCACATCAGAGCAGCAGGTAACCTGATTAGTGCTGGTATTGGGTTTCTCGATGCAGGAATCGGGAGGCGGGAGACTAGCCTTCAAATCGGTAGTCTCCCGCCTGAATCGGGAGGGTTGGCATGTGTGCTATTCCTGCACTGGCCCTAATATAACATCGCAGTGTGCTGAAAATGAGAATGCGCTCATGACATGTCCCAGAAAAGGCAATATATTACCTATTTATTCATGTAATACATGTGTTTGTTTGGTTTGAGATCCACTAGCATATCTTGATTATACATCATGTTAATGATTCTGATACAACCATGTTAATAACCATTGTGTGTGTTGTTCACTGCTAAGATGATGTTTAAGTCAAGTTGCAATCTTAGGGAATCGGATACCCTGAGATTTTCCCTCAATTGTGTCAATGTTTAGGCGATACAAGAACCAGTGTCATTTCAGTTTAGATCTTCATGTAGGCATTCCTATAGAAGTAGCAAAACATTGAATGTTAGGAAGTCATCATTTAAAATCCTCTAAAATCTCTGGAGATACTGGTCAATAGTTTGTAAATAGCACATCTCTTTGTGTCTCGTGACCGCACGAGTCACTAACCATCTTCACCAAAAGACATAGAGCGACTCAAACAACTACCTCATTGTAGAAGGCAACACTACCACAGGAGGTCCAAGGAGGTTTTCTCTTTAAGGGGGTTGTATTATCTTTCTTCGGATGGAGTAGGATGTGGTGTCCTTATATCGACGCTAGGTTCCAGTAGTGCAGAATTCTCCCTGTCTCACAGCCTTGATACCACTTCTGTTGAAGTGATGGACATGAGGCTGGGCGAGTACAGGGCTTTTTAAGCTAAGATAGCATATTGCCAGCATGGTGTGAGGCAAGTTTCTCTAATACTCGATCAATAAGTAATAGCAAGGGATGCAAAGAAAGATACATCAATGAAGTACAGAGGAGTCAGTGTCGTTATTCAACTGTCACAGAATTTCACACTAAGCACAGTGAAAACTCAAGTTCAGGGAGGCTGGAGAAAATGCATGCACTATTGTTCGTCTATGGGTCACACATGGGAAAGCTAATTGTTTAAACAACAGCGCAATTACTGTACCCTGTGATTGTGGAATGTAACTGGAAGTTTTAAGGAGAAGTAGTGGGATTCCTTCACAGGAAATAATTCATGCCCACTTTGTAAAAAGGCTCAACTACAAGGAAACAGAACCTGTATTGGCAAGTGAAATGAGGCAGCATTTCCAATGAATGAAGGCACGCAACCCAGCAGTCACACAAGCGCCAGTATATTAGTCAGGGTTAGTCACTTTAAACAAAGCGCCAACAATATTATTGCTTCCTCGTGGTAGCTTTGCTGACTGGTTGCTCTCATTCCATATTTCAATTAAATCCTCATTTACAGGAACACCTTTCTTTTCAAATTGCTGCCGCTTTCAAATTGCTGCCATTTAATTTATGGGGAGGCCCTGCACTGCGCACCATTCAATTCATGAAAAAGACTTGAAGAGGCTTGCTTGCTGGGTCCGCTGAGTGAGGGGGCCCCTGGAGTGCGGGTCCCCCGGCACCGCGGGGGCCATTGTTACGCCCCTGACTCAAGCATCCGGCTTAATGTTCATGTACCATGTAGAGACAGGCCTAGTAGGTTTCAGATACCCGACCCTAAAATTCTCAAGATGGTGTTCAAAATCCAAATGTAAAAGCCGTATTCTTCTGCAAATGGTAACTGGTCTATCAAGCTATGTGTTTTATAGTCTGGCTTGAAAGGGCAGCTGTTGTCAGACAATTATGTGAGCATCACCAGAGAGGGCAGGCACATATCATTGTAATGCTATTAAAGAATCTTACATAACTAGATAATTTATGGTGTTGTTTCTGGTAGGAGTGTCTATGGGAGGAGAGCAGTAATTATTCTACATTCAATAGGTCGAGCCTCTGCAGAGCATACGCGGTCTCTGTGAGACATGCTGTATTCACTGTGTGGGCTTAGATCCCGCCCAAAGGCTTTCTATTTGCTAGAGTCATTGTCACTCTTCTATTCTTTAATCCTATTTGTTGACGGCATGCGCTTGTCATGCCTCTTTTAGTGTTTATCCTTCCCTGAGCGCAGCGGCCAAGTACTATCATTTCACCAATTCCCATTATACCACGTGTTTGTCAAGCTTCTTTTTTTGGCTAATAAGGTATGAATACAATCTGAATACGTTGGTCCTGTTTTCTTTTGTGGTCGCATTATTTTTGTTTTGAGGTCACTCAAGTTTGCTTGGGGTGGGGTGCAATTTCTCCCCTGGTTCACCTAACCCCTGCCTCCTTGCTGCTTTTTGCTGCCTCTGTTGCTGCTGCTCCAGTCACACTCTTGGAAGTTGAGGATCTAACGAGGATGGGGCAGGCCTCGCTGAGCAGAGAGCGGATCAAATAGTTTTTGGTGAGGATGGGGCTTCTGATTCCTCGCGAGCCCAGTGCAAGTATGCTGTGTGTACTCAGGGAGAAAGAAGTGGGCAAGGTCCTGGCTTCCTCTGCCTGTGTATTGGAATGCCAGCAATGCCGAGGAAGAGCTCGTCCCGGGTCAGCCCCCGACTGAACAGGGGTTGCGGTGAGAATCCCTGACACCCCCACTGGTCGCTGGTGAAATGCTACCTGGTGTGGTTAGCCACCCCTTTTCCAGCAATGTGCAATCGCACACATGTGTGTGGAGGGTGTGCCACTTAACACAGATCCACACTCTGCTCTTTAACGTCTCTTCTGAAGTGTTTACAGTTTCTCTGCAAGATTCACGCGAGCCCACACTCAACTTCTATAGATGAAGGAGTCGGTCTCTGCATCACCGAATGGATCAGAGCTTTTGATTGGCACAAAGGGCATGTGTAAGAGTGAAGCGGTTCCTCCTTGGCATTCATATCTATTTGGCTGCCTTCCTCCCCTTGTTTTGCTCTCAGGGAACTGCTGTGTCTTGCCCTGGCCTGCCCAGGTGCTAGCGCACCAACACTGTGTGCACACAAACACGTCTTGACTGTTACGTATACAATTGGGCTGAGGGAACAGAGCAACACTTTGTAGGCAGTGATGGGGCAGATAGCGCTGTGTGCTACTCGAGCTAGGGGTGACCCCGACACATGAAACCAGGAGCAGGACATAACAAGCCAAGTGCCTGCCCCAAGCCCTCAAGGAACACTCCGTTCCCCCAATCTGGTCCAGCTGCTATGCCAGCTGCCAGGCAGAGACAGACCATCCAAGAACATACTATCTGACCATGACACAGTGGCTTTGCATCATGAGCACAGCATTAAACAAATCCTCGTTGTTTACCTTGAAATTGGCAGGAAAACGAGAGCCCTTTTCAGGAAATGTTCCCCTCAAATGCAAAAGCACAACATCCCGTGATGAACTGTAACAGGATTTTGTTTCTTGCTGTTTTGTAAGAGCCCTTTAAAGGGTCATCTTTTAATACCTCCCAACTTTTCGTGTTCGCTTGCCTTTTTTTGTAGCAGGTTAAGGGTCTTGTGTGATCTCTTTTGCTAAGCAGTTTGAGTTTCACTTGCAAAGTGAACCACTCCCTACCACATTTTGAATATCCCTTTCATGGCCCCTTCCACAGGGCAGCTTTTGATTTGGTTTTTGGAAATGCGTGCTTTAGAAGCGTGTTGATAGGGATGGAAAGGCGAGCGCTGAGCTGGTCTGTTGGCTCTTTGCTAGAGCTGGGCGCAAACGTATGTATAGCGTTCTTGCTAGCGTCACTCCTTGTGACCCTGGGCATGACATGTTCAAAGCATTGTGCTCCTTGGAGAAGGGGTTTAGGGCAGGGTCAGAAGAGCCTTGCTGATGCCGGGACCTTCCTCCACTCACCCCTCGCTACCTCCTTTTGCCGCTCCCTGTTCTGCAGTGACAGTAGGCACATCGATGTTCGCATGCTCAAATTCTCACAAGTGGAGAAGTTACGGCATGATGTCATGCCAGGTGAGCAATGTAGGGGAAGGGAAATCCTTTAAAGAGAGTCATTTTCTCTCTGGATTTACCTTGTCTTTTTGAAACTCAGGAGCAGCAACATTGTCCTGGTGTTACCAAGGCTTTAGGTGGAAGCTTTTTCAATATTATATACAAGCCATAGTTGCTCCTTATTTATCTTATGCAACTAACAACCATTGACAAAGCCAATAGTCCTGACTTGTTGTAGGTATAATGTTACTTGTTGTATCATATATCTGGATGCAATGACAGAAAATGCAAAATACAAGTCGGGCGGCACACTATGCAAAGCACCAGGGCTCAAGTCTGGGGTACACGTGGGTGGACGGTGTTCTCCACTTGTTTCACAGGGTGGATGCGGTCCACCCTGCCAAAAAGTTGGGCCCCACTGATAAAGATGCTGAATTCGTCCAGTGTAGTTTCCAAACACCGGGACACTTTCAGCAGCACCTGCACTTTGTTATCTGCTTTCGTTCTGCAACAACGTGCAGGCGGGTATAGGACTCTCTTATTTGTGACTCCTGCTGGCCCTTAACAAAGGCCAAGTCTGAGGGGTTCATCAGGCCTCTTTTTCTTTTATTCTAATGGCTGGCAGCAGTCAGGAGCCTCAAACCTAGAAGCAAATGCAGCAGAGGGGAAACATAGGCTCACACCTTTTCACTTTGTTCAGTCCCTGTTTATGAGATAAGCATGCACTGTAAGCATGCATCAGATGTGTTGATCTTTCCCAGTATTTGCACAAAATAGCATTTATCATAGTCCCCATTTTTAAAAAAAGGAGACAGGTCCCAGTAGAGTAATTACAGACCAATATCATTAATCGATAATACCCTAAAAATATTGGGGAGAGTTCTGTATAACAAAATGTTAACCTGGACAGAAGAAAATGGCATTTTAGAGCCATGCCAGCTAGGCTTCCGGTGCAAAGTGGGTACAACCGAACAATGCCTTAACCTTAATTTGGTTGTTGGGAAATGCACCATTGCACAGAAGTCTCTGGTCTACCTGGCCTTTATGGATCTCTCCTCAGCTTTTGACCTTGTTAATAGGTAAAAGTTGTTGACAATCCTTTTGGCCAATGGGCTGGATGAGCCATTGGTACATTTTTTAGCATACCTTCATAAAGATCTTCAGGTTCAGGTGAGGATTGACATGGGTGGAGAGGTCTCGGGAGTTATCAAAATAGGAAGGGGGTAAGACAGGGTTCTGTCTTGGCCCCCGTTCTCTTCATTATCTACATCAATGGGTTGAATAGCTCTCTGAAAACTGCTTCTCAAGATGTTCCCATAATTAATGGGAAACCTTTTCCTGTGCTTTTATACACAAATGATGCGGTCCTTATAGGCCGCACTCTAAATTCTTAGCACATTTTAGTACAAACTTTTGTAAGGTATATGGATGGCTTGGATCTGTGCGTCAATTTAAAAAAATCCTTTTTAATGTGCTGTGGTCCTGGGAAGCGAGAGATACATTCTATTGCAGTGGATAGCCAAACATTAACATGCTCTCGCATATTCCCTTATCTTTGGTTGGTCTTTGCTGCGAACGGCTCCTGGAATTCCATTCCAGGAGCAAGTACTCAAAGGCCAACAATTCAATTCTTGGTCTCCCTCGTCCTAGGACCCCCGGAGCCATTTTAGCTATTCAAAAAATCTATAAACTACAGTGCACTCTTGAGGTCACATATAGGGCTGAGATTTGGGGTAGTGTAAACAGTTTATGCATCCAGCAGGAAGAAAACAGGTTTTGTAGGAAACTGCTGGGTATCCCAATCTCTTCCCCACAATATATATATCACAGAGAACTTAATCTTAATTTTAGATCTGACTTTATACGTGCTCGACCTGCTCTTTTTTAGCTATCATTATGGACGAACCAGACTGCCTCCCTCACCGGAGGGATCATTAACGACTGTGTTATGTGTGAGAAAGGCATGGATATCCCTTGGTTGAGAGGAGTGCAACAAAGTCTGCGCAGCATCTATAAGGAATCTTTTTTCTTAGACCCAAGTACAGCTGAAACTGCGTCCAAAAAGGAATTAAGAGATGCCCTCTATTCTTTATATAACACTGAAAGGATTGATCTAGAATCTATGAAACCTTCTGTTCTTAGATATATGTCCATCGAACAGTATCATCACCCTTTGCCTATATATCTCACTTTACCCATGAGTCATTGGGAAAGGAGCCTATTATTCCGCCTAAGAGCTGGAACTGTCAGATTTGCACTGTGCTTTCCTCTAGGTTACCATCCCAACCTTACTCATACACCATGCCCTTCCGATGGGAGGAGTGGTCAATCAATTATAAAATTTTTATATATTCTTTTCTAAGTATTACATCAAACACTCTAAGTGGCTTTTAAACCCATTTTTCAAAAAGAGAAGGCCTATCAGTTTGGATGAGGCTTATTTGTGCATAGCAACTCTGGACGATGAAGATTTGATGATTCGTATTAGCTCTTTCCTCGGAATGGCTATTAGAGCACGCAAGTCCATGTCTGATCCCTGAGACTCTATTTTTGTACAATTGTAAAAAGTTTTAATGTTTTATATATTAGCAATTTCTTCATTTATTTATTACCAATGAAGTCATTCCTGATCTGTAAATTTAATTTATCAAAGCGTTGTGTAATATCATTGTAAATTTTTATACCGCTGTGTGTTCTCAAACTCTCAGATTGTTATTTTAACTTGTTATGACATTGTGCTTTCATGGGTAACAAGGTACCCAAATAAAGTTTATGAACTGAGCTGATAGCATTTATATAGTGCTTACTACCCCTGAGGAGGCGTTGTAATAATTTAAATATCACTTTTTATTCTTTTAAAGCACCATTGGCTATAGGAAATTTGACTCTGACAAAAGGCAACATTATTTTATGTGTAGCCTACAAAAGTGTGAATCTTCTGCCTAAATCAGGAGGGTTTGCAAGTATAATCAAAAATTGTTCAAACGTAATCATGATACGCCTGCTAAACTTGTATGGGAGGGTTTAAGATCTGATGTCACTTCTTGTGATGCCACTTCCTGTGATGTCACGCGCATCACGTGCCACAATGTCACGCGCTGTGATGCCACTTGCTTACTGATTAACTAGCTTAGTCCCCCCACTTCTTTTCATAGGACTTGTGCCCTGCAAAGCACAGATTTTAGCTTACGTGTTTTTAAGCCACACCTTCAATTACATTGGCCCCCCAGTTATTTTTATCCCACTTTTTTTTGTTTACATTTCTTTATTGGGAGTTTTAATTTTCATGGTACATAGTTCCACATCATTATTAATACATGATCACAGGTGTATGCAGGCAGTTGAATGGTATCATTGCATCATGGAACAACCATCCCATCGTATGTTTTACATCACATATAAGAAAAAGGTGAAATAAAATGGAAAGTCCACTTCCGATGAACTATTAGGGGCAATGGTAGGTTATCTGGTGTCTGCATATGTGGGTTTCCACGATTTTTTATCACGCTTAAAGCCCTGGGTAAACCCGAGGCTTGCGAGCTTCTCGTTCCCTGCGTCTGTGGTATTTCTGTTAGTAGGCGCTACATAAATGCAAACAGCCATGTGGAGGATCTTATCCCAAGAGACAGTGCACCAGCCCGGCTCGACGTGGACATATTTTAACTGTCCTTACGCATGACAGTAGATGTAACATCTGATAATAAACATCAGCAAAACAAAGACTATCAGCCAGATTCATCAACCAAAATTGCGATCGCAATAGCTGCGAATTAGCTAATGCGATCGCAATTTAAGTAACCGCAATTCATGAAAAGAAAACAGACCATATTGCGAAATCGCAAAATGGATTTTGCGAATTCGCAAATAATTTCGCAGAACCGACGTGGAACCCCCTTAGCAAATCGGGATTTGCGAGAAACCAATGATTCTGCGAATTAAATTGTGAAATCGCGAAATATTCGCAAACCAAATTCATAAAAAATCACAAAATGTGAAAAAGCACAAAATCGCTATTTGCGAGGCGCAATTTAAGGAGAACCCAAGGCAGGTGGTAACCATGAAGTCAATAAAAAAAAAAGATATTCCTCCAAAGTAGCCACTGGTGCGGCCCTGACCAAACACACTTAAGGAGACACAGTTGGAGCTTGAGGACATTCACAATGCCAAGACTCTACATGGTGGTTAGGTGGCGAAGGAACAGATGCAGGATCCAGGAGCGAATTTTCCGCCAGCGGATCACACTTCTGGGCCAAACGGAGGAGCAAATCTACTCAAAGTACCGGCTGAACGGGGCAATGATTACTAAGCTCATCCGGGACCTTGACCCCCTGATGCAGCACCCAACAAGGAGGACCAATGCTGTGCCCACCCATGTCCAGGTCTTGTGCAGCCTGCACCTCTTGGCTTCGGGAAGCTTCCAGGGGATAGTTGCCGTTGCAGGGGGGATCTCCCAGAGCACCATGTCCCGCTGCCTAAGGACTTTCCTGGAGGCCATGCTGACCCTGCTACACCATCACATAAAATTCCCAACCACCCAACAGGACTTGAATCAAACCAAGCAACAATTTTACAACGTTGTGCAATTCCCCCATGTAATTGGATACATTGACTGTACCCACATCCACATCTGCCCACCAGCAGAAACTGAATACATGTACCAGAACCGCAAGTGCTACCACTCACTGAATATCCAGATGGTGTGCAACGCTAAGACAATCATCATGGACATAGTGGCACAATACCCAGGAAGCACACATGACTCCTTCATATTCCGGCACAGCGGCATGCACACACGACTGGCCAGGGGACACTTTGGCGAAGGACACCTTCTAGGTAAGTACACATGCCAACAAACAGTACATCGCGACCATGTAGCTGCACATGACAGGAACTCACCCTCTGCTCCTTTCATTCAGGTGACCGCGCCTACGGTCTCCGTGAGTACCTCCTCACCCCATACCTCAACCCTGCCACACCACAGCAACGGCGTTACAATGCTGCACACATCCGCACAAGACATTGCATTGAGCGCACATTTGGGCTTTTGAAGAGCAGATTCCGCATACTACACAAGACTGGTGGGGCCCTCAAATACCAGCCTGAGGTCTGCTGCAGCATTGTGGCCGTGTGTGCAATACTCCACAGCATTGCTACCAAGCGGAGGATACCTGTAAAGATCTCTGCCAGTGAGTTGGAAGGGGACAACCGCCCACCTGCACATGTGCGTCATGCACTCGGGGAGAATCCTGCTGAAGGACAAAGGCGCCGCAACCAAATCACAATGAACTGTTTCTAGTGCACCCACTACCCTCACCCAACACTTCACTTATGCATGACAATTGAAATAATGACATGAGTCAGAATAACTTGTGCATAAGAAATATTATTGTTTTTTTGACAATAATGTACATTTTTTAAAATAAATTGCATGAGAGCTGTATTGACTCATACATCCCCATGTTTGTGTTGAGGGCATGCTTGTATCATCAGCATGGCCCTGCATGGCAAATATTAAATAGTCATTGGCGCCTCCGGGCGGACGCTCCCAGTCGCCTTTCGACCTCCTCCACATCAGCATTAGCCCGTGAGGCAGCAGTGGGCCCTGTGCTGCGGCGGGGTAGCTTCACCAGCTGTAATGACTGGCTGCTGTAGCTGGAATTGCCCTCACTGGCATCATCCCCCCTACCTGCCTGGCCATGGCCAGTCGCCTGCATACTCTGCATTCAAGTGGTGACTTGCTCCAGTGCCCTAGCGACATCCTGGCAGCATTGCATCATTTGTATTTGCATCGCTAGTGAACGACGTGATAGCTGAGAGGTGGCATTCACGATTATGTGGTTCGAGCGTGTTTCTAATGGGTAGCTCTGGAGTCATGGCCATTGTTAGGGGACAGGGTCACAGTCGCAAGGCATTTACCTTGGGATTCTTGGGTGGGTCGGGAGGTGGCCAGCTGGGTTACCCCCACGCATGCCTCTGGATTCAGGGTGTCCTCCACAAGGTCCTCCAGTGGGGTGTTGGGTGGTACAGTGGGCTCTCCTCCTCCGGTTCCGAGTCGCTCCCCCAGCCTCTCTGCAATTCTTTCCTTAGCACGCCCTCTGAGGTCATACCACCTCTACTTAAGGTCGTCTATGGAATGCTGGGTCACTCCAACTGCGTTTACTTTAGCGCGGATGCGCAGCCAAATGCGCCTTTTGTCCGCCTCAGGCACCCTCTGTGAATCCTTCCCGAAAAGTCAGTCATGATCTTTGGTCACTCCCTCTATTAAATATTCCAATTCCTGCTCGGAAAATTTGATTTTTCTTTTCCTTCCTGTGGTACTGCTCCCTGCAGCTACCTGGGACATTTTCTGGGCTGGTTTGTCTCCTGATTTGCAGCTGAAGGTGGTCTGTAGTGGAGCTCTGGCCAGTGCTGCTTCCACTTTCAGGCTCAGTGTGCTGAATGAGGGAGGGAACAGCCTGCTTCCTGGTTGTGATGTCATCACTGTGCTCGAAATGCGACTTCCCGTTTTTGCGATCTGGCAATTAGCGAGATCGCAATTTGCGATTTCGGTAATTGCGAGATCGCAATTTCTACATGGAATGAGGGCGATTCTGTGAATTTATTTGCGATTTCAGCAAAATCACAAACGGCAATTGCCGCCGATTGTGATTCGCTTTTTTAAATCGCATTTCTTAATGAGTTCCATTCTGCGAATTCTAAATTGCGATTCGTTAATTCTCGCAATTTAGAATTCGCAGATTGTTACTTTGATGAATCTGGGGGTATGGTGTTTGATAAGAAAAAAAACTTCTGCTGAAGCCTTTGTATTAAATTAAAAAATGAAAGCAGCAGCAATGGTTTACAATTATCAGCTGATGTATGTTCTGCAGCACATGCTCTCATGACAGGGCTGGGCCTTTCTTCACAATGAGGTATTTTTTATGACATCTATTAATCCCTGAGACGCACGTGGGAGGTCGGGTATTACATTCCTCTGCTCCCCTCGTCACCTCGGCCTAGGGAGGAGCCGGGTCACTGTGCCCCGGGGGACAAGTCTTCCTGGTGTCTGATAGCAGTGACTTCCATCTGCGCAGCAGACCTTGTCTTTATGGGCCCAATTGACACATTTCACATCTTCCAGTTAAGTGTTTTTCATCTTTTTAACGAGCTATTCAGGGGACCCCCAGTTAGACTCCCCCCTCGCTACACTTCCACCAGGTCTGTTGTTGTGCAGGTTTCTCCCATCCCCACGCATGACCTCAGTCTGCTCAAAACAAAACAAGAAAATACAAGCATTGGCAAAGCCAATAGGTGTCACAAATTGTACTTGTAATTGTAATTGCATTTATACAGAGCTTACTACCCCTGACGAGGCGTTGAAGCGCTTTTTCGGTGAGTAGCACGCTACTCCAGCACCCATAGAGGATTAGTGTTGAATTAGTATAGTGAAACATGCACGTACATTTTAAGTGGTGGATAGGTTACTCAGTTATTTGGATTTGGAATGATAGCAGAAGGGTAGAGGAGGACAAAGGTTTGTATTTATATAGCGCTTGTTGAAGCACGCTATTCAGGAAGCCTTCAAAGTATTAGTGTTGAATTAATATGGTGAAATATGAAGTAATTTCAGTGGTGGATATTAGTCAGTTACTTGGAGTGAGAAGGATAGTGGAGGGATAAAAGGGGAAGAAAGACTTGCATTCATATAGCACTTGTTACCCCTAATGGGTGTTGAATCGCTTTTCTGGTGAGTAGCACGCCACTCCGGAACCCATAAAGGATTACTGTTGAAAATTAGTATAGTAAAAAGAAAATATATGAAGTAATTTGAGTAGTGGATATGTTATTCAGTTATTTGGGT
The DNA here is from genome assembly GCF_964263255.1 of Lissotriton vulgaris. Classification (NCBI taxonomy): domain Eukaryota; kingdom Metazoa; phylum Chordata; class Amphibia; order Caudata; family Salamandridae; genus Lissotriton; species Lissotriton vulgaris. The sequence continues at coordinate 1,237,352,724 of NC_141693.1, forward strand.
AGTATATTAGTATAGTTTAATATGGAATTGGAGAAGTGAACATGTTAGTCTGTTAATTTCGATTGAAAAGGATAGTGGAGGGATAAAAGAGTAAAATATTTTGGAGGGATAAAAGAGTGAAAGATTTTTATTTTTTATTTTTTATTTTTAGGTCTTAGCAATAGGAGGAGGCTTTTGGATGAGTAAAAAGGAGTTTTGGAGAGGAGGACTCAGAGGAAGGAGTTTAGAAAGGTTTGTTTTAGGGGATCAGTATAGTAAAAGAGGTGTCAGATGATGCAAGGAGGGGTAAAGTAGGAGAGATTCTAGAAAGGGTTATTTTGGTGATCATAGTAGTGGTATGGGGTTTGGGATAAATGAGAGAGTTGATGTAGAGGATATATTGATAGATGTATAGGATGAGAGATAAGGTGGTGCATTGGAATGAGTAGTAGAAGATGTTTGAGATGAGTCAGAAAGGTTGGGCTAGAAGATATATTGAGTGAAGTATAGACTGAGAAATAGGGTAGTGCATTGGAAATGCTAAATTAGAAGAAAGTGATAAATATATAGATCCATAATTACATTGAAAGTATATAGATACATAAAGGAGGTAAGTATATGAAGATTAAGGATATTGATAGAGGCACAGGATGAGAAATAGGGTAGTGCATTGGATATGCTTTTTCAGGAGAAAAGTAACAGACACACAGATCCAAGTACATGGAAGGTACATAGATGCACAATGGAAGTATGTACATGTAGACCAAAGATGATTTTTATTTATTTATTATTATTATTTTTTCTCACAACAACATAATTATTTTACATGTTTATACAAAGTAACACACAAAGATAGGTACATATCCATAGTGAACAAAAATGCTTGTATACAGAGGGATATGCTGTTAATTTCTGTTTGCGTATGGTGCTTATGTGGGGAAGAGCCAAATCTTGAGTAGTTTTCTGAAGATAAGGTGGTTGTCGGTGGACCTTATGTTGGGGGGTAAAGAGTTCCATAGTTTGGCTGCTTGAACAGAGAAGGATGTGCCAACCATGTTTTTTTTCTTCTATGGTGGGATTTTGAGGCAAGATGCTCCTTTAGAGCGGAGGTTCGTTTGTTGAACGTGTTAGGTGATTTTATTCCTGATAAAGAGCGGTCCCATTCCATGTATTGCTTTGAGGGTGATTCAAAGCAGCTTGAACATGGATCTTCTGGCAACCGGTAACCAATTCAGGGCTTTCAAGGCAGGGGAAATGTGGTCTCGCGGTTTGATTTGCACGAGTAGTCCGGCAGCTGAGTTCTGAATCTGTTGTAGTCTTTTCATGGTCGTTAAAGGTGATCCGTGGTAGAGGCTATTGGGGTAATTGAGTTTGGACAGAACAAGGGAGATGGTAGCTTGGACCTTGTGTGGAAATCCCAAATGAGGGAAAATTTGTTGTAGCATTTTTATAGTAGAAAAGCTTGATCTTGCTAGTTTATCCACTTGGGCATTCATTGAAAGGTTGCCGTCCATGGTCATTCCGAGGTTTCTTACTTCCTTCGATACTTTAGGCATTGATCACAGTTTATCAGGCCATGCGGCAAGCGGGTTGTAATGTTTCCAAACGCCACACATGAGTATTCAGTTTTTGAAGCATTCAATTTTAGATGGCTCCTGGTCATCCACTGATCCACGAGTCTGATACAGCTGAAAATTGGTGATTTTCCAATGTCTTTGGGGCATTCCAGTTGAAGGTTTATTTGCCTGTCATCTGTATAGTTATAGCATGTGAGGTGAAATTTATTGATTAGTACTGGTAATGACTTCATGTGGATGTTGAAATGCCTGGGCGAGATGATAGAACCTTGAGGGATCCTGCTTTTGTAGAGTATGGTTTGGACGAGAAAGGTGGGGTATGGATGACATTAGTTCTGCTTCGAAGGTAGGACGCTATCCAGTCTAAAGCAGTTCCCTCTGTGCCGGCTTCATAGAGTCTTTGTTTCAGAGTGTCATGGTCAACCGTGTCAAAGGCAGCTGAGAGGTCCTAGAGGAGTAGCTCAGCATCCCCGTTGCAGTCAACTGTATTCTTTAGGTCATCCCAGATGGCAAGGAGGGCAGATTCAGTGCCTCTTCCCGGACGGAATCATGTTTGGAAGTCTGAAAGTATGTCATTCTCTTCAATGAATTGTGACATCTGGGCAAACGCTGCTCTTTCTATCAGTTTGCCCAGGAACGGTCCATTTGTAATGGGTCTGTAGCTGTCAGGGTTCAGCGGGTCCAAGTTTGTTTTATTCAGTAAAAGGCGTATGTTGTCAATTTTAGTGATATGTATTGTTTGCCTGAATACAACAGCTAGACCACCTCCTTTTTTGGCCATACGATTTTGGGTGATTATTTGATAGCCTAGAAAAATGGCTTCATGTAGGACTGGAGCCATATCTTCTCCCAACCATGATTCGGTTATGAATAGTATGTCTGGTTTTGCATCATTGAGAAGGTGGTAGATGTGATGCTTGTTTTTAGAGAGGGATCGAACATTTATTAGTAGACAGTTTCGTGAGTGGCCTTTGGTGATAGTGGGACTTTGTTTGGTAGAAGAGTGATCAGTATTGGGTGGGTTTGTAGCAGATGTGTTTTTAGTGCTGGTATTAGCTGTATTAGGATAGCAATCGTGTAGCTGTTCTGTATCGTGTTCCTCGTCCAGCATGCTAAGAAGGCATTTTGATGGGTCTGCATGTGTATGTGTTGGAGATGGTGTTTGAGAGTGAGTTGGAGTGCTGTGTTGCTTTTGTGGTGTAACATTGTTGTGAAGTAGACACGGGGAAGCAAAGTTGTGACGTGTGGCATGTTGCTTATATTTTTTGTGTATGTTTAAGGCTGAAGGTGTATGAGTCAGGGGAGGTGGTGCAGCATGTGGGTCATGTAGTAATGTTCTAAATTGTCCAATGAATGCGAGGCGGTTAGAAGAGAGGTGCTGTATTGCTGTATCTGTGTTAGGTGTGGTAGAAGAGTGAAAGCTTGGCATTGGAGTTTGTTCCTTTATATGTTTGTATTTTGTAATGGTAAGTATTATGAGGTGTTGCACTTCGAAGATCTTGTTATGCTGGTGTGTGTGATATGTTTTGCTTTTGGGGAGTAGTGAAAAAGGGTGCTGATGTATATGTTTCATGCAATGGACTTGGTTGTGTAGTATTGTTTGTGAGAGGAGGATGTGATGTAGAGGGGGTGGTGATGTGTTTATGAGTAGAGTGTATGTTGTGTGTAGGAGGGAATGAAGTAGACGTGAGATTGTTTATCTTAGACTGGTGTGTTGCAAGAGTTACAAAGTGTGGTGGTGTGCAGTGTGTGTGTTGTGCGTTAGTGTTATTATGGTAGAAGGGAGAGTAGAGTGTTTGTTGGACAACTGATGGAAGGATGATTATATGTTTGTTAGTGATAAAAGGTGGTCTGTTAGGTGTAATTACAGCAGGGAGAGTGTGTCTGAATGGGATGTAGTTATGTATGGTGTTGATTGGCGTTGTGTTAGTGATGAGTGTATTGGTTAGTGGTATAGGATAGAGTTGTGTACTGTTTGTAGGTGATGGTGAATATGTGTGGTAGTTGGGATAGTAGGGTGTGTAGATGTGGTTTCGTTGGGTTTGTAGTGCAGGCTGGTACATTAATCTGTGCTTGTGCATAGTGTTGTGTGTGGTGTACATTTGGTATGAGTGTGTTGCTCTGTTTGTGGGTGTGAATGGTGTGGGCTGGGTATTGCTAAATGAGAAAAAGGGCAGAATTTCTGGTCCTAGTCTCGACCAGTCTCAAACAGGCTCAAATAGGAAACTGCCCTTGTCCTCTCTGCCCTTAACAGGCTCAAACAGGAAACTGCCCTTGTCCTCTCTGCCCTTAGCTGAGACGCCCGGGCTGAGACACCCTAACCCTGGCTTTTTTTATAGCCCTAGTAATCAGGTGACCACTTCAGCCAATGGGATCCCTATCCCTAACACTATCCAATCACAACACTAGCCCTAAAATCTAGAACTAATAGGAGACCAGGACCTTACAGCCAATCTTAGCCCTAGTCCAAGCGCCCAATCAGTTTAAAAACCCTGATCTCTAAGTCCAATAAAGTCCCTAGTCCTACCAGTAGTCCCAAAACAAGTCCATTCAAACAATGGCACAGGTAGCCCTAGTCCCTACTAACAATAGAAAGCCTAACCCTACTCTAAGTCCCACACCTAGTCCAGCAACCAATCACACCAGAAGCCCTAATCGCTACTTCCAATTAAAGGTCCAACCCTAGTCCTAGTCCCACCCTACTCCCAACAACCAATAACATAGGAAGCCCTAGTCCCTACTTCCAATAGAAATCCTAACCCTAGCAATAGTCTCAACCCTACAATGATTGAATCACAGGCCCAGAAACCAATCAGAACCCTCAAATACCCAACCAATGAGGACATTGACCCTAATCCAATAGAAACACCAGATACAACCACCAATCAGTGTAGACATGTACCCACCACTAGCAGACCATATAAGGTCCCAGCGACCTCAGACAAGGTTTGCTGGCCAGGGAGTTGGAAGCTGCTTCTCCTGTTCAGAATCTCCTAGAAGACAGACAGGATCATGCCGCACTTTGGACTTCAGCAGGTAAGGGCCTCACTAACTTGAAATCTAACAATACTATTCGAATAAAACTTTACTCCCCCTGCTGGCCAAAAAACAAAGTGCACAGGCCCTAGTAAAACACAGTTTAAACAGCTCACAGAAGCACCCTCTGATGTAGAAAAATCCCTGTTGCTGGGGGTGGGGGGGGGGCAGGGTGGCTGGTTTTACTATCTTGTGAACACAAAATGGTGGCTGGGAGTGCACTGTTTTAACATACAGGTCTTAGCACAGAGCAAAGGAGAAATTTGGAGGGAAAAACAGAATTGTCACCAAGGAATGAGTGGGATAAACTACAGAGGGTGGACTGCAAATCCCACAATTCAACACACTAAATGGAGGCAATCATGGGCAGAGAAAACCACAAATTTAAAACACAACACAGGTGATAAAATATGCAATTACAGGAAGGCTAAAAAGTACAATTTTTAACTGTAACAACCACAGTAAACACAGAAAGTGAAAATCGTTTTTTAAATAACTTTTTGTCTTGGGAAGAGACAGCACTAGTCTGTCTCCTTACCACTTCCTGCACTCTGCTCACTGCAATCTGGGGCACAGGTAGGCTGCAACTCACAAGATGGAGGAGAATGATTTGGGGTGCACCCAGCAAGGCCTTAAGGGGCCTGGGCAGGTGTGAGAGGAGGGCTCAGACTTGACTAGTAGCTGAATAGCCAATGGTCTGCTGCCCTAGGGGTGGGGGATGGACAGCTGCTTCTCCTGTTCAGAATCTCCTAGGAGACAGACAGGCTCAATCCACACTTTGGACTTCAGCAGGTAAAGGCCTCACTAACTTGAAAACTAACAATACTGTTTGAAGAAAACTTTACTCCCCCTGCTGGCCAGAAAACGAAGTGCACAGGCCCTAGTTAAACACAGTTTAAACAGCTCACAGAAGCACCCTCTGATGTAGAAAAATCCCTGTTTTTTATACATACAGCAACCACGCTGCTGTGCAAAGTGGCTGAAAGTATAGAACATAATAAGGCGCCATGACATTGTCAAAAATGGCCCCGTCATTGCGCTATTTTTTTCTTTCCTGTAAGACATGTGGCACAGCAGCCCCTGCTGCTGTGCAACATGTCTTAAAAAAACATTGTCAAAGCCAATGATTCTGGCATAGGCAAATCTATTGGCTTTGCCAATCCTTGCTAACTGGTGTTGCGGTACATAAGGGAAATTAAAACCAAAAAATGGAGCATCCTGAACTTTTTTTATTTATTTATTTTTTTAAACAAAACCTCTACCTTTTTATTGAACACAGGGTTTTGGGACATAAATCCCAAACCTATGTTTTACTTGCTCAGGAATGGTTTGCAAGTGAAGTATCGCGATAATAGATGCACACATAATATGTTACGTTACTTTCTGTGTTGCACAGTGACACATACATCTTAATAGATGGGTTTCTACACATAATTCCTATATGTAAACTTTTTCTTGTTAGTTTGATTGAAATTTAAACTCCACGTTATTTGGGTTTCAGCACATCCATACAGCATTTACTGCAGGTATCTGTACTTTTCAAAAAATGATTCATGGAACTGCTAAACTACAACTGCAATTTCAAAATCATTCAGAGCAGGATGACTAACTAAATGATAACCTATCATAGACAAACACTTTTCCTAATTTTGACCACATAGTAACACCCCTAAAGGTTTGAGATTGTGCCCTAACTGTCCATTTCACAAGCGGTACTCTACATCCTTTACACATAATCTCAATCATTCACAAAACCTTTACATTACTTAGTCACCCAGACACTGTGACAATCATTTAAGCATTTGTCCACTAATTCTCACTTTCTCACATACTTACTCAGATACCCACTCAGATATTCTCTTACATACTGAATGGATTCAACACATACTTAGTTACATATTCATTCACAATGGCACTTAATATTACTGTCACAGGAACACTTATGTGCTCTCACCATCAGACATTCACTCTCTCACTAAGTCCTCACTCAGTCACTTACATATTAACTCATCCACCATTTCAATAGTACATCTGTTGTACGGTTGAAATGTAAGTTCCTAAATAAACAGCTTTTGATTACAGTAACTGTGTTTTATTGGTCAGGCTCAAAAGAAAAAAGCATTTCAAGATGGCCACCATCTTGGATTGTATTATCTAAACCATTCTAAAACCTATTTCAAGATGGCCTCCTGTGTGTGTGGAAGCATGGTAAATATCTGGGAAACTAAAAATACTGGCAAAGCTACTGAGCTTAAGCCCAGGTGTGACAGGCAAAACCAATTGGCTTTGCAAATGCTTGTTTTTAGGTCTAGCTTGACCAGATGACTCTCATCTGACTTTATATGACCAACAAAATGATCTTTCAGAGTCCTACTGAGAGAGGAGCTTAAACTCCACTCGTATGTTGGTCCCCCTTAGCACACGATTAGTGTAGGCCAAGTTTGTGCGCTTCCACTAAAAAGATTGGATGTATTGCATTTTTTGGTTTGTGGCAAAGTTTATCCATGATGCAGCATGACTGGGTCGGTTTGATGGCAAGCCAATGAACATAGTTATAGTTCTGAACTGTTTATCATGAAATGTTATGATAAAGATACTATGCATGACCAATTTATTGTGAAAAGCTAATAGTCAATAGTATTTAGGTGTTTATATTAATGCCTGTAGATGTATATGTTGCATGGAATCTCACAGATTACACTAGTAGGTAAGGGGTTTGATGTTAGCTACCCATTCTGAGAAACCCTGAGGGGAAGCACTGTGATGGAAATTGTTAGGTCCTGTTGAGAAGGGATTTCTTTTGTTTTGCACTTTGAAGTTTTCTACTTTTTCTACATATTTGCCATTTTATAACTGTATGCATGATGGTTGCTAGTTTATGTCCACTTAAAAAGGGCCTGTGTTGGGTAAAGTGTAAAGCGAATGTTGAAGGGTAAAGGCTTCATCAGCTCATTGGGAAAAGCATGCTGGAGTTATTATAAAACATTATGGCAAATCCAGGAGGCCTAACCAACTTATTATGAAAAGCATGAATTAAATACAATAGTCTTTAAAGGATGAATTGTTTTTACGATGTACTGAAGCCTGTAGGAAGGTACTTTGTTACACGGAATTTCACAGATTAATGTAGTAGGCAAGAGTTTTGGTGTTGGTGATCTACTTGAAGAAACTGTGGAGACAGAAAATATGCACTGAAATAAGCCCTAATAGGCTCCCTTAGGAGAGATAATATTTTTCTTTGCCAACTGTGATTTTGAATAAATTTGTACTTTTATGATGGTAGGCCTGACGATTGCCTTGTGGAAAGATTGTGCACAGTACAGCGAACTTAGGTTGGTTATGGCGACCAGACAAGCGTGATTACTTATTATGAAAAGATAAGATACAGGCAATAGGCCTGAAATATTGATTGTGAAAAGCATGTGTCAAAATCAACAGGCATTTAACTGTGAATTTGTTACTACTCTGAATTAACAGAATATGTTACCTTAGCATGCAAGGGTTTTAGTTACCTTTGTCTCACAAACCATAAGTATAGAAGATTTACACTGTGGGAATCCTTGTTCAGCACCATTAGCAGAGATACTATTTTGCTTTGCCAACTGTATTTTTGTATGTGCACTTTCTAAGAAGGGATGCCTGATGGTTGTCTTGTAGGAAAGCTTTTGCTCAGTATAGCAGGTCTGATTTGGTTATGGTGACATGCCAGTGATAATGGCTATATGCTTGATTGATGTCCATGGAAATGATATATATTAAAAAGGTCTGACCTGTTTATTATGAAAAGTTATTAGAGAAGCAGTATGCCTGGCTATTTATTGTGGACGCATATGGTAAAGCCAGAAGGCCTCTAAAAGTGGATTGTTGTCACATTATGTGACATGCTGTAGAAAAGTATTTGGTTACAAGTTATCTCACAGAGTACCATTGTATGCAAAGTTTATGGTGTTGGTCACCCACTCTATGGAGTAGAATGTCATTGTGATGATTTTTGTTAGGTCCTAATGAGAGAGGCAGTTTGTTTGGCCAACTGTAATTTTGTTCATATTTGTACTTTTATACATGTATACCTGATGATTGCCAGCTTCTGCACGCTTCTGCAGGCCTGAGTTGTATATGGTGTCAAACCATTGGTAAAGGGCCATGACCTTATCAGTATACTACGAAAGGTTATGTCAGATTCCTTAGGTATCATCTATTTATAATGAAAACGTTATGACAAAGCAAGCAGGACTTAATTACTCATTGTGAAAAGTATCTGTTATAGGAAATAGCTAAGTGGATTGTTATTGTACTGTGATAAAGCCGGTAGGCAAGCACTTTGTTATAAGGAATCTCACAGTTTACTATAGGAGGCAAGGGTTTTAGCAGTTGTGACCTCCCAGAACAAACCATAGGGATAAATAATCTGCACTTTTGTGATCCTTACTAGGCTCTAATAATAAAGATGTTGTACTGTTTTGACAATTGTATATTTGACATTTTAGTACGGTATACCTGATGGTTATCCTGTGGGAAGGCTTATAAACCAACACAGTAGGTCTGGGTTGCTTTTGGTAACAAGCCAATGATAAGGTTATTGGCCTGAATTTTTATAATGACAAGTTGTGATAAAGACAGTAGACCTGACATGTTGATTGTGAAAAGCATATGATAAAGTCAATAGGCATCTACTACTCTGTATTAAAGGGTCTTATGAAAGATAGTATTTTGCTAAGCCAACTATAAGTTTGTATGCTATGTCATTTTATGATTGTATACCTGATGATTGCCTTATGGGCTAACTTAAGCTCATTGGAGGAGACCTCACTAGGTTATGGCGATAAACCAGTGACAAAATCTATAGGCCTGATTGGTTCACTAGGAAAAAATAGTAATAACAGCTCGACTCTTCACACAGCTCAACCAATCTCAGTGTAGTATTTCACAGCAAACTACCAATGCCAGCATGGCACAACCTGCTTCTTGCAGCAACTCACCCTCCTTTATATTTTTTTTGTACACACACAGCTTCACTACAACAATTTTATGAAACATAAAACAACAGACTTTGTGTGCTTCTTCTAAATAAATCATATAGAACAATTCAACAACTGGAGTTTTTAGGTTTTTACAACCTCCAACTTTTCTCAAACAAAGAAGAATTCAAAGTACCCTAGTGAAGTCTCGACCAGCGGGAAATCACTTAATCAATGCAATGTTACTTTTATGCATCAGGTTCCACTAACACTGACCAATATTAGTACAGTCACAACAATCTGTTACAATCCCTATCTCAATTGTGCAATTGATGACGTCTCAAGACCTGTAAATGTAATGTAAATGTAAATTGATACTTGTATAGCGCACTACTCACCCACAAGGGTCTCAAGGCGCTGGTACGAATACCACTGTGGAACCCATCCTGGGTTTCCCTGTGAGGTGTCCACTCCTGGGCACCCCCAAGGGGGAGGCCAGGCATCCTTAGCATTGTGGGGGCCGTTGTGGAGATTAAGCAAGCTATTGCCCAGATTTGCAGAGTGGGACTCCATGATTGGAATAGGCACCGAGGCGAGATTTATCAGGTCCGTGGAATTTTTTAGCCCAAGACCCGCCGAGGCGGGGAATTGAACCCTGGTCCCGGATTAGACCTCTGCATCAGGGTCTGCCACTCTAATCATTGAGCCACACTTCTCCACCTGCACTTTAACTCATTAGCAGACAAAAATACCAAAAATCAACCATTTGTTTAATTCTTTATCCCGGTATCTAAGACTACTTCTTAGTCCGATAACCTCTTTATCTTTTTCAACAAAGACACATAAGTCTCAACAATTTACTAGCTCCTAAATTCAATTCAACACATAAACAACTGAAAAATCACAATAACCAACACAAATTGCAACACATAACCCTATTAATACTCACGCCTTCAATTTGGCACCTGCAACTGCCTCAATCACCCTTCAAACGCAGGCTCTAGGCATATGGGCATTGGAATTTTATCTGCCTTGGGCTTTTTTTAAACTTTGCAGCTTCTCTTTCTCACTACGTGAACCATCCTCTGCTACCAGCTTTGTTGGACCACAGGACCGTTATAAATATTTGGTTTAAGATTTAAAATGTATGTCCCAATATATCTGAATATAAAGTCCCTGCTCCTACTGTGCCCTGGGGCTCTGGACCGTGGACGTAGGTAAAGAATTAATCAAACGCTTGAATTCAAATTACTCATTGCAGTTAATTATCGATTATTGGTAGTCAATGATGAGAGTTTTATTTGAATTTAAATAATAATTGTATTCAAATATTTTAGTAAGTATTTCTTTATTAATTATCAATCAGTTCTTTTCAAATAACAATTCAGAACAATAGCTTTAAGTGTGTCCAATATAGATAAAATCGTTAATCTACATCTTAAAATGAGAAAAACATTGTGCACCCATAAAGAGTTCGAAATCGAGAGGTGAAAACATAAAGCTTTAAGCAATTCGGATAGCACTTCAAATGAAGACAAGTTCAGGAATTCAGTGGAGTCTCAGAAATATAGCATAGATTCTGCTCATAGAACAGAGCTTTGGGGCATAGATAATTGGCGTCTTAAAGGAATAGAAGCTTGTAGCATCTAGAGGGTCTGTCTCTAGTCTAGGAATGCTTCTAATATAACATTTTGATATCTACAGCTAAACAAATGTTGTAGCAGTGCAACTCTTCAGCCAATAAGAACACAATGTCTTTATGGGAAAGCTATTCAAAGAAAAGGTAACCAGTTATAGAAAACAAGCGCACAGCAATCCAGAAAAAGTAACAATACAAATGTCCATGAATGGTGCTCCAGGAAGAAAACAGGGTCGGTAACCTCAACCTCACACGTATCCGCCCAATTTGGAGGGATTAAAAAAGATACAAAGGATTGCTCTTCCAAGCACTCAAAAAGTCAATATTTAAGTAGAGAAAAATCCTCCAGCCGTCGTAGTTCCAGTCAATAGCATCCAAAAATTTCTTTTTCCAAAGAAATCAAAGTTCCAATTCACAAAGAAAATGCACAGCCAACATGTTTCGTCTAGCCAGTACAGGGCATTAGACGTCTTCAGGGCTGCAACCCAAATACCAATATATAAGATAATGTAATAATAAACAAAATGTATCTACAGTATTCTGTAGAACCTTGAAATCATAACATATGTTAAGAATAGTGATACACCCATCAGCCAACCATTGTACTTGAGAAGAAATATGAAAAAATAGGAAAGAAATAGGACGAACCAAGTTCCCAACAAGATGTCACCAAAATGAGTGTCACAGGGTTAGTCCCTGAGAAGTACAACGAAAAAAAGAGAGAAAACAGATAAATGAGGCATCTACCAACCTTATCTGAATCTCAAAAGACAATGTTCCATCACATTGCAAGTACAGGATTATGTCATATTAGTCCCAATTAGTGATTAGTGAGGGTATTTCTAAAGCGCAGCGTTCGCTCTGGAGGGAGCATCTTGGTGCTGAAATCCTTGATGACCGGTCCTAGAAACGGAGGGGGATTAGATGGCTGCCTTGGAGTAGTCATCAGAGAGGTTGAAGATCCAGGTCTTTAAAAGCTTTCTGAAGGGTTTTTCGAGGGTTTGTTGCCTACGTTTTTTGGGCAAGTTGACCCAGGCTTTAGTGGCTAGGAAGCTTAAAGTTTTTCCGCCCTTCGTCTTCAGGTTGTACTTAGCGGGGAGGATGAGGTTGTCCTGGGACGATCGGAGGGATCGACTGGGGGTGTAGTGGGGAAAGCGTCTGGAGAGGTATTTTGGGCCGGATTTGTTAAAAGCTCTGAAGGCGATGATCAATATTTTGAAGAGAATTCTTTTGTGAAGGGGCAGCCAATGTAAGGATCGTAGGGCTGCGGAGATAGATGCTCTACGGGGTAGTTTGACGACCAGTTGAGCGGCGGTGTGAAGCACGCTTTGGAGTTTCGTTAGAGTGCTCTTTTTTGCCCCTGCAAGAAGGCCGTTGCAGTAGTCTAATCGTGAAATTATAAGGGCTACTGTCACAGTTTTTATGGCGTCAAGAGGAAGAAAGTCAAAGAACTTTCTTAATGATTTTATTATTCCGAAACATTTACCGGCTACAGTCCTGGCATGTTGATCGAAAGAGAGGTCAGAGTCGAATATGACGCCGAGATTCCTGGCCGTTGTTACTGTCTGAGGGGGAGCGAGTCGCGACTGAGTCATCTGGCCACCAAAGGGCTGGGCAGAAGGAGGTGTTTTTTCCAATCGAGAGGATCTCCGTTTTGCTGGAGTTACATTTTAGATGGTTGTTGTCCATCCAACGGAAGACCTCAGTTAGGCAATTCTTGAGGTTGAGCTCAGCTCTAGTAGAATTATCATCAAGGGGCACGATGAGTTGTGTATCATCGGCATACGAGGTTACTGGTATGCCGAATGATTCGATCAGGGACAGGAGTGGAATGAGGTAGATATTGAAAAGGAGGGGACTTAGGATGGACCCCTGCGGTACACCTGAGGAGATCGTCTTCTCTTTAGAATGGAAGGGGCCAAGAGCGACGGTCTGTGATCGGTCGGTGAGAAATGACTTTATCCAGGATGAAGCGGAATCTGAGATCCCTATGTCCATCAATCTACCGATTAGGATGGAGTGGGAGATGGTGTCAAACGCCGCAGTTAAGTCGAGAAGAATGAGAATTGGGTTTTTTCGCTGGTCTTGTAGTAGTTTAATGGTATCTGATAGTTCTATCAGCGCTGTCGGAAACCCGATTGTTGTCACCATAAAATCTAAAGAAGCATACAATTTGTCTCATTATCAGAATACCCATTGTGTTCACATATTCATGATTCAAATTACAGGCTGGTAGTCAACCCGCTAGCATCATAACCATCCCCCCACATCCTAAAGAATAATCATAAGTAACCTCCATCATCCAACAGAGTCTCATAGACACCTCATTAGCTGAAATCTTTAACCAAAACTTCAAGTAAGACTCACCTAATTGTAAAAACCAATGCAGTAATGTCACCCGATTTCCCTGTATCCAATATCCCAATTACACCTATAAAATGGTAGGAGTCACATTTCAGACCTATTGTTCATCAATATCACGTTCAAGATCCATGCTCTCGAACTATCTCTCACCTTAATTTATCCCGAAAATTCCCAGTCAAAGACTCTCACTTTCCCAATTATTATTCACTCCACGTGTACGTGATCTGGAAATCAAGAATTAAATATGAGACAGACCGCTACCCATCCGTATTATTATATCTGAGTTGTACCAGGGCAGCACGCTCTCACCTTCATTAATCACGAAAGTCTTCAGTCAAAACTGTCACGTTCCCCGTTAATATCCAATCCACGTGTACCTGATCTGGAAATCAAAAATTATATATAAGGCAAACCCCTACCCATCCAGACTATTAAATATAAGTTGTACCAGGGCACCGCGCTCACCTGTTCTCCGTATCGGCAGTCCCCGAAAATCCGGTGTTCTGCATGGCCTCCATATTAAAATGGCCATTTATACTGTTTATCTATGGGCGCCATCTTGTAGTGCTGAATCTTAAGGCGAAGTAATGTCTTAAGTCTTAAACCCACATTATAGAGCCAAACAAACATTAATTACTCAATAAAATTAATCAACAAGGTTTAGGGATTACGGACAATGTAATAAACAAGATAACTAACAGCAGTCAAATTCGCACAAGTCGCGTATCGAGAGTATGTGATCAGAATATTGTATTGTTCGCTGACGCTAGTACCAGAAAGATAGAAGTACATAGTATTCACTATGTCACCATAATAAATCCCTGTCCCATTAAATTGGTTGTTATGTCACCATAGTGAATCCTATAGTATATCATTTAAGTTAAACCGCTGGTATCGGTAAATTTACTAATTCTAATATTAGCTAGGATGCAAGTACATAATAGTACTGAGATTCATATTATATATAAACAGGCAATTTAATGGTACAAAGCCCTATGACAGGGTAATGCGAGTTAAAAAATCTGATTGTACCACCGGTACATACGCTCCTATATCGGATGCAGGTGGCTCAATTGAAGCAGCTGTGGGTACTCCTCGGAATATTAAGAAAGAGGGCCTTAGAGCTAAGTTGTGAAACTAGAGTCACTTAAGAGAACAGAATTAAACAAATGGTGGGATGCTGCTACACTAAAACAGTATTTGGCACTTAACAGAATACCACGTGGGTTGAGGTCTCAGATCATACCCACGTACGAGGATCTGGAACTTGTCTTGTATATTACATGGGAGAAAGTGCTGAATGATAGCTCTAGAAATCTAATTAATATTTTGATTGACAATGCAGATAGAAAGATTGCGAAACTTCTGATTGGAATTCAGAAGGTGGAAGATGAGATTAAAGAGCTCAACCTTCCGGAAGCTATTATTAAGAATTATACGATATTAGATGAGAAACTTAATGAATTACAGATGGACATTAAGAGGAGGAAGGCTAGGAAACTTAAACGCGACGAAAACGATTACAGGTCTGGTCGTGTTTACAGATTTGCTAAGCGTTTTGATTACCTAATGAAGAAGGAATCAGAGGCAAAACAAAAGGGCAGCGTCCCGTCTAGTAGTGATGCAGATGCATCTTCTAGTAACTTATCAAGTAGTGAGAATGAGGACTTGATAGAGCCTGCTACAGCCCGACCCCTGAAATGAATTTTTTACAGGAAGTACAGAGATTGAGGAGAGGGAATCGAGATACGGGGAGCAGGAATCGAGATTTAAGTGTAAAAAGACAAGGAGAGGGAAGAGAGGAAGGGGAAGAACAAGGAGAAAGACTGGGGATGAGAACCAGATCATGGAAAAAGTAAATGGAATGGAGGATACCCTTGCAAGAGATATTGAGATCATTAATTTGTCATCTTTTGAGTTATCTGATAATATGATTACATTACTGATGAAAGGAATGGGGTTTTGCCCAATGATGACATCTGATTGGTTTATGACCAAAATTGATTTGTATAAATTTGTGAGACGGCTGAAACTGTTAAATGATTTTGAGGTTAATCGCTTTCAGAGTGAGGGTAGTGGATTACGCTTGAAGTCAAGATGGACACCTCAGTTAGCAACAGGGAGTACTATTGATGAATCTACAGGGCGGTTAACTATGACATGGATATGATGATTGGAAAAATGAATATGAATAGAATGAGAGGGAAAGGTGATAATTTGACGACTGGTGAGAGAGTGGCCCTGAGGGAATTGTGCAGTAATAAGGATATTACTATGCGTGTGGTGGACAAGGGTGGTAATATCGTGGTTCAGAATACTAAGGATTATAGCAATGAAGTTTACTTGCAGATTAACTATGCACAGTACTATGAGAAACCTATGACTAACCCCCTCGAGACATTGACTAAGGATATAAATCAGCAACTTAGGACTAGGTATGACTTAGCACTATTGGATCATGATGAATATATGTATTTGCTGGTTGTAGCACCGAGAGCGCCATGTATGTACACCTTACCCAAGGTATATAAGTGTAGAGACAGACCACCTGGGAGGCCCATTATTTCGGGTATTGGGGGCCCAACGGAGAGGCAGTCTCAGTTTGTTGATAACTTTCTCAGAATACATGTACATAATTTGTCCTTGTTTATTGAAGACACCAAGCATGTACTTATATAATGAATGACATGATATGGGAGGATGGGATGATTATGGTGACACTAGACGTGGTGTCGCAGTATACGAATATTGATCATGGATTGGGAGTGCAGGCCTTGGAATACTTTTTGAGTAGGAGACCGGCTGAGTACTATGAACACACGCAGATGATTCTGAAAATGACGGAAATGGTACTGAAAAATAATGTGTTTCTGTTTGATGGACACTGGTTTAGACAACGCCTTGGGACTGCTATGGGATCCAGATTCGCTCTGTCTTTTGCCAACCTATTTATGGGTTGATTTGAGGCGGAGTGGATCTGGGGCCATAGGGGCAAAGATGGATACAACATATACACTATTGGGGACGTTTTATTGATGACTGCTTACTGATATGAACTGGATCGGTGGATGACCTTAAATTCTTTGACTATTTGAATAATAACAAACTGAACCTTAAGTTTACTACACAATATGATGATGATCACATTACATTCCTTGACATTGAGCTGCTTGTGGATGGTAACAGGTTAGGCAGCAGGATGTATAGGAAACCTACTAGCTGCAATGCTGTACTTCATGCTAGGAGTTGTCATCCTAGCAGCCAGATTAATGCCATACCATATGATGAAATGGTACGGTTGAGGCGAAATTGTACGAATGAGAGTGACTTTCAGTATAATCTGAATGATATGACCTGTAGATTTATCGTTAAGTGGATATGATGAGAAGGTAATTAAGAAGGCAGTGACTAGAGCCAGGAATCTTAAACGCACCAAAACCTTGGAGAATAAGAAGATGAGTACTGATAAACATGGGGTGGATACTGCACGGATGATCACCAATTACAGCTCTGAGAGTGGGAAACTGTATTCTATTCTTAGGAAACATTGGTACCTACTTCGGAAGGATAATGACGCGTTACCCTTTCTTACCATGAATCCAGGCCTGACACTGGCCAACCTGGTGAGTCCGAGTTATCCCAGCAAACCTGACAGTGGGATTTGGTTGAAGAATAAACTCAAGGGCTTTTACAGATGTGGAAGGTGTAGTTCCTGCAGATGGGGCGTAAACAAGGTGACTTCCTTTAATTATAATAAGACAGGGGACAATACTAATAATATGTTTATAAACTGTGATACAACATATGTAGTATATGTCATAGTGTGTTCCTGCAGCATGATTTATGTAGGTAGCACCATCAGGAGACTAAGGGACAGAATGATGGAGCACTTAGAGCCCTCACAAATGGTGATACCCGCTACCCCATTGCATCGCATGTTGTTCAGAATTGTGAGAAGAGGGAACAACATGTCTTTAGTTTCCACGGCATAGATCATGTGAAATTAGACCCCAGGGGGGCAATAGGCAACTTCGGTTGAGGAGACGTGAGGTGTTGTGGCTAATGAAGCTAAAGGCCGTGGAACGGGGCTTGTACATAGATAATGAATTTCAATATTATTTCGGCCAGGATTGAGGTCTGACTGGCTCTGTATGAAGTTATTACTGCTGTTATCTTGATATGGATTACCCCTTATCGTATGGGTTTTGTATTGTATAAGGGGTGGGAATTTACCATGAAGAAGTATATTGGGTATGTATACTAATATTTACTGTACATGCGTTGGAACTTATGATAAGATGTTCTGTCATATACTCTCTAATGTGTTACCACCTTTGAACTGCTCTCTGTCAAAAGGGTTGCTTTAGACTCTCTTTTGATTTTGCTTACAATTTTTCCTGATGAAAAAATTTCTTTCCCCCTTTTTTCTCGCCCCCCTTTTTTCTTGCTCTTTTTCACCTACTATTTTGATTTTTGAGGCACTATCGTATCCTACTTACTTATTTTGAATACCAATATAGGAGCGTATGTACCAGTGGTACAATCAGATTTTAACTTGCATTACCCAGTGATAGGGTTTTGTAGCATTGCCTGTTTTTATATAATATGAATCTCAGTACTATTATGTACTTGTATCCTAACTAATATTAGAATTAGTAAATTTACTGATACCAGCGGTTTAACTTAAAAGATATACTATAGGATTTACCATGGTGATATAACGACCAATTTAATGGGACAGGGATTTATTATGGTGACATAGTGAATACTAAGTACTTCTATCTTTTTGGTGCTAGCGGCAGCGAACGATACAATATTCTGATCGCATACTCTCGATACGTGACTTGTGCGAATTTGACTGCTGTTAGTTACCTTGTTTATTACATTGTCTGTAATCCCTAAACCTTGTTGATTAAATTTATTGAGTTATTAATGATTGTTTGGCTCTATAATGTGGGTTTAAGACTTAAGACATTACCTCGCGTTAAGATTCACCACTACAAGATGGCGCCCATAGATAAACAGTATAAATAGCCATTTTAATATGGCGGCCATACAGAATGCCGGATTTTCGTGGACTGCCGATACGGAGTACAGGTGAGCGCGGTGCACTGGTACAACTTAGATATAATAGTCTGGATGGGTACTGGTTTGCCTTATATATAATTTTTGATTTGCAGATCACATATACGTGGAATGGATATTAACGGGGAACATGAGAGTTTTGACTGAAGACTTTCGTGATTAATGAAGGTGAGAGCGTGGTGCCCTGGTACAACTCAGATATAATAATACGGATGGGTAGCAGCCTGTCTCATATTTAATTCTTGATTTCCAGATCACGTACACGTGGAGTGGATAATAATTGGAAAAGTGAGAGTCTTTGACTGTGAATTTTCGGGTTAAATTAAGGTGAGAGATAGTTCGAGAGCATGGATCTTGAACGTGATATTGATGAACAATAGGTCTGAAATTTGACTTCTACCATTTTATATGTGTAATTGGGATATTGGATACAGTGAAATCGGGTGACATTACTGCATTGGTTTTTACAATTAGGTGAGTCTTACTTGAAGTTTTGGTTAAAGATTTCAGCTAATGAGGTGTCTATGAGACTCTGTTGGATGATGGAGGTTACTTATGATTATTCTTTAGGATGTGGGGGGATGGTTATGATGCTAGCGGGTTGACTACCAGCATGTAATTTGAATCATGAATATGTGAACACAATGGGTATTCTGATAATGAGACAAATTGCATGCTTCTTTAGATTTTATGGCGAATTTGGATTAATATGACATAATCCTGTACTTGCAATGTGATGGAACATTGTCTTTTGAGATTCAGATAAGGTTGGTAGATGCATCATTTATCTGTTTTCTCTCTTTTTTTCTTTGTACTTCTCAGGGACTAACCCTATGACACTCATTTTGGTGACATCTTGTTGGGAACTTGGTTCGGCCTATTTCTTTCCTATTTTTTCATATTTCTTCTCAAGTACAATGGGTGGCTGATGGGGGTTTCCCTATTCTTAACATATGTTATGGTTTCAAGGTTCTACAGAATACAGTAGATACATTTTGTTTATTATTACATTATCTTATATATTGTTATTTGGGTTGTAGCCCTGAAGAAGTCTAATGCCCTGTACTGGCTAGACGAAACACATGTTGGCTGTGCATTTTCTTTGTGATTTAGAACTTTAATTTCCTTGGAAAAATTAAATTTTGGATGCTGTTGACTCGAACTATGACGACTGGAGGATTCTTCTCTACTTAAATATTTACTTTTTGAGTGCTTGGAAGAGCAATCCTTTGTATCTTTATGGGAAAGGAAATTTTCCACCTTCTAATCTGTCTTGAAACAAAGACTCACAGAAATTAAGTGTTATAAGTAACATTATTGACAACATTGTACAAGTCGTGGTTTGGTTCCCACTGGTTCCTAATACACAAAACAAAATAGTTTACAGTTAGGTCTGTCATTCGACAAATTAAATCATCTCTTTCTTATATATTCTAACTTACAAATCTTATTCGTGAAGAAACATTTAAGTAAAGTTTTAACTACATTATTTAATACTCTATTGTATTGTACGAAAAATATGTATCTGTGAAAGTTGAAAGCTATCTTTTTCCATTAAATCATGTTGGTTGAGCAAATTTCATCATTGAACTCTTCACATCTTCGCATCACTAAGAATGTTGACCTAAGGTCAGTAAGAATGATAAAAGAAAAACTGCGTTCATAAGCATTTCTCACTCAAGGGCACCACAGCATCACTATGCGCTACGACAGCATCACTGAACACCAAAGCATCACTCGTCGCCACCACAATATCTCTCCGCACCACCACAGCATCAATCAGTGCAACAATTCAATAACAACTGGTTCAAATATGTTCTCTCAATGTTTCAAGCTTTATTACAAATGTCACAAAAATATGTTAATATTTCACTTCAGTTCTTGGATTTTAGTCACAATAAAATACACTGAACATAATCTTCACAAAAGGTATTTAGAAAAGTTTAAGCTATTGCCATTATAAATTACAATAACTTTTATTTAAGTATTAATTATTTTAAAAAAATATAAGCCATTTTTATTAGTAATATCAATACATCTAAGTCACGTAAATACAAAACATGTTGCATTACAAATGCTATAAGTGTCACATTTGAAAAAGTTAAAAGTATTGGCATTGTAAATGACAAAGCTATTAATTTCACTATTTTCGAAACCAACACATAAATATAAAATGTTTCATTTACAAGACCAATAGCTCCAACTTTCCTAATGCGAGACCTATTGCATTGCAAATGCTTGTTAGGCTTTACTTGCTTTTCAGCTTGTTCTTCATCCAGTGTTTGAATTGTTACCTGAAAAGCTGCCTACGCATAGCAGAGAATATAGCGAAGTTGTGATTTCACCGTGTGTATGTGAGCTCTTGTGGTAGTACAGCGTTATAGCTTCTAACAGCTTTATGCTGAATAGGGCCATGCCTGCTTATTTCAAAAGAATCACGTTTGAGCTGTACCAACATTCTCAGCTGCTTTCCAGTCAGATGATGTTGGCCACTTGCTGTGGTGAGATACTTTCTTTTTTCCCTCCATGTCCTTTCTTGACTATGCTTCCTTCCTTTCTGCTTCCTCTTTGTAGCATTGGGAAGTAATTTCTGTGAACGTATAGTGTTATGTTTAGTTATAATATAATGTTGTGTATTACAATATTCACTTTCGAGGTACCCCGAGCGGGGTTTTAATGTTACTAGCTAATGGAATGTGCTCTGCCACATGCAGGATGGCCCCTTGTGGAGATGAGATTGGGGGACATTATATTCCATTACTTTATACCTCAACCCGTTTCTGTGTGCTTGTATCACTAATTCTTTTGCATTGTCTAATAGTGAAGGCCACTGTTGGCCTCATGTGTGTTGTGTTTCCTGAATAGAGTTTTATTCCCTGTCTCCATGCACGCTATGTTCCACTGACTTATAGCTGATGGATTTGTGTTATCACCATACAGTGTAGAGGACACTGTTTTGCAGCGCACCACTAACATGTGCATGTATGCAAAGAGGAGGGGTGTTAGTTGTGCCAGTGGCTTTGTCATTGCTATGTTGTGCCTGTAACAGCATTACAGATGGTTGAGCTACAGACGTTGTTTAGTTTTGTACCGAGGTGGTGTATATGTATTTCATCTTGTTCCGATAGCATGTTGTTCCCACTGGCTTAGCCACAGCGTGCAAGTTTGTGGACCTGCCATGTAGGAAGCTTATCTTCTTCCACCGTCGCGCTTGAAATGAACTTGGAGCTTTTCACTCTGATTCCTCTGTCAAATGAGTTGACAACTGTGAGTGAGAATGGAGAAGGAGGGGGTGGGCTGCCTGCAACTCGAGCGAGCATAGGGAGGAGGGGGTGGTCTGCCTACTGAGTGTAATGCGTGTGACCACAGAGAGAGAGTGTGGCGCGCGCTCCGCCGAAAGGATGCAGGATTAAAGGAGGAGTAATGTGTAGTTTGTGCTGTCCTGGCTCTGCTGCTGGTCTGTTTACTTCTGACACTTGTTAATTGGCCCACTGTAAGGGAACAGCAGGGAAGTGGCGCTATCGGCATGCCTGCACCCCAACGCCCACTTCGTTTTTCATTTACTTATACTAAATAAAAATTAAAAATAAATGTTTTCTGGGAATAGTTTCTCAAACGATGAGCTATCCTTGAATCTGTGTATTTCGAAGAGCAAACTGTCTACAAAAAAAGGGCAAAAGGGAGAATTATGATAATTTGTTTGTTTTGTTTTCGTATGTTCGTTCCCATACAAATTTAATGACAGCTTATTAATTTTACAGTTTTTATTGTAAATGCTGTCTTACTCTTGTAAAAATAAACACAATGGGCCTCATCTATGAGGCTGTGCGTCACTTTTACGCTGCCGGTGCGTCACTTTTTGTGACGCACCAGTGGCGTAAAAATGCACCACATTTACAAAGTGACACATCTAGGTAGATGCGTCACTTTGTAAACACCTGCGCCACATTATACCTGCGCCAGGTATAATGTATGCAAGGGGGGCGTATTGGCGCAAGGAAGGGTCGTAGAAGTGACGCAGTGAAATCTATGAGATTTCACTGCGTCACTTTAAGGACGCTGTTGCGTCAAAATATTGCGCCTGCCTCACAGCAGGCGTAAGACTGACATAGGCCCTTTCTCATGGGGCCCGTGAAAGGATGCATTGCTGGAGTTGCGTCACTTTTGTGACACACTCCAGAAATGCGTCACTTTTGCGTTTACAGATACGTCAGAAACACTGACGTATCTGTAACTCTGTGCGACATGATGCGTCATACATTAAATATGACGCATCAGGAATGTTGCAAGAAGTATGCACTGAGAAGTGTCGCATCGCTGATTTCACGCAGCGATGCGTCATTTCTCATAAATGAGGCCCAATGTGACACAGAGTCCCGTAAATGCTTGCAGTGCCTTGCAAGTGAAATATATTTGTTTGTTTTGAGGGTGAGGGGGTGCAGAGTGTCAGGGGTATAATATGTGTAGAGCAGTGTGTAATATGGCATTTAGTATGGTCTAATGTGTTTAGGGCAGTGTGTGAGGAAGAAGTTTGTGTGGGCTAATGTGTGTAGGGCAGTGTGTGATGTGGTATTTAGTGTGGTCTACTGTGTGTAGACCATTGTGTAAGGTGTCAAATTATGGTGTATAATGTGTGCAGTTCAGTGTGTGCGATGTGGCTTTTCAGTGTTGTAATCTGTGTAGGACAGTGTGATTTGGCAGTGTAGAGGGGGAAGTGGTCTGTGTGTCGGGGTAATTGTGTGTGGTCTGTGTAGAAGTGTAAGTCTGTGCGGTCTATGTGATTGGGGCAGTGTGTGTGGTCTGTGTGTGTGGTCTGTGTGAGAGAGTGGTGGTCAGTGTGTTTCCTGTCATAGGGGGACAGTGTGTGTACTTAGTAGTGATGTGGTGGTGCCTCTGAGTGATGTGATGGTGTCCCTGAGTGGTGTGGTGGTGTCCCTGAGTGGTGTAGTGGTGTCCCTGAGTGATGTGGTGGTGTCCCTGAGTGATGTGGTGGTGTCCCTGAGTGATGTGGTGGTGTCCCTGAGTGATGTGGTGGTGTCCCAGAGTGGTGGGGTGGTGTCCCTGAGTGGTGTTGCGGTGTTGTGCCTGAGTGATGTGGTGGTGTCCCTGAGTGGTGTGGTGGTGCCCCTGAGTGGTGTTGCGGTGTTGTCCCTGAGTGATGTGGTGGTGTCCCTTATTGATGCGCGGGGGAGTCCCTAAGTAGTGTGCCGGTGTCCATGAGTGAGGTTAGGGTGTCCCTAAGTAATGCGGTGTTGGCCATGAGTGTTGCCCCAGAGTGATGTTTGTCGAGAAATAAAAAAAAAGTAGAAACGAGTTTGGGCGCATAAAAAAGTATTGTAAGTAAATAAATGTAAAGCACATGCAAAATGTTTACATATCAAAACAAAAGAAAGAGTATTTGACCGTAAATTATGGGGCATGGAAGTACATGGAAAAGGAGCAATGCGTGTTCAGAGAGGAGCCAGTGAGAACGCGCGGCGAAGCTCAAAGTAAAGTCGAGCAACAGAGGGAGAGCGCGGCGCGCTGGAGAGCGAGGGGGTGGTGTTGCATGGGCAGTTTAATGCGTGTGGCAACAGAGAGAGAGCACGGCGCGTGAGCAAAAAGTGTCTGGGAGCAAATGGAAGCTCTTAAAAAAATGCGGGTGGTTGTGACAGCTGGTGACAATGCGTGTGATTGTGTCCACATGAACTGTACGTGATCTGCACTTGGTAAAGAATTCGAGCAGCTTACTATATACTCACCTATCTATTCCTGCGGGCTAGAATAGTCGAGACCTATAAAGAAGCCCAACTAAAAGCTCTAGCAGGCAAATAACTCCATTATTTTTGGGGTGGAAGCTGCCCCACAGATTGTTCCATCACCGGCGTGCAAAAAGCAATGTTTAAAAGGAACATGTTTGGGCTGCACGCCAACACGCAGTCAGGCAGAGCAGGAAGATCAACCCCAGGGTCATCACAGATTGCACAGCCTGCGCAGCTTGATTCACAAGTCCCTGTGCCTCACCCAGCTCGGATTGCAGCTCAATCCACAAGTACTGTTGTTCAACAAAAAGCACCATATCGTATATAAAACAATTAGTAACCTGGCCCATGAGGAATGCAGCTGCCACCCTGCGTGCCTCTGCTCACTCCCGAGAGCAAAACGCTGTGGGAGAACACATTAAAAAAGTGGTGGGACATGCGCCCACCTTTAGCCATTTGCATGCTTTCTTTATTGAAAGACACACGCAAAAGCCAATCCTAAGTGTGGGAGGAGTCAGACCCACACAGAGTAATCACAAGAAGCCTCGCCGAGCAGAGCATGCGCGCTGGCTCAGGCTAGACCTAAAAAAAGGGTGCCACGTGAAAAGGAGGGGCAGTAAGCAATAGATAAGGAAAAACTTTTATAGGTGAGACTTCAAAAGCACAACCCAGACTTAGCATCAGGCCACTTACTATCTTAACCTTTCCAGGATGCTGTAACTTGGATGAGAACATGTGAGCTGCGATCCTTGGCTACTACAATCTATGTCGCAAAGGGATGACTTTTTGTTTTGGAAACAAAAAGTAAAAATCTTCAAGAAGACAGACAAAATGAAAGACATGGGACAAGGGAACTAAGTTACTTTGAAATCTTCCTTAGATCTATGGGAGAGTTAGGAGGAAAAGGAGTAAGAGTTCAATATTTCTGTAAGCTAAACGTTGCAGGTGGGAAGTTGTATCCTCTAATGAGGCAAAGCATGAGATGAGGATGGAAGCCCAGAGGGCAATGGAGCTCTCAGGTAAGCAATTAAAAAGAATGTGAGACATTTAGATTTAGGAGTACAGAGACTTTGGATAAAAAAGAACACACAAACGGCCAATCAAAGAATGTGGTTTATAAAATACGTCATCCATGGTGACATAGAGACGCTGGACCTCCCAAAAAGGACAGACCCTGGGATGAGTGTCTGAAATCGAACATTAATAACACCACTGTTGAGCCATGATGTTGAAAGGAGGACCATCGTCTAGAAGGTGGTTTATTATTCTAGCATTGAGCTCATTTCACAAATGTGCCTCGCTGAATAGGCACCACCCATCGCAGGCAAATGCGGCAGCTGCACATTAAACTCCACAATCCTGAATCACAACGTCTGATTTTTGTGGTGCACTTTAGCAAACTTACGACAATATTTACACCTTGCTCGGCTATGCCCAAGTTTAAAAGTGTAGAGAGCTCTGCCATAGATTTTTGGAGCGTGGAGGAACAAAAAAATTCACATACGTGTATTAGTTTGCTCAGGTGATTTGTGTACCCCCTACGCTTTTCAATGTGTAATTCTACATAGTTTAGTCGGAAATCTTTGCTGACGGTATGTAGAGCATTTTGTGGATTTACGCCTAAAATGCGCCTCTTAGAATACACTCGCATTTTGAGTTTTACCACTGCCTTTTGTATGAAGGGGGTACTCCTACTACTAGAAATAAATCCCTGCACAGAATTTCAGCATTGGACTTAAGCTGAGATTTACACCTATACTTTGGCATAAATCTACATGTGCAGACATTTCCGCTGGAAGGTTTTCCCCTTTGATTTACGTCCATAGATGCCTCCTTTGGTTACAACAAACTCTGTGATTCGGAAGCAGAATTTTCTTTTTGCCTGGAGCCCAACCGAGGTCTTTGTGAATCAAGTCTAGGGTCATACACCTTCGAAGGAGGAAGCATCCCCCAATTATGCTTGACTTTGTCAATCATTGAGTGACATCTTTTATGTTCAGTGCTTAGGAATGGTTCAAGTGCAGCGCTATACGAATGTATTAGCATTAATAAGAACAATAACAACAACAACAATAATAACAATGTTTATATTGATAATAGTAATAATCGGTCCTATAAATAAAACCTAATTTTCTGGGTAAGAGGGGGAAGAGAGGTAAAATGGGAAGGATATACTCTAATAAAAAAAAAGAGATCCTCATTAAATATTTAATTTGCAAATCAGTGAACTGAACGAATGAGTAAATGTGGGATTGTGGAAACAAAGTGATCCTTAGAAAATTATCTTGCTTAGGACAGACACAATTACTTTTCATGAGCAAGGAGACACTTTACGAAGAGAAAAGAAATGTTAAGGTTTCACTGCCACCTAGTGCCCAAATGAGTTTATTTTTTGGGCGAATAAATGCTTGTTAAAACGAACCTATCATTAAATGAGAGATGACTGTAGATAATGCTCAATAATTAGAATAATTAACAGTGAGAAACTCTTAGTGAGTCAAAAGGAGAGTAGAGGAACCTTTTGTTGAACTGTGTTAGGAGGCAATGGGTTAGAAACAAATGAAGCGTAAGGGCGCATCAAATAATGGAGGGAGGTCTGAGGGTGTCATAAAGGTTTTATTACAAGGCTTGAACTTAACGGGTCTCTGAGCTGATCACTTACTTATAGTAAGGGAAGGGTAACGAAAAGAGATATTGTGGAAAACTAGCGTAGTAGACATGTTTTAGACATTAGGTCCACACTGATGAGCAGGTTTCCATAAGAGTTCCTTGGTTCACCGCTCGTGGGTAAGCCACAAGAGCAAAGCACTCATCAGAGAAACCCAGGGGCATATTAACAAGGGCTTTATCTCCAAAGCAAAGAAGCGGAGATAAAAATATTGCACTATCAACAACAGGGTGCCAACATACAAAATCGCATGTTAGCACCCCTTTTCACTACGCTTCCCTTTGCATCTCTAATGAGATGCAAAGTGGGCGTTCCAGAGCAAAATAATAGGAGAAATGTCGCTTAGCGACATTTGTCTTATTATCAAGCTTCACGCTTACCCTGTTAGAGACAAAAAAAGCAGCGCTAACGAAGATTAACACTGCTTTTTTACGTCTGCTAATTTTCAGATTTAGCCATGTAATCCAGTGGGAGGTGGATTACATGGCTAAATCCACCATGGATTATCAACTAGGATATCCATATCCTTGTTGTTTTATCACTGCATTACCAGCGATAACCTCTCAAAATGCCGCTATTGCTGGATTTTTTATCGCCTAGGCAGTTAGCGTTGTTAATAACGCGATTACTAGGCGATATTATCCAGCGATAGTGGGCATTAAAAAAATTAATGCTAAGTGCCTTTAGCGTTAATTTTCCCTGTTCCTTGTTAATATGCCCTCCAGTGAGGTATAAAATGCAACAGCCCAGACAAACAATAATCCAGTTAAGAAATACAAAATGTAAAGCTTTTAAGGAAAAGCTAACCATGTAATGAGAATAAAACAAGGAGATAAGGTGATTGACAAAGGGGTTCCAACGTAATGGCAACGTAAAAGCATCTGTTGCAGAGATTCTGTCCAAAAACAGAACTATACCTGGGATCAAAGGATGTCAGAATGTAGGGGCTGAGTCACCATACCACATCATTGCCTATTGACCCAAATCCGACTAGCTCATAGTGCCTCACCTGCCCTTATAACCTTGCCAGAGTAACAGGTAAATTGTCACCCAGAACACACCTTTTCAGTCCCCAGGGGGAACGTGGGAACAGATTGTCACCTTTTGTTCTCTCACTCCTACATATCCATAATACACTAAAGAAAGACACAAGGAATGTTAGAATATTTATTGGAACTATTGTGCACTATAATGAAGCAACTGTGCTGTCATTAGCAATCATATGCATGCTAGTAAAGTAATTAGCATCAAAAGTAAACTATATATGATGAGAAGCCCAACCATGGTAACTAATATATCTGCCCTAGCCTATCCTCACAACATTGGCACAGAAGATAAATTGTGCATTTTCAAGAACATTTATTTGAGAAAGCAGGAAGGTTAATAAAGCAATTGTGAAAGTGCAGTTATTACATTAATAGATGGCATAACATAGGTAGCTGCTTATTCAGTATAACCACAGAGCTTCATACATTCCGTCCTATTACGCTCAGGTGCTGAATTCAGACTATAAGACTTTCATGAAAATCTCAGCTCTAAGAGTAGAAGAAGTTGCACAGTAGTTGGGGAACAGCCTTCACAAAGCATTGGGAACCACGCCTTACCTTTACCAGCACATTCTTTGCAACAATAAAAAGTGTTTTCTTGAAATATATATTGGGGGGGGAGAGACACCGAGAGCAGCAAACTAGGTGCTTGCCGGCCAAAGCAAAAGGGAGGCCTGGCCCTACCCCCACTCACATCTATTACATGGTATCCCGACTCCAGGTCCTAGAAGACTTGAGTGCCCTGGAGTCTGCAAAACTATGGCTTCATTTTGGCAGAGCTGTAGCAGTCCATAGTTGTGGATTCTCATCTGTCGATCAAAAGCCCAGAGACCCCCAAACATCTACTGAGCACCCCAACAAATACCAAACTACATGTCTGGGTCGAGCTCAATCATAAATCAATCATAAACTAGCATAAACCACATATACCTTCCCTTATACACCCATCCATTTCAGCCAGTCCTTCACACCAGCATTTAGTCCTGGGCCCTATGAGGCCTGGAGGAAGGACGACTCTCTTATGGTGAGTGACCTATATAATAATGGGAAATGTCAAGATGTGTAATAATTGCAAACAGAACTTTACCTTGCAGACACAGAAAGGTTCCACTATGCACAGCTTAGGGTATTACCCTCAACTATCAAGGACGCGGTCTCCAGAGACCTGACATCTGTAGAGAAATGTATTAGGCAAGCTAAAGACCAAAAGGGATTATCTCCAAACTATACCAGTTACTACTAGTAGAGACACTATCAAACTAATACCCATACACAAAAAGATGGAATGCATTATTAGGGGAGGCGCCTACAGATCAACAATATTCACACCTAAGGTGGGACCAAACGAGGCACTCCACACTTTTCTGGCAAAGAAACACATTTTAAATTACTGTAGGACTGGTATATACATCTGGCGAAACTCCACAAATAATACCCTAGTGCTAGTGCGCATCGCTGCGCTGGCGAGATTGTGATAACATAGGTGATCTACTTCATATCTCGTGGCCTTGTCCCAAAAATACGGTTCTTTTGTGGGGAGGTACGAGCAGGAATACGCTCCAGGCATTAATCAATAGCATGCTTGACTATGGATGCTTACGAAGTACTCTGAGGTAGGGAGTGTGTGCACCTCTAAATTGACATTTAAATAACTGCCCTCGTAAACTGTTCCCTCACTTCTCATGGTCGAGAACTAAGCGCCCCTCTTCAGTGCCGGACTGGCCATTCCCCTACAATAGCCACGATCTCACCTCTCACAGAGAGCTGCACTCACACGCACAGTGCTATCGTGCACTCATCCCACAAACAGCGTGGACTCACCTGCTCAGAATATCCCTGCACTGACCTCCCGCAGGAACATGCTCCGTCCTCCTTCAGTGAGCGCGCACTCAGTGTTCCTGCAGGCTCCTCTCACACTAACCAGGTTTCCATTCTCAGAGTACGCTGCTATTACTGCCACAGGTCCAATAGATTTGTGGACAACTGTCCCTAGTCTCCCATAACTGACAGACATTCATTTGCATACTTGTTGAGTTGGGGCACCCTGAAGTGATTGTGGATCCCTGAAAGGTTGGGGCTACATCTATGATTCAGGGGTCTGCGTCATGCCCATGGAAGTTGGGATCCCTCACTCTCATGGACACTGCTATTTTAATGATAGGCGTACCTCTACGTTACTCCTTCTACCTGTCTTTCCTCCCCCGATTGTCTAGTATTCCTTTCTACGTTTCTCTTTTCTTTATCACTCTCTTCCCCTCTTCTGTATCCTACCTGCGCTTAACACCCTTCTCTCGCTGACATCTTTATGCCACATTTCTCGTGTGCCCCCCACGGTCGTCCAGTTCTGTTATTTTTTTCCTTCCTTTAATTCACTCCCTCCCTTTTTTTCGATTCCACCCTCTTCCAAACTTCTCATCTTTCCTCCACTCCTCTATAACCACGAGCCCTCACCAAAGCCTACACTTTTCCCAAAATGTTGTATCACTGTTGTGAGGGCAAGTTAGTTCCATGAAAAGTATCCCATTAACAATGCAGTCGCATAGAAAACATTACTATATGCAGATTTGTAAAGTACATTTAAGAGTGGATAAAAACACAGTGATTCGGGAATAAACCGAGGCCCATGAAAAACACGTGTGTACACAGTGCAGCGTCATTCTATCTATTACTTAAAGAAACAACTGCCTTTTACTATGTACCGCCGTGGGGCACATCAAAACAATGTCCATAATAACCATCCTCACTCAGCCTGCAGCAGACACAGTCGCCCGATTGCACACCCAGATCGAGCGCGTGCCGCATGAAAAACTAGGATTTCAAATGTAATCCTATACATCGCCGAGACACATGATTTACAATCTAATGCCAAGGCCGCTGGGAAGAAAACACGGATTTACAGTGTGCAGCTCAAGGTAATAAAAGCTTATGGCCGAGACACATGAAACGCATCGGTTTGAATGCAGCGCCACCTGTCAGATTACAAACACAGGTTTATGTAATCCAGTGGGGCGCATTAAAAAGCCATTTACGATGCAATCTTATTAGTTACACGGGTGCAACTGCAACTACTGGGATGCTATGCAGAGGCCATCAAACGGATAAACTCGTGAAGAGAAATATAGCGCTTACCTGCCCCAGGGAGCTAGCTGGGTGCCTGTTCCGGGCTGGGCCAAGCCGATGGGTGGCGTGTTGAGCTTCCTGGGGTGCTCTCTGGGGTATCCTTGCACCGGGCTGGTCTGGCCTGTGCGACGAGGAGGTCACTTCCCCGAAAACTCTTGTACTTTCCCTGCAGTACACAGTCGTCTCTTAGTCTGCTGGCGTCGACTCATCACGAGCTGAGCAGCGCGTAAACGCACGCATCCTCCCCCGGTGAAATGGCCAATCACTGCATGGCTTCACTGTGTGAAGCCATGCAGTGATTCAGTGATTGGCCATTAAGTTGTGGCTGAGGCAGTGTGTGCCACCCCCACGTGCGGCATCCAATGATGGATGCTGCACGGTGGACCAGCCACTCCTGGCGCTGCATGCAGCGCCAGGATTGGCTAGGGGGGCACATTTGCTGCTCGCCCTGTTGCCCCTTGTAAACCCGGGCTACGGCAGGCTAAGAAGTAAGTTGAAATACCCCTGGGTCCCGCTGGGGTACTTACAGTGCGCATGCTTGGAAAAGTTGGAACCCAAATTGCACTTGCGCACTACGGTCTGTCTGCTGCAGCCTGAGTGTACTGTCACTCAAGCTGCAGCAGGCCACCCCCCCTGCGCATTCTGAAATCGACGGGTGTGTCCCGGCGGCTGATTTTACTTGTAATGTACACACTTCACTTGTACAAGTACAGAGTAATTTTATTGTAGCGGCCGCGATGCGGATCCATGTGGCTGGTGGGGCTACGCCCCTACGGTATACACCTGTTACAACGCATTTGTTACAACGCACTACCGTTACAACGCGACTTTTACAACGCATACCATTAGAACGCATTGCGCTGGGGGGCGCTCTAGGATAGGGAATAAGTATAATTTACTATCCAACACCTTCCCTAGGGTCCACGGGGACTGGAGTTAGAATAGTAAATTATACTTACCACTATCCAGCACCTCAAAGCGCTATGCGTTGTAATGGTATGTGTTGTAATGGTCGCGTTGTAACGGTAGGTAGTTGTAACAGTATGCGGAGTAACATGGTACATCCGCCCCTACGCCCCAATGGACGCACCGCAGCTGCTCTAGCACGAAAAAGGCAGGTTTCCGAATGGTTATCAGTGGGGCAAGTTAAACCCAGTGGGTAAGAGTCCTTTTAAAAACTCTTTAGGTCTTTTAGGATAGGAAGGACATTATAGTGGCACCAGTCCTTTTTGATTCACTCTACCAGTTAAACTTCAACAAATTGCACAGCCCCTGGAAGGAAGTCATTAGGTTTGACGTAAATTGTTTCAATTTGCATCTGGTTCAGTAGGCCAAGCCCACAGAGAA
Source organism: Lissotriton vulgaris (assembly GCF_964263255.1). Taxonomy (NCBI): domain Eukaryota; kingdom Metazoa; phylum Chordata; class Amphibia; order Caudata; family Salamandridae; genus Lissotriton; species Lissotriton vulgaris. The sequence continues at coordinate 1,237,385,284 of NC_141693.1, forward strand.
ATATTGAGATCTTATTTAGTCAAGGTGTAGGCAGCTGGAAGTAATGATCTCCCAAACCCTCAGTTGATTGAAGCCCTCTGTCAAACTTGCTGGTGTTTCACCTTGAGGAGATCAAAGTATCCAGCCGAAACAAGACTGTGGATCCAACAGGCTGATTTGAGATCAGTGGCGTAGCAAGGGTGCCAGGGTCCCTGATCCAAGACATGAAAAGAACCTCGCTATCCCCTGGTATTGCACTAAAACCAAGTATAATTGGGGTGCAATGGACCCCTCAGACTCCTATGTGTGATGTAAAGGCAAGGGTTGTTTGATAAGATTCTGCGAAAGACTGTATGGGAGAGAAGTTAAGAAAGGGGAATAATGGGTGAAGAGATGAGAGGAAAAATATATGTGAAATGTTTATGGAAAACAACGTGCCACGGAAATGGTTAAAAACAAATGTATCATTATTTATTTATTTATTTATTTCGAGATTTGTATTGCGCGGCAAATACCCGGAGGTGTCTCGACGCATTTAATACTTTAACGGACAAAGGCCAGCTGGTGGAGTCATTGATCAAATAACCAGGTTTTCAAGGATCTGCGGAAAGCCATGAGCGTGGGACAAGTTTTAATAGCTATGGGAAGAGAGTTCCAGAGTCTGGGGGTTGCCACCAGGAAGTGTCTGTCTGCCCAGGTAGAGGTTTTAGTACGAGGGACAGGAAGTGCGAAGGTGGAAGCTGATCGCAGCAATCTTTTGGGGGCATAGATCCTAAAGGCGTCTCTGAGGAAACGAGGCCCATTCTCATGTATGGCCTTATAGGCGATACAGAGTGCCTTGAATTTAATTCTGCTCCTGACTCGTAGCCAGTGCAGATGTCGTATGGCCAAGGAGGTTACATGACGTTTAGGGATACCAAGAAGGACCCTTGCTGCCGCATTTTGAACCGGCTGCAGTTTATTTAGGATTTGTTCTTGTGCGTTAAGAAAAAGGGCATTGCTATAATCCATTTTGGAGAAGACCAAGGTGGTCACCAATGTTTTCCCTGCTGAGGCCGGGAGATATGGGAGTAGTTTTATAATTTTCCTCAGCATGAAGAAAGCGGATGAGACCACCGAGTTGACATGATGTTTAAAAGATAGTTTGTTGTCAAAAATAACTCCCAGGTTTCTGACCTTGGCAACCGGGACTGGGGGAGGACCCATTTGCTTAGGCCACCAAATGGGAGACCAGTCCAGAGAAAGGTTGCCAAAAGTCATCACCTCGGTCTTATCCGAATTCAGTTTCAAGCAGTTCCCGACATCCAGGAGCAGATGGCAAGCATCCCCTCCTGGAATCTCGAGGCAACTGCTGGGCCATTCTTATGTACAGCCAACACCAACTGCCTGTCGTCTGCATAGGTGGTTAGAGACAACCCGTGTGCCTTTATGACCCTCGCCAAATCCGCTACATATATATTAAATAATATAGGGCTTAGCGAGGAACCTTGGGGCACACCGCAGGGTAAGGTAAAGAAGGGTAAGTAAAACTCCCCCAATCTGACCGCCTGCGCACGGTTGGCCAGGAAAGATGTGAGAAGGTTTTTGGCCACATGGTTAACCCCCAAAGATGCGACACGGTCGATCAATATAGAATGATCAGCCGTGTCGAAGGCGGCAGACAGATCTAAAAGTATAAGGACTGCCGCCCCACCTTGGTCTAAAATGGCCCTGATTTCATCAGAGGCCTTTATCAGGGTGGTTTCAGTGCCGTGGCCCTTCCTGAAACCAAATTGCGTGTCATCCAAGAGTTGATGCCTATCGATGAACTCTGAGAGCTGCTGATTCATCAAAGATTCAAAGATTTTGGCAGGAAAGGGAAGACAGGCAATAGGTCGATAGTTGGCTGATTCTCCCGGGTCAAGAGAGGTTTTTTTAACAGTGGTCTTATAACTGCTTTTTTCCATGTATCTGGGTAAATCCCGGTCTGGAAAATGGAATTGCAGATATCCGTCAGAGGAGGCGTAATAACCTCTGATATAGAGTTGGATATTGAAGATGGACAAGGGTCCAGAGGGGAGCCTGACCTGATGGTGGTGGTGAGTTTGCTAATCTCTTGTGCCGAGACTGCTTGAAAGACAGAGAAGGTGGGTTTTGAAGAAGAAAGCAAGGAATGGGCAGCGGAAATTTCAGGACATTTAGGGGGGGAGAAGGTGGAGTATATATTAGTAACCGTAGATGCAAAGAAGGTGGCTACAGAATTACAAAGATCTTGTGTTGCCTCAATGGAGGGGCCTGTGGGGGGATTAGAGAGGGAATTAACAACTTGGAACAGCTTCCTGGCTGAGTTATGAGCAGACTCGATTTGAGATGAAAAATAGGCGCTCTTGTGTGAGGCAATAGATTTTTTATATATTGCCAAAGCGTTTTTATAGGCAAGCTTCGCAGTGGGGCAGCTGTGTTTTCGCCAGTGTCTCTCTAGGTTCCGGCAGTGCTGTCTATGAAGTCTGAGGTCCTCGGTGAACCATGGTGCAGAAGGCACTGCGCGATTGGGGGAGACACGTTTAATCGGGACTAACTGATTGGCCGCCTCCAGGATCCATTCTTGATACCTTGTGGACCCTAAGCATGGGTCGGAGGGCCTTATATGGGGCGTTATTAAGGGTGGCAGAGAGAAGTGGAATGTCAAGATTCTTCCAAACTCTGGTAATTATGGGGGCGTGTGCTTTAAACTGAGGCGGGTTAGGATTATGAACTGGTAAGGTAAACACCACTGCGAAGTGGTCTGACCATACCAGCGGAAGAACAGTGAGCAGAGAGATGTCCTGGTTATTAGTGAATAATCCGTCAAGAGTGTGTCCTGCTTGGTGGGTGGGGCAACTGACTAATTGTCGGAGTCCCGCTGAGTGGAGATGAGCAATTAAGTGGATAGTGTCTTTATCACATGTAGCTTCTAAATGAAAGTTAAAATCACCAAGAATGGTGAAGTCCCTGGGTTCTAGAGATAACTCTATAAAATAGTCTAAAGACGCAAGAAAGTGTGTGCAAGGACCAGGGGGGCGATATAGCAAAATGCCTTTAAAGGCTTGATTATGGTTAAGTGATATAGAATAGACCAGAGCCTCACAGTCAGCATGCTGGATAGGTTCTGTAGTAACTGAATATGTGGCTTTATAGATAATGGCTAGGCCGCCTCCCCTGCCTACCTGTCTGTCAAGTCTTGTCACACAGAAACCATCGGGCGTGGCCGCACAAAAATCTGGACCCGAGGCCGTGTCCCCCCATGATTCTGTGATGAAAAGAATATCTAGTTCCTGGTCCGTAATGCACTCCCTGATTTCCAGATGGTGTTTAGGAAGGGAGCGGGCATTGATCAATGCCATACGGTAAGGTGGTTTATGCTCCTGGGTTATAAAAGGAGGACTGGTAGAGGATAGGGGAGGGTGGATTGTAAAGCCACAGCCTGGGCAAATTGTGGGGGCTGACGTGCAGAGAGTGGGGAGTGATATTATTTTACACCGTTGAGAGCTCTTACCATTGTTGAGATCCCTTAAATGTTTCGAGGAATAGCGCAGGAGAGTGCCAGTAGTGTAGGTAGTCCCTGGACCAGGGGGTATGGCCCTAGGCCCGGTACAGGCGCGGACGGGCGCAGACGGGCTTGCCTTAGGCGCGCCATCGGCGCGCCCGTGGCGCGCCCGCTGCGCGTCCTAGGGGGCATTCGGTTTTTATGCTGGTGGTGGTGAGCAGCTAGACTGCTAACCTCGGCGCAAACCGGAAGTGTAGTTTTCACACTTCCTGTTAGGCGATCAATCCCTCCGCACAATCTGAAAGCTCAGTGGTGGACCGGAGAACACGCCTATCAGAGCACAAAGTAAGTTCTCAAATCAAAATACTTTAGTGACATGGCAAAATAAATGTGACATTGTTTAAAAACCGCTAGGGCGCTTTTAAGTACGAGTCCGTCGGCAATTTAAAAACAAATATAACACAATGAATAGAACTTCAAAGTAATGCTAATTAGCTGGGCATTGTAAGGCAACGCTCCGTTCAGCGTGGTGGTGTCCCAAAAAGAATAAAAACAGGAGTATACAAAAGTGTAACAGAGAACTTTAGAGACAGATAAAGGCAGATAAAGACAGAGGTGAAGAATAATATCTATTTAAAGGGAATAAGAGTTTCTTTAGGTTTGGATTAATACCAGGGCCCTAACAGAGATGGAAAAATTGGGGGTCCCTAAAAGTGGCATGCCCTGTGTAATTAGGGGCATGGCTTAAATACATAAACAACCTTTCAATGATTCATATTGTGGGCCACGCGACCACTATTCGAGTTCCATTGAGCTTTCTGATATTACACCCTGATATGAACACAATAAGTATGCACAAAAAATCAGCCAGGATTATTGACTTTGTCAATGGGTTTTAGCTGTTCAAGATAAATGAGTAAAAACAATACTTTTTTTGTAAATAATACTGAAAGCATTTACATTCTGAAATTGTGAGGCTATGGAATTGAACATTACAGAGGGCAGTGGAATGGGTAGTGGTTCATGCAGTGGCAGCTCCTCTGCAATGGTGGAGGAGCGTTGCCCCACTGCCTGGCTCAGATCCAGGAAATGTGAATTAAAACAATGTTTTTGCATTATTTTTACTTACATTTGCTGACTCTTAGCCAACGGTGTTGGGAGGGGTGAGGCTGAGGCTAAGGAGGAGTGCCAAGGTACTCCACTCCCTAAGTGCGTATATTTGTTTTGGCCGGACGTCTCATGGGCACTTAGATTTTCTCCAGCCCAGCTGCATTGAGCAGCAGGGCTGGAGAAACCCCACAGACTCCCTGGTTTGAGCAGCAGAGGGAGTGGATGGGAGTCCGTCCCAGGGGCTGCTGAGACCTCACCCAGGAAGAAGAGGAGAAGCGGCAGACGCTGGAGGCTGCCGGCGTTAAGTTTTATTTTAATTTTATATTGTATTGTATTCCCAACCCACTCCCCACCCATGTGACCCCACCTGCCCCACCACCCTTTGCTTATGGAGCAACTGGGTCTATGTTACACAATTTTCTCTCCATTTCTCATCCATATGCATATCTTTCACCTCATCTCTATTCTCTTTAGCACCCACTTTTCGCTCTCTTCTAAATGCTTTTCTTCACATGACCCCCCAGATAAATAACACACTCACTCACCTGTAACCTGTGCATTTTGTGGTGCTGTCTCTTTTTCTACCTCCTTCTTACCACGTTTCAATAGATGTGCAATTGCAACTGGAATACACACTCTGCAAAAAGGCCAAGGATTAGATTTGAACATTTAATCTGAACAGGTTCTTGATCCTCCAGCAAGCACTGACATCAGCCTCAATTCCAGCGCTGTCAATCGTAGCCTGTTATTAAGCAGCTGGAGGAAATACAGTTCAAAGTATGCACTATACAAGAGTAAAATGTTACATGAATAAAATACAGAAACACAACATCCTGGAAATAGCTAACACTATTAAGGAATGTATAAAACATGTGAAATATAAACAGGAACTAAATCAATTGATGACATGGATTACCTTAACATGTTTCACAATAATTGTTGAGAAATCGATCAGTGTGTTTGCCTGTCAAGTTAAGGACATAAATGTAGGGTCCAATAGGGACCTGTTCAAATGTCCGTTTTCAATTACTACCTGGTCTGAGACCTAGGGACCTGGCCCACTAAAAGCCTTGTTTGAAGCCATATAGATTATTTTAAAAACTAACTTTAAAAAGGTAGCAATTCAAAATGGACACCTATCATTAAAAGTATAAAATCAGTGGTCCCACAATATGACACCCGAGGTCCCCACCAGCAAAATACCACAAAACGTGATCCTCCCGGAACTGTTGATATAGTGCTCATGTCACACCTCAGAATAGTCAAATGCATGCATGCTATAATATAGGCCCTCACTGAGTTGGCAAATTGTGTGTGTTTCTCCAGTTTATTCTGTAGATGCAGCCATGTCTAGCACAACAAAACATAATTGGCAAATTAAGAGAATATGAAATTCTTAAGTAACCAATTGACTTTAGGAATTGGTGATTGGCATGTTTACAAAACCTAATTGTGTAACCTGGAAACACCCATTACATTGGAAGCAAATTCACAGTTTGCAGTAAAAATAGAGTAAAAATGAAAGTGCACCTGGCTACTAGCCCTGGAAGAGAATTTTGGTTCCAGGTCTCATGGGAGGATGGTGGCAGGTTGTTTCAGGGGCCACAATCAGTGGCGTAGCTAGACCTATTACTACCCTGAGTTGTCCTCCCTGTCCAGGTAAGAGCGGGGTGGCTCGTTCAGGGGAGGGGAGGTCGACAAACAACTTGTTCTCGGGTGTGGGGTGATAGTCAACAGATGACTTGCTCACCTCCACCACCCTCAACAAGAGTGCCCCCCCAGCTATGCCACTGGCCATAATGGAGACCCCGTGGTACCCTCTGCTTGAATCTTGGAAGGGTCTGTTGAAACTGACTGCAAGTGAGATATGCCTTGTAGGACTGGGAGCTTGTGGCACTCACCTAGTTTCCTGCATTCCAACCCAGAGCAACGATACAGTACTCACCCTGGAGCAGCACTCTTGTGTCTTCTTGTCCATTTCCACACTTGAGAGAGACTCCAAGTCAGGTATAATCTGTCCCCGTAGTAAAGACCACCATTTCCAAAATGGCCACCACACAGGATTTTGCATTTCCTGGAGTGAAATAGGCCTAAAGGACCTCCAGACAACTTGACACAATACTCATGTCTGGGGGCTATGTTGGAATGTTCACAAAGGCTGTGCTTCTTCTGCCGAAATGACTATGTGTAGAGACAGTAGCACGCTTTGTCAGCTACTGTACCCAGATGGTGGTGGCAGGTGGGAACAGGAGCAACAGAGGATGATAGGATAAACAGATGCCTGGAGGTAGGTGGGAATGGTTTTTGTGACCTCAGAAGCAGATATCTGTGGGTGGTGGCATCAGGAGGTACGGCAGTCAAAGAGGTAGGAGAGGTGGGGATTGTTCTTTGTGGAAATTTTCCATATAATGTATTTTACACTATGAAACTAGAAATGAAAGCAATGAACTAAAGAATTACTTTATCCCAATCAACGTTTCATGCACAGGGGGGTGTGGTCTGCCGCTCTGCGGAATGACCGCTCTGTGAGTGAGCTCCGCCGGCCGGGAAGTAATCCTTTAATAATCCTAGATATGGAGAGCTGCTGCGATGCCTTCTAATGCTCCTCGGGTGGCGGAGCTTCTGTGGACACTGGTGCTGGCACTCCGGCGGCTCAGGCGTGTTCTGGGACTGAGTTGTGCGATCGGCCGCTAGACTGCCAGAGGTCTGACAATCCTGGCCTCCTGCCTAGCTGCAGCCGGGCTGCCCTTAAAATGAAGCCTGTGGCCGTTATTGGGCCGTGGCGCTGCAGTGAAGCGGAGATAGCCCTGCCTACATCGTCCCAGCGGCTTTAAGGTATGGTCGGAGCCTGCTGGGGTGCGGAGAACTGTGGTGTGCCCAGTTGCCGAGGGGTCGTGTGTCCCAGGACGTGTTGTCCCAAAGGCCGTGGCCGCCATTTTGAGGCCGTGTTACCTGGAGCCGGAGATTGGATACGGCTGGGCTGCCATGACGCTTGGGACGCGCCTGTTCCCGCTACTGATTCCACAAGCGCTGTGGTCTCGTTGTGGGTGCCTCTGCTGGTGTGGGGCACTTGGAGAGACAGGAAGGGCCCTACGCGGTGAGTCCGCCATTTTGTCAGCGGCCCTGAGTACATGCTGCTCCTACGGAGGATCCCCCCGCTACTAACAGTTGAGTAGTTGGATGCGTTAGCAACGCGCGAGCTGGCAATTCTACTGGCTGGATAATTTGATTTTGCAGAGGAGTGTGTATACCAGAGTGCGGTGTTCTGTTTTGGGCACCCAGATAATTGCGTGCATAGAAGCTTTGTTTCCTGCCTGCATCGCTGCATAGGCCGCGCTGCACCTCTGCTGGCTGTGGTGCAGCGTGTCTTGGATCAAGTTTATCAGGGGCCCTGGGGATACCCTAGTCTTTGAGGACCCTGGCGGGCTGGGGAGCGGTGGGAGGTGTGAAGATACATTGGTGGCCCGTGTGGCGCTGGTGTCCTTTGTCGGACTCGCTGCTCTGTGTCAGGTTGTGTGTCACAGTGCTGGACTAACCACAGTATAATAACCCCTGCACTTTGCGCAGCTCTTCAGCTGCTGACACTATAGGCAATCAGGTTGCCAAGCAGCTGAAATTTACTTTTGAAAATAAGTGTGCCACATGACATACGGAGCCTGACTCGGATGCACAGGGAAATGGTCAGCATAATACGCAGGCGGAAGACCTTGGGAAAGATCTGCTGACCCTTATGTTGGAGATGCGCTCCAGCCTGCACAATATACACACAAAGCTAGATTCCTTGACTGCACAACTGGACTCTGTCAAGACGCAAGAGGCGACGCATGAGACTCGACTCGATGTCCTGGAAAATTGGCACACTGAATTCCACGACTTCTAGGTGGAAACAAAGGAGCAAATGTTGCTGATGGATAAATTGTTGGGAATCATCAGGGCTAAAAATAACGATTTAGAGGCGAGGTCACGAAGAAATAACCTCCGAATTACCGGAATCCAGGAAACTACCTCCATATCTAGGATGGAGACATTTGTGACGGACCTACTACATGAACTCTTTGATCCTCATTTGTCCTCAGTCTTCGTGGTGGAGAGGGCACATAGATGTCTGGGGCCGAAACCTTCTGTTGGCATGACACTCATCCCCATCCTGGCAAAGTTGTTGAACTATCAGGACAGGGATCTTATTCTGCGCCTGGCCAGGAAAAAAGGTCAAATTTCGCATAAAGGTAACACCATTTCATTTTAACCCGACTTCACTCCGGCCGTGCAAGCGGCGCATCGAGAGTTCCTTCCTGTCAAATGTATCCCTTATTCCCTGCTTTATCCCGCCAATTTAAAAGTTTCATATGATGGTTCTGCCCACAACTTCACAGACGCGGAATCCACCTTGAAGTTCGCCAAGCATGTCGGTGGGAAAAAACCAAGGACGCCGGAGCAACAGAGAGATCTCCAGAGGACCACCTTAGTGATAATGACTGACTTTGGTAGCTTAGTGATTGTCAGATTTAAAGAATGTGCCGCTGAGGTGCTAGCTGGGTGCAGATGTATTTCTTTTGATGTAGAGAGTCCTGGAGTTCCATAACCTGAGTTTTCTTGTAGGGTTTGCCATGGGAGACATTAGGTGGCAGTTTCTCTGCAGTACTCCATGCCACAATGTGCAAACAGGGAAGTTTGCCGGTGCCTCCATGCCCTCATGGGAAATTTCCCTGTATTGCTTTGGGGTTCTTTGAGTTTACAGTTTGGGGTGGATACTCTGCAACCTGATTGGGGGGGTTGGAGTGGGAGGAGGGAGGTGGGTAGAGGAAGTTATATTGTTCTTTGCCAGTGTGATTGCACATTGTTGGTCAGGTTATTGGGTCTGTCATTGGGGGACATCACATTGCCACTGCTCGTATCACATCTGTGAGCTAATCATGCAAGACTTCACGCTAATACAATACATTTCCTCACATGGAACATCAGAGGGCTGAATGACAATAGGAAGGCTATGTTAGTGCATGCCTATCTATCCAGGCACAACATGGATGGATGTTTATTGCAGGAGACACATTTAAATGTCACACGATCGCAGAGGCTTCGACACAACAGGTGGAGTAATGTGTACTCCTCTATTTACTCCAACTACGTTCGTGGAGTGGCTGTGTTGATTAGGCGGGGAGTGGATTGGCGAGAGGGAAATGTGTACGGAGATCCCGAAGGAAGATTTCTCCTCATACGTGATTTTCTGGGTGGCGTTTCCCTAGTAATAGCAGCAGTATATGGCCCTAATGTGGACTCACCAGAGTTTTTTCTGGGTATCTGGACTAGGATCAGAGCGACTGGTTGCAGTACAATTTTGTGGGCAGGGGATTTTAATCCTATTTAAGATGACAAAATGGATAGGCAAAGCGAAGCTCGCTCCCAACTGCCAGTGCCGCCCTACACGGTATAAAATCTGACTTTGATTTAATTGATAAATGGTGTATGAGACACCCCTTAATTAGAAAGAGTACGTGTATGTCTAGCCACTGCAGAGCCTGGTCCCGATTGCACTTCTGGTTGGTTTCATGGGATATAGCTGCCTGGACCTCGGTTTACTTACATCCAGAGGTGCGCGATGCTGCTATATTTCTAGATACAACAAAGGCGTTTGATACGCTTGAGTGGCCTTATCTGTTTGCTATACTGAGTTGTATGGGGTTCAGTCTGCCTTTCATCAAACGCATCCGGTTGTTATATAACTTGCCTCCCGCCCGGATCAGGGTGAACGGCCTACTCTCGGATCCATTCCCTATATTGCGTAGTACTAGGCAGGGGTGCCCACTTTCTCCCTTGCTTTTTGCCATCGTGATGGAACCCCTAGCTGCCCGCGTCAGGCAACACCGCACAGCTCGGGGCATTAGCTTTAGCACCAGAAGCCTACTCATTTCGCTTTACGCAGATGATGTGACTTTATACATAGTTAACCCAGAGGCAAATTTAGACCCTATCCTGAGAGAGTTTATCCGGTTTGAGGGTCTTGCTGGTATCTCTGTTTTTTTGGCCAAGTCGGTGGTATTTCCCCTGACGTCTGGCACACTTCAGATGACATCTGAGTTCCCTTTGATATGGGAAGCTGAGGCTATTAAATACTTGGGTGTGTGGATAAGTTGGGACACACAGGAGGTGTGGAATCTGAATTTTGGGAGTGCTGTCACTTGGTTGGAGGAGAAGGTTAAAATTTGGTCCAAAATGCCACTGTCAATGGCCAGGAAGATAGCATTAGCTAAAATGGTTACCTTGTAGTGTAGTTCCTATATTCCCAATAGGCTCTGCGCATTGGAATAATATATACTGTAGTTTAGACGTAGGACTGAAGTCGACTAGGTCTCTACCAAATATATTAGGCTTAATAGTGAGTGCCAGCTAGCTCAGAGGTCACTAGAAACTTTATCGATTTCACAAGAAGGTATTAGTTTCTGACAACCACATAAACATGACAACTTCGTTTCCCAAGAATAAGAAATCAACCGCCTGATTCATCAAGCTTTTTTGCGCGCGCAAAGGGCCAGATTCTGAGAATCTGGCCCTTTGCGAGAGCGATTTTTGCATTTGGGGTTCAGCATCCCAAATGTAAAAATCGCTAATTGCGATCTCGCAATTTTGCGAGGAATTACATTTAAGGAATCTCTATTTGAGATTCCTTAAATGCAATTCATCATCCTATTTTATTTTGCGAATTCGCAATTTCTAGGCGCAATTTACCGCGAGGTCAGACCTCGTGGTAAATTGCGAAAACTCAGAAAAATGCATTTAAATGCATTTTTCTGCGTTGCATGTTACACACACACATGCCCTTTGGACATGTGTGTGCGCAACACATGTGTAAAATTTCATTTGAGGGGTGCTACAGGGTGTCCTGTGGACACCCCTGGCACCCTTCAAATCGCTATCTTATTTGCGATTAGCAAATTGCTAATCGCAAATAAGGAATACTCCCCATTTATTCCTATGGGCCTTTGGCCCATAGGAATGAATGGGGAGTTATTCCTTATTTGCGATTAGCAATTAGCTAATCGCAAATAAGGAATTGTAAGGAATCGCAATTTATTTGCATATTCCTACATGAATACCGTTTTGCGAGTCCTTAATAGCGATTCGCTATGAATCGCTATTAGGGGCTCGCAAAACGGGAGTATGATGAATCAGGCTGCTAATCTCTAGAGTCGCGGAAACAATAGATAACTATCAGTCAATCGTGCATGCTTCGTTTCACCAGAGATGCAGAGAAATAGAGAGACAGGCGTTTTCAATAAAAGTATTTATTGAATAGTCTTCTTTCCCAAGCATGGGAAATGAACTGCTACAATCATAATACTGGTTATAAAGTACAATGCATATAATACGAACAGTATTATAAAGTAGTACTGTAAAAGCATGATATGTTTCTAAGCCATAAAGTGCATACAATGTATAAAATACATACAGTAATAAATAAAGACTAAAAGTACTCATATGGTGCTTCTAAAATATGCCTTACCCCGGTGTACCAAACCTAAGGCTAGTACTAGGGAAGAAGTAAGTGAGGAGTAGCCTAAGTTTAGTAGTTCTCTGCCAGAAATCTATTCCAAGAATTCTCTAAGAGGTCTAATCAGCTATGTACCTTGGTTTTAGAATGAAGGAGGTCTTGTATCTCTCTCTCAAGACTCGATTTCCCAGATACCCGCAAGGGTGAGCTGAAAACACTGAAGCTGGATTTCTCGGCAAGAGAAAAGACAGCGTCTCTCTCAGTGCGTCAGCTGGAGGGTTGGCTTCATTCAGCACTTGCTGCTGCAGGGCTTCGGACAAGTAGATAGTCGATCTGCTCCAAACCACCGTGTGTTTGTCTGGGCAACCCTAGGCATATTTATACTTTGAAGGTGCGAGTTTGATGCATGTTCGGACTTAATAACGCCACTCAAAGGCTAAATTCTTGGAAAACACCAGGAGTTCCTGGAGAACTTAATATTCAAGCAGGGGGAAGTCCCTAGCTGCTGAAGGCGGGTTTTTCCAAGAAATTGTTGTTGATTCTCGGAACTTAGTGGAAGTAGCCATGCCATATTTGGGCTTTATGGCTTAGGCCAAATAAGGTAGTGATTTCTATGCCTATATAAGGATATGATAAAGTATACCTATATAAGGGCATGAGTTGGGAAAATCACACTAGGGTCCTAGATTCGTTTAAAACAACCTTACCAAAGTTTTTATATCGATTTGTTAACATTCCAACCCCTCTTACGCAACATTTTTTTAACACCTTCAAATCGCAGCTGATCTCCCTGGTATGGGCAGGTAGTCAAGCTAGAATATCCTGGGATATGTTGACACTCCCGTTGAGACAGGGGGGGTTGGGCGCTCCAGATATGCAACTATAAGCGCTCTGTGCTCAGGGCCAATTTCTACACTACTGGGTCCATCCGGCGCCCTATCCACCTCATGTGGGGGTCGAGATTGATGTGGTAGCCCCTGTTCAATTTACGGTGGCACTTTATCAGGCTTCACGACGCCCCCGCGGTGAAATAGACACTGCCAGGATTCAGCGGTAGGCATGGGGAGATCTGCAAAGACGGGCTGGTGTCCCGCTGTTATACGCTCCCTCCATCCCACTGGCACAGAATCCTATGCTACCCTGTATTCTGGATGGGGTCAATAAGATACTGGAACATGGCATGAACCTCCACACTGTTCAGACTTGTATCCTGGAGACATATTCAGGCCTCCTCCTGAGGCGGGTGAAGGTCAGATGGTACCCTTTGCTGAGCTCTGCTTATATCACAAACTGCGTACGGCATGCTGCGCCTTCTGGGACGGCTTCCTCCATTGTTGCCTGCACTGGAGAATGTGTTGAAATCCTCCTCTTACCGTAAACTTGTAACATGCATATATACTCAAATGCAAAGCACAGCCCTGTTGTTGAAACCTAAATCCCTCCAGTGCTGGAACAACAGTACTGGAGCAACAAGCTTCCTACTCCGTTAACTGAGCCTCAGTGGGATTTCTGTTGTGGGCAACTCACTGAACTCTCCCCAAACTACAGGCTACGATTTATCCACTTTAAATATTTGCATAGATACTATAGGACGCTTGTGGGTCTGTACCGTATGAAGCTCAGGGAAAACGATAGTTGCTGGCGCTGCAAGTACACTCTTGCTTCATTTTTACATGTGTCGTGGGATTGCATAAATGAATTGTTAGTTTATTCAAATGCTGCTTTGGGCTCGGCCAGACTGACATTGAGAAAGGCAATTGTGCCAAAACACGTCTGTTTAGTCCTTTTGATGTGCTAGTACTAAAGATATTGTTACAGCCCCGTGAGTTTGCTTCAATTTCTTCCACCAGAATTGGCTTGAACACTTTAATTTGAATATGTGGGTCCTCCCCCACGGGATGCGGCACCTGCAGCATGTGGTGCGGCAGCTGATGGATACAGAAGAAAATGAAAGGTATAGCAGTTTGCACCGTGGCTATAATTTTTTCACACTGTGGATTGGAGGAACGGTCGGAATACTGGAGAAGAATTAACGTGAACTTTCCCTAGGTACCCACCCCTCGGCAGGGAGCTTCGAGTCGGTGGACCCGAGCAAGCTGAAGATTCCCCTCTGAATATTCTCATAACAGCAGCAGCTGCGATGGAGTTTGGAGAGCACTGATACATATCAGGGGCATAACAAACACCCCCGTGGTGTGGGTGTCCCCCAGTCTTCAGTAGGTGAAGGGCACCCCTCAACTCTTCAGTAGAGAGCTGTGAGAGAGAGGCTTGCTCTAAAGCAGCTGCAGGGTGCAGCCTGCTCTGAGCTCCTCCAGCTGACCCAGGACTGAAGAGAAAAAAAGTAACAAGTTACATTGTTTCTCTTCAGTCAGAGCCACAAGACAGGTCTGGAAAAAGGATGGGGGTGGGGCCTTCATGAGAAGGAACGAGGCAGCACAGAGCTGACTGGGGTAGGAGAAGGATTGAAGCTCCAGGAACAGGATCTGCTGGGACGCATTAGAAGGTAAACAAGCATTTGCAATATATTGTTTTGCAATATATGCATTTGCATATATGTAATTCATATATGGTTTGGATTGGAATTGTTAGTTGTGGAATTGTGTTGTGTGGATTGGATCTGTGTAGTGAAATAATGTGGCATGGTGTGCAGTGTAATTATGTTTGATAGTAATTGTGTGGCATTTAGTGTACTGGAATTATATGTAGTGGGATTATGTGTCATGGAGTGGGATTGTGTGTCTTGGAGTGAGATTATCTGAAATGGCATTTTGTGTTATGGAGTGGTATGTAGTGGAGTTCACTTATGTGGTGTGCTGTTAAATATTGTAGCATGATGTGGAATTTTGTGGGATAGATTGGATGTATGTGGTGTGTCGTGTAATTGTGTTGTTTGTTTGAATTATGTAGTTTGTTGTTGAAATATGTGGTGTGGAATGGAAATGTATAGAGTTGAATTTGTGTGACGTGGAAGTGTGCGCTGTTGAGTGAATATCATGTTGAGTGGTATTATGAGGCATGGTGTGAAGAGTAGTTATGTGGAATGTTGCTACGTGTCATAAACTGGATTTATGTGGAGTGTATTTATGTAATATGGAGTAGGGCATAATTATCTGGAGGTAAATTATGTAGTGCTGAGTAGTATTATGTGGAGTTTAATTGTGTGATGAATTGTGTGGAGATGAATTGTGGAATTGTGTGACATGTGGAATTATGTGTCATGGTGTGGTGTATAATTGTGCGGAGTGGAATTATGCAGCATGTTGCAGAGTTGTATTTTGTTGAGCGTAATTATGTGTTTTGGAGTGGAGTGTAAATATGTTGTGTGAAGTATAATTATTTAGGTTGAAGTGTAATTATGTGTAGTTGAATTGTGTTGTGTGGAGTGTAATTATGTGGTTTGGAGTGGTAATAATGTGTGTGGAATGTGATTATGTGATGTGGAATTATGTGGTATGGAGTGAAGTGGAAATATGTGTTTTAAAATTTTTAGGATTGTAATTATGTGGTATGGAATGTTGAAGGGTTAAATTATTTATAGTAGAATTGTGTGGCATGGAATTATGAGATGTTCAAATGTGATGTGTGTGGTAGACTTAGCATAGCTGCCAAGGTTTCAGATTGCGATGTGTGACATTTTCATAATTTCAGTGTAATTATGAGTGACATTTCAACGACTATGAGTGACACTTTCTCGTGAGCAAAATCAAGCAACGAAGAGGAGGGAAACATATCAATATTAGAAATGATGCCCATTTGAGCAACTAGAACTAAGAAAGTCACTGAACTAAAGTGCGCTAACAGCAGGGTACTGAAACCTGAGCAGAGTCAGACTGCGTGGATGTCACCCATTATTAAAGTTAAATTATGGAAACCTCACACTTACCAATCTGAAACCTTGGCATCTATTAAGGAATCAGTGTGAAAATGTGCTCTAATTGAGGTGTAGTCCTCTGCACCCTCATGGTGACCAGCCTGCCAGGTGTGTTTGCAAACTTGCAAGCCCCAAGCAGTTTTCCATCAGCTATATGTTAATGTAACTCCACAAAATAAATACATAGGATGTTATCTGCAGAAATCAGAGGTTTGCCTGTGCCAGATTTACACTTACTCCTTCAGTTTACAAGTGACAGTTCATTCAGGGTCCAATCAGGCCTCCCATATTGTCTGGTTACTCTGTGTAGAGATGCTGCAAAGTTGTTTTTAAATGCTAGTCTGTGGTCAGATTAAACCTTCCAAAAAGAGCTGCTTTCATCTATGAGTAATCAGTCCATTTCTGGGATGCTAAAATCACAGTAAGACCCAGTGATTTACCCTCTAGTGCCTCCTCCGTGATCTTCTGTCTTAGGTAGGATGCGGATTACTGACAGAATTTCGACCTCAGAAATATCGACCTACAAGAATATCGAGTCAACAATATCGAGGGCAAAAATATCGACATCCTATCTACAACATGGTAAGTACAAAAATATCGAAAAAATAATATCGATGTAAAAAATATCGATGTTAAAATTATCGTTTTTTTTTTATATATATAAATGTAAAAGTAAGTATATAACACTAATAAATAAAATATACATATTTAAAAGTATCTAATAATGTTTAAAATTAATAAATAATACATATATATTAATAATACATTAATTAAATATATACAGTAAAGATATAATATATATGTACTGAACAATAAGTATTAATAATTAATTTACTAATTTATAAATGAATGAAATATATTCTAATTTACTAATACATTTACAAACATAAAACAATAACATAAATAAAATGTAAGTAATATAAAAAATAAAATAAACATGTGATATTTTAACAATTAATTATATAAAACATTGGATAGCGTAAGGGTAAAAATTACTATTCCTACTGCAGAGAGTGGAACAGTAGGGAAAGCGTTTGATAGCGTAGGGATAAAATTACTATTCCCACTCCAGAGAGTGCAACAGTCGAGAAAACTGACCCTGAACCCAAAAAACACCCCTTTACCCACGAACTGAAAACTGACCCTGAACACTAAAAATACCCCTTTACCCAAAAACTGAAAACTGACCCTGAACCCTAAAAATACTCCTTTACCCAACAACTGAAAACTGACCCTGAACCCTAAAAATACCCCTTTACCCAAAAACTGAAAACTGACCCTGAACCCTAAAAATACCCCTTTACCCAAGAACTGAAAACTGACCCTGAACCCTAAAAATACCCCTTTACCCAAAAACTAAAAACTGGCCCTGAACTCTAAAAATACCCCTTTACCCATGAACTGAAAACGGACCCTTAACCCTAAAAATACCCCTTTACCCAAGAACTGAAAACTGACCCTGAACCCTAAAAATACCCCTTTACCCATGAACTGAAAACTGACCCTGAACCCTAAAAATACCCCTTTACCCATGAACTGAAAACTGACCCTGAACCCTAAAAATACCCCTTGACCCAAAAACTGAAAACTGACCCTGAACCCTAAAAATACCCCTTTACCCAAAAACTGAAAACCGACCCTGTACACTAAAAATACCCCTTTACCCAAAAACCCAAAAATGACCCTGAACCCTAAAAATACTCCTTAATCCAAAGTTAAATAATATTATTTAATTAGCAATTAATAATTAATTAACAATAACAATAAAGTAAATATATTAGCACATAAGCTGTAATTAATATAATTTAATAATTAATATCATTTTCCCCCAAATAATTAATTAACAGTAACTAAAAATTATATATATAAATAAATTACTCTAATTAATGTAATTAACTAATTAATATTATTTAATTACCAATTAATTACTAATTTAAAATATGTTCAAAATTATAATAATTAATTAACTAATTAATATTAATTATTTGCCAATTAATTAGTTATAAATATTTAAAAACATATATTAATTAATTAATTAATATTAAATTACTCCCCACCCTATTCCCCTATAAACCCACATCCCGCTACAGAAAATATATATCAATTAATCAATTAATTATTTCCCAATTAATCAATATTAATTAGCAAATAATTATAATTAATTAATTAATCCTACTAATTATTAATCAACTTACCATAATTAAATTACTTCCCACCCTATTCCCCTATAAACCCACAACCCGCTCCAGTACTAAAACATCAAATTTCCTTATAAATTTATATATTATTATAGAAAATGTATACACATATAATAGTAATTATTTTAAATACTTAAATTAAACATATAACACATACATAATAAAAAACTATAAAATAATACAAATATCGATATTAGTGTCATCGAAATTATTAACATCGATATATATGCTATCGATATTACTAACTTCGATATTACTTACATCGATATTAAGTATATCGATATTACTTACCTTGGGTCGATATTCTGTCCTACGATATTCTTGCCTTCGATATTATGCTCCTTCGATATTTCAGACTCGATATTATGGTAGGTCGATATTTCCAACTCGATATTTTGACTGTCTACCGTAGGATGCATCTGGACTCTATCATGTTTTAGGATTAGGTGGTCTAGACTGCCCTGGGCTGAAGTGTTTCGTCCATTTAGCCAGGAGTGTGAGGAGGGGAGATCCAAGCCTAAGGCAGTATGTGCAGTGGTGCCTCTGATGCTCCCAGACTAGAGTTAGGTCACAGCTTCTGCGCCACGGTAGCACCTAGACCCTCGGCGCAATCGTCTGTGGAGCAAGATCTGTAGGTTAATTAATACTACACCTGCTGGACGGAAGGGGATTTGAGGCCTCTTCTCTGTGTGCGTAAATTGGGCCTCACGGGCCTGCGACTAGCAGGCAGAGGCCCGAATTTGAGAGGCTGGATGAGGCAATATAGTAACTCTTAGAGCAAGCCTCTCGATGGACTCTAGTCAAAAGAGGAGCATTGAGGACAGCGGGAAGGCCAACAGTTGAATAGCTGCGAGGTGACTGATCACAGTAACAGGTGGAACTACGAGAGATGACTGGAGGTGCTAACCCTCTGAGGAGCAATAATTCATGGCAGTAAGGGGAGGGGAGGTTATGTCTATGCACTCAGAGAGTGTATTGTGCGGTATCAATACAATGTCACCTGGGTACAGTAACACTTTCGGAAACTATTGTCACTCATTTAGCAATTACTAATCCATGCAGCTATATATCTATCTTGCATCTGAAGAAATCAACGCTCTGACACAGGTAAGAGTTACCACTACACCTAGGTCACAGGAGTTACAGGACCTTCACAATTAACGTTTTTGTTTTTCATTTTGGTATATGTCTGCTGATGAAAAAAGTAGCTATTACCGCCATGTGAAAGTTTGTAGAAAATAAGTAGGAATCATCCTGGAAACAGACACCCGCATGTTCTTTCTTTATTACTTACACATCGTTATTTCTTTTCCCCCAACAACAAAACAGCAATGAAATTGGGCACCTCAGTGCTGTGGTGTCATCTTGTTGGAATATTAGATCCGGGCTCCTCCATTCAGAGCTGCTGTTTTTTGCACATCACTCCCCGCAGGGAGGAGGAGGTTAACCCGGTTCATATCATCCACTCCAGAGCTCCAGTGCCCTTCTCAAGCTCCTAGCTCCCGTCAGGAACCAGTCCTTGCATACATCGCAATTGAAAAGGATAACATCATAGGGTTGCCCGTGCATGGCGCGCCTGAAACAAATCCTTGCAAGACCTAACTTTATGGATATACTATGAAAATACGGCAAAATGTTGTGGGGATAGAAAAGGGACATTCATTACAGGACTACCACGCAGGCAGCTGTACTGCATAATGGAATTTACCGCATCCCGTTTAGGAGACAAGGGAAGAGTAGGGAAGTGGGTTTCTGTTGCAGTAACCCCCCCCCCCCACACTTTTTGCCAGAACACTGATGCACTTTTACTTGGTTTGCCCTGGGTCCCTGTCAATCAGGTTCCCAAGGCCTGTGTTCTTTCCCCAAAACAAACCCAATTGGCATCTCTAGCCACAGGTCAGCCCCTGGTAAATGGTACCACAGGTACCCAGGGCATTGTGACCTAAGAAGGCCTCTAAGGGCTGCAGCACTTATTGTGCCACCCTTAGAGGTCCTGTACCACTACACTCACACACTGCCTTTACAGGCTGGGTGTTTTTCTGCAGAATAAAGCGAAAAGTCGGCATGGCACACATCCCTATGTGCCATGCGTACAACCCACTGCCCTGGCATAGATCAGTCACCCCTCTAGTTTGTTGCAGTATACCAATGGTGAGGGTACAGGTGCATGAGCCCTGTACCCCCACAGTGTCTAAGACTATTCTTAGACATTGTAAGTGCAGTGCTGCCATTAAGAGTATATGGTGATGGGAGTTTGTCATTATGAACTCCACAGCACCATAATGGCTACACTGAAAAATGAGATGTTTGGTATCAAACGTCTCAGCACATTAAACCTCCACTGATGCCAGTGTGGGATTTATTGAAAAATGCACACATAGAGGTGTATCTCGGAGATGCTCCCTGAAAACCAACCCACTTCTAGTGTCCCGACTGAGTGGCTGCTTAGGTTGCCATCAACAGGCAAGATTCTGGACCCCTGGGTCGAGAGCCTGTTGCTCTCAGGGGCCTGAAACAATGCACATCCTGGGACGAGGTGGCAAGCCTTCTCCCCAGAATGGGTAGGGTTCACGAAGGGGAAGCTTCAAAGGCATGTCGCCTTTGTGAGCTTCCCCAGACCACTTGCTGCTTTCAGCAACTGGTCCCCACTGGTTCTGCCCCCCACTTTGGGCCAGGGAACCTGAAGGAAAAACAAGTGAGGAAGAGAGGTGTGCCCACCACTGCCAACTCCAACCCACTGGTGAGGGAGGCGAGGTGAAGCACAACTCTGAGTCCCCGCCATCTTGAAGATGGGGGGACCCAACCAACCAGGGACAGGCTCATGCCCCCCTCCCACTGGAAGGTGGCACAATAGGGGGTGTACTCACCACAGGGAAGGGACCCATTGGTCTTTGCCCTCTACCCACCTGTAGCACCCCTCAATCTAGTATTTAGGGGGCACCCTGAACATTGCTTCCTCAGATCAAGAAACGACATGAAAAAAAGAAGAAGAATAACTGAACAGCAGTGCAGCCAGCTAACAAGAGGAAGATGTCCACTGAGTTGGCCTCAGCCCTTTAGGCCTGTCTCCCCTTGAACTTGCTCCTGCTAAATCCCAGTGTGTCCTGCAGCCAGCAACCTTAAAAACCCCGGAGGACATGCCTGCCTTCACTTCCAAAGACTGCTTCTCCTGTGAACACCGGATTTGTTCAACTGCAACCTCTGGCAGCAGCCAGAGACTGAGAATCCAGCCCACTCAGCACCCCCCAAATTTGGCCCAAGCTTGAGTGGAAAAACACCACGAGGGGGTCACCCCGGCGATCTTGAATGGAGATCCAGTGACCCCTGACCTGCTTCAAGCCTCCAGCCGATGCCTGCAGTCTAAATCCAGAAGGCCCGGTAACCGTGATCAGGAGCTGGTAATAAGAACCGACCCCAAAAGGCACCCCTGCACCCGACACCCTGCGGCTTTGTGTGCCCAAACCGGCGGTGCCTAACCAACCCTTAACTTCCCACCTTACCCTTCGAAGTGGTGGTCGCACACAGAAAGCCTGCTGTGCTTTTGCAAACCGGAGGTTCTCTATTAAAAACAACAGGGCGCCCGATGTCGAAACAGCACTCTGTACTCGGCCGCCACAGTGCTGCTGAGGGTGCACCTTTTGTGTTACTTTGTTGCCCCATTTGCCCTGACCTAAACCCTAGGAGCTTTTCTCCCACAACCCAGTGCCCTGCTTGCCAGCAGCCACCAACCGGAGGTCCCATATCCCCATTGGAGAACATTGAGCCTCAACACACTGCACCTGGCTGCCCTAGCGCCACTGAGGGTGTAACAAGAGTGCATCTCTGACCCTGGGGGACCCCTGAGTCTAACCCCAGAACCTTAACTCCCACAGTCAATAACTTACCTGTGAACCGATAACCTGTTTTTCCTCCATAGGATAACATTTACAATATTTTCTCAAAAAGTTTTTGTGTGGACTTCAGAAATCTAAAAATGTTCTTTAAAAATCGCACGAATAACCAAAATGCATTTACTTACCTGTTTGCAGGAAATGTCCCAGTGCTGAATCTAGGTATCCAGCACTGAGTTAGAAAAGTAATGTAAAAAGTAACTTACCTGTAATTTACTGAAAAAGCCTATTCATTTCAATATACTGTATTTGCTAAGTATTGCAACCTACTGCATCCCCTGTATATCAAACAAAGTATAATTCCTATTGAATTTTCTAACTGTTCTACAATCAGCAACTTATTACTGTATAGGATTTACAGCCTGATTCATCATAGTGAAGTTTTGCGAGTTTGAAATAGCGATTCATAAGGAATCGCTATTCCAGACTCGCAAAACGAGATTCATGTAGGAATCGCAAAACAAATGCGATTCCTACATATTCCTTATTTGCGATTAGCAAATTGCTAATCGCAAATAAGGAATAACTCCCCATTCATTCCTTTGGGCCAAAAGGCCCATAGGAATGAATGGGGAGTATTCCTTATTTGCGATTAGCAATTAGCTAATCGCAAATAAGATAGCAATTTAAAGGGTGCCAGAGGTGTCCAAAGGACACCCTGGAGCACCCCTTAAATGCAAATTTGAACAGGTGTTGCGCACACACATGTCCAAAGGACATGTGTGTGTGCAACATGCAACTTAGAAAAATGCTTTTAAAAGCATTTTTCTAAGTTTTCGCTATTTACCACGAGGTTTGATCTCGCGGTAAATAGCGGGCCGAAATTGCGAAATGGCAATTTTAAAATGGATGATGAATTGCATTTAAGGAATCTCAAATAGAGATTCCTTAAATGTAATTCCTCGCAAAATAGCGAAATCGATATTACCGATTTTTGCATTTGGGATGATGACTCCCAAATGCAAAAATAGCGCTCGCAAAGGGCCAGATTCTCAGAATCTGGCCCTTTGCGAGCCGATTTCGGCTTGATGAATCAGGCTGTTAATGATTACCTGTTCCAGGCTTGCTTGGGTCTAAAAATAAAACAACAGTGTATATTTTTGTACAAAAACAATTGGCCTAGAGTTCAGTTCTTGAGAGTGTGAATTCATTTACTGACTGAGTGTGTACATCAAATGCATAATGCTGTCGTCTGATACTGCCTCACTGCTCGACCACTCTACCACAAATAGCGAGTACGGTTCTATCTAACTTTAACGTCTGCCTACCTCTAGGGTCACCTGGACTCTATACACACTATACCTCATTTTGGTATAATACATATAGAGCCAGTTTCCTACAGGAAGCACCAGAGAACAGACCCCAGCACATGGAAATAATACTATACCAGCATTGATTATCAGCACTGGTAACTGAGGAGGCGCAAAGCTTGTTATGCATGATTTTGCATTTGAGTGCGCGATACGGATCACCACACTTAAATGCGCTAGTCTAGCGCCAGATCCGTGGTAGTTGGCAGGGCTGACTTAGGTGGCGTGGATTTGGACAAGCTGTGCACGCTAAGGCTTTTATGTCATTGGGTATAAAGTGGACATTTGTCTATCTTTCTTTGTAAAATAATATGGGCTGTTTCTTTACCTTCTGGTACAGTCTGAACAATTTCTAAATCGTATTGCTGCATTGTGTGCGCATGCAGGGAAGAACAAGTGTCTGGCAGACATGCAAAAAATCATCCTGCGTCTCAATATTAACTTCCACACTTCTAAGCAGTAATTCCAATCCTACAAGAGGTACCTGTTTGCTTTACAACACCAGTTTGTGAAACAAGTAAGTGCTTTGCGAGCCTGTAGCAAAAGTTTTAAAGAGACTTGTTTTTGTGCAAGGTATTGCTTTTCCCAGTTCACTGAAGGGATAAAAAACATCTCCAGATAATAATAGGGTTGACAGGAAGGTGCAATAGCAGAATATTGATACGTGTGGGTCTGGCGAGGACTGCGGGCAGCAAGTGCTTGATACATTATTTGCATAAGAAAATACTATATATTTTTTTCATTATCCTGCATTAGTTATTAGTGAGGAAGGGGGAAGAGAAGCGTTCACCGACAGCATTCAGTTAGTTTTACGGAGACAACGAATGCTGTGGTCTGTGGTTGATGCCGCCCAGAAGTCATAGGTATATGTATCATGAGCTGCCATTGAAAGGAAGTGGAAATGCGCTTTAGATGTTGCCGGTATTGATGGCTGCTGTGCAGTTGCAGGTTTCGCTCGGCTGACAGTGGGTGAGGAAATGCTACGTTGTCACTATGGGTTTAATTACATTCTCTCTGGTGTTTGTCCTTGGGGTACTTGCTGACTGGTGCTGCTACACATGGGATCAGGTCTGCGTTTGCCACGAGGTATGGGTTAGTGGGGTACATAGTGTAAATTAATGTTGGTGTGAGGAAACAAAAATTGGGACCATTTGTACATTTAATATTATTGTGTGCATCATGCAGAGGATGAAAAGTAGCAGGAACAGCTTTGACGCTGTAGAGACTAGCAGGAAGAACTGTTTTGGGGTGGTCAGTTGAAGAGATTGTTTAACATGTTTTAAACTACAACAGTGGCATTGGGGAGGGCAGCAGCTGAAAGGCTCTGTCTTTACTGGTAGACAGTGGTTAGATGGGGTCCGGCCATCAGTCTTTCTGCCGGTGGTGGACAGGGGAGCAGTGGGCGACGGTCACAGGTTTGCAGTGACATCCAAGGGGTGGTTTTAAAGGCAAGCGGAAAAGCATATCTGCGGGTTAAGAGCTAATGGCTGCATTAGTAGCAGGCACGAAGGCCGTTGTCTGTGTTTGGAGGTGGTTACCTGAGCAGGCTTCGCTTGAAGGTGAGTCATCAAGTAGGAGGATGTGTTTGGTGGGCTGGCTGGAGGCAGTGTTATGTAACTTTGATGGAGGGCGCAGCTGTAGTTTTTACTGATATATGTAAATCGCCCGATGAAAGGCGGATGTGACCAAAGGATGAACCAGAATCCTTTTTTTATGGCTGGGGTGAGTCTCTGCAGTATGGCGGGTGCTGGCCTGAGAGTTCTTGATTGATGTGGAGAATGGGGGTCCCCTCCATGTACTTTGCAGTGGGGCCCTCCAGTTTCGTTACGCCATGGCCTCAGTCCTGGGTCAGCTGGAGGAGCTCAGAGCAGGCTGCACACTGCAGCTGCTTTAAAGCAAGCCTCTCTCTCACAGCTCTCTACCGAAGAACTGAGGGGGCTCCCTTCACCTACAGAAGACTGGGGCACCCCGCACCGCTAGGGTGTTTGTTATGCCCGAGCACAGAATCTGAAGGGCTCTTCAGAAATGGGGCTCAAAGGCTGTGGGCTCTGATGCTCCAGCACTGGAGGTTACAAGCATTGAAGCAAGGGGTCTCTGTGGGGCTAGGCCTGTGGGACTCAGCAGCTTAGAGTGGCTTGGTGTATTTCAGCCTCTGGGGCTCAGCTGCCAGAGGCTTTGAGGCGCTATAGCTCTGGAACAAAGGGAGCTGAGGGCCCGGGGTCCGAAGTTCTTGGACCTCCAGGGCTCAGAAGCTGTTGGGATTTATGCTGAGAGGAGATAGGGTAAAGGGTTTCACTAATTACCCCCTATGATTCCCTTGTATATCTTTACTAAGGAAAAGTACACTTTTTTGTACCTTTGTGTTTGCGCAACAAAGACACAGAAACTGTGCGACTGCTAGAAGATGAGCTTGCAATAAAATCGAACATAATGAAAAGAAATCAACTTGTTTGCAACAGGAATTAATCGGTCAGTTAAAACACTAATTTACTGAGAAGGTAATGATTGTCATTTCAGATCTTTTTGATGCAGTCTATCACAAAATAATACTCATTTATTATAGTTAGAAATAATAAGTAAACGTTCTCTGCACATGAAGTGTTAAAATGCATGCATATTTAACAGGGGGTTGCATCACACATTTCACAACAGTTTTTCCATATCACAGGATTGAACTATAACTCGATTCTTCTACTATATGAACAGTAAAAGCAGGGTTGTAACGCTGCCCCCTGCAGAGGAGAAGTGGCTTACCCTTCAGAGGCCCATTTGTCCTCCAATGCGAGCCAACGAATAACTGTGAGTTATGGGAGACTCTGGGGTCATTCATCACATTCTGCAGCGGGTGGCCATCACTTTTTGTTACACCAGTACCTGATTTGTAATTTGGCAAGTGGAAGCTAAATTGTTCAGGGCAACAGAGTATATTACTCTGCTGCCCTGATGGAGTGCCCGCCCACCCAATGTAGAAATGACCCCAAGCCGGCAGTCATCTCTAAAGCATTGTCAGAAACTGCTATCAAAATGACCAAGCCAGCCAACAAACTGATTTTTCTTTTCAAGAAGAAACTCCTGAAGCATGATTTTATTTTTGAAAATAAAAAACTCCCATCTCGTCAAGGGAGTTACCTCGCATGACAAGAGGGGCATTTTTTTCACTGCCCCTTACCACTAGAGTTTTCCTGGTGGTGGTGGGCAGTAAAAAACTGCCATATGTCCAGCACCATCTAATTTTGACGGGCGGAAATATAGCCATTTCGCTGACGGCCCTTACTCCGTCTCCGAAGTTTTGCCCACGGTGGAGATGGAGTAGTCTCCGCCATTGCCAAACCATGGTCATCCCACATTACATTTTCAGGCGTACCATTATACTGGTAGTAAGGAGACTCCATTGCTGTTGCGATAGAGTATGCTTATCCCAAATATATAAATTGTATGTTTCCTTCTATCATTGTGTCAGGCACCTCTGTCTATAGTCTCTGTGATGGGATTATTTGGATACTGCATCGCTATCCAGTTGAACCACTTAAAGGCGGAGCCGGAACAGGTAAGAGTGGTGGGGCAGGGCAGGGCAGGGGGGAAGTTGACAGATGGCAGGATAAGGAAAATAAATAAATAACACCACTTACCTTGCACTCGCCGAATCGCTGATTTGGCGATGCGGCAGGCGCAAGGTAAGTGGTTTTATTTATTTATTCATTTTTTTTCCTATACTTCCGCCCCCTGCCCCACCCCACTGCTCTTACCTGTAGCTACTGTGCCTGCCCACTTACATGGGTTCTTTGTTGGTTGCTATTGGGCGGAGATCCTACTCTCCGTGGGTTTAAACAGACCTGATAGATGGTTATGTGATGTCCTGTTTTAGTCAGGATTCTTCATTATAATCCCTTGGGTTCAATTAAAACCAGAACTTTAGTTTCTGTGGCAGGTTGGGTGGGGATAGGCAAGAGGCGAGTCTTAGTTGTGGTTAGACTAGGTTTTATTGCGTGAAATAGTCTATCAGTACAGGTGGGGCGCACAAACAAAGGTCGAGGGGACCGACTTCTTTCTCGTCGGGTTTTGCTGTGTCCGTCGGGCTCCCGGCGTCGGGTCGGGGTCCTCCTCCCAGGCACTCCGGGCTCCGTCTCGACCCAGTCTCCACCGAGGGGGGGAAAAAGAAAACAGAGGAGGGGTGAGTATACGGTAGGAGGCTTCAACCAGTACAAGGGGGAAAGGTAGTGAGGGAAGACTGTGTGCTTTACTCTCGATACGATCAGTGAGGGAAGTGCAGGGGGACACTTTACACTAGGGGCCAGCCGGTCGTCCCTTCCCCAACCTCAACCACCCAGTGACCCGACCCCGTACCTCTGTTAGCCACGCCCCTCCGGGGGAGTGGCTGGGCAGATCGTGGGTCCGGTGCCCTCCTGGGATCGTGGGGGTCGCCTGTCTCAGCAACCCGTCTGGCTCTTGGTAGCTGGGGTCTTCCTCCTCTCCGCTCTCCGGTGCTCCCCTGACCGCTATTCCGTCGTTCTCTCGCTCGGCGGACTCTTCCTCGGCCGTCTTGGTCCGGGCTGGTTGAGATGTCCCCGGGGGTTCGTAGAGTCCCGCTGTACTCGCTCTCCCAGGCAATCCGCGATTCCTGTATTCTCCTCTCCTCTCCGTCTCCTCTTCTCTACGCTCCTCTTCTCTACGCTCCGCACTCCACTCGAATCCTCTGCTCCACGCCGCTCCTCCACTCTGCACCTCTCTGACCACTCCTCCGGTGTATAGACACACCTGGTCCTGGTTTCGTGCTTCTTTTAAAGGGAAGGACAGTCCCTCCTCCTCATCACCTGCTCCGGGCCAGTTAAAGGGGCCGTGTTCTAGGTCCTCCTCATCACAGCTATACTGGACCGCCCCCGGGGCCCAATTCGAGGAGTCGGCCACCTGCGGAGAGAAGAGGGGGGGGTCACAGAGTTTAGACACACTCCGGGGTGAAAGGGGGAGCGGCCCCTCGGCCCGGTTACACACCTCCCCCCCTGGACGCTTCCGTTCGGGAAGGGGATTACGGGACAAATAGTCGGCCCCCGTATTATCAACCCCCCTCTTGTGACACACCGTGAAGGAGTACGGTTGAAGGGCCAAAAACCACCGCAACACCCTCGGATTGTTAGACCTGTTGCGGGCCATCCACTGGAGGGGAGCGTGGTCCGTGTATAGGGTAAACGGTCTCCCTTCTAGGTAGTAGGCCAACTTCTCCACCGCCCAACGTATTGCCAAGCACTCCTTCTCCACCGTGGAGTATTTCAACTCCCGTGGGAACAGTTTACGGCTTACATACAGGACCGGGTGTTCCGCCCCATCCTCCCTTGGTTGGGACAGAACCGCCCCGATGCCGTAATCAGAGGCGTCAGTGTGCAGGGAAAAGGGTCTGTTGAAATCGGGGGAGGACAAGACGGGCGTCGTGGTGATAGTTCTTTTCAGGGCGGAAAAGGCATCCAACATCTCCACCGTGGGGTTCGCTAGCCCTGCCGCTTTGAAGGTGGTCCGGAGGGTGTGGGTGAGGGGGGCGGCTAGCTGGGCGAACCTGGGGATGAACCGCCTATAATACCCGATCAGCCCCAGGAAGGCACGCATCTCCTTTTTAGAGCCCGGAAAAAGCGTTTCCTCAATCGCTCGGACCTTCTCGATCTGCGGTTCTATCATACCGTGTCCCAGCACGTATCCTAGATATTTGACTTTCTGGAAGGCTATTCGGGACTTCTTGGCGTTGATCCGTAGTCCGGCTCGAGTGAGGGTGTCCAACACCTGTTCCAGGTGGGCCAGGTGGGTTGGCCAATCGGGACTGAACACGACAATGTCGTCTAGATAGGCGGATGTACAATGCTTGAGGTCTTTTAAGACGTTATTCATCAGTCTTTGGAAGGTGGCAGGGGCTCCATGCAACCCGAAGGGTAGGACATTGAATTCGTAGTGACCCGAGTCGGTGGAGAACGCTGTCTTATGTTTGTCTTCTTCCCGCAGGGGCACCTGCCAATATCCCTTGGTCAAGTCTATCGTGCTGATATATTTGGCCTCTCCGAGTTTTTCTATCAATTCGTCTATCCGGGGTATCGGATAGGCGTCAAAGGTGGAAATGTCGTTAAGGGCACGGAAGTCCATACAAAACCGGCGACTTCCATCCGGTTTGGATATCATCACTATTGGGCTGGACCATTGACTCCTGGATGGACGGATGACCCCGAGTCTCAGCATGTCTTCTATTTCCTGTTGGATTCCCTTCCTTCTTGCTTCTGGCACCCGATAAGGGCGGATTTTCACCACTCTTCCCGGAATTGTGCGTATTTGGTGTTCGGCCAGAGCGGTTCTTCCTGGCTGGTCGGAGAAGACCGTGTGATGTCGGTTCAGGGTGGTCATCAACTCTTTCCTCTCTTGGGCCAGCAGCTCCTCATTGATCACGAGCTGGTTCAGAGAGCTCCCCTTGGAGGAGGGAGGATGGTCGGCCAAGTGTACTGCAGTAGGAGGGCGTCCCAGCCATTTCTTTAGCAAGTTGATGTGGTACACCTGGGTTTTCTTTGGGTGTATCTGAAGTTTATAGCTTGTATTGCCAATAGTGGATACAACCTGGTAAGGCCCACTCCATTCCGCTTTGAACTTCTGCAGGGAGGAAGGCAACAATACCAAAGCCCAGTCTCCCTTTTGTAATCTCCTCCATTTTTTTCCCTTGTCGTAACCCGCTTTCTGTCTTTTCTGGCTATTGTCCAGGTGGGCATAGGCCAGGTCCCTCAGCTTACCCAGCTTGGACCTGAGGTTCTGGGCGTACTCCAAAGTGTTCATGGCCTCCTCAGGGGCTTCGTTCTCCCAAGCCTCCTTCGTCATATCCAGGAGAGACCTTGGTTGTCTCCCGTAAAGTAGTTCAAAGGACGAGAACCCGGTGCTGCTTTGTTTCTGCCCCCGTATTACATACAACGCAAGAGGCAACACTTGGTCCCAATCCGCTCCGTTCACTTCCAGCATCTTCCTCAGCGTGGTCTTCAAGGTACGGTTGTACCTCTCCACGAGTCCGTCTGTCTGTGGATGGTACACTGCGGTGCGGATTTGTTGGATATCTAACATCCTGCACACTTCCTTCATCAGTTTGGAAACAAATGGGGTCCCTTGATCAGTTAGGCTTTCTTTCGGGAACCCCACTCTGGAAAACAGTTCGAGCATTCGATCGGCTACCTGCCGAGTGGTGGTGGATGCCAACGAAAACGCCTCTGGAAACCTGGTGGCGTAGTCCACCATGACCAACACATATTGGTGTCCTTTTTTCGTCTTCGGTAGGGGTCCTATCAGGTCCATGCCCACGCGCTCGAAGGGTGCCCCTATGATGGGAAGAGGCTGTAGAGGCACCGCTTGGGGACGAGTCATGTTCTTTTTCTGACATGTTTCACACTTCTGGCAGTATTCCAATGCATCCTTGTATATTCCGGACCAATAGAAATGGCGGAGGAGGGTCTGGGTTGTTTTTTCAGCCCCTGTGTGTCCGGCGACAAGGTGGGAATGAGAGTAGAACAGGATCTGTTCTCGGAACACCAAAGGGACTAACCGCTGTTCTGGTTCGTCTTTCTTTCCTTGTCTGTAGAGCAGGTCGTTTCTGACCAAGAAGCGTGGATATGTCGGGAGGTTCTGCCCTTGCAACCGTTGCGCGGTGTCCCACGCGTTGAGCAATGTGTTGTCGTTGGCCTGGGCAAACTTAAAGCTGCGGTCTAGGACCCAGGGTTCTTGGGACAAGAGTGTGGGCCTGGGGTTGTTTTCTGAGGTCGGTCCCAGACTATGATGGAACATCTCCAGGAAAGAGGGGTTATCAGTCCCGATGATGAGATCCTCAGGGAGGGTATCTAAGACTCCCACTTTGATGTTCTGGGGTCGGCCTTCCCTCGGGTAGATGGGTAATAGAGCCACTGGATAAGGGCGGACGTCCCCATGGACACAGCGTATGAACACCTGATCATTGGGTATCAGATTGGCGGCTGTGATATGTTTGGTCTGTACCACTGACTGTCGGCACCCCGAATCTAACAGGGCTTGTATGCGAGCCCCATTCACTGTCACACTTACTCTAAATGCGGGTCCCATTTCGGCGGAGTACAGAACTGTTCGGGGAAGGTACCCGACCTCCATGGGTTCTTCGGTGGACTTCCTCCGGGGACACAACCTGGCAATGTGTCCCCAGTTGCCGCAGTCAAAGCACTGCGGGCCGTTTTGCGGGTGGGGCTCCGGCCTCCAGGGTTTGGGCCTCGCCATCTCTGGCAGACGCACGGGTCTCTTCTCGGGCTTCGGGGGTGCTCTGGGCTTCTCTGATTCCCACGCGTTGGGTCCTCGGGGCTGCGCCCTCGCGTAGGTATTAGCCATCTCGACGGCCTGGGCCGTTGTCAGGTTGTGATGCTGTCTTAACCAACGCTGAGTGGCGTACGGGAGAGCCTCCAGGAATTGCTCTAAGTACACCTTATCCATGATTTGCTCTTTGGTGCTTTGTTGGGGTGTCAGCCATTTGTCCGCAGCCATCTTCAGGCGCACGAACAAGGTCTTTGGGGTTTCTCCAGGTACACCCCGCTCCTTCCTGAACTTGATCCTATAGGCCTCAGTGTCTAGGCCCAGGTGGTCCAGGATTATCCCCTTGATGGTGGCATAAGGGGTGTCCCCGGTGGGGTTGGCCACCTGGTAGGCGGCCTGCGCTTCACCCACCAGCAGGGGGGCCAAGAAGAAGGGCCACTTGGCCACCGGCCAGCCGCAGGCGCGGGCTGCACGTTCAAAGTTCAGCAAGAACGCATCCGGATCTTCCCCCGGAATGTACTTCTGCAGGGACACTCCCCCTATGCTGTGAGGAGTTAGGCCGGTCGAGGGGGTTACCGTAGGTATCACCGAGTTCAAGGCATTCGCGGTCACAGCCGCCTTCATTATTTCCCGGTCGGCATCCGCCGACTGTATCTGCTTTTCCACCACCCATTCCAGCCGTTCCTGCCCTTTGGCTAGTCGTTCCAGGATAGCTTCCATATCGGTTACACTGATGGTTGTCGTGCCCGCATTCTCCACCACTGTGGCAGGTTGGGTGGGGATAGGCAAGAGGCGAGTCTTAGTTGTGGTTAGACTAGGTTTTATTGCGTGAAATAGTCTATCAGTACAGGTGGGGCGCACAAACAAAGGTCGAGGGGACCGACTTCTTTCTCGTCGGGTTTTGCTGTGTCCGTCGGACTCCCGGCGTCGGGTCGGGGTCCTCCTCCCAGGCACTCCGGGCTCCGTCTCGACCCAGTCTCCACCGAGGGGGGGAAACAGAAAACAGAGGAGGGGTGAGTATACGGTAGGAGGCTACAACCAGTACAAGGGGGAAAGGTAGTGAGGGAAGACTGTGTGCTTTACTCTCGATACGATCAGTGAGGGAAGTGCAGGGGGACACTTTATACTAGGGGCCAGCCGGTCGTCCCTTCCCCAACCTCAACCACCCAGTGACCCGACCCCGTACCTCTGTTAGCCACGCCCCTCCGGGGGAGTGGCTGGTCGGATCGTGGGTCCGGTGCCCTCCTGGGATCGTGGGGGTCGCCTGTCTCAGCAACCCGTCTGGCTCTTGGTAGCTGGGGTCTTCCTCCTCTCTCCGTTGCTCTCCTGACCGCTATTCCGTCGTTCTCTCGCTCGGCGGACTCTTCCTCGGCCGTCTTGGTCCGGGCTGGTTGAGATGTCCCCGGGGGTTCGTAGAGTCCCGCTGTACTCGCTCTCCCAGGCAATCCGCGATTCCTGTATTCTCCTCTCCTCTCCGTCTCCTCTTCTCTACACTCCTCTTCTCTACGCTCCGCACTTCACTCGAATCCTCTGCTCCACGCCGCTCCTCCACTCTGCACCTCTCTGACCACTCCTCCGGTGTATAGACACACCTGGTCCTGGTTTCGTGCTTCTTTTAAAGGGAAGGACAGTCCCTCCTCCTCATCACCTGCTCCGGGCCAGTTAAAGGGGCCGTGTTCTAGGTCCTCCTCATCACAGCTATACTGGACCGCCCCCGGGGCCCAATTCGAGGAGTCGGCCACCTGCGGAGAGAAGAGGGGGGGGTCACAGAGTTTAGACACACTCCGGGGTGAAAGGGGGAGCGGCCCCTCGGCCCGGTTACAGTTTCTTTGAAGAATTCAACACATTTTGGAGGTGGGACTGATGTCAGGCAAAGGATTTTGACCACACATAGAATGCCCTTGGGGTTTTGGCCCATGGAAATAGTCTGTGGATTTGCTGACAGGGAAATCAGCTTGGAGTCTCATGGGCACTGGCAGGCTATATCATAGGCACTGGTCAGCAAAGAGACTGCTCCAGACCTGTCCGATTCTGTAGTATCAAGGAATACCGAAATGATATAGCTACTAATCTTTATTATTCACAGAAGAAATCTACAAAAGATGACAAGCAATCATTGTAATAATAATTAGAGCGTTAGGACAGGCCAAGAGAATTTTGCATTACATTTACTGATGATCCGTACAAGTTTACCAAACTTCCCAATACAAATCCTTTGGAATGCACATTGTTCTTCTGTTGTTGCACATCCAAGTCCATGACATATCCTCCTTGGGCCCTTTATAAAGCCTCCTGGAATAGATTAGTGCTACCTAGATCACACCTAAAACGCTGGCTTTTATAAAGTGAACTAACAACGTGTGAACAGTTTTTGCTTACTTCCCAAGTTGTGCATGGGAATACATTGAGAGAAATGTATATCGGAGGCCTGCATATTATTGCTGAATAAAATATTTACTACTGAAGGTTCCCATATCTATATATTCTGTGCATGTATATAAAACATTATGAACAGATAAGTATTCACAACATCAAAAAAAAAAAAACGACATCATGTTACCCCAGCAAGGGAAAAGGGTCAAAGGTCATAAACGCAATATGCAACAGAATAATATAATTTTACTTCATTCCATTTTGAGCCTCTGGTTTTTCTCTGATGGGTGATGGTTTTGTTAGGCAGGCAACAAATTGTTGACTCTAGAGTTAATAATCTGTTTCTCATGTTTGTCTGGGACCGGTGTGATAATTCTTTGCTCGTGTGCCCAAAGCTACCTTTCAGGGTTCTAGTACATTAATGTCTCAAACTACTCACTAGAGCTTCATAGATTTAATTCTATAAGTCAGATAAACTCCTGCATGTAGACATCCAACCATTGTACATTGTAAGAAGTGAAGAAGGCGCCAGGATATAGTTAGTGAAGTCAGAGTGTATGATTCTGTCGATCAATCAGGAGAAATAAAGTGTGGCTAATCACATGATAGGGTATGCAGGCGCTTGCAGGCCCCAGAGGCTTATGAGAACAGCCAGGTCTTGAGGGGCATTCAGAATTCCGGACGTGAGTTGATGGTCCAGAGGGGCGTGGGGAGGCTGTTCCAGGTCTTTGGTGTGATGTGAGAGGAGCGTCTTCCACTTCTGCTTTGGTACATGTGGCGAGTACGAGCAAGTAAAGGAGGGGGAAATCTTCTCGATGGTTGGTGGAAATTCAGGCGGTGGTTTATGTAAGCGGGTCCATGGTTGTGTAGAGCCTTGTGTGCTTTGATCAGCAGCTTGAATTGGCACCTCTTCTGTAAGGGAAGCCAGTGGAGTTTCCTGACGTGGGGTGTGATGTGCTTTCATCAGGGAAGGCCGAGGATGAGTCTGGCTGTGGTGTTCTGCATGGTCTGAAGTCTCTGTAGAAGATGTGGGGCAATTCCCATGTAGAGGTCATTTAAGTGTGCTACTTGCTTTGATCAGAAACCAATTCAAAGAAATCAAGATTGGTGTGATTTGACCAAATATTCTTGTTCCAGGACCAGCCTGGCAGCTTTGTCCACTGCTCCTTTTAGGTGAGCAAGGTGTAGGTTTGGTCATCAAGGAGTTGCCACAGTCAAGAGGGTAACGGAGTACGAATTGGTCCACTTGTTTAAAATCTTCAGCCACTAGGAATGCTGTGATTCCACACAGGAATCTAATTTGGAATTGTGATAATTTAACTAAGGTATTTATGTGAAACTGGGGACTGAGATTCTTGTCAACAATGAAACCCAAATATTTTGCCTGCTTGATCGACTGGCAACAGTTCAAAATGTTGACTGCATCCATCTATAATTGTACTGGGATAGAGCAGTTAGTGGGAGAGATCTGCAGGAATTTCTTCTCTTTGGGGTTTAGTTTTAGTTGGAGATAGGTCATCTACTTACTTTGCAGAGTCTCTCCTAGGTTGACAATGTCATCAAGTGAGGTTAATTTATGACACAGCTATATGTCATTAATGTAGAGGTAGTAAGAGACGGTGAAGAGTTTTAGAAGCACACTGAGGGTTTCTAAGTTTAAACTGAAGAAGGTAAAAGACAGATTGGAGCCTGTGGTACACATTGATACAGATTGGAGTGTGAACTGGTGATTTGTATAGGCTATAATCATTCATCAGGACACAAGACCAACCAACTGAGGATTGGCCCTTTAATTCCCACTCTCACATCAAGAGTCTTTAGGAGTGTGGCATCATTGACTGTGTCAAATGCTTCTGATCGGCCCAGGAGGGTAATGAGCCATCAGTTTCCCTTGTTGACTAAAAGAAGTGCATCATCCACAATTTGGAGCTTTGCATTTTCTGAGCAGCAGTTGCTCTAAAATCTGATTGGGTCAGCTTCATGTTTTTTTCTGTATGGTAGTGAATTGATCAACCTTTGGGCGAGTCTGGTGTGACACCTTGTGACAAGGATGTATTAATTATGTTGACCAATCATAGCTAATTTCTTTCATGATAGCGACCGTTATGAGATTGGTAGAAAGAGAGGAGGGTCATACAGTACCAAACGTTTTTATCAATGCTGGGTGTGAGATTTCCTTGAACATGTGGAAGTGGATTCCTGTCAAATCTTTTTGTTTGCGCTGGTAATCGGAGAGTGATAACGATGGATCGGATCTTGCCACTTTCCCAGAGGGGGTATCATTAAGTGGGGAACTGGTAAGAGCTTTTGTTGATTTGTTTAACTACTTCAAATGGTTTCCTGGGATGATATTAGTAAGATCTACCTCTGAGTGAACGAATGAGGCTTTGATTCAAAATAGATTTTGTATATTTCATTCCTTCTGTTTGAAGAATTTCCAGGTTTTTTAAGGGCTATAGTGGTACCATGACTGTTCTGTAAATCTTAGGCCTTTCCTCTCTTTGTTTAATTACTTTGAGAACCAGTATTATAGGAAGTTGGATTTCTGTTGGTTTCGTTTCAGAGATGCAAACTCATTCTTAATTGTATTCTTGTTGTGTGCAGAGATTTTTATTGGCCAATTCTAAATTAGTCTTGAAGGGATTCCTTAAAAAGACTCTCCATGGCCACAAAGAACATGTCAAATGTTTCTAGATTCTTTCCTGTGTACTAAATCATGATTTTTCTATTGATGAAGATGGTATTGCAGTGTTGGAACGGAAATGCTGTGAGGGGACAATGTGTAATTTGTGCATCTAGCGGACTTGATGCCACACAGGGTGCTGTGGGAGAAAAGGTGCTCAGTTTTTAAATTTTCCATTTCTGCTGCAATGGTATTGGTTTGAAATGCGTACATCTGTGTGTTTGCAGTTCTCATCGGCATTCTTAGAGAGACTGGGTGAATATTTTTGAAAGAGTTCTGAACTTGAGTGTGGATGTTGATGACAGCAGCCACTGGTTTGAAGCGCGGCACAAGGTGGTGAGATTAATTGTGTACACCTGTGAAACAATTATCTCCAGTGCGGCATTGTTTTTTTGTGTCTGATTGTACTGCAAGCCTTTGGAGCCAGGCAGTAGTCCAGCGTAGCTCCAGGCGAAATTACACGAGATGTTGGAAAATGAGTGCAATAGGATAGTCACACTTGTATTGACCAGGGAAAGGAACATAATAGTTGTGTTAACAGTAATTAAAGTTCAGATAGGCAGTATAAAAGTCATCAAACACAATCAAGGGGCGTGTCTTGCTGCGCTCCGGTTCGGTATCCTTTACGAAACCCTTCGACGGGCAATCCTCTTCCCTCAAAGGTATTGTCTTACGATCTCTGTTTCCCATTCGACGCGCATCGTGTAAATTGTGAAAACCTTCGATCGGGAACTTCAAGACGGGCGTCGGGCCTACCCGTGCAGACAACGGCAGCAGTCGATGAAGCCAGCCCCATTCAAGCTATGTCCTGGGTGTCATGCTAAGTTTCCACGCACAGACTTGCATGAGGTATGCAACCTCTGCTCATCCCCGGAACACAACAAGAAGGACTGTGAAGCGTGTCGATCATTCTGATTGAAGAAGACCATTCCTTATCGTCGGGCTCGACGCCACGAGAGGCACCTCGGCAGCGTCTCCTTACCGGACATCTTCAGCAAAGAAGTAGAACTCCAACGTCCAGCCACTAAAAACACACCTGCTACAAACCCACACAATACTGATCACTCTTCTACCAAACAAAGTCCCACTATCACCAAAGGCCACTCACCAAACTGTCTACTAATAAATGCTCAATCCCTCTCTAAAAACAAGCATCACATCTACGACCTTCTCACCGATGCAAAACCAGACGTATTATTCATAACAGAATCACGGTTTGGAGAAGATATGGCTCCAGTCCTGCATGAAGCCATTCCTCTAGGCTATCAAATAATCACCCCAAATCGTATAGCCAAAAAAGGAAGTGGTCTCGCTGTTGTATTCAGGCAAATAATACATATCACTAAAATTGACAACATCTCCATAAAGAATTGTGAGGCTATTCTAACAAGATGCAATCCTACACCGTCTTCCTCCTGTAACTTCCTGCTCCTTTACAGACCTCCACCTAGCAAGGTAACATTCCCAGACGCACTTCTAGACACAGTTTCAGACCTGATAACAATACACCCCAACCTATGCTTTCTGGATGACCTTAACATTTGGTTTGATAAACCCAATATGACCCATCCAAAAACTATAATCACTGGCCTAGACGCATCGAACCTGCATCAGATTGTCCACAATCCGACACACACCGCTGGTCATATCCTCTATGTCATTTTTGATAATAATGAACTAGTTAACTTTCAAACTATAACTCCAGCCACATGGTCAGACCACCACTTGCTTGCCTTCTAACATAAAACAGTGCTAAGTGACACACCTAAAACTACCTTACATCCATCCACCTATCGGCCGTGGAACAAACTCAATTTGGAACACTTGGAAACACAACTAACATCCAGTACAAATCTGGAAAGAATAAATTCTGTTCAAAATCGATATGAGTGGATACAGGAAGCTTTTGACATCCTGATACCACTCAAAACCACACAACAGAACAAAATAAAAAAGCGCCTTGGAGAAACATAGAAATAAAAGACATAAAACAACAAATTAGAAAGCTGCAATGTACCTGGCACAAAACAAATGCCAAACAAGACAAACTTCACCTACAGAAAATTAACAGATTATACAAGTCTGCTATCAAAAAAGCTAAGAAAGGGTACTATTCAGACAGAATTCAAAACGCTAAATGTGCAAATAAAGAATTCTATAAAATACTCAATGAATTTGGCAAACCAAATTGCCTAGAAGGAACTCATCCTGTTACTCAAGATTTCACAGACAAACTGGCAAATCATTACACGGACAAAGCAGACACATTGGAATCTTACTTAAAACAGAAACAAAGCACCAGCACTAACCCTTGTGCAAAGTAACAATCCAAGAATGCTCTAATCAAGCCTCTCCATTCCTTCCGACACATCTCACAGGATGAATTTATGGACCTGGTCAAAGCAAGCAGGCCTGCCGGCAGCCCTTCTGACCCCTGTCCGCCACAAACTTTCAAGACAATTCTTTTAACAAGTTATGCTGCCACTCCAGTAAGAAGAATCATCAACGGTTCCTTAACTACTGGAGTATTTCCCCTTAACTACTGAAATATTTCCAGAAGAACTCAAAAAGTCATACATACGCCCTTTACTGAAGAAAACAAACTTGGACCCGCTGAACCCTGAAAACTACAGACCCATTACAAATTGACCTTTCCTTGGCAAACTGAACGAAAGAGCAGCGTTCGCCCAGATGTCGCAATTCATTGAAGAGAATGACATACTTTCAGACTTCCAAACAGGATTCCGTCCGGGAAGAGGCAGTGAATCTGGTCTCCTTGCCATCTGGGATGACCTAAAGAATACAGCTGACCGCAAAGGGGTTGCTGCGCTACTCATCTTGGACCTCTCAGCTGCCTTTTTGACACGGTTGACCATGACACTCTGAAACAAAGACTCTATGAAGCCGGCATAGAGGGAAGTGCTTTAGACTGGATAGCATCCTACCTTCGAACCAGAACTAATGTCATCCATACCCCACCTTTCTCGTCCAAACCATACTCCACAAAAGCAGGGGTCCCTCAAGGTTCTATCATCTTGCCCATGCTTTTCATCATCTACCTGAAGTCATTACCAGTACAGATCACTACATTTCACCTCACGTGCTATAACTATGCAGATGACATGCAAATACTCCTTCAACTGGAATGCCCCAAAGACATTGGAAAATCACCAATTTTCATCTGTCTCAGAGCCGTGGATCAGTAGATGACCTGGAGCCATCTCAAACTGAATGCTTCAAAAACTGAAATACTCACGTGTGGCGATAGGAAACATTACAACCCGCTTGCCGCATGGCCTGATGAGCTGGGATCACTGCCTAAAGTATCAAAAGAAGTAAGAAACCTCGGAATGACCATGGACTCCAAGCTGTTGATAAATGCCCAAGTGGATAAACTAGCAAGATCAAGCTTTGCTACTAAAAAAACGCTGCGATGAATTTGCCCTCATTTGGGATTTCCACACAAGGTCCAAGATACCATCTCCCTTGTTCTGTCCAAACTTGATTATGCCAATAGCCTCTACCACGGATCACCTTTAACAACCATGAAAAGACTACAACGGATTCAGAACTCGGCTGCCAGACTACTCTTGCATATCAAACCGCAAGACCACATCTCCCCTGCCTTGAAAGCCCTGCATTGGTAACCGGTTGCCAGAAGATCCACGTTCAAGCTGCTTTCTATCACCCACAAAGCAATACATGAAATGGGACCGCTCTTCATCAGAATAAAATCACCAAACACATTCAACAAAGAAACCTCAGCTCTAGAGGAGCATCTCGCCTCAAAATCCCACCAAAAGAGAAAAAAAACCATGGGTGGCACATCCTTCTTTGTTCAAGCAGCCAAACAATGGACCTCTTTACCCTCAACATAAGGTCCACCGACAACCACCTTATCTTCCAAAACTACTCAAAATTTGGCTCTTCCCCACATAAGCACCATTCGCAAACAGAAATTTACAGCATATCCCTCTGTATACAAGCATTTTTTTTCACTATAGATATATACCTATATTTGTGTATTACTTTGTATAAACATATAAAATAATTATGTTGTTGAGAGAAAAAATAATAATAATAAATAAATAAAAATCATCTTTAGTCTACATGTACATACTTCCACTGTGCATCTATGTACCTTCCATGTACTTGGATCTGTGTGTCTGTTACTTTTCTCCTGAAAAAGCATATCCAATGCACTACCCTATTTCTCATCCGGTGCCTCTATCAATATCTTTAATCTACATATACTTACCTCCTTTCTGTATCTATATACTTTCAATGTAATTAAGGATTTAAACATTTATCACTTTCTTCTAATTTAGAATTTCCAATGCACTACCCTATTTCTCAGCCTATACTTCGCTCAATATATCTTCTAGCCCAACCTTCTGACTCATCTCAAACTTCTTCTACTACTCCTTCCTATGCACTACCCTATCTCTCATCCTATACATCTATCAATATATCCTCTACATCCACTCTCTTATTTATCCCAAACCCCATACCACTACTATGATTGCCAAAATAACCCTTTCTAGACTCTCTCCTACTCTACCACTCCTTGCATCATCTGACAACTCTTTTACTATACCGATCCCCTAAATAAAACCTTTCTAAACTCTTTCCTCTGAGTCCTCCCCTTCAAAACTCCTTTTTACTTATCCAAAAGCCTCCTCCCATTGCTAAGAACTAAAAAAAACTTTCACTCTTTTATCCCTCCACTATCCTTTTTAATCGAAATTAACAGTCTAACATGTTCACTTCACAAATTCCATATTAAACTATACTAATATACTACCCAAATAACTGAATAACATATCCACTACTCAAATTACTTCATTTTTTTTTATTTTTACTATACTAATTTTCAACAGTAATCCTTTATGGGTTCCGGAGTGTCATGCTACTCGCCAGAAAAGTGATTCAACACCCATCAGGGGTAACAAGAGCTATATGAATGCAAATCTTTCTTCCCCTTTTATCCCTCCGCTATCCTTCTCACTCAAAGTAACTGACTAATATCCACCACTGAAATTACTTCATATTTCACCATATCAATTCACCACTAATCCTGTGTAGGCTTCCTGAATAGCGTGCATCAACAAGTGCTATATAAATACAAACCTTTGTCCTCCTCTATCCTTCTGCTATCATTCCAAATCCAAATAACTGACTAACCTATCCACCACTTAAAATGTACTTGCATGTTTCACTATACTAATTCAACACTAATCATCTATGGGTCCCGGAGTAGCGTGCTACTAGCCGAAAAAGCGCTTTGACGCCTCGTCAGGGGTAGTAAGCGCTATATAAATGCAATTACAATACAATACAAAACAATAGTTTGAGTAATTTGCTCAGGATCATGCTAAGTGTCAAAGAGGAGCTGGGATCTTATCACTGGAAGCCCAGCTAGTTACATTTTCGCACTGCAAGTTCAAATTGGCTTTTTCTGATTTCTTTATTTGGACTTGTGTTAAGTTTTTGTTACATTCTCTCATTCCAAAGGGCTTTAAGTGGGCCGGGTCTCACCGGTGCTGAGCACCAGAAGTTTTTTAAAGGGACCCTCGAAACGGGTCTCTATCGGGCTCTGTTTTGTGCCCTGGCACAGGCGGTCCGTTTTTGTGTGTACTGTAGTGACATCAAGCACATCGATGTGGGCATGCTCACACTGCTCACTTCTCACTAGTAGAGAAGTTAAGGCATGACGTCATGCCAGGTGAGCGTTGTAGGGGAGGGAAATCCTTTAAAGAGAGTCATTTTCTCACTGGATTTCCCTTCTCTTTTTGAAACTCACGAGCAGCAACATTGTTGTGGTGTCACCAAGGCTTTAAGTGGAAGCTTTCTCAATATTATACGCAAGCCATAGTTGCTGCTTATTTATCTTATGCACCTAACAACCATTGACCTTCTCCCCTAAGTAAACCTTTGTAAGCACCAGTTAAAAATTAGCTTCAGTTTAAAATGGCCTGATTATCTGCATAATTATCTTACACTTCACCGGAAATTAACACCCGTTTGTTGACTGCACTGCAAACAATCACAATGGCCAGTGATGAGAAGAGAAGATTAAAGGCATGAGGCCAGGCTGAAAGGCTGACAGGAGCATAGGCGCGGCCTGATGGCAAACACTCTGCATTTCTATGATAGGAGTTGGAAGTGTAACTAGTGGCGTTGAAATAAATCTCAGGCTTCCGGCGCAGCAAGCTGAAAACTACACACAACTTTGTGACTGCTTAAATAAGAGTTTAGGATCACATCCCTGGTTAAAACAATCTTCACCAGTAGTATCATATCCGCACATGTGGGGGAAGCATAAAGGAGGTATATCTGGTTGATACAAGACGCTTACATCACCCCTGTTTCCACAGCCTTTATCCAGAGATCTTCGTATCAGATGGTAAACCTGTTTATCAGTTTCTTATGAAGATGGAGAATTGATGGACATATTGGAAAATCTAAACGGGGGTGCCCGTGAGGCCAGAAGGAAATTTTGTTTATTTAAAATTCTTCACGACTGGCATTGGTCACCGGTAAAATTACACAGTGCAGGGTTGATTCCAAATGCCAACTGTTGGAGGTGCGCTGCAGTTGGTTGCGACATTACTCACATTATATGTAATTGTCCTATGGTTTAATCCTATTGGTCTTACCTAGGCCAAATTTTAAATACTGCACTACCTATACATCTCCCACTTACACCCGTCACCATTCTCTTATATGATTTCCGAGGTTACGCGAGCCTTTCCAAACCACAACTTCGTCTTATGCACACAGCACTAGCCATCGCTAAAATATGTATATTACGACAATGGAAGTCACCAAACCCACCATCACAAGAGACCTGGCTGGTAGCCAAGATACATACTGCCTCCCAAGAATGAGGTGTTTATAATATTCAAGACAAGACAGATTTATTTCTGCAAGTCTGGGATCCTTTCTTGCATGTAGAAAGCGACCAATGCGGGCAAGATTGAAAATGGAGATCTTTTACTGTTAAGATCTCCTCTCACAGCCATCAAACTCTCATACATGTTTACGTAGTGACATAGAGGTCTGGGAGCTACTCTCTTTCACTTTATTTATTCTATATATGATTATTATTGTACCAGATCCGGCTTCAATTCCCATTCCGCATTTTAATTTATCAAGTTTCTATTTTAAAGCATATTTTGCTTTTAATGATATACCGCCATATATTTTTCATTTCAACACCTGTTTTTTCTTTTTTCTTGCTCTTCCCCTTTTCTTTTCTATCTTTTCTGCATGCACACTTTTTTATACCTCATATTCCTTTTCAGATATGAACTCGCAGTAAAGGCAATAATATAATAAGAACGGTTCAGTGGCTTTAAATCGCCATACTGAAATTTCAACTTAATCTTCAAGAAAGACAAATATGTGTGAGTTATTATAATCTCATCTTACACTACTGTTATTTATGTCTTATGGATTCAATTTACATATGCATAAGTGAGTTAGGGGAATTTTCCAAGCACATTTATAAATAGCCATATCTGAAATTTAGGCTACATCTGATCTTATTCATGTAAAATTGCAACTTAATAGTGAATATTGTACATATTTTGCTTCTACTTTTCCATTTAATATATATTACAATTAATTTATTTATTAATCATATAAAAGCATAGTACTATATACGTTTTAATGCACTTGTTTATTCATCCATTTTAAGTGTATGGTTCATGCTGTAGTATTTGTAATTTATATTGCAAAAGAACAATATAGAACTATAACACAAAAGAAATAACTCTCAAAGACGGGCACTGCAAGCGATGTCACTGAGGCTGTACAAAATCTACACCTTAAAGAAGAATACCAAATGAGTATAAACACGTTAATGCGTTGGCAGATGAGGGGAGGGGGAGTCGTAGTAGTGGAGGTCCAATCATGC
This sequence comes from Lissotriton vulgaris, assembly GCF_964263255.1. Classification (NCBI taxonomy): domain Eukaryota; kingdom Metazoa; phylum Chordata; class Amphibia; order Caudata; family Salamandridae; genus Lissotriton; species Lissotriton vulgaris. Next base: position 1,237,429,887 of record NC_141693.1, read on the forward strand.
GTTTTTAGGCAAATTTTACTAAATACGTGGCTAAAACATGCTGTGAAATGGAACGCTCATACATCACATGGAAATGCACCGGAGATCGGCGGGTGCTGATAATCAATATGGCAAACGTATGTCTGAGGCAATGTTAATTAAGATTCAGACCAGTGAGACTAATCTTGAAACATTAGTCCAGATAACAACTTTTAAGAAAGAGGCTGGAAGAAATTAATACGTTTTTGGCTCAACACAGTTAGGGGCCTATTAGGATGACGGGCGGACTTTGTCCGCCCGTCATCCTAGCGGGGAATGGGACCGCCCGCCATAAGGGCGGGGGTCCCGGGGGTGGCATTAGGATGTGCCCGCCACTGTGGCGGGCACATCCTGCATTTCTAGCATTATGGCGGGCGGAGCGCTCAGCACCGCGCGCCACAATGCTAGAAATGCTTGTCAGCATTTGCATATACAAAGCGGCAGGCACCGCGCGGTGCCTGCCGCTTTGTATATGCAAATGAAGGGGGGTACCATAGGTACCCCCCATGTGCACCCCCCACCTGTACTTCACTCTGGGGGCCCACAGGGGGCCCCCAGAGTGAACACCGCATGCCTTTCCGTGGCGGCATTGCCGCCACGGAAAGGCATTGAGACCAGACCATTGTAATATGGCGGGCGGTGTCTAACAGACACCGCCACCATGTTACTGGTTTTCCGCCCCGGCCGCAAGGCGACCCGGGCGGAAGAAATGCGGGCGGTGTTTGTCACCGCTGCGGTCCCCTCCGCCATCGTAATATGGCGGGGGGGAATGCAGGGAAGGATGGCGGGCGGATTGCCTCCGCCAGGGTGGCGGTGGCCACCGCTACCCTGGCGGAGGCAATCCGCCCGCCATCCTAATAGGCCCCTTAGTTTCTGATCCAATCAAAAATCAATAAATTGCCGAAAGATTTTCGGAAATTGAGCCACAAGACTACTTACCCCATATGGAAATAAGTATTACTCAACCAAACATGGAAACAGAAGGAGACAATCCCCGCAACAATGGTCCTATAGCTCAGATGGCAGTAGCACCAGCAGTGAGGAAGATGAAAGCGGTAATTACCATCCATTCTCACTCCCAGTGGCCAAACCAGGCTTTCTTTTTGGTTTCTGCCCTGTTGCATACCAACATTTCCCACTCAGATTTCCATTTCCATATGACCAACCTTCTTTTTTAGGAAGAGGAAGAGGAAGAGAAAGAGAAAGGGGCCGAGCAAAACAGAACGAAAATACACAAACGAAACAAAAATAATGACGACGTGCAAGGCGAAGGACTACTTTCCTGCTCCCAGTAAAAACACATTAGTCATCAATTTAAACCCATACATACTATCAGACAATACAATTCAGGTCCTGAATAAATGAATTGGGTTTGTGCTAACTCTACGTTTTAAGAAATTCACTTTGAGGTTAGCTCCATATTTCCAGAAAGTGGCATTCAAGGTTTTTTTCCAGAGCAAGATACACAGAAACTAACACAGGATTAAGAAATAAATTCATATTCAACATCCCACACTGAAAATGCTGTAGAAGTTCTTGTATTTGAACAGGCTGTCTCAAAAGATATTACATCTATAGATAGCGAACATCTGAGAGTGTTCCATAATTTATCACACCAATAGTAAATGGGTGTCAAGGGCCTTGCGAATATTAAGTCCCCTGGTGATAACACCTGTGGAGATACTGTAGTGATATCATATGAAATGTACAACTTGGAGTGTAACCGCCTCCCGGCAAATACCAACAGTTATGAAGACTTGAGGAGTCTCAAGATTACTAACCAGCATGATGGAAGAGGTGTTAACCTCAGAAGGTCAGGTTTCGTGTATTCAAAGAACCCGCTGTAGCACGCTTCTACGCGTGCCCTAAGATGCATAAAGGTAGAGTTCCACCTCCTGGCAGACATATTATGTCCCATATAAACTTGTTCTTAGAACCTCTGTCATAGTTTGTGACTGCTTCCTTAGGCCCCTTGTCACCCAATTGTGGGGCATATGTACAAGCCCCTATCACCACCACAACGTCCCTTTTACCCACATTGTGGTGGCGATAGGGGCTGCGCCTTATGTACAAGGCAGAGTTAAGCCACTTACAGTGGCTTTACACTGCCGAGCACTGCGGCGCCGTGCGCGGTCCCCCAATTAGCCCCGCGTGGAAGGGGTTAAACAAATGAAATCTACTGAGGAAATGCAACCTATTGTGATTTGTCAGACGTGACACAATGAGACAGCAAGGAATTATTTATTTATTTATTTATTTAATTATAAAACTTATAAAGCGCACTATCACCTTGCAGGCATCCTGGCGCTGGTGGCTACATGAGAGAGGCAGAGTGTATATCGGGTGAGCGCAGGAGACTAGGACTTAGGAAATAACCAGGTTTTCACACATTTTCTAAACAGGAGAAGTTCACTGATTTGCCTGATCTCCAATGGAAGGCTGTTCCACAGTTTAGCAGCTGCCACCCCAAAAGATCTTACCCTTGACCTAGCTTTCCTAAACCTAGGTACTCTTACCAATCTAGCGGATGAAGAGCGGAGCACTCTAGTGGGAGAGTACCAGATACATTTTGATTGCATAGCTAGGAGTCCTAGCCCGTGGAGAGCTTTGAAAACAAGGCAGAGGGACTTGAATTGTACTCTCTGCCTAAGGGGGAGCTAATGAAGTTCAGCCAAAGCAGCTGATGTGGACGATCTTCTAGGCAGCCCTAATACTAACCTAGCTGCGGCTGATTGAATTCTTTGAAGCCTATCCAACAGGAAGCTGGGGGAAGCAAGTAAGAGAGCGTTACAGTAATCGAGCCTGCTCAAGATTGTGCATCTCATCACCAGAGTGCGTGCATGAGTGGGTAATAGGGGCAGAATCTTCCGAAGGGGCCTAATGATAGCACAGCAACAAGTTGTGGTTTTAGCAACCTGAGCTTCAATGGTGAGTCTATTATCCAGCATAATGCCCAGGTTACGGACTGTTTCAACTGGTCGGACATTGACCGATGTTTCAGAGGGCCAGAAATCGCCAGGAAAGTGACGAGGAATCCTGCTCCCTGCACAGAAGAGCACCTCGGTCTTAGCAACATTAAATTGAAGAGAGTTGTTCTGTAGCCAGCCGGCCATATCCTGCAGACACACATGAAAAACCTCCAACGATGTTCCATCCTCACCCTCAAAGGAGAGGATTAACTGAGTATCATCTGCATAGTTTATGGTATTGATCCCATAAGATTTGATGACCGTAATCAAGGGTTTTAGATACAGATTGAACAAAATAGGGCTAATTGCTGAACCATGAGGGACCCCAAACGGCACAGGAGAGAAAGCGGATTGGAAAGGGGGGAGGGACACCGCCTGCTGTCTACCCTGCAAAAAGGATCAAAACCAACGCAAGGCGCAGCCTCTTACCCCTGCCTCACTCAATCTACGCAATAGGATTTCGTGGTTAACCGTATCAAAGGCGGCAGACAGGTCGAGCAGGATCAGGGTAACTGCCTGTCCCCTGTCTGCACGCCTTAGAAGCTCGTCCATAGCGGTCACCAAGGCCGTCTCGGTCCTGTGGGCCGGCCGAAATCCAAATTGCACCTCCTCCAGCAACTGATGCCGCTCCAGGGGCCTCATTTATGAGGCTGTGCGTCACTTTTACGTTGCCGGTGCGTCACTTTTTGTGGTGCACCAGTGGCGTAAAAAATGCACCTTGTTGCGCCATATTTACAAAGTGACGCATCTAGGTAGATGCGTCACTTTGTAAACCCCTGTGCCACATTATACCTGCGCCAGGTATATTGTATGCAAGGGGGGCGTATTGACGCAAGGAAGGGTTGTAAAAGTGACGCAGTGAAATCTATGAGATTTCACTGCGTCACTTTTAGGACGCGGTTTCGTCAAAACCCAGCACTGTTAGGGGTTGGGGCTTAAGCCATGGCTTAGTACTTCAAAGCCCAGGGGATGATCTAGTGACGGGAAGGGCGGAGGCTTTTCTCTCCCTCTGCTGGGCCTCACAATACTGGAACATGACTGCGACACCCAGGGGTTGGGGGCCCTCCTCTGGGCAGAGCAGCTATGAATAAGCTCTTTGAGGCTTAGGAGAGTGCCCCCTCCTTTATGGGGCCTTGAAGCTATGACCTAGTACAGCAAGGCCCAGTAAGGGTTTCCTCTTCCCTGGGCATAGCTGCCATGGTCTAAGCGCTGTGAGGCTTAGGGGAGGGGACATACTGTTTTCTCTCTCTGCTGGGCCTCACCGCACGGGGTCATAGCTGCGAGACACAGGGAGCAGGTTTACTGGCCTGGGCATCACAGGTATGGCCCAGTACTGAGATAGATAGATATATATATATATATATATGTCTTCACTTTAAGAGGCTCCGGGAGGGCCTCCTCACACTGGATAACCTTTATTGTATACACACAACACCCCGCCCTCTCCTGCCTGGTGCGGGCTTCACAGAGATGAACTGAGCGCTGGTCAGCTGTCCACACTGCCCATGCCTAATGGGGGCCAAGAAAGTGGGACACTCACGTACCTGGGCCCCGTGCCACTGCACCTGCTGCAGTATTGATAGCTGGGGCCTTTATTTTCTCTTTCTCTTCGGCGCGCGTAACCCATGTGGACAGAGACGAATTTACACAGTGCAAACTGCTTCGGCTATAAAAGCGCTTAGTTACAGATACACGGTAGTGGAATGGCACTAGCAGGCTCACGTGTACGTTAAGCATAACTGCACTGCATTGGGAGTTGCCTCTAGGCGCTGTCCGGACTCCGAAGTGGAAGCTTAGAGTTCTCCACAGCAGTGGCAGCTCACGTCTGCTTCAGATGGGTGAGGAGGTTCCGCAAGGAGAGCACGAACCTCACCACTCCTCCTGGACTGAATTACCCGCAGGGTGCAATTTAAAGCTCTCTCCTGGGCGGGAGCCAGGAAGCTCTGCTCTTAGGAGGTGCTGATTTGGTAAAACAGCAATTCCGCTCAGGCCCTGGAGGCAGGAGGGTTATTTCCCCAAGTCGGGGTACGTAGATCCTGCCCACAGAGTGCTCTCGGGGCCCCCTATGAGAAGGACACTATGGGAGGTAAAGAGGCGAAACTGGCACTGGTCCAGCCTCCAGTGTCTGCAAACAAGTCACCAGGGGACAAAAACAGTATAAAAATAAACCAAACAGCAAGGCAGTGAGAACCCCCGAGGAGAAGCGCCATCATGTGACAGTGCACTAAACAGAGCAGAGTGGAAGTGGGGAGTGGCGGGGGTGAGAAGGGCATGGAAGAACACAAAAAGGAGGGGGGGAGGGGCAAAGGTGAAGACAGCGGAGGTGGAGGCAATAAAGGAAGAGACAGACACTTCAAGGAGAAGAGAATGAGAGATTAAGAAGACTAAATAAGAGACAAGCACCTACGAGGACACGGGGGGCGGGAGAGGACACGGACGGCGGCGGGAGAGGACACGGACCTCCTGCAGAATATACTGTACAAGATTTAAGACAAGTTCAACTCCAAATGCAATAGATACAAAATCATAGGTCCTACTTAAACAAGAAAATAAAATAAATAGCATTGCCATACGCGCACGTGCCCGGTTATCCCCGAGCGACAAACAAACACGTGACAGCAAAGTTTCAGAGTGAGGTACAACAGTTTCCTTCAGACAAGTCATGGCTAAAACCGCAGAAGTTACCAATACTAAAATGACACTGGTTACAAACGGAACACACCTGTTCATAAACCACCTTTCCGACACCACAACACAATATAAAGCACCATGTGTCCAATCGTAAACACCCAAGGCACGCATTTGCTTTAACTCTCGGGTTCTCGTGCCTTACAGACCACGTGCATTGCAGCCTAAACATCCCATTATGGTTTAGGTCCCTCGTTTCACACTCAAAATACCTGAATGCTTAAGGAGCACGTGGGCAGTCTAATATACGAAACGAGATATTAGGCAAGTCCATTTTAAATGTAAGGCTAGATTGTAATGTATGTCCCGGTGACCAACCAGTGAGATTCTGAAACATTACGCCTCCTTTATCTTCTGCAACACATGAGTTTCCATTAGGCGATGTACAAGACCAGCCATGCGTGTCCTTAAAGAATATAACACCCCTGCAGGTATCAGTCGAACGTATAACATTCGCACAACAGGCCGCCAACCCTGCGCGATGTTCACCATTGCTACCTTGCACACTCCTGGTGCCATGCACTAGTGACAGGGTCACTCCTCGCTTGCCCGATGGGACCACAGGGACTGTTCCTGGTGACTGGCAGCCGCAGAGGCTTCCGTTAGACGAAACCCCATTCACGGTCAAAAAAGGGATTTCAAATTAAAAATAAAATAAATAAAACGAAGAATAGATCAAAACTCCGATCTAAAGATGCGGACTTTTCCTCATCACGGACAAACGGAAGATCACACGGGTTGTTCTGGCCCGGCCAGACAGAGTAAAATATGCGTCCTTTGCGTTTAAAGAGTAAATCATCTTAAAGTGGTCGTTACCATCCTGATGGAGTCCTTATCCTGAGGCCGGGTGGCTGCATGCGGGCACAGTGTCCTTCCTGGATAGGTGGGCAGTGCACTGCCTGCTTGCTCACACGCGGTCAGTGTGCGTCAGGAGCTGCGCTGAGAGCATGATCGCACAGAAGAGACTCGCCGAGGCCGCCCAATCAGGGGCCGCCCCCAGGGCCTCCTCACATGACAGGGCTGTCCCTCTCCCTGGCACAAAGATTTCTGAATTACTGGGCTTACACAAAGGACACTCATTCAGAAAACGAGGGGGGGTCTGATTGGAGCGAAGTGGGCTCTAGGAGGGACCAGCATCAGGGAACAAGTGGGAGGGGGCGGGAAAGGGGGAGGAGAGACGCAGAAGACGGCCGGAGCAGGAAGGCGGGTGCCACAGTGTCCGTCCTGGATAGGTGGGCAGTGCACTGCCTGCTTGCTCACACGCGGTCAGTGTGCGTCAGGAGCTGCGCTGAGAGCATGATCGCACAGAAGAGACTCACCGAGGCCGCCCAATCAGGGGCCGCCCCCAGGGCCTCCTCACATGACAGGGCAGTCCCTCTCCCCGGCACAAAGATTTCTGAATTACTGGGCTTACACAAAGGACACTCATTCAGAAAACGAGGGGGGGTCTGATTGGAGCGAAGTGGGCTCTAGGAGGGACCAGCATCAGGGAACAAGCGGGAGGGTGCGGGAAAGGGGGAGGAGAGACGCAGAAGACGGGCGGAGCAGGAAGGCGGGTGCCGGCAATGCCGGAACAGATTCGAGGGCGTTCCCGGCTTTTGGCTGACGTCGCGTGACGTAGCAAAAAGCCAAAAATTCTCGGGAACGCCCCCGAATCTGGTCCGGCCATGACGGACGCCTCTCTGTTCCAATGGCTAGCCTCCATTTATGGAGCTAGCCAATGAAACAGAGGGGCGTATTCAAGGCACCCATACTGGAAACTACAGATTTCTGTGGGGGCGGAGCTAAAAGCTCCGTTCCCCAGTCGAAACCTAAAATGTAAATGTAAATGCCAGCATTTGTAAAGCGCACAGCTACCTCCGACCGGCACTGGGGGCCCTCGGGAGGATTAAGCAAGCCCAGAATCACATGGTGCTGGGCTAACCTGCCGCCGGAGCCGGGGATCGAACTGTGAACCCTGAGGTCCACTCAGGCACCCTGGCCCCTGCACAACACCTCTTCTACACGGGAAGAAGGTAAAAAACTGTATGTCCCACTGCGTGCACATGAAATGTTGTAGTTTGCAAATCCGCTAGTATTATACTTGATGCACAAAATACCAGTTCCTAATTCTGTAAAAAAAAAAAAAATGGGCAAAACACCAGTACACCACCACTGCTTAATTGTTGCTCTCTCTTAAAAAATGAGTGCCACTCAGCGCAGTTTATGTACGCCAATCATTTGAAGAGAATATCCATACACCAACGCATTTCACAGATCAGTCACTCAGTGTGAAAAACGTCTGTGGTGCCCTCAAAGTTCCGGTTATCTTCGAAGTAAAACAACATCCAGAAAATGGAAACGCCAGAATGAATGAAGTACAGCAACAAGAGTAAGGGCCTAACCTGGCAGGTACTAGCAAGATAAAAACAGTGGGGCATATTATCAAGGGGGTTTATCTCCACTTTTTTGGCTTTAAAAGCCAAGAAAGCGGAGATAAAATTATCTCCCTATTACCTAGCTGTCGCTAACACCAGTTAGCGACAGCTAGTAGGAGATAGCGACCATCTTGGGTCCCGCTTTGCATGTCAGGGATATTTATCACTAATGACATGGAAAGTGGGTGTGCCAAGATGTTAGCGACTGGAAACAGTCGCTAACACCGCTATCTCCAAAAGCTAACACCTGCCCCTGAGCAGTTCTTAGCCATGTTATCCAATGGTAGGTGGATAACATGGCTAATAGAATTAGCTTGGTAATGCATGAATATCGCTGACTTTTCAACGATATTCATGCATTTCGGCAGATTTTTATCGCTTAGGAGATAAACCTTGATAATAGCAAGGTTCCTAAGCGATAAAAATCGCCACAGCTCGGCGATAAAAATATCCCCGCTAAACCAACATAGCGATAATTATCGCTAGTTGTTGGTAATATGCCCCAGTATTTGGCCCTGGCATGGGTGAAAGGTACCTTTTTGTGCATAATGCTTTCTTGAAGCATTATAATATATTAGCTTTCCAAATGCTGCTCTGACCACGTTTTCACATGCCGACACGTGCCAGCAAGTTGGCCTGAAATGCACTTTCCTGCCGCTATTACTTTATCTTCTTTTCAAGTTTACATGATGAATGCATTGTATTAGGATTAGAATTTTAAATGAGCATTTGGGCTTGGAAGTCAGTCAAGAGAGGCAGTTTCACACACCCAACACCACCCCAAGGGCTGACCTCTGATCTCTGGACAGGGAAATTCATTTGTTTTTTTCTGATGGCCTGCGATTTTTGTCCCATTGCTGCAAATGCAACACTAATGTAGCAAAAAACACTACTGCAACATGATATAACACCTAATACTTTTGATGTTCTCTTAATTTAACATGTATTTCCTCTAGTAGAGATTCCTGAAGTCTTTATTAATGGGGAATTTGTCTCGTCATTGACCTCATCCTTGCTTAATAACAGCTACAGTGGCCGACTTTGAAGCTGGCCTACTAGGGGGCATATTATCAAGGGGGTTTATCTCCGCTTTTTTGGCTTTAAAAGCCAAGAAAGCGGAGATAAAATTATCTCCCTATTACCTAACTGTCGCTAACACCAGTTAGCGACAGTTAGTAGGAGATAGCGACCATCTTGGGCCCCACTTTGCATGACAGTGATATTTATCACTAATGACATGCAAAGTGGGCGTGCCAAGATGTTAGCGACTGGAAACAGTCGCTAACATCGCTATCTTCTATTACCAACTTTTGGAGATATTCGCGCTAAGCGCGAATATCTTCAAAAGCTAACACCTGTCCTGAGCAGTTCTTAGCAATGTTATCCAATGGGAGGTGGATAACATGGCTAAGAGCATTAGCTCGGTAATGCATGAATATCGCGGACTTTTCAGCGATATTCATGCATTGCGGACGATTTTTATCGCATTTGCGATAATCCTTGGTAATACCAAGGTTTATCTGCGATAAAAATCGCCGCAGCACAGCGATAAAATTTTGTCTCTAACCAAGCAATAGAGATAATTATCGCTATTGCTTGGTAATATGCCCCTAGGTTCAAGTCCGGCTGGAGGCTCAAACATCCTGTGATTCTGGGCAAATCACTTAATTTCCCCGTGCCTACAAATGAATGTGTCCCTCTGTAATAAAACTGGTGCTCAAGTAAAGTGCTCTGATGCCTTTGGGTCGAGTTTGTGCTACATAAAACTGCAACAGTCTATGGAAACCACAAAAAGCTACCTTTGAAGTAAATATCATTTGTTCAGTCACAGAACGGGAGAAATCCCTGGGACAATAAGGCCACCATGGGGTCAAAGGGAGGGGGTTTAGTGGAAAACTTTTCCATAGGCAAATATAGCCATAATGTTCTCAAAAGAAAATCACGCAGGGGGTTATAAGAACCAAGCACAGATGTTTATGAGACATCAATGTGCACACCTTTATACATTTCAGAAATGTTCTTCTGAAATTCAACCTAAAATGCAAACAATTGTTTCAGTAACAGTATAATACTGTATTTCCAATTTTTTAAAATTTCCAATTTTAAAAAGGTTTCAAAAGTACAGTGATTAAAATGATGTGCGAACGGTAATTTTGATAACATGTGTACACAATAAACGTGTATACTATGCATTTTCCAAAGCCACCAACTCACTGATTATTAAACTTACCTCACCTGTGGAAGCTCTGCTCTTTTCCAATCTGTGCCGTAGTATTGTAGTAATCAACGCATTTATCGCTTTATGCCGCATGGAAAAGGGGGGAGAGAGACAGCCTCCTCTCACCCCCTGCTGCCTCACATCATGCGCACACCACACTAGTGGCTCCTAGTAACCATAGCGCAGGCTACTCAGGCTTTTCAGTCGCAGCTTTTCCCAGTAATTCGGGCAGAGCGAGGGGTGGTCTTTTGACTCTTTTTTCCCTTGACCTTAGTGGATCCCTGAAACAGATCAATTATGAATCCCCAAACTGTTTAATTGTGGAAAGGCAAATCGGTACGGCAAAGAGCATCCTGTTTATTAATTTCTACAATTCTGTTAACATGGAGTTTGGGGGCGATAACATCTCAAAACTGGATGCCTTTCTAAACTCATTTTGCCAAAACACCCTAACAAGTTATGAAATCGTATTAATGGGCGATTTTAACATCCACCCCTGCTACTTCGGTTGTACTACAATTGGAGGGTCTGAGACAGGGGATCAGGAGGCGCCGCATTTTGAACATACTAGGGCTGGCGAGGAACTTGAGGATCTTTTGGCCAACCTCAACCTCCTCGAATCTACAGCACGGGAGGAGGAACCCGTAATACCAACGTTTAAGGGGACATCCCCGGGGACTGTTATTGACTATATTTTTGTGACACCTGGTATTTTTAATTACATTATTTCTTATCGCACTGTGCCATCCCCCTTTAGTGATCACAATCCTATCCTTTTGACTATCTGCTGGGGGGACCTTATGGGACCTATGCCAGGACAGACCAGCCCCGGACCTACCCTACGCCCTATAGATCAGGGTAGACGGCTAAAATGGGGTAACGTGGTACCAGACGATTTTTACTTGGACATCGGCCCACAGATAAATGATCACATCATGGTCTGCTTAGATCAGACCTCTCAAGGCCAGGACATCATGGATGCCTTTCAGGCAATATGTAATACAGTGTCCTCTAACCTTACGGCCCATAGTGGCAGGGGAGAGCCAAAGCCCTACAGGTGGTTTGACTCAGCTTGCACCAAGGCCCTTAAAGCTTTGAAATCTGCCCTTAAAACAATTCCTAGGGATAGAGCGTTGGTCGCAAATCTAAGAAAAGAATACAGGAAGGCTACTAAAAACAGACGGGACAGTATTAAACAAGAGGCGTGGGAAAAACTTACCTCCACTGACATATTGCGGGATAGTAGGCAGTTCTGGGCAGTGGTCAACCACACATATTTCTCAGATTCACCCAACAGTGACATTGATTGTGTGATACCAGATGAGAGATGGTTGGCTCATTTCAGTACCGTGTATGGCGATAGGGGCGATTGCACCGATCCACAAAATACTCCGGGTCCGGTGGCCATACCCCTACATTTCAACAGTGAGGAGGTGGAAAAGGCAATTCGTGCCACTACAAAGAATAAAGCACCAGGCCCAGACGGGGTTCCAGCCGACTTTTATATTCACTCCCCCAAACTTTGGGCTGGAATCCTGGCAAAGGTGTTTACAGCTGTAAACCGATCACCCCCTCCAAGTACATGGGTGACTTCCACAATAGTCCCCATATTTAAGAAGGGCCAAAGGGACGACCCAGGGTGTTATCGCCCTATATCCCTCTTGGACTCTGCAATAAAAATCTTGGGCAGAGTCCTTCTGGGAAGGCTGAGGGACAGTCTGGAAGGAGGCGGGGGTTTAGCTGACATTCAGTACGGCTTTAGGGAAAGGAGAGGCACAATAGAACAGTGCTCAAACTTGCATCTGTTGGCCGCCAAGTATACGGTGGTCAAGGAGGGGTCCTTGTACTTAGCGTTCATGGACCTCTCCTCGGCCTTCGACTTGGTCAACAGATCCAAGCTATGGGAAATCTTACTAAAGATGGGCATTGAGGAAGACTTGGTGGCGTTTATAGCGTCCTTACACCGGGACCTTTTCGCCGCAGTTAGGGTAACAAAAGAGGGAAGATGTACTACCCGTTTCCATTCGAAGCGGGGAGTCAGGCAGGGCTGCATACTAGCCCCCCTGCTATTTACAATTTACATAAATGACTTAGGAAAGCACCTAGAAGGGGCAGCTACAGACGTCCCGCGTGTAGGAGAAGCTAAGATCCCTGCTCTCCTATACGCGGACGATGCTGTACTCATAGCACGCACAGGGGTGTGCCTCCAAAAGCTTTTAGACGCATTTGGGTCCTTTATGGACCGGCTCGACCTGAGGGTTAACGCCACAAAATCTCACACTATGGTCTTAGGCCACCAGGGGAAAAGGGCCAAAGCAAAAACATTTTGCTGCAGAGGTGAGGTAGTGTCGAGAGTCCATGTCTTCCCATATCTGGGAGTGCTTTTCGATAGTAGGGGGACCTGGAGTCCTCAGATACGAGCTAAAAGTTTAGCGGTTGCAAGAACATCTATGGCTACCCTAGGTTTTGCCAAAAGGTTGGGACATAGACCAATGAAAGCAATCATAAAGGTGTATAATAGTAAATCCCTTCCCGTGGCCTTATATGGCGCACCATTATGGGGCTATGCATGCATAGATAAAATCCAACTAGCGGAGAATAGGTTTTTACGTTCTCTCCTGTCCCTCCCCCAATCTTCCCCGACTTTCTCCATTCATATGGAACTTGGCCTGGATTACGTCCAGGATAAAGTGAGACTGGCACCCTTGCTATATTGGCTTAAGACTTGGTTAAACCCAGAATTAACGTTAAATCATATGATCATGAGGGATGTGATGAGTCTGGAGAACTGTTTCAAGTGCCCATGGTTGGTCTATATAAAAAAATCCTTCAATGATCTGGGTCGCCCAGATTTATTTACTGCTCCCTCTGGTATAACAAAGCAGGACGTGGACATAATTAAAAAACAGTTTATGACAAGGGAACGTTTGCTCCGAGAAGAAGCAGAATTGCAAAAGTCTACAGTACGACTGCATTATCTCTCACTCTATTCCCCTGCAATTGAGCCCTATTTATGTTTTGTCACAAACCCCTTTCATAGATTTTTGTTAACCAAATTTAGGTTTAATCTTATACATTTTTATTTGGGTAAATTTAATTCCTGGATGAAACCAGAGTTAGCACCTCCCTGCACATGTGACAATTTTTCAGTTCAGGACACGATGCACTTTGTTATGTTTTGTGATTTCTTTTCTGTAGTAAGAAAAAAACACTTGTTACCTGTTTTAAGGGAAGCTGGTTTCCTACAGGTGAGACCAGCCATGCTTTATTTAAAATCCCTGGGAAACATGCGCATCACATTTGCCTTGGCAAATTTCCTAGTGGCAGCGTCCAGAACAAGAAAATGTATGAACTAGTCAAACCAGTATGCATAAATTTTTTATTCTTTTTAACTATCATGTCAAATTAATTCGAGTGCAAAGAAATTGTTTAATAATTTTTAATTGTAAATAATCTTGTTTTTATGTCCTTTGTATGATTTTAATTGAATCGAATAAAGTTAATTTGACTGACTGACACTCATAGCGCAGCATCTCTCAAAGTCAATCCTGGTGCTGTTCCTGCTGCTACAGCAGCACCAGGATTGGCTTGACGGGCGACTTCACTTTCCATTGCTAAGCCTGGGGGCTGCAGCTTTGAGTCATCCCAGCTCACTAATGGAAGACTCTAAGAGGCCTCTAGTGTGCATGGTGGGGTGACCAGACAAAGGCAGCAGCCCAAACCGACATGCGCACTTGGTCCCAGGTACGCTAGCTGTGAGTATGTGGGTATCTATCAATATTGTTAAGCCTCATCCCCTCAGGCCTGCACTGCCTTCACCAGGATCCACCTCAGGCACTCAATACGTGCTGCAACCAGCCCGCGGCAGCTGAAGGGCTTTACAATAGATTATCACTAGTTTACTAATACTCCCATCTAATTGGAGAATTGGGTGGACAGGGCTGCCAAAATATGACTGGTGCAATGCCCTAAGGGAGACACCATCCTGATGAGCCTACCAGGTGGTTCCTCACCAGGAAAATTTCACGGTGGTCCAGCCATTCCCAGCCTCATGGCACAGCATCCATAAAACCACACCGTGATAGTGTTGTCCATGAGCACTTGTACCAGCTTCCCTTTGATGGGTGGAAGGAAAATTTTCAATGCCAAGTGGATGGCTCTCAGCTCTAGAAGATTGGTGTGGAGGAGGGCCTCCACCAGTGACCAGAGTCCTCTGATTTTCACTTCTCCCATAAGACCAGCCTAGAAGTGATGCATCTGTCACCACTGCCAGCTGTAGGTGGAGAACGGAGAGGGTTGTGCTGCTTACAACCACCACTACAAATGATTTGTAGTCTCAATTGAAATCTAAACATGGTCGTTGAGGTTCACTTTGTTAGAAATCGTGTTACTGGTAGACTGGGGTATGAACCTGGTCAAGCAACAACCACAAACTTGGTCAGGGTAAGGCACAATCATACCCAAAATATACCTGTGCTCCACCCACTTGTAGCTTGGCACAGAGCAGTCAGGCTTAACTTAGAAGGAATGTGTAAAGTATTTGTCCAACACTTCAAACAGTAAAACTGTGAAAACACCACTTGTGAAGATCCCACACCAGGATTGAAAAATAGGGTTTAATTTAGTACGTAAAACAAGCCCAAAATGACAAAAATCCAAACAGAAGAACTGGAGCAATGAGTTTTTAAAGAATAAAGTAAAAAATAGCACTTAAAAGCATAAAGCGGTAATCAGAGTTATCTGATCGTGCTGGGCCGGGTCAAAGTCAAAAGATCCGGATGTCCGAGAAGGATCGTGGATAGGATAAGAGTCTGGGATTTGTGCTGAGTCTCATTCATGTTAGAGAGGATCACAGGGAGCAAGGAGAGCGGCGCTGGTGGTGATTGTTGAGGTGCATAGGAGTAGGCTGGGTTTCGCGAATGGGCGACCTGGAGCTCTGCGTTGGGGGTCCTCCGCAGGCTTTCGATGCTCCTCTGCAAAGAAATGGTCTGGCGGCGGCTCGTGCTGATTTTTGGTGTGAGTTGCACGGGTCCAGTGTGAACGAGCCTGTTTACGGCCGTGAAGAGCCCAAAAGCTTGAATTCACGAGTTTGTAAACCACACCTCGGGTCCAGAACCTGAGAGGCACCACCTGGGGAGTCAGGAAATCGCTGACGACGGGTCCATGAGCTGTTGTGAAGACTTGTATGTCCCTGAGGGTCAGATCAAGAGGTCAGCAGATCAATCCTTGGAGACACTTTGGGGTCCTGGGCACAAGATGAAGTTGCAGGCCCAGTTCTTCTTACCCAGGCAAGAGGGCAGCAGTTCCTTTAGAGCAGCAGGCCAGCGGAGTGGCAGTCCTTGTAACAGCACAGCAGTCCTTTTTCCTGGCAAAGTATCCCCAGGTCCAGAAGTGTACTGATGAGTTGATGTCTGAGGTCCTTATTTCATACACAGTTTTGCCTTAAAAAATTGGAAGAAGCTTCTAGAGGCATGCCTTTAAAGAGCACAGATACCCTTCCTTTCCTGGCTCCAGACTAACTGCAGGGGGTATGCAGCCCTTTGTAGGGAGACAGGACACAGCCTATTCGAGTATAAGTGAGGTTGGGCCCAGATACTCCTTCCCATCCTGCCAATGATGACCCATCCAGTCACACCTAAGCCCCCATTGTGTGTGGCTGTCTAGGAGGAATGCACAAAGCCCAACTGCTACCTACACCCGGTCATGTTACCAGAGACTGGTAGCAGGCATAAAATGGCTAAAGCAGGAAAACGGTAATTTAGAAAACAGTAATTTAGAATTTGACTTCCCCATAAGTTAGGAATTAAAATTTGGATTCCAGAGACAACAAACATGAACTGGTTATCACTTCCTACTTGGAAATTACACTTATAACATGTAATACTGCAACTCCAATGTTATCCTATTGGAGAGATAGAGTTTGAACTAGAAAAAAACAAATGTAAGAGCTTTTGACTACTAGGACATGTAACGCTTAAAAGCACATGTCCTACCTTTTAAATACACTGCACCCTGCCCTCTGGGCTGCCAAGGCCTACCCTAGGGTGACTTATATGTATAAAATGGGAAGGTTTGGGCCTGGCAAAAGGTTGATTTTGCCAGATTGAAATGGCAGTTAAAAAATGAACACAGAGCTCGTCAGCGGCTGGTCTGAGAATGGTTAGAGGGCTATTTAAGTGGATGGCACAATCAGTGCTGCAAGGCCCCTAGTAGAGGAGGAGTAGAGGCTACTTCCAAACCCGCTGCGCAAAGACACCAACGCGCTTTGCCCTCTCAACCCTGGTATACACCAGCGCTTAAAGAGCTAAAAAGGTCATGTAAAAAATCTGAGAGGCTCTGCAGGGCTCTGGAGGCTCTGGAGGGCTGCCTACTCTCCACAAGCTAAAGCCGACCTCCGCCTAGTCCAAAGAGAATATTATACCGCAGTTAAGTCTGCAAAAGGCGTTTACTTTGCGACTAGAATTTTAAAGGCAGATAACAATGACAAGGAGATATTCGCTATAGTACAAAGCTTCCTGTCACCTCTAGCGGAGCACAAAAACATTTCAGCTTCCGCAGACCGGTGTGAGGAGATCTCCTCCTTTTTCATTAATAAGTTTAAGCTTATTGAAGAGGGATTTGCCTTGAGTGCCGCTGCAACTCTTTCGGTGGAGGAGAAGCCCGGCTCTCTCCCGACCAATTGCCTTGCCAAATTTACTATGGCCAATCAATCGGACATTCTTACTCTACTAAAATCTCTTAAACCGGGCACCCCCGCTGACCCTTGCCCGGCAAGAGTTTTGGCTGGAGTAGCAGACTGTGTAGTGACAGAAGTTACAGCTATGATCAACTGGTCACTGCAATCTGCAATGGTACCTAGGCAATGGAAACAAGCTAAACTTCTGCCCCTCCTAAAGAAGCCTTCAGCAGACCCCATTGTCGCAGCAAACTACCGTCCCATCTCTTTGCTCCCGGCATTGGCCAAAGTCTGCGAAAAGGTGATCTTCAGGCAGCTGAACACCTTTGTTGAGGAGTACGGGGTACTTCACCCAGCCCAGTCGGGCTTTAGGGCCTCCTTCAGCACGGAGATAGCCCTGGTAGAGGTGGTGGAAGCCATTAGGGAGTGTACGGACAAGGGTGGCAGAGCAGCGCTGATTTTATTGGACCTCTCTGCTGCCTTTGATACGGTTCCACATGAACTCCTCCTGGCTCGCCTTAATGACATCGGCCTCACGGGGACCGTCTGGTCATGGCTGGAGTCCTTTCTGGACTCACGGTACCAGCAAGTTTGGATGCCCCCACACTCCTCCTCGGCCAGGTTAGTTCAGACTGGGGTCCCATAGGGCTCCACATTGAGCCCACTTCTTTTTAACATCTATATGACCCCGCTGATCTACCTGGCCGAGAAGCTGGGTGCGAAAATAATGGCTTATGCCGATGACACCCAGCTCCTGTTCACCTGGGGTAACTCACAACTAGAAACGACTGCAGCACAAAAGTGCTTGGCGGCCGTATTCACCTGGTTGGCACAGGCCAAGCTTAAATGCAACGAGGGAAAATCGGAGATTATACTCCATGGCCACTTTCCTAACCAATTTACTGAGCTTATTTGGCCTCCCGATTTTCCCCGTCCCCTCTCTGAGGGGGGCCCGGCCGAGAATCTGGGCATCTGGTTCAATGAAGATTTGAGGTTCTCAGAGCAGATAAAAAGACTGACGGGTGCCTGCTTTGGGACCCTTAAATCCCTGGGCAGATTCTTTCCCTTATTGCCCCAATCGGCCAAAGAAACGTTCGCCAGAGCCCTTATATTGTCCCGTCTGGACTACGCCAACGCTCTCTATCTGGGCTCCCCCTCCTATTTGCTAAACAGGCTGCAGCTCATCCAAAATGCGGCAACGAGACTTCTGCTGGGCATTCCCAGACGCATCAGCATAAGATCTCAACTGGCCTCACTTCATTGGCTGCCGGTGGCCCAAAGAGTTCAATTCAAGGCTCTGGTTCTCACTCATCGATCACTACACAAAACTGGCCCAGTCTATATTAGGGAAAGAGTGACGTTCCACGAGCCTAGCAGACACCTCAGGTCTGCCTCCCAACGCCTGCTGGTAACACCGCGCTTTAGGCGCATCAGATTGGGCGGCCAATCATTCTCAGTCAAAGCAGCTACCCTCTGGAATGCCCTCCCGCTCAATTTCAGGGACACCAGAGACCTTAGCTGCTTCAAAAAGCTTCTGAAAACTCACCTCTTCAACCAAGCTTACTAAAAATTATGCTGTGCTTCTGTATGTGATCTCTTTGTGGTTTTCGCGCCAGGATACTCAAGAGTAATTGTGAGCGTAATAAATACCCATATAACATAATAACATAACATTTACAGACCCATGACACATGCAGTACCAATTTACTAGGGACTTACAAGGGCATCTGTGCTCTTTCAAGGCATGCCTCTAGAAGCTTCTTCCAATTTCAAAGGCAAAACTGTGTATGAAATAAGGACCTCAGACATCAACTCGTCAGTACACTTCTGGACCTGGGGATACTTTGCCAATGAATGTTACCTTGTTTTAGGAAAAGAGCGCAAGCACTTTAGCCCTGGTCAGCAGTGGCAAATTGCACAGAGTCCTAAAGTCAACAAAACAAATTCTTCAACAAGTAGGGGAAGGAAGGCCAAAGGTTTAAGGGTGAGCTTGCTGAAAGGGCCAAGTCAAACACCCTTGATGTTGGGCCCACAGCAACTTCAGATCCAACTGCAGAGTCAGCATATGCTACCTGGTGTACTCGACTAGGATGCAGTAGTCCATCGGTCCCAGCAGCCTCAGAGTCGATCTCACTGTAATCCAGAACGAGGTTGAAAGATCAGAAACATAGCCTGAATGCCCTGGACTTCCTTTTCCGGGGAAAAGGTACGTAACTGAGGAGCCCAGAATGGCTTTAATGAAGGGGAGCATCTGAGAAGGAGTCAGGTGTGACTTTGGCATGTTGATAGTGAACCGAAAAGATGACAGGAGATTTGCTCTAATCTGGAGGTTATTGGCAACTGCCTGGGGAGAGCCTGCATTCAACAGTCAGTCAGTCAAGGAGGACAACCCAGCTGATGTTTAAGTTGTGGAAGATCGAGGAAAGTGGTGCCTCAGGTGGATTCGGATGCAACATTGAACAAAGTCATACTGGTGTTGACTCGGCTTCGGAACGAACAATTGGATCTGCCTCTTCAGGTGCCAAAGTCAGCATCAGCATTGATGTGCCTAGTAGTGGCATGGGTTGTGGTACTGGAAGCAGAGTCAGAAGAGGAGCAGGAGGTGAAACAGGTTCAGAGGTTCCAGTTGGCACTGAGGACGAACTTGCTGGAGGTATCCCAGGTGGAGAGCCTCTCAGCTTCTTGGGGCCCGAAGGCGTGCCAGAGGAAGTCAGTAGGGATCCGAAGAGCAGGAGCATGGCTGCGCACAACTCTTTAATCTGGCACAGTGTACTGGAAGGCCTCAGAAACTCCAGTAGTGCCTGACCCAGCTGAATTGTCTCTAAAGTCATCTGAATTTGAGAGCAAGATTAAGAACAATGGCTCTGTCCCAGCGCCGAGCATGGGAAATGCAACTTGTGCAAGGGAGTGGAGTCCCACTTGGAAATGCTGTGTTATTTTATGCTGACCTGAAAAGTTGGAGCATGACCTCTGGATTGGCTCTGTCTGTGGGGCTCACCTGGTTTTCTGCAGAGGCAAAATGGATGGAACCGCTGCTAGGTCCCATCTTCCCTCACCCACCTCATTCACCCAACAAAGTCAAAGCAAAAGAAAAATGGTGGGGAAGAAGGGAAACAAAACAAGGAAAGGGAAAAGGAGTAGAGTCCGTTGGTCGTCCAATGTGGTGTCACATGGTTTCCTAAATGGAAAAGACACAAGCATTAGTAGGATTTTCTGAACTAAGAGACTGATGTATGATGTTTGGTTACTCTAGTATTCTATTTAACAACAAAACATCTGGCTATAACGGGCAATATCAATTTATTTTAAGTAGGACTGATGTAGGGGGGTATCCATCTCAACCGAACAACTGTTTTCATCAATTACTCAGCCTAATCCAGTCCTCTTTACCCACTATTTTAATTATTGTATAAAAAGAGAAAGAAATATAAGCCAGATCACTCTTCGCAAACATACCCTCAACAAACAGGTGTTTGTGTACCACAAAAAATGTGCGTAGGAATGAGAAAAAACCTCACGTGCGCAACACCAGAGGAGCTACTGGCAGGTTCTCAGCAGCTTGCCCACACTTTTATCATCATCGGTACCTTTCTCATATAGAAACAAAATTTGTGTCCAGTAAAGAAAGTGTAAACAGGTGAAAGTAGTGATAAATATATCTTCAAGGAGAAAAAGAAAAATACCTAGTGATATACAAGATACAGTATGTCTCAAAAAGCAGTAAAACTGAGCTAAGACTCACACTTATGGTTTGACCCTTTTTAATCCAAATAATGAGCTTGATCAATATTAAAAACACAGCATGTTGTAAACCGATTCAAAGTAGGCCAACATGTTTCATTGCCTGTATGTCTTTTTGGCAAATTCGTCAGGGCTTTAAGTTCAGCAATCACCTCACTGGACATCTGACTTTATATATCGAGTGACAGGTGGAAGCCATGGGCCCGCGTACCAGCTCCCACCATGCCAAAGGGTGTGTACTTCTTACACTCAAACCCTTAGTGAACAGCACCTCCGTTGCTTAAAAATTCATCGCATCCGTACGCATCCGTCACAAGTTATCTCATCCTGGCGTGTATTCTACCTGTTGAAAGCTCTGGCAGGTGTATCTAGGAGGTATATCTAAAAAGAAAACATACACTTATCATTCATGAAGAGTGCAGAATTTGCACATTAAACAATGATAAGGGTGAAACATACCAACCTTAACGTAAACCATTGGTAGAATTCAACGGACCCATAAGAAAAAAATATATACCATTGCCTGAAAACTAGGGAAAAAACAAAAAATGTATTTTCATAGTCAGGAAAACAAAAATGTGGCACAAAACGGTGCAGGGTCAAAGTGCGTAATTACGTTCAGGGATAAATGGTTAAAAATCAATCTCTTACTTATTTTGTAGCAAGGGATTTGAAGAAATCGTGAATTAAGCAAGTTCAGGGCTGAGAATATGCAAGCGAAGGAGCACAAAATCACATAAGTATCAGAATTGCCAACAAATACTTAGAAATAGCTTGTGTCCTACCTTCAACCTATAACTAGGATTCTTTAAATACCTCTTTTGTTTTCGCAATGCAGATATCAGAAATATTGCAGCATTAGGAAATGCTGCACCAACACCAAACCCTGATTCCGGCCGACAAGGGGGCTCGGTGGCTGGACTATTCCCCTGGAAGACGCGGTAATCCGGAAACAGCAGTGCACAGAGGAACGCCGGGAGAAGAATACCAAAGACATCTTCTCACTCCAACGTGGAATCAAGAATACAGGTAAGCAGGGAATGCAAGGGAGGCCTGGCGGGAGTCCGTGAAGGAATGCAAAGCGCAGTTTCCTCATGAACCCCTTCAATATGTAGTCCTCAAGCGCCGCCTTGCCTGCTGACAGGAGTAGGCAGGAGGGGCATGCGCAAGAGGCTGTGGGCGGACACGGAAGCACTGCTACGGGCAGCGCAGCACAACACTGTTGACTCCAGGAGTGGAACCAAGATCAAACCTTGATCAAGGAACATCCCCAACAAGGACTTTTCTTGTGCTTGAAAATGTAGAGTTTCACCTTGCGTTCCCTGATGGGTTCATTGGCGCAAAGTGTCTGCAGGCCTTACGAGATATGGCTGGACCACAGGCAAACTTGATGTGGTTCCATCACAGACAATTGGTTCGGATAGTCCCTACAGTGCTTAAAATCTGTCATTTTAGGGGACAACACACTTCACACTGAGAGAACTGTAAAAAATTGAGGTAACTCTCAGAGAGACGAGGAGCTCTGGATCCTCATCTTTTGGGGCAGCAATAAAAGAACTGACATAAGCACGGCGGGATGTGTTAATGTCCCGCATGTCATTTCCAGAGCGGAACAACATTGGTGCAGAGCTGCACCGCACACCGAGGTATAGCGAAGAAGTTTACGGATTCATACTTGACATCTCTGGAATATCCAAAAGGAGGCTAAAAGTCTGTATCAGAAAGGATTACATCTAATTCACACACCAGTGCATCACAGCTACTCCTCAATAACATTTTACGCACCAACATTGAAGGTCGCAATGATGACATACCATGGTTACAAATAACTAGATGAGGCCAATATCTTCTCTCTAGAATCCTTTCCCGTTTAACTTAAAAATCTTACATCCTGATTCATCATTCTCCCGTTTTGCGAGCCCCTAATAGCGATTCATAACGAATCGCTATTAAGGACTTGCAAAACGGGATTCATGTAGGAATTGCAATAATTATTGCGATTCCTACATGTTCCTTATTTGCGATTAGCTAATTGCTAATCGCTAATAAGGAATAACAGCCTAATTCATGTAGGCAATAGCGCTCGCAAAAGGGCCAGATTCTGAGAATCTGGCCCTTTGCGAGTGCGATTTTTGCATTTGGTATTCACAATCCCAAATGCAAAAATCGCTATTTAAGAAATCGCATATTTGCGAGGAATGGCATTTAAGGAATCTCTAATAGAGATTCCTCAAATGCTATTCATGACACATCAAGAAATTGCGATTTTGCACTTTTGGAGCCGCTATTTACCGAGAGGTCAGACCTGTCGGTAAATAGCAAAAACTCAGAAAAATGCTTTTAAAAGCATTTTTCTAAGTTGCATGTTGCACACACACATGTCCTTTGGACATGTGTGTGCGCAACACCTGTTCAAATGTGCATTTTAGGGGTGCTACAGGGCGTCCTTTGGACACCCCTGGCACCCTTAAAATCGCTATCTTATTTGCGAGTAGCAAATTGCTACTCGCAAATAAGGGATACTCCCCATTCATTCCTATGGGCCTCTTGGCCCATAGGAATGAATGGGGAGTTTTTGCGAGTAGCAATTTGCTACTCGCAAATAAAGAACATGTAGGAATCGCTATTTTATTAGCAATTCCTACATGAATGCCGTTTTGCGTGTCCTCAATAGCGAGTCGCTATGATTCACTATTAGGGCCACGCAAAACGGCCTGTACATGAATCAGGCTGTAACTCCCCATGCATTCCTATTGGCCTACAGGCCCATAGATGCATGGGAAGTTATTCCTTATTTGCGATTAGCAATTAGCTAATCGCAAATAAAGATGCGATTTCAAGGGTGCAGGGGTGTCCAAAGGACACCCTGTAGGGCCCCTGAAATGTAATCTACATTGGTGTTGCGCACACACATGTCCAAAGGACATGTGTGTGTGTAACATGCAACTTAGAAAAATGCATTTAAATGCATTTTTCTAAGTTTTTGCTATTTACCGAGAGGTCTGACCTCTCGGTAAACAGCGGCCCAAAATTGCCATTTCGCAATTTTAAAATGCTTCATGAATTGCATTTAAGGAATCTCAAATAGAGATTCCTTAAATTCAATTCTTCGCAAATGTGCGAATTCTTAAATAGCAAAATTTGCATTTGGGATGATGAATCCCAAATGCAAAAATTGCACTCGCAAAAGGCAAGATTCTGAGAATCTTGCCCTTTGCGAGTGCAATTTAGCTTGATGAATCAGGCGGTTAGTTTATCGAGGGTAAAGATCTACAGCCTGATTCATGTACGGGCCGTTTTGCGTGTCCCTAATAGCGAATCATAGCGATTCGCTATTGAGGACACGCAAAACGGCATTCATGTAGGAATTGCTACTTAAATAGCGATTCCTACATGTTCTTTATTTGCGAGTAGCAATTTGCTACTCGCAAATACTCCCCATTCATTCCTATGGGCCAAGAGGCCCATTGGAATGAATGGGGATTTGCGAGTAGCAATTTGCTACTCGCAACTGAGATAGCGATTTTAAGGGTGACAGGGGTGTCCAAAGGACGCCCTGTAGCACCCCTAAAATGCACTTTTGGACAGGTGTTGCGCACACACATGTCCAAAGGACATGTGTGTGTGCTACATGCAACTTTGAAAAATGCTTTTAAAAGCATTTTTCTGAGTTTTTGCTATTTACCGACAGGTCTGACCTGTCGGTAAATAGCGGCCCCAAATGTCCAATATCGCTATTTTGTTGTTTGTCATGAATAGCATTTAAGGAATCTCTATTAGAGATTCCTTAAATGCCATTCCACGCAAATATGCGAATTCTTAAATAGCGATTTTTGCATTTGGTATCATGAATACCAAATGCAAAAATTGCGCTCGCAAAGGGCCAGATTCTGAGAATCTGGCCCTTTGCGAGTGCAATTTAGCTACATGAATCAGGCTGTTGATGAGGTCACATCTTTACCTAGAGTAAGTACACTATGATAAAGTCCCTGTGTTCAACCTATACTCCGCTGACATATAGCAACGATATAGTACCCTGAATAATAAAATACAGCAACTGACATTGGCTATTCACACCAGGGCATGCTACTGTTATTACTGTTGTAGAATTACACTGAGTCAATAAAGGTCATTTTATGAAGACCTACAAAGGGATATTACTATAGAATTTAGCATGTCTAGGCAAATATTTATTGAGAGCATTCCCTGGTTTTTGATAAGTGCATTCTAATAGTGACCCTGTGCATAATCCATATTCTATTATTGCGAGGCAATGTGTAAGGACAATATCATATATTTAGGAAAGGACATTAGCCACTCAGCATAGGAAATGCTGCAGCAATTACTGTATTGGTATATTTTTTTAGCCTGTAATAGTGCTCAAGCCTCCAAGCACGCTTGTGTGCGCATCTAAAAATATTTTCTTTCACAATGTCTAGACAAAAAGTTTAAATACTTAAAAAGATTTCCTGATAAATGAATAAATGAGACAATTTCAAAACAACTAGTTTAAATAGTGCTAATGATTTCTTGATCAATGAGGAAATGGAACATACTACACGCCAACTGTTCTCCCGACTGGCCAACATTCAGAAGGGCCAACATCGGCAACGAAAATCCTGGCATAAACTAAATTTCTGGGCGTGCTCGGCACGTGATATGTGACACATGATGCACTGCATGAATGCTCTTGGGTAGTGAATATAAAAACAAACTCGTGGGCAATATGGTAAGGCTCCCTCCTTTGAACTCGTCCTTGGAGACCTCAGCAATTAGTTTAGGCAGGACCGGACTAGGAACTGAAAGCAGTCGTAGCCACTTTTTCCAGACCAGCCACCGACCGGCGCATTGCAAGTGATCCCGACCATTGTTAGTGGGGTTTGGGGGATTTTCCCCCAAGAAAATTTGGGAAAAATACAGACCAAATGGTGCATTTTACAGCACGTTTTTCATTACATATATATTTTTATTTATTTAATATTTTATTGAAAAACAAAAACAAAAAACAGAGTCATCATCCAATAATTAGTCCATACAATACAGAATCAGGTACGATGGGCACTACAGAAAGAATATTACATCAAGGAGAGTACAACGTCTAGGTCCAGCCTTATCCATAGCCATATCCACAGTGGGGGAAGTACAGATCTCACCTCTAAATACATTCCAGTGTCCCCACTTTTTGTCCCATTTCTTGGGGCATCCCTTGATCTTAAAGACAGATTTTTCAGCCACCATGCATCTGCCCTTTTCAGCCACCCATCCCACCAGGAGAGGCCTCTGGGGGGCACCCCATTGCATTGCCACTGCAGTTTTTCATTACATATTTAATTGTATCAACTTTTAAAGCACAGTAAATAGTAGATGATGACCAGAGCACCAGGTTACCCAGTCATATGTTATAATATGTTATACATGGTTTTGTACCGCGCTAAAATACTCAAGAGTGTCCTGGTGCATGCACAGGCAGTGAGAAAGTGGCAGAAAGAGAACAGAGTTACTTAATCATTTTAAAGAGGTGAGTCTTGAGTGATTTTTTAAAAAGCTTGAAATCCTGAATGTCCCGAAGCTCCACGGGAAAGCTCTCACCGAGATAGACTGGCCACCTCAGCGCACCCTTCAGAACCATGGGATTTTTGTTGTTGCAGCGTTTTATATAGCGCGAACTAGACCCAAACCAAATCGGGTATGAGAGCACTTTACATAGTACCAGTTACATTACATGAGGACACACATTCATTTTAGGCACGGGGAGATTAAGTGATTTGCCCAGAATCACAGGAGGTTTTGGAGTCATTACTGAGACTCAAACCCAGATCCCCAGGTCTGTGGTCGAGCGCCCTAACCTTTAGGCCAACTCCTCACAAGCCATCACTGAGTGGCAGAGCTGAGG
Organism: Lissotriton vulgaris; assembly: GCF_964263255.1. Taxonomy (NCBI): domain Eukaryota; kingdom Metazoa; phylum Chordata; class Amphibia; order Caudata; family Salamandridae; genus Lissotriton; species Lissotriton vulgaris. The sequence goes on from NC_141693.1 coordinate 1,237,456,507, forward strand.
GGGCGGTTCGGGGTATACAGGATGAAGCATCTCCTCAGATGCACTGGCCCTTGACCATGAATGGCCCTGTGAGCTAAAATGAGAGTCTTAAACAGCACCCGCTGGGTCACTGGGAGCCAATGCAGCTCACGCAAATGCTGTTGGACACTAGATCTCCGCGAGATGTTAAATAGGAGTCTAGCCACGGCGTTCTGTATGATCTGGAGACGCCTGACCAGATAAGCCGGGATGCCAATGAACAAGGCATTGGCATAGTCAAGGCGAGAGAGGATGAGGGCACGCGCTACCATTTCTTTGGCCTCCCTCGGAAGCAAAGGAAAAAACCTTCAAAGAGCCTTGAGGGTACCAAAGCATACTCCAGTTCATTTTTTAATATGTACTTCAAACCTTAAGTTTTCCCCAAACCAGTCCCCCAAGTTTTTTGCCAGATCTCCCACGGAGTTGGGGCGAGGCACGTTGGGGGGCCACAGTGATTCTCTAAAAGTGGCGGGGAACTGGCCATAGAGGAGAACTTCTGATTTTCCCATAGAAATTCTTACAGAGAGCACCAAAAATAGATACAAGAGTAGTGAATCAGAGAGAACAAAGTATAAGTGAGACCAGCACCCACATGGTGTGTCGCGAGCAAGCGCAGTGAGCAACCACTACTAGGTGGAGTTTGGGATGGGTTCTCCCCCCAAGAACATTTTGGAGATAGAATAGCCAAAACAATGCATTTTTCAAACACATTTTTCATTACATATTAGATTAAAACTGCTGGAAAACACAATAAATCAGGAGAGCGAGGCACACATTACAGGCAGCCAACCAGCAGGACGCTGTATGAGTCTTGACTATATTACTGTGTGTTCAACCCTAATAAAATCAGCACTGCTGAGCAGTGTCTGCCCCAGTGGGCGCACTGCTGCCTGCTGCCCAACCCCGCAGCACCAGATAAGCCAGTAGGGTGTAAGTGCCGCTGCCACAGAGCTTCTATGCACACCAGGCTCTTGTAGACTAAGTGACACCGGCCACAGGGAAAGTTGACAAACACCAGTGCAGGCCTGCACTAGTGTGGCCATTCACTGCAGGCTGGCGCTGTCTGCACTCACTAGAGCTGACTGGGGCTCTGGATCTCTCTTGGTCCTGGGAGGAGGTATCCTAGGCCAGTTCTCTAGAAATCCATGTGCTACCTGAGCCTGTGTCCCACAATAGCTCTGGAGGTTTTGCCAAGCGGTTTTGTGGCCTGGCCGGGTATGTTGGCCGAGTGGTGGAGTGCACTATAGGGCCGGATAATTTATGACTGGGTATCCAGGTGCTACATAAGGTATTCCCTTACAATGCTTTAAATGTCAATGCACAGAAAAAGAGACAAGGAAACCCTTAAGGTCAAAAAGGGACCAAGGGTAGTAGTTATTATAAGAGGCAACGGTCCCTTTAAAAGGAAAATCAATCTAATGTAGCCAAATGTAGCCAAATTATTACAATCAAGGTTAGCCAAGGTAGACCTATGATGATCAGACGATGAGGTTGCCCACTGTCCGTTGAGCACTACACACAGCGGCTCTATTCTTGGGCAAAACCTTGCCATGGAATTATCGGGTATAGCACGAACCTGACCCCGGCTCGAATTCCAACAGGGCCATCACTTGGCTACCGATATCACACCGGCTATGCCCAACCTTGGACAATACATTATCGCCACATTATACATTAATTATTCCTAATACGCTCCAGCCAGGGTACACCCCCACTTATCGGCCGCCTATTTCCCTCATCATTGTTACTCCTTGTTGGCCTAAGCTAGCACGCTCTATCAGACCTCATCGTCTGATCCTCACAGGGCTACTTCCAAGGCATTTGCTCTATTGCTCAGTCCTGATGGTGATCCCATAACCTTGCTAGGGTTTGAAACATCGTCGACACTTCCATATATAATGAATTACAGTTTAGAGTTAAGATGTAAGTATGAGATATATTTCTGATTGTGACTTTTGCTTATTTACATTTTCATACCTAAAAGTCACTTTTAAGTCACTTGTCTGCGATAAGGAAATGGGCTGATTTCCCATTACCCTATGTGGAGAAGTGTTGCTCAATGGTTAGAGCGGCAGACCCTGTAGCAGAGGTCTAGCCCGGGACCAGCGTTCAATTCTCCGCCTCGGCGGGTCTTGGGCCCAAAAATTCCACGGACCTGATAATTCTCGCCTCGGTGCCTATTCCAGTCATGGAGTCCCACTCTGCAACTCTGAGCAATAGCTTGCTTAAATTCCACAACGGCCCCCACAGCGCTAAGGATGCCGGGGCGCCCAGGAGTGGATGCCTCACAGGGAAAGCCAGGCTGGGTTCCACAGCGGTATTCGTACAAGCGCCTTGAGACCCTTGCCGGTGAGTAGTGCGCTATACAAGTATCAATTTACGTCCAGCTCACTCACCTTTCGTGTATTGTTTTGTTTTCATTATTTGTGAATACAGTTGTCAATACTGTCAATTAAGACACAAACAGAGCCAATCTTGATTGTAATAATTTTCCAGATTAGATTGATTTTCCTTTTAAAGGGACCGTTGTCTATTCTAATAAAAGTTAATGCAATCTAATATGTAAGGAAAAATGTGTTTGAAAAATACATTGTTTTGGCCTTTCTGTCTCCAAAATGTTCTTGTGGGGAGAACCCACCCTAATCTCCACCTAGTAGTGGTTGCTCACTGCGCTTGCTCGCCACACACAATGTGGGGGCTGTTCTCACTTCATTGCAAACTACAAATTCCCCACACTGCTCTCAGTTGACAATACCCACCTTGATCAGGATTGGGTGTCATATGTACCTATAAACAAACTGGCTACATGGCCCCTATTAAACATAGACTCTTTTAAATGTCTTCTAGACAGCGTCAAATCAGGATCGCCCAGGGACCCTCTTCCTATACTCAAGCAGCTTGAGCCGCCATCTTTGCTTGTAATTATGAGCCTTCTGAATGCCTCCTTACAAAAAGCTATAGTTCCACCAGTGTGGAAACATGCTATGGTGCTCCCCCTTCTAAAGAAGGCCAACGCAGCTCCCATGGTACGTTTTTTTTATATTCACGCCCCCTGTGTGACTCCCACCACCCCCCGCGCCTGCCTCACCACCCGCGAAGCCATGCCGGCCGTCACTGGTTAGCCTAGGGCAGGATCCCCCGTATCGAACTCCTGGAATGAGGTAGATGTATTCTGTGTTTCGTATTTATTGAAGATGAGGTCAAACCCCTAACTCAATAAGTATTGAACTTGTTTCTTTTCAAGTGAAACAATATTATGGGATGTAGCATCTCAGTTACCATATCGCTTTGCACACTTTTGTCTATGAATTTACTGCGGGCATTTTTGCGGAGCTTTTGTGAGCTGGTTTAGATTTTTTCGTTGTAACCGATTCAGAAAAATTCCATTATGAAAGCTGTTTTATGTTTACAATAGGCACAAACTGTAAGATGTGCAGAAATCTAGCTTTTCAATGCCAATATGAGAGATGTAAGGGAAATGACACTTTATGTTAGTTATAAACCGCATTTGCCTACTTTATCATGAGAAATCCAGTTATTTGGCAGTTCGAAATTCTGCCAATCTAAATTAAAAATACATGCATCAAGCAAACTGAAATTAGATCAATGTGTTACCACTAATGTGTGTTTACATCACACTTCAAGATTAACAGACAATTACAAATCTTTGATTGTCCTTTATGCTTTGGTGAAGCGGGAGAACACCTGTAAATCGGTGGCTCTCCTACCCTGGCAACCCTGTAGTTCCCCTGCCCCCATTTAGAGGTGGGGAACCCACCAGGTTTGTACTGCAAGCGCCTCAGCTGGATCTGCTAGTGCAAAACTTAGGCTTGGCCTAATGTCAGCTGGAGGACCACCAGTGCCCTTATCAGAGAGGGTGCATTTCCCTGGTCTGTGCCTTGGTACTCCTTTAACTGGGTGCGCCAGGAGCAGATCTGTTCAGTGTGTCCTAATATAATGGAAGCGGTACCTCAGCAGACAAGAAGTTCCAAGGGCACTGCATTAGTGTAAGGCGGGTCGGCTGTTTGAAGCAGCCAGTCCCCCTTTCACAGAGCAAGAGGCAATGAGACCTACATATCAAAGGGGCCAGAAATCCCTGCAGGTGAGTACACTGAGTGACTGCAACTGCCCGCATGGGGATGTGCATGGAGGTTCCAAAGGGCCCTCTTTTCCCCCTTCCAGCGGGTGCCCTGATGAGGTCCACTGACTGTGTGCCATTTCTCTGTGATGCCTTGTCGGTGTGTACCTTCACAGCAACTTTGCCTCTGCGTCTGCCTCTATAATAAGGCATGGGAGCAAAGCCAAAGTGATTTTCTCATTTGCATGGGACCATGCCCACATTCCAATAAGATAATGTCCAATTGAGATTGTGCCTGTGTTACATATGTGCCAGTGCAATCTCTACTATGACGCATCTATTGACCCTCCTGTAGTACCAAAGTGCCCTGGGCCACTTTTGATAATACAGCCCCAGATAGAGAACACTGTATTGGATGAAGTGACCCTGTGTGGTTATGGCGCTCACTAATGCCGATATTAAATTACTTGTAATGTTTAGTTCAAAGGAGGAGAAATCATCCACTTCTCAAAACTCGTGCTCCTGGGGATCTACCTAATATTTATACGAAGGCAGGAGCACACATACAAAAAGAGTCATTAGGTAAATCAAAACTAGTACAATGCATAACAAAATTCAGAGTGGCTTCTTATGTTTTTAGTTTTCTTCTTCTGGTTGATCCAGACAACACGTGTTTCGTCGTCCGGGATTAACCCACGACTTCCTCAGGGCTGTGTTAATGCAAAGTAGTCGGTAAGCCTCTTTGCCGGTTCTAATTCTGTGCCGGCCAAGGAGGCAGGGAAGTGTGATGATGCTCCAAATTTTTATTTCTTTGGTCCTCAATAACATCTACAATCCACCACACCACGTCTGATAGCGTAGGGTCGATGATAGAGTTGATGAGCGTCCAGTACATGCTCAGAAGTTCACTTTCATGCACGGACGTTCTGTATCGTCCTAAGCCGGCTCCAAGTATGGCTCCAAACAATGGCCAGTTAGGAGTGATTTGATTAAATGCCACACCTATGAAAAGATCTAGTAGTGTAATCTTAAGAGGTAAAATGTCCCACACAGGAGAGATGCATCTCACAACAAGCATTTACAATGCAATGGTCTCGGCATCATTAAAGGAAGAGCTATTGGCATTGCTCATGACATTTCTTTTTTTTTCTTTAAATCATAAACAAATGACAATGTCATTTACATTGCCAATACACAGCACTCTGCACTCAACAGCACACAGCACTCTGCACTCAACAGCACACAGCACTCTGCACTCAACAGCACACACCGCTCTGCACCTGCACTTACTGCTCTGCACCTGCACTCACTACTCTGCACTCACAACTCTGCATTCTGCACTCACAACTCTGCACTCACAACTCTGCACTCACAACTCTGCACTCACAACTCTGCACTCACAACTCTGCACTCACAACTCTGCACTCACTACTCTGCACTCACTACTCTGCACTCACTACTCTGCACTCACTACTCTGCACTCACTACTCTGCACTCACTACTCTCTGCACTCACTACTCTCTGCACTCACTACTCTCTGCACTCACTACTCTCTGCACTCACTACTCTCTGCACTCACAACTCTGCACTCACAACTCTGCACTCACAACTCTGCACTCACAACTCTGCACTCACAACTCTGCACTCACAACTCTGCACTCACAAGTCTGCACTCACTACTCTCTGCACTCACTACTCTCTGCACTCACTACTCTGCACTCACTACTCTGCACTCACTACTCTGCACTCACTACTCTGCACTCACTACTCTGCACTCACTACCCTGCACTCACTACCCTGCACTCACTACTCTACACACTCACTACTCTACACACTCACTACTCTGCACTCACTACTCTGCACTCACTACTCTGCACTCACTACTCTGCACTCACTACTCTACACACTCACTACTCTCTGCACTCACTACTCTCTGCACTCACTACTCTCTGCACTCACTACTCTCTGCACTCACTGCTCTCTGCACTCACTACTCTGCACTCACTACTCTCTGCACTCACTACTCTGCACTCACTACTCTGCACTCACTACCCTGCACTCACTACCCTGCACTCACTACCCTGCACACTCACTACTCTGCACTCACTACTCTGCACTCACTACTCTGCACTCACTACTCCAGAAATATTTTTCTAAAGCAACCGGACAACCACGCAGACTATACCGCACAGAAGATAAACTTCAGTTTGCCGTTATCCCCCCCTCCACCCTACCCCCCCCCAATGGCTGATGATTTATCAATACACTGGAAGCTTAAGGTCCAAAGGGTGACCTCTTCTGCTTAGTTTGGTACCTGTATATTGTCCTAACAGAGATGAGCCTGCTATTGTATACACATATTTTGGAAGAGCTGAACTCAGTGGCCTGGTTACCAGTGCATAATCGTATCATCTTTAAATCAACATGTCTAGTTTTTGAATGCATGATCAAGAAGTCCATCCATCCTACTTGTTCCTAGATCAAAACTCCAATGCAAGGGATACCAAAGATGTGCAGTTCAAGGCCAAACGACTTGAAACTCTTTGCTTAAGCACTTCTAAGGAAAAAATGCTCTGCTATAATTTAGGGGGGAAAAACAAAACAGTTTTGTTTGAAAATGTACTAGCTACATTTCTCAGTAGCAGTAGCATACTGCTTCCCGAATTTCTTTTTAGTGGTACCTGTTATAGGCTAACACGTTTTTTATTGATCCTGGTGCCTAGCAACAAATTAGTTTGTTGTTCTTGCTCTACGAATAAATAAAAAAAAGTAAATAAATAAATACATTTTCCAAGCTCTTATATGGAGAGATGTGGTGGACATCCTGTGTTAAGCAGGGGCATTTTAAGTCTGTTTACACCCTCTACTTGGCTAAACGTACACTTTTGTGCAAGTTTACGCTTTATTGCAATTCACAAAATAATTTTACCAGTGGTATGTTTACGATTGCTGAGTCTCTGCTCCCGTGGCGAGACTCGGGACAGACAAAGATAGGCAGTCCTAAAGATACTACTTGTAAAATTTCTTTGTGAATTGAAAAAAATCTTAAACTAACACGAAAGTGTACGTTTATTTTTGTGAATCAGGCTCTAAATACTGACCAGTTCTTAGCTTACTACTTACTACATTCTCGCAACAGTATTGTTGGTGTTGCTACTTTATAGAGTATTTCCTCCTGCCTCGGTCCCTATTGTGGCCGAAGGGTTCTGACATATTGAGGCAAATGTCGAGGTTACTCCATCATGCAAAAGGGCAGCCTGATCTTCGTGCATCATACTTGTATCGCACTCAGGACACAGCACATCAGCATCACTGGTACCAGGCAGTTTGCCACAAGGTGACAAGATGAAAAAACAGATATGTCGGGAAGTGTACGATGCATTTATTGATAGAAGACATGATGATAAACAGTCACACAAGGCGCCCAGTTCACCTGAAAGGCAGAACGGAAAGCTCCATCTCTATGTATTCCGAGAGCAACCCAAGTTTAATGATGGTAAACACCGAGACCACACAGGCCTTCAGAATAAACAACCATTGGACGCTGGGCAACTCCAGAAATAATTTTCTCAAGCAACCAGACAACCACGCAGACTATACCGCACAGAAGATAAACTGTGAAATATGGTTCAAAACTGAATTAAATGTCTAGGAATAAATACGATTGCTCAGTCCTCACTCAGGCTTCTTCTGTTGGTTTGCGGCGGCCAGCTGACAGCATCTGCATCACTTGATGTGAAGTTCACTCACACAAGCAGGACTGACAAACAGCCACAGTGAAACAGCGTTTTGTGACTCCTTTCAGAAATAATTGCTTCTCGTGGGTGGGAATCCCTGCACGTATGGTGCTATGCCTACCGCGATCACAAAAAAAAACTAGCCGTGAGCGTGCACACTCCCGAACTTCCGGTTTCGGGATGTGCACGCACACAGGCCTTCAGAATAAACAACCATTGGACGCTGGGCAACTCCAGAAATATTTTTCTAAAGCAACCGGACAACCACGCAGACTATACCGCACAGAAGATAAACTGTGAAATATGGTTCAAAACAGTATTAAATGTCTAGGAAAAAATACGATTGCTCAGTCCTCACTCAGGCTTCTTCTGTTTGTTTGCGGCGGCCAGCTGACAGCATCTGCATCACTTGATGTGAAGTTCACTCACACAAGCAGGACTGACAAACAGCCACAGTGAAACAGCGTTTTGTGACTCCTTTCAGAAATAATTGCTTCTCGTGGGTGGGAATCTCTGCACGTATGGTACTATGCCTAACACGATCACAAAAAAAACCAAGCCGTAAGCGTGCACACTCCCGAACTTCCGGTTTCGGGATGTGCAAGCTCACGGCTGTCGTGGGGCGGGACTTCCGTCTTTGCGAGAAGCCCGCGCCCATGGAGTGGATGGCCCAGAGACTGGTGGCAGCAGAAATCAGGAGTGGCGGCTGATGCAGTAAGTGGGGCTTGGGGGGCTTGGCACGTGTGTGTGTGTGTCTGCGCGCGTGTGTCTGCACGTGTGTGGGTGTGTCTGCGTGTGTGTGTGTGTGTGAGAGACTGCGCATGCGTGTGTGTGTGCCTGCCTTCGGCCGGCCTGCATAAGCGCGTTCACAGAGCCTGGTCGGCGCGTTCACAGCTCTAGGTCCCTTCAGAGCGAACTCCATGACAATAGGTCTCGATGCCGAGACCTAAAAATGGTAGGTAAAAAGTAATGTGAAAGGTCATAGAGCCAAAGTCTTGTGCACACGTATGCGGGTGATGGTTTTAGTGTCAAAGCCATAATTCAATAGCTCTTCTTATAATCATAAAACAGTTCGACATCAGAATTGACTTAATGGGGATGTTTTCTTTAATCCAGATCAATACAGAATGAACAACCTTAAGTTCAGTGGGCATCAAAGTAAGTCCCAAAGTTTAATTTATAGCCTGAAAGATTTGAAAAGCATGAACTTCAGCATGCCAAGCTCGAATACATGCATTTGGATTAGGAGGGTATAAAATATATCATTTGCATAACTGATCATTTATATTGGGAATCATTGTAGACAAAACCTGCAATTTTGTCATTATGTTGAATTCTGTAAAAATGGGGTCCAAAGTTAGGATAAATAAAAGTGGGGACAAGGGACAACCATGTTGAACACCTCTATGCAATGAAAACTATTCAGTCAAAAATCCATTTACAAAAGTGGCAGTTTTAGGTGATGTATTTAAATGAAAGGATTGATATTTTAGGTATAAATCCAAACCACTTTAAAGATTCCAACATAAATTGCCACTTAATATGATCAAATGATTTCTCCTCATCTAATTCAATAGCAACTAATTCATCAGGCAATTTTGTTGCCTTACTGAGGATGTTAAATAGACATCCTGTGTTGTCAGAGGAATAGCGTAATTTGATAAAAACCAGCCTTCTCTTATTCAATTATCTTAGGAGGAATGGTTCCAATTCAAAGATCTAAAATTCTTGGGAAATACTTTCTAATCTACATTTACCAAGGAGATCGTATGATCATTTTTACACAATTGTAGATCTCAATTAACTTTTGTACGTAAACAAATAATTACTTCTTGAAAATTACTTAAAGGTAGCAGAAAAGTGATACATTTTAAGGAGTTCGGGGTACAAATGGGTAGAAAAGAGGGAATAAAATTCAGTGGTAAATTAATGTGGTCCAGATGCTTTATCACATTTTAATTTCTTAAGTGCCTCCATAATTTCTTTGGGAGTAGCTGTGGTCTACAGTTGGGAAAAATCAACATTATCTAAGATACATTTTGGAATTGTGTTTAAATATTCAATAATTGATAAATGTGATTGAGACTGTTCAGAGGAATATAAATGTTTTTAAACATTTGCAAATTCCACCAAAATATCTTTATCTTTGTTAACAATTTAATCATCCAGTATTTTGATGGAATCAATTTTGCTTTGTTCTTTTATAGTTTTTTAACAGTTTGCCAAAAATGTCCCAGTCTTATTTTGCCCACTGTAATATCTATCATTTTGCAGTAGTTAAAAAGATTAAGCTAGTTGAGGATATCTTATCGAAATTCAACTTTGCTTTAGTTGAATCTTGCTGCGATAGTTGGTATTTAGAGTGATAATAGCAATACTTTAGATTTTTTAATAAAAGATATGAATGTTTGCCTTTCGCAAAGCCATAAAGACCTGGCTTCTTCCGGCGTAATTCCTCTTCAGCTGTTACAGTCTCATGTCTTTGGTTGCGCTGGGACACCCCGTTGCTGGGGCAGCCATGCGCATTATATATCCTATAATAAAATAAATAAATAAATACATTTATCATATTGCAGTTTCTTGTGTTTCACATAATCTATAATAAAGCCTATTGCTGATGCTTCAAAAACATCCAATATATGTGACAAAAATGTATCTTGAGATGGATTATTTATTTTAAAAAATCATTTGAAATGCTTTAAATTTGGTGGAAAGATGGGCTCTAAAAGGAGCAAATTATTAAATCTGCTTCCTCTAGGATGTGATTGGATGGGAACTAGATCAATGTCAGTAAGAATGGGTGCATGATGAGAAATAAGAATAGAGCCTATATCTGCATGCATCAGATTTTGCACTAGGGAATTACTGATAAATAATGACAACACCTCTTCCTCAAACACCGCTTGAAGCCTTGCCCCAATCAACTTTACCTGCTCAGACATTTTTTTCAAATTTCCTCTAAGTCTGAAGTTAAGCACCAAGTGGCTCAATCCACTTATTTTATCCAACTCACACTTTTGTGTAGCGTTTTAGGTTCCAAGCGTAATTTACCGATTCATGCCCTTATATAGGTATAATTCACATTGCCCTTATATAGGCATAGAAATAATGCCCATCTTTAGACATAACCCATCCAGTCCAAATACAGGCATGGCTACTTCCACTAGTTCCAAAAAAGCCACAACGATTTCTTGAAAAACTCGGCTTTAGCAGTCAGGGACATTCCTTTGCTTGAATATTGAGTTGTCCTAGAAATTATGGAGTTTTCAAAGAACTACCATTCCCTTGGGGTTCTTTGGTGACGTTATTATGTCCGACTTTACATCAAACTAGGCACCTTCAAGGTATAAATATGCCTACACTTGCCCTAGCAAACACACAGTGGTTTGGAGCAGCTCGACTATCTACTTGCCCGACGCAGCTCGCTACAGCAAGTGCCGAAGGAAGCCGACCCTCCAGCTGATGCACTGACAGAGAAGCTGTCCTTTCTCTCACTGAGAATCCAGCTCCAGTGTTTACAAGCTCCCCTCGCGGGGTGTTGGGAAATCGAGTCCCGAGACAGAGATACCAGACCTCCTTCATTCTAAAACCAAGGTACGGAGCTGATTAGACCCTAAGAGAAATCTTGGATAGAAACTAAACCTATGCTACACCATACTTACTTCTTCCCTCGTACTAGACTTAGGTTAGGTACATTGGGGTAGGTGTATTTTAGTGCACCAGTTGAGTACTTTTAGCCTTTGTTATTTATTTATGTATTTTATGGCTTAGAAACCATACCATGCTTTTACAGTATTATTTTATAATACTCTTCTTGCTGTACGCATTATACTTTACAGCCAGTATTACGACTGTAGCAGTTCATTTCTTTTGCATGAGAAAGAAGAATGTTCAATCAATCCTTCTATTGAAAATGCCCGTCTCTCTATTTCTCTGCACCTCTGATGAAACGAAGCATGCACGATTGACTGAGTAAAATATCTGTCTATTGTTTCCACGACTCTGAAGATACGTTTTATCTTGGGGAAACAAAGTTGTCATGTTTATGCGGTTCTCAGAAACTAATCCCTTCTTGTGTATTCAAGAAATTTTCTAGTGACCTCTGAGCTAGCTGGCACTCACAATTAAGTCTAATATATTCGATAGAGACCTAGTCGACATAAGTCCTACGTCAAATCTATAGGATATATTATTCCAATGCGCAGAGCCTATTGGGAATATAGGAACTGCACTACATGGTGCCCAACGTTTGGTAAGGCAATAATTTAACGCTAGATACTAGAGTAACACAGTCGTGCTTTTCACAGAGACCCCTTTTATCCATAAAAACACTCCAATAGACGTCTGGAGTGGGTAAAAGGATAAAATATCTGCCATAACTGAGTAGGACGAAAATCCTATGTATTAGTTTTGGTTTGTTCAACGTTGAAGGATGCAGTGTTCCAAAATATTGTGCACCTTATCTTTGTTTCCTTGAAACTTGCTCGGCAAACTTTCAGTCAACAAAATGTCGAATAGAGATACCGAGAACGGTGGACCAGCAGGCAATAATGCCCGACCGAGTTTAAACATTACAGGTTTCCAAGAAACCGACCCGGATGCTATAATCATCCCAGAAATTTAAGGAAAACCATCACTATAAAGCTTATAACAAATGGCCTATCATCGAGAGGTGGTAGGGTAATTTTTTGTCATAAAGGCACATGAATATCGGCAGACAGGGGTATTCTATTTATGGATTGTCTTCCCTGAAGCAAATCCAGTAACACATGTGTTCCACGTCTACAAACTAGAGGAACCTCCAGTGGAATACACTCCTTTCGAGGATGTTGAAATTCCATTAACATACAAAGAGCATGCTCTCTGGTTTAAAGGTGCCCTACAACATCAAAATCACATTACCAGGCTAGGTCCACTAGGTAGACCAGGAGCAACATGGCCGATATTAGCCAGCTATACACCGCATCCTGCCATTGAAGAAATGACAGGTGCAGAACTATTTGTTCAACTAAAACAATTAATAAAAATACATAGACAATTGGTTCAATATGTCATGTGGACTCTAACAGTCCAAACTCCTATAAGGATTCCACAGAAAACCCCTCACCAGGGGAACACAAATAAAATCACACCACAGACTATACAATCAGTCACTGGTAAATTGTCCGCAAAAAGGGAACAAATTCCATTCTGGATAGCTCAGAAAATTACTCAAATCGAGGCAGTATTTCCCGATACTACCCCTCATGAGAAACACAGGATTTTAACAATCTGTTTACCAATGGGGATCGCACCACACTTGGAGGACTGAGACACTTGGGGTACAGTCTTTGCTGCAATCTACACAGAAACACATGGTGTTCTGTCTATGGCGGTGATACCGGACGTACTGAAACAGATTCAAAATGAATACGGGGCAGGGCCTGCTCTGAATCTGGGTATGAAATTACTGAAAGATTTCAAACAGGTCACAGCTATAATATTAGGTAATATTAAAGGTGAGGCAGCATTCGTGGCAATCCGCTAAAAAATAAGAGAAATTGATATAACTGAGCAACCATATGAACTGGCCAGAATAATTGAAAAATCCTATGAAGAACTAGGTGCAGATGTTTTGGGTGGGAAACCAGTCAAACCCCAACTAACAGAAAGTCCTGAAAAGGTCTTTATTAAAAACACTCTTACCACTCCTAAAAAGAAGTGGGAAACTACTAAACTAGCTTCTAATGAGAACCTTTCTCAGTCCCGAGGAAGGTCTCCTCAAAAGGAGCCCTCTGAAAAGAGGTATACCCTCAGGAACAGGGATAATTTGAAAAACCCTGATAGATATTAAAATACTGATACGCTTTCCTCTCGTACCTTTCAGACTTCCTCACAGAAATCAGAAAGAAGAGGACGGTCAGAACACAAGGAAGAACGCGTGAAGTCCAAAGACGATCAACACGTTCCAAAAAATAAGAAAATCCAATTCACCAAAACGAAGGTAACAGGTCTAAAAAGCAGACATGCCGAGGATCTTGAGGACATAACTCAAGAACGGGGAGTGGGCTTAGACAATGTTGAACAGCGCAGCAGAAGTCACCATAGCTCTCAAGATCTTGAAGGATCATCTGGAGACAGTGGACTTTAATGAGTACATTCAAGTTGAAACAGCTGATATAAGCATGGGCGAATTTTGTGAATCTCGCGTTCGCGAATTTTGCGGATTTGCGAACTCGCAATCCGCAAAATCCGCGAATTCTCGCGAATTTGCGGATTTTTTTTTGTGTGTTTGCGCGGGTTTCTGCCAGTTCGCGAGGGTTTTGTACAATGTCGCAAATTGCGAACTTACCTGTCGGGTCGCAAGTTTCGCGAACTTGTTGTTTCTACGTGTCCAGCCTGTTTGGGACACTCTTCTTCATCACTGCCACTCTCTGTCACCACTGCCACTCTCTGACTACTCATGCCACCCTCTGGCCCACCCATGCCACCCTCTGTTTCATCACAGCACCCTCTGGTTGTCCAGTCAGTGTACATTATTGTGGCAACGCAAGCACACCTTCCCTGCCTCAAGTGACCTGAATTCATTTGGGGCTGATTAATGTGTCACAGAATATTTTTTTAGCTGGCACCTGCTTCCTTAGTGCTTCCTGATTAGTGATCTTTTGCACTTGCTAAGTGCTTTCATTGTTGCAAAATTAGTTACAACACCTGCCCTGCCCCAACTGACAATAATGAATTAGGGGCTGATTAATGGATTTGAACTTCCAGCCTGGCTCCTGCTTGTCTCCCTTAGCTGTAATTCAGGACCTTTGTGGCATATGTGTAACTATTCTGAGGTTCAGAGCAGGGTCACATAATAGTTTCAACTGGCAACTGAACTCTGGAGGGGCCCCTCAGGAAGCACTACAGGAAATGGCTACTAATGATGAGCCTGAACTTTTGAACCTGGTAAGTAGTTTCAGTTTTGCTAAGATCGTATTTCTGCAATTTTGCACTTATTCGCGGGGCGCGAACTCACGCGAACAGTGCGAACAGTGCGAGCAAAATCCGCTGCTCGCGGATTTGCGGATTTTGCGGGAGATTCGCAAATCTCGCGGATTGCGAATTTACCGAAAATCCGCAAAATCCGCGAGCGAAACGGATTTTCCGCCCATGCTTAAGCTGATACCAGGGTTAGTGTACCCCATAAGTTGTATGAAGTAACGCTCCGGATGGAGGGCGACATAACTAGGAAAATAAGAGCACTCTTTTGGGAGAAGCTCTCTAAGGGTTATGACATGCTTCTAGCTGAAAAAGACTGGCCACCTAAATGTGTCAGGGAGTTCTCACATGGCGAAGACATCATTATGCCAGCCTTCTCGAATCATATTCCAATTCACTTAAAATACACCTATGCCAGAAAATGGGCTGTAGCCTAGGCTCCAGCATTATATAACAATCATGTCGGATGGGATGAGGATTCCCCTCACCACAAAATCCAGTTAAAAACTCAACCAACTGCACAGAGGCAGTACCCAGTTAAGCAAGAAGCTAAAAAACAGGTCTGGGAGATATTAGATCAACTTGAATACCAACGTCTAGTTTTGGACTACAGGCATTTAAAATCTTGTTGCAAAACCTTTGCAGTACAAAATGCACACAGTGCAGCACTAATGTATAACATTGTGTGTAAAACATATACAACTACAGTAGATATTTCTAACAGTTTCTTATGTCAAAACATTCCACCCTGAAGCAGGTGCTTGACCGCTTTCTCAATTATGGGGACACAGCGTCACTTCTGTCATCTCCCCCAGGGATTCAAGAATATCCTGTGGTTATTTTCAGCCAGAGTAACAGAGTTATTACAAACGTATGACGATGAGGCATTATCTTATGTCGATGACATCTATCTAACAGACGTTGACTTGGACAGGACCTTGAACAGAGTGAATACCATTATACTTGGATTCGCCTCTGAAGGGTACAAATTCAACTTTAAAAAATCAAGAATTGCCCACCTCAACGTCCTATTCTTAGGATACGAGTTATCAAGTGAAGGCAAAAGCCTGGCAGAAAACTTTTTAGAAAAGTGTGCGCTGCTCCAACCTCCAAAAACGCTGAAAAACTTACAGTCAATTCTAGGTTTCCTGAATTTTGGAAGAACTTACATTCTAAATTACGCAGAAAGGGTTAAACCTATCTACGAATTAATAAAACCTGATTTTAAAACAACTAATTGGACTCAAAGCACACAGAAATTTTGCAGTCAGTGCAAACGGACATGTTAGCAACAACACGTTTACAGACATGCGTAAACGTACGCAACCTTGTAATCCGAATCATACCAGGAAGATGAGGATTCACGTACTTAACTTTTAATGCAGGTGAAAAAGTACCAAATGCTTACAAATCACACTTGTATACACAAGCTGAAATCAAATTCACTTCAACAGAAAACATTCTGACGGCGGTTCAAACTGCAGTAGCAAAAGAGAGAGTTCTTGCAAAGGGTAAATGCATATTCGTCGTTACTCCTGCCTTAGAGACAGTGACAAAAGCAAGTATTTATAATGCAAAGCCTTGACATCCAAGATGGATTCAATGGGTTAACTCTCTTGCTGCAACAGATGTTGAATACGTTTTTGACCCTTACTTGAAAACACAAGAATTTCTACAATACGAACAAGAATGTCCTCTGCCAACTGAGATTCTGCCTCTGGAACAGTATGAATGTATAATTTATACAGACGGATCAGCACAGCCCGCAATTGGGGGTAAACAAGTTTATAGTGCTGCGTGCGCGATTGTTATAGGTCGCTGGAGTGATGGTAAATTTTGACCTATGGTCACAAAAACACAATCTCTCGGAGACTGTACAGCTCAGCGAGCTGAAATACAGGCTTTCAAGATGGCGCTTGAAAATACTGATCGCGAATTCCCTGCACTTATAGTGTGCGATTCGTATTACTGCATTCAATCTTACAATGAATACTTGCAGAATTGGGTTCAAAACGGTTTCAAAGATGCAAAAGGTGGCACAATCAAGCATAAGTTACTTTGGGAACAAGTAGTTCAATTACAGAAAGAACTACAAAATACTCACGTGATCCAAACACTGAGTCATCAGCGTGATGGCGTTCACGTTGCAGGGAATTCATGACTGATGAAGCCGCGAAGGCAGCTGTGCAAACGGCTTCCGTAGCTGCAATTACTCTTTCTAAAACAAATATAAACAGCAAAATAATGCAGGCTGTCACCACTTCTAATAAAGGCAGCGATGCAGCATTTCCTCAAAACTATCCACTCGAATACTCATACATAATTGACGCAAACTCAGTTCCTTTTGCTCGAATCCCTGGAGTGGAGGATAGAGTGATTCCAAACAGGAAACGTAGAGTAGCTTTGATACACGAAGCGCACTTGGGAGAGGGTCTGATACATCGGGGGATCTCTAAATCTATACTAGAATTAAAAGAGACGTACTGGTGGCCAGGGATAAATGGTCACATTCACACATTTGCAATTAATTGCCATGACTGCAACAGAGATTGCCGCAGAGAACTCCACCAGATACCTGACTACAGCGTAGCCAGCCCAGTACAGACACCATTGTTAGACAGCATTAGACTATCTACACGCAGAAGTCCCTATGGACAAATGCGGTCCCACAAATATTAAGACAAGATTCATTTGGATTTGGCCTCAGCGTTCGGCTGACGTCCGAACTGTTATAAAAGATTTGCGAGCCTTTATCGGCACATACGCACTCGGCACGCTACATTCTGACCAGGGTCCTGCGTTTAGCTCCAAAACTTACACAGAGGCCATGGCCAATCTGGGCGTTGCATTGCTGTATTCAAGTCCATTAAATCCTGAGGGAAATTCTGTAGTGGAAAGAAAAAAACGGGACATAAAGCAATCTATAACAGCTAAGGTATTAGGCTCGGGTGACGGGTGGGTCAAACATCTACTAAGTGTCCAACATAGTTTAAATAATCTGCCAAGAAATTCTCTGGGTGGAATCACTCCATATGAAATCCTTTTTGGTACTAGAATGCTTGTCCAGGATCTCAATCGTCACACTTCAGTGGTAGAACAAAAACCTTTTGATATCAAAGACCGTTTGGCTGTTTTGCAGGACTTAAATGAAACAAGGAGAAGTCTAAGCAACACATTGCAGAAGCCAACGACCACTGAAGGAGAACCACCCATCCCAGCAAGGCCTCTATGGATTCCAAAGATTGGGGATCTAGTCAGAGAAAAGATTGCGGATAAGAAGGAATTTGGGTCTTCTTACAGAAAACCAGTACCTGTGCTAGCAATCCACGGATCAAGAACAATGTTACTGCCGCCCCTTGCTGGAAGAAAGGAGACCAGGTTTGTGTCCATCGACCTCGTAAAACCACATCATGTGGCTGATAATAAATAGTAGACCCAGTGGACTCCAAAGATGTAGCAGAAGACCAAATCTTGCTACTATCCAAGAGGTTCGAACTGAGAGACTCATCACCTTTGAAGAATCTGCAGTACGAAAAGAAGGACTAAGCAACAAAGCAATGGAACTTGTGCCTCTTGAGACCCACATAACAGTTCGTCAAGACACTCCTGTCTACAATGATATAGCTTCTGACTATACTAATATGACAAGGGATCAAGTAGCTCCAGTGATTTCAAGTAATCCTGATGCAATACCTACAATTGACAGAACTGCCTCTGGCTATTTCATCAACTTTGATATGTTTTCGGATGATCCCAGTGAGCCTGAAACGACGCCAGGAAATAAAACTTTTGAAGAACTTTCAGCAACTTGAAAAAACTTATCTGGTTTCACCAAGGGTTGAACTTTGGATGGTGCTAGGCATACTTTTTCTCCTACTTTGGCTAATCCCAGTATTAACTTTAGAAATGCTGATAAATGGAAGATATAGCAAAATGGACACAGCAAGTAAGAACATCAACCTGCTGCTGAAGCCACATAAATAATCTCATCGTGAACGAAGAGACTTGACATCAGTGAACATCACAGCCATTCCTATACCTGGTGGTATAGCATGGGACAGAACTGATTATGACATCTTTGGTCCTGCAGAGCTGTTGAAGATTCCACATCAATTCAAGGTTTCCTTGAGCGACTTTGTTTCACCTGGCACATTTTTTGATGATTGGGACTTTGAGACTGTTAATAATATGATGTCAGATTTAGAGATGTCTGCAAAATGTACAAAACATGAATACTTAGAAGGTTCATCAGATTATGAACAAATGTACTGTTATAATCACTATGGTCATCATTATTTGCACAAATCTGCAAACCCTAGAAATATTTATACTTTCAATCAATGGGAACATTGTCCAACGCCACCAAAGGGTAGCTCAAAAACATTCTGTGAAAAATGTCTATTCTACTCAGGTTTTAATATCTCAAATCCAGAAACATTTTACTTTAAAAATGTTAATAAGACAGGAATGAAAAGTATGTTAACAAATACAAAGCAAATTTATTCAGCAGCCTTTTATGCCCAGCTGTCTTCATTAGGTTTCAACTTCTGGAGTGACAATATAGAAACAAAAACTGTCTGGGGCTCAAAAGACTGGCAAGTACAGGGAATAGAAGCTTTATTTTGAGCCTGCATTATCCCTGAACAAATAATGTTTTTGAATGACACTGTGCAACAGACATCCTGTCTTGCCCTAGCCAAGATAAAAGATTTAAACAAACCGTCCATACCTAGACCTATACCTGATACTAAAAACACTACAGAGGGAGGGGTCGATGTAAAAACAATTTGACTTAAAAACAGAACTGAACCTCATTGAAAAAAATGGTTAATCTGGCCCACAGACACAAATACCTGTCAAGATAGATTCCTGAACAAGACACAAGGGTTCACATTCACTAGGCCAGATCCAAGATATGCCCAGAGACAACATCCAGGGATAGTAACAACATACAGTATAGGAAAACTGTGCCTTGAGTGGCTACAAAAATCCACACTTACAGAGGTTAAACAACACTTATCTTTATTTAAAGATGGGGTTGATTTAAGGGACTTCTTACAAGGTCCAGCAAAACGACGTCATAAGCGTTTCATATACGCAGGTATATACGTCATTTATAATGAAGCTTGGAAAGCGACACAAGCAGAGACTGCAGAACGAATACAAGAAATTGATTGTATTAATTTAGAGAAAGCTGTCTCTGTAGTTGACAATGGGTTAACGACTCTGTCTTCCAGAATTTATTCTTTGGACAGCATAGTATCCTCTGCCATAGACATAATGGAACAGGACTTGCTCATGCTACAGCATGGACAGCTGCAATTACGTTCTATAATGCTTTTAGGCTGGACGTTACAAAATCTTTGTTCTGGATATGTGCCATAGCGTCTAATCAACACCACAACAATGTTTTCTGTATTTAACCTTGCAGATAAACAAATCACTCTGGCACAAAGAGGAGCAGACTATACAGTGCTTAGCATTGAAAAACTGGAAAAATTACCATTAACTGTTTCAGAAAAACCTGCAGCAGAATGGCTAATACATGGAATAATCACTCTGCCTGTCCCAATTTTTCACTTTCAATATTGTTTGAAACATATACCAGCTGGCGTGTATGAAAGGTTAGGTAAGGAATACATAAAGTCAACCTGGGAATTACCATACACACACAGATGTTGGAGTGGGGGAAATAAGTATTTCTTAGTGGTACAAACTGCAAAAGCACACTAAGCGGTACAATTTTATGTCAGGGTATTAATTTACATGGAGCCCGTGGCGGTTCTTCGACCAACTTATCCTGCCACCTGCAAGGTTTTCCAGCTGCAGTGACAGATCCAAATTTTAGGCAGCTTTATAACGGAAGATATAGTATGTTGAATGGTCACAGCTGTTGTGGAATGTTGCCAGGAATAGTCTATCTCGTAACTGAGTCAGCCAGGGTAACTTGTTGTATGCAAGTATTGTTTCCTAAAGCTAAGACAGATGAGAAGTCGCCGTATGGCCTTCAATGAACATCTCTACTATTCAAATTGATACTTTAAGCAGAATGAAAGCCATTCTTTTACAAAAAACTGTGCCACTGACCTCGTTCAAAGAGACGTGTGATCTGCAAGTTGCAAGGTCCTCTGCAGAGATACATGCGCTTTTATCCACAAACTGTCCCATGCATTTCGCAGAAATGGTAAGTCGTATCTTAAACATGTCTGATACCAGTGGTATTGTACATTTATTTAAGACAGTTTTTTCGGGACTGTTAGCACCCTTTGAAGCAGTCCTAGGCATTTTTTGCAAACTTGGTGCACTCTGTGTTCGGCGGCCTGCCTCTCATTTTGGGACTTGTAGCAGGTATACTATTTTTGTTCCTTCTGCTCCGATATGGCAAGTCCAGTCACCAGCAACACCCAGATTACCATAGAAAAAACTCTCCTGGCAATGAAGTGTCGTGAGCGCATGATACAGATCTTGGGCTTGGCTCGTTTGAGAGATCTGTATACCACATGGTTTCTATCATTCCAACCAATCTGGCAAGATTGCATCTTACCTGTTCTACGATGCCTCCTATGTGGAGAAGAATGAGTGTTGGACATCTGTCTAACACTTCCATCAGCACTACCAACGGATGTTGATACTTTGCTTGGTTCGGTAACGGCTAATGCATCGTGTTGCCCCCAGCATCTACCAATCCTGATGACGGCATTCATTGAGATCTCACAGACGCAATCTGCTGACGGTGAGATACGTGGATCAACAGGCACACAGGTACCATCTCCATCTCCTTCTAACATTGCTAACGCGGCTAATGCTGACAACAATGCTTCACATTTTTGTGCAATCAATTTACTTAATGAGGTGGTTTAACTTTCACCTACTGTGGTAGATGATTTCTTTGCCAGTTTAGAAGATTTGATGTTTTCTCCTAACAACGAGAATGACTTTTGAAAGTTAGCACACAGCGTTCTACGGGACTGTGTATTCGACCTTCACTTCTCAAAACAAAACTTCCAACTTCAGAACTCTATTTTTTTATGCGATTTGACTTTTTCCAAGAATAACATTTTTTGGGGCACAAAGTAATCAGCTTAAAGTAGAACTATTCTTAGAGAACAAGAATTCTTTGAAACACTTCCAAGTGACAATATTTTACCTTGTCCACAACCTAAACAGTATATATATTCTGTCATGGAATGGTCTCGACTTTTCTTCTGTATTGAAGAGCCATTTCATAAATGTAATTTCATGATTCATTCGGATGCCATTTCCAATGTCATACTATATGCTTTGAATGAAAACATTGCTTTTAAAAAAATGCGTACAGCACAAATGCTCTTTTTCGTGTACAGTCATTTCGAATGCATTTTATGTTTTTTGGGAGGCATTTTACACATCATGCTTTAGATATGTTTTAAAGGCTTAGAATTTAGTAATATCGAACATAATATAGTGGAGTGGGTGTTGTGTAGCGTTTTAGGATCCAAGCGTAATTTACCGATTCATGCCCTTATATAGGTATAATTCACATTGCCGTTATATAGGCATAGAAATCATGCCCATGTTTAGACATAAACCATCCAGTCCAAATACAGGGATAGCTACTTCCAATAGTTCCAAAAAGGCACAACAATTTCTTGGAAAACTCGGCTTCAGCAGTCAGGGACATCCCCTTGCCTGAATATTGATTTTTCCTAGAAATCATGGAATTTTCAAAGAACTACCATACGCTTGGGGTTCTTTGGTGACGTTATTATGTCCGACTTTATGTCAAACTAGGCACCTTCAAGGTATAAATATACCTACACTTGCCCTAGCAAACACACTGTGGTTCGGAGCAGCTCGACTATCTACTTGACCGACGCAGCTCGCTACAGCAAGTGCCGAAGGAAGCCGACCCTTCAGCTGACGCACTGATAGAGAAGCTGTCCTTTCTCGTGCTGAGCATCCAGCTCCAGTGTTTCCAAGCTCCCCTTGCGGGGTGTTGGGAAATCGAGTCCCGAGACAGAGATACCAGACCTCCTTCATTCTAAAACCAAGGTACGGAGCTGATTAGACCCTAAGAGAAATCTTGGATAGATTTTTGGCAAAGAAACTAAACCTATGCTACACCATACTTACTTCTTCCCTCGTACTAGACTTAGGTTAGGTACATTGGGGTAGGCGTATTTTAGAAGCACCAGTTGAGTACTTTTAACCTTTGTTATTTATGTATGTATTTTATGGCTTAGAAACCATACCATGCTTTTACAGTATTATTTTATAATACTCTTCTTGCTTTACGCATTACACTTTACAGCCAGTATTACGATTGTAGCAGTTCATTTCTTTTGCATGAGAAAGAAGACTGTTCAATAAATCCTTTTATCGAAAACGCCTGTCTCTCTATTACTCTGCACCTCTGATGAAAAGAAGGATGCACGATTGACTAGGTAAAATATCTATCAATTGTTTCCACGACTCTGAAGATACGTTTTATCTTGGGGAAACAAAGTTGTCATGTTTATGCAGTTGTCAGAAACTAATCCCTTCTTGTGTATTTGAGAAAGTTTCTAGTGACCTCTGAGCTAGCTGGCACTCACAATTAAGTCTAATATATTCAATAGAGACCTAGTTGACATAAGTCCTACGTCAAATCTATAGGATATATTATTCCAATGCGCAGAGCCTATTGGGAATATAGGAACTACACTATAACACTCCATCGCAGTTAGCTGTATTTTTTTACTTTGACCCGGTCTCGTGTGACTAGATGTCTGCAGTTCGTGATTTGATGTTTTAGACACTAGTCTTTGCCGTACAACTTAAAAAATGGGTAACTCCAGTTTCTTCAATTGGATTTTTGTCATGTTAGTGCCAAACAATTTATTAAAATGTACTCTTTTTACTAAACTGGTATGGGGTTTTTCTTGCATTGTGTTTTCATTTTAATATCGTTTGTGTGCTGAATAAATACTTTACATGTTGCTTCTAAGTTAAGCTTGACTGCTTGTGTGCCAAACTATCAGAGGTTTAAGTACAGGTTAATTTAGTAACTTTTGTGGTTCACTCTGACAGGAATTGTTGCCGTTGTTTGAGCAGGGGTTAACACTCCACTCAACCAACAACCTAATTTCTCACAGCAAGTCAGGCTTTTGTATCCCCGGCCTTACATTAAAAAAAAGGGTACGATTATTTTAATTGACAAACTTTTACAAATACAGGTTTTTATCACAATCACATGATACTGAAGGAAGATGGATTGTAATAGAACTTTTGATTAATATAATTCCTCGTATGATTTTCAATGTATATGTGCCTACAATAGTTAACAACTCCTTTTGGAATGATATTACTCAGCCACTTTTAACTTTGAGTACTGACTATTTTAGACAGGAATTCCATTGTTAAATACATCCCTAACAAAATGCATAAATATTTTTGTTCTGCGATTGCACAGCAGTCCTTGGTTGGCTCATGGCGTCTCTGCAATCCCACCTTACGAGAATGTAAATTCTATTCTCCAACTCATCATACACAATCCAGAGTTGAATTTTTAGGAGTAAATTTGTCTACGCATGGTTCGGCAACACAGCGCCTTCATCAGGAAAGCTACCACCAACTCTAAGTCCTGTAGGTATCCTGTAATCACATTATGTTATATATAATGAAATAGAATGATTAAGAACGTAAGCCACAGGGATAAAGCACCCATGTGTAACAACTAAAACTCAGTCGATTGTACAGACACAGAAAATAAATATTGTGCTACACCTCAGTATGAGTTGTACATTCTCATACTGAATGAGAATGTACAACTAATGTTGTTGGTATTTAAAAGACCCAACCTTATCAATACTCTGTTAGGTATCACAAGATTCTGTGAGAAGAATGAATATGTATAGCTGAATATAATGATATGACTGATGGTGTGATTGATGTATGTTGTATGCTCATTTTCACCTTTATATTAATGTCCAATATTGATCAGTTAGTTATTGTTTTCCTATTTGAGAATATTTGTTCGAATTATTTTTACATCTATTCCAATGTTGACTGTTAATAAAGATTTTGATCAAAAGTAGAGTCACTTTCTCTGAGCCATGAAATAATGCTATTATTCACAAATGTGTTCGTTGTACAGTATATAACCAAGCACACCTAAGCCCAGATTTAGTTATAGGAGTATGAGAGGTTGTTCATATTCATCCACCACTACAACCCCAAGAGCGTAACTTGGCATGCACAGAGAGCCCCTTTACTGTCCCTGGATTTTCTTTGCAACTTTCTCTGAATTCAACACCTGTCTTGTCTTCCTTTGCTCCCAGTGGCATGGCCACCCTGCTTACCAATCGTTTTTTCGAGACCATGAAACAGATATGTATGAATATCTGTGGATTTCCCTATGTCTTCTCAGCTACATGTCACAGTAAGCAAGTATTCGCAACCTGAATGTTAATGTACTGCCTTGATTGCCTCTATCTATTGTCTCCTGACTTGAGCCAACTCTCTCTCACTTTCTCAATTATCCCCTATGAAGGCACAAAGCCCACCTGGACGAACATTTAAGCTTATATTAGCACATGCGGTAATGCTGGCATCTCCAAAAACATAGCAGATAAACAAGAGCTGAGCAACCTTGACTGAGAATGTAATCACCATTGGGTTAGGAGAGCACTGCCCTAGGAATTGAAGTGAGGGAAGAGATACCACGTTTATATGTGCATTGGAATTGAAGTTCAAGGGAAGCTTCCAGTATCACCAGGCACAGAGTTTCAGTGCCGCAGTCCAATACCAGATGCCCCTTTTTGCAAGTAAGAAGCACTGGAAGCAGACGTAGATTAGTAGTTTATTTGTAGATATAGACCCTAAGATGTCACTGGAAGAAAAGCCCAGCTCCAACTGACTCTTGCATTCCTATGTACACACAGTGGAGATCCAACATTCCACCAGTATTAAAGGAACAGTGGTGAATATAAAACAAGAGAATGTAACACATCTTTTTTCCTAAATAAAAAAAAATAAAATAAAAAAAACAATGTACAATATAATGAAAAATGCGATCATTACTATTTACAAACAGCATTACAGCATGTAATCTTTAAGCTTAACAGGTTTCACAATAATTCGTCCTGACAATCTTCTTGGCTTAGAAACCTCCACTTTTGGAAGTTCAGATGACATGGATTGAACAAAAGAAGGACGAACAGAATTTGAAGCAAAATTTGAACCAGACTTCTTCTGTGAGCTGTTAGCCATCTTTTCCAACCAAAGATCACGTTCTAAATCATTGCATAAAACAACATTACATAAATTCCATTTTTGCCCGTCATCCAGCAGTACACAATTACCCAATACTTTTAACACCTTCTTGGGACAAGACCATCTGGAAGAACCGTCTTTTGATAACCCAAAGCGAGAAGATCTTACCAAATCGCCAACATGAAAACTACTTACACATTTCTTAATTTTGTCAATATGCCTATCCACATACTTTTTTTGGTAAGTATTCATTCTATTGTTAAGGTTTTCTTTATAATCATGACCAGCAGAAATCTTGAGCATCCATGCAGGAGTCACTTTATTACCAGCAGAACGCCCCTTTAAAAGATGAAATGGGGACACTAAGGTAGCAGAATGTGGAGTATTCCTATAACTCCAAACCATATTTTTGACAGCAACCTTGCAATCATTTCCACCTGTCACAGCTAATTGTATGCAATCCTTTAAAACACGGTTAAACCTTTCTACCATGCCGTTCTCCCTAGGGCAATAAACAGCAGTAGTAATGTGTTTTATACCACATACATGCAAGTAACTTTGAAATTCTGAAGCAATGAACTGAGGGCCATTATCAGTTGTGATGCTCTCAGGAAAACCTTCCCTATGGAAAACCTCTTCACAAAAGTTAACAATACTGGAAGCCTTAACTTCTTTAACAAATGCAACCTCTGGCCATTTGCTATGATAATCCATTAACACAATGGCAAACTTTCCAGTAATACTACCAATGCTGAACGGACCACAGATATCCATGGCTAATTTCTGCCATGGTCTGTCAGGAAATGGAACAGAAGTAATCGTAGTTTCTTGAGAAACATGAGATTTATCACTACATGTGCAAGCGGCACAATTCCTTACACACCTTTCAACATCCTTGTCCATACCTGGCCACCAGAAATCACACCTACATCTTCTTTTCATGCCTGACATGCCCGAATGTCCTTCATGCATAAGATCCAGTAACTTATTGCGTAAGGAAGACGGTACTACAAGTTTATCGGCTCTTCTAACCACACCAACTTCAAGATCGAAAGAAAGTTCAGCCCATACTGTTTTATATTCGGACAAGTCAGAATTGCTCCAAGAGAAGTTATTGCATGGTGATGTTAAGCGTGCAATTACTTCCTTCAATACTACATCATCCTGAACAGCTTGTTTCCATACTTCCAAACTGATAGCACCATTACAAGCTTCATCTACAGTAGCAATTGACCAGTCTTCATCCTGTTCTACCACATCATCTTCATTTCCAACAGGAAGTCGAGATAAACAATCAGCATTAACATTTTTGATACCAGGTACATATTCCATTGAAAAGTCATATTCTTGTAATTTGTAAATCCATTTGGCAATTCTAGGCGTGGCTTTCCCTGCACCCTTAGTAGAAAAAATATCGACAAGGGGTTTATGATCAGTTCTCAACTCAAAATTAGTGCCCCAGACATAGTTCCTGAAATAATTCACACCCCAAAAACAAGCTAAAGCTTCTTTCTCGATAACAGAATAGGAAGGCTCTGCACCCTTCAACGTACGTGAAGCAAAAGCTACCACCCACTCGAATTTGTCTTTCCCTTGCATTAAAACAGCTCCAAGTCCATATGCACTAGCATCTACCACGATGATCGACTTCTTGTTGGGATCATAAGGTTTAAGTGCAACAGCATTTGCAATCTCTTTTTTCACATCATCAAATACAGACTGACACTCAGTGGCCCATAAAAATTTCGCACCCTTTTTCATTAACAATCTTAAACAAAAGACCTTAGAGGCAAAGTTTGGCACAAATTTTGAATAATACTCGGCAAGACCTAAAAAAGAACGAAGTTGGTCTTTATCAGATGGTGCCGGAGCATTCTTGATGGCATCTAATACATTTTTTTTAGGTTTAACACCATCAGCAGAAAGGGTGTGTCCAAGATATTCAATTTCATTGGTGGCAAATTTGCATTTCTCAGCAGCTACAGTCAACCCAGCCTTTTGAAGTTTACATAATACATCATGCAGAATCATGTCATGATCACTTTTATCTGCTCCCCGTACTAGTACGTCATCTTGAAATACTAACATGTTAGGTATACCTTCAAGAACTTTGCACATGACTCTTTGAAAAACGGCTGAAGCAGAAGATAAACTAAAAGGCATTCTCAAGAACTGAAATGCACCTTCAGGAGTGATAAAGGATGTCAGATGGCGAGATTCGGGATGTAATTTTATCTGATGGTAGGCATTAGATAAATCAATTGACGAGAAAAATTTTGCATCTTTGACAAAAGCAACCATTTCATTGATTTTGGGTAAAGGATAGCGATCCACCCAAATATTTTTGTTCAAATCTCTTAAATCGACACACATGCGCAATTTTCCGTTAGGTTTTCGTGCCAAAACCACTGGACTAAGCCAATCAGATGCTTCAATTGGTTCAATAATGTTTTGATGACAAAGGCGATCTAGTTCTAATTTGAGTTGAGACCTTAACATTAATGGCACATTACGTACTTTATGGACAATGGGTATACAATCAGGTTTAAGAATTATCCCATGTTCAAATCTTTTGAGACATCCTAATTTAGGATTAAACAAATCAGGAAATTTTCTATGCCATTCTAACACTGCATTGTCGTCCTGGGTTACTAAAACTTCCTCAGAAGTTTTTTTATGCCAATTAGGAGATAATAAAACTTGATCTGGGTGATTGGGATCAAGAGTCATCCCTAAATTCCATAGTTCCTTCCACCCTAATAATGCTCTCCCTTTTTCCACAACATAGACAGTTCCAAGGGTACTTCTATCTTTAAAAATGATTTCAGATGTAAAACACCCGATCACAGGTAATTTAATACATAGATAACCTACAGGAGATCTTTGTGAATGAACTAAAATGGGTTTACCACAAGTTTCCCACATGGTTTTATCAATAATGGTATATAATGAACAAGAATCAGCCCAGAGAAATAACTTGTGGTTATTGATAGTGACTTCACATTTAGGAGGTTGAATTTCCTCAGAGATTTGATTAACCTCATCATCATTCCAAATAGTCATAACTTCAATGTCACTATCACTATTGGAGTAAACAGATTCGTCAATAAAATTGACAGAACTTTTCCAAGCATTACGATTGCCTGATCTGCACATTTTTGCAAAATGACCAGATTTATTACACTTGAAGCAAGTGACATTTGATGCAGGACACCAAGAATTTTCAGTGGTATGCTTGGTATTTCCACATCTAAAACAAAACTGCTTATTATTAGGAACTACTGTTTTACTAGAAGATGGTTTGTTGTATGACAAAGTGCTTTTGTTAATACCAGAAAAATTGTGAGGCTTAACTTTAATATCACGCTTAACACTATATCTATTATCAAAAGTTTTTGGTTTACTGGATACTGTACATACATCACCAGAATCTTTGCTATCAGTTAATTTATGATCAGTACTATGTATATTGTTTAGCTCTTTAACATAACGTGAATTGTTTTCAACTCTCCTAGCAACAGAAATAGTTTTATGAAGAGATGGGTCTTTCAAGTCAAGTAATTTCTCCTGAATTTTAACATTGTTAGTTCTATTAATGAACTGATCTCTTATGATTTCTTCATGTAATTCTTTAAATTTACAAGTAACTGCTAACCTTCTTAAGGCAGTAACATATTGTTCTACTGTCTCACCAACCATTTGTGCTCTTGAAAAAAATGTATGTCTTTCTACAACAATACTGGTTTTCTTACCAAAATTTTCTTTTAATGCATTAAGTGCATCAAGATATTCATCAGATAAAACTGGTTCAAGCTTTGAACAATCAAATACAACCTCTTCTTCACTGAGGTCTTCATCTCCGCCCACACATACTTTTGAGTTAACAGTAGATACATTTGGTAATGTTTTCAGTACCTTCCTACCTTCAACACCAAGATTGTGTTTGAGTAAGGCTAATTTTCGTGAGGAAAGAAATACTTCTCCTCCAATTGCCTCCAAATAAGTTTCAAAAGATTCGCGCCAATCCTCCCAATTCATAGGAGGTATACCAGGATCTTGTAAGAATTTAGGTGGAGCTAGAATATTATTAGTTTCCATGCTTAGTAATGACTAATCATAATAAGGTATACACAATAGATGTAACAGTAATTGGTATAAGGCAATATGAATATTTAGGAGAAGGAAAAAATAAATAAATTAACAAACAAAAAGTAGTCACCGTTGTCTGTGTTGAATTCAAGGAGAAAATGTTGAGGAACTGTTAGTTGCTGAGGTTAATAAAGCATCTTCTTTTTTTTTTTAATACACCCCAGAATGCATTGCCAATTTCCCAGAGTGCATTGCGAAATAGACGAGGAAAAATGAAGAACAATGGCAGGTGAGAGTATCGTGTTAATCCTGTAATTCCTGTTAGGGTTAACTTGAAGATAAATGACAGTACGTTTTAATATGTTCCTGTTAGGGTTAACTTGAAGATAAATCACAATACGTTTTAATATGTTCATTTGATAAACGCGAGAAATTGATTATTTGAATCCGTTTAGTTGAACGTCGTTTTGTTGTATATAAATTAACACGAAGTATCGGTAAAACGCGTTGCTTGGTAACCGGGAACACAAAATGGCCGCGACGTAGCGTTGTTGCATCACATCCGCCTGACGTTGTCCATGCTCTTCCGCCTGACGTTGCTTAGAATACTGGGGAGATGGCGCG
This sequence comes from Lissotriton vulgaris, assembly GCF_964263255.1. Classification (NCBI taxonomy): domain Eukaryota; kingdom Metazoa; phylum Chordata; class Amphibia; order Caudata; family Salamandridae; genus Lissotriton; species Lissotriton vulgaris. The sequence goes on from NC_141693.1 coordinate 1,237,487,248, forward strand.
GATGCAAAGTGAGTCAGCTCGTGATGTTCTGTTCGCACACGCTTGCTCGCGCTATCTGTTGCCGGCGTAAGTTGAACAGATGCTGATGATTTTAAAAAATGCAACAAGTAAGCGTTTCAAGCATTATGTTCCCAGTTTTGTGAAAATGTAACATAACCTCCAAAAATAAATCCGCTATATTTCGGCAATATTTCTGTATTGCAGTGTCTAGATAAACACTGTTTTTTTTAGTATTTACAAGCAGCGGAACTCAAATAATAAGATTACAAAGAAGGAAAAATAGTCACAACTCACTGCTTGAGATAGTTGAAATGGTCACAGCTTGAAACACTGCTTTTCCAGGAAATCGCTTTGGAGGTTTTCTCTTTTTCTTTGTAAAGTTTTCTTCTTTTTTTTTAAGTGTCTTTGATTTTCTTTTTCCTTGTTGAAAACGATTCTTAAAATTTGTTTGAAGACATCAAAGGGTCAAGGGTTGTTTTCTCCCTCGTCGCCACTTTTGCAAGTAAGAAGCACTGGAAGCAGAAGTAGATTAGTAGTTTATTTGTAGATATAGACCCTAAGATGTCACTGGAAGAAAAGCCCAGCTCCAACTGACTCTTGCATTCCTATGTACACAGAGTGGAGATCCAACATTCCACCAGTATTAAAGGAACAGTGGTGAATATAAAACAAGAGAATGTAACACCCCTGTCGAGTGGGCATTGTTTCCACTCTGAGAGGAGAGACAGGCTTCTTCTCTTTTGTGTATGCTAAGAGGATGGGGCAGCAGGCACTGCAGGTGATCACTCTGTTCTCCTCTACTCGAAGTATAGGGACACTAACCATCCTGTCTGTGCCAATAGACATGAATATTGCATCCAATACCTACTATACCATTACTACAGCTAAAGAGCAAGCCCTTCCTTCTGAGGTTATCTACCGTTATTCAGAGATCGGCCTTACTTTGTCACTCATCCTGGTTCTTACAGACAGCTGCTTCGTAGATGTGATGAACTAAAAACACTCCTTCTGCACCCCTATAGTGAGCACCCTCTCACTATTCCTGTTCTCGGAATATAGATTACACGTATTATGACCCTGCAGGTATAATACGAGAAATAAAATCCTGGGAGTTGGACGTCATCGGAAAGATCACCATCATTGCCTCTGAGTTTCACACCACGGATAATAGCTATGTTTATCAGTGGGTCTAGCTGGGTACAGGAACTATTTGGAGTAGGTCACGTGGCTCAAATGGTGCTCTAAGTGGTTGCATTTTTATGATTCCCCTAACATTCTTTTCTACAAACTTCGAAAATAAACCTGTGTTTGCTCACTATTCAGCTTCCAGGATAGTTTTGTTTGCAAATCATGTGTTTCTTCGGTTATTTATTGCAGGAACCAGCTGCGTTCTTCTTTGTGCAGGTGTCCGCGCGCCCTGTTTCAGCCCGCCACTATTGTTCGTCAGGACATGTGTACACGGAGGCACACGTCAGAGAGGGCATCCCTTCATAGCCCTACTGGAGTCACATTCGTGTCAAACTGAAGTCATATTCATTTTCTCTGTCGAGCTCAGAACAGCAGCTGATGCCAGTGGGGCTCCTCTTCTCATCCGGGCCGCCCCACCCTGGACAATGATTGGCTGCCCCGGGACACCAAAGGTGGCCACCTACGAGGGCGGCCACCCTTAGTGCCATAGGATGGCACAGACCCTGAGCGGTCTAGTGGTTGGGGGGATCTTGATCCCCCCGTGATGTCACTTCCTGTGTCTTGAGGGGAGGGGTGTCTATATAGCCCAGGGGGCGGGGGTCAAGCGCTCTCTTTGTGCGTTGGCCGCTGCTTGCGCTGACCCTCGCCCTCCCAGGCCTGGACCATGAGCGGGTACTGCCCGTTGCCTTTTCCCTCCCTTCCGCTTACCCTGCTTTCTGCAGTAAGTGGTGGGGGGTTTGCTATTAATATTACTGTCTTTGTGTTGCAGGCGGAGTTACAGGGCGATCCAATGCAGAAGGGTACAGAGGGGTACCCTCTACAGGAGCACCGGTGGGTGCGAGAGCAGATTTAGCCCCAGGGAGGTCCACGCTGGGTTGGACCCTGGAGGAGTGACGGCGCCCCGTTAGTCCTTCGGGCGGTTGTAGACCTGAGCAACCGGGGGTTGCCACAACGCTTCGCCCCCGAGGGGGGGGGCGTGAGCAAGGGGCGGAATAGAGGTCCGCCGAGGGGAGGGGTTAAACCTTCCCCCCAAACTGACAACGCCCCCGCGGTTAACACCCCGGGGGGGTTATGGCTCATCAGGTGGGCGGGTCGCGAGAGGCGGCCTGCTCTGGATCGACCCGTAAGATAACCCAACATGAGCATAATGTATATGCTAATAAAACTGCAACAACTTTTCGCCATCAAACTTGTGTTGTGTCGATTATTGGTGGAGGTTGTGTTGTATGATGAAAGGGCTGGGCCGATATTGGCACTATGGCAGCCGCCTGCTGCAAACATTGCGAAAGGCAAAAAGGCCTGTTAAGGGAAAAAAGACAAATGAATGTGCACTCTGTTATATTACGTATGTTCGGCATCCACATTGAAAGGGATATTAATGTAGGAAAAGGAAATGAAAGAACTCGATTGCGATCTCTTCTATTCCATCTCTACATAAGCAGCACAGACACTTTAAACTTGAATTCAGGAAATCTGTCATTTCTTTTGTCCATTTGAATCGATATTCCCTTTAGACAGTGTTCGGTTCTGTAAATAAAACGGAATTTCCTCTCTGCTTTCAGCCCTCACGTGGCGTGCCTTATGTCCAAGTGTTCGAGCATAATGTCTGTATCCATCCAAAAGTAGCGGCAGTGCCCCGACCCCACCCACCCAACCCCCTCAGAGCTGACTACGGTAGAGCTCAGAGACTGGCAAGCAAACTACATGCACGAACGCACTCACAATCAGCCCTCGTAAATCAACGTGACGACATGCAGAAAATGCGCGGAAACTATCAGATTCTTTCTTCACGTCAACAGTGTCTGCCCGCGACGTGTGCACAGCTCTGGCTACATAAAGCCACATACTGTGGAGGCTTGCCTGTACTATTAATAGAAGAGTGGCTCAAAAACATGAACTTAGATGGCCTCTCCACAATTTTTCACAGCTGAAAAATGATTGGCGTGCTTATAGTTCCCTCTTTGGGCCTGATTCACAAAGTAAACTTACACTTTAGTGCAAGTTTACAATTTTTTGCAATTCACAAAACAAGATAGGCAGTTGTAAAAATGGCACTCGTAAAATTGCTTTTTGAATTGCAAAAAATAAATAAAAATAAAAGTGTAAGTTTACCTTTGTGAATCAGGCCCTTCGTCTTTCCAGATTCCTAAAAAAACAATAATTGGCAAATACCATGCACATGGAAGTGTTTAGGACCAGTGCTTTAAGTGGGTCGGGTCTCACCGATGCTGAGCACCGGCAGTTTTTTAAAGGAGGCCTCGAAAAGGGTCTCTATCGGCTCTGTTTTGTGCCCTGGCATACACGGTCCGTATTTTTCCGGACCGCAGTGACAGCAGGCATATTGATGTGCCCGTGCTCACACTGCTCATTTCTTACAAGTAGACAAGTTACGGCATGACATCATGCCATGGTGAGCGTTTTGGGGTAGGGAAATCCTTTAAAGAGAGTAATTTTTAGGTCTCGGCTATTTTATCAAGCAAGTGATAAATAGATGAGAGTATTGAGGGCCAAATAAGCTCTGAAACCAACGGCAGATTTGCCACAGTTCATGTGCTCCGTGCCCGTGCACAAACCAGCTATGTCACAAACCACCATTTGTCTGTCAGTGCCTCACATACTTCAAAGGCTCCGCTCCCCGCCCCCATCAGACCTGGCGAGAGCTTCACACTTCAATGGAATGCTCGCCTCCGCCCCATGCCTCTTCTCTCACCCTTTCGCTTCTCCGTAACGCTTCTCCAGCACGACTTGGCCCATTCCCTCCCACTCGCTCGCATCCCGCCCCCCACCAGGCTCTACTGCACAGTCAGGGAGTTGTTGCACATTCACTAAAGGTATTAACCACTTTACCGAGCAATCCAACTAGCTTTTGCCTTGTCTTCATTTTGCGGCCGATTTTATTTGCGGCCGCCAATGCTTGTTTTATGTCTCCCCACCCAGCTCCGAGATCGATTCACGACACTCCTACGGTCGAAGACACAGGAGGCTCTCCCCGCGCCAAGACGGATGCATTTTCCCTTTTTCTATCTTTTTCAATTCCTTCCTAACCTGTTAATTGTGCCTTCCTTACTCTATAACTCTTCCCTGCAGCTCCCCTAGAGCAGTCTTCAGCTTTACCCCCAGTTATCAGTGTAAGGATGAAAAATTAAATATTATCCCTTTTGTATCTCTATATTTTGCTCTTGCTCACTTCTTCTCTCACTTTTACCTCGCTCTGCTCTTCCTCTCGGGCTCTCTTTGTTTCTGCGGCTGTCGTCCATCTGATTTCTCACATGCTTTCTGTTTCTCACACTAGTGTTTCCAGTGACACTTCACCCCTTTCCCTCCGATTCCTGCCACCCTCTCATCATTCTGCTAGTGCTATCTCGGGCTTTAAGTGGGCTGGGGGAGGGGCATTGCTGCTTAGTGCAATGAGCTTAACTACCTTATAGTTCACCATTTCGGCATGTGGAGGGTCACTCAGCACTAATGCATATTTGGTATTATCGCATTCCCTCCAAATATTTTGTCACGCAATTCAGAGTGCCAGTACTTGCTTGAATTACTGTGCCTGCAATGTGCTTTGCACCAACACTAATGATGTCTGTTGTTCTGTGGCTCTGTGAACAGGCCCAGGGCCGAGGAGAGGTCACGGGTTATCAGCCATTTACAAGTCACAGACTCCCGTGGCTGGAAGCTTTTGACCCAGCTTTACTGTAGTATTCATGGCAGTACTGGCAGCTCCCCCCCCCCTCCGCTTTTCCTTTTGGTCCCGGCAGCCTCTGTTTTGTTTGAGTGAGTGGTTAGGGGGGTGGGGGTGGGCTTGGTTGAGGGCAGATTGACTCTTACTGAGCTCTCGCCACAAAGCTCCGCCCCCACCCGAGCCTTCCTACTCACACGGTGATTTAAGATCTCTATCAAATACTAGCATTGCTGGTTGCCGCCCGTGCCTTCCTGGAACTCGCTAGTGTTCAGAGGGGAGGGGAAGTGGCTTCCGAGTTTAGAAAAACAGTTGGCGCTGCAGGAGGTCAATGGCAGTCACTAGTCAGCCCACTCCCGAGCAGACTGACCCGGACGCAGACCATTGTTATTTCCAAACACCAGGGCTTTAACCGCTTAGGTGCGGCAGGAATTCCAGCCCTGTGCTGGACATTCCAATCGAAGGGGTGGTCGTGACGGAACCATTCCGTCATCAGCACAGCCCAACCGTGACTCATGACGGAATGTTATGTTATGTTATGTTATGTTACAACCTATTTGTAAAGCGCAATTCGACCAAGGTTTCATGGCGCTGTTCTGAGCTGTTCTGAGTTGACTGCAGTAGGGGCTGGTTTACTCATGTGCCTGTATGAACAGCCATGATTCAGAAAAGGGGGTGGTGATGAACAGAGTGTCTGAATTAAGCAGACCACTCTTACCCAGTCCAAAGATCAGGGCTTGATCCATCACCGTTTTTTAGCTCACTGCACCATCCCAGCTCAGAACTTGGCTATATGCAAATTAGTCTGACCCTGGCCCAGTGCATCATGGGAACAGGGCAGACCAAACTACCAAGCCAATTCTTATACTGGGAAGGAAACAAGCTACCGGGGACCGGTTTCTGGCATTTCAGCCGTCTTCGGCCCGGCTTGCTTGAATCCTGATGGTGCAATGAGCTAGGGACTCACATCTGAGTATACCCTTCCACGCTTATGGTGGACAAAAATGATTCAGAAAAGGGGGTGGTGATGAACAGTGTCTGAATTAAGCAGACCACTCTTACCCAGTCCAAAGATCAGGGCTTGATCCATCACCGTTTTTTAGCTCACTGCACCATCCCAGCTCAGAACTTGGCTATATGCAAATTAGTCTGACCCTGGCCCAGTGCATCATGGGAACAGGGCAGACCAAACTACCAAGCCAATTCTTATACTGGGAAGGAAACAAGCTTCCGGGGACCGGTTTCTGGCATTTCAGCTGTCTTCGGCCCGGCTTGCTTGAATCCTGATGGTGCAATGAGCTAGGGACTCACATCTGAGTATACCCTTCCACGCTTATGGTGGACAAAAATGATTCAGAAAAGGGGGTGGTGATGAACAGAGTGTCTGAATTAAGCAGACCACTCTTACCCAGTCCAAAGATCAGGGCTTGATCCATCACCGTTTTTTAGCTCACTGCACCATCCCAGCTCAGAACTTGGCTATATGCAAATTAGTCTGACCCTGGCCCAGTGCATCATGGGAACAGGGCAGACCAAACTACCAAGCCAATTCTTATACTGGGAAGGAAACAAGCTACCGGGGACCGGTTTCTGGCATTTCAGCCGTCTTCGGCCCGGCTTGCTTGAATCCTGATGGTGCAATGAGCTAGGGACTCACATCTGAGTATACCCTTCCACACTTATGGTGGACAAAAATGATTCAGAAAAGGGGGTGGTGATGAACAGAGTGTCTGAATTAAGCAGACCACTCTTACCCAGTCCAAAGATCAGGGCTTGATCCATCACCGTTTTTTAGCTCACTGCACCATTCCAGCTCAGAACTTGGCTATATGCAAATTAGTCTGACCCTAGCCCAGTGCATCATGGGAACAGAGCAGACCAAACTACCAAGCCAATTCTTATACTGGGAAGGAAACAAGCTACCGGGGACCGGTTTCTGGCATTTCAGCCGTCTTCGGCCCGGCTTGCTTGAATCCTGATGGTGCAATGAGCTAGGGACTCACATCTGAGTATAACCTTCCACGCTTATGGTGGACAAAAATGATTCAGAAAAGGGGTGGTGATGAACAGAGTGTCTGAATTAAGCAGACCACTCTTACCCAGTCCAAAGATCAGGGCTTGATCCATCACCGTTTTTTAGCTCACTGCACCATCCCAGCTCAGAACTTGGCTATATGCAAATTAGTCTGACCCTGGCCCAGTGCATCATGAGAACAGGGCAGACCAAACTACCAAGCCAATTCTTATACTGGGAAGGAAACAAGCTATGTCTTGAGCTGCTTTCTGAATTGAAGCAGATCAGGACAGGAACGGATCTCCCATGGGAGTGAGTTCCAGAGTTGGGGCGCCAGATGCCCGAAGCGACACCCGCCATGCCGCTTCCGCTTGAACTTTGCGCTCACCAACTGATTTTGGTGTTTGGAACGGAGATCACGGGTCGGAATGTATCTCGAGATCAAGTTATTGATGAAAAGAGGACTATAACAATTTAGGGACTTAAATATGAGACAAGCGGTTTTGAAGGTGGCCCGTTGGAGCAGTGGGAGCCAATGTAGCTTTTTTATCAGGGGTCTGACCGATTGCCACTTGGGTTGCTGGTAAATCAGTCTCGCCGCCTGGTTCTGTACAAGCTGGAGCCTCTTGATCTGATAAGAGGGAAGGCCTAGATAGATTGAGTTTGCATAATCTGGGACAGAACTAGGCCAATCACAACTTGTGTCGGTGCTGCCTGGGTGAGCAAATGATGTATCTTCTGGATCTTTCGCAGTTGAAAGAAACATTTAGAAACTACTGTGCCCACTTGGGTGTTTAGAGACAGATCTCTATCAATAGTCACCCCCAGACTTTTTACGGAAGAGGAGGGTTTGGGGAAAGGCCCTAATTCTGCCGGCCAGTAGTAAGGGTCCCAGGAGATACGACTACCTCCTATCAGCAGTACCTCCATCTTTCCTGGGGTTCAGCTTCAGATGGTTATAATCCATCCAATAGCGGATGAACACCATAGTATCCTGAAAGTTGGTAACAGAGTCGATGGAATTATCTATGGTGAAGGAAAGCTGCAGATCATCTGCATAGTTAAATGTTGTTACTTTCCTCTGTTTTAAAGCTTTGATCAGGGGGAGCAGATAGAGATTGAACAGATGTGGGGACAAAGAGGAACCCTGGGGAAACCCACATGTGGTGTTCAACCCAGACGCTGTAAAGTTAGCCAGGCGAACAGCCTGTGTGCGGTCTTCCAAAAAGGAGGTGACCCATCTCAGGGCTTTTCCCTGAAAGCCTGCACGCCCGACACAGTCCACCAAGATCTTATGGTCTACCGTGTCGAACGCGGCTGACAGATCTAAAAGAACCAAAGCTTGAGGGGTTCCAGTGTCAGCCTTCCTACGGAGCTCGTCCAGAACTGCCAAGATGACCACCTCAGTTGAGTGGCCTGGGCGGAAGCCAGCTTGATGGGAATCCAAGTGTCCAGACTGTTCTATAAAGGCGGACATACAGTTTGCGACATGTGCCTCCAAGACCTTAGCTAAGTATGGAAGCAAGGAGATGGGGCGGTACTTAGATGGTTCTAACATGTCGGCGCCAACCTTTTTTTATCAAAAGGACCACTGTGGCGTCCTTAAATGATTTCGGGACGCAACCTTGAGTAAGTGATTAATTTAATAGAGATAGGGCAGGTTGAGGAATAATAGAGAAGACTTCCCTCATTATGTGTGGGGGGCAACAGTCCCGAGGAGATCCAGATTTAACTTTAGACAGCTAGGGGATGAGCGATTCAGCATCAATCGTAGGGAAGCTATCCATAGTACAGGTATTCCTGAAGGAGTCAGGCGGGATCTCGGCTGATGGAGAACATACAATGCTAGCTTTAATTGCTGCGATCTTTTCTAGGAAGAATGTGTTCAGCTTATCACATAATTCCTGCGTGGGAATTGGTTTAGATGACACTCTGTCAGGGTTGGATAGTTCATCCACAATCAAAAAGATCTCTCTCGATTTATTGGTGGACGTTAAGATCCTAGAGGAGAAATATTCGACCTTGGCTGCCTTAATAGCTTTATTATATTTTACCTGCTCTTGTTTATAGAGGAGCTTGTCTCCTGGGTCATAGGGAGCTCTCCATTTCCTCTCCTTCTGGCGGAGTAATAGTTTCATCTCCTTTAGTTCGGTAGAGAACCATTTATGAGCTTCTGCCTTTCGGTTTATCTTAATTTCTTTGGGAGGGGCAAAGTGATCGCTTGCTGTTTTTAACCAGCAAGAGATCTGAGTGTCAGAAAGATCCACGTTCTGAGCCAGGCTAGGTGTTGAGCTGGCCAAGAAGTTCGTGAGCTCTAGTATATCGATGGATTTCCAACATGTGACTGTCCCACCCTCGACCAAGGGGGATTTAGCTCTAATGGCCAAAGTAAGTTGGAATGTCACCAAAAAATGGTCAGACCATATGCATGGAAGTACCTTCAAGGTGGAAATGATTGGATTTGTCGTCCAAACCTGGTCAAATGTATGGCCCTTTTTGTGTGTTGGCATAGAAATGTATTGTGTTAGTGTGCTGCCCATTTGGAATATTTTGCTGCTTCTGTCCATTCATCCAGCTATTTAAAAATAGTAACATTACACCTACAATGAGCACTCACAATACCATTCCATACCTACATAAAAAAATTGTAAACAGGGCCTCGAAGTTAAAATAGTACTTTCACCAAGTTTGTCTTTAACAACTGTCAGTGCACTTACGGTTCACTAGAAAGCGCATGAGCAATTAATTGTATGTTTGTGTGGACTTTTGAGCGCCACAAGCCACAGAGATCAACCCTTAGCGCTTGCATACTTATTGCTTGAATAGTTTTGAGGCAGCTGCACATTCAGTTTACCGGTGTTAAATCCGTACATGGTTTTTAGGTGCTGGCAGGGCTTTAAGTGGCCGGGTCTAACTGGGTCTGATCATAACTCAATTGATGATTCAAGCCACAAACCTAAGCTCTCCTGTTCAATCCAGCATTCAGTCGTAGTGTTTGGTAACTGCCTGGCTTATTAAGGTACTCGATTTCAGGGTCCACTACTTCTGCTCGCTTAGAAGGTGCTCTGCATTCCATCCAACCAGAGTGCATGCTGGGAACCACAGAGGAAATGTTGGTCCTGATTGGCACAATGTGGTGGGTGGCACTTATCTTGTTTTTTTTAAATTCTTTACGAAAAATGTAATGTTTTGGTCTTTTTTCACAACGTGAAGCAGAATGTGCAGTGTATTTTCGGGGCATGGTTCCTTCGCCCCAGTCCTACCTTCTTTAATAGATCCTCGATAAAATACATCATTCTCGTCCAGAGTTTCCCTATCATTAAACACCTTGTTTTTTTTGTTGCACACTTTAAAACTTTCTCTTTGGCACACATATTACCAGCAGTCAGTGCACACTTTCACAAGGCATACACCACCTGCCGTCAGTGCTCACTTCCACCAGGTACACATACCACCAGCCGTCAGTGCACACTTTCACCAGGCACACACACAACCAGCTATCAGTGCACACTTTCACCAGGCATACACACCACCAGCCGTCAGTGCACACTTTCACCAAACACACACCACTGGCCATAAGTGCACGCTTCCACCAGGTACACATACCACCAGCCGTCCGTGCACACTTTCACCAGGCACACACCACCAGCCGTTGGTTGGTGGTGTGTGCCTGGTGAAAGTGTGCACTGTCAGTGCACGCTTCCACCCCAGGTATACACATCAACAGCCATCAGTGCACGCTTCCAACATTCACACAGACCACCAGCCATCAGTTCACACTTTCACCAGGCACACACACAACCAGCTATCAGTGCACACTTTCACCAGGCATACACACCACCAGCCGTCAGTGCACACTTTCACCAAACACACACCACTGGCCATAAGTGCACGCTTCCACCAGGTACACATACCACAAGCCGTCAGTGCCTACTTTCACCAGGCACACACCACCAGCCGTTGGTTAGTGCTGTGTGCCTGGTGAAAGTGTGCACTGTCAGTGCACGCTTCCACCCCAGGCATACACATCAACAGCTATCAGTGCACGCTTCCAACATTCACACACACCACCAGCCATCAGTGCACACTTTCACCAGGCACACAACACCAACCGTCAGTGCACGCTTTCACCAGGCATACACACCACCAGCCATCAGTGCACGATTCCAACAGGCACACACACATCACCAGCCATCAGTGCATGTTTCCACCAGGCACACACACCACTAGCCATTAGTGCATGCTTACCCCATGACACACACACCACCAGCCATCATCACCAGTCAGTGCATGCTTCCATCATGCACACACACTACTAGCTGTTTGAGCACGCTTCCATCAGACACACACCACCAGCCGCCAGTGCACACTTTCACCAGGCAGACACACACCGCCAGCTGCCAGTGCACGTTTTAACAGGCATACACAACACCAGCTATATTTACATGCTTCCACCAGGCACACACACCACCGTTTGTCAGTGCACGTTTCCACCAGGCATACACAACACCATCCGACCCGCCTAATTGTTAGCCAACTATTTTTTTATGTATTGTTTTTTGCACATGTTTGTTAGGCTGATCTATTTTAGTACACATTATGCTGCAATCTGGCGTTTATGAGTTTTTTTCTGGCACACCTCTACCCCAAGGCCTCTCACTGAAAGGTGTGAACTCTAGCACTGCCAGGCTCGCAAATGCCTTACAGAGCAACCACACACACAACACCACACCACACACACAACACCACACACACACAACTACACAAACACAACCACACACACAACCACACATACAACCACACACACAACACACAAACACAACCACACACACACCCACAACCACATACAACCACACATAAAAACATACACACAACAAATACACACACAACTACACTGAAAACCAAACCGTCAGTGTACACTTTCACTACGCACAGACACCATCACTCATCAGTACATGCTTTCACCACACACAAACACCACCATCCATCAGTGCACGCTTTCACCGGACACAGACACTACCAGCCGTCAGTGCACGCTTCCACCAGGCGCACACCAACAGACATAGTACACACTTTCACCAGGCACACACACACCACCAGCCATCACTGCACGCTTTCACCAGGTATACACACACCACCAACCGTCAGTGCACAATTTCACCATTCACACACACCACCAGATGTCAGTGCACTCTTTCACCAGCCACAAACACACCACCAAACGTCAGTGCATGCTTTCATCATGCAAACACCACCAGCTGTCAGTGCACACTTTCAAAAGGTACACACACCACGAGCCGTCAATACACGCTTTCACCAGACACACACCACCAGTTGTCAGTGCACGCCCTCACTCTATCTATCTATCTATCTATCTATCTATCTATCTATCTATCTATCTATCTATCTATCTATCTATCTATCTATCGCCCTCACTCTGTCTATCTATCTATCGCCCTCACTCTATCTATCTAACGCCCTCACTCTATCTATCTAACGCCCTCACTCTATCTATCTAACGCCCTCACTCTATCTATCTATCGCCCTCACTCTATCTATCTATGGCCCTCAACCTATCGCCCTCACTCTATCGCCCTCACTCTATCTATCGCACTCACTCGATCGCCCTCACTCTATCTATCTATCGCGCTCACTCTATCTATTGCCCTCACTCTATCTATTGCCCTCACTCTATCTATTGCCCTCACTCTATCTATCGCACTCACTCTATCTATCGCACTCACTCTATCGCCCTCACTCTATCTATCTATTGCCCTCACTCTATCTAACTATTGCCCTCACTCTATCTATCTATCGCCCTAACTCTATCTATCTATATATCGCCCTCTATCTATCTATCTATCTATCTATCTATCTATCTATCTATCTATCTATCTATCTATCTCCCTCACTCCATCTATCGCCCTCACTCTATCTATATGTCTATCTTTCGCCCTCTATCTATCTATCTATCTATCTATCTATCTATCTATCTATCTATCTATCTATCTATCTATCTATCTATCTATCTATCTATCTATCTATCTATCTATCGCCCTCCCTCTATCTATCTACCGCCCTCACTCTATCTATCTATCGCCCTCACTCTATCTATCGCATCACCACAGCATCACTCAGCACCTCCACAGCATCACTCAGGGGCACCACACCATCACTATGCTCTACCACAGCATCACTTGACGACACAGCATCACTCGTCGCCACTGCAACATCACTCAGCACCACCACAGCATCATTCTGTGTAACCATTCAACAACAACTGGTTCAAATATGTTCTCTAAATGTATCAAACTTTATTACAAATGTCACAAAAGATGTTAATATTTCACTTCTGTTCTTGGATTTTCGTCACAATAAAAAACACTGAACATAATCTTCACAAAAGTTATTTACAAAAGTTTAGGCTATTGCCATTATAAATTTCAATAACTTTTAAGTATTAATTATTTTTAAAAAATGAAAGCCATTATTATTTGTAATATCAATACATCTAAGTCACGTAAATACAACACATATTGCATTACAAATGCTATATGTGTCACATTTGCGAAAGTTAAAACTATTGGCATTGTAAATGACAAAGCTATTAATTTTGCTATTTTCAAAACCAACACATAAATAAAAAATGTGTCATTTACAATACCAATAGCTCAAACTTTCCTAATGCGAGACCTATTGCATAGCAAATGCTTCTTTCTCTGGGTTTCCCTTCTCTTTTCGAAACTCGGGCGCAGCAACATTGTCGTGGTGTCACCAGGGCTTTAAGTGGAAGCTTTTACAGTATGATATACAAGCCATAGTTACTGCTGATTTATCCTATGCAGCTAACCGCCACTGACAAAGCCAGTCGTCCTGACTTGTTGTAGGTATGATGTTAATTGTTGAATCATATATCTGGATGCAATGACAGAAACTGCAAAATACAAGTCAGGCGGCACACTATGCTAAGCACAGATTTTTACCTTACATGTTTTTAAGCCACACCCTTAATTACATTGGCCACGCCCTTTTGAAAGACCCCCCCAGTTTTTTTATCCCACTTAAAGCTCTGGTTGGGACTTTAAGTAGGGTAAAAAAGGGAAAGTCTCTAAAAGGGGAATGGCAAAAGAAGCTTAACTATGACTACTTACTAAAAGGTGTGGTCTGTATAATTAGGGGTGTGGCTTGACACCAGATACTTCAAACAGTGAACCACCCAAACAATATGTTGCGACTCTCTGCGAGTTTTCATCAAAGACATAACAGTAACAGATATGCACCTAAAACAAGTTAAACCTATCAGTTTTGCCCATACTTGTTACCAGTTTCAGATAAACTAGTAAAAACATTATTTTTATGTGAATAACTGCAATTGAAAAATGCTTCAATTTTGGAAGTGAGTGGGAATTAAACATTACACACTTTTGCAAAAATCACATTTGCAATTGGCACAATGAGCAATGCTCTGTGCTATCTGCAAATAGGCCATGCATTGAATGATCATGTATTCTGAAATCTCTAAGACCCGCTATTGGCACAGTGAAAAACTAGCACTGACTTTAGCCTAATTTCAGAGCTCACAATTGTTGCCTGTTAAAAATGCCTAGTGTTGACTCTTTTGACATTAAGCACTTTTTACAATTAATATGTTTTCCCCAAAAAAATACAGAAATGCAACATAGTGGGAAAAGGTGAACACTTTTAGAATGCAAGAGTAAGTCTCAAGTTTGAAATGTAAAGAGGAAATACATCCTTACATGGGTTACCATAACAGTTTACACAGCCATTGTTCAGAAATCAATCAGTGATTTTGCCTGTAAAGTTAAGGACATCATTATAAATTCAAATAGGAACTTGTTTTGATGTCCTTTTTAGGTCGAGCCTGAGTCAGCGCGCATACGCTGCTCTGGTGAGCTGCTGTAGTGGAGTATGGAAGAGAAGCTCCGCCCATATTTGTCATTGGCTTCTGTCTTTGTCTTTCGTAAATGCAGGATTCAAATTCAGTAAACGGTTTGTTAGTCCCTCCTTAGTTCCGCCTTTTCTTCATTTGTAACCTCCCATGGTTGCTGGCCTTTTTACTTCTGTTGTTACAAGGTACGTGTTTATTAGTCTGTAAGCACCATTTTCTTTTTTCCTACTACAGACAGGATGACGTGCGCAGCCGGGACAAGGGCTAACTTTTTTACTTTTAGAAGCCTCAGTATTGAGGCCTAGGGCTGTGGGGGTTTGCCTTCACTGGAGTGGCATCCAGTCCAGCCCAGAAGTCCAATGAGATGGGTGAGGGGGGAGGGTGAAGGATAGGGGCGATGGATGGCAGAGGCACACCAAGAGAAAACTCAGGGATGAGCGGAGTGCACTGGTAAAAACCACTCCGGAGGGAACTTAAGGAGTTTTTTTGCTGAACTTCCTACTCCAAGAGTGCAGAGTGGCAAAACTCTGCAAACTCTGTCAGCGGAATGGAATTTAAGGCCCATCCCTACTTAGGATTTAGTCAGCTGGCATTCCGTAACCAGAAGCAGCACTTCTGTAAAAAGATGAAGGACAATTTCGAGGCCAGTCAAGAAGCAATGAAGCTCTGGTATGATACAAAACACACCGTTGTTGCTCAAGCCCTGATTCTGGACTCAAACACCATATCGCGTAGGAATTCCCTCATTACCTCCCGTCCCGCCCTCGCCTTCCTTCAGTACAAGTGAGGCCCTGCCTCCCACTCAGACCCAGCCCCAGCATAAAAACTCTACCCGCCCCCACCTCCACCTGTTTTTTTCTGTCTCTCTAGTGAGACTTACCTTTGTTCCTCCCTGTGGCTGTGCCGGGGAGTCTTCGTGTTGGTTCTCTGCGACGGAGGTGCCCTCAGCAGGGTTCTCCTGGCGATGCCTCGTTTCCTCGTTCCTCGTTTCCCTCGTGGTATGGGGGCAGAGTGGTGGCTCAGGAAGCCGCTGTTTTTTGGGCGGTCCTCCTGTGGCTGGGGCTGTGTTTCCGGGTTGGGCTGTCGTGACTGCCTCCTCCTGGACTGCACTCTTCTGGAGACCTGGTAAGAGGAGTTTGTGCCCGTTTTCTTTTCTTTTCTTCTTTTTCTTGTTGTTTTGGTGTTTGGAGATGTTTATGGGCCTGTTTTTGGCGGTTTTTCTGGCGAGGGCTGTCATTGGTTGCTGGATGGGTTTTTCCCTTTCATTTAGTGGCGGGGGATTTACTGCTCCATTGTGCTTCTACCATGGGTCACAAGCAGGCGTTTAAGAGGAACATTCTGGTGTCTTCTTCATCTTCTTCCTCTCCTGAGGATTCTTCTGTTCCCTCCAGAGTCGGGGCCCTCGGAGTCGTGCCTCTCATGTCCAAGGAGCAGGTGCAGGGCATGATTGAGGCGGCTGTGGCTAAGGCTCTCCTGCCTCGTCCGGTGCCTCCTGCTCCTTCTCATCCTTGCTCGCTGGATCCTGCCAGGGCGGTTTCCATGTCGGATGATGATGGTCCTTCTACCACCTCTGGGGGAAAGTATATCTCCAGGGAAGAGAGGTGGAATGTTCTGGCTCATGTGCGGGACAATTTGGGGTTCCCTCCGTTCCAGCTCGGGGAGACGGATGGGAGTCTCTTTCCTCAGTATACTTCTCCCTCCAGGTTGGGCATGCACTTTCAGGGTCCGGTCAAGGACATGGTGCTGAGGGAGTGGCGTGAGATTGATAACTTGCAGGTTCCTCGCTTCCTTCAGAAGCTTTACCTTTTGGAGGAGAGGACCCCTTGCCTCACAATTGGAAGGTGGACTCTATCCTGGCCACTCTGATTGGCAAAACTGCGATTCAGCCTGAGGATTGTACCTCGGCGGATGCTACTGATATGAAGATGGACTCTGGCCGTAACCGCTTCTTTGCTGCTGGGAACCTGGTGCTGAGGGCTAGCCTTTTCTCTGCCTACTCGGCGCAGTCTTTGGTACAGGATTTCGAGAATTTGGCTGCCGTGGTTTAGGAGGGCTCGAATGCTCTGACCTCCTGGCAGCTATGGAGCAGCAGGCTAGGCTGTTGGCGGGCATTTAATCGGATGTGATTAAATCTTTGGCTATATCCACTGAGTCTTTGGTGGCGGCACGTAGTTCTCTCTGGCTCTGGTCCTGGAAGGCTGATCCTGGGGAGTAGGCGGCTCTGTTGAAATTGCCTTTTGATGGACGGGCTCTGTTTAGGGTCCAATTGCCTGCCATGATATCAAAGGCTTTCAAAGGAGCGGAAGCATGCCTTGCCCTATAAGGGCGGATCGGCTCCGTCTGGTAAACCTTGGAATGGGCCCTTCGTTCTTCCCCGAAGAGTGATTCTCGTCAGTCTTTCCACCGGCGAAAGTTTTCAGCCCTGTTTTTCTCCCAAGCACGCTGCCTCCGTGCCTAAAGTGTACAATCATATGGAGTAAATCTCAAAGAAAAAAGTGTATAAGTTTTTCTTTTTCTTTGATATTGATTTTAAGAAAAAGTGTTGCAATTGTTACTGTGAAGGTTTTCAAGTGCATAATAATTACCTTCTTGTTTCATTGTATGTATTGTATACAAGTACCCTAAAAAATTCTAATATAAAATGTAACACTTTCATATATAAACCCGCTTTTGTCTGTTCCATACACCTCTTTGAGATTTACTCCATATGATTGTTCACTCTTGAACGGAGTTTCACCCATTTACAAGAAATTGCCTAAAAGAATTGACGAGTTGAAAGAAATCAATTAGCAAGCATATCTTCCATCTTGCTCCCAAATGTTAGCTTAAAATAAACAAATCATTCAATTGAATAAATCCCTTGAATGCACATTTACCCATCCCTCTTACTTTGCCCGAGCCCTCAAGGAAGTTTGGGTTGGCAATTTTCTCACCATTCTTCTGGGTAGGGGACTCTTTGTTTGTTAACTTTGGTCCGGCTCGGAAAGGTGTTAAGCCTTCCATGGCTACTTTGAGTCATTGGATTCAGTCCAGGGTCTTAATGGCTTACCGTCTTAAGGGGGTGGATCCTCCTGTGGGGGTTCAGGGGCGATCCACTCGCAGTATGGCGGCTATGGTGGCTGAGTTGCAGGGGGCTTCTGTGGTGGAGAGCTGTAGGGCGGATACCTGGTCATCTCCCTCTACTTTTGTCTGTCACTATCGGTTTGCTAGTCTGGAGCGTTTAGATAATGTTCTGGACCACAGGGTCTTGTCCTCTTTGCAGGACCAGGGATGTTGATCTGCTTTGTTTGGGGCACTGTATTAAATTTTGGTGGTCTTTCTCACTCAGTTGTCCGTCTCCGTTTTCTTCTGCTTGCTATGTCCTCACTTGTACTAAACGAAGGTGAGGGAGGGACGGGAGGTAATGCTACCATTTCTAACGGTAATGGCATTACTCCTAGTCCTACTCCCTCGCCTTCCTTCGAGGATCCTCCCTCCCTCCAGGTGCAGTTCTCAACTGAGTGCTGGCTTGGCTTGTTTACGTACAGGTGGAGGTGGGGCTGGCTGAGTTTTTATGCTGGTGGTGGGTCTGGGTGGGAGGGGGGGCCTCACTTTTACTGAAGGAAGGCGAGGGAGTATGACTAGGAGTAATGCCATTATTGTTAGAAATGGAAGCATTAAGGGTGTACATTGATTAACGTGCAACACCACTCACCAAGTTCTATGGACGTTTAAAAAAGATATATATATAAAAAGAATTGGGATGGCCTTTCATCTGCATCCCCCAGCCCCCCCGGGTGCCATGTTTCATCATTGGCCATCCTGTGTTCACCATAGCATCCCCTGGTAGCGAGCAAGCCCCTCATTTAGGGCTGCTGGTAAGTCATTAGAAGGGAACCAAGGGAAAGGAGTGTCTAATAAAAATCCTGAACACATACCATCCAACCCTTCTAGTCTTTATGATGAGGGGCTCACTCGCCATTCAGAAGTCCACACCAAACCACAAGTCAGTAGCTGCTTGCTTTTACACTAGAACATCAGGAGTAGACAAAGGACTACGAGATCTCTCAATGACTCCGAGATCTCTCAATGACTCCGACGTCCAACATTTTAGTTCCACCTTAATGCATTCCTGAACCTGGTCAGACATTCTGTAAATTTTGCGGTTCACTGCAGACTGTCTCCTCTGCCTATGTCATGCACATAGAAAGGTGTCAACCCTGGAGTCAGTGAGAAAATGTTGGCAAACTGTCCCAACAGCTCTCTAGCCTCTTTTTTCTGCTCAGGTGTTAACTTGGGGGAGAACTGAACCCCATCCAAAGTGCCATTGTTCATGTCCTTATGCAGCAAGTCAGGAAGGGACTTACAGTCTTCCTCAAGCTTCTCTGTCATAGCCGTGACATTCACTGTGTAGTCTCCCTGAAGGTACGGATCCAGCCTGTTCACATGGAACACCCTCTTGGATTCCCTTGTGGTACATGTGTCCACAAAGTAGTTTACCTCAGACACTTTCTGAACCTCTTTGTGTGGCCCATATCATTTGTCCTCAAAGGTGGTAAGGATGAGTGAGGAGTTGGGTTGGAGCAAAGGGGCATAAGGTGGGAAAGAGGAAGTGACAGGAAAGATCAACAAGAAAAAGAGGTATATGTGAGCAAAAAGAAGTCGACATACAGGAGAAGGAAGGAGCGGTGGGAGGGAGCAAAGAGAAACAAACACACAGGGAGAAAGGATAGCAGGGATGGCATAGGAAATCAAAACATATGGTCAGTGGTCTAAATATATTTAACACAAATTTCAAATTGAGAGAGTACCAACCAAGTCCAATTCTCTCCATGTGAGATCATGAGATTGGAAAAAAGTTGCATTTTACAGTGCAGTTTTCCAAACATATTACTTTAAAAGCAATAGGTTTGTGCAAGCAGTTTTCAAGTGTTACAAACTCAAGTTTATGTTTTGCAGAGTGTACCTACTGTACCGCAGAGAAAGATTTCTCTGGTCATGTAGGTGCCTATATATTATGTGTGTGATGCAGTGCAATTGATTACAGGGGCATATTTCTGTGCCACATGAGAAACTATTGTATCTGGTGCAGTGTGAACCACTGAAAATGGTGACCATCGAATATCAATGAGCAGTAACACTGTCGAACAGTGAGCCAGGAAATATTGCCCTTCATTTGTTACAGTGCCAATTAGAAGCGCAATGTTTTTTACTCTATATTGCCAACATCAAAATACCATAAAAAACAAGGCTATCATATGCCACAGCCCTGACAACATGTGATTAGGTACCTCTAATATATACCTGAGTGCAGTCGGACCAAGGTGCAGAGGGCACTAGGCCCTTGCACAAGGAAGAATGGAGAGACCAGCCACTGAGCTCCACTTCCGGTCAGGGAAAGGGGAAGGGGTAGTATTGGGGAGCCTAGGGAAGAGCAAGGTGGTGCCTATGAGCACGAGACAAGGATTAAGAATGAAGAAAACAACAATCCCTAACTGTGTCCTTATATGTTCCTTGAGATCAGTGGAAGACACAGGACAACACATCTAGCAACACGAAGGTGGGATTAGGAATCAAGAATTGTCACTAGGTGTGTGTTCCCACGTCTCCTGTGACAGAAGGACGAAACAGAGCTAGGAACCCACCCTGGTCCGCCTGCCACAAAAAAGTAAACAGCGACATAGGGAGCCCACCCCGGCCAAAGGAAGAATCACAGAGCCAGGAGCCCACCCTGGTCCGCATGCCCCGAAAAAGAAAAAGGATACAACGTCAGCAGCCCACCCTGGTCATATCATGTGAAGAAAGTGGGTAGGGATCCCCCCACGACCGCCTCCCAACATGCAGTGCATACTACTGTGACTGCAGCCACCTGCCAAATAAAAAGAAAGCCCCAAGCTTCCAGCGAAGATTTCAAGCCCAAATCTCGCGAGAGCTTGTTGGCATTTTTGAAGTTAGGCACGCCAGCCAATAGCGAGAGCAAAAGCACTGGTGGTCATCTTGAAGTCAGGCAATACAGCAAACAGTGTCTCAGTGGCCATTTTAAGGTCTTTGCACAGGGTTGCTATGATGTAAATTGTTGAAACACGCTGTTAACTGTATATGTCATCGTACATAGTTGCTACAGAGCAAATTGTTAAAATGTAATTGATTGCTAGTCAGATGTACTAAGATACTTGTATCCGGTATGTGTAAATCACAATTGTCCTGGGAACTGTAGTCCTATTTTGGGAAGATGCCGAGAGAATGTTTGAATACCCCAGGAAACACATTTTTTCCAATATGCAAAAAAAAACAGATTGTTCATAATGCTCCTTTTACAAATGTGTCCCTTGTCTTAGAGGTTTTGGACGCCTAACTCTCCAATGACCGTCCCAGTGGCTTAGGGACATGATCGCTACTAGCGTTTATTTTATGACCAGCTGGATAGGGGTTCGAGTTACCTATGGGCCGTGTTTTTAATTTAGAATTTAGTTTTTACGATCCTCCACAAGTATTAGCATACATAGTGCAGCTACATAAATCAGCATGGTTGCATTGGGGGTTATTGTTTATTTCCATTGTTAATGTAATGTTTTTTTGCCCTATGTGAATTACTCTGCTATTCCAACACGGGATACGGTTAATTGATATGCTAAATATATATGTGTAAGTCCATCTGTGTACCACCATGGGTCTCAAAGGCTACATGTAACATCTATAATTATAGATGTTGTTCGGGCATGAAGCGAAGCAGTGAGTAACTTTTTTATTTCTATATGTCCTAAGTTCGTGTCCACTCGCGCTCGGTTAAACAGCCTAAATCGGCGTTCTAACGCACATCGCGTAGTCATTCGGCCATTCCTGCCACTGTGCAGACGCCGGTTGTACCCTCGGGATTGTCCGAAGCCACACGGCAATTTTAAGGTATGGAACCAAAAAAAGCTTTTTCTAAAAGTGGCGGCAATTAGCAGATGAGCGTTCGATGATAGAATGTGTTTTTCATATTGCATTACAGAGCCAACAGTAACCGATCCTTGAGACAAGTTGGCCACATTGTTATTTAAGGAAATCGCCCCATCTGTAGCACCAATTAGTGCTAGGAGGTTAGTTACTTGCATTTCTGATAAAGTGAGTAAATGGCCCAATCCCTAATGCTCAAAGCAGGGATTAAATACTGGCTACATGCTTACATTAACAGGCAACTCTGTACTAAAGTCGCAGAGCGGAACAGACAGCGAGACTGCGCTCCCAATTCACGTTACATCTACTCATTACAGTGGTAAGTCTGAATCACTGGTCCTTATATTTGTGACCTTGACCGTCTACTGGAAATAGCAAAAAACATTAATGCGCCTGTTTGCCTTCTTTACAACAACTAGGTCCCGGCCGGGATCTCTGTAAGTTGTTTTTATTCACCTTCCACACGGTGTCACCAATTGCATGCACACACCGCAGTCAGAATCGAGCAGGTAGTGTATAACCGTCCTACATGGACTGCTATACCATATATACTCCCTTCACCTTGCGTTGGTCCACCCATCTAATGTAGATATTTTTTTATACCACTTTTTTAGGTGCCCCACACCCACTCAGTCCTGAAGAGACCTTTCATCCGTATAAGGTCGAAACGTCGTCGACAACTCTTAGAAAAAGCGGACCGTTTTTGAAAATAAGTTGTCGCAATCGGGCAACTTTTTGTATTTATCTGAAAAATTAATATATGGTTCGCTTCTTTTCCTCTGCAAAAAAACAAAAAACGAATCCATGTTAAAGAACCTCATGTCACCTTCCTTTTTTTTTTCTTAATTTTTGTAATATGTTTATCTTTTTTTTTTTCTTCTTAATTTTTGTAATATGTTTAGGTTTTTTGTTAGAATTTATTCACTTGGGACAAATTTACACTGTTTTGAAATTGTACAAATGTATATAAATGTGTAAATTGTTTAATTGTATACCCCCCTCTCTTTTTTACTGGTATTTAATATATTCTTCTTGTGCATATACCACTTACTTACCTTTCGTCTCTTTTATATCACCCACATTGCCATTGTGCATTTATAATATTATAACTTGTTGAGTATTTACCCACAGGAGCCATTGTTTTTGTTTAAATTATAAACATTTTGTGGTCAGGCAGAAGAGCCAATAGGCAACAAGGAAGGCACGGTGGCCATTTTTAAGTCAGACAATATAGGGGAAAGCATAAAGAAGGGGCAAAATACAAGGAGAAAGAGAAATACAGATAAAATAAATAGGAAATTGAACAAATAAAGAAAAGGCAAGAATAATAAGGAGGAGCAGGCCTGCTCAACCACCATCATGACGGAGGAAGGAAATTACAGCACCACCGCAAATGCAAAATTCATGCCTTATCATACGTAGCGGTATTTAGACTTGGCGTTATTGCCAGTTTGGAATTAATTTACGCAAGACCGCAACTGCAGGGCATTGACTCCTTGCAGCACCCGGAACCCCATTGAGGATCTGCACCGACTACCATTCCTGGGACCATTGTGTTCCCCTCCCTTAACAGACCTGCAGTTGCGGTCTTGCGTAAATTAATTCCAAACTGGCATTAACGCCAAGTCTAAATACCGCTACGTATGATAAGGCATGAATTTTGAATGTCCTGATGATGATCCCGTAATGCCCTAAGGGGATCGAAACGTTGTCGACACCGTACACTGGATGATTTGATTTGATTACTATTTAAATCACAACAGTGTACCCTGTGCAAATAATTGTCTGCCAAAAATTTGGAATGTATGCAGACTGCTTGCTCTTGCCTCATTCATGTTCATTTGTGTCACAATTGTCTCTTATACAGTAGTAGGACACAGGCTGTGTCCCACTTTTGATATTGTATTTAATTGATTGACAAATTCTACAATTGTGTTATTAAACTCTGTCCGGCTGGACAGTTCATATAGACCTTAATTTCGGATCTATATTTATTCCAAGTTATCAATTACTTGTTAGGGACCAATGTTCCCTGAAACAATCAATGTTAGCCACAGCAACTTTGCCAATATTTGATGCCATATTTGCAGCGCGGGGCTCCCCACAAACGATGAAGACAGATAATGGGCAACCATGCTCAGGAGAAATTTTCACAGAATCAAGGCGTAACTGGGCATACATTACAGGGAAAAAATAACTCTGTGACCACAAGCAAACAATATGGTGGAAAGATTAATGAGAAACATCCACAAATCTGTCCAAGGTGCCAAACTTACGGGCATTTCAGTGGGCCAGGCACTGTGCTAAATATGTGCCAAAACACCCCACACAGTTCCACAGGACGATGCCCAGCAGAACTGGTGTTGGGAAGAACAAGCAGGACGAGATTGCCCCAGCTGGAGGCAAAACCGCCAGCCAAACACATAGAAGTAATGGTGAATGAGATCAGGGGGCGAAGGGGAAAATGACACAGTATGCAGACACACAGCAAAATGCCACACCATCCAAGCTGAAGCAAGGAGACTTAATGCTGGTGCATCAATGGCAAGCAAGGTAGTCGGAAGGCCCCTTCTCAAGTGAACCGCTATGAATAATAAACATCAAGGGGCCCTTACTAACAGCTGCAGCAGGCCTCTACCGGATCACCAGAAACAGCTCACACTTCAAGGGACTAAAGACATCAGATGAGGAAGATGGCGAGGCAGCGCCTAAGAGCAACTTAACATCCATCAAAGAGGAAGCCATAGACGGCATGGAAAGGATACCACACAGAAGTTGGAGATGAGACCAGGCTGAAGAAATACCAAAAGAGGGAACCAAAATGTCCTACCCAAAGAGAGTGAGCCAAAAACCAAAGAGACTTATCGAGGAACTATAGTGATGGAGGCAGCAAGCAATCACCACTAGCAGCAAAGCAAATAAGGACAATAAGAGTGTAGCAGGATGATGATGGCATTGTTTTCTTCTGTCCTGTGTCCTGCCTGTGTTTATCTTTATTTTCTCTCTTCTTTTGTCTTTCTTCTTTTCCACAAAAAAGGGGAAATGTTAGACCGAGGTACAGAGGGCACTCGGACCCTCCACAAGTTTGAAGAGAGGGGCCAGCCACCGGACACCCCTTCCGGCCAGGGAAGGGGGACGGGCAGTATTGGGGAGACCTGGGAAGAGCAAGGACGTCCCTACCTGTGTCCTGGTGTGTTCCTTGGGATCCGGGGTAGTTGCAGGACACGACAAGTGTCACTTTAAAATTCAAGGGTATCGTTAATTTTATTGAGTTACAAACAAGTATTCCATATTTCTACCTGATATGAAGTCCTATAATTAGTGATAACTGGTGCTCAAAAACATATTTTTCACTTATGTGCTAATAAGCATCTCCTTCTTGTCTGAGTTTTTTTTTTTACATGGCAAGGCTCCTTATATGGGTATAATCGGTCAACTATTGACCTCAGGTTATATATCGTAAAGTTCTGGGCAGTGGTGCATCTAATCCTTGTACATATTCTCGATGTTGTATTTTTCCTAAAACAAATGCTGCACTGTAACTTGTTTATTAACTTGTATACTGTACTCCAATATCTTCAAGTCATGTATGCACTCTATAAAACTCTCAATAAGGAAATAGTGTCATTATTTCAGTCTCCACATTATACTCAGATACAAGTCAAAATCACTATCCCAGTCTACACAGTCTTCCAGCAGATTGCCCATGCCAGTTTCAGTAGTGAGGAATTAGTCAGTATTTACATGACTCTTTATGTAACGCAAGTCAATAATAAAGGCTGTTACATATCAACCCACTATTTAAAGCTCCAGAGCTAAGAGAGCATTCCATTGTCCAACATGTAAAGCTCAGTAGCTAGGCACAAATTACTTCAACATTTGAAGCTTCTTAGTAAAGTCAGGGTCCTAATGGTTCAGTATGTAAATCACCATTGCCATGTCAATTTTCAGTAGCCATGCACCACTATGTAAAGAAGCATTTTTATCAGGCCCTAATGAGCAACCCCCAGGGTTTACCATGAGACTAATTGCATGTGGTGGATTAGTATCCAGGTTGTGATTGTGGCAGAAAGTGTGTATGGTAATGGAAAGGTTTTGTTCATGAGGTAGGCCATTCAGCCCGTGCCATGTGCCACCGTATAGGTGATCCGCTTTCCCATGGGCCTGCAGTATAGCCACAACCTGCTGGCATCACTACCACATAGAGGCACAAGGGCTTGTCTTTCCCTCTCATGTCTAATTCCTATCACTTTTGTTCACTTGCAGTGCTTCAAAGCCTTTTTGATTAAATAAGTGCATTTCAAGCAAGCAGCATCACAAGAAACTGAGTAATTCAAGTGCCAATGTCCTTCATTCGAAGTATTAACTAGTATTGCGACATGGAATAGGACGATCTTGTGTGGTATTGAGGGTGATATAAGGGTTGGGATTGTTTTGTTTACAGTGCGAATAAACAAATTGTGTGGATGTATCTGGACCTATACAGAATGGACAATAGAAAATTAAAGTCAAACAGATCCAAACAGTCCCATTAAACGAAATATAACCCCATGTCCCTATGGCTACTTGTAGTGTAGAGTAACACATTTGCCCATAATCATTTACAAATATTTGGCATCAAAATCTCCTATGTCATGTTATGCTGTCTTCACAAAATATTGTGACCTATATGATTGCTTCCCTTTGATAAGCATATTTATTCTCCTTGAGAATTAGCATGGACATTACAGATACAGGGAAGTCCTCCTGAAACACTAGGTCAAATAAAGATCATCAGTTATATCTCGGCTGCCCTGATAACATGTGCCACAGGATCCAAGCTATACCTGGCTGATGAGCCCTACCTATGGCGAGAATGGTCCTGGGTTGCTTGTGTTCCGGTTCAGGGAGGACGTAACCTGGAAGTTCGGACTCGACTACTCCCACTGGAGCAGGGTCAAGACTGATTTTCATATGACTGGGTGCAAACTGAGGTGACACAATTCTTGTGTGCACTGAGCCGAAGAAAACATTTAAAAAAATCCAGAACCCTCAGTGGGACACTCAGGGAAGGGGTATATGCTCTTCTAAGCACAAAGGGGGACATTTTCGGTGCCAACAGTGGCTGTGACTTGCACAGCCACTGGAAACCCTAATAAACTGAGGATAAGCATACAGTGGAAGGGTGCCACGTTTAGCTATTTTGAGTGTTCTTTAGGAAGAAGAGGAGAGGTGCAAAGGAAGTGGATGCTAATTTACAGAATATTCTGACCTTGCCGCAAAAGAGAACATCTGACCTTGTCCACAGATACAGTTATAAGGACGTCCATTGTAAGGAAGTGGCTTATTCAAATGTTGTTTAGCTTATGACAATGGGATTTTTCGGCAGGTACAATTTATGTCAATTCTTTAGGGCTTGCTTCTGTAATGAGTACCTTATACCCTCAAATCATAATTAGGGTGAGACCTTCTGTGTTTTTTTGTCACGTCCAAAGTTCTGGAGTTTAAAGTTTGTTTTTGGGCAAAAAATAATTGTATGCGCTGATGTGCTTTTTGACTTGAAAATAAATGAAGGATCATGTACATACAAGTCCTGCAAGGGGCAGATCTTGTATAAGCAAACCGTGCAACCACCACTTTACTGCAATTGCATTATTTCCATAAACAAATAGGAAACTGAAATCATAAGCAAAAGGGCTCTGAACCATAAAAAAGAGAGAAGGGGCACTATCAATGGCCTAGCAAGGTGGCCTTGGGCCCTGTGCAAAGAAGGAACATGGCCCACCTCAGAGATGGGTAGTCTAATATAACCAAATCTGGGGTAAAGTTCTTGGGGTACAGGGTGCACCTCAGAATCAAGGGTGCCACTGTGCACCCTACACTACTGATCTCTATGCCCCCGTTTCAAACTCAACAAAAGCAAAAAAAACAGATAATGGATGGAATGTTGAACAAATCAAACATTCACCCTCAATCACAGATCTGGGTTTAATCCATCATTTTTTTGCTCACCACGCCATCTTAGTTTGAAACCAGCCATATATAAATCAGTCTTGACCCTGCTCCCAATGGGAACAGTCCAGCCTGAACTGCCAGGCCAGGTTCTCCTTGGACCGGAAACAATCATCCTGGGACTGGTTTCGAGGCATCACTTTTATCAGCCAGGCTAGCTTGAATACAGTGGCACAGTGAGCAAGGGACCAATGTTTGGGCATACCCCTACCACCAAGGGTGACAAAGCAGACAGAACAGATGATGGACTGAGTGCTGAACAAATCAAACATTAACCCCAATCAGAGATCTGAGTTCAATCCATTGTTTTGTTCCTCAACCCCACCACACCACCCCAGTTTGGAACAAGCCATATGCAAATCAGTATTGACCCTGCTCCCCATGGGAACAGTCCAGCACATACTGCCAGGCCAGGTACTCCCGACACCGGAAACAAGCAGCCTGGGACCGGTTTTGGGACATCAACCCTCATCAGTCAGGCTAGCTTGAATCCATTGGCACAGTGAGCACAGGAGCCCACGTCTAGGCACACCCTTCCCACTATGGGCAACAAACGCAAAAAGAACAGATGATGGATGGATTACTGAACAAATCAAACATTCACCCCCAGTCACATATCTGGGTTTAATCCACAATTTATTTGCTCACCAAGTCTCCCCAGTTGGAACCCAGCCATATGCAAATCAATCTTGACCTTGCTCCCCATTAAAGGTGACATGGTGAGCAGATCTCCTACGTGCAGTTGAATGTTTAATTTGTTTAGCATTCAGTCTTTTTCTCCCGTTTTAAACTCGGCATTATGCAGTTAACAAAAATGCGGAAACTAATCATTGTTAGTAAGTTACAAATGAAACAGATATTAAGTGCCAAAACAAAGTTTACTTAGCTGAGGCGGAAACGGATACATTATTTCAGTTCCTAGATCTAAAAGCACCTTCTGTTTCTCCCATTGACAGCGCTAATAATTTGCAGGATTGTGATAAGCTTGCAATAAAACAATAAAAGATGTGTAAACACATCAGCATTCCTTAAAATAAGTCTTTAGTTTCTTCACAGGTTGGTAGATATGAAAACAGCCACCCTGATCCTTTTGCACTTCTCGGCTCACTTGTTTTACTCGGTCTCAGGAGATGTTCAGGTTCTATGCGCAGAGGGCTCGGGAAGGGGGCTAGTTGGCTACAAAGCAGAGCACCAAGTACAAAGCATAATAAAATGGGCTCTTTCTCTGGAAT
Organism: Lissotriton vulgaris; assembly: GCF_964263255.1. NCBI lineage: Eukaryota > Metazoa > Chordata > Amphibia > Caudata > Salamandridae > Lissotriton > Lissotriton vulgaris. The sequence goes on from NC_141693.1 coordinate 1,237,516,176, forward strand.
GGGGAAGGCCAAGGGCGCACTGGTCGCTTTTCAAAGTACAGTGAGGGATAAAAAAAGAAACACTGACAGTCGCTCCACCCCACACTCTGTGGATCGCAGTGCTTTCAAGCATTCCTCACATGGACCCCAAATTCACAGCCATCATAGGGGAGCACTCGGCTCCAGCTTCATGGCCTGTTCACCTACGACATCCTCGGCAGTGGCCCCTGACTGAACCCGAGAGGAGCGCCTCTCCGGCCCTGGTGACCGATGATTGGTCTTTGGGAGAAGGGCCACCAATGACACTGGTGCGGAAAGGCAGCATTATTGGAAGCAAGGAGAGCCAATAATTACTGACAACCTTTCCGTTTAGCTGCACACACTGAGGCCCAGATTAAATATACTCTCATGCAATGCAGCTCAGCAGCCAGAAATGCTGCGCGAGACGAAGAGAGCAGGAGAGCGCAAGATATGGCACTCTCCTCCCCTCTCCCTAACGTCAGAGCAGAAATTTGCTGCCGAGCACCACGCACACCCCTTTGCGCCATAATGCAAGGGTTTGTACGTGAGTGTAGCATAGGTTTTGTACTGAAAGGATAGCATTCCAATACAAAATACTATGCTTAGACTAACTTTAAAATCTGTCCTACTTAGTATGGGTGCTGTACAGCGCAGCACAAATGCAAAGTCAGAAAAGAAAGGAGAAATAAAAGCATTTCTCCTTGATAGCAGCTATTTGAAATGGGAGTTATTTTTTATGCAACACCCTGGCTACCTTTTTTAGTAGATGGAGTGTTGGGTCCAGAACCATGGGGGATTCCATGGAATGCCCGCTTGCAGTTCAATGATCCAAAGCAGAACTATGTGCTGCTTTGCGTTACTTTCAAGGGAATTTCCAGTGTGAAGCAAGTTTTGCGCTGGAAAGTAAAATGAAAAAAGTGATTTTGTGTTGATAATATTTTTTATTGATTTGTCTCACTTTTGTGATGCACATACGATGCAAAAGCTTAGTAAATATACACCTATATGGCCCTAAACAGTGGGTCAACAAACAATTGTAACCCATTACCAACCAAATGTTACCCACCCCGTAAGTCTCTAATGAGCCCTCTCTCCCTTTCATGCAAAAGAGCTTCACACTGTCCTACTGTTAACTTAATACACTATAATGTTGTTCTACCTATTACAATCTAGGCCACCTACAGAATTCATGAGACAACAGTCTTGCCTTGCAGTTCATTAATGGCACTCTTACCAGGGAGGAAATGATTTTACATTTATGTTGAAAAACTATCACTTTAATAATGACTTTTCAGTGCAGTGCTATAATATGATTTATTAATGTCAACGCTTCCACATGTTAGAGACATAACGTTTTTTTGTTTTTTTTAAAGAGATTTCTTCATGTTTTATGTGATTTCTGTTATATGATTTACATAGGGCACATTTACAGGGCTCGGCTCATAGACAGACTCTACGAGCCAAACTAGACCCTTGGCTCGGTTCTGGCTTGGCTCACCCTGTTAATTTGTTGGCTCGCCTATCTATACTGCAGGTGCCAGTCCTTTCCATTTGCACAATGCCTCTCTAAAACATGGTGGTCTGCGGAGCGGGCAGGTACTCTGAATGTGCTCTGAGGGAAGTGATGCTTTAAAGGGGGAAGGAATTGGCTTGTTTTTTTAGGAGGGCATTTGCTTCTGCAAGCAACAAGTATAGGCAAAGCAAAAAGGCCTCAATTATGCAAGAGCTATTGACTTTGCCAATGTGCTTTAGCCATGTTGTACACCAGCGTGGCTGCTGTTCAGCATGGCTAAAAGTTAGTAGTGTAGAGGAGACTGACGTGGGGTGTCGTAAAGTGGAATGACAAAGAGTTGAGTAGAGTGTCGTGTATTGGAGTGGCAAAGAGTGGAGTCGCGTTTCGTGGCATACGCTGGAGAGGCGTAAAGTAGAATGGACTGGTTTAGAGTGAATTGGCGTAGAGTGTTACAGAGTAAAGTAGCATAGAGTGCAGTGGCATACAATTCAGCAGTGTACAATGCAGAGTCTTAAAATGCAGTGGCATAGATTAGAGTGCTGAATAATAGAATACAGTGGTGTAGAGCGCAGTGGTGCAGAGTACGGTGGTGCAGACTATAGAAGAGTGGCGTAGAGTACAGTGGCATAGAGGGCAGTAGTGCAGAGTAAAGTGGCACAGAGTGAAGTGACGTAGCATGGTGCAGATTAAAGTGGCGTAAAGTGGTGCAGAGTAGAGTGGCATAGAGTGGTGTAGAGATGAAGATAGTGTTGTAGAGAGCAGTGGCATGCAGTGCAGTGGTGTAGTGTGGAGTGCTGCAGAGTGAAGTTGCGTAGAGTGTAGTAATGCAGCGTAGCGTGGCGCAGAGAGCAGTGGTATAGAGTACATTTGCAAAGAATGTAGTAGTGCAGAGTAGAGAGGCATAGAGTTCAGTGGAGTAGAGTTCAGTTTTGCAGAGTATAGTGTTGTAGAGTGCAGTGTTGTAGAGTGAAATACAGTGCATTGACGTAAAGTTCAGTTGCGTAGAGTAGAGTGGTGCAGAGTAGAGTGCAGTGGTGTAGAGTGGTAGAGAGTAGAATGACACAGAGTAGGGTGGTGCAGGGTAGAGTAGAGTGTAACAGCATAGAGTGGGTTACCGTTGAGTGGTGTACAGTAGAGTTACGTAGAGTAGAGTGGACTGGTGTAGAGTCCATTGCTGTAGAGTGTTGCAGAGTATAGTGGCATAGAGTGCAGCAGCATAGAGATCAGCGTCGTACAATGCACTGTTGTAGAAGGCAGTGGTTCAGTGGCATAGAGTGCAACAGTGCAGAGTGGGGTGGTGCAGAACAGAGTGACATAGAGTGGAGTGACATAGAGTGGTGCCTAGTAGAGTGGCATTGAGTGCAATGACAGAGTGGTGAAGAGTAGAGTGATGTAGAGTGCAGTTGCATAGAGTGGTGCAGAGTCGAGTATAGTGGCATAGATTGCAGTAGCGTAGAGTGCATTGGCAAATAATGCAGTAGTGCAGAGTAGAGTGTTGTAGAGTTCAGTGGCATAGAGTGCAATGTTGCAGAGTAGAGTGTTGTAGAGTGCAGTGGTTTAGAGTGGCATAGAGTGTATTGACATAGAGTGCATTGACATAGAGTGCAGTGGCAAAGCAAGAGTGGCCTAGAGTCTAGTGGTATAAAGTAGAGAGGCACATAGTAGAGCACAGAGGTGCAGAGTGGCATAGAGTAGAGTGGCATGGAGTAGACTGGTGCAGAGCACAGTGGTGTGCAATGACATAGAGTAGTTTACAGTGAAGTGGAGTTGCATAGAGTAGAGTAGAATGGATTGGTGTAGAGTGCATTGGCTTAGAATGATGCCGAGTATAGTGACATAGACTTCAGAGGCATACAATGCAGTGTTGTAGAAGGCAGTGGTGTAGATAAGAGTGGTGCGAAAAGGAAGATGGTGGATTGACTTCACGCTAGAGGACACCTCGTCTAGCTCTCCTCATGGACAACGGCGCAACCGTTGATATCTCCCGCCTCCTCCTAAAAACATACTTATGGCTACAATAAAAAAAATAGAAGTAAGTAAGCATGCAGTAGTACTTATAGTCAATGGTCTGGATCGGGCAGGAAAGCTGGGCAAGCGGCGAGGTGGTTTTTGTTACGAAGCAGCAGGCAGGGATTGGTGGCGGTGCTGGTGGCGGTGCAAAAGGGAGAAATGGTCCGCAGTGTACCGTGAGGGGATGCGGTTGCACAGAAGCACTCGCTGAAGCTGGTAAAGGAGGTGGTGGTGGGGGTGGTTGCTGCGCCAAGGTCGCGGATCCGCTGACTGATTTTGATGTAGTGCTCAGCTCTGGCTCCCAGCTGGGAAGACCGATCCTCCAGCTACGGCGCCCTGGAAGAGCCTGTGGGTCGGAGACCTCCATCCCGGGTCTTAAGATGGCATAGGTGCTCAATGCAGCAGTCCAGGAGGGCTGGGAAGGTGAGGAAGGAGCTGTTACCTGTTCAGCTTTGTTATTGCCGCCCTCAGTATCAGAATATCAAGAAACCTACAAAATTAAAAGAGGATCTCACAGTCCCCCAGTTCTACCTTTAGTCAGGTCTCCTGCACCGTCACTAACATCTACAGCTGTGGTTCCCTCTACATCTTTGGACCAGGCTTGTACTTCAGTACCTTCACCCTTGGCTTCATTAGAATTGGGAAACTTTACAAAGAGCCTGCAACCAGTTGTCACTGTCCACAATTTTGCAGGCGTTAGTTACTCAGAGAGCGGAGGCTCAAGAATACTACTCACTGGCTAAGACAGACAGCAGAGAGATAAAACAAGCACTGACAGATGTCACCTCCATGGTCCCACAGCTTTCCTCTGAGGTCGCTAACTTACAGGAACGTGTTGCAGCAGTGGAAGAGGCTAATACGCATACCGTGAACCTACCTAAGGTACAGGAATCTCAAATGAAGTTTCTGCAGGCTAAGATTGAAGATCGGGAGAATCATCAACTGCGCCAGAAACTAAGGATCTTTGGTTTACCGGAAGGAGAGGAAGGCTCTGACCCCCGGGCCTATATTGTTAGCCTCTTTCAGCAAGCATTCCCAGACCTAGCAGACTGGGATATGGACACACAGGTACAGTGTGCGCATAGATTGCCCTTGACTATTCCTCAGGGAGCTAAGTCAAGCCAAGTTATTCAAGGCCAATATTGGTGTTTTTTGGCAATTTTTTGTTACGTCAAGCATTCTATTTAAAGGCACGCCTATCTGCTCCAGTTAAGCTGGACACTATCTCTATATTTGCATTCTCTGACCTGTGGAAATCTACAATGGACAAACGTTGGGGGATGCGTCAACTAATGGACCCGTTTAAGGCAGTGTGTTCACAAGTCATTTTGCAGGAGCCAGCTCGTCTTAAGATTACTAAAGATGGCCAGTCGCACTTTTTCTTCACTGAGCAGGATGCTAAATAAGCATTAGCTAAATGGCTGTCCGATTCCAGAAGACGATTTTATAAGTTAAGGTGGCATGCCTTGGGGCAATAGAGATGAGTACCTTTGTGCTCGCTCTTGGCATCTGTTTTTTTCTTTTGTTTTTTTGTTGTTTGGACACTTTTTCACATTCACTGGGGGAGGAAGTGGGTGGGGGTTGGCAGAGCTCTGGAGTGCAGGGGGGAGGGGCTTCTTCCTAATGCTATCAATTAGGGACAGCAGAGGAAGGGGGTGATTCCTTTTTGCAGGTACAGGCGGATTTAAAAATGGGTGGGTGATAGGCAGAGAATGTTAGCCAGCGGCCATTGGTTGACCTGCTGATGCAGCAGGAAGGGAAGGGTTTGGGGAGGGATGGGGGATTAAATAGCCACACTTTAGTTAAAATATCACTGGTAGAGCAAAAGGGAATGGACTACGGAACAAGGGAGGAAGTGACCGAATCAAGCTTTCAGATACAGTTTCATGTCTGATCTTAAATATATATGTTGGAACGTAGTGGGGCTCAATCAGGCCAGAAAGCGCTAGCTAGTAATGGAGGAGTTTTGCTATTTAAACCTCATATATTGGCCCTTACTAAGACACACTTAGCTTTCAAGGATAGATCACAGCTAAAACAGCTTGGTTTTGATTTACTTGTTTGTACCTCACAGTCGGTCTCTATTCGAGGGGTAGCCATATTAAAATCTATGAATTGTAGAGCAACAGTTTTATGTACACTGGCCGACTCTAAAGGGAGATGGACAATTGCTCAACTGTTGATTTTTGTGCGTAAGACTACGATATGTGTAGTTTACGGTCCTAATACCGATTGCCCCGTGGTCAACTATCATTTATGCTCTGAACTATTGAAGTGGGCTGGCGAGTTGATAGTCATGGGGTATTTTAATTGTATCATTGATAAGAAGATCGACACCACCAACACTGCAACTCAGGCTAGAATGGGCAGGACTAGGGCCGCTACCCTAGAACTTCTCCATATTCATCGACTGGAGGATGCTTGGAGGAGATTATATCCAACTATGCCAGTGTTCACATTTTATTCATCCCCGCGTAAACTATATTCCCAAATCTACATGATTTTTATTAATAGAACTATGTTGGAAAAAGCGTCTATAGAGGTCTGTCCTAAAATTACATCGGACCACAATCCAGTGATGCTAACTTGGTAGATCCAGTGGGGGGATAAAGAAACATTTAGGGAATTTTCACTTCCCAGACATCTCCTTAGTAATTTAGATTTTGTGAAATCTATTCGCGGTATATTAGGGGAATACCTAGAGAATAATAGGGGCACTGTGTCCACGAGAGTGGTATGGGATTGTTTGAAGGCCTATGTAAGAGGGCCCACGTTACAGTATATCTTAATGCAGAATCATCAGTTTGCTTGGGAGGTGGAGCAGGAACATAGGCTGTTATCAGATTTGGAGCAGCAACACGCAAGAGATATTGCTCTAAAATATGTGGCGGAACAGACAATATATCAGCGGCTTGTAGAAGTAAGAGCTAAGCTTAATTGGGGGTTAATGGATAAGGTAGCTGCCAATTACCACACATATAAATCCAAGCAATAGGAGTATGGAGAAAAGCTTGGCCGCTTGTTAGCCACTCAGATCGCCGGCCAAAGGGCTAGATCTTACATTAAAACAATAAAAGGGGGAGATGGTCTATCCCACACTCGATCAGTAGATATAGACAAACAATATAGACTTTTTTATGCTGATTTACATGGCGAATCAACATCCTTTAGCAAATAAACTGCCCTGGATTATATTTAGGAGAGGATGTTACCTGTTCTGAATCCATTGGACTATGAGTCTCTGCAAAAAGATATTGAACTCAAGGAGGTTGAGGAAGTAATCAGCATCCTACCAGCAGGCAAGTCTGTTGGTGAGGACACTATCCCGTTGGAATTATATAAGAAATTTTAAGATATTTTGGCACCTGTCTTTTCTACATTATATAACAATAATATTCAAGGGGAAGATGCCCCTTCCTCTTGGAATATCACCAATAATATAGTATTTCCTAAAAAGGGGAAATTGGTAGAAGACATGAGCTCGTATCGTCCTATAATGCTGATCAATGCCGATGCTAAAATTTTCTCTAAAATCCTTGCCTCTCGGTTGGCTCCTATTATCCATCAGTTAGTCTCGGAACAACAGCACAGTTTTGTCCCAGGTAGAGACATGGCAGCTGATATTAATACAGCTATTGCTACATTTCACGTCTCTGGTCAATTAGATCAACATATAGGGATGTTGATGCTGGATGCCGAGAAGGCCTTTGACCGAGTTTCTTGGGGAGCACTATGGTTTACTATGTCATCATTTGGCCTTGGTCAAAGGTTCATCTTGGTGGTTCAGAAACTGTATAGTAACCCAACAGCAGAAGTTAAGCTCAACAGCCTTTCTTTAGCCCATTTCGCTGTTCGAAGGGATATGCAGCAGAGTTGCCGCTATTCCCATTATTGTTTACTCTCTATATTGAGCCTTTTATAAGGCATTTGTTGTAACACGTCAGGATATCTGCAGTGTCTCTTATTTATTTTATATTTTATTTATTTATATTTAATTTTATAGAGCGCACAGCTACCCGGAGGTTTCCCGGCGCTAAACCAATGAGGAGAGTGTACAGTAGCAGAACTAAAGATCAAAAAGCCATGTTTTGACATCCTTTCAGAATTTTAGATAGTTGGATTCCATCCGAATGGATAAAGGAAGAGAATTCCACAGGGATGGGGCCAGAAAAGCAAAAGATCGACCTCCCATTCTGGCTCTCTTCGTCCTGGGGATCAGGAGTTTATGTTGGCTAGATGAACGAAGAGTGGGTGAAGGAAGGTACGGATGAATAAGAGATTTCAAATACTGGGGGGCTTTGCCAGTGTTAAGTTTGTGTACAAGACAAAGAGCCTTGAATTTACATCGATTGTCAATGTTTAGCCAGTGAAGACTACGACGGTGCAAGGAAGTGGAAGATTTATAAGGTAGTTTGCATAGGAGACGGACTGCCATGTTCTGAACCGTTTGTAATTTCCGAATGACCTCTTTGCCCGCACCCAGAAAGAGAACATTGCCATAGTCCAGGCGAGATGTTATTAACGCCTGGACTACGGTTTTCTGGGTTTCAAGAGGAAGCATCCAGGTGATTTTCCACAACCATTTGAGGATGGTTGTACAAATGGAGGAGACTTTCACGGCATGTTGTCTCATGGACAGCTGATCATCGAATATTATTCCCAGGTTACGAGCAGTTTTCGAAGGGTTGGGAGGAGTGCCCATTTGAACAGGCCAGTGGGAGGGTCCCCATAAGGCAGGATTGTTGCCAAATAGGAGAAGTTCTGTTTTCCCTCCGTTCAGTTTTAACTTAATATTGTACATCCAAGAGGCAATATTGTTTAGTCCATGACAGAGGGATGATGTAGTGGAAAGATGACTGGTGGAGAGAGAAAAAATAATCTGTGTGTCATCTGCATATGAAAATATAGAGAGCCCTGCCTGCTCTGCAATGTCCGCTAAGGGTCGAACATATAAATTAAAGAGAAGGGGGCTTAGGATGGAGCCTTGTGGGACACCACATGCAGATGTATGAATTTTTGACATCGAGGTGGCCGAAAAGACTTGAAATGTCCGATCGGACAAAAAACTAATGAGCCATTCAAGGGCAGAATGAGTGATGCCAGATGTTTTTAGAGTGTTAATCAGGATGGGATGGGAGACCGTATCAAATGCGGCACTTAAATCTAATAGAATAAGTGCCACGGTCTCCCCTCTGTCTACCAGATGGCGAATGGTTTCAGAGACTCCCAGCAAAGTGGATTCTGTGGAAAAACCAGAACGAAAACCAGATTGTGAGGGATGTAAATTGTTGTGAGATTCAATATGGCTAGTAAGTTGCTTGTTTATATGTTTTTCCAGAATCTTGGAATAGACTGGAAGCAGGGAAATTGGTCGGAAGTTGGCGGAAATACTAGGATCAGCATTGGCCTTTTTGAGCAATGGTACAACCATCGCATGTTTCCAGGAGTTGGGGACCTTAGCCTCCCTAAGAGATGTATTCAATAGATCCACTATGAGTTTTAGGGAGGGTGGGTCAAGGGTAAGCAAGATTTGAGGAGGGAATGGATCAAGAGGGGAACCAGATTTAATGCTTTTCACTAAGTTGAGTAGTATGGAAGGAGTCAGTGGGTCCCAGACCTTAATCTCCGCCCCTTCCAGCTGAGAGAAGTCTGCGGCAATAGAAGCAGTAGGTTCAGAAACTGGATGAACATTAGATGGACCAAAATCGGCATATATACTCTCGATTTTGGAGACAAAGAAGTCTGCTAAGGAATCACATTGTGATTTATCTAAACAATGGGCCTTGGGTTGACTGGTGGCACCCGAGATTTCCTGCACTACCTTGAACAAGGCTTTAGGACGATTTTGAGCGTTCAGAATGGATGAATTAACATATTCAGTTCTGGCAGTTTTGCAGAGGGAATGGTATTTAGTTAGAGCAGCTTTATAGTGAAGTTTAGCTTGTGGGTCGTAGTCTGAGCGCCATTTCCGCTCAAGATGTTTGCAGCTGTTTTTTTCTTTTTTTAGCTGATCATTAAACCAAGGGGCCGGAGGGTGGTGTATATTAAATGTCTGCTTACGAAGTGGGAGACAAATGTCTGCAGCAGATGTAAGCCAGCGATGAATGACGTCCACTTGATCAATGCTACTGATCTCAGTGAGGGGCATAGAATCAGACAATGCAGAGTTGAATTTGTTGCAATCTAATTTCTTCCAGTTGCGGGTCATTCTAGGTTTAGGGGCGATAGCTAGGTCATTAAGGGAGTGCGCAAATGAAATGGAAAATTCTAGCACAAAGTGGTCAGACCACAGGACCGGTAAGGGGAGCTTACAGGATACTGCATCCAAGTTAGATAGAATAGGGTCGAGCAGATTGCCCGCCTTGTGGGTAGGGTCTGAGTTGTGTAGGGTAATATTCATGGCCGCTAGGTCAGACAGTAAGTTAGTGCTAATTGGGCATGTTGTATCGTTAAAATGAATGTTTAGGTCACCAACAATGAGGAAATTGGTTGACATCAGTAGTAAAGGAGCTAAACATTCTGATAGAGATGCAGCCCATGAAGAGGCATGACCGGGGGGGCGGTAAATCAAAACGCCTGTAAGTGTGAGATTGGGGGATAGCAGCAGCTTAAACAACCCAGCCTCACAATTAGAGATCGCGATGTCCTCCCATTTACAGGAGAGAGTTCTTTTAAAGATAATGGCTATTCCCCCTCCCTCCTTGCCCTTTCTGTTACTAGCCAAGAAGGTGTAATTATCTGGGAGAGCGATTGCAATATCTGGGCCAGAGTGGTCCGTTAGCCAAGTCTCCGTGAGGAACAGGGCATCAGGTTGGGAGGAACAGAGAAGGTCAAAAACATCTCTACTATGCTTGGGGAGGGACCTGCAATTTAGACGAATAAAGTTAAAGATTTGTGAGGAGAGTTTTGGAGTTGATTTACATAAGAAATTGGACGCCGAAATGTCTAGTGTTGATGCAAGAGCAGTAAGAGATAACGAACACTCTGGACAGATCAGGGGTGTGTGCTGAGGGGAGAAGGAGGTATCATTAGTGCATTGTGGAGTTCTAAGGGACAGAAGAGTTTGTTTTGAGTAAGTTCGCCTAGAGTCAGCGTTTGTTGAAGCATAAGGACTGGCCCTGGGCCGTGAACAGGCGCGGACGGGCGCAGACGGGAAGGGGTCTGGCACAACTCCGGTGCGCCACCGGCGCGCCCGCTGCGCACGTCCGCTGCGCGTCGTCCAGCACATCGGTTAAGTAGGAATGCGGCGGTCGGATGACTAGACCGCACACCCCTGCTTCCGCCGGAAGTGATTAGGGATAGGAAGACCTCCCTCCACACCACGAGCTGGGCTCGGGGAGGAACGGGGAGTGTTAGAGCACAGAAAGGTGACTGTCAGTAATCGACACACACGTTTTTAAAATTAAGCACTTTTAAAAAATACACGAGTGCAGGCAGCCGATAATGTGCCCCTTTGCTCTCTCACAGCATCGTCACACACCCCGGAACCATAATGCACTAAAAAGACAGATAACAGTTAAAATAAAATTGTGTCTAAATTAAAATAAAATAGTGGTCTGGAGCTACAATTAACTGTGTATGCGGACGACATCAGCATTTTTTCCTCTATTCCAGTAGAAGCCATAGCCGAAATCACACGAGAGGCTCTTTTTCTGGCTACAAATTAAATCTGATGAAGACCCAGACAATTTAAACATTTTCAACCTGAAAAGGCTTCACCAATATTAGGGATTAAAACAACAGCATCATATCTGGGAGTATGTCTTAGTAGCCGAGTGGATGATGTGGTCTCTCTGAACTGTGAACCATTGCTTAAAACTGTTGTGGCAAAATTATGCAATTGGCATTGGCTCCCTCTTAGCATATATAGGAGGTGCGAAAGAGTGAAAATGAATAGTCTCCCAAAATTTTTGAATTTATATCGTACAATCCCTTTAAAGGTTCTGTGGACGTTTTTTAAGTGCCTGGATAGTGCCGTAGGCAGCTTTATATGGCGTTATAGACATGCAAGGATAGGTCTTCGGTATATCAAACTACCATATAAACAAGGGGGTTTTAAGCTTCCAGATTTCAAATTTTATTTTTGGGCTGCATTTGTGGGTCGAATTCGAAGCTTACTCAGTCGGCCTGACACAAGTACTGCTTGGCTCTCATACCAACTGGCCTGTGGACCAAACACTGGGTTCCTGCTTTACAAAATGGCTGACCCTAATTACTACATATGGTCAAGTTTAAGATAATTAGAGACATCACTAGGATATGGCAAGATATCTGTGAGAAATACTCTTTGCCAGTGCTGCATCCATATACGATGTTGTGGGGCAATCCCATCTTGCCCGACATATTTCACTATCATATTGGTAGATGCTGGCAGCACAAGGGTATTTCTCAACTTCGTCAGCTTTTTGATGGACAAGGGTTTCAGTCTCTTTTTAGCCTTGAAAGACGAGTTTGGGCTGCTACCGAGTAAATTGTTAAGTATCTGCAAGTAAGGGACTATTTTTTACGGGGTCAGAGGATATTAGAGATGGCGAGTCCCTCCTGTACCTCCTCGACCTGTACTCTTTCCGACTCCAGGTCGAGGAACTATTGGTATAGTCTATCAGAAACTACTAGCAGCCGCTAGCGATGACGGTATACAGGTAGCAGCAAAATTAAGTCGGATTTTCCAAACCGATATAACTAATGAGGAAATACATGATTCACTGGATACTATAGACACAGCTGTAACATCTGTTAATTTGAAACTCAACAACATAGGGTAATATTTATGCTGTACTATACTGCTGAGCTTAGTTCCATGCCATGTTGAACACTCCCACTGAAATACTCTCCCCACTTATCTGAGAATAAGCAAACATTGGCAAAGACAATAGGTTTCGACTCTGAAATCTTTTGGTTTTGTCAATGTTTTTTAGACATGCTACACAGCAGCGCTTGCTGCTGTTATGCATGTCTTAAGTAACCAAAAAAGCATTAAAACATGGTCAATGCTGTCTTCATCATGCTTATTTTTACATGCTACAAGCACTTGTACAGAGGATTGCAGCCACATCCGGAATAGGTTGCATTTGACAACAATGTGCAGTGATGACCCCCGCTTTTTACCAGCAGCCGTTTGTGTCTATAAGCGACTGGTGTCATCCAGTCCTAAATCGTAGTGGGTACTGATAGAGCGCGCAGGCCACCCGGCTAAGATAACTTTACTAAATACTCACCTGGATCCATATTTACTATAAACTTAACCCTCACCTTGGGTGACTCACGCTCTACTATCAGTATATCTTGAGTTTCTTTTACCTATTTGATTCCTGTATCCATAACCTAGCAATGTAGACATTAGGAACCCAATCACCTAGGATCAAGGAGTTGAGTCGAAATATTAGGTAGTCAAGAACATTTATAAACATTTGAGAAATATGAAATAACCACAGACCTCGGGTAGGTTCAAAATGTTATCTTATCATCATCATCATCATATGTCATGAGCAGGCAATGAAACGCTATGAGACTATCTATAATCAAAATCATTAAAAGCGTATAGCTATGCAAGAGATAGATTATGCTAAGCATTTAATAACCTTTGAATAAAAGGAAGGTAAGAACAGGGAACATGCTATAATCAGATATCAATCTTTCGCAACATTGATTAAAGGAGGGTAAAGAAACATGCTATATCCAAGAGTCTTTAGACCAGTTAAAGAAACTTGTTGCAATTCGAGATTCAATTTTAGCTCAAATACTAAAGGGTAGGTAAGATTGGGACATACTATTCAATTCAGCTTATCTCAGAGAGGGAGGGTAAGATAAGGAACATATACTTAAATAGAAACGATTTTGCATTAACTAAAGGTAGGTCAAAAAGTGGAACATGCTAATAGACGAGTAATGCATGAAAATCTCATTTATAAAGGGACAGGGGAGAAAAAGGAACATATGCAATTGCGCTTTACAATATTTAAGAATTAGAAATACCAATATAGATAAGTAATCACCCACACAGACTTTATATTTACCTAGGATAGAGTGAAGACCAACTGTGGCCACGGGTCAGATTGGAAAAGACGGGAAGGAACCCTCAAGGACTTAGGTGCCAGTAGGCGAGCAGGTACAGCTCATGGACAGTCAGGACAGGATAACCCCAGAATTTGGATCAGGACCGGGTTCACCAAAGGGTACGACCAACACCCGCAGCTTCGGTTGCAACGCCTGCGCTACTCCCTCTCTGCAAGGAATCTGCCAATAACCCCGATTGGGTTCTCGAACCTCCCAGCAAAGTGCTTCGCCAGCACTTTCAATTGTCTAAACCCCGCAATGGGTTTTTCGAACCTCCCAACAGAGTGCTCCGCAGCTCTCTGTATCAGTCACCTATAGAGTGCTTTGGGTCAGTGACAGGTCAGCTATTCGGACAAGTCGGACAATTTCTCTAGCTAAACCTAGGCTAGTTATATTCGGGTCAGTGTACCACCCCTCAATGTTGCAAGTGTAAGGATCCCCAATTTTGATTGGACCAAGGAGGGGGACAGGTCATCACACCACCTAAATTTTAGACTTTCTTAGGCTTCTTATTGAAATCTTGTTCCCGCCCATTGAATTTGGGTTCTCATGATGTCTCCATTTCGTATAACAATAAATGTTCTCTTTACAAATACATTGTATTTAATTTGGCTTCGTGAGGTGAAGTTCCCATGAGCATCTTCTCAGTCAATCGGCTCCTTGGCAGTTTTTCAAAGGTCATCTGCTCTGGAGACTTGCAGATCTCGCGCAGACGCAGTATAGTTCAAAATGGGGCACAGCATAATCCAAGTTTCGAAGTTTACATGAAATGGAAAAGAAACAGTTTTAAAACATAGCAAAAAATGATTTCACTGTATACCATGAACCACTGTACTGCACCCATTACTGTAATATAAACTATAGCATTATTGTTTATGCAGAACAGACAGCTTTGCGAAAGCGGCACTGCAAGCTTAAAGCATGTGAGAACACAGAGCGGCCATGTTAGCTGTATTGCGCATGAGCAAACACTTTCCCACCAGAACTGCGAGTACGTCACGTCACATGGGTATGACCGACGCATGCTCAGTCTAAATTCCCGCGTAGCAGCGACCATTTTAATGTGCAAGCGTATTAAGGTTAATAAACACATAGGCAAGCCTCTCTGGGATACCCAGTATAATGAAAAATGTGCAAAATTAGTAAGTCAAACATGTTTATTATTTTATTAACATTATTTGAGGTTCATGATACAAGCAAGTCGCTTAACGTGCGAATATTTGCTCCATCAATACCATCTTTGATGATATTTACTATCATCACTTTTAATGGAACCAGATGCTAACTTTTCACATTTCACCCATTTCAATCTCTTCAAACTTTCTATTCAGCTTTTTCTCTGCATCTTTATTAAGATTCACCCTTTTATATATCTGATTATTCATTTCTTCTAGTTCAAGTTCTTCAACATTCCGTTTCATTCCTCTCCTATTGACTGTATATTTCTTTTTGTGTTTTCGACATTTGCAGCTAATTATTATTGTGAACACTAATAAACCTATTCCCGCTATTGGCCTCAGTATTTTACTCACAAGACTTTTACCTAGATTAGAAAACCAATTACCTACAGAGGAGAGACCATCAGTTAGTCTCTTCCAGGCACTATCAACATCCAGTGGTTTGAGCTTTTTTCCAAATTAGTTATGTTTCTCACATGTTTCTTATTTCAACACTTTTGTCTGGAATATACGTGCAACAATGTGGCGCTTTCAACATTCTACAGACTCTACCCTCTTTTGCCAATAGTGTATCAAGAGCAAGTCGATTTTGTAAAACCATAGATCTGACCGCAACCAATTCGGTATTGACCATCAAGAAACCTCCAGCAGTGTCAGTTGATAACCGATCTACTACTGTTGACAAATTGCAGATTCTGTGTGTATTCAGAGCCGCTCCCACTGTTGGTATCAATGCACTAAATATATCACCTATTATTTCTCCTACACTTTCTCTTTTACTACGCATTAATCCATTAGTGTTTTCATTGCTTCCAGAGACTTCATTCACATGGTATATTTTCGGGAAGACAATTCCAGAATAACAGCTTCCATACCAGTTATCTGGCAATTTGAAATAAGCCTTGTTTCCACATATATAATAAATTCCGGGAAACACAGGTTCTGACCCATTTTTTAAACCCCAACCTCCAATTGCCTTGTAATTGTGTTCGCATTCACTGGAACCAATGAATATGTTATTATAGTAACTAGTCTTTTCTCTGTGAAGACAAAGTTTCCCCTTCTTTTCGAAATCCAGCAACAAACCAGCATTAGCTCCACCATTTGGGGTACTCCCTATATTTTCAGCCCATTTCGGAGTTTTCTGCCTTTTATCATTCGCTTTTCTTTGGAAACTTTCTCTTCTTTTCTCTGCCATATTTAGAAACATTTTCTCTTGTTCGTGTAATGAACCTGTTAAGTTATTTCTATGTGCTTCACCTAAATCTATTGTACCTATAGTAAGAAAGTATTCTCCCATATAATGTGTTACATCACTCTTAGTATGTACAGGATTCAGATTTCCACGTATAGGAAGTTCAGAAAATATCACATCTGAATTAGAGTAATAATACTGTACAGGTCCTCTCTTATAGAATAAACTAACTAAAATACTACAGGAAATTCCATATGTTAGTGGCAAGTGATGGTAGGTCACACCCTCAGCTATTGAAGTAGGTAACTTCATACAGACATAACAGTCTCTATCTCCATTGCTTCTACTTAATGTACTAAAAGGTTTGCAAATACAGTCAAATGAGTTCTATTCTTAATTCTAGGATAATGCAATCCTTCCTCATCTGGTGCATCTAAGTCCATTCTAGTTTGTCTAAGGCTAAGTACTTTCTCTTGTGTCTCCACTCTCTGTGGTGTAATTTTTGTTTGCAGCTCTTCTGTGTCTTTTGTCACGGATTTAGTAGGGTACAAATTAGTATCTTTACTCATCACGTAAGGAATAGTAATTGTTAGTCCTATCCATAATATAAGTACTAATGCTACAATACATAAACACTCTTTGCAGCATGTTTTACAACAATTTCGTCTTGATCTTCCATTCACAGAGGAATCAGACATTTTGATTAAAAAGAAGCTTCAACCCCTCTTTGTAACTTTGCACAGGTTGCTTGCACAGGGCAACTTTCAGGTTGGTTTCACTTCTTCGTCAGTCTGATCAGCAATCAATTCTTCTTCACTTTTGTCACTTATTTCAAGGTTTTCAAGGTCTTCTAACACCAGATAAGTCCATTCATACTTTGATACTTGTTATTCAGTCTTTTTATTCGGGCACTTCTTGTTTTAGGTTTTGTCCCAGACTGATCAGTTTTTCTGGAGTCTTGATTTTCTTGCTCAAATTCTTCGTCAATAGTCTTTAAATACAGTCTCAGTCTTTTGACAAATCTAGGTACTTTATCACTTTTTCTAAATCTTTTAACTGGCACTATAATCTGGCTTTCTTCAAGTGCTCTTTTATTCTCGTTCAGTTGTGGCACATCTATTTCATTGTCTTCTTTTTCCCTTCCTGTCTGACTAGTTCCAGGTCTTAATTCAGTTTCTTCTGCCTGGTTGCTAAGCTGGCCGTGTTCAGGTGTATGCTGGATTTGGCTTTGTTTTGTTTCCATTTCTTCTTCCTGATCACATTTGTCTAGTTCTATCTGATCCTGTTCAAGCACTCAGAACTTTTGATCTTCTTCCGCTTGAACTTCTGCTCTAATTTCTATAGGTCCCTTTTCAGGCTCTAGAGTTCTAGGAGGAGTATCAATAATCCGTTCTTTCCCTATCTGGTCTTCCTCTTCATCAGATTTGATTTGGATTTCGATAATCAGATCGTCTTCTTCTATTCCTGTCTCGTCCTCACTATCCCACTCTCTATCTAAGTAGGTTTGTCTTCTTGTTCCTATTGGATCGAGAGTCAGGTCGATTACTGGGTCCCAATCATCTTGACTGGAGCTCGGTTGTTCTTCTTCAGCTACTTCAGGACCAATTTCAGGAGACCCCTCAGCTGCACAACCTTCAGCCTCAGTTCCTTCATATTCAGTTACTTTCTTCATATGGCTGGCATGGATCCACCGTGGCACAACTGCACACTTCACAGCTGTTGTGGTAACCAGGATTACTTGTCTTGGTTTTCCCCACTTTGGTGCGAGGCAACTCTTCCGAATATGTTTCTTTATTACGACCCAATCACCTGGGTTCAAGTCATGTGCTGGAGTTGTTGGCCTGGCGACGGCGTCTTCCCCAATCTGGTGAGAGATAGAACGCACTTGGTCACCCAGTTGCTTGCAGTATTCCAGTACCAAATCATCAGATATGCTTATCAGTTTGTATCCTGGCACCCATGCTTGCCGCATTGCTCTTCCCATAAGTATCTCATGTGGACTCAAGCCTGTGTTCCGATCTGGAATACTTCTGAGTCCCATCAAAACAAGTGGCAAAGCATCTGGCCATTCGATTTGAGTAGATTCACACATTTTTCCCAATCTTGATTTTATTGTGGCATTCAGTTGTTCTACCACTCCAGAATCCTCTGGGCGATATGCACAGTGCAGTTTTTGCGTTATTTTGAATGCTTCACAGATTTGTCTTATTATTTCGCTATGGAAATGCCCACCTCTGTCTGATTCAATTGTGACTGGAAACCCGTACCTGGGTATCAGTTCCCTAAGTAACAATTTGGCTACAGTGATGCTATTATTTCTGCGAGCAGGGTAAGCCTCTACCCATTTGGAAAATAGGCAGACAATGAAGAGGACGTACTTCATTCCTCGACATGGGGGTAACTGAATAAAGTCAAGTTGTAATCGTATGAATGGGCCTTCTGCCTTCCCAATTTTTCCTGGCAAAACTACAGTTTTCTTTCCAGGATTGAATTGCTGACAAACTAGACACCTTTGGCAGAGTGCCTCTGCTATGTTTCTGAATTTCGAATTAAACCATGTTTGCCTGAAGACACGTATCATGGCGTCTCTTCCTGAATGTGTGTCTCCATGTATCACTCTAGCCATAGGAGCAAGCAGGCAGTCTGGCAACACAGGCATATTATCAAGGTAAACAATGACACCATCCTCATTACTTCTCCGACAACCACATTTTATCCATCTTTCCTTTTCTTTTGGTTCTGCTGCATTCTGCAAATCTCTCACTTCTTCCCATGTTTTTATTCCTTCAAGCACCATCTTTTTATTAATCGCCATTTTGTATTTTGCACAATGTTGGGCCAGTTGGTCAGAATATTGATTACCTGCTGTCACTTTGTCATCGCCAGACTTGTGAGCAGCACACCTGACCACTGCCAATTCTTTGGTAATTGGATTGCTTCCAGTAATTCTTGCACAAAATTTCCATTTCTGATAGGAGTACCTGAAGAAGTCAGAAACTCCCTTTGTAGCCACAATTGGCCAAAGTCATGCACAACCCCATAACCATACTGGCTATCAGTGCATATGGTTATTTTCATGTTACTCCCAAATTTACAGGCTTTTGCCAATGCAACCAATTCGGATATTTGTGCAGACTTGACTCCATATAAATAGGATGCTTCCACTGGACCTCCTAAAGTGCATACTGCATAAGTAGCACTTAAACCTCCGTCCTCATGTCTCATGCATGAGCCATCTACAAATAGCTCGTAATGTTCATCAGTTAGTGGCACCTCCTTTATGTCTGGGCGTGGTTTTATACTATACTCAAGGCAGTCATGCTCAACTTCCCCTTTTACTTCTGCTGTGAGAGATTTTGGTAATAGGGTAGCTGGATTCAAAATATTACAACGGGCAATGGTTACATTTCCTGCACCTACAAGAATTCTCTCATACTTAGTCAGCCGACTAGGTGTGAGATACTGAGTTTTGGTTCTGGTCAAAAAAATTACAACTGCATGTGGAACATACACAGTTACAGGATGTCCCATAATAATGGATTCACTTTGTTCTAGACTCATGCAAGTTGCAGCTACTGCTTTCAGACATCCAGGTAATCCAGCAGCCACTGGATCCAACGTAGAGGAAAAATATGCTGCAGGACGTCTGGTTAAACCATGAATTTGGGTCAGGACTGAAAGTGCACAATTGTCTCGTGTGTCAAAAAACAGTGCAAAATCCTTTGAGTAGTCAGGCATTACTAATGCGGGAGCTGTACACAGACATTCCCGTAATTTAGTGAAAGCTGACATGCATTCCTCATCCCATTCCACTGGGTCTTTTGCTCCTTTCTTTGTCATTTTTATCAATGGTCTTGCTAGGACTGCAAATCCCACAATCCACTGCCAACATGATCCTACAACTCCAAGAAACATTCTGATTTCTTTCTAGGTATTAGGCAGTTCCATATTTCGAATTATTCTAATCCTTTCTGTAGTAACCTTCCTGATACCTCTCTCTATCTGGTGCCCCAGATATTTCACTGAGGAGGTACAGAACTGTAGTTTGTCTGGTGACACTTTATGTCCCCCTTCACCTAAATGGTTCAGTAAGGCAATGGTATCAACAACATTCTTTCCTGCTTTTAGACGCCACCAAGAGGTCGTCTATGTATTGCACCAGGACTGATTCTCCATGCAATACCAGGGTTTCAAGACATTTTTTCAGAATTTGATTATAAATCGAAGGACTCTCTGTGTACCCCTGAGGAACACAATTCCAAACGTAAACATGACTGTCAAATTCAAATGAGAAAAGAAATTTGCTGTCTGGATGCAATGGAATCGAAAAGAATGCATGGCACAGATCGATAACAGTTAACCATCCAGCATTCCACGGTATTTGGTACAAGATCACTGCAGGGTTTGGCACGATAGGACAGCAAGGAACAACAATTTTATTAACCTTTTGCAGGTCCTGTACTACCCTGTACTTACCACTTGGTTTCTTTATTCCAATTATGGGCGAATTACAAGGACTGCTCAACACCTCTTGTATGATATCTGCTTCCAACAACCTTTTTATTTCAATAGCAACCCCTGCTTTTACTTCTGCACTCATTTTATACTGTCGTGTATGCGGGTAAACTGCATCTTCTTTTATGGCTATTTTAATTGGGTCAACATTTGCCATTAAACCTACATCTTTTCCAGTAAAATCCCATACCTCTGGTTTCACTGTCTGTTGGAGCTCTTCAGGTAAGTTTTGTATTGTCAGTCTTTTAATTTCTGAGTCAGGTCTTATTAGCATTAATTTGTATATTCCGTCTTCATCTGGCGTCTGAATCTCAATGCCATTTGGAGTGCAAAAGATGGTACAGTTCATTTTGCACAGCAAATCTCGTCCTAGTAAGTTCACAGGACTTGAATCGCAAACAACGAATCTATGCATCTCTTTAAAATTCCATATTTTAATTTCCACGGGTTCTGTAAATGGGGTACTAATTAATTTATTAGAAACGCCCACTACTTGGATCGCTTCTCCCGAGAGGGGTAGGCTTGGAACGTCTGCTGTTCTCAAAGTAGAACGGGTAGCACCAGTGTCCAACAGAAAGGTGACGTCATTTCCTTCAACCTTTCCTTCAATGTATGGCCCTGACTGGTCTACCGGCAAGGAGGCGCCAAGGACGCACTCCTCATCCCCCCCCCTCAGGCACCGTCAGTAAGGTTCATCACAGAGGAATGTATCATTTAACAGGAATTGCGAAGTTGCTGCATTTCTATCCTCCCTTCCTTCCCAAACTTCGGCTTCTTCACCCTGTTGTGCTTTGCTCCTTTAGTTTGGCCTAGGTGCACAAGGCAACTGATTCTGTTTTACCTGTTGCTGTGTCTTCTGTGGTCCCTCATTCTGTGCCTGTGGATTTAAATCATTAATTTGTACATTATCATTCTGCACAGCTTAACACTCGTGCCTACAGTGCCCCATCTCTCCGCACCGTGGCAGGGAAATTTCTTCCTGGCCTCTTCTCTACTTATTTTTACCCTTGGCTTTCCTCCACCCCCAGGGCTCTGATTCTGAGTATTTGTTATTTTACTTAAGTGCTGTTCTTGGTGCTCTGCTAATTTTATCTGTGCCCACATGACTTTTTCTTTCAATTCTTTTTTCTTATTTTTTAGCTCGTCTTCACAATACTTTGCATATTTCAGGACCTCATCTATGGGCTTAGCTTGCCAACAAATTTTATTGTCTTTGATCCACTGTGAAATTTCAGGCCTCAACCCTAGCACAAATCGATAAATGAAGTGGGTCATATACTTCATCTCAATATTGTCCAATCCACTATATGTTTTGAACACTTGTAACATACGCTCATAATATGAATGTACGGTTTCATCTCGATTCTGAGTAGTTCTATCTATTCGGGTCCAGTCTGTCTCTTTTGCAGGCACCTTTCCTTTCAGGTACAACATTACCTGATTGTACTTCCTCATTACATCTTCAGACGGAGCTCTTGTATTTAGGTCTCTAGGGTATTCCTCATTTGGCCAATCAACAGCAATTTTACATTCTGTCCACAGATCCACAGGAACTACAATGTCAAAGAAACCATCTAGATCTTTCAGGAGGCATTTCGAAACCTTCACAAATCTCTCAACCTGTCTGTACCATTCTACAGGTTTTTCTCGTATTTTTGGAAAGTCATTTGTAAATGACACAATATCTTGTCTGGACCATGGCACATGTACATATCCTCCACCTGGTACTTCTTGCATGGGACATCATTTTTCTACCTTGTCTGCTTCTTTTAGGACGAATTCTGAAGCCATTTGTCTTGACCGCACCTCTTCCTTTTTCTTTGCCCATCTCGCTCTCCATTTTTCTAGATCACCCCATTTTTGCATCAAATTCATCAGCTCTCTAATCTGAACCTTTTTCCCTGACATATTCATGTTTTCTAAATCTTTGTCAGAAAATTCTACTCGATAAGGTTTCTGCGCAACACTTTAGACCAGCCAATGTCAATTCCCATGCTAGCTGCCATATCCATAAGTTTTTCGTGAAACACCCTTGTATTTCTAGTGATGCTTTTACAGACAAACTGCAATTCGTCTTCACTAAGGACATTCAATCTTTCCAATCCCACATTTCCATTTATCAATTCTTCTATTTCAATTCTTAATTTAAATATGTCTAATGGCTTGGACTGCATTTTTGGTCTCTCTATTTCTCGGGTCCATCTGTCTATTTCTTCAGGAGTTACTACAATGGCACTTCTTGTTCCTGATGAAGTCTCTATCTGTACTTCCCTTGCGGTTACAGGTGTAGGTTTTCTAATGGAACCACTTTCAGGCTCTCGTATTGGTAAATCCATTAAGGAAATCACTGATTTGCATTCGCTTGCCTGATCATCTACTATCAGGGTTTCTTTTCTTGGCTGTACTACTGATGTCGTTATAACTGGAGGGTTTGGACTAACTGGTTTATCTCCGTACAATGGAACAACTGGGCCAATGGTTACTGGAATTGTCAAAGCTTCAGGACTTGTATTTAACTGGGATATTTTCCGAGTTAATGAACTTCTCTGTTTATTTAACGCTTCCTTTTCTCTTTCTTGTAATACTCTCTCAAGGGAGGTCTCGTGTATCACTTGCGGAACTAAAGGTGGATTAAAGAATGGAGCAGCCGGATTTGAGGTGCTCGACCCCTCATTACAGGAGGGCCTATGAAATGGAGCAGTTGGATTTGAGGTGCTTGATCACTCATTACAGGGAGGCCTAAAGAACGGATTTTTTGGGTTTACTATTCTTGTTTCTTCACTATATGGTGGTGGATTTTTCATTAATAAATCCTCCAGGTATTCATCATCAGAATCACCAGTAGTCATCAAATGTCTAGTTTTCTCAGTCCTTTTACCTCCCTTAGGCTCCTCTACGGTTAGTACTGGGTAAAGTCCTTCCACTATCATATTCTGTGTCCACTGTTTCATTTTTTTTTCTTTTGCTTCTCGGTGCAATTTCGGGTACCATTTACTTATTCCTTTGTCAATCCTGGGTCTGTCTCGCTCAAAGGCCTCAATCTCCCATTCTTCTAAAGCCTCATATTGCGTCAATCTAGGTCTGGGATGTAAGTCATTCATTCGGTTTCTCAAATTGCACAAATTCTTCCATTGAAGGTACCGTTTAAAGGGAATGCTAAAATTCCATCATCTTTGGTATATTCCACCCAATTTTCCAACCATACACAAGCATGATACCCTCTGTCAAACATCATAAATGAAGCGGGAGTGTTTGGTGGTGGAATAATAACTCTTTCTCTAGTCTTAATCGGCTTGTCTTTCCTGAAATAATTTTTAACTTTGTCTACAAGAGTCATTTTTCTCTTGCTTCCATACATCTTGTAAGGTCTACCTTTTAACATCTGTTCCTTAGCAAACCCTAAGTGTCTCGGATCAGGTATAGTTTCTGGATATCTCGGATACCACATATACTTCGCTAAAACTTAAATTGTGCGAAAATACGTACTTCTGTTTACTACATTCTTCCAATGCTAGCGCGTCTTTTAATTTTCGACAACCAATCAACACTGTGGTTGCAAATAAGTTCCAATAACACCAAACAGATAAATCGAGGGTCCCAGGGAATGTTGAACGACCACGCAGTTACTGCCCCCTAAACATGATATACATTACAAAAAGAATAACTGTGGGTCAACTATGTGTCTATGTGTGTCGTGATGACTCGAAGTGTACTCTAGGTGTGTTAGTAGAGCACACAACAGGATATCACACTGTATGGGAAGATATCCATCAGTTACTCTCCTTTTACCGCCCTTTCATCATCTGAACCACTTCCCAAAGTGGAGAAACATTGTTGTTGCCACCTGTTGTCGGAATGGCTACTGTTGTAAGGTAAAGGACTGAAGGGGAATAGTATTAGTAACTGAGAGCAGTGCAAGAAAGTGTTGTGAGAAAGAAAATGTGTTCTATGGTAAAGTTGAACAGTGAACGCAAAAATATTTTATTCTGGTGCCGTCCACTTCCAAAGTTAAAAGCAATTCAGTGCAAAATAACCAGTAAGTAGACCTAATAGTTACTGGCCTGATGTAATGGTCGAAATGTTTCTGCGGTAGTTTAAAGATCCCAAGGTATCTCCCGCAGCCATCTGGGCTGTATGGCTGCAGAGTGTACCGACGGGCAGAGCGGTGCACTATCTTCCTGAGCTGTTGCCAGGCGAGGAGAGGCACGGTCCTCTTGCGTTAGAGGAGGACTACCAGGTTTGAACAGGTGATATCTGTATCAATTTTTATTTATATTTTTCAGTTTGGAGCAGTAGCAAAAGACATAGGTCCTGAAGAACGGGAGATACCTTGGGATCTTTAAACTACCGCAGACACCTGTCGACCATTACATCGGGCCAGTAAGTATTAGGTCTACTTACTGGTTATTTTGCACTGAATTGCTGTTAACTTTGGAAGTGGACGGCACCAGAATAAAATATTTTTGCGCTCACTATTCAATTTTACCATAGAGCACATTTTCTTTCTCACAACACTTTCTTGCACTGCTCTCAGTTACTAATACTATTCCCCTTCAGTCCTTTACCTTACAACAGTAGCCATTCCCACAACAGGTGGCAACAACAAAGATTCTCCACTTTGGGAAGTGGTTCAGATGATGAAAGGGCGGTAAAAGGAGAGTAACTGATGGATATCTTCCCATACAGTGTGATATCCTGTTGTGTGCTCTACTAACACACCTAGAGTACACTTCGAGTCATTACGACACACATAGACACATAGTTGACCCACAGTTATTCTTTTTGTAATGCAAATAAGTTCCACCAATGGATGCGCAGCTTTTCCCGTGAGACAAGTTCTCACGCTCCTGCGCTCACCCCTCCTTCACAATACTATCTCAGCTACACGCCCGCTCTTTCAACCAATACCAGCGCGGCACAGAGTGACGTCAGCGCAGCTCCGTGACTGACTCCCTCCTTCACAAGGTAACTGAAATTCAATGTATTTCTTAAATTGCAAGTGCTTCATTTAATTTACAACGTAAAACATTCGTCACTGTACTCGAGTGTCTAGAAAGGAAAGATTTGTTTTACTGCAAGTAAACTTCTTCTGTCTACTCTTCATATACTGCGGATAGATCCCTTCTGCCTATTCTTCATACAAGCATTAGAGAACCTGCTACTCCCTTGACTCATCCACTTTGGGATATATACTATGTCTAAAGTTTCACCAGCGAACCCTTTTGCTATCAATCAAGCTCCAACAAACCTGCTACTCCTTCCGTGTGACCCTTACTAGGTTATATCCCAATAGAAGTTTTGCTAGCGAACTCGTTACTTTCATTTATTCAATCATTCATACAGAAAACCCTAATCAGTGCTTCCAGTTCTGCCCAACCATGCACTAATTTTCCTCGAATAAGTGACCTTGCCGCGATGTCGCTTCTATTCTACCACCCGCTATTCTGCCCCCGGGGATTACAAACAAAACATATAACAGGTACACACAATTGTTGTTAATACATTTACGTCAATATAGCGGCATCAAATAAACATTTCAATAATATCACATTTGATAATAACACATTTTTCAATAATAACACATTTGATAATAACACATTTTTCAATAATAACACATTTCATCGATCAATAAAATATGAATCTTAACCTACTAACTAACTAGCTACCTAACTTTAACTAATCCCTAACCATACCTCTGCTTACCAGAAAAGAATACTGATAAAGCGCGCAGGCCACCCGGCTAAGATAACTTTACTAAATACTCACCTGGGCCCATAAATATTTATTATAAACTTAACCCTCACCTTGGGTGACTCAAGCTCTTCTATCAGTATATCTTGAGTTTCTTTTACCTATTTTATTCCTGTATCCATAACCTAGCAATGTAGATATTAGGAACCCAATCACCTAGGGTCAGGGAGTTGAGTCGAAATATTAGGTAGTCAAGAACATTTATAAACATTTGAGAAATATGAAATACCACAGACTCTGTGTAGGTTCAAAATTTTATCTAATCATCATCATCATCATATGTCATGAGCAGGCAATTAAACGCTATAAGACTATCTATAATCAAAATCATTAAAAGCGTATAACTATGCAAGAGATAGATTATGCTAAGCATTTAATAACCTTTGAATAAAAGGAAGGTAAGAACAGGGAACATGCTATATTCAGATTTCAATCTTTCGCAACATTGATTAAAGGAGGGTAAAGCAAGGGAACATGCTACATACAAGAGTCTTTAGAGCAGTTAAAGAAACTTATTGCAATTCGAGATTCAATTTTAGCTCAAATACTAAAGGGTAGGTAAGATTGGAACATACTATTCAATTCAGCTTATCTCAGAGAGGGAGGGTAAGATAAGGAACATATACTAAACTAGAAACAATTTAGCATTAACTAAAGGTAGGTCAAAAAGTGGAACATGCTAATAGACGAGTAATGCATGAAAATCTCATTTATAAAGGGACAGGGGAGAAAAGGAACATATGCAATTGCGCTTTACAATATTCGAGAATTAAAAATACCAATATAGATAAGTACTCACCCACACAGACTTTATATTTACCTAGGATAGAGTGAAGACCAACTGTGGCCACGGGTCAGATTGGAAAAGACGGGAAGGAACCCTCAAGGACTTAGGTGCCAGTAGGCAAGCAGGTACAGCTCATGGACAGTCAGGACAGGATAACCCCAGAATTCGGATCAGGACCGGGTTCACCAAAGGGTACGACCAACACCCGCAGCTTTGGTCGCAACGCCTGCGCTACTCCCTCTCTGCAAGGAATCTGCCAATAACCCCGATTGGGTTCTCGAACCTCCCAGCAAAGTGCTTCGCCAGCACTTTCAATTGTCAAAACCCCGCAATGGGTTTTTCGAACCTCCCAACAGAGTGCTCCGCAGCTCTCTGTATCAGTCACCTATAGAGTGCGTTCGGTCAGTGACAGGTGAGCTATTCGGACAAGTCGGACAATTTCTCTAGCTAAACCTAGGCTAGTTATACTGTTTTTCGGGTCAGTGTACAACCCCTCAATGTTGCAAGTGTAAGGATCCCCAATTTTGATTGGACCAAGGAGGAGGACAGGTCATCACACCACCTAAATTTTAGACTTTCTCAGGCTTCTTATTTAAATCTTGTTCCCGCCCATTGAATTTGGGTTCTCATGATGTCTTCATTTCGTATAACAATAAATGTTCTCTTTACAAATACATTGTATTTAATTTGGGTTTGTGAGGTGAGGTTCCCATGAGCATCTTCTCAGTCAATCGGCTCCTTGGCAGTTTTTCAAAGGTCATCTGCTCTGGAGGCTTGCAGATCTCGTGCAGACGCAGTATAGTTCAAAATGGGGCACAGCATAATTCAACGGGCCAAGTTTCGAAGTGTACATGAAGTGGAAAAGGAAGAGTTTTAAAACATAGAAAAAAATTATTTCACTGTAGACAATGAACCACTGTACTGCACCCATTACTGTAATATAAACTATAGCATTATTGTTTATGCAGAACAGACAGCTTTGCGAAAGCAGCAATGCAAGCTTAAAGCATGTGAGAACACAGAGCGGCCATGTTAGCTGTATTGCGCATGAGCAAACACTTTCCCACCAGAACTGCGAGTACGTCACGTCACATGGGTATGATCGACGCATGCGCAGTCGAAAAATTCCCGCGTAGCAGCGACCATTTTAATGTGCAAGCGTATTAAGGTTAATAAACACATAGGCAAGCGTCTCTGGGAAACCCTGTATAATGAAAAATGTGCAAAATTAGTAAGACAAACATGTTGATTATTTTATTAACATTATTTGAGGTTCATGATACAAGCAAGTCGCTTAACGTGCGAATCCTTGCTCCATCAGTGGGTAAGCTGTTCAATTTGAAACCTGATCATCCAATCATTTTCAATACATGCACTGGCACTTCCCCACAGTATCTTGTGATTCTCACCAAATCAGTGTGCTTCAGGTTGTCTAGGTGTATGTGAATATGCTGGTTGTTCTGTTACAATTCCATGTCTGTAAAACTGTTATGATAAATAAACCAAGAAGATCTGGGAATATTTCCAAGTAGATTTATTCTTCAAAGGAAGACCTGAACATCTTCATGCCAGACACAGCTGGGCCAACTGCTCACTGATGCTACAGGCATGACATCATCTTAGAACCATCTAAGGCATCATAAGAAAGCAACATTCTAATGAATGAAAGATGTGAGTAATTATAAGGTGATGAACCACATAACATATAAATATAACACATCTCTCCCCTTTATAAACACAACGAACATTAAAATAACATGTATTAAATACAGCTTGAAACATAACAAGTAAACAAAAGTAAAATTTAAAAAAAAATAAACATTCAAATAAGCAGGTATCCTTTTCTCACTTGCATCCCTCAAAATGCATGAAACACCAGACCCATCTCCCTGCCTTGCAGGCATGGCATCACTATCAGAAGCAATTGCCACATCACAAAGCAAAGACTCACCACCTTGTTTATTTGAAAATCTCCAAACCTTCATCAGGATCCATATTGAACACTGTTCATTATCATACCTACACTCCATTTTTTAAACACTTCTCAAACACAGACTGTTTGTAACACGGTGAATCACCCTATACAGAGGCTTCCGCATCCATGAAGGAAGAAGTTTAGTGCTTGCCTTGTACTCACCACCCCAAAACTCACCACCTTAGGGCACCAACCACCCTAAATACACCGCACTGGGCACTTACTTCCCTACAACAAACTGCACAGGATGCTCACCACCCCAAAACTCACCAGCATAGGGCACTCACCACCCTAAAACAAACTCCACGGGGTACTCACCACCCGAAAAACTCACCAGCATAGGGCACTTATCACACTAAAAAAACTAACTGCACGGGGTACTCACCACCCCAAAACTCACTACCGTAAGGCACTAACCACCCTAAATACACTGCACTGATGCACTAACTACCCTAAAACAACTGCACGGGATACTCACCACCCCAGAAACACACCAACATAGAGCACTCACCACCCTAAAATAAACTTCATGAGATACTCACCACCCCAAAACTCACCAACATAGGGCACTCACCACCCTAAAACAAACTGCACACGGTGCTCACCGCCCCAAAACTCACCACCGTAGAGCACTAACCACCCTAAATACACCACACTGGGGCACTCACCACCCTAAAAACAAACTACACGGGGTACTCACCACCCTGCACTTGGGGACTCACCACCCTAAAACAAACTGCACGGGGTGCTCACCACCCCAAAACTCACCACCATGTGGCACTAAATACAACGTACTGGGGCACTCACTACCCTAAAAACAAACTGCATGGGGTACTCACCACCCGCACTGGGCACTCACAACCCTAAAACAAACTGCACAGGGTACTCACCACCCCAAAACTCACCACCATGTGGCACTAACCCCCTAAATACACCGCACTGGGGCACTTGCTACTCCACTAACTTACCGCACTGGGGCACTAACTGCCCTAAAACAAACTCCATGGGATACTCACCACCCCAAAATCTCACCAGCATAGGGCACTCACCACCCTAAAACAAGCTGCACGGGTACTCACCACCCCAATACTCACCACCGTAGTGCACTAACCACCCTGAATACACCGCACTGGGGCACTCACCAACCTAAACAAACTGCACGGGGTACTCACCGCCCCAAAACTCACCACCATAGGGCACTAGCCTCCCTAAATACACCGCACTGGGGCACTTGCTACCCCACAAACTTATCACCATTTCCAAAACTAAACATAAACTGAACTGGGGCACTCACCAGCCCAAAAACATTTCCCTTTTCTTACTAGCTCCCTCAAACATTCCGTTTTTTGTGAAAAGTTCAGCACAAATTTCGAGTAACATTCCACTAAACCCAAGAAGTATCTCAATGAGACTCTGTCATGTGGCACCCTTGCATTTGCATATAATTTCTTAACTTTCCTAGTCTTGGTTCAAATACACCACTAAACCTATCCAACACATCATCCAGATTGTCAGCATAACTTGCATTCACACTCATGACTGGACATTCCGCTGTGGGGTCTACTTTAATTCCCAAATCAAATTGGTGCGGCCACCCCAAAATTGGTGGTCCTTCTTGTGCCACATAAACTTTCCCATGAGTTTCTCTTCCTTCAAACCTTATCTTTGCTTCCATGCAACCTACCACATTAATATCATTCCCTTGATATGATTTAAGTTTCGCATCAGACCTAGATAATGTCCCACTCCCCCATGTCCTATCATAGATTTCTTGTGGTATGATGGTGTATATTGAACCCGTACCCACCATCAATAAAACAATTTTCTCATTTATCTCAAAATTCGCCTCAGGTCGTATTCTTCTTCGCTCTACACCACCGACATCCAACACATCCACATCACCATCAACAACGACAACTCTATTAGTGGGTGTTGAATCATTCACACATGCCACTTTCTCATACTGTTGTTTGCACGTGCGTGCCAAGTGTCCCTTTTTACCACACTTAAGACAATCTTTCCCAACTGCATAACATTGTTTTGAATCCACCAAGTGGTATGTGCTCCCACATCTTAGACAATGTTTCTCGCCATTTTTTCCTATTGTTCTGTTGAAATTCTTTTGAAACTTGTTTCCATTACTATGGTTGCTCTGAGTCTTGTTCTTTACTGCACATACACTTTCCCCATTTTCTTCCACAATTGAGACTTCCTTATTGCTGCTTGAACTTATTTTCATTTCCTTCATGCACTTTTCTGATTCCTCAACCACTTTTGCAATGGCAATAGCATCTTTTAATGTTGAATCACTCGAGGCCCACAGTCTTTCTTGCGTTTTTTTGCAATGACATTAAACTATAAATTGGTCACAAATCATTTCCTCCTGCATTGCACCAAACTGACCGATAGTTCTCTCAGCCTTGCAACAAACTCATCAATGCTTTCATTTTCTCTTTGGGGCTGAGTATAAAACTTATGCCGTTGCATAACCACATTTACATGCTTTGCAAATCTCTTTTCTAGCTTCATGACAGCTTCTTTATATACATCATCCAAATCCTCTCCATCCGGCAGGTATTTGAAAATATGGTGCCCTTCTTTCCCTAAATTTCCTAACAGTAATGCTTTCTTTCTTGCAGCTGGGAATTCGGTACCATCCAAGGCCACTAAATAGTTCTCAAAGCAGTCTATCCAATCCTCCCATTCAATATTAGGCTCACCTGGAGACATCAAGAAAGCTGGTGGAATTACTATTGAAGTACTTACATCCATTATATGGCTTGCACTACAACTTTCCAGCTGTAGGTGGCAGCACAGTCCTAGAGTGCTTGTTAGGAGTATTCACAACTAACCAATGAGAACGTAGATAACTAAATCTTCTTTTGTGAACAGGTTTTACTTCCTTGTTTTCAACTGCTTGCACCCTTCACGTAAGTGTTCTTTTCCTCTTTCTGTTCTTTTAATTTGATGCTGTGCTTTGTATGTAAGTAGAGAATTCAATTATGTTTTGACTGTATCTCATTTCACTCAGTGACTGTCTGCTATTTAAACTGCCCAAGAAGACATTTCTTGACTATATACCATGACAAAGCATTTAATTTTTAATCACTTGAGGTTAAACACTTTTCTTTCACTTTAACGCTCCACCCTCGTCGCCAAATTTGTTATGATAAATAAACCAAGAAGATCTGGGAATATTGCCAAGTAGATTTATTCTTCAAAGGAAGACCTGAACATCTTCATGCTAGACACAGCTGGGCCAACTGCTCACTGATGCTACAGGCATGACATCATCTTAGAACCATCTAAGGCATCATAAGAAAGCAACATTCTAATGAATGAAAGATGTGAGTAATGATAAAGTGATGAACCACATAACATATAAATATAACAAAAACATAGTCATTATTGGAATTTTGTCATCTGCTGTAAGGTGCTCGATGCACAGCTCCGCCCCCCCCCCCCCCCCCCCCCCCCCCATCTTTGCAAGCCTCCTTCTTCCACAGAATAAAACTCCGCAAAGAGATGGTGGCTCCTTGTAGCCAAAACAACATGTTTCAAACACCTAAAATACACACATAAAAGCAAGTTATTCATTGTCTGCATTTTCAAGATTTAAACTGCTGCGCTTACTAAAATGAACTTATCACACACAAATAAAAAATGAGCAGCAATGGGAGAAATTAGTGGGGAGAAGGGATAAGCAGCTGGGCAGATGGGGTGAGGGATGGACAAGCAATGAAGAAGGAAGGAGGAAGTAATTATGAGGAAAATAGTGAGTGGGGCAATGTGTTAGGAAGAATGTGGGAAGAACACTCATGTAACTATGCTCCAGCAACTGATGTAACTGTGTAACTATGTTCTGAAACAATGTTCTTCCTCATGTAAAGCGCTCTGATACCTCCAGGTCTAGCCAGCGCTATATAAGATAAAATAAAACACTGAGGAGGAGAGGAGATGGCCTGCAGATGCACTTGTATGGAGTGCTAGATATCAATTTTCCGAAGTGCATAGCCAGTGGAAGGACACCGGCAAATAGCCAGTTGCCAATGACCGGAAGCTGAACTTGGGCCAAGCTCCACGCCACCGCATAGACAGGCAAAGCAGAGCAGGATGATGTGCAAAGCGAAAGCAGACAATGTGCTGACCAATCAGATGCATGAAAATTGGAACACCGTTGAGATCAACAAATGGTATTTTCAGGTAAGTATTGGCTTAGTTCTAAGCCACTATTAAGATTTTTAGTACTCTGATCTTTGAGACAATTTTTTAACACACTATGGGCTTAGAGCCCGTCAACAGCTTTTCATTTGCTTGCTACAGTGTCACTCTCATTTCCTTCATTCTAGTTTGTGAAGGCATGCCTATTTTAAGTCCTCTCCTTGTGCTTGGCCCTGTGCTGGAGCATGGATCAAATACTTGCGCCCATCTGCTACTCACATTTTTGGTGCTACTTTTCTCTTTGTGTTCCAGCACTCCACATTCGTGCTTTGTGAATTTGCCTCTGCTCCAGTCGTTTTTTGATGATTCACCACTCCGCATGAATTCTTGTGTTTTTCCCCTCTGCCCTAGTTAATTTATTCTCCACACCCACCCACCCACTATTTCTGTCATAGACTCCCCAACTCCTGATTACAGCCACCCATTCACCGCCACCGACTCTCGTTTGTGTTGAGCCTGTGAAACTAGAAGCTCCTGCAGCCGTTTTGCCGGAAGCTGTTTGGTGCATGATTTTCATTGTATTTCCTTTACTTTAGGCATATTTGGTGTGTTTTGCAAGCATCCTCTCTCAGACAGGGAGAAGTGTGGAGGGGGAGTGCTGGTCGCACGGTGGCTCCTTTGTGTACAGCAGTGAACAGCAGCCCCTGAATTGCTTTTGTGTCTTTCTTTGCTCCGTTACTGCTGTGTTTCCCTCCCGAAACTGGCCTCTACTTCAACTGTGAATGAAAACAGATGGTCCTGGAGGTCTCTGGAGGGCACTTAAATGTATTGCTCTCCCTGTATAATATCTTCTTTTGCAAAAATATGATCTGCTTTGTGCCCCTCATTAACCCTCTTGGCGTTTGTCGACATCCTATGATTCTGGGGCAACACTTAATCTCCCCATGCCTACACACACTGCTTGTGAGCTTGAGTAATGTAACTAGTGCTCATTTAAAGCACACAGCTTCCAAAGCCTCAGAATAAGGAAAGACAAATAGATACCTATTTCCTGACTGTGTTGTACATAGTGAAATTAGAAAACCTGGATATATTTCAGCTTCGTCAATTAAAATGTGTGCTCTGGGCCAAATATTTTATTTCACTAAAACATTTTTTCATCATTAGCGCACATGAAAGCACTTTCAAATATGTGAGTTCAGAAAACCAGCTTAACAAAACTATCACTTTTAATAAGTACTTATCAGTGCAGTGTTATAATGTGCCTTAATAATGTCACAGCGCATCCACAGTGCGGCCTGCTCTGTCCTCTCTTCTGAGTTTAGGTGATTGAGTTGGGTTCCAAGGCATGGATGTTGTACGCAAACTGCCAGCAACAGGTTGCAACATAAGCACTGTGGGAAAAACTCTCAGCCTGGCACAGCTCAGTGGCGAGGCTTGCTTTAATTAAGGACTGGCCTGGTAACTGCAGACAGCAGGCTGCTGGTCTCAGAGCAGCACTGCCTCTTTTTATTCATGTGTTCTGCAGAGCTGTTTGCACTTAGTGTTTATAGCAAATCAGTGGCACACTTAGAAAAGAAATGCCTCTTTTTTTATTCCCAAGCTCCATATTAATTGCAAAGGCTTTTAGCAATGGTAGTATTAATGTGCACAGCATTTGAAGTTCCTGCAACCCTATTTCATGAGAGTATCTAAATTAAATCACTGCATTATTTCCTGTCTGCCACATTGCTATACTTCCTGTAAGTGTTGCACATATCTAGGCATGTACATTTTATGTTCCACAATGAAAAAACAACTATGCTTTTTTAATAAAGGTAAATCCCAACAGTCCACCATCCCTTCCCCGTGTTGTTTATTTGACTCCCCCCCCATTACTTTGCTTATTTCCCTTCTCCCCAACCTCCCAATGCCTCATACCATGTTGTGTGGCTTGCTCACCCCCGTTGTGTTACTTGACATGCCCCTGGTGTTGTTTTGCTTGACTTGCTGCTATTCAACATGGCTAAAAGACATTGACAACGCAAATAGCTCTCGGATTGCAATCACCTATTGGCTTTGTCAATGCTTGTTTTTTTAATAGATGAAATTTCGCAAAAATGGCTTCTTCAAAATCAGGAAGCCACTGAAATTGTACCCTTTGAGCTATGCCTATGATCAGCTTCCTTTCTATCAGACCTTATTTGT
Source organism: Lissotriton vulgaris (assembly GCF_964263255.1). NCBI lineage: Eukaryota > Metazoa > Chordata > Amphibia > Caudata > Salamandridae > Lissotriton > Lissotriton vulgaris. The sequence goes on from NC_141693.1 coordinate 1,237,551,504, forward strand.
TTATGTAATGGCTTACAATCTAGCCTTGGTAGTGCACCGCTGGTGGTAAGATGCCTTGGTGTAGGTAGTGGCTTGCGTGCCAAAAGCAATTATGAGACTTTTGAACCAACATATCAGAGACTTTATACTGTTAAAAAACTTACATTGAGGCAGGCTCCTACAGTGAGTCTCAGCTGGACAATTGTTTTTTGTCCGGGGTATTGATACTCAAAGTACGGCCCTGGGGTCGCATGCCGCCCTCTTGACCTTTACCTGTGGCCCCATGGCCAACAGCAGACCCTCTAATAAGACGATGTTAAATAAACAGCTAGCATTTAATTAAAGGTTAATTGACGTTAAAGAAGGGAAGTCACTAGGGAGTCCTGCACTGTTTAAATTTAGGAACACCTTCATTTTCAAAGACATCTTGCTGTAATAGTGTAGAAATATGATAAAGTCTCTTAAAAATTCTAAAAGTGTATTTAATTAACAAGCAGAACATTTTCACCTTAGTACATCAGATTATATCAAAGTACTGAAAAGTACTATTTTAAAAGAGATAGTTTTCAAACATGAATTTAGAAACATTCATCCCCCCCCCACCTAGTCAACAATGGCAATAGTGAACAAAAGAGGCAAGTCAGTAGTTAAGTGCCCTCTTTGGGGGTCTCAGTTCCTTTTATACATGAACATTATAGTTTGGTAAATTAAGCACAGGAATAGGTTTTGTACAGTGCACATCCTGAAGTCATGTATTTCAATGCCCTCTTATAAGTAGGGAAAAGGAAAAAAACAATTGCCTAGGACCACACGATGTGGTAAGTGGGGACGCCAGGATTAATTCCAGGTTTTCTAGTTTCATATTGTGCACTTCAACTACTAGATGTGTATGCTTCACTTTCCCTACACCCATCTTACCATCAATCCTTGCACCGCCTAATCACCACCTCGCTGGCTTCAATGCGGCCCTCGGTCACATCACAGACCATACTTTTTGGCCCCTGGGATAATATTTGCGAGGGCCAATGCTTTGGGGTTTTACACCTTCCTTCTTTTTGTATCTCCTGCCTGGGTGATCTAAGGCTGCCAGAGGCGGGTTGCAACGCTTCGCAAGGAAAATACATAAATAATAAAACATTGAATTACCAACAAGATGCAATGAAAAACAAGTATTTTGCTGTTAAAGAGCAGTCTCCCAATAATTTAATCAATGAAAAATGCTTGAGTTTGGTATTAAAACACCTAATCTACAATCAGCAAGGGACAAAGTTTTGGCGTATGCTGTGCAAATGCCCCATATATCTATCCTATGCTAGATGAAACACTGTTTTTTCATTGTTGAGTTTGCAGCTAATGTGTTGTGGGATGGGATTAAAAAAAGAAAGTGCAGGGAATATGCACATGGCTGCCTTTGCATGTTGAATTAAAATATAAAACTCTCAAGAACAAAGCATATCTCTCTTGTGCATGACGGGAAACAGAAGGGGTCGTATAAACATGAGAGGAGATCTAGGGGATAGCTGGGTATAGGCGGATCAGTGGAGGGGTAAATTATTTAAGGATTATCCTACTAACGAGCACACGGATGCAACAGCATGCAATCCCATATACAAGCCATTGCCCTCGACTGTCTCTTGGTCTGAGATGTAATGGGGTGAAGACTTTTTAAATGTTATGATGCCTGAGATTCAAGACATTTCTTGTTGGAAAACACCTCAGTAACCCTCCTCGTCGGACTTTGCAGACCCGAATCTATCTGGAAGACCACCTCAGGGTGCTTTTTCTGCTTCCACGGGAGCAGCAAAGCTCTTGCACATGACAGCACCTCCTGTCGGAACCGGGCTTGGGTGCAGGCGTACAGGTACATGTTCACAGCAGCGTTGGTGAGGTCAAGCATGGTGCCTATATCAGCTGCCACATTGATGGCCTTCTCATAGTCATTTCTATTAATGCCATAAAACGAGGTTCGCAAAATGATCTGTGTGATAAACCGGGTGGTGCACAGGTAGGCGAAGGTCATTGACACTGTAACCAGAAGCACGGCAGACTTCCTTTTCTGAGCCCGAAAGTGGGTGGTGGTGCGATATCTCTGGGAAGACTCAATCATGCCATTGTAGACCTTGTTGCTGCGGTAAATCTGCCGTAAAGTCAACCCATTCAAGGTGAATATGATGATGTAAGGGATGATATATGCCAAAGTAGTCTGAAACCAAACCAGCCCTTTCACATAGAAGTGTGGTACACCGGTACTGTAGAAACACTCTATTTTCCCAGTCTTGTTGTTTGCTCTGGACTCATTGGCCCAGAAGTAAGGAATGGCACAGATGTGGCTGCATACAAAGACAGCTGTTATCACACAAAGAGCACCTCTAGGTGTGCAGATGCGAGCCTTGAGCTTCAATGTGTTGATGGAGATGAAACGCTCAACTGTGAAAGCCACCACCAGCCACACCGAAGTGTTGTAGGCACCATAGTTGAAGAAGTCACGGATCGTGCACCAGGGGTTCTTGAACCAGAAGGGCTCGGGGATGTGGTATTTGACAATCAACTCAAGGATAACAATGAAAATGAGCACCATCGTGTCCGCCACAGACATGGCCATCAGGTAGTAGCGGCTGGATGCCGACAGCATGCAGTTTCTCCTCCAGAAGACCAAAATAGTCACAATGTTGGCTTGAAAAAATAAATGAATGTGTTAGTCTCACATAAAAATATGTTTTACAAAAAGCAAGCAGACACTGAAGAACTGAAGACATATCACCAAACAAGCTGCAGAATTATAGCCACACTAAAGAACCCTACATTTTGTTTTCCTCTGTTGCGAGCTATGTCACTGGGAATTGTAAGGACACCATATGGGGACATAAGGATATTTTTGACTCTATATTCTCCTTTTGCAACAAAAGCCACTTTGGGTTTCCTCTGCATGACACGCTCATGTGGATACCCTCGCTTTATTGCTGAGGCTGCAGTTAACTGCACTCTGGGCCTGATGTTTCAATGGGGTTTTCCTATTCTGAGTCTAAGGAAAGGGTTGATACCCAAGGGCCTCTATGCCAATATTTATGCAACTGTTTATGCATTCCTCAAGTGTTTTCTGTTTTTTATGCCATATTTGATAATTAAAATCACCATATCAGCAAGTTTACAACAGGCAGGTTTAAAACCTAGATATAAAACCTGCACTGGGTTCCAATGTCCTATGATATATGCATAACTGTCTTGTCCAAACTATGGGCCTGATTTATAATCTACCAGCTGGGCCATACTCCACCAGTAATTCACTCCATCGCCCTGGCAGAGGTCCGAACTGCCATATTATGAAATGTCTGTTACCCGGTAGACATTTAAAGTATTCACAGCAACTGCTATGAAGCCGGTTCCTGTGAATGCAGTGGAACTTTGCTGTATGGCTCAGTCAAACATGACAGAGCCATATAGCAAAGTTTCCAAAGCTTTTTAATTTCTAAAAACAAAGTTTTTGTTTTTGAAAAAAACAAAGACATTGCCCCTCTTTGCCATGAGTCATCTCACATGGAGATGGGGCCATTTTTGGTTTTTAATGCCCCTTACTGCTAGGATTTTCATGGCTGTGATGGGCAGTAAAAACGGCTATATGTCTGCCCGTCCAAAGTTGGTGGGGGAACATATATAACCAAATCTCTGATGGCCCTTACTCCATTGGGCAGTTGGAGAAGTTTGGTCATGGCATAGACTCAGTAGTCTCCGCTGCAGCCTAACTATGGTCTGCTTGCTTCTAAATTCAGTGGACAGACCATTATCGGCAGTAAGCATACTCCATCATTGCAACAGTGTATGCTTACCGCCAACAAAAAAATCGGCCCCTATATTGCATACTCTGGAAACTTACATGTGAGAATGTATGCCATCACAGTACTGACCTCAGAAATTGGATATGGGTCCTATATTGAGAAAGTGCAAGCTTATATGGAATATGGCTGCGTAGCAAAAATTAGCAGAACTACTGAGTCATTTTCATTTATCTAGAAAAACAGATCATGTTTTAACTTAATCATAGTCAATGAGATTTCCTAGAATGCCCTAAGGACTCTGTCTAACACAACAGTTTATTGTTGCAAATAGGCATGTGTTCATGTTGTGAACCATTGCTGTTTATTATCAACTAACAATCAGATGTCAAAAATGTAGACTAAAAAAATAATTTTTAAAATTTGATTAAACACAATTAACATGTACATGTATATATTTTTTCAGCACTAGACTCCCAAAGGTTTCTGACTAAACTACTTTCAGATTCTGGAGAAGTGTTGAGATGCTATCTCAGTTTTGCAAAGAATCAGTTTTCACATTAGTTTAGAGATGGGCAAGTTACATATCACTTTACTTTTGGCATGACAAAGAACACTTTGTAGAGTTAATAATTGGTTCTTGACAGTACATCTGTCTCCAGACTAAGCATAGGCGAATTTTGCGAATCTGGCGTTTGCGAATTTGCGTATTTGCGAACCCGCAATCCGCAAAATCCGCGAATTCTCGCGAATTTGCGGATTTTTTTTGTGTGTTCGCAAGGGTTTCTGCCAGTTCGTGAGGGTTTTGTACCAGTTCGCAATTGCAAACTTGCTTGTCGGCTCGCAACGGTCGCGACTATGTTGTTTCTACGTCTGGTTCATCATCACAGGTTCCCAGCACCCTCTGTTTCACCACTGCCACCCTGTTTCACCCATGCCACCCTCTGGTACATCAATGCCACCCTCTGGTTCATCACTGTAGAATATGGGGGGGGGGAAAGCAAGCACACCTGCCCTGCTTCAACTGACATGAATTAATTTGGGGTTGATTTATGTTTTAAAATTCCAGTCTGGCACCTGCTTCCTTATCTGTAATTTGCTTTCTGTTGCAGTGCAATTTTTTTTCCAGGACCTTTGTGGCCTACTTGTAGCTATTCTATGAGCCTGCTGTGAGGGTCAGAGCAGGGTCATAGAATTGTTGCAACTAGCAACTGTACTCTGGAGGGGCCCCAGTCAGGAAGCACTACAGGGAATGGTTACTAATGATGAGTTTGAACTTTTGCACCTGCTGAGTGCTTTCAGTTTTGCAAAACTCGTTTTTCTGCAGAACAGCAACTGTAATGCCCCAAACAAACATAGGCAACTGAACTCTGGAGGGGCCCCTCAGGAAGTACTGCAGGGAATGGTTACTAATGATGAGTGAACTTTTGCACCTGCTGAGTGCTTTCAGTTTTGCAAAACTCGTTTTTCTGCAGAACAGCAACTGTAATGCCACAAACAAACTTACTTGTGAAAGTTGATTTCTAATCCAAAAGTGATCCAAAGAAAGTCAAAAGGCCTCAAATCCAAAAAAGTGCAGGCAAATGTCAAACTGAGGAGTTATTCTGATAAAAATCCTAATTTTCAGAAGGTCTATGCTGCTTGCTAGTGGATTTCTTGTGCAGAATTGCAAATTTTGTAATTTCGCGAGTGCGAGATTGTTGCTGCCCGCCGCACCTACATGTTCGCAATTGCGAACTTTCGCGATGCGTCGCCAAACTCCCGCGGGATCCCGCAGCAAGATCCAAAATGGCGCAGCACTCGCAAAATATCGAGAAAAACAACTTGGCAAACGCTGAATGACGGTAAGTGAACGCCGCACGCTGCAATATTGTATCACCAGGAAAAAAATCTGCGGCATGCGAATTTGCGGATTTTCGGTAAATTCGCGAGAGTTCGCGGATTGCGAATTTACCGAAAATCCGCAAAATCCGTGAGCGGAACGGATTTTCCGCCCATGCTTACTCCAGACAATTCTGTGAGAATACCAGGAGAGCGATCAATTTGTTTATTTATCAAGCTGCCTGAGATTGAACTTTCAAGGGCCACACATGCTATTTAATTGTCTTGGATAATGAGATCATTTATGGTGTTTTTCCCTGGAAGCAGCACAGATGGGTGGTGGGAAGTCATTAACCTATTTTCTAGGATTCCTAGGTCTTCTCTTTGGGACATGCTGTATCTCCTCTGTGGGCTTTGAGCACACCCCTCACTTGCCACTTGTTCCTGTGTTTGATTTTTGAAATTCCTTTCCTTTCTGTGGCTAATTATTCACAATTGTCCCTCCTGTTCATGGGTGGTTCTCGGCCCTGGCGAATGGCCCCTTACAAGATTTATTCTTTTTTTGGGTATTTCTTTTTGTTTCATTGCACTCTTTTTTTAGATAATGATCTTCTAGGTGTGCAGTTTTCAGCCGCTGAGATTTAAAAAATACTTCTGAGGTTAAGTCATTTATTGCCTTAAAGTCTCTATGAAGCAAACACAACACAGACTCTGATGCCCGGCCCACAGCTTTTTCCAGTTTACAGCCTTTAATATGTGCTGCTATGCCTCATCATTCTGTTGAAGTTCCACACATACAGCATGTCATGGTTTTTTAATCATTTGCGACATCAAGAAAGGTACGTCTTCCAGGATACTCTGTGGTCACACCACGATCTCTCTTTAGTGAGCTTTAACTGTGGCATCCCACATGCACCTGGGTTCAAAACTTTACAGTCTGGGCTGTGAGGGTGCTGCATACAGCTTCTAACCTGGAAACTAACTAGACTGAACAAACACATCAGAGGGAGAAATCCATGTATGCTTGATGAAAAAGAGCACCCAGCTTTTGTATAACAAAGATTCAGCCTCTTTCCACTCTGAATATTGGTGTTTCTGGTGTGTAGTTTCTATAATGCTTAACTATCAGGTGTTCAGGCGCCTGACTGTACTTTATCCAGTGTGTCATATTTAAGATGTGCTGATTGCGGGGCTGCTGGCCTGCATTTATTTTCGTACTTTCTTTTGTGTGTAAATATTTAAGGTATGCAGATTGTGGGACTGGCCTGCATTTATTTTCGTGCTTTCTTAAGTCTGTAAATGTTGAAGACATTGTGGTTGTGTGACTGGCCTGAGTTTATTTTCATATTGTCTTACATCTGTAACTGTTTAGAATGTGCTGATTATGGAGCTCATTGGTGTTTATTTTTATTAGAGTCTCTTGTAATCTCGCGAAGCTATGCATTTGTGGTCCATTGCTTTAAAACCCTGTGACTCCTGAGGAACGCGTGCGTTATGCACCCTGTGCAGGACCACTGTGCAGTTCTCTGTATCACTGTAACTTTAGTATATGCAGACATTCAGCTTCACGCTTCAAATGACTGCTGGACCGAACAAAGCCTTCGTTTTGCTTTTCAACCTCCTGCGGCAGACATTTCTCCTCGGTCACCTATAATCTTTCTTTGTTTTTCTTTTCTCCCTCTTTTTCTTTTCTGTATTTCAAAACAGCCTCTTCTGCCAAGGTTTTCTGATGTCCTCAGCTCTGCTCCTCAACATCTGGCAATCATTAAGTGTGAATGGCAGCTTAACTTGCTTGTATAATATGTTTGACATCTGTCTCTCCTCAAGATCAACTGGATGGAAAATGTGTGTTCTTTACAACTACTGCAGCTGAGAAGAAAAAAGGGTTCCGTTTTGAAACATGCTACTTTCAGTTTAGGAAACCTGGACTCTGGTAGCACAAGTGAGGGAATAATGCATTCTAGGGGGGGATGCTGTGTACAGGGGCAGAAGACGGCACTGGACACCTAAAGATCAAAACCCCAAGGGACTGCATATGATGATGATCATCATGATCTTGATCTCTGAGTGCAACAAATGCCCATGGGTATGAAGGCGCTGTAGTCCTGATGGGCTGCTTGGCAAGAACTGAAAAAAAAGAAAAGAGCATGGTAATATTTCCCAGATCTCCTATGCCTTGCTAAAGTGTAAAGAGCCAGGTTTTTAACGCCTTTCTAAAGGGAAGATGTGTTTTTTTGGAGACAAGATAGAGGGGTAGACTGTTCCACAACCTTGCTACTGCAATCGAAAAGGCTCTGCCTCCCCACGTTTCCTGTGGACTCTGGGAATAATTACATGCTTACGAGCTGCAGCTAGGTAGAAAACAAGTTTATTTGGATAACTGTCCATAAAACATTCAATCTGCAGAGTGGAGGTGTTTTGGCTGGTACATACAATTGGAACATTTTTCAAAATCCGCAGGACTTGCTGAGTAGAGGGCTTTATGAACAATGCAGAGTGCCTTAAAGGATATACGATTCTCTGCCGAAAGCCAATGCAGATCACCTAGACCTATTGATGCCGACTGCTGTTTAAGAATGTCCAGCGTAAGTCTAGCTACTGCATTCTTCACCAGTTACAGCTTTGACATGGTCGTCTGCCATAAACATGCCAGCTCAATTTTGCTCCACTCTTTCTGGGTTATATGGACAGCCTTAGGATGGGTGCCATTTTACACCACAATTTATCAATTACGTGCTGAAGATAAATTAAGAATTTTTTTTGTTGCTCTGCTTCAAGCTCCATTGCGGTATGTTGGTTTTGCCCCTGCATGGCATTGTCTGTAAGCATGGGTTGTTTTAAAATGTGTTGCAAGCAGACATCCACTGCAGTATGTTGTTTTACTTTTTTCTACTGTTTGAGTTCTACCAACTCTTCCATCCAGTAAGATCCTTGACCGAGGAAGGTTAGTGGCTATGCTGATCAGTTTTCGGTGAGTTTGTTTGTTTAAGTTATTGGCTCTTCTTCCAGAGTTGTTGAGCCGGCAAAAGGAGTTATAGCAGTTTGCTTACGCTTATCTTTGTTTTTGGGTATCTTTTTTTTTTGTTTGAATACCTTTTATTGCATTTCTTATGTGGATTGCTTTACATATCAAAAGTACCAATAGTTAAAATGTATCATAAAAACTCGTAGTCATATAAAGATATGCAGTAGAGACAACAGTGTGCTACGATGGTATTACTCATGCTCCATATCTTACATGTCAAATATGCAGCCTAAGGCACGTCTACTAAGGAATCATTCTTCCAAAATGTGGTGGGTTCACATAGAAGAGAAAAGGAAAATACAATTCAAAATAATGTAGTGCCACATTACCTAAGTTGTTAAAAGGTGCGGGGGATACATGAAGCAAAAGAAATGCAAAGAGTGCATGACATCGTGGTCTGTCTAGCCGTTCTTCCTAGCAGCTGATGATTCTGTTCCAAAGGTATAGTCTCACCTATGTGCCTCTAGTAGTGTGTATCATTAAACAATTATAGGACCAGTGTAACGAAATCCGCAAGTGTAGTCATTGGGAAGAGCCCAAAGGGGTGCTTGTACAAATCAATATTCAGAACATTGAAACTATCTTCAAAAACTGCAACAATAACGTAATACATAATAATAAAAAAATATATAAAAAATCTGAAAGAAGAAAAAAAAAGAGAGGCTGGTTGTCAATGTTGTGTTACCGCTAATGTAATGCATCTAATGTGAGATGTGGCTTATTTGGGAGTCAGGGGATATGTAGGTGATGTGGTCGGATGGGGGGGGGTTCAGAGGGGAGGTGCAAGGGTCAATAATGGCCTCAGCGTCGACAGTAGGATTTCGGCACGTTAGGAACCGAGTTATCAGAATTCAGTATGTGAATATGTTAACGCTGCTTCGCAAATGACTTTTCCCCAGGTGGAATCCAGGCATGAAAAAATTGCACTGGGCCACCTCTTGTGATAATGTCTCGCTCACAGATTGGGCCAAAGAGAGTGCGTCTACGTAATTCCACATTGAAGGCACGCCCGGTGAAAGACAATCAAGGTGTCATCTCAGGACTGTGCTATAGGGTATGATCGTAATCCCGCTGTTTCTTCCCTATGTAGTGTTATGCTTTCCGCTCTCGCCCAATTGTCAAAAGAGAAGCGCCAATGTGCCGCCTGGGGGGGGCTCGCTGTTTTTCCAGCGTTTAGTAATTAACCTTTTCGCCGTGATTAAACCAAGGTCCCAGAATCTAGTGGGAACTCTTGTCTGCTTTGTTCTTTTGTAGAGGCCTAAGATGCATGTTTCCCATGTGTGTTGCAGTTCCCCGCCTACACTTTAAGCTAAGGAGGCTGTCACTGCACGCCAATAGGCGTGTAGCGAGGGGCATGACCAAAACATATGCAAAAGATCTGCAGCTATAAGTGCACATCTGGGGCACTCAGACGTTGTGAGCCCGAAGTAGCGATTGATTTTGTCTGGAGACAAATAAGCACAGTGTATGATGTAGAACTGAATGTGTTTAAAGCGGGAGTTGCGCGGTATATTCGTTGCGCCAGTCAGTACCACTGCCACTCCATGTCTGTCCACTCCCGTCCCCTGTCTTCCGCCCACCTGTCCCGCAGGCGCTGGGAAGAAAATTGTGTGTGGGTATGGAGGGCCTGCGCAAGCCAGTGTACCACGTGGGACCCGTTCCCCATGACGTGCAAATATTGTATTAGCAGATGAGTTGGTAGTTCTTCAGAGAGGTCGCCCCAGGCCCGTGTTAGCGTGCGTATGAGTGTTGCATGTAGCAGAAACTGTCCTGCTGGGATGCCCATGTCAGTGGCTAGAGTCTCAAAGGGGACCAACATCCCCTCTGCATATAAATCTCCTACAGTATCTACCTCAGCTTGCGCCCAGCTGCTCAACACCGTCTCTGTGACCACGCCGCTCTCCCTGGGTGTCCCCAGTAGGGGTAGCATCGGAGCGTACGGCTTCATGGAGCTAATGAGTTTCAAGCTTCTCATATAGCACCTACGCGTTACTGCTAAGTGCAACTGTGTTGGACAACGGGTTTTGGTCAGAGGATAAAACAGTGTGTGAATTTGCGTGAGCGTCAGGACTGTGGTGTCCGTAGCGGTATCTCCCAGATTTTTCCCACTCAGCCAGCCGGCCACCCACTGCAGCTGTGCTGCTAAATAATAAAGTTCCTGGTTGGGAACTGCCAGGCCCCCTGCATCTGTGGAGGCATATAGCGTCCTCAAAGCCACTCGGGCCGTCCCGTATTCCAGATAAGATTCCGAACCGAGGTTTCTAATTCTCGGAATATGCGTATGGGGACATATACAGGGAGATTGGCATAATAATACAATAAAAAGGTCATCTGCGCCTGCAGGGAGGAGATCGCCTGTACTAAATTGCCCTCCAACACATCCGTGAGGGTCCTATAAATATACAAACCAAGGCAACAAAATTTTGTGGGGTACTAGTTGAGCCTTTCTCCGGCTGGCGGCATCAAAGGAATATACGCCAGACTTGGCCCAATTGACTTTAAGCCCCGACATTGTCTCGAAGGTATGGAAGATGGTAGTTAGAGCTAATGGAAAACAAGTCAAGTCCCTGACATAGAGTAATAGGTCATCAGCGTACAACGATATTGTGTGTAGGCCATCAGCTAGGGGGATTTCCCAGTCTGCATCAGATGTTCTCAACTGCGCTGCTAGGGGCTCCATCACCAATGAAAAGATTAAAGGGGACAGGGGGCATCCCTGTCGGGTCCCTCTACGCACGAGAATAGTAACAGACAGCAGCTTGCCTGTACGAACCCGCACTGTGGGCCTCTGATATAACAGCTCCACCATTTAGATATAGTCATCACCAAGGTCATATTTCTGTAACACCACCAGGTAAGGCCACTCTATGGAATCAAAAGCCTTTTCAAGGTCGAGCACCAAGCATCCAGAGTGGGGCCACCGACTTGTGGCAAAGCTCTGTACCCTAAACAAGCATCGAATGTTGTGTGAGGTGCTACGAGTTGGCACAAAACCATTCTGGTCGGTGTGGACGAGGTTGGGCACCAAGGGAGCTAAGCGTTGGGCTAGTGTGGAAGCCAGAATTTTGTAATCCGTGTTGAGGAGGGTCAGTGGGCGATTCGATCCTAATTGAGCACCATCTCTGCCAGGCTTCGAGAGGGAGATTAAGTTGGCCTCATTCAGCATGGGCGGGAGGGCAGAGTCGGTGAAGGCCGCCTCATACATCCGTAAGAGTTCCGGAACCAAGATAATAGAGTAAGCTTTATAAAATTCGGCAGGTAGCCCGTCTGGACCCGGGGACTTACCATTAGAGAGGGAAAAAATGGCTGCGCACAATTCTTCAGGCATCAGCGGGCGCCTAGTTCGTCACGCTGTGCTTTGTCTAACCCAGGCAAGGGTATATCAGAAAGATATACACAAGAGGAATGGTGGCAGTGTTCCCCTAACAATAGGGAAAACGTCAGCACATGAGATAATGTCCTTCAGAGAAATATTCTTTCAGACGTATAGTACAAAAAGTGGTGGTTGTTATGCCACCTGTAATGGGTGCTCTAGTGGCCTGATGCACACCCACCACCAGGAGTGTCTATAAGGCACGAAGTGCCTAGAAATCAAGAAAAATTGAGAGCAGGCCATTATGCACTCCACCTAATGTCAGCACCAGTTGTTATATCTTGCGTTAGTCCACAACATCAATATATAATGTAAATTTTTTTCACACAACTCCAAATTCAGAGATCCAAGCCAAGTCGTATTCTTCCAAATTTTTATTGTAAATCCATATTATTAAAACAACTTCACAGCTCACACCGCCGACACGTGTTTCGTCTCACAGAGACTTTTTCAAGGCAAGGAAGATAAAGGTGCAGATAGGAATGCTGTCCAGGGTCCAATTTAGTAGGTCGGAGTATGTTCACCCAAAAATGGGTACTCCATAATGATAGAGATGTTAAAGATGGAAAATAAATGCCCAAAATTCCTATCTTCAACGGCTTAAGATATTTGAAAAATCTTCTATTGTTCATTGTTTTTAACGGTAGGTAGAAAACTCATGTCTATCTTCACGGCTAAGATATTAGAAAAATCTTCTATTGTTCATCGCTTTTAACGGTAGGCAGAAAACTCATGTCGAAGTCAGTTATACCATGTCTGAATATTGCGAAACCTATCCACAGTGTACCACAGGAAAATGTAAGCCCGTTTTATAGTATAGTACGATAGTACTGGGTGGAGGTCCCTTTTAGATATCAGAAGGGTACGATAATAGAAACCTTGGTAAGTCTCTACAGAGTCGATAGTCAGCTGACCTCAATTCCAGTCGTCAAACGGAAGGGTATATCAGAAAGATATTCTGTTATGTCAGTAGCAGAGGTTTGCAGTCGGGACCGGTAAAGGTCCGCATAGTGGTCCGCAAAGGCATCATGAACGGCTCTCTGCGTGTATACAGTGTTACCCTGTTTAGCGCATATTGATGTCACTGGTGTGGTCTGGGCATCTTGCTTGATCAACCACGGCAGCAGTTTGCCTGGTTTATCCCCGAGGTGATGTGTGCGCGCTGAATGAGCTGTATAGTTCAAATGTCTTAGCCTATCTAATAGTCGCGCATGTGTCTCCCTGGCTTCTACTCCACGTCACCCTCCACCGCCTCCCGCTCCTTTTGCAGCAAATCACTCAATGCGTGTCAGTTCTCCATCTATTTGTTTCTGCATACCAGCTTGTGCACCTAGGCAATGGCCCCTAGTGATAACCTTGAACGCGTCCTATTCGAGCTGAGGGGTGGATGCAGTGTGATTGTTTTCTTCAAAATATTGTACAAGATGCACCGATAGCGTGTCGCGAAATGGGGCATCTAGTAATAGATCAGGTTGGAGCCTCCAGGTGAGTTTCGGCAGATGCGGGCGCTCCCATGCTAGTTCTAGGATATGAGGGTTATGGTCGGAGTGGGTGCGACCCATATAGTAAGTGTCAGTGACGTGGGGGAGCAAGTCACTTGTTAACATGTATCTATCCAGCCTAACATGCAGTGTGTGTGCGCCCGAGTAGTAAGAGTATATCCTAGTGTGTGGATTGCGACTCCGCCAGGCATCATGTAAGACCCATTGCGACGCCCGATTCGTCAGCGCCTTCATGGCCTCATGCACCGGTGCACTAGCAAGGGGCGGAAAGGAGCGATCGAGGGCAACGTCCAGGACACAGTTATAGTCACCCCCCAGCACCAAAGGAATGCCGTACCAGTGCTTCAGCACCGCAGACAGCCGTGTAAAGAAGCCTCCCTGCTACGTATCTGCCCTCCGTGTCCACCCTAAATTGGGAAAGTGCAAACGGAGTCCCGGGCTGTACCCAAATTAACGTCCCTCGGGCATAGGCCGAATATCCAGTGGCATACAACTGCCCCCGCCACCTACGATGTAATTTCTGCATTTCCGGGCCAGTTAAATGGGTTTCCTGTAAAAGGGCTAAATGAATGTGATGCCGTTTAAGGTAAGAATACATTTGGTATCGGCGTGATGGCGTATGCATGCCGCGCACGTTCCATGGGCAGATTTTAATCGTCGACATGATGTATCCAGGCATTCCCCACGACCACACACCCCCACCCGCCCACCACAGACAGCCAATGTGATGCCCCTCCGGGCCACACACCTAAAGTCACAATGGAGGAATTAGCGTGTACCCTCTGGGTTTGCATGAGATGAGAGAAATTGAAAAACAAATCAACCAGCACTTGGAACATAAGAAACAATTGAACAATGCCAAAAGGTCGACAGCAGAACATGTCGTCGTCCAAAACACTCTAATGAGGTAGCAAACTCTTAAGTTTAGGGGGGTTACTGAGCACTCGGCTCAACTATCACAGGTGCGTTTGTAAAGCAAGCAGAGGATGTATCCCTCCATACAGGCTATTCGTGTCAGTCGGCTTAATTGGAATAGATTTACTTCTGACCAGGAGTCCCAAGGCCCACAAAGTACAGTACTCTGTGTCCAGGTATCGCCGAGAGGCAGATCATGCTTTGCCCCATCACTCCTAAAGTTCGTGCAGCCACCATCGCCAGTCCCGCCCAACCACCGAACAGATCCAGAATGTTCCAACTGCCTCATCAACCGGGACAGTACTCGCTGTGCAACTCAGTTCGTAGATTAGGTTTAGTCTGGGGCCAGGCTCCAGCTATCTGCACCCACAAATCGCCCAGCAGAAATCGGGTCCAACAAGGCGTTAGAAATACCCAGAGACAAGCAATGCTCTCCAGGCGGCCAGTCTCACATTCAGTGGATCAGATCAGCTTTCTGCGGGGTGACATCCGGCGGTTCCATAGACATTTGTGAGTCCGGCAACCCATATATATTTTCATCGTCACTGGGCAACTCGCGTGGACTGGCTTCCAGGGCAGAGTCTGTGTCCGAGGAGCCGCTACGTTCCGCCACCATACGGAGGGCCTCTTGTTGTTCACTTTGAATAAGTTCAGCTGGAGGGCCAACCTCTGTCACCATGCGTGACTTTCGCACCGGCGACGACCTGCCTCTGCGGTGGCGTCTGGGTCCTCGGAAGCGTGGCAAAGGCGACGCCTGCAACGCCGCTCGAGTGGTGAAGAAGTGTGTTTTATCCTGGACCACCACCCATAGGCGTCCTGGAAAAAGGAGGGAATACTTCAAATTTAACTGACGGAGCTGTTGCTTGACTGCCAAGAAGGAGTGCCTCTGGCGCTGCACCTGAATCGTGTAATCAGGGAAGAACATGATCTTAGCATTCTCAACCCGGATTTTCCTGCAGCTTCCTGGTTTCTCGCAAGATAGCGTTGCGGTCGTGATAATTCAGGATACGGATGAGCATCGGTCGGGGGCTAGATCCTGCCGGGGGCGGTCGAGTCGGCACCCGGTGTGCTCGCTCCACAACAAAGTGCGGCGAGAGTGCACCTCCTAGTAGCAGATTCCGCAGCCATTCCTCCATATGCGTCGCAGGCTCTCTCCCCTCCCAGCGCTCCGGCATTCCCACAATGCGCACATTATTTCTTTGTGCCCTCCCTTCTGCATCCTCCACACGATCCTCTAAAAACTCCACGCGGTTGAGGAGATATTGCACGTGTCTGTCCGTTTGTGCGACTTTAGGCACAAGATCTTTAGTGGTGGCCTCCAGGTTGGTGGTGCGGTCCTCCAGGTTTTTGTGGTCAGCCCGCAGGTGCGTAAGATCGATAGCGACGCTATCTATCTTGGTTTCCAGGGAGGTGCGGGTCAGTTGCACTGATTCCTCTAGGCGTTCCTTCGCCGCCAGCACCGTGTCGAGCTTAGAGGCTGTCTGGTCCAGGTCAGCGGTTTCGCCGCCTTCTCCATTCTCCCATTTGTCTGTGTACCGCCAGCGCCAGTTCTAGTCCTGGTACCCCCAGACATGGGCAATGCAATGCGTGTCGCGCTGGCAGTGCGCGCAGTGATCACCTCAGATCCTGGAGAGGCCGCTCAGCCCTCGAGGCCAGGAGCACCAAGACTCGTGGGGGCGCGGGGCAGCATTGCTGCCAGTCTATGCAAGTAGGTCATACCCCGTGGTGGGCCAGAAGACGGGAGTGCAGCAGGGGAAGGTTGAGGTGGGTAGGCGCCACCATCTAGTGCAGTCTGCACCCCCGTAAGCTCAAGTAGGGGTCCTCACCTATATCTGCGTAGGTGTTCTCGGCAGTCAGTTACGGGGGCAGGGGTGGTGGATGGCGGGCACCTTCCTTATCATCAGGCAACACCTCCGCTGCCGGCAGTCGCGGGCACCCTTGAGTCCGTGCTGGCCGCACAGCGGCAGTAATTAATGGCAGCACCTCAGCTACCCAGCCCGGAACACGACTCCTCCGCCCTGGGAAGCGCCTGCGGCAGGTATCGGGAGATAGATTCTCCCGGTAGCAGGGCAATGGTGCAAATTCGGCAGGTCCGCGCAAGTTTCTGAGCTGCCGCTCCTCAGCTCCGTGGGCACAGGCCGCGGCTCCGGGGCCCTGCAGTGAAAGTCAGTCCCCGGCCTCGTGTAGGTGCGGTCGTCGATCAGGAACCAGCGAGGGAGGCAGTCCAACTTATGTCTCCCTTGATGCGGCTGAGAGCATCCCCCCGGCTCCAAACTCGGCAGGGCAGCAGATGTCCACCTCGTACAGCTCCGCTGGTATTGTAGGCCGATTCGGGATAACTAAAACGGAGTTATGGCCCATGGAAGGGGAGCTCGGCTCGGAGCTCTATCCAGGCACGTCCTCCGCCATTGCGTGCTTAGCCACGCCCCTTTGTTTTTGGGTGTCTTGCTGTTTCTTTCTGAAGTCTGCGTCCAACAAAAGCTAAAAGCTCGAGGGGGTCTTTGTCTGGTACGTGTTCTTGTTCTGGGTGGGGGCAGTCTGGGAAGTGAGGCATGGCAGCTGGCAGCTAGATTTACCAGAACGGAGGGGCTGGGGCAAAGATCTGTGTACTAGGATCAGGAAATCCTTCAATTCCTTGCTTTTTATACTGGATGTTTTTGACTGAATTTGAATCGCTCTGGCATGTGTGCTTATCAGTAATCACTGGGCTCTCATGGAACCTTGCAGATAATGGTGTCTTGTCCCCTCTAGGTCTGGTAGCATTGTTGTCTGCTGTCTACCCTGTTGCAAAGCTGGCTGCTTTCAGCGGAATAAACACAAGGAGATGATGGACAGAGCGCTGAAACTTTTCAGGCACTCACCCCCAGTCACAGATCTGGGGTTAAATTGATACTTGTATAGCGCACTACTCACCCGCAAGGGTCTCAAGGCGCTTGTACGAATACCGCTGTTGAACCCATCCTGGCTTTCCCTGTGAGGCGTCCACTCCTGGGCACCCCCAAGGTGGAGGCCAGGCATCCTTAGCGTTGTGGGGGCTGTTGTGGAGATTAAGCAAGCTATTGCCCAGAGTTGCAGAGTGGGATTCCATGATTGGAATAGGCACCGAGGCGAGAATTATCAGGTCCATGGAATTTTTTTGAGCCCAAGACCTGCCGAGGCGGGGAATTGAACACTTGTCCCGGGCTAGACCTCTGCATCAGGGTCTGCCGCTCTAACCATTGAGCCACACTTCTCCACATCATTGAATCAAACTTTGTTCTTTAGCTCACTTCGCCACCCCAGTTCAGACCCTGCTATATGCAAATCAGTCTTGACCCTCTGCCTCATGGGAACAGTCCAGCCCAGTCAGGTCCTCTTTGGAGCGGAAACAAGCATCCTGGGACCGGTTTCGGGGTAACACCCCTCATTAGCCAGGCTAGCTTGAATCCAGTGGCAAAGTGAGCAAGGAACCCACGTCTGGCCATGCCCTGCCAACTTAGGGCAAACAAAGCAAACACAATGAGATGATAGACGGTGTGCTGAAACTTTTCAGACACTCACCCCCAGTTACAGATCTGGGTTGAATCCATCATCATTCTTCAGCTCACTTCGTTACCCCAGTTCAGACCCAGTTTTATGCAAATATGCGAATGTGAGATATGTTGGACACTCCAGTATTTACACAAATAACAATTCAAGTACAACTATTTTATTTTATTTCTTTTATAGCGCTTTAGCTATAAAAGCTAAAAGTAATAAAACAAAATAGTGGAATTTACTAATTCAGAAACAAGATATGTAACCATGTACTCAGAATCCCCACCAACAACGTCTTTCTGTCTAGTTATCAGTGTCAAGGAATTCACTCCATTCAAGCTGTTTTCAGCTCCTTGGTAATTCAGCAAGTTACAGAAACAAATGGTGGAATTTCTAAGAACTCAGGGGATTTGTCTAATCATTTATTTAGGCAACATCTTGATCATGTCTCAAGAACCACTCACCCTGAAATACCAGCAAAACATGACAAGGATCTCTTTTATAACCTTGGATTTGTAATGAACCGAGACACATCAGATCTTCAATACTCAAAACAGATAACGTTCTTGGGCTTTGCCATAGACTCCACTTCAGCTTCTTTGTCCTTACTAATCCAAACGATTTTTTACATAAAGAACTAATTTTTCTGGGTCCTTGCAAAAGAGAATATCACTATCATCTGGATAATCAGTTTAGTAGGTCTTGTAACCTCCTCCAAGCAGGAGGTCATCCCAGGACCTATGCACTACCTCGCCCTTCAGAGATTTAAGATCCTTTACTGAGGAGGGGTCTCTCATACTTTGATTAATTCTACTTTTCGACATACATGCAACAAGATCTGCAGTGTGACTCGACCATATAAAAGTGTGGAATGGAAGGCTCATTTTCAGTCTCTTGCAGATATAGTGATCGTATAGGCTAGGGTGCAAACTGTGGAGAACTAGCAACGGGCGGAATATGATCTCAGAAGGAACTGTCTTAACACATTAACTGTCTGAAACTTTTTTTTTTAAAGATCTTTTCATTAAACATAATACAGGCTTTAGCTCAACATCAATTCCAAAATGTCATTGTAGGAGAGACACATGACCCAAATTTCAAAAGCATGGTGTGCATCCCATAATAATTACAGCTATCAGATAACCTCATTCTCTTGGCGTAAACTTTAACGTCACTTCTTTCAAGCAAACGCAAAGCATTCCTCCTGGTATCTATCAATGGCCTCTGTGCTTGGCCCAGGCACCCCATATCTTTTCCCCTTTACTTGGGCAACCCCGGCTCTGATATATCACCTGTTCTGCCCCATAGCACCAAACTGTCTGGAACTTTTAGTCGAATCTTTTGTGGTTTGCACCCAGAAATATCACTGCTGTGCTACCTGGAAATAAACAATGTTCCAGCAGTGCAGCATGTAAACTATATGCGAAGAATGCCAAAGACTATTTGCCTTACTACATGATTCACAACTTATCTGTCATAGCAATTCACCTCCCAGGTAGGGAGAACAGTATAGAAGACTGGAATTTCCGACACCGCAGGGATTCAAGTAAATGAAAATTGATCTCATATGTGTTTGCCAAGATAATGTAGAATTGGGGTCCATGCCAAACTGATAACTTTGCCTTTCATCTGAACTTTCACTTGCAACTGTTACATTTGGAAGCAAGACACTTCAACTCTGGCGACGAATGTGTCCATGCACAACTAGAAGGGTTTGAACTATGTCTTCCAACCTTTCTATGTGTTGAGGGTAGCTCTTCAAAAAAGGAAACAGCAAGCAGAGGTGATTTCAATTTTTTATGTGTGGAGGACTAAACTTTGGTCTCCAGTCCTCCTAGAACTATCTTGCCAACATCCCTTGAGTTTTCCGATTCTTCCAAATCTACTTATGGACCCAGTAAGTCAACCTTATCTGTTCATCATCCAAAATCAACAGCATATGGTTGCTTGGAGAGTTTCCGGGGATGATGGCTACTGCCAGAATTTTTCAAAGCAAGCTGTCAAGCTTATCTATAAGACCTGGTCCGATTCTACTCACAAAAGCTCATTATTAGCTTAGGGCAGATAGTCATGCTGGTACACAGACCAGGGTGTGGACCCTCTGGCAACAGACATAACTTTCTCAGGCATCTGAAGGTCTATCCTACAACATTTTGAACTTGTATAGCACACCTATTTCTCAGGTCGTACTGGATGAAGAGCAACCCATTGGTGAGCATCCTTTGGTATCTAAATTGGTGTGGGAATTAGATTTTCTTCACTTTGTCATCCTGGATATTCTGTTTTATGAGAGGTCTCTATGGTTCAATAATTTCTCCAGGCATGGTCTGATAAGTATTTAACCAGGAATCCAAATTCTGCCAACCTGGCCATGCGTCTTTGCTTAGCTTCGTGTAAAACAGTGTTGGATGTTGAAGCATTGGATCTTGCAGGTAAGTACTTTACTCAAGAAGGAGTTACCGTTCTCATATTAAGGAGGACAGAATTCTTTCCCAGCTTTCCAGGTGAAAGCAAATTCGTTGTGGTACACTGCGTAAGAGCTTACAAAACGGTAACTGCAGAATTCAGATCGTCCCCTACTACATATTTCCATTGTTTGACCTTCTGACCTTGATGGATCAGATGGATTTTATTTAAAGGAGGCATTGCTATTTCATTTTTTTGGAGCTCACTTAGAGGTGAAGCAGTCTCTGAATCCATTTATTTTGGTGTAGTTCTGCAAAACACCATTCACATGGTGGACTGGTGTTTGGATACAATGTTTAAGGAATTGGATTACAAACCATTAAGACATTATTGTTCTTTGTTTGTCGATCCGCTTTAGACTTGCATAATCTGAAGCTTCCGATCTTGTCATAGAATCAAACATTTTATAGCATACTTGCTGGCCTATTTCTAAACTGGTGTGGGGTTTATCTTGTGTTATATTTTCATTTTATTTCTGTGTGTGTGGTGTACAAATACTTTTACATTGCATCTAAGTTAAGCCTGACTGCTTTTGTGGCAAGATACCAGAGGGTTAAGCACAGGTTAATTTTGGACTTTTTATGGTTCACCCTGATGGGAATTATGGCTTTTGCTTGATTTGGGGTTACACCCCTTTCAACCAAAACCCAACTTCTCACATTGGTGTCAAATTATTTATATGGATATTTGCGATAATGCTCAACATCAGAGTTGACTTCTCTTTCAAATTCTTCTTTGTTTTCTATTGGCTATTTTTCTCCTTTTTCTAGATGTTTGTGCCCTGCCTTCCTTTTTTGTACCATGGAGATGGGTATGATCCAGTTTGACACCCTAAGCAGGCTGAGCTGCTGAAGCGTTGCAAAGGGAAGGGGCTATAGGCAGATAGGAAGGCTACCAAACTGGATCTCAAGGTAGCCAACATAGCCCTTGAGAGGGTACAGAGGTTGAAGACCAACTGAGAGGAGGATGACCCAGAGGAGGAGGGGGTAAACCTGAGTGATAAGGGGATGGAGTACCCAGACCTGGGACGTGAGCTGCAAGGGGAGCACATTCACCCCCAGAAGAGGCCCAGGTTGGGGCATGGAGCAGGGTATCTGCCTAGGTCTGTTCCCAGAGGAGCTGGAGGTCAATAAAGTGGAGAGGAAGCTCAAACTGCAGCTGCCCAAGCTAAAGTTGGAATTAGGGCAGATAATGGCAAGGGAAAGACTGGCCATGGAGGAGAGGAAGGTGGTCCATGAGCTCAGTCTCAAGGAGCTGGACATCAGAGACAAGCAGGCAGAGCCCAGCTGTATTGGTAGTAATGTTACCCCATTGCCCAATGGAGAAAGGGGAATCCCCATCCCTGAGGATGTGGTGCCTAACTTTGTTGTGGGGATAGCATAGACAACTGTTTGCCTTGGAGATGAATAAAGTCCCTAAAGAAGATTGGGGTTAGCCTCTGCGGGCATGCTCCCAATGAAGGGAGGGAGGATCAGTTATCCCCAGGTAAAATGGGCAGGAAGGTATAGGCAAAAGTTTTCGGAGAGTCAAAAAAGCTATCCCTACAGTCCTGGCTGGATTGTAGGGATCATTTTTCCAAGAAACCAGATGGTTGGATGAAGGGCTGTGAAGTGATTCATTACAAAGTGCTGTATAACTTGATTGCTAGAGAGCACATGTTCAATTTTTGTTTTACCGAGCTGCACTAACACCTTGTGGCTAGTAAGGCCCCTGACACAGGGAGCCTGCTAAAGAGGTGGTTGCTGGATCAGCACCAGGGTCCACAAGAAGGTATATGGAAGTGACCCCAAGAAGGGTGGTTCAGGTTCCGCTTAGCAGAGTGAGGGGAAGGTTAAAAGAGACACAGTCAAGTCCCAGAGCCAGGTAGGGGGAAAGGGTTCCCCATGCTCATTCTCATAAGAGGAGGGAGGTTCTGGAGGGTGATGCCCATGTCGCCCGATTCCCAATCCCGCTGCTCCAATTGTTCTCAGCTAGGACATAAGCAGAGGGTCTCTGTCTGTCCTTAGAAACCACCCACTGGTGGGGCCTCTATAGGTCGGGCCATTGGCGCAAAGTAGAAATATTGCCACAAAAATATCTTGAGACAGAAATATCGCTGCAAAAATATTATGGGGAAGAAATATCGACAACAAAAATATAGTTGACAAGAATATCGACTGACAGGTAAGTAATATCGATTACATAATAATCGTTGTAATAAATATCGTGTACAAAAATATAGTTTACAAAAATATTGATTTATTAATAATTTTATGTATTTTAGTGTTTTTAATGAGAATGTTCTGTAATTTTATTAATTTTACTAGTTATTAATTTATTTTAAGTTTAATTCTGTGTTTTTAGTTCCGTAGCGGGTTGTGGGTTTATAGGGGAATTGGGTGGAAAGTAATTTAATTTTATAAAATGTACTGAATAATTAATGTGTTAATTGATGAATTAATTATATTTTAATAATTAGTTGTTAATTAATTTTGATTAGTTAATTATTAAATAATGATGTTAATGGCTTAATTATTTTAGGTGTGTGTTGTCGTGTTTATATGTGTAAATTGTGTGAAGGGTGGTAAGTAATTCATTTTTTTATTGATTAATTATTAAATAGTTTAAAATTAATTTGTAATTATTAATTGTAATTGTGCAATTAATTTTAGGTGTCTGTTGTTAATATGTGTAAATGGTATGAAAGGTGGTAAGTAATGAATTTGTTATTGATTAATAAATATTAATAACTTATTTTTCATTAATTAATTAGTGATTATTGAATTTAATGTAAAATTAATTGTAGGTGTTTGTTGTGCATTTTATAGTGTTAAATAATGGGTAAATATTTGTTTCCTTGTTATTAATAATATATTCAAAATGATATATTAATTATGTTAATTTTGGAAATTAAATTTAATAAAACTATTGATTTTTTGTTTTTTATTGTTTTGAGATCCAGTGCTTTCCCTACTGTTGCACTCACTGGAGTGGGAATAGTAATGTTTACCCCTACGCTATCCACCGCTTTCCCTACTGTTGCACTCACTGGAGTGGGAATAGTAATTTTTACCCCTACGCTATCCACCGCTTTCCCTACTGTTGCACTCACTGGAGTGGGAATAGTAATTTTTACCCGTCCGTTATCCAGTGCTTTCCCTACTGTTGCACTAATTGGAGTGGGAATGGTAATTTTTACCCCTACACTATCCAGCGCTTTCCCTACTGTTGCACACACTAGAGTGGGAATAGTAATTTTTACCCTCTCGCTATCCAGCGCTTTCCCTACTGTTGCACTCACTGGAGTGGGAATAGTAATTTTTACCCCTACGCTATCCACCGCTTTCCCTACTGTTGCACTCACTGGAGTGTGAATAGTAATTTTTACCTCAACGCTATCCACCGCTTTCCCTACTGTTGCACTCACTTAAGTGGGAATAGTAATTTTTCCTTGTTAATAATAATATATTTAAAATGATATATTAATTATGTTAATTTTGGAAATTAAATTTAATAAAACTGTTGATTTTTTGTTTTTTATTGTTTTGGGATCCAGTGCTTTCCCTATTGTTGCACTCACTGGAGTGGGAATAGTAATGTTTACCCCTACGCTATCCACGTTTTTCCCTACTGTTGCACTCACCGGAGTGGGAATAGTCATTTTTACCCCTACGCTATCCACCGCTTTCCCTACTGTTGCACTCACTGGAGTGGGAATAGTAATTTTTACCCCTCCGTTATCCAGTGCTTTCCCTACTGTTGCACTCATTGGAGTGGGAATAGTAATTTTTACCCCTACACTATCCAGCGCTTTCCCTACTGTTGCACTCACTAGAGTGGGAATAGTAATTTTTACCCTCTCGCTATCCAGCGCTTTCCCTACTGTTGCACTCACTGGAGTGGGAATAGTAATTTTTACCCCTACGCTATCCACCGCTTTCCCTACTGTTGCACTCACTGGAGTGTGGATAGTAATTTTTACCCCTACGCTATCCACCGCTTTCCCTACTGTTGCACTCACTGGAGTGGGAATAGTAATTTTTACCCCTCCGCTATCAAGCGCTTTACCTACTGTTGCACTCACTGGAGTGGGAATAGTAATTTTTTCCCCTACCCTATCGAACGTTTTCCCTACTGTTGCACTCACTGGAGTGGGAATAGTCATTTTTACCCCTTTGCTATCCAGCGCTTTCCCTAATATTGCTCTCACAGGAGTGGGAATAGTAATTTTTAACCCTTAGCTATCCAATGTATTAACTACTAATATTTTTATTTTGTTATTAAATGTTTGTATTTTTTTTAAATAGTTTAATGTGTTAATTAAATATAGAAAATGTTATTTTTAATTATTTATATATGTTTATTTTATTTTTATATAATTTAAAAAGTTTATAAATTCAATACAGATAATAGTTAATAAAATGTATTTAAGTAAATACATGTATATGTACACTTTTTTGTGTTTATATTTAATACATTAAGTTTATTTGTTATAATTATTTAAATATATATTACATTTAATTCATTTTGTTAATAATATTAATATTATTTAAATATTATGTTTTATTTATGTTATTTTTAGAGTCGATATTTTTTACCTCGATATTTTTGAGTCGATATTACTGTACTTACCTGTTTAAGTATAGGGATTTGATATTTTTGTAAGCGATAATTTAACATGCAACCGGGCCAATATGGCCAGCAGGGTAAGTAGTCCCCAGGGGCAGGAGGTAACCATGCCCAAATCCCCCTTAGTTGGGAGGTGAACTTAGAGAGTAGACTTATGATCCCTGAGTATGAGAGTAGTCAATTTACCAAGTCAAGGCGAATGAGTCCCTGTCACTGCTCTGAGGAACACGGGCCAGTCAGACCATGGTAGTATAAATCCTGTTTTCCCCAGAGCAATACACCAGTCAGGTGTAGTGTAACTCAGGCACATGGGCAGGGTGTATTCTACCCCATGGCCCTGGTATCCCTGGAGTGGGGTGAGAGTGACCCAGAGGTGAGTGATAGTTAGTTCTCAGATGCCCTTTGACTTTATTCTGGGGAACAAGTGGTCACCAGTAATGGAAGAGCTAGGAGATGTAGCCACCCAGGGCACCCTGACAGCTCAGAAATATGGGTGTACCACTCCGAAAAGGAGGGTACAGAGGCCATGTGAATTTTTGTGGTTCACCCTGACGGGGATTGTGGCTGTTCCTTAAACAGGGGTCATTCTCCCTTCAACCAAATACCTAATTACTCATAATAAGTTATCAAGAAGTTTCAAGTCTATTATGGACATGGAGGCAAGGAGTAGCTTACCCAAATTGTTCTTAGTGGAGTTTATGAAATGTACATTTTATATGTGAAATGGTTCTTTTTATTGATATCCACCATACATTTGTTATTTAAGGACATTTTTGAATTTTCTACTTAACGCTGTGTTTACTTCAGTTTCAGATCAGAAGCAAGAAAAATCCAAAACGTTACTTTACAGGTGGCATTGGTACCTCACGAGAAGAAGAGTCGGATCTTTTCTAGTCATGGCTGTTTATATGTACATCTGTGAGTTGAATGGCTACTGAAGGAAAATAAAAAGCGAAGAATAGACTGCATAATCCTGGCCTGCGTGTCCTTAACAGAACTGAAAATTCCTGATCATGTATACTATAAAATGTAGTATTCTGAAAGTATTGGGGCCATTTGGCATTGATCCTTCTACAGCAAGTGTATGTTACCCAAGAGCGCATCAGCGTTCTTGTGTCTGAGGCACAGTGCACTGGTAATGAAGTGGTTGAAGACAGCTTCCCCTTTCAGCCAGGTTGTTGTAGGGTGACCCAGAGCCACACAAGTGCATTTTCTCAGTGGAGGTTTCTTTGTTGGGGTGTGGGGGCATTGCCCCACTGTTTCTATTTCTGCTGGGCCCCCAGTTTACTTAAGCGATATAAACATTTGTTTTATTCATTGTTTTTATAGATGCAAGTGCGTGGAACGGCTCTTGCTTTTTTATAGCCAGCTGTAGAGGGCGAACGTGTGAGATTGGAGCATGTCTCGGAGCCTGAGGATTGACAGGCTCTTTAAGGCAGAGAAGCAATTAAAGCCAAATTTTGGGGGGCTAAGAAAAAATTGGGGGGGCTCATTCTTCCAGCGATAGTCAGAGTCGAGATGCAGGGGTTCAAGAAGGGGTGAATAAACAACAAAGCCTCGTTAGCAAGTAAATGGTCTTTTATAGAGCTGTGAAGTACTCGGGTGCGGCTGTGTGTGTGCCCGGGAAGCTGTCTCAGCCCGGGCTGCCACACACGACGGGGGGCGGGGCTGAAACCCTTTCAGCCGAATGGGCATTGTGCGCCTGCCTTAAGATAAAGCGCGCATATCGGGTTGGACGCATGACTTGCTCTTTCCAGGCCAACATGCGCACTTAAACCCTCACTTTCCAGTGGGCAGTGTAGGAGCATGGGTTCTGCTGCCAGAGCCCCAAATCTCCTAAGGAGAGTTCGCAGCGCGTTGCCAAGTCAATAATTGCTTTACTCTGCAGGATCTTGATTGGTTCAACCAGGCACGCAGGTTGGGACAGAAGGCCGAGATGCCATTGCCCGCTTTCAAACAGCATGCAATGCATCGGGTCACACGCATACTGTAAGCAGATACTCTGGACATGCTTTAAAAGAGTATCTGTTTAAACCATACCTCTTATCATCTAAATCAGAGGCTAGCAAATCGCATAAGCACTGAGGGGGCAGCAAAAAACTTTGGGACTTTACTGGCAACCTCTAAACCAGAGCCGTAGGGTCTGCCAGGTGAGCCAGGGACCAGCCTGGAGCCGTTGCCTCGTGCGTGCCAGCCTGTGTGTTTGATGTGTCTTGTGGTTGTCAGAGGCATCAGTTCAGTTTACTGCTTCGAAGCTGTATAAACTTTACTTTAACTCTTGAGTCTAAACAAGTCCCGAAAGCATATGGTCACAGGTTGATTTTGTTTCTCTTAGCATGAGATTTCCAATTCTTGTTTTGTTAGAATGGGTTCTAATGCATTCTGGGTCTTGAAGTCTCTGCTTTGCGTTTGAATTATCTGAGAAGCATGTAGTTCTTCCAAAATGGAGTCACGTGGCACTCCTATTTTTTTCTCTTTTGTCTCTGAAGGTATGTGGGAATACACACACCTTTAGACAATGAAAATGTTGCACGTCTAGCACGCTTATGTCAATGGTGGATTTGGTACATGCTCTGCAGTGGATTTCTTGGGTGAGAGGTGCATGCGGTCACGGTTCTCTTTTTGTGAGGAGGGTCTTGGTAGGACGAGTAATCTTCCTGTTGCTCATCATAGGTCTGTGTCAATACACTGCTTAACCCCGCACTGCGCCCATTCCTTGGTAGCGCTACTCCCCCAACCCTGCCTCCCTGGTATCCCAATAAAAGTAGCCAACAAGGATTGTATATATTGTGGTCGTTGTTGGCCGCAGTTTTATTAGGAATAAACATGGACTGGTTATCTGGTCATTGTTAGCATGATACGTGGTTATATAGGTCATTTGCGAACTGCCATATGTTGGTCATAAATCATACATGTCGTCATCATATTGTGCATATTATATTGTGGTACATCCAATTCGTAAATGGCCCGCCAAATCAGTTTTTTTGTTAGTCCTTGGTAGTCCTCTTTGTCATGTTACTTTTAAGACCACCATTTGTTTGGTCACCCACGCCCTCTGCATGTAGGGAGGGGTAGCTTCTCCCAGGTGTTAGGCCCCCAACTCGCTACCTTTTTGTGCCCTGCCATACGGCCGGGTCTGGGCCGCGAGTGCCGTCTCCTTTTGCTACTCCCCTCCTTAGCCGGGCCACCTCACCCTGCCATGCGGCATCCAAAAGTGAGTGGCCCTACTTCTACACACCACCCTGCCGGTGTGTCTCTGTAGCCAACCATTGTACCAATTTCTGCAAACACTTGCGTTGCTGTCCAGCACTGCGACACTGCTGAAAACTAGGTGTGGGCGGGTGGGTCCAAAAAAATACACTCCATTGCGCCGCTCTCCTTGCTCCACAAAGGTAAGAGCTGCCTGGGAGAACGGCGGTTTATATCCCTCCTCGCACTACCTGTTGTCCAGGTGCTGAACTCCCATTTGGGGGTTCATACTTAGCCCCGGCACCCCATTGGCTGGGGTTGGCGCCACTGGGCGCTCCTGCGAGGGGTGTGGGGGGCGAGCTTCTACGCCTGGTGCTTCTGGGTGCTTTTGGGCGCCCAGAACCGGTTCTCCCTCTGGGGCTCGGCTTGGATAATGGCGCCGGCCCCTGAGCCACCTCCCCCCCCCTTTGGGGGGGAGCGGCAGCCTCTGCAATAACCCTCGCACTGCGCCCATTCCGTGGTAGCGATACTCCCCCAACCCTGCCTCCCTGGTATCCCAATAAAAGTAGCCAACAAGGATTGTATATGTTGTGGTCGTTGTTGGCTGCAGTTTTATTAGGAATAAACATGGACTGGTTATTTGGTCATCGTTAGAATGATACGTGGTTATATTGGTCATTTGCAAGCTGCCATATGATCAGCAAGTACGGTGCCATGCTGAGTCGGCTAGCAGGTTTCTGAGTGTTACCGGCAGCTGGCTCCACTTCATCCCAGGCTGCCCTACCCAGCGGAAGCAAGTGGCTCTGGGTTTAGCCGCCATCCTGTAGTCTCCCTGCCGCCACCATGTCTGCATCCTGGACACAAAGGAATGTCCCACTACCCACACCAGCCGGGGATGTTTACCTGCTGGAGAAAAGAATTGCTAGGTCAGGCGGATGCTGCAGTATTGGAGGCGCCCTGACTTATCCTTTGACACCCTGCCATGCGGCATCCCAAAGTGACCCACTGTGTCATTTACCCTGCCGTGCGGCATCCCAAGGTGAGTGGTCCCGTCCCTTGTCCATGTGACCTATAGTAGCTGTGGTTGGATGTCGGTTCTGTATGCCCGGGACCGCCACCTGCCAACTGCTTGTATTCTGTCCTCTGGCATGCCATGCTGCGATGCCGAGGTAGCTGCTCCAATCCTAAAAGACTGGGGGGCAAAGAATTCTGAGTGGAGCCCAGCTTTGAAAAGGGCCTGGCGCATCACGGCGGTGAACTGAAATTTGCTCAGATTGCTCCAATTCTGATGTTCGAAAAGTGGTCCATCACCTGCGGGGAGGGCCACCATATATCTGAATAAGCAGCACACTGCACAATACTTGCTCTCTCTAATGCATTGCAACTGTATCACAGCTCCCTTCCCTGCTTGGTCCGTTTTTGATCTTCTCAAGAGTATCTCCACTGAATCTGCGCTAGGTCTGAAGTCTGTGGCCTGGAGGCACCGCTGTGCTGATCCTTGCTTCCTAGGTGCCACCAGTTTGCTACTGCGGAAGGCACTGAAAATGCAGTGGAAAAGGCTGCTTGAAAAAGTTGAAGCTAAAATCTGTCGCTTGTACATAACGCTAGTGCCTCCATTACCTGTCACACCTTCTTGAGGTCGATGGGGCGCCTGCTATCCGCCCTTGCCCCTTCAGCTCTTTTCCACCCTTTCAGTGCCGCCTTGAGGTACAGGGATGCCGTAGGATCTTCCTCTGTGTGAATTTTGGAGAAATGGGCTATGGCTGCCAGGTGGGCCTGTGCCCATGACCGTGTCTTTTTGCTGGTGAAAGCCCACTGTATGAATCGCTCCACTGCTCTTTGTGTCCCCAGCCTATCGTTCAGTGATTGTATGCCCCCTATCTTCATTACCATGGCTGCATATTTCTTGTACCGTTGGAATGCTTCTGGGGTCAGGGACTGGTTCACTAATGTGGATAGATCTATCCCCCAGGTCCCACAGGTCTGCAGTGTAGGAAGGTGGATATCTGACTATATGGTTACCCCAACTTTTTGCAAGTGTTTAGCTGGTGTTTTACTTAGTTGGCCTGGGATCCTGCTAATCAGGGCCCCAGGCTATCTGCACTCTCTGTAAAATGGACTCCATGTACTTTAGGTACATCTCCAATTGGATATTGGGTCACAATGTGAGCCCCTGTATAGTGTACCATAGGTGCCCAGGGCATAGGTGCATCCAAGGCCTACCAGGGGCTGCAGCATGTATTATGTCACCCCTGGCTGGCCATCCAAAATGACACAACTGGCTGATCACTCAGCTGGGGCAAGGTTGTGTAATCACCCCTTGCTTAGGTATTGTATTCCTATACCTACCATTATATATAGACACATATATACCTATAAGTCACTCCTATAGCAGGCCTTGACAATCCTGAAGGCATAGTGCTTGGTTTTATGTGAAATGGTGCTCTAGCATGAGCTGAGCCTGTCTGCAGCTTTTGGAACCATGTCCTTATAGCTGTTCTATGATATAGCCATACCATATACTCCTAAGTGCATTATAATCCTCGCGGTTAATGCTAACTATGGTTTGGCTTTATCTAAACATGTCGTGTAAGGTGTCATACGCTTTGGAATACTTCCCCCCCCCCGCCAGTCCTGGCGGCAGGGGTAGCATTCCACCCTTCTAGCGGGAGAAGACATGTAGTTGTAGCTTTACCCGGTTAAAGTTAAACAGAGCCTCAGCACCACAAAATAGATGCTGCTGCCACAGACGCAAGTCGGACCTCCTGCAGCTGGGAGATGTTCCAGCGAGGGAGGCCTGGACAATAGGTTTCCTGCCTTGGGAGGTGCCAGCACCTCCCCAGACAGGCTATAGTGTATTGGGGCAGGGTGGGTTGAATTAAATGAGACACTGCCTGGGGCACACAAGGAGCTCCATGCATAGCCCGGTTCAAACCAGTTGCTGGGGCACTCCAGCCCTAGCTCTGGCACGAAACTGGACAAAGGGAAAGGGGTGTAACCACCCCCTTCCCAGGTTCCACCCATAGGAGGGACCTAGCAGGTAATCCAACCCCTTTAATTCGTATAAAGCTAGGAGCTGAGTCTAGAAACTTTAGATTATTCTGAACTGAAATTCTGAAATGAAACTCTGGACCTTCGACATTCTACTGCAACTAGAAGACTGAAGAATCTCCCTTGTGGTCAAGGAGTGACCACACTGCGCAAACAGGCACCACCTAGCGAATTGCCAGTTTGCATTGTCGCTGCTCCCAAAGGATCCCGATGACCCTGCTTCACAGGACTGGACTTCCAGACTTCTCTGACCCCGACCCACACTTCCAGCAAAGCTGAGACTCGTGGCGGACACGAGAGACGTGGGACCGGACACCTGGCCATTTTGCTCTTTGCTAAATTGTGCAGCTTCTGAGGTGTTCTCGAAGTTGTGCATTGGGACTTGAGAAGCCGGAACACCGAATTGTAAGTGCACCGAAGCTCAGCCCTCCACACTCCACGAGTGCCGCGTGGGGCCTGCTCTTGCATTTCCTCTTGACGCGTCTTTGTGGTTGCTAGCCTGCTGGCTAGTGGCCATCTTGAAGACTCCATTATGAAACAATGCTGCTTGCCTGGTTGCTCTGGGCTTGTTCTTGCTTTCCTGTAAAGGGGAAGCTCCACAGACCTTGCTGGTCTGTACAAAAAGCCAATCTTCACTTCCTGCATGGGTTGCCTTTGCCAAGGCTTGTTGACTCCAATCCGGAAGCCGACATGGCCAACAGCGAGAGCTTTTGTGGGACAGTTTGTATCCAGCTTCTAGTTGTCGTCGACGCCTCCTGGTCCACGTGGCTGCAGAGACAAGCTTCACTTCTTCACATGTTTGCAGCTCGACATCGCCTAGTTCCTTCCTGGTCACTGGCTAGTGACCTAGACTCTGTCCCCTCTGCTTTCAGGTTCTTCACTTCTTCAATCCACCCTTGGATCCATCCAGACATCTTCCTCCTGGTCGCCTGCAGCATCTTCTTGCAGCTCTCCATAGGAATCGACGACAAAACCCGACACGACTTCACACCTATGCACCCGGCTTCCCTGGGTGAGGTAACTTGAGTACTCCGGTGCTCCCAAATGTCCTGTTTTAAATGGGTTTCCCCGCAAGTCCACCCAGACTGTCCGAAATCAACTAATTTCAAACTTTTACATTCCCATTGAAAGTCTATGAAAACTCACGTGTGTGTTTAGACACTGCACACGCCTCCTGTGAGACTCCTACATGTGGTTGTTCAGTGTAGTCCCAGAGAGTCCCTAGGCCCTAGGCCTAGTCACCTGTTCTGAAGTGGTTCTTATACCACTTACTTATAATATGGTTCATGAGGCCCCTAGGGCAGAATTGTATTTGTGCAACTTATAGTATGCTTATTGAGTAACTTGTGCTGTATCTCAAACTCTGACCTCATAAAGAGTGCAGAGGGGTTTTGTTAGTAATAAATACATATATATTTGATATATACCTTGTGTGGTGTCCTTTCATTTGATATTCAAGGGGTTATTATTGGTAAAACAATTGGCTTCACATGCTCTCTGAAGTATTAGCCTAAGACTGCTTTGTCCATGCTACCACTAGGATAGCTGGTCAATAAGGTTGACTTTACAACCATCACCATAAGGGTTGTTTGGACTGATACAGGGTGCCCACTAAAACAGTGGACATCACATATCAGGCCAACTTCTCACATGCAGGAAAAAGGGTCATCTCCTTGTCCGCCCCTGGCACCAGTTTCCTGAAACAACTCATCTGTGACCTGGACAGGGCATCTGATACTGCGTTGTCCCCCCCTGGAACATGGCGTGCCTTCAGATCCAGGTTCCCTTCCAGCTGTAATTTAATCAACTGTCGCATTAGCCTTAAAGTGTCATGGCACCTTGCTGTGCCTTTGTTAATTGCCTGTACATCCCCCTTGTTGTCTGACCACAATGTCAGTTTCATATCTTTCAGCTCACATTTACATACTGTCAAGGCTACTATAATTCGAACAGTTCAAGGAATGTTATATTACTGGTGGTGACATGCCTTCGTCACTTCTCTGGCCACTGGCTTGCGCACCACTTTTTTCCCAGGATTGCCCCGAAACCTGTGCCCCCGGCAGCATCTGTGAATAGAGCTATCTGTATAGCTGTTACCCATCCCTCTCTCCAGATGAGGACACCGTTAAAATCTGTCAGGAATTTGTC
Source organism: Lissotriton vulgaris (assembly GCF_964263255.1). Classification (NCBI taxonomy): domain Eukaryota; kingdom Metazoa; phylum Chordata; class Amphibia; order Caudata; family Salamandridae; genus Lissotriton; species Lissotriton vulgaris. The sequence goes on from NC_141693.1 coordinate 1,237,584,867, forward strand.
CCACATTAATAGATCCTGCTTGACCCCCAGCCCTAGGCGGAACTGGTGGTGCTTGTGGGTGATGCTTGATGTCAACTGTGTGAGGCGCCTAGCAAAGACTTTCCCTGCGGGGATTACCCTTGCCACGAAGTTGAGCTTACCAATTAATTACCAATTGCACTTCGCGGAGTGTTGCTTTGTTGTGACCGCAAAGGCCCCTGACTTCTGCCATGAAATCCTTCACTTTTTCCTCAGGCAGCCTGGCTGTTCCTGACACTGAGTCCAGCTCTATGCCCAGGAACGTGAGTTTTGTGGTGAGGCCTACTGTTTTCTCCGGTTCCAGGGGGACACCCAAGATCCCGGCAAGCTCCTCAAACGCGGCCAGTGTGCTGCCGCAAACTGCGGACCCTGTGGGGCCCGTGAACATAAAATCGTCGAGGTAGTGAAGTTTCCCGCCCAGCGGGTGTCTGTCATGCAAGGCCCATTCTAGGAAAGTGGCAAACTGTTCAAAGTATGCACAGGATATTGCACAACCCATGGGCATTGCCTTGTCATCAAATACGTCCCCTTCCCACTGGAAACCTAACAGGTGGGAGCTGGAAGGGTGTACTGGTAAGAGCTGGAAGGCGGACTCAATGTCTGCCTAGGCCATGAGAGCCCCGTACCTCGCGACTTTTACAAGGTCAATTGCATCGTCCACCAATGCATATCCTACTGAGCACGCCTCTGCGCTTATCCCATCAATTACTGATGTCCCTTCGGAAAATGAGAGATGGTGGATGAGTCTAAATTGCCCCCGGTCCTTCTTGGGGACCACCCCAAGAGGACAGATAACCAAGCCCTTCTGCAAATGTGGTGGAAGGGGGCCCTCTATTCTACCCAATGACATTTCTTTGTTGAGTTTGTTGCGCATCACCCCAGGGTATTGTGTTGCAGATTTTAGGTTGTTTGTCCCTCCCCGAGTGGTAGTGGGCCTGTGAATGGTATCACAAAGCCCTCTTCAAAACCTTCCACTAAAACTGCTGCGCCGTTTTGTTAGGGTATTTGTTCGCAAGACTGCGCAGCTGCTGTATGTTAATCGGGGATCTGGCTAGCTGACAATCTTGCAGGCCCTGTGGTCCCTCTCCCCTTTTCAGCTCTGCGCTAGTGTTTTCTTTTCTTATCCTTTTTGTCGCCTTTAGGCTGCTGCTTGCCACTGCATCCCACTGCTGCATGCCTACCTCCACAATTGGAACATGCATGTTGGAATGTGCAAGTTGCCCCCCATGAGCACTCCCCCACATCATATTTCCAGCAAATTGCTGTGGTTCCATTGGAGGATGGATGTTTCCTCGTGCTGTGTTTTGCTCTGTGAAAGGCCTTGCCCTCCCTTTGTTTTGGTGGTTCCGAAAGGACTGGTCGCTTCTTCCTGCCCAAGCCTTTACCTCTTTGGCCACCAGCATTTTGTGAATAAATCCTGATACATCCTCTTCATTCCATTCCATCTCTGGGAGTCTCTGCATTTTTTGCCTGAAACCCTTGTCATATTCGAGCCATGCATCCCCGGGGAACTGCTTTTCTTCCCAGTGAATATTGGCTCATATAGCCAAAGGTCTGCTGTGCAGCGCGGGAATTTTTCAACTATGATGCATGACATAATTCTAACGGTGTTATCGAAGTTCCTAATATTTCTTGCGCTGCTCCTTTCCCTTCTATCCTCATCTTTCTTGTCACAGGTTTTGAGGTCCAGCCCTCCAGCTGGATCTCTAGTAAGGAAAAAATGTCTATGAACTCCTTTCCCCAAATCCTTTCTTTGACCAGCAAAGGAATATGGCTTGCTAAACCGGTGGCTTTAGTGGTCAATGAGGCAGGACCCGGGGATGGCTTGGCGTACGCATCTGAGGCTTCTGCCTCTTGCGCTGGGCTGCTTGTGTTGCTTGTGTACCCCCATTCCGCCATTGGGGACCCCTGCTCGCCCTGGGCACCCTGAGTCACTTGCCCTTGTAGTCTAGACTGTCGCGCCCAGCCAGGGTCTAATAGGTGCCAAGGGATACCTGATGTCTCCTCTGCGCGCTGCTTCCCCAGCCCTTCTATCCCCTGACCCAGGCCCTTAAATAACAAGGGAGCCATTGATTTAAACATTCTTGGACAATTGTGGTAATATGCTCACTCTGCTGACTGCCCCGCAGTGCTCACTTGTCCTTGCCGCTGTGTCCCCAGGTGGCCGCTCTCTTCTCAGTGGTTTCTTCCTGGAGGCTTTCGTCTGGGCTGTGGTTTTGCGTTTCTTGGGTGATGGTGGGCCTGCGTTGTCAGCCTCCTGGGCCCTTGACCCTTCACCTCCTTCCTGGCCCAGGTGTGGTTGCAGCCATTCATCGCCGTGCACTGCTGACACCTCCATGATGCGCCTCAGCAGCTATGCAATATCCTCTGGCTGCCCTTCTGACATTGCTCCTGGCGGGGTGCTGCCGCCCTTGGATGCACCAAAATGAGGTATTGCTTTCTTGATTTGTGCAGGGAGGGATTGCCAAGTAGTCCTGCTCCCGTTGAATGTCTTGTTCCTGCTTTCCTCTGAAATAACAGGGAGCTGATGGGAGGCTCGTGTCTGGTGGCGGGGTGCTGCCGCTCTTTGATGCACCAACCATGACCTGTTAATTCCCTGGGGTAGCAGGAAGCTGCGCCAAGGTTCGTGTCTTCCCCTGGTCTGCCTCTGAGATCACATGTCCAGCCGCGCTGGGGCCCAACAAGTGCTTTGGCACAGGGGTTCAGCTCGCACACAGGTCAAGTTAATTGCCCAATATGGCCGCAGTCTCTGCCAAGCTGATGCTACGCTGGTGATTGCGAGCGAGGCCGCAATCGCCTGCCCAGGCAGTGGAGCGCGGGCCGCTGCTGCAGCTAGGTTTCTCCCGCGCTTTTCCGGGGAATCACCAATGCGCCTGCAACCTGACCCTGCGTGCGCCCACTTAAGGCCACGGTTCCCACCATGCCGGTGTTTAGATGAGTGGGGGGTGACGGGGGAGAAGGTCAGCCGCCCTCTGCCGCGGGGATACGCAGGCCACTGCTACGACTCACTAGTAGGTCCCGATACGGCCACGACCTTTCTCTGCCCAGACTGCCGCTCTGCCTGCACTTCCTGCAATATCGCCTCCTGCTGCTCCGCTTTGCCACACTTGCAGCTGCACGGGGTGTACTTCTTGCGGACTGGATGCCGCAGACCCAATCCGGCTCCTGGCTCGACAACAAGTCTGCCCTCCGCAGAACGGGTGCACCATTCAGACGGACTCCAGCTGGGCTAAAGCAGGGTCCTCTTCTTCAGGATGAGGCCCCAGGGTTCTTCTGCTCTTCTTCGGTTTGTCCTGCAGCTGCAGCGCTTCACCTTGAGTCTCCGGGTCCCCAGCTCTCCAAAAAATCCGCTCTGGTGCGCCGCTCTCCCCGCTCCACGTAGTTAGGAGCTGCCTGGGAGAAAGGCAGTTTATCTCCCCCCCTCGCACTATCTGTTGTCCAGGTGCTGAACCCCCATTGGGGGGTTCATACCTAGCCCCGGCACCCCATTGGCCGAGGTTTGGCACCACCGGGCGCTCTTGCGAGGGGCGTGGGGGACGAGCTTCTACGCCTGGTGCTTCTGGGCACTTTTGGGCGCCGAGAACCGGTTCTCCCACTGGGGCTCGGTGTGGGTTATGGCGCCAGCCCCTGAGCTGCCCCTCCCCTCTTCAGGAGGGAAGCGGTGGCCTTTGCAAGGATGCTCGCACTGAAACTGCCTGCCTTGAGGAGCTACAGTTCTCCAGATAAGTCTCTGTCTAGGAATGGCTCTTGCTGCTGCTTGCTACTTTTAGCCCTGTGCCACAACTGATGGCTAGAGGGGCAAAAGATGGGGGCATGAGATGGTGGTACTGTCCTCGCTGCTCCCACTCAGCAGGCCCTGCTCTGTACTCCCACCTCACAGCAGGTGCCCATGCGTCAGAGTGCCTCACCAGTCCTGCCCTCCCCACAGTCCCTTGGCAAACCCCACTCTTCTTGTGTTACTGCTCCCCTAGGCAGGGCCCGTGCTACCTCGCAGGAGCTGCTGCCCCCAACTCTCCCCCAGACATACACCGTACCTCCCCCAGTTCATTTTCTAATTAAGTGATTCTGAACTTTTGCGGTGCAGGTTTGCAGAACTTATATGTGTGTGGGGGTGGGCGGAGTAAGTATGGGCGGAAAATCCGTTCCGCTCGCGGATTTTGCGGATTTTCGGTAAATTCGCAATCCGCGAGATTCGCGAATTTCCCGCAAAATCCGCAAATCCGCGAGCAGCGGATTTTATGGCTTGCTCGCACTGTTCGCGTGAGTTCGCGGCTTCCCAGTTCAACTTCGCGCCCCGCGAATAAGCGCTAAATTGCAGAAATACGATCTTAGCAAAACTGAAACTACTTACCAGGTTCAAAAGTTCAAGCTCATCATTAGTAGCCATTTCCTGTAGTGCTTCCTGAGGGGCCCCTCCAGAGTTCAGTTGCCTACTTGCAACTATTATGTGACCCTGCTCTGACCCTCAGAATAGTTACACAAAGGTCCTGAATTACAGCTAAGGCAGACAAGCAGGAGCCAGGCTGGAAGTTCAAATCCAGTGACACATTAATCAGCCCCTAATTCATTATTGTCAGTTGGGGCAGGGCAGGTGTTGTAACTAATTTTGCAACAATGAAAGCACTTAGCAAGTGCAAAAGATCACTAATCAGGAAGCACTAAGGAAGCAGGTGCCAGCTAAAAAAATATTCTGTGACACATTAATCAGCCCCAAATTAATTCAGGTCACTTGAGGCAGGGAAGGTGTGCTTTGCTTTGCCACAATAATGTACACTGGACAACCAGAGGGTGCTGTAATGAAACAGAGGGTGGCATGGGTGGGCCAGAGGGTGGCATGAGTAGTCAGAGAGTGGCAGTGGTGACAGAGAGTGGCAGTGATGAAGAAGAGTGTCCCAAACAGGCTGGACACGTAGAAACAACAAGTTCGCAAAACTTGCGACCCGACAGGTAAGTTCGCGTTTGCGAAATTGTACAAAACCCTCGCGAACTGGCAGAAACCCGCGCAAACACAAAAAAAAATCCGCAAATTCGCGAGAATTCGCGGATTTTGCAGATTGCGAGTTCGCAAATCCGCAAAATTCGCGAATGGGAGATTCGCAAAATTCGCCCATGCCTAGCGTGGAGGCAGCCACTTGTTAGGCGTATTGTAGAGCCCAGTGTGGGGCTCGCCTGTATAATCACACCCACCTAGGCATGCTATTATCTAGGTAGAGCCCCCATCAAGGCACTTTAGGTATGACTTATTAAGGGGGTGTATGGAAATGAGGAGTGCGGGGGGTGGTACCGCAATACTCTTCCCTTGGCATTTTATCGAAATTGGTCAACATTTTTAACACCTGACACATGGGTGAAACAGATCTATTCAACATGCTCACTAGGCCAACAAGTCAACATTTGCTCTGCAAGTTAAACAGATTTGTGCAACATGCACACTAGCCAAAAATCACAACAGCTGGCTTGCTGATGAAATAGATTTGTGCAACATACACACTGGGCCAGCATTTCAACCTTTCACTCGCAGGTTGAAAAATGATGTGCCTAGTAGCCAGATTTTCACCGTTTGACTTGCAGGCTAAATAGATTTGTGCAGCATGGACAATTAGCCATTGAACTAACTGTGAATTTAACGAAACGTGCGGTTACGCAACCATAACTATGACTGAAAAGTATGAAGTTCACGGATAATACTGTAATGCTACGTTTTCTGGGGTGGGGGGGTGGGAGTTCTAGCAAAACTCAGCTTTTGCTGTTGAAATAATTGTAGAAAACAGATTAGCAAACCCATTACTCCTAGCAAAGTTTGACACGCTTTCCAGCTTTCCCCAGTGGCGGCACGCATAGGGCGTGCTGTCGGTGGTGTAGGGTGGGGGTTAGTAAACTCAGACATACGACGGAATGGAGGAATGTATTTAGGCACTACAAAAACCATAAATTTTCAGATAGCATAGAGCTTTCCAGCGGATGTTCTCTCCCCCAAGCTATCTAACCAACTCGGGCGTCAGTTTCTGTGAGGTGAAACAGACAATGCTTCAGGCATTTTGTGTCTGCGCAGATAACTTTGTCCTTTAATCAATCAATCAATCGTGGGTTTGTTGAGCACGACTACTCACCCCTGAGGGTCTCATGACACTGGGGAGGTGCAGGTTCCTGCCCATCAAGGAGGAGGTCTGTCGAAGAGCCATGGTTTGAGGTTTTTTGTGAAGATGGCAGTGATGTGTCTTTCTGAGGTGGAGCAGTACGGTGTTCCAGGCTCTGGTTGCGAGGAAGAAGGTGCCTCCTCCTGATCTGGACTTCCTGGTGCGGGGGACCATGGCATAGGAGAGCTGGGCTGATCGTAGGGTCCTTTGGGGTGCGTGGAATTCGAGTCGGCTGTTCAGGTATGCAGGTCCGGTGTTGTGGAGGGCTTTGTGTGCGTGGGTGATAATCTTGAAGGTGATAATCTTGAAGGTGATTCTAGCTTTGATGGGGAGCCAATGGAGTGTGCACAGGTGCTGGGAGATGTGGCAGTGTCTTGGCAGGTTGAGGACCAGTCTTGCAGCGGCGTTCTGGATGTTTTGTAGCTTGCGGTGAATTTTTTGTTTACTCCAGCGTAGAGTGTGTTGCCGTAGTCAAGTCTGCTGGTGACGAGGGCGTGAGTGAGGGTCTTTCTGTGCTCGAGGGGGATCCATTTGAAAGTCTTGTATCGGAGGCGGAGGGTGTGGAAGCAGGAGGATGCGACGGAGTTGATCTGGCGGTCCATTTTGAGTTTGGCGCCCAGGATGATTCCGAGGTTGCGTGCGTGGTCCGTGGGGGTGGTTGTGTTTCCGAGGGCGGAGGGCCACCAGGTGTTGTTCCAGGCATTGGGGTGGGGGCCCATGATGAGTATTTCTTGTTTATCAGTGTTGAGTTGTAGGCAGCTGCTTTTCATCCATTTGGCGACTGCTTCCATGCCTTCTTGAAAGTTGTGCTTGGCTGCATTGGGTTCGTTGGATAGGGAGAGGATGAGTTGGGTGTTGTCTGCGTATGAGACAATGTTGAGTCCGTGCGTTCTGACGATGGGGGTGAGCGGAGCCATGTAGACGTTGAACAGCGTAGGGCTGAGTGAGGATCCCTGGGGGACTCTGCAGGTGGTTGGTGTAGGGTCTGAGGTTAAAAGAGGGAGTCTGACCCGCTGCGTTCTGCCGGAGAGGAAAGACTGGACCCAATCGAGGGCCTTGCTCCGATCCCTGTGTCGTGAAGTCTGTGTGTTAGGGTGCAGTGAGAGACTGTGTCGAAGGGGGCTGAGAGGTTGAGGAGGATGAGGGCTACTGTCTCTTCTCTGTCCAGGAGGGAGCGGATGGTGTCTGTAGCAGTGAGGAGGGGGGTTTCTGTGCTGTGGTTTTTCCTGAAACCGGATTGGGAGGGGTCGAAGATGTTGTGCTCTTCGACGAAGGTGGCAAGTTGGCTGTTGATGGATTTCTCGATGACCTTCGCTGTGAATGGGAGCAGGGAGATGGGTGTGTAGTTTTTGAGGACGGTAGCATCTGCTGAGGGCTTCTTCAGAAGGGGGTTGATTTCGGCATGCTTCCAGTCGTCGGGAAAGGAGGCGTTTGCGAAGGAGCGGTTGATGGTGTGGCGAAGCATGGGTGCGATGGTGTTGGCGGCTCTGTTGAAGATGTGGTGGGTCAGGGGTCCATGGGGGCCCCGGAATGGATTGACTTCATCTTCTTTAGCGTGTCTTCGGTGGTGAAGGCTGTCCAGCTGTCAATCGTTGGCTTCAGGGTATCGGGTGGATGGTGAGGGTTCAGTGTGTTAGCAGTCTTCGCCGAAGTTGTCGTAAATGTTCTTGATCTTGAGGTGGAAGAAGGTGCTGAGTTTGTTGCAGAGGTCTTGAGAGGGAGGAATGTCTGTAGAATCGCTGGTGGGTTGGGCGAACTCCTTGATGATGCGGAAGAGTTCTTTGCTGTTGTGCGCGCGTGTGGAGATTCTGTCTTTGATCGCTATTTTTCTCATATTTCTGATGAGTTGGTGGTGGACGTGAGCGGCCGCTCTGAAGTTGTTGTAGGCTTCTGTGGATTTGGAGTTCCTCCAGGTCTTTTCTAGGTGGTGGTATGTGAGTCTGTACTCTCGAAGTTCGGTAGTCAACCATTTGGCTTTCTTGGCGTGTGTGTTGTTGTTCTTCTTGAGGGGGCTATGGTGTTGACGCTGTCCGAGATCCATTTGTGCGGAGTTCGGTCTGCGATGTTGGGGTCTGTGATGGTTGGGATGGAGTTGCAGAATGGGGCGGTAAACGCTGGTCGTCAGTGATTTTAGTCCAGTTTCTTTGTGGGAGCAGGTGCTGGGGTCTGTGGTCCTTCTTTTTATTCTTCACATTCAAACTTTTGTAGTTGTATACAATGGGAAAAGTGAACTCCCATAAAGTAATACTGATCTGGGAGCCTGGATATCTTAGAGGTCAACCAGGAAACGAGCTGCCAGTATACCTATCAATAGGTCACATTTTAAGAAGCACCTCACTTCTCTCAAAACATGTCCCCTTGAGGTATGACTGCTCTCTCCACTGCTAGAGAACATCACACTGGATGCTTCATGGTAGGACCGGGGCTCAAGGGTGGCTTTAGGACATGGAAGGAGCACAGGGTGGCTAGGGAAGGGTTAAACCTGGGTACAGAGGAGGTTCAGGGCAGGACTGGGGCACAGACCTGCTCAGGCAAGGCAGGAATTAGGAGCACAAGGTTTCCGCAGCTGGGCAATTTTCCTTCATAAATGCTTTCAAGAACTGCATTTTTGGTCCAATTAAATATTAAATGATTTTTTATTTACAAATGCATATAAGAACTGAATGTTGTATCCATTTATCACAGAAATTGTGCTGCAAATTGCGCCACTGTACACCATTTTAAAAAAGTGTTCTTGGGTGGGGTACCCCCTGTACACTACTGATAAACATCAAGCTCGCTCGCTTCATTCAACTGCATGACTAAATTAGTTTTTTGATCACACTCCTCACCAATTTCAAATTCCACTAGCCGCCACTGCATATGTTTCTATGACAGGCGGCGTCCACAGTCATGGCGCATAGCTGCTCCAAACCACAACAAAGCCCTTTTGGCTTAATCATGCATCATTACAGGGTTTCAATTCGTTTTGGGATTATGTAACTGTCTATTACTAAACTAAATGTGTCCAAGAGAAATATAGGTGTTTCTACTTCAAGGAAAGTTATAATATTCTTTGCTGCCATCTAGAAGCCTGGTACTGTCTAACATTTGGCAGGTGTAGGATGTCATTAGGTTAACCCCTTCCATGATCATGACGGAACGGTTCCGTCATGAGCGTCGGTTGGCCTGTGCTTATGACGGAACCGTTCTGTCATGGTTCCATAGGCCCAATGGAACGTTCAGCACCGCAGCAAAATTCGCGCAGCACAGAAGGGGTTAAACAATATGATTATCCAAGTAGAGAGTATGTCCATCAGCGTCAATCAATTGATCCTTTCCAGTATTCATAAACATTGATTCACCAAATCCCCATGGGAACCATAAGTGGCATTGCACACTTTTGTGACCTTGACATCGCAGGATTGACTCCTTGTCCCACCTTTAGTCCCTACCAAGCATTCTATTTGAAGCTCTGTGGCTGAGAAGGGCAAGAAGTGGAAAACACAGAAGCTAAACTTCAGGTCCTTGTTTCATGTCTGCACCTGTCATTGTCTTTATGTGCTCCCAGAGAATGAGTATCAAGGTCAGTGCCAGGGATACTAAAAGGCAAACCATGGATAGCATCTACTACCGATGGCTACCAAATATCAACATTCGTGTTTGTACTGAGACTGGTTGCTACAGCCACGGGCTGAGAACGAGCAGAAAAGGTTTTCCTGCCCCAGAGAAGAGTTTGTTTCCCTAATGCCTCATAGTGCACATTAAACTTGATTCAGGGCAATGCAGGTTTCATGTAAGCCGAGGAAATGCCTTGAACTCTGTTGGACTTGGCCCTCTTAGTAGGGTCATCCCTGAACTTTTTGCCTTCCTCCAATATTCTCTCTGACCTGTTGTTGTTGGTTTAATGACTCTGGGCACTTTACCACTGCTGTCCAGTGCTAAAGTGCATATGCTCTCCCTGTGCAAAATGTATATGTGATTGATTTCCATGATTGGTTCATTGGATTTACTGTCAGTCCCCAGTAAAGTGCACCAGGAGTGCCAGGGCTTCTAAATGCCAATGCTGCTAGTGGGCCTGCAGCACTGGTTGCGCCACCCACAGAAGCAGCCTTTTAAAATGTGTCTAGGGTCTGCCATTGGAGAACCTGTGTGCAGTCGGGTACTGTCATGCTGGCTGGGCAAGTGCACACACTTGCCAGCCTCTAAACCTTCCCTTAACTTCATATTAGTCACCCCTATGGAATGCCCTAGGGCAGGGTGCATTGTAAGTGTAAGGTAGGACAAGCCCTGATGTGTGTGGCATGTCCTAATAGTGAATTACAGCCAAATTCGTTTTGCTGGAATTATTACACCCTATAATCCCAGCAGGCTCAGGGAACATGGTAGAAAGTCAAGTCTAGTATGCCTGAACTCAGAATAATAAAATACATCTTTTAGTAAAGTGTATTTTAATATCCTGTGTTTGCAAATGCTACTTTTAGAAAGCTAGCATTTGCTTGCCTAACCATTTCAGCCCGCCTCTGCTAGGATGTGTATCTGACTGTCTGGGTTATGTGAGTGACAGGGCTGGTGGATGACAGGTGGTGAATGCAAGGATCACACCTTGGTGGGAGGTGGGAGTGCCCCTGGACTCTCAATAGGGCTGTGCTCTGCCACCACAATGCTGGCTCCGCCCCCTGGGGAGCGACTGATGACTCAGTCGACACCTGGTCCAGGAAAGGCGAAGCACTGTCAACAAGGTACTCCTGGCTGCCCCTGTCCACACAATGCTGGCTCCACCTCCTGTGGAGCGTCTGATGTGCCTGCCCCTCACACTGAAAGGAAAAGCCAGGAACTGCACAACAGAGTGCTTCAACACTGAAATGGACTATGCAAAGGCCACCCCTGGCCTGAAAAGACAAAAGAAATGCTGTATAAAAGTAGGAGCCCTGCTCCTTGTAAATCAGAATCCTGTTTCTCACAACGAACCTCTGCCCAACTAGAAGGAGAAGAAGACACTGAAAGGACTGGCCTGCTGCTTGCCTTGCTGAAGAAGGAGAGGAAAAGACTTGATAAAAAGACTTTGCTGATTTGTGCTGAAACTTTCTCCAAGGGCTTGACTGAGCTTGCCCCCTGACCTGAGCCACAGGACCATCTGGCTCAACCTGCTCTCTGCTCGTTTGCAAGGACTTCTGCGCCGCCGGAGCCGTGATCTTTGGTGACCCCAGCCCCTCCGTGAGGCCGTGACCCAACCGCGTTTCCCCGTCCCCGCCGAGGAAGAGCCCCGCTCCGTCGAGCCGCTCTCCCCCCGCTGAGGGAAATCACTGAGTCACCTCGCTTTGGGAGGCTCGCTGGCGTGATCTTTGGTGCCCCCCCAGCCCCTCCTCGAGGCCGTGATCCAACTGTGTCCCCCGTCCCCGCCGAGGGAGAGCCCCGCTCCGCAGAGCCGCTCTCCCCCGCTAAGGGGGATCGCCGCATCACCGCCGTTGGAGGCTCGCTGGTGCACTCCCCACGCTCCCGCCTGACGTCCCCCCTAGACACAGAGAACAGACCCATCGAAGCCCGGACGCCTCGGGCGCCAGCCTCGCTCTGACCGGAGCCGCTGCGTGCCCCGCATCTGCCTTCGTGGGAAAACAACGCCGCTCGCCAACGCACAGTGCTCACCACGGGCAGGGGGCCCGCAACGTTCTTCTTTCCCCTTGAGCACTGTGCGCGGTGATTGCCCCGATACGTCTGGCCTCCCCGCCTTGGTACGCCTCTCTGTGCGCTGTGCCCCTGTTCGCACTGTCCGCTGGCTTCCCCGAGGCTGGTAGCCTCGTACTCCTGGGCCCCCATTGTACGCCGCGTACGCCGCCTCACGCGAGAGGCGTGAGCATTGGTAGGGCTCGGTGTACGCATCTCACGCGAGATGCGTGAGGGTTGGTAGGGCCGGCGCAGATTATCGTACGGAGCGCAAAAGAGCGCTCCCGAGGGCCCAGGCCTTGAACAGACAGTGCATTACCCCTAAAAACAGTGCCTGAAGCACAGTGAAGCGGTCTTAGAGGCATTTAACCCCTTAAAAGACTGAACATTGTGCATCCTCTGTTAAAGCAACTTGCAACCAAAAGAACTATTTTTGAAGGTCAAAGAGACTAAAATGAATCATTTTTTAACTGTAACTGAGAAGAAACACTTCCTATTTTTAAGATCTTGTGGCCTAAACCTGTATTATACTGGTCTTGTGATAAGTCTGATCTACTTATATATATATATATATATATATCTACATATATATATATATATATATATATATATATATATATATATATATATATATATATATTTTTACATAAAGGAACGTATTTTTATATACAATACTAGCCTGGTGTCCATTTGTGGGGGGATTGGTACATTTTACTGTGTGTGTTATTACAAGAGCTTAACTCCATAACGCCTGAAGAATAGCCTTGGCTGCTCACGCCACGCACCTAGAGGGTGAGCAAGGGTAATTCTAAGGGGTCATCCTTTGCCCTGACTTGGAGAGGGTCCCTGCTTGTCACAAGCGCATACTTGCGCCAACCAGAGACCCCAAATTCTAACAAACTCCAGCTGCAGAATCTTGTCCTGTTCATAGTTGAGGCAGAGGATGTGCACCCGGGTCCAGGTTGAGGCAGAATATGTTTCCTTCCTGGATGCTCCTTGGGTCTGCTTTCACCAAAGACGTAGTTGAGGTTCAGGATTTAAATAAACATCCTCAGCTTGAATTAACCCACAGTATTGAGACTTAAGAGGGAACATTTGAGGATTTTTTGGGTTATGGACATGTGCTTGGAGGGGACCACATGGTTATTTGACTCGGATCAGTCCTTTTTTAGCAAATACAATTTGGCTTTATGTTAAGAAAGAGAATATTCTACTAATATGTACGGAATTTACAGTTTGCCCTATCAGTAAAGAGAATTTCATGAAATGTAATTGGGAACATTAGACCCAACTCCATAGAATTCACTTTTTAAATGTCTTCCCCACTATTGGAAACGTCTTGAGAAATGTGCATGTATTTTGTGTAATCGAAATCTTTTGTGCAATACCGAACTCCACAAGTTCACGAGTTAATTTGCAGTTGTGAGCACCTCATCGTGAACGTTTGTGGCAGGGATGAATAGCTGCATTATTGTTGCCAGAGAATAGATGTGAATTCTCTGAAATAATTTCTTTTTCCGCGGGCATTCACAGTTTCAGTTATTGTCACAGGGCAAGCTGCCTGCTGTATTGACATTTTAGCACCACCACATTAACATGCAAGGCTTGAGAGACTGTGACACTCACTTCTGTTTACCTCATTTCAGTGCAACAGCTGGCACCTCTAGAAAAGGGGCGTGGCGGCCAAGATATCAGCAGGTGAGACGTCATTGACTTGCTGGTTCAAGCTAGTCCCTGCTCCCTGACTGATGTGTGCTCCTCGGGTGATTTTGAAACATGACTGGGAGGAGTGCCTGTGGCTCGTGTCTGGGAAAAAGACTGCAGCATCTGGGGGGTCCTGAACATGTTCCCGAGGGGGTGAAAATGTGACAAGAAGGAAGGAAGAAGAAAGACTGTACTGAGAGTCTCCTTTCTCTAAAAAGGCGAATGGTCAGGACACTGACAAGGATCCAAGGAACTTGTGGCATGGGGGAAGCCCCTCGCAAGCTGTCCCTCCTCCACAGTATAAGGAGAACCAAGAAAAGCATCAAACTCTTGTCGTACAAGACTTGCGCAAGTCCAGACTTTTACTGGTGGCACAGGGATACTTTTCTCAGTTTGCCATAGATACATAGTGGAGAATGGGCGCTGGTTCTACCCTCTTGCAAATTAAATCCCTGGCCAGTTTTCACTTTAGAGGTTCCTTTGTTAAAAAAAAGTTCAGAAGTGGGGCTACCAGGCAAACAATCTGTTCATCTAGCATTGTTGCTACGAAGACCAGGGTAAACATGGTTCAGGCTACTTACTGGTTCAAAGAACGTCTTCTACCAGAAGAAGACTATGTGTTTTGTGACCGCTTTCTGTTGTTTTTGTGATGGGACAGTGAAAAGGAGATAGGAAGGTGGTTAAGGAAGTGTTTGTAAACAGTAAATGTCATTCCCAGTTAGTATTCACCTTGACCTCATGAGCAAGCTGGGGTTTGAAAAAGACACAATACATCAATACACCAAATAAGTGAAGTCTAAGGCACTGCAGCATGTTTGAGAAATACTTAAGTTCGAAATAAAGTTTGTTTTACATTATTCATCTGCATACACTTCAGTTTTACGGTTTTGGTGGATTCGATGGCACAAAAAGCTCTAACGATGGAGAAAAAGGCACTGCCAAGAGAAGACCTCTGCTCATGTAAAGAAACACAAAGGATGTTAGGGAATGGATCTCACTATTTAATAACATTATAGAAACGTCAACCTACTCAAGGATAGAAATAATACACCCTACAAGATGTTTAGGTACACCAATGCCTGTTGGAAATTTGGTGCCAGGCTCCTGGCCTGGGCGAGTTAACCATTCCCTAGAGGCAGACTATATATAGAGCCTAGAAGCCTTACCAATATACATTTGAGGTAGGCTACCCACAAATACAGCGGTTGAGATATGCTTATTCTGGTTGGAGATTACATGCCTAACCCTGAACCATTCTACCAAGCTGTAGATGCCGACAGTGCATGCCCCCTGCAAGCCTTACTATCATATACATTACAATACAATACAATACAATGTACAGCATGGAGAGGGAAATGGTCTCTTCAATTATTTTAAGACATATGGCGGCAACATAAGCAAAACACTCTGAAAAAAGGGGGGTAACCCACAGACAACAGGGTGCTCTGCACGATCAAGGGGATACAGTTAGAATAACACAGTATATATTATAAAGGGTGCTCCTAGGGAAGAAGATGCGGTTACCATACACCCACCAAGGTTTACCACGGTAAACCCAAACTTTAACAAAATACCTCCCGAGCACTCAAAATAATGGACACATATTATCTCATGGATATAGTATAGTAATGAGTCCAGATCATATCGACACAGTCACCATGGTACAACGTCCAAATATAACTCCAATATTCCAGAGTAAGTGATCCAAAAGCGTTTTAATTCTTCAAATTCTCCTTCATCTCAAAGATACAATAGGTTTCTCCAAAAGTAGCAGCCAACACGTGTTTCTTCGTGACTTGAATAAACACATTGACTTCCTCAGGGCAGAAACCCAAATAAAAATTATTACAATGATTGAAACCTCCTTTGTATCCACAGTAGAAAACCAGAAAAAAAATAAGTCATTATAATTATGCAAGGTCCCAGTGAAAAGAGAGAAAGAAAAAAGAACGGACCCCAAGCCCATTCATCAGTAGCACCTCATTCATGTGCCCAATGTAAGATGCCAGTCACCATCAAGTTAAAAATAGATGTCAAAAAGGTATTAAAGAAATGAGTAAAGCAAGAAAATCCTTAAGGTGGAAGAAGGTCACCTGTTTGTTAAGTACAATAGTCATGTTCATCTTCCTCCAATATGCATGTCTAACCATCAAAACCACCTGAAATGATAATATATCTTGGTTGTTTGAAACCTTCAAAAACGCTGACCACATACGTTAAACCAAACTCTTATCCGCAAATCCTGAAACATATCACACACAATCTACTTCCCCCTGAATCAAATCGTCAAAGCCACCAACCTATTCAACAGAATAAATAAAATAAAGTCTTGAGTAATCAAGTTATTTATCTAAAGCCTGATAGCCACCCTATGTGTGTGGCAATTCTGCATACATCCCCTTTTTTTAAAATCAAAAGAAAAAGAAATAAAACTGTGCTCATATTACCGCGTAATCATTTTCAAAACCATGAGCCAGAACGTTCCCTTATCATCTAGAACAGTTCTCCAGTCAGAATCAGCAATTCTCTAGAATCCAAAGTATACAATAAATGATGTTACTAGATCGTTACTAACTCACCCCAGACACTTCTACTATCTTGTCACAGCTGCCTACTCACCCTCAATTTTCGTCCCTCTTTGTATTAGTATTCCTCCCAATGTGGTAAATCTCCACTGAATCAATTCTTCACTTAGTATTCAAGTTCTGTAAAATATATCCAAAGGCAACTGTCACTATACAAACTATAATAGTAGTATTTTCCTACTCCAAGATAAGAACTCGGTCTCGGAACTCACCCTAAGAGGAGGTAGCGAATATCCTCACTCCCCCGAACCGGCGTTCTACTTGGACGCCATCTTGTAATGTCTTTTATAATTCAAAATCATAGGCGCCATCTTAAAATGTGCAACAGAACATAGGAGCCACGAAGTGTATGTCTATGGGTGCATCAAATACGATCCAAAATTCCAAATGAATTAATAAATATAATCCGCCTGTGGGAGATTACCAGTATCATGATAACAAAACGTGCAATGTTAATGTAATTATATAAAACCGTACAACTACAATTCACCGGTCACAGTAATAACGTCCATTGCAGGTCATGGGTGCCATCTTGTAATGCCTCTTTGTAATACAAAATACTTGTGTTGATAACAGTCATCGAGCATTGTAATAGCAACAGTTACTGGTCATCACATTCTTAGCCTATGGTGTGGCTAGTACAAAAAAGAGTGTTTACCCACGGAATCGACCTATATTCAATACTTTCTTAAGAAACGGGCACCATCTTTAGAGTACGAATGCAAGTTCTAACTGTAATGTTAGCCCCTGCACATCCGTTATTCGTCATAATCGATACCGTAATCCTCTAATGCACTTCAACTCGCTAAGTCACGCATGTATGTATACTATGTTATGTTAGTTTTTGTATAGCGCTGGTTCACCATCCGGTCTCTTCGCGCTTCTAGAGGAAAGAATTACAACAGACAATGTGCGTGGCTGAAGTGAATGAGTTATTTTGTGGTCAATGCCTCCAGGAACAAGATAGTCTTAAGTTTTTTCCTAAATGGAAGGATGGCAGATTCCTTACGCAGACTGTCAGGTAAATCATTCCAAAGCAATGGAATCAAGGTGGAGAAGGCAATACCGCCTTTGCGGGCCAAGTGAAACCGGGGATTGACCAAACGACAGGCTACGTAAGAGAGTAGGGTCCGAGCCGGAATATAGCTTGTCACCCGGTCCTTAATATAAGCTGGGGCTCGACCGTAGGCTAAACAAAGGCCTTGTGGGCTATACAAAGGCCCTTAAATGAGGCTCGTTGCCTGATGGGTAGCCAGTGTAATTTAGCCAGCAGGGGGGAAGCATGAGTCCGTCTGGGTTGGTCAAAAACCAGACGTGCTGCGTCGTTCTGCACCACCTGCAATCTCCGTGTTAATTTCCAAGGGAGGCCAATGTACAGGGCATTCCCATAGTCCAACCGAGATAAAATTGTGGTGGAAACAATGACCTTAAGGGAATTGGTAGTAAGGAGAGGAACAAGTTTTCGCAAACACCTCAATATCCTTGTACAGGTGCCAACCACCGCCGACACCTGATTGTTCATAGAGTGGTCGGCATCGATTTTAATGCCTAGGCTTCTAACCACTGGAACTGGATTAGGGATGACTCCCGGTTCCGGCGGCCAGAACAGGTTACACCAGGGACTATTGGTGTAAGGAACGGCCAGGATCTCCGTCTTATCAGGATTTATTTTAAGAGAGTTATCGGTCATCCAACCTGCTGTGAAATGCAGCACCTCTTGTACGTGTGCCTGAGAGGCACTGGAGTTCTTGATCCGTACAAGCAGCTGAGTATCGTCTGCATAATGGAAGACCTGGCAGTCCAATTTGGCCAAGATCTCCACCAATGATTGGAGGTAGAGATTAAAAAGCAAGGGTGACAACGCCGAGCCCTGCGGGACACCACAAACCAGGGGGCCGGCGATCGAGATCAGATCCCCTAACTGTACCCTCTGAGTCCGGTTGGTCAAGAAGGATTCGAGCCACTGGTAAGCAGATCCTACTATACCCACATTAGCAAGACGAGACAAGAGGATTTTGTGGTTGACCGTATCGAATGCCGCTGACAGATCTAATAAAATCAGGGCACTTGATACTTTCTTGTCCGCCATGACCATCATCTCATCCAGAACGGATAGCATCACCAGCTCCGTGCTATGATGGGCTCTGAAGCCAGCTTGTCTAGGATGTAATAGACTATGTTCCTCAAGAAAGATGGAAAGTGTTTTGAGGACATGTTGTTCCAGCACTTTGGCTAAGTATGGGAGCTGGGAGATTGGCCTGTAGTTTTTAAGGGCGGAGGCATCCGCACCGGCTTTTTTGAGTAGGGAGATGACTCTTGCCTCTTTCATGGGGGGGGCGGGAGGGATCCCGTTTCCAGGTAGGAATTCAATAACGTGAGAATTGAGCCTTCCAAACTGGGAATAGCCAGTTGGAAAATTCTTGGGGGGCATGGATCTGCTGGTGAGCCTGATTTCACCCGACACACAAGAGGAAGGAGAAATTGAGCATCCAGTGGGGGGAATTCCACAAGGCGGCCTTCCAGAGGAGAAGGGGCTATAGATTGGAGATTAGAGCCACGGCTGGTTGAGGAGTTTTCTATCTCCATAAGGATTTTATCAACCTTATCAAGAAAGAACACCTGAAAGGTGTCACTATCAATTGGGGGGGGGGGCTGATGATTTTGCCCCCGTATTGTGGCTGAGCTCTTTCAAGATTGTAAAGGTTTCTTTTTGCTTGTTTGTGGCCTGCTGAATTCTGCCCTCATAAAATTCTGTCTACCTTTCCATGATGGCAGATTTATAGGAGGAGAACAGGATTTTATATGAATTATGGTCCTCTGGTTTATAATTTAACCGCCACTTCCTCTCGGCTTGGCGCAGCTTTTTCTTCAAGTCCCGGAGATTATCATTAAACCAGGGAGCGCCATAACCATGGGCTCTAATCTTTACCTTTCTCACTGGCGCAATTTGATCAAGGGCAGAGTGAAGGCTTGCTGTAAGTTGATCATACTCCTGTGCCAGGTTGTTATGGTGGAGGTTAGTGCTAGTGGCTGCGCCCAAGGCGGAAGCCAGATGACTGGCTTCAACCTTCTTCCAGTCACGCGTTAGTCTCCAATCTGGTGGTTACTGCAATGGCCGACCTTTGCTCGGGACCCAACAACTAACTAAAAAATGGTCAGACCAGATACAGGGGTCGACTTTTATCTGTGTGGCTAATGGCTGTGATGACCAAATTAGGTCCAAAATATGACCTTTAGTGTGTGTGGGGCAATCTACCAGCTGACAAAGGTCGAGTGCTTTCGAGTCCAACTGGCGTGCTAAGGGATCTTTTTGAAGATTGTCCCAATGGAAATTAAAGTCACCTACTATTAGTACCCTTTTATAATGGGTGCATAAATCCATAACCACCTCAATGAAAAGGTCAATGAAAGTAGGGGGGGACTGTGGGGGACGGTACACAACCATAAGCAATAGACAGGAGTTTTTAAACAGGATTTTACCCCCCAGTAGGTCTGTCCCCTCAAGATGTTCAGCCAGGACCTTGGTGAGCATGTACCGTTTCTTGAAGATAATACCCACACCACCACCTCTTGCATTTCCCTGTCTGTTACACCAAAAGGCCTCATAGCCTTCTGGAAGGGCCGCAATGATGTCCGAGGTAGAGGAATCCCCTAACCTGGTCTCTGTGAGAGCTAAGATGTCAATATCACTCATATGGAGCAGGGTAAACACCTCTAAATGGTGTTTTTGCAGGGAGCGGGTATTCAGGACTCTAATATTAAGTCCACATAGTTTATCAAGGCGGGGAATGGCCGCAGCAGGTTCCCGCTTACCCACGACCTCATCTCTCAATAACCCATGTTCCAAAAGGTTCTCGAGGATCCGCTCATTCAAGCCATAGTCTCCCGATGCCCAGGACCTTAATGCCCTAGCGGAATAACTATACCGGGAGCAAGGGGGGGTGGCCCCTGGTCCCAGCTGGTCGCGGACGGGCTTGCCTTTGGCGCGCCGCCGGCGCGCCCTCTGCGCACGTCCACTGGGCTGACTCGTCATGCTGCCTAATATGGGAAGTGAGGGAGGGTGTATGGAGACCTCGACACTGACGCTGTGAGAAAATATATTGCTGCTCGCTTCATAGGCTAAGTTCTCAACACTGATCATTACCTTAACCATTCTATAATTAACTGTCCTTAAAATACATTTTCACTATTTCATCAATCCCACATTTTAAGCATCTATAGACTCAACGTTCTACTCCTGCATTCCAATCCTAGTATCCTAAGCAAGTCTCAATGTCCACAGTACTGATAAGGTATTACTAATGGCAATATATACCATCAAGTGGGAGGAGTTGCATAAATGTAATTCCAATCCAATCAAAAGAAAAAAGGAGAAAAGAGTAGGGGACAGAAAGATGGGGTGATAAAGTGAAAAGAAAAAGAAAATCGGTGCCATCAGGTACAAATAGTACATAAAGAATAATTATAGCTAAAACATATTATCTCTTGGACTAACATCAGATCCGCAATCTGTAAATAGAGGCCTGGGTAACCAAACTGTGTTACAATGGTTAGAATGACATATAGTAATATACAAATATACATCATCCAATCTATGGTAATGTTGCCACATCTGAATCCTATAATTCACGGCTGAAATAAACAACACATGTAAAATGAGAAAATTAAAGAGACAATAACCATCGACAAATATACGTATCCATTATGCCAAAATAACCCAAAACATAGTATTATAAAGAGACATTAAAACATTGACAGATATACATATCCATTATGCCTCCATAACCTCAAAAATAGTAATATAAAGGTAGCATCGCTCAAAACTGTTTTCTATCTCTTGTTCCTTCTTTTACTTCTTCTTTTTCCATACATACAAAACATTCCACAAATTAATCCTGTCCCAGAAAATATTGAAATTCATTGGAATATTGGAGTTATATTTGGACTTTGTACCATGGTGACTGTGTCGATCGGATCTGGACTCATTACTATACTATACTGTAAATCAGACCTTCCGTGTTTTATAAAGTTCGGGAGTGTGGGGGACGGGGAACGGGGGACGTGGGGGGGGGGGGGGGGGGGGTATGTTTTATTGTTTGGATACAGTTTCACTCCAGAAGTTATCGGTGACGAATTGAAATCAGCTGCCACATGCAGCATGCGTTCTGAAGTATCTGCATGTACAGAAAAGGCTTTTGTGCCACATAAAATGCAGTGGCTGCCCAAAAGCTCGCAAGGAAGAAGCCCAAATAACCTTGAGTGATCTATGGAACTTTATGCCCGCTGTAGTCCTTGCGCTGCCACAGCATGCATGACATAGCGAACCTAAAAGGCTCAAACATAAAGCATGCTAGAATTCCAGGTCCCATCCACAAGAGAGAGCACTTAACAGTTCTAATTCATTAAAATTATCTATTGCCTGGTAATCAACAGGGTGATAGGCGAAGCCTACCCTCACAATCTGCATTTACAATTTGATTGAACAAATACACATACAGCAAACTGCACAGCGGCGAGGAGTCTGGGGTCATAAATTGATATTAAAGATAGTTGCCAGGTGTAATAGACTACTAACTGGAGTGCATGACAGAAGTTGCTTAATAGAGACAAAAATTGTAAGTCAGGTCAGAGCTCTGCACAGTACAAAGTTCCATCAATGCTCAAGTCTCTGCTTAGAACATATACTGATGACTCTTACCTGCAGAGCTTATTTTTTGCCAATGGTTGCAAGTGATGGGCATCAGAACTCATTTTTGGGAGCAGGATTTATTTTTCACCATCAGACTTTGAAACAAAGCAAGCGAAGAAAGAGAGAAAAAAGGAGATAGAAGAAGGCACAAAAGATGGTATGTCAATGACAAGGTTGGAAAGCAGGGATGAAAAAGAACCGGCAAGTGCGAGACAAATAGAAAGGGAAGGCAGGGTGGTGGACGCAAGAGGCAAGAGGTGGAATATTTGTTCTACTTACACGGAATCCCAACGATAGCAAGAAGTGGATAAAATATCTTCTGCAGATACACCATCCAGTGAGTGTCAGCCATTGTCTTCCTCTTCTCAAAGATTAGCACAACAGCCGTCTCAATAGTTCAAATCTGGGGTGCCTTCGGCGTCACCAGACAGGCCCGTGTCATGGCGGCCCATAACCTACTCCCCCAGCCGGCGCTGCCTGCAGCCGAGTGTGGGCTGCGACGTGAAACAGGAAAAGAAGGGAACCTCGCAGGGCGTCCAAGCGCGGGAGGTGGGCAGGGCCGAGCTCTTTAGGTCTCTTCGCCCAATCTACGTCAGTCGACAAACCCTGAGTGGCACTGTTATTTTCCTTGGGAGTGCAATGTGTCACGTTATCTCCGTCATGAATCTGCCGGCCCAGATGTAATTTGCCTTAGCACAGATGCATGAATATCGCTTTAACGACATATGCAATATACAGGTAGTTTATGGCCCACATTTAGTGTTCCCGGATAACATGCTGATTGCAGAGTTAAAGCCCAGCTTGGCTATCGCTGGCTGAATGAAGTGCTCCGTGATAAACAACGCTGAAAGAGGAAGAGCACTGACAGGCCTGTACTGTGACCGGCACATACCTAGGGCTCAGATTATTCTGTTCATTACTTCACACGTTACAGATCTATCAACAATTTAAACTATAAACGTGATTGGCATCATTTGGAATCAACATCTGGTGAAGGTTACTGTGGTCTTGTGACAATCTGTCACATGTTTAGTTTCTGAAACACCGCCCTGCTGTGGAGCAATTTTGTACCAACGTTTAGAAAACAGGATAAAAAGCAAAAACACATAGGTACACTCAACCAACAATAAAAACAAAAAATGTTTTTGCACCAGTTGGATGATACAGAAGTTGCTTCTGCATCCACTTGTCAGGCCATATGCCTGTTTTGCACTGGTCGATCTGTGGAAGTGGTGGGGCAGGATTGGAATTCACTGATGCAAAGTATATGTATTATTGGTCTTTTATGTAAAATGCCATTAAATAAAACTCTTTTCCATAAAGTTTTAGACATATCCTGCCCCTTCCTTATGCTCGCTGTAAGTGAGTGGCCTGCTAAAGCCGTTGGTTTTGGCAGGGAAAACTTCAGGCAGGAAAAGTTCAAATTTTGCAACCAGGGAAGTGTTCTTGTCACTCAGATACTTTTGGCACCTTTGCCAGGTCAGATTTCTACGTTCAGTGTTAGTATCGATTTTGGAGCTCAGAATTCTCCAGCAAGGCAAGGCTTCATGCTGTATTTGGGAAGGTCACATCGAAGTTGGATAGAATTGCTGCAAGGGTCCACTGAACAGGATTTTCGAGCAGCAAAAACGCTGAGTGGGATCAACTTAACTTTCTTGCCCAGCGAAGTCGCCCCTTTGGTGGATTCACATGCATGGTGGATCCTGTCACCAGACCTAAGCCATTGATCTGCTTTGGCAGCAGTTTTTACACCTCAGTATTGTCAAGCACTGATAGGGCACCTGCTGACAGGCAAATGCAAATTAGGCAACAGGAGCTTCAGGCAGAAAAAGGTAACTTTAAAAAAGTTTCCTTTCCTAAATATTTAGTAAAAATCTAACTTCATTTTTTTATTAGATCTTTAGTAAAGAAAATCAAAATATTGGTTGAACTATTACCTTACCTTGTTCCAAACCTGAGTTAGCAGAAATAATATTTTAATCCTACATAGGGATGACTTATTAATAGTTAAAATTTGATTTTTTCCCCCACTATCAAAAAGGTTATTTTGACGGATCAGTCTGCAGGTTTAAACTGCAGCAGCAGGCTGCAATGGCTTCAAGCCCTGTTTTCCTTGTCAAACTAGTAGATGGCATAAAAAATCCTGCAGTCCATGGGTAATATTAAACTTTCCATGCCATGAGAGTAGTTTGCAAACCATATACCATGACCTCACAAGAGAGTTAAATATGCAAATTAGGAATTAACCAATTTTGTTTGTTTTAAGGGGCAGAGCACATACACTGGGTGCTGGATGACAGCAGAGTTGATGGGTAGATAACTGGATTATGCTCCCTCCTTGGGCATAACTCACCCATTAGCTCACTGCCTGTCATTATTCGACAGAATGAGGATGCATGTTTTATTATAGTTAAAGTACATATTGAAGGGGCAGATGACTGTGTAAAATTATTAGATATCTCACCAAGTTATAGATAAGTCACATATGGGCCACACAGTAAGATCTTTGTCAACAGCAGGAATGAATGAATGACCCAATCCACCACAGGAGTAAACTTCTAAAGGCCCCCTAGAACTCACAGGAGTCATTTAGAGACTCACAGGATGGCAGGCAGAGGTCAATAGGAGAGTCCAATCGAGCCACCATTTATCAGCTGGGCAGTTGCAGGAAAAGACCCCTTGTAGATTGTTGTGTCTCTGTAACTGTAACAGGAGGTCATCCTTATGACCCTTGTGTTTCAATTCTATGTCCTATGTACAAGATAAAGTGCAGGTCCAGTCCTCCAGGGTTCTTCTTAGGTTGCAAATAGGAGGTTCAGTCCTCTTCTGATTTTCCTCAGGTCCAAGAGAGTTCTGAAGTGGGTGCCTGGAGGTGCCACGTTTATGTCTGGCATGAACTAGAAGTGGGAAAGACCCCTGGAGATGCACTAGCTAATGAGATTACGATTCCTGGCGCTAACCTTACCCTTTTGGGCATTTTCAAGATGGCCGAAGGTTCAGTCACACTGAACTTGTGGTCTGAGGGCTTTTGTGTGCATGTGTGAGGGGAGTGTACTATGGAAATCTTGGAGTTCTCTCAATATCTACCACTAAAATCCAGTTTTAGGCAGTCCCTGTTCCCCGAAACAAACAAACTCAGACACAGAAGTCCGGTAAATTCAAAGATGAGCTTTCCTCAACCAGACAGTTGATACTCACAAAGTGTTTTAGCATTCTGTTTCACCACTATGGAGTGAACCTCAAAATGTTATATATAAATCCAGCAGACCTGTCAAACAGGCTGTAACACTGTAATGTCAAAGAGAGTCCCACAGTGAATGAAGCCTGACAGGCTACAGGACAAATGAGGAGCCTTGGCCAAGTGTCAGCTAACATGTGTTTGTGACAGGGAAGGCATCTTTGAATTATGCCCCAAGTTTCATATGAAAAAACCCCAGCAGATCCATTCGGCAGGGTGTGACATTCAAACAGGAATTGACACTTTAATGTCAAAGAGGATTCTCCCCTCCAAATGATATCAGTTTCAGATGGGTTATCTCTGACCATTCAGGTCGGTCTATTGTTTGATTCTGGGAGCAGTTCATACCTCACCACAGGGTAATCACCATCTGTCAGGTGACAGTTGGAAGGCACTGAAAGGCCTTAGAAGCATTACGCAAACAAAAGGTATTTTTTCTGAAATACATTTTTCTGTAATAGCTAGAAAAAAATTCTACTTTATCATTAAATTCTATTCTGTTAATAGAAGAAAACTCAGCAATCCACTTAAGCATATGTCCCTGAAAATCTTTGTTCAAACATAGTTTCCGGTCAAAAGAAAATGTTTTTACCGGCAGATGTTGGGCAGTGGCGGTAAAAGAAAGTACAATTGGAGAATGGTCAGAAGATACCCTTGGGAAAATTTGAATTGGAGCCCCACCTAATGACAGGGCAGATAGAAAAAAATAATCTAAAATGTGCAAACTTTTTATGGGGAAAGGAATAATAAGTGAACCCAGGATCTGCCGGATTTATTGTACCCCAGTCATCAATCAGACCATGATCCTTTAAAAGATTATATAAAGCTTTAAACACTCTTAGTTTCCGACCATTATAATTGCGAGGCACCGTTTGCAAATCTACAGTGGATAAATTGATATTTATATCCCCACATACTATCAAAGGTGTCCCCCAAGTTGCTAGTTCTAAATTTAATGCTTCAAAAATAGAAGCATCGTCTAAGTTGAAGCCATAAATTGTACAGACTGTATATTCAATATCTCCAATCATACAATCAGCAATGGCCCATCTGCCTGCTTTAGCCGCTAAAGTATGACCCACACTAACAATATTGGATTTGGCTAATATTGCCACTCCCCTAATCATAAAGGATTGTTTTGAGGCCACCACTAAAGAAAAGCCAAATGTTCCTAAAATTGCCCGTTGTGACCAAGGTATATGTGTCTCTTGGAGACATACCAAGTCAGGTTGAATACTACGCAACTCTGCTGTGACTCTATTTCTCTTATGCGAGTTTTTAACCCCTTCGATGCTGATGACGAGCTCAGCTCGTCATCAGCTACGGCGCTCGTATGCTGATGACGAGCTGAGCTCGTCATGTAACGCGAGTTTTTGAAAAATCCAGCACACAGCAGGAAAACCGCTAGCGCGCAAGGGGTTAAGGCCGGAAACATTTAATGAACAGATCTTTACCCCCTTAACTGTCATAATGATAGTTAAACAACACTTCTATCCACACCATTATATTAAACATGATAACAACACAAATTATACAACAAGCCAGAGAAACAACTCTAACTGTATTTCCTCCTGGAGTAACTGTGATTTTTTGACCCTTTTTACCCCACCTAGGGGACCCACCCCAGAACCCCCCCTCTCCCCCACACCAACCCCCCCACCCCCCCATAACAAGGCTTTAGGAGACATGGTCCTGTAGATGCAGGTGATCGTACTCCCCCTTGCCCCTACTCCTGACTCTACCTAATTCTAGTATATCAAAAAAGGAAAAAAATAAGACTATGCCAACACAAAAATATCTTTCCACACTAAATACACTGCTACAATTTATTGTTTTATATAACCCCAGCACTCACTAAACTGAATTCAAGAACTCATTAGCGGGACCTTCGTTAGAAAAAAAGTGAGTGCGATCCTTGAAGATCACCTTCAGCTTTGCTGGATTTAACAAATAGGCTTGAGCACCTTTTGCCTAAAATCGAGGAATCAATTCACATAGCTGCCGTCAGAGTTCAACCGTATGCCGGCAGAAGTCCGGCTGCACAAAAAATTCAAAATCCCCCGCCAATCTTTTTTTTTTTATGCTAGATGAAATACATCTTCACGTGCCAAAAAGCTATTAAGTGAAATCAAAAAAGCTCTTGGTCTCTCAACTAGCTGCATAGAACCACTACCTGTATGAACACGCCTATTAAATGGAAAGAGGTGAGCTCTCTTGATTTCACGGTCCCAGTCCCATTTAGACAACTCCGGGAAGGCTTTTGTGAATAATTCAACGATATAGCGCCGAGGATCCTGTCCTTCGTTCCCCTCCGGAATCTGAATCACTCTTAAGTTATTCCTACGAGCACGATTTTCAATATCGGCTATCTTCCACTGCTTGTCGTCCTTAACCGATTGAATAGAGCCAGTTTTAATTTTTTGTTGAGCCAGTTGATCCTCCAGATTCGAGATCCGCGCTTCAGCTGCATTAAACCTCAACAGAAATTCTGCATGCGATTTTGACATCTGTCGGACCGAATTTTGTAATTTCTTTCAAATATTCTGAACTCTCTGACTCTTCTCCCTTGTTTCTGCATGATGAGACATAATTGACTGATATATGAGTGAGAGAGATATCTCATCTTCACCAAGAGGTAATTGTTCAGATACAGGACGTTCTGTGGTCCTACCACCGTTGCAGATAGTTAACTCTAATTTTTTGTGAACAGTGAGGGATTGCCCTTCGTTGAGCTCTCCTGCTTCCTCCAAAAATGAGCTACTATGTTCACTACCATCATTAACACTCATCTGCGTTGTATACTGTAATGTTAGGTCCTCACAGGATGAGTTTGAGTGATTAGAGAGTGAGTAAAAATGACCTGATTCTGTATCTGGCATGAGCATTTGATCCTCCCTTACTAAGCGGGGAAGCCCACAGGAATATTCATTGCCCTCATTAGCCCACAGCACCATGTCCCCCCGGGTCGCCAAATCACAACACGCTCTCCCGAGTCAGCGTCTCCAACAGATGTTAGGGGAATAGTAGTAGCTGGATAAAATTCAGAGACAACTTTAGTATTCCCCTCACCAGTCTCCGCATTCTCAGCAATAGCTATAGCAACATTCTGCATTAGGGCTTCACTAACCTCAATATTGAGAGACAAATCTGCCGTGGTGCTTATTTGAGCAGAGTCATTGATGGGAAGAACAGGCTGTTTACCCTTACCCCTATCTTGATTTACTGAAAATATCACCAGAATCTTTTTCTTCTCACGGCCATCCTTGTTTCTACTGAGTGCAGCATCCATTACAGCAGACACGCCAGCAGCAGCGCTCATTGCAGGTTTAGCAGCAGCCACTCGTGTAGCCTCGCTCACCTCAGCACCAGCTGTACTGTCGTCCAAATTCGCTGTGTTTGGTGCCCGGGGCCTGCCACACGTTCCTTTTAGTGGCATAACGGAGAGGCTGCAATCGTGTTTCTCAGCCACTCAACACTCAGAGACAGGAGCCTTCGATCCACCAGCCCTCACCCAGAACCGACTGCCGGGTGTCGAAGACCGCCCACACTCCTCACGCTACTCCAGTAGGCGGCTCGGCTCAGGTTCAGGGCTCAGGCTCTCCACGCAGCGCTAAACTGCACACAGATCCAAGCCGAATCCGGGACAGTCACAAAGTCAGTATTTCTGTTTTTTTAATGCTCCCCCAAACCTTGACAATGTCAGCGTGCGATAAACTGTATCGCTGGAGGACTAAGCTGGCAACATTGTGGCAAATTTCCCAATCGCCGTGAGTAGGGGCAAGACCGATCCACCTACGTGTCCGAAACGGGCGCCATCGTGCCTCGCTGGACGCTACTTTTCATTAGCTCTTCAGCCACTGCCCAGCTTGTGCTTCACCTGAATGAGGAGTGAAAGAGGTGTGAGAACTGCTCCCAGAGCTTTCCTTGTGCAGGAACACCAGCTATGGCGTACCCAGGACCTTCATTAACTTCAATGGGTCCTGCCATGTTGCAAGAATAGGTCACATGATACTTGGGAAGGCCGAGCCTTTGTCACAATAGTTAGGCTGGAACCAAACTAAGTGGGAGGAAAGATATCACCAGAACTGTTTTAGTGACCACAGAGGAGACGACTGCTCATTAACCTGGCCACACCTCTGGGTGGGTACATAGGCTCTGGAAAAGGGAAGAAGGGTTCGCCCATCTTGGATATTGAGGGTAAGAGGCACTGTGGGATTGTTTGCAGTAGGGCAAACAGGAACTGCTGAAATAATGGGTTGTCCTTCCCCCAAAAAACCTTCACCTCACTAGTTGGTAAGTACCTAGGAGTCACCCCCACCCTATAGCTGGTGCCAGGCATAAATATGGCAACCCAAGCACCTCCTCAGAACACTTACTGGACCTGCAGAAGATAGAAGAGTTCTAGGCCTGCTCTCTGTAACCTCAGAGGAACCATGAAGGACAGGACTGGCCCTGCTCTCTCTTGTACACAGGACAAAGAAGTAGCCTCCAAGTGTTGGTTGGCTGACGTCTTGTGTGGTTAAAGAGACAACAAAAAAGCTGCAAGAGTGTTTTTGCCTGAAGTGCCCACCTGATTAGTGGCAACTGGACCTGGACTGGAGTTTTCTGTTGGCCTATGCGTGACACATTGAAAGTCTCTAATTGCCTTCTCCTGAGGTCCTCTGAGCCTTAGACATGTACTCCTTTGGAAGTTTGGGTACCAGAAGAAAGTTTGTAAAAGTTTCAAACCTTTTCCTCCAGAGCTCAAGGAACCTGTAGGAAAAAGTATCTGATCAGCATTTTCATAGCTTCGGATTGGATTTCAGATTCATCCTGCTCAAAGGTACCCCAACCTCTGAAAAAACATTTAAGTTCCATTCTGTGTGTTCACAAGAAATCTCCAAAGCTCCTAAGGGACCAAAGTGCTTCAGGTATCCTGCATTCAGCTACACTGTGGCAGCTACAATTTCAGCTGCAGCCCACCCAGGGAGGATTGTTTCCCTTTCTGAAGTGGGACTTAGAAACGTATTAAAAATGTTTACTTCAAGGCTTTAGACCGAGATCAATCCACTTTTATTGTATTCAGGGCTTCATTACAGTTAGTCTCAATTTGAGCCAAGATCGAGTCTACCACTTCCATAGACCATTATTTGCTGTTTGTGCTTATTGGCGTTAATTCTACTTGCAACTTTAAATATTCAGAGCTCCAGTTTCACTTATAGGATTGTTGTTGTTTTAGTGTCATGATTCTTTTTATATTTTACTCTATTTTTCTAATTTGGCTTGGGATTTTATTGCTTGGTGTTTTGACTTCATTACTGTTTGGTAGTGCATACATACTTTACACAATTCCCTATATGAAGCCTGTCTGCTCTGTACTATAACCAATAGGGTATTGAGCTCAGTTTAATTTAGTGACTCTTAGGGTTCAGCCTAAAAAGTACCATGGTATAATTAATCATAGAGGGCAAACTGCTCCTCACCTTAGAGCTTCCAAGTGGACCTATGTATATTTTGCATCTTCAGTCACCCCCTTGCTCTTTTTCCAACAACACTTGTTTGCTGGTATTTTCAAGCCCCTACTAATAGAAGTATGAAAAATAACTACCTGTCCCAAAATGGAAAGTGCTATTGGCCTCGAGAACAGTGATTACTGATCTTTTCAAAAGTAACGTTGAACCACTCGACAACACCGTGGAAATCAGGATGCAGATTTCAGGTGGTGTTGAGTTGCAGTGTGGTAATTTCAGTAATGGTGCTTTCTACAAGCATTGCCCCAGTGGCTTCTTTAAATTTACAGGAGCTGCACTGAGGCACGTGGATAAGTCCCATAGCATCTGCACTTTCGTTGCAGTGGTGTGAGGAAACCTTTCACTGCAGATGGATTACATATACACTGGTTACATACACTGAAAATATGTGCCTGAATTCCACTAAACGAAAATGTATGCTATTAGTAGGCTGGGAAAAGACAGATATGTGGGATGAAGTCTGATTGGGTTTGTGGTGAACTCAGAAAGAACATGCCGGTATGTGTGGCTATTATAGATATATATTGTGTGGGTAACTGTTTGTGTCTCTGTGTTGGTATATTTGTGTGTGTTGTGGTTGTGCATTGCATACAGCATAAAGCCATTACAACAATTATATACACGCAAAATAAGTTGAACTGATTTACTCTGCTAGTGCTTGTTCGAGTCCTTTGAGGGGGCTTGAATATCTGGTGTAGGACTTTCCCATACATACTTTAATGCAGGTTATTCAGTTTGTACGGTTATTACAACATTTTTGAGAGACCTTATCTTTACTGTAAGTACACTTGTTGGGACAGGTCTATACCCTGCATTGTAAATGGGCATATGCCCTTGCCCTAAGTGCCTGACTGCATGTGAAACTGGTATTCTGGCTTTTTGTTTAGCCCTGGCAACACACTTATCTAGCAAGTGTGCAGAGGCTAAGGCCTGTCACTGTTCTGTGACCTGAAGGAACGACACAACTTGTACCCCCATAGAGGGCATAGGACTACTGTCTATATCTTGTAATTGGATGGGAAGGTGTGTCATTCTCTACTCTTGCATGGCCAGGCCCCCCCCCCACCCGTCTAAGCTGATAGGCATCCTTCTAATCTTCAGGTAGACTATCAGCTCCTCGTGCAGCAAGTCCAGACTTCATGGGCAAGGGCATATGCCCATTTAGAATGCAGGGGGTAGTCCCATCCCAACAAGTGCACTTAGAGTAACAATAAGGTCTCTGAAGAACTCTGTAGTACTCCATCAGAATAACTCATCCAATTCCATCTGCACCCAGCCCATAAGACTGCTCCTACCGCGTGAGCCAATGTGCTGAACTCGCCCAGTAAGGTCATTTCTCCCCAGCGCAAGAACTGCCACTGTTGGAGCAGGACAGCTAAATCTGCCCACCCCCTACTGCTAGAGCAGCATCTACAGTAACCCAGGTACCACAGGGCTTAACTGTAAATGGAATGAGAGACTGGGGAAGCTGGAGAATTCCTCAGACCACAGTTAAACCTTTTAC
The DNA here is from genome assembly GCF_964263255.1 of Lissotriton vulgaris. Taxonomy (NCBI): domain Eukaryota; kingdom Metazoa; phylum Chordata; class Amphibia; order Caudata; family Salamandridae; genus Lissotriton; species Lissotriton vulgaris. The sequence goes on from NC_141693.1 coordinate 1,237,616,895, forward strand.
AGCATGAACTTGAATTGGTAAAAGTGAACTGAACTCTTTGTACATCTAAACACTGAGGTACTTTTGAGTGAACTCTACCTAATTCAAACCTAGAACAATGATATACAGCAGAGGTTCTAGACACTAGGAAACTCCTAGAGTGGGGGAGTGTACCGAAGGACAGTAGCACGTCACTGGAAATCGCAGTCAGCAGTACAACACTGTAACTGACAACTCTAATTGTGCTGTCTGGCATTTCATTTTGCTGTGAGATTAAAGTAATTTATTTTATTAAAATATAAGCACTGGGCTTGACAATATGTTATTGTGTCTGTTGGTTGACATTTTAATTTCTGTGTGGATGTCCTCTAAACTACTTTCCTAAGAAGCTTTTTGGCTGCTCACCTTCACTACCATGAGAGTCAAATGCGGAAAGGGTGTACTTTGACCAGTTTGTGAAGCCACAGTAGGGTGGTCACCAGTGGCAAATCACCTCAACTACCATGGTTGGAGAGCAGTAGCCCTTGCCTCCCTCGCTGTCCCTTGAACGGGGTCTGACAGCATATTATTCTGCCATACAAACTCAGTCGTACCAAAGCATTCCTCTTATATTACTCTTTACCCTCTTGCTAACAGCTGCTTCGATATCAGGCACTGCAATCTTTTTATTTACACACCCAAGAACATCATGATGTATATTGATATCATGTCTCTCTATCTCTCTGCTATAAATCACTAACATTAATTGTAGGCAGATTCTTCCTAGTAGAGAAGGGTAAGGTAATAAAAGCAGATAAACAAATGCTGGTATATCAGTGGGACAAAGCTGTCCTGTTTTACACGGTCACGAAGTACAGGAGTAAAGCATGCATCCACAAACCTTACAACAGGAATTGAGAAAGACAGTGGTACAACCAGAACAGGCTAGATAGTATTACATTTTACAGAAATCACAGATTTTGAATATACCAGGGGCGGCTTCTGCATTAAGATGGAGAAGCAATGCTCCAATAACCAAATTACCCCCAGATATGGCAAATAAAATGATAATATAGTTAATTTATTATATATAAATCAATGTGGGCTAGCTAGTTAGAGGGAAGAAGTTTTTTAGGTGACTCAGGTACGTCAGCAAAAAGATAAGGAAAAAGCACTGTTTTCCTTAGAAAGCCCTCACCCACCGACCTAGTCGGTGGCATGCTTCATCATCGGGCCCACCACAGTGGCACCGAATGTGCCCCGGGTGTGCTACAACGCCAGGTGACTGCGGAGCTGGTATATTGCTGAGTGTGCAGTGAAGGGATGTGATACGTGAAGTTTAAAATGCTATACAAGAGGTCCCAGCACCCGAGGGTTAACAATATTTAATAAACTAGGCCTCTGTTAGCTGATTAAAAAGGCAAAAGGACGTTAAAGGAGTGTTACAATGACCTCCGGCGTCCAGTGTGGTCTACATGTTTCAGCCAGTGCCTTTTAATTCTAAGCTGGCTTTCCTCAGGACCAAAGAGAAATGTGAAAAAGTGCAAAATTATAATAAACTTAACTTAAGTGTGTGTCTGGTTTTTACTATGTGTTGCGCACGCTAAGGCGCTATAACTGTTAGAGGGGGATTCCCTCAGGCTTTTCTACACAGAACACATAGGACAAGGACAAGACGTACAGGGGAGAGTCATATTAGGGTTGCATGAGTTAAGGAACCACTGTATGCCGACTTTTAAGGTGGTGTACGACCTATATGCGGCTATGGTGAGCTCATGGAGACTCCATGGAGCTGGTGAGGGTATAATGAACCGTTAGTGAGGGGTGGTGGGCTAAAAAACGAAATCACAAGGTGAGGTACAGGTAAGTATTGGTACTAGGTCCTCACTCTGTTATTTCTCAGTAAAAAGCCTCATGGGTCGCCTGGCAGAGAAAGAGACCCTGTGAAGATAAATGAGATATGCAAGGCTATCTAACCTGTAAGGAGAGAAGTTGCTTACCCCAATGGCAGGATTAGGAGGTAGGTTGTTACTCACGAGTAGTTCGGTCTGGTTCCTCCTGGGACCTAGTTGTCCATCCGCGGCGCCCGATATGCGGTGAATGGGCCGCCTAGTATGTTATATATACTCGTCTCTTAATCTGTTTCACCTGTTCGGGATAGAAAGAGAGGGAGGGATGCGCGCAGACCGCCATGTCATGGTGGTCCTGTCTGCGCAGGTGCGAGAAAGCAGCGCGCGTGATAGCGCATGCGCAAAACTATAATGCGCGTCTCCACGCATGCGCGAAGTCGAGCTGTCTTCGCGCATGCGCTGTGCCTCGCCGTGTCAGTTTACAACGCGAGCGCAGATGATGGTCTAGTATGCGCTTGCCTGTAGGGCTTCAAAAACAGTGTTTGAAGTGTCAAGTGCGCGTGGGGGTATTTAGCATATATTTTGAAGTGCTATATAGAAAATGAGAATTACTCACATGTGCATGATACGCACTGGGGGACAAAGGGAAGGTCACTGTGGGAGAGGGAGGGTCAGAGAAGCGGGCGCTCATGCAGGGATGCACTGGCAATGGTAATCTACCTTATACAGGTGATATGAGGAAAATGATCCACGCTAGTATTAGGTACAGCTAGATTGGTTTGGCAAACCAGGGGATTATATGGAATGCACGCAGTGCTGTCAAGCAGTGCTATCAAGTAATGAAATTTCAGGCAGTATGTTTGTGCTGTGATTATACAGTTAAGCTATTCCATGGAATAGCGTCGTTCAGGCCATGGATGTGAGTGGCTAGACGGTATATCCAGCGCTGTTCTTTTTGTAGGAGAAATCTCTCATCTCTGGCATTGTCAAATTTCTCAATGACGGTCCAGGTGAAGTCATTTGGTGTATGATTGTGGGTCAGGAAGTGATCTGTGAGCTTGCTGATATTTTTCCCACATCTTATTGTGCTTCTGTGTTCAGTCATTCTCGTGCGTACTTTGCGGGTTGTCATGCCGATGTATCTCAGGCCGCATCTGCAGGTTATCAAGTATACCAAGTTGGTAGAGTTACAGTTCGTAAACTGTCGCTGTGTCCAGGTTTTACCTGGTTCCAAGTTAAGTGTTTTGGACGGGGATGTTAGGTGGCACACGCTGCAGTTGTTACAGGGTTGGTGTCCGGTGATTTTGGGCAGGCCCCATGCGTTGACAATGGTGTTGTCTTTGCTCTGAGTTGTCGTGCGTGGCCTGGTGTTAACCAGTTGGTCCCTTAGATTGGTGGCCCTTTTGTAGGCAAAACACGGTTTTTCCCATTGTCTGGTGCCGGAGTTAATGATTCTCCAGTTTCGTTGTATGATGTTTGATACTTGGTTCGATACTGTATTGTACGTTGTTACGCAGGTAAGGACTGGTTCTTCCTCAGGTTTGTCGAAGGTTTCTAGGAGTGCCTCCCTGTTTTGATTCCTAGCTCTTTTGCGGGTTTGGTTTATTATCCTGGAGGGGTAGCCACGGTCCCTGAGTTTGTGTACCAGGTCGTTAGACTGCTTTTTATAATCCTTGATGTTGCTGCAATTACGCCTGATGCGTAAAAACTGCCCGTAGGGCAAGTTTTCCCTCAGGTGTCGGGGGTGGAAGCTGTCAAACCTTAACAAAGAATTTCTTTTTATTTATTTATTTATTTATTTGAAGCTTATAAAGCGCACGGCTACCTCCAACGGAAGTGTCCCGGCGCTGAGATTACAAGAGAGTCCACAAAGGAGCAAACCAAGCATACATCAAATCCAGAAAGAAAATACTAAGCCTAAAGAACTGCAGCTCTAATGAATAGTAAACAGCCAGGTCTTAAGTTGGCGACGGAAGGCTAGCTCAGAGTCCAACAACCTGAGATCAAGCGGAAGGCTGTTCCAGAGCTTAGCAGCAGTAACGGTAAACGATCTGCCGCCACTACGAGAAAGCCGAAATCTTGGCACCTTCAGAAGACACAAACTATTAGATCTTAGGTGTCTAACTGATGAAGAGATCATAAGACGCTTTCTCAGATAGAGAGGGCCGATTCCATGGATTGCTCGGAATGTTAGGGTCAGAATTTTAAAATCAATGCGACGGGCTATGGGGAGCCAGTGAAGCTCTTCCCGGTATGTCCTGACCGAGGTACGAGCGGGGATATTACCAATGAGCCGCGCTGCCGCGTTCTGGACAATTTGCAGGCGGTCAATTAGGTAAAGGGGAGCACCAGCATATAGACTATTCGCATAGTCTAGGTGAGTGGTAATGAGTGCCTGAACAACTGTTTTGCGAGATGATTGCGGGAGGTAAGGAAAAATTTTCCTGATCATTCGCATTTTGGAAAAACAGGCACCTACCACTTTATTGACTTGGACCCTTCCAGACAAGGCATTGTCAAAGGTAAAACCAAGATTACGAGCCGCTTGTACAGGAGAGGGGGGGGGATTCAAAACAGTAGGCCACCAGAGATTAGCGGGGGGGGGTTGCTGTTGGTTTGTAGAAGGTGGTGGTAGTGAGTTTCCCATTCTCAGGTCTGATGTTCAAATCCAGGAAGGGTAGTTCAGTGGCACTGCTGGTACACGTGAAGCGTAAATAGGGGTCTAGTTGGTTAACCCAAAGCATGAAGTTGTCCAATGATTCTTGGTTTCCTTTCCAGATTAAAAGTATATCATCGATATATCGACGCCACATTCTTATGTTTGTGGAGAAAGGGTTGGTGGGTTGTTGTACGTGTATGTCTTCAAAATGGGCCACATACAATCCTGCCACACTTGGGGCAAAAACACTGCCCATAGACGTTCCATTCGTCTGCAAGTAGTACGTGCCTTCATATTCAAAATAGTTCTCTTTGAGAGCCAGGGCAGCGCAGTCTAAGACAAAGCTTCGGGGGGTGTTATGTTCCGTCTAGCCACTCACATCCATGGCCTGAACGACGCTATTCCATGGAATAGCTTAACTGTATAATCACAGCACAAACATACTGCCTGAAATTTCATTACTTGATAGCACTGCTTGACAGCACTGCATGCATTCCATATAATCCCCTGGTTTGCCAAACCAATCTAGCTGTACCTAATACTAGCGTGGATCATTTTCCTCATATCACCTGTATAAGGTAGATTACCATTGCCAGTGCATCCCTGCATGAGCGCCCGCTTCTCTGACCCTCCCTCTCCCACAGTGACCTTCCCTTTGTCCCCCAGTGCGTATCATGCACATGTGAGTAATTCTCATTTTCTATATAGCACTTCAAAATATATGCTAAATACCCCCACGCGCACTTGACACTTCAAACACTGTTTTTGAAGCCCTACAGGCAAGCGCATACTAGACCATCATCTGCGCTCGCGTTGTAAACTGACACGGCGAGGCACAGCGCATGCGCGAAGACAGCTCGACTTTGCGCATGCGTGGAGACGCGCATTATAGTTTTGTGCATGCGCTATCACGCGCGCTGCTTTCTCGCACCTGCGCAGACAGGACCACCATGACATGGCGGTCTGCGCGCATCCCTCCCTCTCTTTCTATCCCGAATAGGTGAAACAGATTAAGAGACGAGTATATATAACATACTAGGCGGCCCATTCACCGCATATCGGGCGCCGCGGATGGACTACTAGGTCCCAGGAGGAACCAGACCGAACTACTCGTGAGTAACAACCTACCTCCTAATCCTGCCATTGGGGTAAGCAACTTCTCTCCTTACAGGTTAGATAGCCTTGCATATCTCATTTATCTTCACAGGGTCTCTTTCTCTGCCAGGCGACCCATGAGGCTTTTTACTGAGAAATAACAGAGTGAGGACCTAGTACCAATACTTACCTGTACCTCACCTTGTGATTTCGTTTTTTAGCCCACCACCCCTCACTAACGGTTCATTATACCCTCACCAGCTCCATGGAGTCTCCATGAGCTCACCATAGCCGCATATAGGTCGTACACCACCTTAAAAGTCGGCATACAGTGGTTCCTTAACTCATGCAACCCTAATATGACTCTCCCCTGTACGTCTTGTCCTTGTCCTATGTGTTCTGTGTAGAAAAGCCTGAGGGAATCCCCCTCTAACAGTTATAGCGCCTTAGCGTGCGCAACACATAGTAAAAACCAGACACACACTTAAGTTAAGTTTATTATAATTTTGCACTTTTTCACATTTCTCTTTGGTCCTGAGGAAAGCCAGCTTAGAATTAAAAGGCACTGGCTGAAACATGTAGACCACACTGGACGCCGGAGGTCATTGTAACACTCCTTTAACGTCCTTTTGCCTTTTTAATCAGCTAACAGAGGCCTAGTTTATTAAATATTGTTAACCCTCGGGTGCTGGGACCTCTTGTATAGCATTTTAAACTTCACGTATCACATCCCTTCACTGCACACTCAGCAATATACCAGCTCCGCAGTCACCTGGCGTTGTAGCACACCCGGGGCACATTCGGTGCCACTGTGGTGGGCCCGATGATGAAGCATGCCACCGACTAGGTCGGTGGGTGAGGGCTTTCTAAGGAAAACAGTGCTTTTTCCTTATCTTTTTGCTGACGTACCTGAGTCACCTAAAAAACTTCTTCCCTCTTACTAGCTAGCCCACATTGATTTATATATATAATACTGGGGATACGGGCTAGCTTACCTAGTCCTCTCTCTCTCGTTGATCTGTATAATATAGTTAATTTATTACCATTTTATTTTTAAAAACCCCATCCCGAGACGGATGTCAGGACAGGGAGGCAGGGTTTTCTGGTTTCTGCTGCTGCTGCCAGACGAGTGACACACAATTGATGGACGGAATGCAGAACAAATCAAAACATTCACCCCAGTCAAGAGTTCTGGGTTACATCCATCATTATTTCAGTCAGGCAGCAGTAGAATGCAGTGATGGGCATTGCACTTTCAGTTTAAAGAGCGCATGTCTCTTTGGTTGGCCGTCTTGTGACAGCCAGCCAGAAATGTGCAGTTTAAACCTCTCTAACCCAGCTGTCTAAGACAGCATAGGGCTCCAGTGTCCACAAGAGTGCCGAAGGAGGCCACTCCCTCCGATACTGGTGCTTCTTTTATGCTGCATGAAAGCAGCACCAACATTGGTTACTGCAGTTCCCTGGTCCTGCATTGGAGCCTGCCTCCTGGAGAAGACTCAAACGAGGTTGACATTGCACTAGGATTAAAAGGTAAGTGTAATTTTGTATTATTTATTTATAACTTTTATTTTTTTTCCTCTCACCCCACAACCCTCCTTATATACCAGCCGCCACTGTGGTATACAAGCTACTGAAATCTCCAGGTGAAATGGGTAAAACCCAGTGTTCTGTGTTGATTTAGATATATTATACAGATTTCCCGATATATGCCCTTTTATAGCTACAATTCACATTGCCCTTATTTAGGCATAGAAATCCAGCCCTTATTTAGGCATAGAAATCCAGCCCTTATTTAGGCATTGCTCATGCTAACCAAATACAGGCATGGTCAACTACATCCGATCCTCTTAGTCACAACAAGTTCTTGGAAAACCAGACTCTTAAGCCTTTAGGACTTTCCCTTGCCTGGATATTGATTTCTCCAAGAACTCATTTATTATCCATGAACATCTATTCCTCAGGGGTTCATTCATGACATTCATATGCCAGACTTACACGTCAATACAGGCATTCCTAAATACCTTCAAGGTATAAATGTACCTTCACTTGCTATGGTATGGCATGATGCGGTTCAACTACCTACTTGCATGATGTGGCTCGCCACAGCACGTCCCGAAGGAAGTCAAGTCCCCAAATGACGCACTGACCAGACGCTGTCATCCTCCTAGCCGAGAATCCAACTCCAGTGTTTCTGATTCCCCTTGCGGGGTGTTAGAGAACGAGTACTGGGAAAGAGATACCAGCCTCTCTCATTCTGAGGTATGGAGCTGATTAGAACCTAGAGAAACTTTCGGCAATTCTTGGCACAACTAAACTAGACTATAGCTAAAACAGCACCTACTTGTTCCCTCGTACTAGACTTAGGTTAGGTACACTGGGGTAGGATTATTTTAGAAGCACCAGTTGAGTATTTTAACCTGTGTTATTTATGTATGTATTTTTATATATGTCATAGCTACAGACCATGCCATCACAATATTATTTTGTATTACTGTTTACGCTGTACGTTTTATACTTCGCATTCTGTCTTACACTTGTAGCAGTTCATATCTCTTGCATGAGAAAGAAGACTGTTCAATGAACCCTTTCATTGAAATGCCCGTCTCTCTATTTCTATGCAACTCTGTAGAAACAAAGCATACACAATTGACTGAATGAAACTGTAATATATTGTTTCCACGATTTTGAAGATATTGTTCCGACTCTAAGGGAAACAAAGTTATCATGTTTATGCGGTAGTCAGAAATGAATCCCTTCTTGTTCATTCGAGAAAGTTTTAGTGACCTCTGAGTTAGCTGGCACACACGAGTAATTAAGTTTAATCAGTCCTATGTCAAATCTATAGTGTATATTATTCCAACACGCACAGCCTATCAGGGATATAGTAACTACACTACACCAGGGGAATAAGAACGAGGGGTACCAATTCATGTGGTAGTTCAGGATTACTAAAGCGACTTTCATGGTCCTACTTTCTCAACCCAGCTCACTCCACTACTCCTTCCACCCCGGTGGAGTTACTGGCGTATGCATGATCAGTAACCGGGAAGGGGTGTGTCTGAAACGGCAGACACTGGGTAACTAGACAACAGATGTTTATCTCCTAGTGCCTCGAGGAAAGCTGTGTTCTACGGTTAGTTTTCTTATATATGAAATGGCACCACCGAGCATTGTTCTGCTACTGACAAAAACACTGTATTTGGTATTCTTCTTCATAGCAAATGGTTTCATAGTTGCAATTACCATTGGTTTGATGTGTAAAAAAATGTCTAGTGGAAAGTTTGAATGTTGCAAGCAAGTGCTATAAAGTGGCAGCTATTATTACATCCATGAGATGATGGCCGACTTCCAATAACAGATATGAGCATTGCTGGTATTAGTAGTCGGATTAAATGAGCTTCTTAGTGGGTCTTTTACGCTTAGGCTGCTCATGGTAGTCTGTAGGTAAGCAATCACGTTGTTTAGTTGACACTGGGTTAATATTAGCTATGCCTTCAGTGCAGACACAATTAATGCCTGTGTCAGTCAGTTTTGTGCTTATGTTTTGATCTTTGTGGGAGAACTAGTATTCTATATGTTGAAGTATATGCTAATGATGTAAAGTTTACTTTTGGAGCGGTACTCTTTATGGATGGCTGAGTCGGAGTGTTGTTTGTGAGGCCCTGAGAAGGTAGTGGCATATGGTGTATGTACTGTCTTGCAAATGTCATGTTGTTTGGTTGCTGTGGGTGAAGGTGTTCAATCAATGAATCAGTAAGGGATTTATAAAGGGCAGCAAATCACCTGCGAGGGTCTCAAGGTGCGGGATTTACTAACTGCTTCCAGGTGATCTTCTTCATTCGAACAGCCATATTGGTATGTTGCCATAAGTGAGTGGTAGAATATTGCGATTGAGTACTTGGTAGGTCGTGAAAATGAGTTGAATATTGTGCCATTTCTATTTTGTTGTTTGATTCATGTGCCTGGTCATGTTACGTGAAACCAACAGCGTACACTTGAGTCTAACGTCTGTACTTGCCCGTGGCATAGGGACCTGTTCATGCAGGCTTTAAAGGTTGATTATTGTCTTTTTCTTGTATGTTTGTTGTATGGATAGTCAGTGGAGTTTGCCATGATTGGTACCTTTTGTTTCTGGATGCCTTTAAGGTTGAGGCTATCTTGTATATAGAAGCTATGTGCCTGGTGTCCAACAGCTCGAGTGTCCTATATCTAAATGGTCAGTATAAAGGCCTTTGGGAGCTTCAATCTACTCCTCAGAACGAGCGCAAGAACACCACTGTTCGTTTTTTTAGCCACGTAGATCACCAATCATGATTCATTGTTGAGGTTGTTTCTGGCATGCTGACGGTATCCAAGATGCTGAGTGGGTAATGCACCACTCCTCGCTGCACGTCATTCGGGGTTGAGAAACCTGGATTTTCCCGACTTTGTAACCAGCATCCATTTGCTTAGTTCCCCTCTACTTCTGTACCCCTAGCCCAGGTGTGGCTCTTCCATTAGGGCGGAGGAGCGTCGACCACTGCTTTGTCGCAGTGAGAGAAGGCGAAACATAAAATGGTGTTTTACATACCATTTTATGTTTCTGCCTCTCAACGTGCGAGAAAGCAGAAGGTAGGGTATGCCTGGTTAGGGGCGGCTGGAGGTATGCCTCATTGGGGCTCAGGGAGAAATGGCTTGCACCACTGCCATTCCGGCTTTATGATTGGCTTAGGGGAGGGGGGCGGGGGGTGTCTGCTTCCTGCAGCAGGAAAATGCGTGTGCAGGACCGGTCAGGTGCAGAGGTGGAGCGGGACTCGGTAAGGTAAGTTTTTTTTAACATCCCCCACAGCGCGAACCCCCATGTGCCCCATACACCCGGCCACCACCCATGAGCCGTGACTGCCCTAGAATCGCTTAACTGCAAGAATTGTTAATACCGTGGGAGCAAAGCCCACTCAGGAAGAGGACTGACAACGTTTTTTCTTGCAACAGTCAAGACCGTGGAGCAGAGGGAGTATCCTAGAGATGGCTAAATGATGTTACGGCTCCTGCTCAACTCCCCAGGCTCAGATTAGATAATATACTGAGCGCTGAAGTGGGAGCAGCTACTTAGAGGGAAACGATTATGTGCTAACAGAATGGAAATATATTCCCAATAAATGCCTGCATATTTTTTTTAAACACTTGCAGCCTGACTTGCTGTGTCACACGACTATAGTGTAGCGTGGGGGGGGAAGGCAACAATGTGCATGGTGAATGTGAGAGCAGCGCAAGAAGGAGGAGTTCCACGATGAAATGTGAAGGGCTTTAAAAGCACTTCCACGCAGTGTTATCAAACAGCAGAGAAGCACGTATCAGCACTGCCGGTCAGTAGCTCATCTGCGGCGGTGATTGGAGTTTCACTGCTGACCAGCCCCTTAAGTAAATAGTCTCAACCTGTCCCCTAGAGGGGACAAAAGGTTCCCCCCTGGGGAAGAAGTATACCTGTGGACAGTGGCAGATGCAGCCTGTGTTCACTAGTGCGGCTTGTGGCTCCCATGGGCATCTCCCAGCGCTGGTCTACACAAACAATGAAGAGGTTTCAAGGGATTTGACAGCTAAGAATTGTGTGGCCGCAAATCCTGCATGCAGCACAAAATATCACAGCCACACCTCCTCTGTTATGAAAGCTGAGATTTCAAGAGCATTTACCCCGATCGAGTATCTGGGCAGGATGAAGAACCGGGTCTTAAACCCAGCGGCGCCAGGGGCACGCCCAAAGTCTTCGGATTCACCTGTCTTGGTATAAAGAGACACGGAATACTTCTGGGTGGCGTCAAAGACCAAATTTATTAGCTGCAGCTAGTAACAGTGATCCTAGAAGTACATCACAGTGTAAATTCTCAGGAGACTGCTCAATTTTGTAAGGCGAGACATCTCTTTTTATACACAATATTCACATTTCAAATGTACGCCTATTGCACAAAATTCTAGCCAATAAGGTAGATTTTCGAACAAAGTATCACATGACAGAAAACTCAGTTTGCAAGAACCCAACCCAAAGTTAATTATTAGGAATGTCCCAAATCCAATCTCCACTAGCCGGACAAACCTATAATGGAAAGCACAATGCATATAATGAAGGAGCATAGAAAGGAAACAATGACAGATAACGAGCAAGATAAGGCATGTGTAAAGAAACTAAAAGTTAACGATGTCCTGAACATTGATTGGCAATCTCAGACACCGATCAACCAAGGAAATTGGCTTAGCAGGGTCAGTTTCAGGTGAAGGAGTCAGGTCCTTACAGTTCATCTTAAAGTCAAGAAGAACCCAGTTAATGTATACTGGTACGAAAAGGCCAGGTTGCTTTATTCGTTCGACCACATTCATCGGCCTACGTGATGGCAACACAAAATGGAGGCACAAACAAAATGGAACCCATATTCGAGACAAAGGTTCTGAATACGCAATGAACTTGCTAGTTAACGTGACAAATTCACTCCATATTAGCCAAACTTACTAAATACGGTACGACCTCACCAAAATCGTGACGGAACCATAATCTCACGGGACGAGATAGGATTTACAGAACCTCAGACCCTCCTTTTGCCATTACGTAGTCAATAGCCCTAAACTCATGTTAATCTGAATCTAGGTCTATATCAATATTGATTAGATCATCAAGGTGTCGTTGGAGCATCATCCTGTTACTCTCTACTACTCTCGAGACAGGTCTCCGCACCCACATGGTAGCACAAAGACTACAAATGGCGGGACCACACTGGATGCAAAGACAACAGGAGAAGAGGATAGCTAAAAACATACCAAGGAACATCAGAATCTTCCATCCCCATCTGAACAGTAGTCCCCAAAACCATCCAGTCAATGACCAGTCTCCTTTGTCTACATGAATAGACTCAGAGATCTTATGCAATCTCGAGATGGCTTGGTACACTGTAGGGGCATTATCTGGTATGAAAACACAGCAATTAGATGGGATCAATGTACATACCCCTCCTCGATCTGCAAGTAAGACGTCTAACACCATACGATTCTGCAACGTCATAAGACGGTCCGCTTGAAGCTCAGCTGTAACATTACTAAGGGCACCTGCAGTTTCATTTATAGTGGCCTCAACCACTCTTTTAAGTTGTTGTATATTCCTGCTATTGGCCATAACCCCAAACGGTAGGAAACCCTTGAAAAAGTCTCCTACTTCATGTGCTGCAGTATCTTCCTGATCGAAGACACCTCTACCATATCTTGTTCTATGATAGTCCGAAGTAGTAGTGTATGTAGGGGGAAGCAGAAACACCACATAACATATTCCTGAAAAATCAGACGGTAACCATGTGTAGGCTCTGTCGTGAAAAACGAAATATGTGCCTTTAGCTGGCACAAACGGAGAAGTCTGAGATGAATAGACATAGGTTTGAGCACACACAATCTTACCTAGCTGAGCTCTCAAATTTTGACCACTACCTTGCAAACAAAAGTGGCCTCGATGGGGTACATTCCAAATCGGGGGAGACCTTTTTCGTCTCTCCTTCTCTGTCAAACTGGTACTATATCCAGTCATGTTCCAACCAACATAAGCCTGTGCCTCATCCTTAGGGATAGCATTATATGCATCAATATCTCAGATCATATCCACTATTCCCTTTATCAAGGCACTAATACTCGGATTGTCTTTCACGGAACGTAAGGGATATACCTCATTTCATAGATGAACATAGTCTGAAAAGCCCATACAAACCCGTTGAAAGAAAAAGGCAAAACCAGATAGGGCATACCTCTATCTGTCGTATGAGGCATAAGACCACAAACCCAACAATTAGTGGTAATTACTACCAACTGATGCTGATGCAACAGCTGTATAAACGAATTGTTGACAAATTCTGACCTCCTTGTCTGTTCATGTTCAGGCAACGTATAAAATTGGTGCAAATAAACAGTAGTAGAGGAAAGCATAGGTTGAGAGGTGGGTGCAGATATCAGTGGGGTAGCATAAACAATCCAACCCACACAAGCTAATGTGATACTTAAAAACATAAAAGAACACAATATAATAAAACATTTGTTACGCATCAATGTACAAAATCTTATCTTAAAATCTATTCTCTCAACAACTCTCTCAGTTACAAAAGACTCCATCCTCTAAAGTGCTGCTCACAGCAATTTTCCTTCTTCACTTAAGTGTGCGTCCCTGCGTCCTAGACGTCCCTAGAACCACAGACCTTTCGTCAATACGCGGGTCACCCCTTAAGAACTTATACCGTGACCCTGCAGCTGAACCCGGATGGTGGCTCGAAAAAGAAAAAGAAAAAAAGTCTCTTGTTTCAAAGAGTGCAATTCACAAAAAAATTCAAATTTATTTGTCCATTCTAGTCCGTAGATTATAGCGTTCTTTACCAGACACAGTTTGATCCTGAAAGAGTGTCTCTGGGTGTGTAGTATCAAGGGATTGGTGTCACTACAACGCATGCTTTTACATCGCATGCCTTTACAACGCGGTTTTTACCACGCAGTCCATTACAACGCATAATGCTTTTAGGCGCTGGATAGTGAATTATTTAATTTACTATTCCAACTCCAGTCCCCGTGGATAGCAGGGAAGGTGTTGGATAGTAAATTAAATATATTCCTTATCCTAGAGCGCCCCCCAGCGCAATGCGTTGTAATGGTATGCGTTGTAATGGTTGCGATGTAATGGTAGTGCGTTGTAAAAAATGCGTTGTAAGTGATGTTCCCCGTATCAAGTCTCAAATGCGGCGGCACAGCTTCTTGCAAAACTTCATCATCCGCACGTTCCGACTGAGTCCAGTTCAAATGTGCGTCACTAAAAGGTACAAATCTCGGAACCCTTTCAGTCTCAGAATCGGCAATACCATCCTTGACCCACTGATCGTATGGTAAGGGTAAGGGTACCCTTTTACAATGGGTGCCGTGCACCCAGTTTTTCTTGCCGCAAACCTTGACGGCAGTCTGAGTCGCCAACAATACTTGATACGGCCCGGTCCACCTCGGCTCCAGATTCTTTGTCCTTTGAAAGTTTCTCAAGAGGGTCCACTCGCCGGGTTGAATCGAGTGACCTGCATCCACAGAGGCTGAAGGTAAAGTATAATGCACCTGTTGGTGAAGAACACGCAATTTAGCAGTCAAGTCATGTAAGTAATCAACCAACATAGGATACTCGATATCACTGTATTTATTTGGCCTCGGCACACCCCAAACATTTGCCGGGCGACCAAAAACAATCTCGTATGGGCTAAGTCCCACACGAGAATGTACTGTCGTTCTTGTGGACAAAAGTGCCAGTGGTAGAGCATCCAGCCATGTTAGACCAGAGCTTGCTTGTATTTTGGCCAAGTTAAGTTTAAGAGTGCCATTGTAGCACTAGACCAAGCCAGATGACTGGGGGTGATTCGCAGCATGAAATTTCTGCCTGATTCCCAAAACCCCCTCACACTTTCTTCATAATCTGACCCACAAATTCACTTCCGTTGTTACTCCATACCATCCTTGGCAATCCATACCTAGGGAAAAACTCTTTAAGCAAAACCTTGGCTGTAGATAAAGCAGTACTATCCTTTAGGGGTAGGCCTCTATCCATCGGGAAAAGGCACAAACAACCACAAGGACATACTTTAGGTTATTGCATCTTTCCATATGAATAAAGTCTAACTGTAGCACCTCGAACGGACACGTTGGAGGAGCGAAATGGCCCGCTGGAGTTGGGGTTCCCTTGCCAGGATTATGCACCAAGCAAATCATGCAGTTTTTAACCAGATTCTCAGCACATTCAGGAATTCCAGCATTCTGCCAGACTGGAGCAAACAACGTACATATCCCTTTTGAACAGATGTGAGCCAATCCGTGAGCCATCGTAACCACTGGAAGCACATACGCATCAGGCAACAACCATCGCCGGTGTTCTGACAACTCAACCCAACAGCCAGTCGAATCCAACATTCCCGTAGTCTCTCTCCACACACTCAATTCTTTCTCAGTAGCTTCTGCCTGAATCGATTTCACACTTTCTATTGTATCTTCACACATTCCTCCTGCCGTAACCCATCTAGCAGGACCTGCAACATACATCCGACTCGTCACATCTTTCAGTTTCTCTCGCTACTTCATCTGCAAATGCATTGCCACGACCAACATCATCCGTAACCTTCCTATGTGCGCTGCATTTCACAATCGCAACTTGTATGGGCAAAGTAAGTGACTCAAGAAGTTCATTCACTAATTGTCCATGCTGAATTTTCGTACCATGGGAAGTAAGAAATCCTCTCTCTCTCCACAAGCGCCCAAAGCTATGAGCCACGCCAAATGCATATTGGCTATCAGTATACACATTCACTCTCTTTCCTTTTGACAACACACACACTCTCGTCAGTGCAATGAACTCTGCTGCTTGAGCTGAATTCTGTGCAACACGTGCAGTTTCAACAATCGTGTGCAAAGTCATAACCCCATACGCTGCAGTCGTATCGCCATTCGGAAGCTTAAAGCATGAACCATCTACCCATAAGGTACCACCTGGATTCGAAAGAGTAGTATCTTTCAGATCAACTCTACCCTTCGTTTCCTCCTCTGTTCGGAGAAAACAATCATGCTGTTCCTGAGCATCTGTCTCTACAGAAATCGGCAACAATGTAGCTGGATTCAATGTGTTGCACCGCTTTGTGTGCACATGACTAGCCAAAAGAGTCAACTCATAACCTGACAAACGTGGACTAGTAAGATGTTGAGTCTTTGTTTTATTCAATAAGGTATCCACTACATGTGGGACCATCACAATCAATGTATTATCCAATACCAAACCAGCAGACTGTGGGATAGAAACAGCCGCTGCCGCTGTAGCTCTCAAACAACTAGGCAACGCCTTAGCTACCGGATCTAATGTAGCTGAAAAATACGCACATGGGCGCTGCTTGTCTCTAAACTGTTGTGTCAACACTGACAACGCACAACCTTCTCTCTCATGTACGTAGAGTGTAAAAGGCTTACTGTAGTCGTGGATACCCAACACCGGAGCAGAACACAAAGCATCGCGCAATTCAGAAAAACTTCTCTGACATTCGTCTTACCAAGGAAGAGGGTTTGGTGTGTCCTTAAGAGTAAGTGCCAACAAAGGTTTCGCTAGCAAAGAAAAATTCGGAATCCACTGTCTACAATACGAGGTGATACCTAAGAAAGCATGCACCTCTCTCTGTGTGCATGGTACAGTCATTTGAGCAATTGCTTGTATACGCTCTGGGGTCAATCGTCTTCCCTCCTTCGACAAGAGATGACCTAAGTAGGTCACTTCTTGGTGGCAATACTGCAACTATGAAAGTGACACTTTATGGTGAAGGTCAGACAAGTGCCGTAACAAAGAAAGAGTAACTTCTTTACAAATCTCTTCATCATCAGCAGCGACCAACAAATCATCCACGTACTGAACATGAGTCGCACCAGGAGGCAAGACAAAAGTATCAAGCTGAGTTTTCAAAGCCTGACTATAGATGGAGGGACTTTTACAATAACCTTGAGGAGCGCGCTTAAACCGGAAACTGCGGCCTCCTAAAGAGAAGCCAAAAATATCCCTACTTTCTTCGGCAATTGGAATACTAAAGAAAGCGTTCTTCAGATCAATAACAGAAAACCAAGCAGCTGAGGCAGGGATCATAGTCAGTAAAGCAGTAATGTCCGGGACAACAGGAAACTGTGGCACAACAATCTTATTGACCTCTCGAAGGTCGATCTCAAACCGATACACAGGTGGCTGGGAAGAGTCAGTACGCTTAAGGACAGGCAAAACAGGACTGTTACACACATTACCTCTCGTTTCTTCAATCACACATTTCTCAACCAAATCATAGATAATCGCTAAAAGAGCTCTTTCGCCATCCCTAGAGATCCTGTATTGGGAAATGCGAGGTAGCTTAGCATTCGACTTGAGGGTAACAACGTAGGGTGGAATCTGCAAAAGGCCAACATCATTAGGACCTGTAGCCCAGAGAATATCAGGGAGAGAACGCAATTCCAGTGGAAGCCGATATTAAGACAAATACATCGGGGAAATCACTCTCTTACCCAGGAAATTACTCTCTTACCCAACGTAAGATGTACTCCCGAAGGAGATCAATGTAATGTTGCATGCAATCTTTTCAACAAATCCAAACCCAACAGTTTCTCACCACAACCTGTCGTTAGAATAAGGGGGGCTTCCAATTCACAAGGCCCAATAGAAAGAGGCAAAGGACAAGAAACCGGGTTACGAACTGGGGCGCCAGAAATTCCTACAGAGACATTCGTCAAGCCAAACAAAGGTGTGCCAGGGAGTTTAGAGTGATTGATAGAACTCTTTGCTGCACCAGTATCCAAAAGAAAAGGTTCTGCCACACCTGATGTAATTACTTCAACATAAGGTCCACTCTGGTCTACTGGAACTGACACTACTCCCTCTCTTTGTCCATAGCTGTCCTAGCTATCATTAAAATCAGCCCTCTCGCTTTCAACATAATAATCATCAGTGTAATATTGAGCAGACTGAACAGACGGAACATTCTGTTGATCAAAATAATTCATAGAATTCTGAGGGGGAAAGGAACGTTCATTCTGGGGAAACGCACCATGTCCCCTACCCCTAGGTACTTGCTGGACACCACGACCTCTCAAACCAGACACACCATTCGCACGCTGAAGCAGAATCGGGCAACTATTCTTAAAGTGACCTTCCTCTCAACAATAAGCGCACTGATTAGAGACTAACGGGGGTCGCGGAGGAAAAGACTCAAGCTTCTGCAACAATCTCTGAAACTATGAGGGTTGCTGAAACTGGGAAGGTTGCTGAAACGGACGCTGATTAGGGCGAGGCGGATTCGCCTGTTGTAGAAGAACCTTCGTTTTTAATTCTTTAGTCTTCTTCTCTACTTTATCCGTCTCATCCTTATCTCTGTTCTCATAGTATTGTGCAATAGCCAATATCTGGGCCGAAGAAGAAACAGCCCATGAACTCTCAGAGTCTTTTAACTTATTAGAAAGCTCAAGAAGCAAATTAAAGACAAACTTATCTACGAACAACCTTTGTCCACCTTCTGTACTCATGTCCTGATCACTATGATCGATGAATGTTTCCTCAAACTTGGTGAAGAAATCAGACACACTCTCGTCTTTCTTGTGTTTGCATGCTGCTAACTTGTCCCAATTAACTCGCATAGGAGGCATCAAGGTTTTCATTAAATTAATAATCCTACCTATTAGATCTGCAACTAAAGGCTCAGGTTTGGCCCCTCCTACCTGCCGACCATCTGCAGCAGCAACATTAACCCACGTATCTCCTAACTCTACCGCATGATCCTCGTGACGGATCTTCACCCACAAAGGTTGAGGGACTACATTACCCAACAACATATCTACGTCAGCTAAATTCATAACACAAGCATCAACTGTCTGGGACAACTCCTTATAATAACCAGCAGAATTTTTACGGGGGTCAGGCAAAGTCTGCTTAAGAGCCAGGACCTCAGCTCTCTTCCAAGGAACATGTACCCACACTCGCTGAAAATGAGCCGATGCAGCAGCAATACCTTGAGCGGCATCAGCCAAAACTGCCTCTCTCCATACAGGGGGAACCTCTCTCATAGGGTACTGCTTTATTTTTCTCCTAATAGAAAGGTCAGGTTCGAACAACGACTGAGAAGGAAGTCTACACCTAAATGCAAGAAGCGCCTCTACCGCTTCCTCAACATCGGGACCTACTATCGTCCCTTTAGCAAATTCAGACTGAACATTAAGTAGTTCCAATGGAATTGGACCCAATTCATTATCTTCCCATTCTTCACGGAGGAAAGTACACATAACATCAAAAACATACCTTTGTTTTGGTGCCTCCCACTGCAGGAAGACATCCATAACCATTTGTGGACTATACTTGGAGGCATTCAAAACTCATCTACGAGGGAGGAGATCTATCACTGTCCGCTCCTCGGAAATAGGGAGCTGACTACACGTTTGTTTCCGTGTAGAAACAGGGGTCATATTCAGTGACTCAAAGAAAGGAGACAAAAGGTTAGTGACAGTCTCAGTCATTCGTTGTCGAGCAGAAGGAGAAGAAGTTGACATGAGGACAGGAGACAAAGTGTTTTGAGATGACAAAGACGTCGGGTCAGTAGCAAAGGAAGTCGAAGGTAAAGGAGAGTAAGACAGAGGAGTTTGAGGCAGAACTGTTAGCAAAGCTGGCTGCCCTAGAGGGGGCTGCGCCGGGGAGGAAGAACCAACTGTGGAGGAACGGGTGGCTGGACAACAACAAGGGGTTGAACAACTGGGGGTTGCAGAGGTGCCGTAGCACTCTGCACATAAGGGGGTGGTAACCTCAACAAATGCGTCATCAAGGGATCCTTTTCAGGGCCATTAGACACATTTGGAAGAAGAGGTGGCAAAGCCGGATAACATTTGTCAATGGCCATGCAATGTTGTCCATCTGACACCTCAATCGCACGATCTTCTTCGTCTTCTTTAAACTGCCTAGCATCTTGGATTATCCATATATTATTTTCTTTCCTATCTCTCTTAGCTTGCTTAATTTCTCGCTGTTTGGCTTCCTTACGCCAGAGGCGGAAAGAGTCAAACATCGCCGGCCGGGCTTTCTTCTTAAATAGCGCAACTTCTAGATTGTCTAAAACATCTGATTCGAAACTACCATGTTGGGGCCATCGTAAGACACCATCCTTCTTCGTATAGCAGACCCATACTTCATTAAACGTAATGGGACCCACGCCATGCTTTGAATAGAGCTCATAAGTCGGAGTTCCAACCGGAGATATCGGACACGAGTCCTCCAATCGGGAATCCCTGTTACAACTACAACAAAACCATTTCCTAAATTTGCTAAGACCAGGCATCTTATATCTCACTAATCTAGCTTCAAACTTCAAGGGGTTATCAAAAACGATATACTCGCAAACATACAAGCCCCTCGGCTTCGGTATTTGCAAAGACCGAATCAAAGAAACCCAAGAAACAAAACAAAGTCGTGAGAGCGACCCACTTGTACTTAACCAAAATGTCTGTCACGCCACCAGAAGACCGTCTAACGTCTCACCTTACAAATCATCACAAGAGGGTCCAAGACAGGGCGACAGTCAGGGCAGAAGTCCTTCGTAGCCGTCGGAAAGGGGAAGCCTCGCAGTAAAAACCTTCAGTCCACGTTCGACATGCATGGGTCGATGAAGTGGGGGCCCTCCTCCAGAATTTCCTCACGAAGCTCCTCACAATCTTCGGGCTTGGACCGGTATCACTGAAGTCGCCCCACGTTGGGCGCCAGTTGAAGAACCGGGTCTCAAAACCCAGCGGCGCCAGGGGCACGCCCAAAGTCTTCAGATTCACCTGTCTTGGTATACAGAGACACTGAATACTTCTGGGTGGCGTCAAAGACCAAATTTATTAGCTGCAGCTAGTAACAGTGATCCTAGAAGTACATCACAGTGTAAATTCTCAGGAGACTGCTCAACTTTGTAAGGCGAGCCATCTCTTTTTATACACAATATTCACATTTCAAATGTACGCCCATTGCACAAAATTCTAGCCAATAAGGTACATTTTCAAACAGTATCACATGACAGAAAACTCAGTTTGCAAGAACCCAAACCCAAAGTTAATTATTAGGAATGTCCCAAATCCAATCTCCACTAGCCGGCCAAACCCATAATTGAAAGCACAATGCATATAATGAAGGAGCATAGAAAGGAAACAATGACAGATAACGAGCAAAATAAGGCATGTGTAAAGAAACTAAAAGTTAACGATGTCCTGAACATTGATTGGCAATCTCAGACAACAATCAACCAAGGAAATTGGCTTAGCAGGGTCAGTTTCAGGTGAAGGAGTCAGGTCCTTACAGTTCATAACTTAAAGTCAAGAAGAACCTAGTTATTGTATACCGGTACGGAAAGGCCAGGTCGCTTTATTCGTTCAACCACATTCATCGGCCTACGTGATGGCAACACAAAATGGAGGCACGAACAAAATGGAACACATATTCGAGACAAAGTCTCTGAATACGTAATGAACTCGCTAGTTAACGTGACAAATTCACTCCATATTAGCCGAACGTACTAAATACGGTACGACATCACCAAAATCGTGACGGAACCATAACCTCAAGGGACGAGATAGGATTTACAGAACCTCAAGGAGAGCCATATAGAAAAGGACAAAGCTGCTCTCAAATCCATAAAACAATGTGTGTGTAATAAGGAAGTCCAGGTGTTGCAAGTATGCTGCTCCTACACAGAACTGTACACAGAGACCCAGGACATCAGTGAATTGTGGTGTACCAGAAACTCACCTCAGTACCTAGAAAAACCCAACCAGCTAGCATCAGTGTCGCATTAGCTCTTCGTCCTATAGCAAAGTAACCAATGATTAGACAACCTAGAACACACGACTTAGGATAAACTCAGGAATGGTGGGAAGGTAGAACACTCTTTCGTTTTACTCTCATAGCAGTCCACAACAGGGGTAAATAGGAGACACGGGTAAGGTTAACATATTTATTTTAACAATGTGCTCTCAGGTGCAGTATCTTTGCCAACAAAAGCAGACATATGATTAGAAATAATATGAACAGCATTGTTATAATTCCATAAAACACAAAGGGAGAAATAATTTTAGAATGATGGAGAAAACAGGTCTTGTAATGCCTAGTTATAACACCCTCCCTATCTAGGAACTATGTTTTATAAACTAAAGAAGTCCTCTTAGGCTTAGCTGACTCCCTCAGCTACGGTCGCTCCCCTCGCAGCTCCCAGCACTGAAGACATTTGGTATCGTAGCGCTCACCTGCATTTCTCGCTGCTCCTTATTGCCAATTTGCTTACGCTCACCCCCATCGCCCCTCTTGTCTCTGCACTGCCCTGACTGCCTGCGTGCCATCACTGTAGAGACTTCGCAGCGCCCAGAAGCATATCCTTCCATCAGCTGTGTAAACGCAGCGCACCTTTACCGTACTGACCTCGCAGAGCCCACAAGCTCTATTACTGTTCAGCCTCTCGTCTGCAATAATTAATTAATTAATAATCGTAGCGCTTGAAATAATCTAGACGCTTTGGAACCATTTAGTGCACAGTAATTAATTAGCGTTGTGCCACTGTTTAAAACGCGCAGCCAGGTGGATTGTCTTGCGCTTGCACACGTGTTTATTTTGTGCATAGCGTCGCGTTTCAGGCTGTACCTCCATTTCAGGTTCATTTACTGACCAGCTGCCATTTTGTGCTTTGTTGCTGTCCCTCCCTGCCCTGACCTCCGCCCCGCCTCCCAGCTGACCCTACCTCGCCCCTCCCCCTACACTATCCATATATGACAGTTGCTTGTACGCGCAGCGTTCACGCGCAGCGACCGCGCCCCATTCTCGCCGAAGGTGCGCCAAAGGTAAGCCCGTCTACGCCCGTCCACGCCTGGACCGCGCCCAGCGCCAGACCCCCTGGTTCTCGCAATGCCCAGCCCACTCGCATCACTTACGATGCCACCACCCTCCTAGCCCTTAACCCCGGCCGTTCCCCCAACTGCGTCCAGGCCGCTCCTGGACACACCCATGGACCCTTCTCTTGCAACTCCTGCAAGTTCGACGGCACCAGAACCAACCCCTCATCCACCAACACCAAACAGAGATCTGACACCAACCACCTAAAATGCATCCTGCTCAACACCCGCTCGGTCCACAGACACGCCATCGACCTCTGGAATCTACTAGACACCATCTCACCGGACATCGCCTTCCTAACAGAAACATGGATGAACGCCTCTTCAGCCCCAGACATCACCATTGCCATCCCGGAAGGATACAAGATCATCCGCAAGGACCGCACCGACCAAACAGGAGGAGGCATCGCTATCGTCCATAAGAACTCCATCCGCATCTCAACCAGATCTGACGTCAACCTTGCCAGCGCCGAACACCTCCACTTCCAGATCCATACCGACCCCAAGACCACACTCAGAGGCACCCTCCTCTACAGGCCACCAGGACCCCGTGCACAATTCAGCGAAGACATCACTGACTTTATCACCCCACACGCCCTCCCCTCCGAGGACTACATTCTATTGGGAGACCTCAATTTTCACCTGGAAAAGAGCAATGACAGCAACGCCACCACCCTTCTGGACAATCTCGCCAACCTCGGACTCAAACAACTTGTCACTACCCCCACCCACATCGCAGGTCACACACTCGACCCTATCTTCTCCTCCAGCAAACGTGTCTCATTCAGTCACACCACAGCTCTTCATTGGACGGACCACAGCTGCGTTCACTTTATCTACAATAAGACCACAATCCACAACCATCCTCAACCCACCTTGCGAAGAAATTGGAACAAAATCACCATCGACCAGATCTCCTCATCGCTTCTTCTCAACCCCCCCGCCCACTCCTCAAACCCCGACCAAGCAGCCATTAACCTCACCCAATGGCTATCCAACAGCGCAGACATCCTAGCACCGTTGAAAAAACGTCAAATAAAACTATACAGCAAAAACGCCTCCTGGTTCAACGATGATCTTAAGAAATCTAAGAAACTCTGTCGCTCCCTCGAGAAGGCCTGAAAAAAAGACCCAAACACCAGCACCAGGGACGCCTTCAAAAACGCCACCCGCACACATCACCAACTAATCCGGTCTGCCAAGAAAGCCGCATTCAAAGACCGACTAGACAACAACGCCCACAACAGCAAGGAATTATTCAACATCGTCAAAGAATTCACCAACCCATCAGCCAACTCCAACGACATCACCCCCTCCCAAGCCCTCTGCGACTCCCTAGCTTCCTTCTTCCACAACAAAATCGCAGACATCCACAACAGCTTCGACAACCGACCCGGAGACCAACCCACCCAACCTCCTGCAGGACCTTCACCCCCCTTGAACGTCCTTAACAATTGGAACCCAATCTCCACTGAGGACACCATGCGCCTGATGAACTCCATCCACTCAGGATCCCCAACTGACCCATGCCCTCACCACATCTTCAACAAAGCAGACTCCATTATCGCACCTCATCTCCGAGACGTCATCAACTGCTCCCTCAACTCCGCCACCTTCCCGGAAAGCTGGAAACACGCAGAACTCACCGCCCTTCTGAAAAAACCCACAGCTGACCCCAACGAACTCAAAAACTACCGCCCCATCTCGCTTCTTCCATTCCCGGCCAAAGTCATTGAGAAAGCTGTCAACAACCAGCTCGCCACCTTCCTCGAAACCAACAAATCCCTCGACTCCTCACAGTCCGGCTTCCGAGCCAAACACAGCACTGAGACCGCACTTATCGCAGCAACAGACGACATTCGAACTCTACTGGACAACGGAGACACAGTCGCCCTCATCCTCCTCGACCTCTCCGCTGCCTTCGACACAGTCTGTCATGACACCCTGCTACAGCGCCTCCAAAACGTCGGAATCCAAGGAAAAGCACTGGAATGGATCACCTCGTTCCTCACCGGAAGAACCCAGAGAGTCCGCCTCCCACCATTCAAGTCAGAGGCCTCTGAAGTCATCTGCGGCGTGCCACAAGGATCGTCACTCAGCCCCACCCTCTTCAACGTATACATGAGCCCCCTCGCGGCCATCGCACGCCAACACAACCTCAACATCATCTCCTACGCTGATGACACCCAACTGATCCTCTCACTCACCAAAGACCCTAACACCGCCAAAACCAACCTACATGAAGGAATGAAAGAAGTAGCCGAGTGGATGAAGCACAGCCGTCTGAAACTGAACTCAGACAAAACAGAAGTCCTCATCTTAGGCACCTCCCCCTCCGCCTGGGATGACTCCTGGTGGCCAGCTGCCCTAGGAAAAGCACCCATCCCAACTGACCACGCACGGAACCTGGGCGTCATCCTGGACTCCTCTCTGTCGATGACCAGACAAGTCAACGCCGTCTCTTCATCTTGCTTCAACATTCTTCGCATGCTCAAAAAAACATTTCGCTGGATCCCCACCGAAACTAGAAAAACGGTCACCCACGCACTGGTCACGAGCCGCCTGGACTACGGAAACACCCTATACGCCGGTACCACCGAAAAACTCCAGAAAAAACTCCAACGCATCCAGAACGCTTCAGCCAGGCTCATACTAGACATCCCGCGTAAAGAACGCATCTCTGGTCACCTGAAAAACCTCCACTGGCTTCCCGTAAATAAGAGGATTACTTTCCGCCTCCTAACCCACGCACACAAATCACTCTACGAACTTGGACCCGAATGCCTCAACACACGACTGTCCTTCTACTCCCCCTCCCGTCAGCTACGATCCTCCAACCAAGCCCTTGCCACTGTACTTCGCATCAACAAATCCACCATGGGAGGTAGATCCTTCTCCTACCTGGCAGCCAAAACCTGGAACACACTTCCTACTCACCTTCGCCTTACTCAGAACCACCTAGCATTCAGAAAGCAACTTAAAACTTGGATATTCGACAAGTAATCCCCCACCCTTTCTCAAGCGCCTTGAGACCCTATGGGTATGTAGCGCGCTATATAAATCTCTGACTTGACTTGACTTGACTTACGGGGGACCCCATTACCTCTCAGCTCAGCAAGGGTTAATCTCATCATGATCAGCAAAAGTCACCTGCATCCCTGGCAACGGAAAATCTTCCAAGTGTGTGAAATCATGGCAACTGTGTAATAATAAAGGCGCCAGAATCTCAGTTGGCTCGCAGCTGCCATTTGTTGTGTCTAAAAAGTTTTAGCCGATCCGTTCGAACAGCTACTATGTTATGATAACTTTGACGGTCTCAGCACTCACTCTGCAGTCTAAGGTCACTATGTAAGTCTAGGTATGTCGAAAACAAGCCTTTCTCATGTGAAGACATTTGTGCAGCCTAACTTACAAAAACAGCTATAGGCAGTGTCGTGTGCAAAAGCAGCAAAAGGTAAAATGGCGTTTAAACTTCTAATAAGCCATGCTAACATAACGTGTGCAAACCAGGCATAGCCCACACTACACAGGCACCCATGGAACATGAGACCAGCAGCTTTGCGTCTCCAGGTGCACTTTGCATGGATTCTGCAAAGACTAAGGAGCCTAACGTAACTCCATTGAGAAGGCCTCAGGGTGGTCTGGATACAGGAGTTAGGGGGCCCAAAACAACTGTCTAACAACCCTCCACGGATCAAGCAATTGCAAGCATACCCTTTGCTTTTCAGTACTAGTGCCAAGGAGCAGTGTAAGGAAGAAGGACACTTGTTATCGAATGACAGCTCAAATCCTGAAATTCAGGAGAATGCAATAGGTTAGAATTTAGTGACTATTGCCCCTTTGTCACCCATGGTATAGGAATGCACATAGGCCAGCTATGCAGGTATCGCTGGAACGTCAGCTCTAACATCCGAGATCCGGCAGATTCAAGC
The DNA here is from genome assembly GCF_964263255.1 of Lissotriton vulgaris. Lineage (NCBI taxonomy): Eukaryota > Metazoa > Chordata > Amphibia > Caudata > Salamandridae > Lissotriton > Lissotriton vulgaris. The sequence goes on from NC_141693.1 coordinate 1,237,643,822, forward strand.
AGAAGAACAAAGCTTTGGGGTAGGCGAATCCCAAGCTGCTTTGATAAATTTGCTTCTCCAGCAGATTTGAGGGGAACTGAAACAAATGAAACGCTACCAAGTAGAGGCCAACAAAAAAGTGCACAACTCAGTTTAACCCATACCAATATGCAGCAGCTTATCGCACAAACCTATGTGTAGAGCAACGAGTCTCTGACTTAGAAGATGCCGAGCCAAAACCAGGCAGATAAACTACAGGCCAAAAATACAAAACTTCAGATGAAGGTTGATGATGCAAAGAACAGGTTGCATCATTCCAATTTAAGATTTACAGGGATACATGAGGGCAAAAGAATGGCCAGTCTGTTGCCAACTTAGTTCTGGACCTTATCCTTAAACAGGTTAATCCTGAGGTCCCTGCACAAAAGATAGATTTAACAATTATGATTGCCCACTATATCCCAGCGGTTCATCTTCCTAATGCAAAGTATCCTCAGAAGATAGAGATGAATGTTGGGGACTCCAGGATCAAGGAACATGTATCCTGGCCAACATCAGAGATAAAAAATGTCAGACCTCTTAGAACTTTTCTTTCAAGATATTTTCTAACATGCCTGTACCTTCAGCACGCCGTCGCAAAGACTTTAAAGGCATGATCAACTGTTTTCAGAATCTTGGTGCCCCACCAGGCATTATCCAATAGTCGAAGTCAAAGTTGTATAGCAGGAGCGGGCACATATTTTTCAGTCTGTTGATCAAGGCAAGACTTTCTACATTCTATTCAACAGACGGGTGGGGGCTGGGGGGAGCCAGATCCTCCAAATAAGCTATTGGAACGTGAAATTGCTGGAAATGTGCAAATCCTTTTCTCAACATGTCAAGGCACCATATCACCAGGAAGGGAGGGAGGAGGGGATTGATGGGAGGAGGGGTTGCACCAAGGAGGGTAGGGGTCACTCTCTAAGGAGCCCTAGGCGGGAGGGCCTCAGGGACAAGGAGAGTTTGAGGGAAGGAAGGGGGTACTTGGGGGAGGGGGAAGGGCACAGGATGCATTTAAAAAAGATTGTCAGGATCACAATCACTACACAAACATAACACATTGGATCAATAAACATGTACCTAGTTCCATGAAGTATATAGTATAATTTTATTGGGTTGATATTGCTACAGTGAGGGGCCCAGGTACGAAGGTATCCAATTGAGAGAAGCCAGTATGATTACTCCAAGATCTAAAACAGAAATCATTAGAATTGCTTCATGCAACACCAATGGCATGAACATCCATAGCAAATTCAAATCTATTTTATCATGGTTTAACTCAAAAGGAGCCCGAATAATTATGCTCCAATAGATGCACTTGAAAACATCAGCTAACCACCTTAGTAGGGCCAAATTTGGATCGCAGTCATTTTTTCCATCTGCAAATGTGGTGGTTAGGGAGAATGGCATTTGATTATCTAAGAAGTTAATTGGCAAAGTGTTGCGGGTGGTTCGCAACCTCAATGCTAGATGGATTTTTATTACCTTGAAGACATAAAACCAAGTAATTCATCTAGTTAGCTTCTGCAGAGCTATTGTTGAAGAGGTGACTCCACTAGAATAGGCTTAACATCTTCCAGCCCCACTTACGGGACTTGCATTAATTGGTGGGGACTTTAACCTCATCCAGAAGGTAAGAAGTAATTGCTTTCGTCAAAATAAACATCGGAATAAGCCAAAATACGCACGTTTTTGGCTCATCTGGTTTGGGATCTTGCTTTAATCGATCTGGAGACCTGACCATCCAATGAAGTGGGAGTTTACATGCTTCTCCAAACGCTTCAACTCTGCGTCCCATATTGATTATTTTTTAATATCACATAATTGGAGAAGAGCTGGATCAGGCATACATTTTAACCCATTTTTTGATCATTCTCTTCCATATATAGATCTTAAAATGAATGGCCCTATGAAGGAAACGCCACAATGGTCCTTAGACAAATCTCTACTTATGCAAGAGGGCTAGGTCACAACAATGGTTGCTGCACTAACAGAGTTAATACAGAGAAATGCTGGCTCGGCCTCTAGATATTCAGTTTGGAGTCATGTTTATCTGGTATATGGGGAGAAACTATCTCCTATACAGGCCAAATAAATATAGCAAGACATAAGGAAACCACTACCCTGCAACAAGAGTTGGAACAAGCCAAAAGAGCAGACCTTAATTTATACACCACTGAATCCAATGCCAATTTGGCCACGGCAAATCAGAATCTCAAAGACTACTTTACTTCTAAAGATATAATCAACCAGCGGTCCTGCTTTCAGAAATTTTAGGAGGAGAGTGAGCATGCCAGACGCCTCTTAGTGTGGTCGGTTAAAAAGAGTGGGCAATCAAAGTGATCTTAGATGTAAAGCAGAATAGTATCATGACGGATATAGATCAGATAGGCAGGGTGTTTTTAGATCATTATGCCGAGCTCTACACCACCATTAATAATCCTGCTTTTTTTGCACTCAATCAAACTTCCCCTATTGGAAACATATTTCGGGGAAGGTTAGAAGCTCCCATTAAGCAGGCGGAAATTAAAGATGCCAGTGACCCCCACCCCCCTCCGCCCATTTGCCGCACAGCTAGTGGATTTCCTAGTCATTTTATTAAATGAATTCCTGGATGGAAGTGAAATTTCAAAGGAATCCACAGAGGCAGTCATCATCAGTTTCTCCAAAAAGACAAACCTCCTGAACAGCCCAGCTCTTATCACCCTATAAGCCTTTTACACTCAGACTATAAACTCTTTGCCAAAATCATGACAATACGGCTTGCCTCGCTGCATCGTCAGTGGTGCATGGTGACCAAAATGTTTTTTAGCGAGAAGATCTATATCATGAAATACAAACTTCCTTGTACAAGCAATAGATTATTATTCAACCAATAACAGAGACCGAGCAATAATTATGCTCGATGCTGAGAAGGCGTTGGACCGCGTACAGTGGGAGGTCTTGTTCCTGATCCTTCAGGGTTTGGGATTTTCCTCCAAATTTATAGGGCTGCTGCTGAATTTATATGCCACGGCAGTGTCCAAAATCATGATTAGCTCCCAAGCAGCAGGAACCATCCCATTATGCAGAGGCATGCGTCAGGGGCAGGGCTGTGCAATGACACCAGTATTGTTTGCTCTTTTTGTAGAGCCTTTGGCAAAGGCACTGCGGCAAGACCTTGAGATTCGGCCACTGCCCTCCTCCCCCCGAAGCCCTGAAATTAAAACTTTGTCGTGTACATCATTCTTTTTTTAGCAGGTGCAACTCGCAATGTTAATAACACCTTTACCAAAATACGACAAACCTTTTCAGATATTGGGGTTGTAAGATCAATCAGGGCAAATCATAAGTGCTTCTATACCACTGCTCACCTTAGATTCTACCTATCGAAATGCAACAGCACTTTTCAGCTACCCACACCATAAGGTATTTGGGCATCTTTTCTCGTGATTTCCTAAAAACTGAACTATGCTACCATTCTTATTAAGGCAAATGCAATTTTAACTAGCTGGCACAACTTACCGTTATCTATCATTGGAATGGTAGAGATAATTGAAATGTTGATTCTTGCATTATTTATTTTTGTTTTCTCAAATATTTTGTTCACATTTAGTTTTTTTTTTTACAGATGTGGATCAAATGTTGCGTTACTTATTGTAACGGAAGGCACCCCGCATCAAGCTTGCTTCGCTACAGCTCTCTATTGATGATGGTGGTCTGGCACTCCTCTATATGAGTTAATATTACCAAACCACTTTTCTTGATTGGTTAAATTGTGTAGCCACAGAAACGACCTCTTTAAGCTGCTTTTATTTTCAGAAAATGTTGAACAATCTGGGACTCAGCTACTAGTATTCTTAAAAATTCTGAAGCTGCCCAAGTGCTCCCCATATAAGTTTCCGCAAGTAATATTGAAAAGGTTTATATGACTTTAAGAAGAATACTATTTCCCTCTGCTACATCCTCTGATGCCTTTGAAGGAATGCGGGTAGGCTTTCCCCTACAATGTAGCACAAAATGGGCAAAGGCAGGGTATCATACTCTTGCCAAATTATTTCTTAGCTGGGCAAATAAAAAGCTGGGGTTAGGTGGCAGCAGATAATGCTAATATTGCAGCTGATCTTGCATTCCCTATCTCCAGATGAATTATTATCTTTGGGCTTATATTCAAGCATTTAGTACAGCTAAGAAACAGATCAGTAAAACCCATTTTTCAAATAAACTGATGGGGCTAGGAAACAGGTATCAATTATTGTATTTGTACTTGCACGAGTTGACCGCTCTCACGGCATTTACCTCAATTTACCAATATATAGAGGGTAAAATTGACTTTGCTATTTGGGTTGATTCAATCTTATGGCCCAGAAGGCCAAATGAGGAGCAAATATTAAGCATATGGTTTCTATAAATGGGCTCTCTACTATATCTCATGTCATCTGCAGATAATGTTTTCAACCTCGTCTGCTAAATGTTTTAGATGTGGGTAGTGCGAGGAGACTGGACACATGTGGGGTTGTTATGTCCCAAGCTAGTCAAATGTTGGAGCAATATTATTGCCTTCTTGGACAAAAAGCTACAAGTTCATATTGAGCTAGACTTACAGGGGGAGTTATTTGAGATCCTGCACTTGAATTGTCAACTAAAGCTTCAACAGCAACCATGCTTTTTTCTTGGGTCTCTGCGAAGTCGCGAATTCCTCAAAAGTGAAAATTCCCTATCCCTCCCATATTCGAAAGCTAGGTAACGTGAATGGATCGTGTTAGAACACTAGAGAAGCTGTATGCTCAAAGGGTGAGCGCATTGAGGAAAGTGAGGTGAATCTTGAATTCTCCCAGGAAAGCAGTATCAGATGAATGATGGCATGTTCTATTTTTCAGGCAGCATTTTTGTAAGGTCGTACAAAATAATATATGGCATTTCTGGATTCTTTTGGCAATTTGGAATCTCTCTATAATTGAAGTTCTCGATGAAGAAGTATGTTTTTGCAGATCTTTGTAACACCTTTTCTGTACCTTCAGTATGATAAATTTACATGTAATGGTATTTTTTTTAATGCTTTTTGTCTATATATATATGTCACAGAAATCATACCGGACTGTCAATAAAATGTTTTTTTTAAAGAACATAACTGCCCCTGGTGGATTCTATCAGACATACATAAATGTTTGTATATGCATCTTGTACTGATTAATTTGCACCTGAAGAATAAACCGTGTGTCTAGTGTAAACCTGTATGCAGCTAGACTATGCTGCACATTTTCAGTCAGTAAACATCTCTATGTACAGTTTCTAATATTGTAACTATTGCTCCAAGATTGGGAAACAGATGCGTTGTTCAAAATGTTTAAATAATTGCCAAAGAGGACTGTATAAGTATTGCTCCAATCTGGCAGCAAGAACAACACAGTGCTGACAAGCCCTTTGTGTGAAAGGGGGAACAGCCTGTTCAGTTGCAAGTGGGGCTGAGCCCAGCCACACCCCTATCCTGCCAGTGACGAACAATCGTGGCACACCTAATCTGCCTATTGTGTTGCTATCTGGGAGGAATAAACAAAATCCATCTGCCAACTACACCCAGTCATGTGATCCAGGAACAGGCTGCAAGCACCAAATAGGACAGAACAAGGCCAACTTTCTAAAATTTATATTTTCAAAGTTGTAACTTAAAATCCGACTTTACTTTTAAAGATGGTTTTAGATTAGTTTCTCAGACATCAAACATGAAATGTCAACCTGCTCCCAATCAAAAGTTAGTACTGATTAAATATGATAAGGCAACCGAATATTATTCTAAGGGAGAGGTAGGCCTCACAGTAGTGAAAAACAAATTGTGTAGTTGTTCACTATCAGGACATATTGAAAGTACATATCCAACCTTTAAATTACAAAGCACTGTGCCTTATGGACTACCTAGGTCCTACTTTAGGGGTGACCTGTATGCAATAAAAGGGGAGTTTAAGATTTAGCACGGGGGTTATATTGCCAAGTTAAATTGACAGTTTAAAACTGCATTCAGGCTACAATGGCAGGCTTGGGGCATGTTTAAGGGGCTACTTACGTGGGTGGCACAATAAGTGCTGCAGGCCTACTAGTAACATTTAATTTACAGGCTCTGTGTATATGGTATACCACTTTACAAGGGACTTTTAAGTTAAGTAAATATGCCTGACTTTGCTTGATGCTCTCCAAACTGAGCCCACATGGTCACAGGAAATGGAAGGTTGAAGATAGCTGTCCAGCTATTTAGGATGGAAAGCTTTACTCAGTTTCTTAAAGAAATAGAAGTATCAGACTGATCGTTATTCTTCTTCCACAGCATTAAATGAGAAATAATGGTTAAAGTGAGGAGAACAAAACTGAGAAGGATCCTTACCTCATTGGAAAGGAGTTTGGCAGTCACACCACAGTTCTAGGCTGTATGATTTCAATTAAGGCTCCCTATTTTCTGTTTTTAGTGATTTCTACAGATAAATACAGACACCCATTTATTTTTCTGTCTGTATTTTTGTTTAAATGTGGATAAAAATGGAAATATGGGTTGTGTTTGAGTCATTCTAAATACTGTCAATCATGACTGCCAGGTCCATAGCTGTGCGGATTGACAAGCAAGGGGATTAAAAAAAATGAGGGATTTTAGTAAAGATCCTTAAACAGCAGTAGATTAGCACAATCTTGATGTAAAATGTGCATATTTTCTTACAAGTGAATATATTTTACCATCTGACTGTGTATATATCATTGAAACCTGCCAGGAGTTTAGGTACGAGGGCACATTAACTGGTTAAATAAATGCAGAAATATACGCATTTCAGCTTTATTTTTCCCCAAAACCTAAAATAAATATGGATACATACAGGTAGAATGAGCTAAAAATAAATATGGATAAATACAGGTGGATATGAGAAAAATATAAATACCATAGAACCAGGAGCCCAAATATCAATGCAGAGATAAAAGACCCGAAATATATAGATTGGAATTGGAACATGACATAAGCAGAGCTATAAGCAAATACATTTGGCTAAATAAAACCTATAATAGTATACCACACTCGCAGCACTAGGATACAGACTATTCATTTAATGGTATTAAAAGCCAGACAGGTTACCTTAAATTTCAGTAAAATGTTCACAATTACGCTAGAAGTATCATAGCAAACAAGGCCCATCTATTCACATTTGATGACAATGTCCTACTGTTCAAACACACTGTCCAAGGTGCTAGGATGTTAAAACTTTCCTTCTCCAGACGGGCTTATTTCTTTTTATTAGTGTTGGACTTGGCCCTTTTTGCAGGGTCATCCCAGGACTTTTTGCCTTCCGCCTGTATTTTCTCTGACCTGTTGTTGGTGGTTTTATGACTATGGGCATTTTACCACTGCTGATCAGTGCTAAACTGCATATATTCTCCCTGTAAATTGTTGTTATGAATTGGGTTTTTCATGATTGGCATATTTGATTCACTAGTCAGTCCCTAGTACAGTGCACGGTGTGTGCCCAGGGCCTGTAAATAAATTAAATGCTGCTTGTGGGCTGCAGCACTGATTGTGCCACCCACAGAAGCAGCCTGTAAAATGTAACTCTGGCCTGCCAGGTGGTTGATAATCCAAAACTGTTGAGGTGGTCCATCTCCCTACAGGGATTTTACGGTGCAACACCACCCTGGCACAGAACACGCCAATGCAGATGGCCTGTCCAGGTTCTTCCGCCTTAGTGAAGAGAACACCCAGGAGGTTGGGTAGTTCTCCCTACTTTCAGCTGGAAGGGATATGTGTTAGACTTGGCATCTGTTGGCGTGTTTCCCTGAGACTTTGCTTTCTGACTTCCTGGTTTTGACTCTGTTTTTGCTGGCATAGTGTCTCTGCACACTTTTCTCACTGCTGATCAGTGGTAATGCGCAAGTGCTCCTGTTGTAAACTGTGTTATGGATTGCTGTTTCCATGATTGGCATGTTTGTTTTACGTGTCATTCCCTAGTAAAGTGCACTGAGTGTGCCAGGGCCTGCAAGTCAAATACTGTTAGTGGGCTGCAGCACTGGATTTAGCCATCCACACAGCCTGTAATTGTAAATCTGGCATGCCATTGTAGCCTATGTGCAGTCTGGGGCTGCCATGTCGACTTGGCAAGTGCACACATTTGCCAGTCCCTAAACCCTCCCTTTCCTACATATTAGTCACCCTGAAGGTAGGCACAAGGTACCCCTGTGGGCAGGGTGCATTGTATGTGAAAGGTAGGACATGCCCTGATGTGTGTGGCATTTCCTGATAGTGAAATACTGCCAATGTCGTTTTTCACTATTGCAAGGCTACCTGTTTCCATAGGACAGAATAGGGAATTTGCTTATAACATGTTATAATCATAACTACCCCTGGGAACAAGGTAGGAAAATAAAGATTAGTATGCCTGAACTCAGGCTTTTGGATGAAAGGGGCTGAAGAGGGGCAGTGGCTCCAGAGAGCCGGATGAGTCAGGGCTGGGCTGAATAGAACTGGGCTGCAATTAGAGTTGGGGGTGTGAATTTCTTTCACTTGAATGGGCCTGGCCTACCTTCAAAAATGCGGTCTCCATCTGCCAGAAGCTGCACCAGTGAGGATAGAACTGGTTTTGGGTGGGTACAAACACTCTCTGCCTTCAGAGAACAAAAGATTCTGTGTGTATAAAAAGAGGGGCCCAGACTTTTTCATCACTTCTGGGAATCAAGAGGAACCTATGCCAAGGATTAGAGCCGGAGAAGCTGAGCAGGAGTACTGCCCCTGTGCTGTTTGCTGTCTGGAGTTGGCCTGCAGGGGCTACTTGCTGCCAAGGAAAGGAGAAAAGGAATTTGCTGTTTGCTTTGTCACCTGCATGAGGAAAAGATCTCCAAGGACTTGAAATTGAGCTTGCCTCCTGTTCTGATATCTCAGGGGTACAAAGACTTAATTTCTTCAGTCTCTCTGCATCTGTAATTGCTGTTTCAGCTGCCACAGAAGGAAATTGCCTTTTCAATAGGAAGGGGGTTTGCCCTCGTACTTCACATGCACATGAGCAATATGAACAGCAAAAAACTAAGCATGATGCAGCGGAATTAATCTTTTTGAACCTGGAGGAAACCTGAATGAATCCATCAGGGGAGAACTTATTCTCTTAAAACCATTTATCTTGTTGAAAAAACACTCACACTCGACTAAGATCTAGATATTTTATCTCTATGCATATATTTGCCAAAAAACACACCAAGTATCTCCATTTACAATCAAGGAAGTGATACAAAAGATTTGGATACAAAAAAATTATAATACAAAGATTATGTAAATATACATTCAACATACATCAACAATCTTACAATGTTTTCTGTCTCACAGACAGAATCCTTGTTGCCCAAGTTTCTTAGAGGGCTGCGATAAACAGTTCTGTCAAATAACTATGGTTCGCAACCCATAACATCAAGATAGCCCTTATCTCAACACCAATCTGAGTAGTGATGTGTCTAAACCCCTTTCTATTTTACATGGTACTGTAGATTTCTCTTTTAAAATTGTCAGGGCTTCTGTCATCTATCAGGCCAACTAGTTTCAGCCCATTTAGTCTGAGCCTCATCAGGACTAAGGGCACAAAAGAAACCTAAAAATAAAGTAAAAATCCTTTGTATTTACATATACACCTATATACAAAGATATACAACCTATTACTCAGAGGAGGTATGCCACACCGCTGAGAAAGGCTTGTCAAGACTTACTATAACTAAATTATTCTGTGAACAACAAAGGGCATAGAAGAGAACATAGAAAAGTACAGCCACCATTTCTTTATATCTATCCACCGTGTCAGTTTCACCCTATAGTGAGATGCAGGAAAGAAACAATATGTCAAATAGACAAGAAAAAAAAACTAAATAGATCAGAAACAATCTAAAATCTATGCTAAAAGGGCAAACATCGTCCATGATTCGATTATACACCACCACACGTGTCAAAAATGAAGAAAGCCTACAAAGTGCAAGGGAAACCCAAGTATCTATAGAAGACGGAAAATGGAAGTTAAATACAGAAAAACAAGGAAACTAGAAAATGAATGAATTCAACCTACGGGTCTCACTGACAATGCTACATCTATCAAGACACGAACAATGGCACCGGAAATGCAGGACTACTTTGTCAACATCAGTTCTGAAAAAACATACAAAACACTCAACAGCGTGTATTTAAGGGCAAACTATTAATCAGGTACAGGGGGACTCTAAAGTACAGCGCCCCAAAAGTGACCACCAGTATAAATACTTGTAATTAGGCAATTGCAACACCGACGCCTGTGAATGATGCCGTAACCTGCACCGAAGCCACGGGCACCACTCGTGACCAACATGATGCACCGCCCGACTTGCACCGTAGGCCCGACGACCGCTGATGCCATGCGCCATTGACTCCGCAGCTGCCACCAAGGCCACTGCCTGCACCGGAGCCGAAGATCCCCTCGTGATGTCCATGACACATCATCCCGACTCGCACAGCAGCCCCGACTTCACCGATGCTGTTGCTTCATCGATGCAGAGCCGATACTCGATGTGGGTGACTCCTGAATCCATCGACACCGCATCGTTGTAAGGAACCAACGCCTCACTGCCACTGTAACATCATCTCCCTGACACAGCACGGAACCAATGTCTCACCTCCTCTGCACCGTAGTAAGGAACCAAGGCTCCACCTTCCCTGGGGTCGTAAGGAAACGACGTTGCTCAGCGCCAACAAAGTATCACTTCTCCGATGCTTTGCACCGCCTTTGCTTTCATCATTTCCAAGGTACTGTTCTTTGTGGGTCTGCTTGACTCCGCACCCAAGGCAGCAGACCCTGCAATTGGCGCTGTACTTTGGGATTTTTATCTGTCACGTTATAATAACGCCAGGTGGAGTTATTTTTTGTTACAAACTTTAATTGATTGTGTAACCTATTTTTGAGGATATCTTTATAACTGTATTGTGAATTTCTGTTATTTGATCTTGTTTTGGTTTAGATAAAGATTACTTATTTGTTTCTAAACTGGTCTGGTGTCCATTTGTAGTATTTTACTGTATTACTGTATGTGTTCACAAATGCTTTACACACTGCCTCAAAGATAAGCCTGCCTGCTCGTGCCAAACTACCAAGCGGGTAAGCATGGGTTAATTTAGCAGTATATCCCCCTTACCCTGACTAGAATCAAGTGCCCCTATTTGGACAAAGGTACCGACCTCTGCCAACTAGAGACTCCCATTTCTAATATGTACCAACAAAGGTTATGCGGTTATAGCCAAATATTATAAAGATATTAAGCAGGCCAGGAAGCAACAACTAACGCAGCAGATAGCACAGGCTGGCAACTGCTCTAAGGAGCTTTTTAACATTCTGCAGAATTTTATTAAGCCGACTGCCTGCGATAGCTCTGAGGACTTTTCACAAGATCTATGTGATAAAGTCTCGAGATATTTTGAGGAGAAAATAGAAAACATCTATGGAAAAATTGTGGCAGCAAATGATGCAATAATAATTTCCAGTACAAACCAACCGCATCCTCAAACGTCGGTACATAGCAACACACGTACCCTCTCATCCTTTCCTCCGATTAACAACACTGAGCTCCTCTCCCTCTGCAGTCATATTAAATCTGGGTCGCCTAATGACATTATTCCAACTAAAATGGTCGGCCCCATGACTTCTATCCTGAGCCCGCATATGTTGGATGTAATTAACATCTCTCTAACCAAAGGCCAGGTTCCTGCAGATTGGAAAAGGGCGGTGGTGAACCCGATTCGGAAAAAGGCATCCTCTCCCTGGACAGACCTCTCCAATCTACGACCTATTTCCCTCTTGCCTCACCTGGGTAAGGTTACTGAGAGGCACGTGAACACCTATCTCTCTCAACATCTGGAAGCGACGGATGGCCTGGACCACTCACAATCTGGGTTCAGGCCAAACCACAGCACAGAATCAGCCCTTCAGACAGTGACCAATAACATCAGAATGGCACTGGATGAGGGCAGCTCCGTGATTCTGGTGTTGCTGGACCTTTCCGCCGCTTTCGATACGGTGTCTCACACAGTGCTTCTTGACCGCCTAGGTGAGGTGGGTGTGGTGGGAGAGGCTTTGACTTGGTTGAGGAGCTTTTTGACTGGTCGTGTCCAAGAAGTTAGGCTGGGCTCCCACAAATCCACACTAAGGGAGCTCAATAAGGGAGTGCCACAAGGCTCATGCCTTAGTCCTACACTTTTCAATGTGTATGTGGCACCCCTAGCCAACTTAGCTAGATCTTTCGGGTTCACCCCGGTGTCGTATGCTGACGACACCCAACTCCTTTTCCCTTTCAAAACCCTCACATCTGCAATAAAAAGATCTTTTGCAGATGGGATGAGAGCCATAGCAGACTGGATGTCAACTAACCGTCTGCAGTGCAATGTGGGGAAAACGGAGGTCGTGTGTTTTGGACAAGCGGCAACATATTGGTCCTCTGACTGGTGGCCCGTGGAACTAGGTCCTGTCCCCACTCCCAAGAGCTCCATCAGGAACCTGGGAGTGCTCTTTGACCAGCAACTTACTTTTAAGGGGCATGTCAATCAGGTTGCTGGTACCTGTTTCCGGGCTATCGGGATGCTGAGACGAGTCTTTCCCTACATACCAGACCATCACAGAAAAACGCTCGTGCAGGCTCTGGTCATCAGTAGGGTGGATTATTGCAACGGGCTGCTCCTCGGAGCTAACGAGGAGCAGCTCAGTAAATTGCAAATAATTCAAAACACAGCAGCAAGGGTTGTCCTGAATGCTCCAGCCAGGACCCCTTCCAGTCCCCTGCTGATGAGACTCCACTGGCTTCCAGTTAGGAAGCGAGTCCATTTTAAGATCTTATGTACCATCCATAAGAGCCTGACAGGAGAGGGCCCGAAACATATGATTAAGATCTTCCAGCCCTACATCCCGGGACGACATTTGCGCTCCAGCCAACAGCAGCTCCTGCAGACACCAAGAGTAAAGAAGACCAGACAAGGTGGCCGTGCATTAGCTTATGCCGGCCCAACACTCTGGAATTCTTTACCCCAAGAACTCAGGTCAATTTCCAGCCATCTGAGTTTTCGGAAGAACTTAAAAACATATCTGTTTACTGACAAATAAATCACTTCCCGGCCTCGCTACCCCATACTAACCACTCTCTTGTAACAGCACTAATCTGTGGCACAGTAATAGCGCGGAGATACCCCTTCGGGAGTCTAATCTGGCGCTCTATAAGAATATAAAATAAATAAATAAATAGCATTTGGAAAGTATGATGCATGGAATGTTTGTAGCAGCTAGACTAATTCTGGCTAATGGAGAGTGAACTGAATGGGAAAGGAAAGGATAAACAAGGTATAGGATATTCCTACTGCCAAGAAGTTAACAACAATCAGAAATGATAGGGACACTAAGTGGAAAGCACATTGGTCAGCATTTCTGAGGGTTTGTACGATATCCTGCTACCTTATGACCCATTCCGGAAAGTAGAAGGCTTTCAGAATGCAACAGCAAGGAGAATCGCTGTTGGCTTCTGGAATCGGTGTGGAAAGGTACTTTCCAGATGGGCTAATAAATAGGTTGCTAGGATGGAAGCTTCTGTGGTGCAGGGCATTGTTCTTCTCATTTGGTTTGCGATATAGCGTTGGCAATAGAGTGTCCTCCGAATGCCTCACTTCAACAGCCAAGAATGTCAGACAGGATTTATTTATCCTTTGTCATTCATATTTGAATATCTGGACACCTAGTGTTAAGCCAGTTGAAGGAAACCATCAGATGGTCACTGTTCCCATCCCATAGGCACCAGATGTCGTCAATATATGGCACAACTCACAAAAAGTACATGCGGTTATGTGTACAGAGCATATTTTGTCTCCTGTATCAAAATTTGGTCTTGTTTGTTGTGCCTGTAATCAAGTGTAACACTGCTGCCAGAGAAATGGGTGGGGACTTTTTAGGACAAGAACCCTCACTCACCCGAAGGTGACATGCTTCATCATTTGCCTCCCTCCTCACACCCAGACTGCAAGGTCCATGGTGTGGACTACAACTCCCCTAGGGGGAGAGCTTAGGTGTTTTGAAAGGATGAGCTATGGTGTAGGGGTGGTGAGGAGCAGAGTGCAAAGAATACTCACATTTATCAAAACCTAGTGATCTACGTACAGGTATGATGTGAACATATACCCCTTAACCTGACTAGAATCAAGTGCCCCTATTTGGACAAAGGTACCTACCTCTGCCAACTAGAGACTCCCATTTCTAATATGTACCAACAAAGGTTATGCGGTTATAGCATTTGGAAAATATGATGCATGGAATGTTTGTAGCAGCTAGACTAACTCTGGTTAATGGAGAGTGAAAGGAAGAAGTTGACAACAATCAGAAATGATAGGGACACTAAGTGGAAAGCACATTGGTCCGCATTTAGGAGGGTTTGTACGATATCCTGCTACCTTATGACCCATTCCGGAAAGAAGGAGGCTTTCAGAATGCTACAGGAAGGAGAATCGCTGTTGGCAGCTGGAATCGGTGTGGAAAGGTACTTTCCAGATGGGCTAATAAATAGGTTCCTAGGATGGAAGCTTCTGTAGTTCAGGGCATTGTTCTTATCAGTTGGTTTGCGATATAGCGTTGTCAATAAAGTGTCCTCCGAATGCCTCACTTCAACAGCCAAAAATGTCAGATAGGATTTATTTATCCTTTGTCATTCAGATTTGAATATCTGGACACCTAGTGTTAAGCCAATGAAAGAAAACCATCAGATGGTCATCATTCCCATCCCATAAGCACCAGATGTTGTCAATATATCGCACAACTCACAAAAAGTACATTCAGTTATGTGTACAGAGCATATTTTGTCTCCAGTATCAACATTTGGTCTTGTTTGTTGTGCCTGTAATCAAGTGTAACACTGCTGCCAGAGAAATGGGTGGGGACTTTTTAGGACAAGAACCCTCACTCACCCGAAGGTGACATGCTTCATCATTTGCCTCCCTCCTTACACCCAGACTGCAAGGTCCATGGTGTGGACTACACCTCCCCTAGGGGGAGAGCTTAGGTGTTTTGCAAGGTTGAGCTATGGTTTAGGGGTGGTGAGGAGCAGAGTGCAAAGAATACTCACATTTATCAAAACCTAGTGATCTACTTACAGATATGATGTGAACACAAATCAAGTGGTGTAATCTGCTAACAGAGTAGAAACCAATTCCTTTGTATGGTGACATGAAATAGGTCTAGACACAGGGGGTAATATCCAAGTATGCATCGAACCGTACTGAAGAGTTACAGTTCGAGCTTTAGGGTAATGTAAGAATAGACCACAATCATTTGTGATCCAGCTCGATCTCGAGCAAGTTATTGGAGCTTACCTAAGGCACCAGTGCAGATTCCATACAGACGTCCCGGCTAAAGTCGTAAAACAACTGCCGTACTCTATTAAGGGATTCTGGCATCTGAAATGCGCGACGTGCGTTGCCTGCGTCACGCATGTCACATGCTTACAATTCCCAGTTGGGATTATGGGCCATAAATCCCAATAGTCTGTATAATGATATATGCGATTTAGCAAACTCATTACTCTGCGAGTGTCTATAGGAAAACTCATGTCTATCTCTACAGCTTAATGGCCCCAAAGTGCATCCTAAGCTATAGATTGCCAGTAGTAAGTGTGATGGCCGTAAGAAACTGTTACTTTCTTACGTACTGAATATATACTTATCATTACAGTATTAATATAACAGCCTCGCAAAGGACTAATGGATAAACGACGATGATGCATACGAAAATCATGCAAAAATCGCTAGTGCAAAGACTGAAAAGTGCATAGACTGAGAATGGGTGTATCATTATGAACAATTTGTGTAATTATCAAGGACCCCCTGAACAGTTAATCGTTCAATTCCTAGGACAGGGAAAACTGAATGAAGTAAAAACAATTCCAAGGCAATCTAAATAATTATCAACACAAACAAGTAAGGGAGAGCAAAATTAATGAAACCAAGAATAGTAAATATATAAAAAAGCATTCATTTTAATATTATTATAAAAACAACACAATTAAAAATTGTGTAACAACAGCCTTTCATTTGGTCATGAATCAAGAAGAAAAATACATATATAGTAAGCTAGTGGCAAAAAAAAAAATGGATAGATATTATATAATTTTTTTTGCCACTAGCTTACTATATATGTATTTTTCTTCTTGATTCTTGACCAAATAAAATGCTTTATGTTTGTTTGATACTATGTATTGTGTTGTTACACAATTTTTAATTGTGTTGTTTTGATAATATTATTAAAATGAATGCTTTTTTATATATTTTCTATTCTTGGTTTCATTTTACTTGATTGTGTTGATAATTATTTAGGATTGCCTAGGATTTTTTTTTTACTTCATTCATTATGAACAATTATATCTATGTTGGTGAAGCTATCATGGTAGTGAATTATTTATTGTGTTTATTTGTGCAGGCTGGTCCAGTGCTTAATTTATAAAATATTAAGTGCAGGTGCTCAATTTTTTAAGGAGGCCACATCCTTCCACCATGGATCCAGCCACTCTCTCCACTGGCTCCACCCACTTCCTCTATTGGCTCCACCAACCCACACCCAGTACTAGCATTGCTGAACGTGCCATAACAAGTGTTAGAACCAAAATCTCCCGGTTGAAAGGTCAGGAAATTATCCATGTCCATGTCCGTGGCCATAAGGATGCACGACAGGACAGCCTATACCCTGTACTGTGCACCTGTGGCTGAGGGTCAGTCACTAGCAAAATCCGAGATCACGGATAAAGAACCTAGCAGTGATAGATTTTCATCAGTGTGATGAACCAAATCTAGATATGAAAGGAAAAAATGTCCTTTCTTGAGTCCCCTCACTTACCGGGGTTTCCCCAAGGAGACATGGGGACCATCTCAACCCACTGCGGTTTGAGGCATGCTGCGACTTGCTAAAATACGTAGGAGCACTATAGTGAGGAACTATTTGTAGTGCAGTGGTGTATGTGGAGTGGGGTGACTTAAAAATATCTAACTAGTGGGCAAAATTACCTTTATTCTAGCTCCTAGCTGATATATTAAAAACGGGGTGGGTCTCTAGATTTCCTGATTATAATGGGTCAGGTGTCCTAGTAGAGGGTCAACATGTTTCACGCTTCTCCTACAGCTCTTCTTCAGGACGCCACAGGGACCAGCCTTGTGTGTACCACTCCAAAAGGTGCAGTGAAAACATTATTTATAAATGCTGTCTAATAAGCATAAGGAAAATAATACGTACGACATTCAATAATGTATTACAATCATAGGATATTTTTCAAAAGGCAGTACTTTGCCTCATAGTCGTTTGAAGGGGCAAGAGAGGGTTCCACTGGAATTTTGAATAACTCCTCTCCTGGCTGAGTACCTCGCTAGTTCTCTCGAGACCGCATGCAGGATTGATTCAAAATTCCAGTGGAAAGCTGTGGCACAACAAGATCCTGAGGAGGTGCCTGTCACCTACAGGGGTGTAAATCTGAAAATTCCACACATCCACCCAGAGAGGTGAAAGATAGAGCATCACACACCTAGGACATCTCACCTCCACATTTCTAGCCCATAGGAAGCCCATCAAGGCCTGCAGACCCCGTGCCGCATCAACACCGGAGCCATCACTGAGGAGGAGCCTGCCCCGGAGCCAAGGACACCACTCATTATGTCCACGATGCATCGTCCCGACTCACACCGCAGCCCCCCCTTCACCGACGCCTGTACTTCATCCACACAGAGCTGATACTCGACGTGGGTTACTCCTGAATCCATTGACGCCACACCATTGTAAGGAACCAATGCCTTGCTGCGACCGTGACGTCACCTCCCTAACACAGTAAGGAACCAACATCTCACCTCCCCTGCACCGCAGTAAGGAACCGAGGCCCCACCTCCCCTTGGGTCACAAGGAAAAGACGCCGCTTTGCGCCAACAAAACATTACCTCTCGACGCCATGCACCACACTTGCTTTGATCATTTCCAAGGTTCTGTTTTTGTGGAATATATGACGAAATCCCGCAAACTATAATCCTGCATACCTTCACTCCGCATTTTTTACAACGCTGGTGCAATTACTCCGCAAACCCATCATTGCGCAAACTTTTTTCCCGCATATGACTTTATCACGCATGCCATTACAACGCAAATGCATGTGTGGTGCAGTCATATACTTTGTAAAAGTACTTTCCCTATATATATATCCAAGTGATTCCTCAAACCTCCACGCAGCGTGGCGAAAGAAGAAGACGGACCCCACGGCTTCAGGCAAGATGTTATTTTATTATTTGGAACCTTTCAAGCGACGCGTTTCGAGTACCAAGTACTCTTGATCACACACCTGTTAAACAGTCAGCTTGCTTTTTTAAATGCTGTGCTTCCCTGACCCAACCTATGGGCCACACCTCCTAAAGTGCATCACATGACTTATTCATGAACATAGAAATAGTGCACGTTGTGAATGGGAAATACTGAACGACCGAAGTGTTCAATTCAAGTATATACAATTTGCCTGAATATATACATACATGTTAATGAAATAAATTACATTTTCTTTCATTTAAAATAATTCGCCCATGTATTTGATATTTTAAAATCACTCAATTGCACAGATTTCATTGACGTGCATCTTTCAACAATTATCATCACTGCATGAATGCAAAAATACCAACTGGTATATAAAGTGACTAGTGCAAAATTGTATGCCAAAACAATATATTCAATAAATTGTTGATCATCCTTATTTATAATTTCTCATAACTGCATGAATGCAGATACCACTAGGTACTTGAAATCACTAAAACTCTGGAAAGCTGACTAAGACAATTGAATAAACACTGCATTGATCATAAATCAAGTCAATCATGTGAAAAAAATGTTTTTGTGGAAAGCAACCCCTTGTTTACCCACGAGCTTATGTCCTATATACTTATTCAAAATTTAAAATATTAAATTTCGTACATCATAAATATTAAGACCTATTTACATTAATTTTTGTATTAAAAAATTATAATAAAAGTGCAAATCTGTACATGTGCATTTTTAGTGATTGGAAAACAATAGAAAACACTAAGAAAAAAAGAGAGAACTGATATAAAAAGAATATTATTTTAAACTGTACAAGATATTAAAATAGAGAGAGAAAATAGGAATTTTTATATACACATATGTAATTCATGTATAGCTGTGATTAAGGTTGCATTAAATTCATAATGTGCCCTTAATATGTACATGTGTGTAGCTCTATGGGTTTTTTTCATCGTTGACTCAAGTCAACGATCTTGATCAAAAAACAAAGTGCACATAGAGTTTCCAAGTTTTGAGATATTCTCATGAATTCGCCTCGATCCAATGCTGACAATTTAGGGGTCTTTATAAAAAATTATGCAGATCTTCTGTTTGCTGTCTAGTTCGATAATATATTTGGTTTCCAGCTTTCTCAGCAATTTGTCCCTGTCCCCATCCCTTCTCAGTGGGGGTACCGCATCGATGACAGAATAACTCAAGCACAACAGATCCCTGTTATGCTTTAAGTGAAAATGCCGTGCCACGGGGTAGGCCGAATCATTATTTACAACTGCCCGGAGATGCTGCAGGATCCTGACATGCACCTGCGATCTCGTGCTTCCAACATAGCACAGACCGCAGGTGCACGTCAGGACGTACACGGCAAACTCCGTACGGCAGTTGAAATTGCCTCCGATTGCTGTTTTAGTGCTGGTAAAGGGAGTCTCATAGTGCATGGTGTTTTGTCCAAATTTGCATGCACGGCATGAGGAACATTTGTAAAAGCCTCTCCTATTGAGCCAGGCACTGCCACTGCCTAGCTCAGGGCTGGATTTAACCAATTTGCTGTGCATGCTGTAGGCTCTTCTGAAAGTAACAATAGGTCTGTCAGGGACTCTCGAGCTTAGTACACCGTCTGTTTTTAAAATAGACCAATGTTTATTGATGATGGATTTAATTTGGCACTGTCGTTGGCTGAAACTAGTTATCAGCCTAGGGCCTTGTTCATTGTTTTCAGGTTCAGTGGATTTGGGCATAAAAAGAGATTCCTGTGTCCTTTCTTTGGTTTTAGACATTGCTTTGGAAAGGAAAGATTTACCGTAACCCCTTGCTCCCAAGCGTTCCATCATCAAGATGGCACCCTCATCAAATTTCTCACTACTGCTGCAAATTCTTTTTAGTCGCAGAAATTCCCCCAAAGGTATACTATTGATGACATGTTGAGGATGTCTACTACTGGCGTGCAGTATACTATTGCCCGCCGTGGGCTTACGATACATTGATGTTGTAATATTTTCCCCATCAATTGTAATTTGGACATCTAGAAATTCTGCTGATTGTTTGCTTATCTTGGATGTGAAAAAAAGATTTCTGGTGTTATGATTGAGGGCTTCAACAAACTGGTGTGCACTGGAGATGTCCCCTTCCCATATGCAAAAAATGGAATCTTTAAATCGCATCCAGTGTATGACATGATTAAAACCTGGTACCGCGATGAGAACCCGCTCCTCCCAATATCTATACTACTATTATAAAGAGAGAACACAACCCTTTGAGCCAGGTAAACTCAGGAACCACAGCGCCAATCCACACGCCCAATACATCGTTGAAATTGTCAGGGTGTGTAGATGGACATAGGCTACATAAAATTAAAAAACATGTAAATTTAAAAATTTCACTTTAAAAACAAAGTAGTCCCCTGAAAGTAGCGCCAGCCGCGACGTAGCGCCGGCCGCGACGTAGTGATGGCCGCGACGTAGCGATGGCCGCGACGTAGCGATGGCCGTGACGTGTGTGATGACAAGGAGGAGCGGCGGACATGAGCACGGGGAGGAGCGGAGAGGAGCGGCGGACAGGAGCGGTGACGAGCGGCGAGGAGCTGCGGTGAAGTGAAAAGCGCAGGGAGTAGCGGCGGCTCAGGTAAGGCTCCGGAGACGTAAAATGCCGGGGCGGGAAGGGGCCGGGGCCGGGGCCGTGGCCGGGGCGGCAGGCGGCTCCGGGACACGGACAATGTCTGGGCGGGCGGGGGCCGGGATGACGCAAAGAAAGTGAAAAGAATGAAAGGTCAGAAGCATTGTCAAAGTAACGTATTGCCCACCAGTCCTGGTATCGAGTTGTATTTCTTTTTGTCACCGGTGTGCACATGTGCTCAGGAAACGGGAGGACATGGACAATGTCGGGGGGGCGGGGCCGGGATGACGCAAAGAAAGTTAAAAGAATGAAAGGTCAGAAGCATTGTCAAAGTAACGTATTGCCCACCAGTCCTGGCATCGAGTTGTATTTCTTTTTGTCACCGGTGTGCACATGTGCTCAGGAAAATGCTACCCGTCACAGTGTAAGAGAACACATTACTGAAGTTGACTGACACATTTCCCACGTTGTGGAAGGAGGGAGCAAAATGTGAATAACAGTTGACTAGACAAATAGATGACGAGGACTCACCAAAAGCATATCTATTGCCCCCGGACAACGTCGGGGCGGGCTGCTAGTATATATATATATATATATATATATATATATATATATATATATATATATTACCTACTGGCGATAGCCAGTAGGTATATATAGTTAGGATTATTTCTCT
The DNA here is from genome assembly GCF_964263255.1 of Lissotriton vulgaris. Lineage (NCBI taxonomy): Eukaryota > Metazoa > Chordata > Amphibia > Caudata > Salamandridae > Lissotriton > Lissotriton vulgaris. Next base: position 1,237,665,431 of record NC_141693.1, read on the forward strand.
ATGGAACTTTTGAAAATTCTATGTCTAATAACTTTGGCGTTTGTGGACGGAATCGGCTGAAATTTTCAGGAAAATGGCACATTTTGTTTCTGAGCAGCCCTTGAAAATTTGGGGGGGTTTTGTCAAGGGGGGCCGAGAAAAAAGGGGGGTCCCAAAACGCGTTTTTCCCATGTTAATTTCCATAGGGCGTTTGGCCTCACTTTTAGCTCGAACGGCTGAATGGATTTGCACGAAACTTGGCAAAATTGTAGGGACTGTTAGCCCGATGTGCCTTTGCTGGGTCTCAATATATGTGCTCCAGTGGATTTTGAGAAATTAACGTTTTAAAAAATTTATAGATCTGTGACAGCGTCCCAGATAGCGCTCCAGATCGCGTACTTTTCGCGTCACGGAGCTTTGCGAAACGATGCTGATTGGCTCTCCGGTGTCTGTCAACATTCTAAACAGTCCGGTGCGGCCGCCATCTTGTCTCTCGGTAGGATCGAGAGACAAGAAGAGGTGAAAAACGAAGGGGGAATTTAATGAAAGGGGGCAAGGTAGACCCCTCTTGACCCCCTAGGAATGATGTTGGGGTTATTAAAGGGTCCCGTGGGGAAAATAAAAAAAATTTGATTTTTCACGGTAGAAGCGCTTCCCGGTTCGCGAACCGGGCCGCAAACTGGTAGCGAAACGGGAATTCGCCATTTTGTGTTTCGGTTTAATTAAATTACAGGGTATAAGGGGGTACGGGAGACGTATCCTGATCCCTTATGTTTTCTGAGGGTGGCTGAGGAGGCTCATATATGTTGATACATGTCTTCCAGCGGCTGTGCGTGAGCGTTTTATTTTTTTTGCTGCGTGACGTCTGTTAACGTTCGATTCGATGGAAATCAGGAAGTGTTGACCGCCATTTTGTCACTGCGAGTAAATATTTTATTTGTTATAAATAAATCATTATTGATAAGCATTGTCTGCGCCATCTTGCCTTTTTTGCAATGCCACACTTTTGTCGAGCACAGCAGCCATTTTAGATGCCTTGACCAGACCCACTGTCTGCACCCTCGCAAGCATCTCCCCCACGCACTGGTCACTCCCGCTCTCTTTCTCATGTATGGGCTAGAAACCTCCTCCCATCTGCGCTGTTCTTCTCTGAGAATCACACCCTGTGCCCGCCCGACACCTGCCTTTCACCCTATTCACTACCGCACCCTCTGACACTCCTCTTCCTCTGTGTCCGATTGTCCAGGCCCGTCCCAGGCTATCACCTAGCCCTGCAGATGTAGTTTATGGCCTCAACTGTAAAGAATCACCCCTCTTCAAAGAAGTTACAGTAGATCAAGGCCCCCACCCGATGAGATCCGTCACACTACACGCATTCCTGCAATCTGATAACCATCCTGTATTGTGATTGGAGAGGGGATTCTCACTGTGAGGGTGTGTGGGACCGAGCCTGAAGCGGATGATTCCAGGGATGCCTTTTTGTACATCAAAGTCTTTACAATTATGTGTCACATTAAAAATATATAACACTCCAACAAAGTAGAAGGAAAATAACACTTTAATAACTTATAAATATATACATCGCAACAAAAACAGTAAACACCTTAAAACATTTTTTATTAAAACAGAAGCAACAATGGTCAGTAGCGGTCTGTTGTGCGAATAGTCCCAAGGCAGCATATTTACCTAGAGTGGTGCTGTGTAGGACATTCTGAATGGAAATTAACCAGAACTATAACCATCTACTTCCAATAATATAACTTTTATGCCCAAATTACGCAAAGATTTAGCTAATCTGCTAAAGGGGGGAGTCGCCATTTCTTTACAATAATCAATAATGAAAAATCAACATCAATAGGGTTGTCCGTATTCCCGATGCAGCACTATAGTGCAACATACACAGCACCTGGGGTGTCAAGAGTGAACAGGTCCTAGCTGCTTAACCAATGACTGACAAATGCTATATTAAACACTTACTATGTATAATACTTGCGTTCACAATAGTTTTACTTTACAAAACAGAACAAAAGATGTCCCCTGTAAGTAAACCCATATTAGCTGTTTCAGTTATTGAACATCCTAAGGTTTTATGACATGGGGAACAGTAGTGATATCCTGGGCGGGTGATGGAACTGGGTTTGTTAATGTAAAAACATCTACAGAGAAAACTATTGGTAAATTATACTTCTCCGGAAATTTAAAACTCACAAATGTTTCATTTGTGTAATCGTTTTATGAACATGTACATTAAAAAACTAAAAGAAATGCCAAGAACGTCCCATGTGAAAGTGAATTTTATCTGGCAATTTTTTTCTTTTCCTTCTCATGAAAAGAAAGTTAAAGCCAGGTTCGTTACCTGCCTCATCTGCAAAAAAAAAACTCTCGAGAGGGACCGAAAAAAAATATAGCTATGGTAATCATACCATGCATCGGCACATGGAGAGGTGGCACCCTCTTAATTATTCTAAAGCACAACTTCGAGATTTGGGGGATAACCCCTGACCGGCAAAAACATCCACCAATGACTTAGCAATAAGTGAGTCAGAGGCAAGGGAAACGGTCCCAAATCTGCAAAAGAACTTTGGGCAGATGAGATTGACTTGTGTAGCATGTGGAAAATTAATTTCATGCGGAGAGATCAGTATTACTTCAATAAATACAGTAATCAATGATGCATTAGAACTTAATATCAATTCATTTTCCGAACGTGTAATCAGTACCTGTCCCATGTCAATTCATTGTTCGAACGTATAATCAATACCCATCCCGGATCAATTCATTGTCCGAACATATAATCAGTAAAAAGTGCGACAAGTGCAACAAAATCATATCGATAATTCATTGTGAGCAAGTACCAAAAGTGTCGACAATTCTAACCTTCAATAAATACAGTAATCAATGATGCATTAGAACTTAATATCAATTCATTGTCCGAATGTGTAATCAGTACAAGTCCCATGTCAATTTATTGTTCGAACGTATAATCAATACCCATCCCGGATCAATTCATTGTCCGAACATATAATCAGTCTTATCCCATATCAATTCATGTGCTAAAAACTGCATACATATCTCATGATATCAAGGCTGAGCAATCGGGGCACAATAGTTTCATTTGTACCGGCGCCATTTTGGGTGAGGTCAGGAAGGTCCAAGTATAGTCAAAATGTCTCCACCAACTCGTGGTTGGGGTTGGACCGGGACCTATTTCGGCAGTCCAAAAGTTTTCGTTGAAGGGTAGTAGAGGGGACTGGCGACATGAACCATCAGTCAAAGAGGGGTGGGAGGCAAAAATCTCTCCTACCGGGTCATACTGGTTTCCCACCGGAACTGATCAAGTTGGTAGTCTTGCAGGATTTTGGTGATTTCAAGACTGAGGCCGGCACCGGCATGAGCGCGCCGACGTCCCGCGGCTACGTCGTGGTCGTTCCGTGGGTGATCATGGCAGTCATTCCCCATCGGGGGTCGGGGGCCCCCGTGGCTCTTATAGAATCTTCAAAGTTGAGGAGAACGTTTCTGGATGCAGGACTCATTTTCTAGTTGAACTCAGAAGTGCCGTTGCACCGCAACAGTGGACGAGACCCCCGCTGGGTGAGCGGAGCATCATTGCCTCGCAATAGTGGACAAGACCTTTTGTCGGGTGAGTGCAGCGTCGCTGCATCGCAAGAGTGGAGGAACCCTTTTGTTGGGTGAGTGGAGCGTCGCTGCATCGCAAGAGTGGAGGAACCCTTTTGTTGGGTGAGTGGAGCGTCGCTGTATCGCAAGAGTGGAGGAACCCTTTTGTTGGGTGAGTGGAGCGTTGGGGGTGCAGCTGAGGGGCCCCCACCTGGGGGGGTGGGAGAGGCTCGTTCGCGCCGCCTCTCCCTCCCAGCGCACCCCACGCCGACACCTGGCGTTGATATCCGTGATGTCCGGACCAGGCGATAAGAGGGGGGGGGGGGGTCGGAGGCAGAGGCAAGACATCACCCCCCGTGGCCTGCAGGGCGCCGCTTCAGGCCCGAACGGGGAGCTCATATCAAGCTGGGGCCAGACCAGGAGATACGAGGGGGGAGGGGGGGTCGGTGGCATGTGCAAGACATCCCCCCCCCCGTTGTCGCAGCCATTATCTAAGAAAGAAGAAGAATCCCTCGGCCTCGGCTTCTTTCTTGGCCCGGAGATACATGGGGAGGGGGGGGGCGGTGGCATGTGCAAGACATCCCCCCCCGCGTGTTGTCGCAGCCATTATCTAAGAAAGAAGAAGAATCCCGTCGGCCTCGGCTCCTCTCCTGGCCCACCTTACGGGATGACCTCCCCGGCCGACGGCTGCCAGCAGGACTCGCCCTACACGTGCCGAAGGCCTCGTCTTCCGGATGGGCGTAGCCGCGAACCTGTTGCACTTCAGGAGTTTCCGGAATGGGGGTAGGTATTTGCTGATTTGTATTTATTTCATGTTACCGTTATTGGGCGTGGCGGGCGGTGGGACAGACATGCTTGGAGCAGTGGGGGGGGGTGGCGGAGCCTAGCTACCTTGTGGCTGCCGTAACGTCAAGCTTGGCTTTTATCACTACTTTCATGTTTCTTATTTCTAGCGAAGTCAAAAACTCATCAGAGGCCTACTGATTTTGTTAGATTTCTTTCCCTTCCTTTTCAAGTGTGTTTCATGCTAAAGTTTCTGTTTAACAGGATACAGGGATTACTTCGTATTTTACATATGTCTTCTTTATTAGGGGTTCTCTCCGGTTGAGTCAGATGATGTACCTCTAATAAATGGTCCGGGTGGAACTAGTTTCTCAATCAGTGGGGAGTAGATGGGCATGACAGATTACAACGGGGGACAAAGGTCCGCATTACCCACCCTTCACTACTTGCAAAGACTAGACAGAATATTTCTATTCCACGTTATTTGCAAACAGAGAGTACCTCGAAAGAACTATTCCTTGAACAATAAATGTCCAGCCAATCAATCAATCAGGCATGACGGATTACAACGGGGGACAAAAGTCTGCATTACCTATCCTTCACTATCTGCAAAGGGAGACAGAATATTTCTATTCTTCTCTGTTTGTAGACAGGGAATATCTCAAACAGCAATAATCGATAAAAAAATTAGTAGGATTATAACACTTTAATAACTTATAAATATATACATCGCAACAAAAACAGTAAACACCTTAAACCATTTTTTATTAAAACAGAAGCAACAATGACAACTAACAGTAGTGATATCCTGGGCGGGTGATGGAACTGGGATTGTTAATGGAAAAAGATCTACAGAGAAAACTATTGGTGAATTATACTTCTCCGTAAATTTAAAACTCACAAATGTTTTATTTGTGTAATCGTTTCAGGTCAAACGGATTGTGGGACAATGTTCACAATGGAAGAGTCACCAAAAGGCATTTGGATCGATGTTGCAGCAGGCTGCCATGTATATAGTTATTTAAATAAAACGTTTTACCCTGTTACTTTGCTGGTGTGTTGTATATATTTATAATATTTGCACAGGGTTTGTCGTTATTTTGGGTGGGGTGGGGTGGGCGGCGGAGTCGAGCTGTCTTGCAGCCATCATGGTGTGGAGCTAAGTTCATCTTACTAGTTTCGTATTTCTCATGAGGGGTTGTTCTTAATGTTTCTATTTTAGCGAGGTCAAAAACAGATCCCATTAGTGGCCTACTGATTTTGCTCGATTCCTTTTGTTTTTTTAAATGATTTTTCACTATCTGCAAAGACTAAACAGAGTATTGCGACTCTGTGCTTGTTTGTAAATACAGAATGAACCAAAGAGAACCAATTCTAAAACAGTAAATGCTTGGATAGCAATCAATCAAATAGAGAGAGAAGCAGGCACGACGGATTACAACGGGGGCAAAGGCCTGCGTTAACTACCCTTCACTATCTGCAAAGAGAGAGTACTGCTAAGAGAAAAGAGGGGGGGGGAGGGGGGGCAGCGTTCAAAGCACATCAGCGTGCATAAACACGAAAATGTTTTTACCTATCATGTACTTGACATTTGACAGCATTTGATATTTGGTATTAAAAAACCATTGAAAATCACTGAAAAAACCATAGGTTATAGACCATATATAGTTAGGGATTAGCATTTACAAAACCTTATTTTACTCGCATAAAACCATTGAAATTCGCATATATAGTTAGTTGCGCTAACTATATATCGCGCACCCGCAATCCACTGCTGATGATGTCACATATTACAGCATTCATGACATGGTCAGTGACATCACTGATGACATCACTGATGACATCAATGATGACATCTCAAATGACATCACTGATGACATCACTGATGACATCTCATTTGACATTACTGATCACATCACTGATTACATCATTCATGTGATTATACGATGAACCTCTTCAGACTCTGATATAACCTTAGATACACTCAGTGTAAACAGACACTCACAGACTGTCACTCATCCATGGAGTTACTCACACACCTAGTCAGTCATGAAAAGAATCAATCACACCTCCATTTCCTCAACTATACAGTTATACACACCTTACTTATTCGAACATATACTAACACATATTTACTCTTTTATACAATCCCTGATACAAGTTCACAATGATCCATACAGCCACTCACACATTCACTGGCTCTTATGCACAGTAATTCATATATGTGAACTCTCACATGTACTGTGTTTTACATATGTACTTACTTTGACATGTAGCACTGAGATATCCATTCACTCACCAATACACTTGTACACAGTCAACCACCCATACAGCTGTTTCCACATGCAGTTTTGAACCCATAGATCTAGTGAATCAACTGTTTGCACATGTATGCACAGAGTCACACACCTCCCAGCCACCCCCACCCTCACTCTCCCATACAAATACTTGGACAACCAATCAATAACCCATACAGTTACTCATATAGCTACTGATCAACACATGCAGCAGTTCATAGAACAACAGATATAATGATGCACAAATTGAGATAGTTTAGTCACTAACCCATGCACTCAGTGAGACACATTTAATCACTCTCTCATACAGTCAGTCATGCACCTACTAAATCCTTCATCCAGACACGTATACATCCACTCATTCTTCAATATGTAAGACATATTTTAACTTTACAGAAACAGACAGCCACTGGATGATGTCATCAGTGATGTCACTGACCATGTCATGAATGATGTAATATGTGACATCATCAGCAGTGGATTGCGGGTGCGCGATATATAGTTAGCGCAACTAACTATATATGCGAATTTCAATGGTTTTATGCAAGTAAAATAAGGTTTTGTAAATGCTAATCCCTAACTATATATGGCCTATAACCTTTGGTTTTTTCAGTGAATATATATATATATATATATATATATATATATATATATACACCCGCAAGCTCCCCCGAGCGCAGTAGGGCAACGGCTGGGTCAAACTACAACTCCCAGCTGCCACAGCTACCGGCATGGGAGTGAGGTCATCAACGCGCTAGGAGGCGCCTTAAGGATAGGGAACGCCTCCCGCCCCACAGGAGCGCCCCGGGAGAAGCCCGGGACAAGGGCGGGACAGTCTATGGCAGTCCGGGGCAGGACGAGGCTGGGCTGGGCCCCCCCTTTTACATTGCCAATTGAAGGTAACCCCTGTTTGTCATCATTTACCTACCTCCTGGTTCTTTCAATTACAACTATGGGGAAAAGGAAAGCTACTGAGGATGCCAATGAGACTGTAGGTGTGGTGGCGAAGGGAGGAAAAAAAGCTAAAAGAACTAAGGATAAGCCCACCAGAAAGTGTTTGCTACATGCGGGTGGAAACTGTGCAATGGACCGAATCGATGGACTGGTGCGAGATTGTGAAGTCCTATTGGCTGTTGTCCCTAACCCAGGGGAGAAGGCAATTGCGGGTGACACTAATATGTGTCCTGATGAAGGGAAGGGGCAAAAGAAGGGGGATGCGGTCATTCCTGAAATGTTTCTAACTAAGCTTACCGTGACAAGTGGGGCAAAATATGTGAGCCCAGATGGGGAGGAACCCAACTTAGATCAGGCTCAACCTCCTATTGCTTCCACTCAGGACATCGATGATATTATTGCATTGCCCTGTAGTAACAGGTTTTCTATTTTGGCCCAAATAAAACACAGTGACTATGAGATCGGTTCCTCTGACACTTTGGGGTCAGTTCCTCCTCGAGGGGAAGGTACCCCATTTGTGCTCGGAGTCCTTGAGGGCTTACAGCTAGCAGGATCAAATGAGAATCCCCTGGTTGTAGCTATAAAGCATTTATGTGACCTAGTAGAAGGTATGCAAACCAAAATAGATCATCTATCCGCCGTAGTTAATAATTTAAGGGTGGATTTAGGCCACTGTCCAACCGGCCCTGCAGTACCAAAACCCCCAGGTCGAAATAACACAAGGGTGGGGGGATGCACTAAGTCCATATCTACCCCTTTGTCCTCGTTGGGCACCTCTCTATCAACAAACCTCATGACTAGTGAGATGGCTAGGGAGGGGTCCCAAGCCCGGCATTTTTCCCAAAGCAGTGCAGTGACTACCATTCCATCAGGCAAAGCACCAGGGAGTGTGGGGGGAAAGCCCCTCATTGGGGCAAGACCGCCTGTACAGGAAAAAATAGCTAATAAGGGGGTTGGAAACCCTGCCCCTTATAGTAAGTCTGTTCCCCAGTTTAATTCCAATTAACCCAAACTTCCATTAGTGTACATGATCAATGCCCCAAAGCTGAGCCACGACAGGGACTATGAAAAAACAGAATCCCTAATCAACAAATCGATTCATTGGATCAGGCACGTTAGGGGGTGTAGGTCTGTTATCAGGGAGGACATTCTCCGTGCTGAGAGACTCACTCATCAGGGAGATTCACATGATTGCATTAAATTACTTCTGAAAAATCCTAAGATCAACCCCCCCTCCCAGAACTGGCTGACGAAATGAGGGAATTCAGCTGAGGGTACTCCCCTGGTAAGCTCTAGTTTGGATAGTAACGACTGAATACTGGCAAAAGCCCCACGAGTAGTAACTAATGGAGAAGGTTCACCTCTGGGCAATACTAGCTCTACGGGTGACACTCTCTTAATATCACCCTTGACGCCTTCTACGTGGTCCTTAAATACTGTGTTAGCCAGTGTTCCAGATACAGCCCAAAGTGTTTATTCTGCCCCCGATTCTGGTAAACCTGGATCACTTCTTTCGTGGAACATAGCGGGTTTGAAATCCAAGGTGGATTCTCCCGAATGGACGACATTTATCAGCCAGTACGAAATATGCCTGTTTCAGGAAACCTGGCTATTGGAAGCATTCCACTTCCCAGGGTATCTAAATTACAGCATTCCAGCTGAAAAGGGGGGTAGAGGCCGCCCATTTGGTGGCCTGACGATATGGATTAGGAAGGATCTTGACGTGGTAATCAAGCCCTTATTCTCCAACCACAGGGACTTACAGGCCTTGTTGCTAGAATTCACTAATCAAGGGCCTATTCACATTTATAATGTGTACGTCTGTAGTACAGGGGGAAAGAAATCTGAAGTATTAGTACTCCTGGAAGAATTGATAGAATCTCACCCTCTCCTTCCTAACATAATTGTAGGGGGAGATTTTAATGTAACTTTTGAACCTCTTTTAAGCAACAATTGGAATATTTCGGATGAGGAAGACAGGGAGTGGGGTGTAACCAAACTTGATCTAGACCCTATTAAAAGGTGGACAGAATTAGTAATCCAACTTAATTCATTCTATCTCAATAAAGGTCTGAGATCTACTAATGGTAGGACCACTGGTGACAAGTCCGGAGCTAATAAATTTAAGAATGGATCCCAGGAGACAACAACAACAACAATAAAGAGTAGAATCGATTACATCATGACTAGCCTGGGTCTATGGAGGTACCTCCAGGACATGACAATTATCAACAGGGCTGAGAGTGATCACAACCCCTTATGTTTGTTACTTACCTACTGGAAATCATCAGATGCCTCTGGAGGGGAGTCGGGGGATAGCCCTCCCATCGACATTGTCATTACAAATGACATGCGACATGTTAGATGGTCCAAAGTCTCGAATAGCCAAGTAAATATTGATTTTATAATTAGCAAGTTATCACAAGCAACGAATGAACTGGATGTACTATCTAAAGAGGACCCATTGACCTCAACACTGGTAAAGGGCACAAGGATCCTTGAGGCCTTTTTTTTAGAGAATTAAGGAATATATTTGTTAGGTCTGGCAAGCAAAACAGATCCCGGGCCCCTCAGCCTCCTCGTTCATACACAGGGGAATGTAGGCGGGCTCGTTTTGACCTGGGTATAGCTATAAAAAGTGGAGCAAGCCAGAATATTCGTCTGGCCAGGGCTGCTTACAAAAGTACGATCGCCAAATCCAAACACAACTGGGACCAGCAGAGATGGCAAGACGTAAAAGAGGCAGGATCCCAATAAGACTCAAGAAGATTTTGGAATATTTATAAATGGGGTACTGATGGTAACCCGAATAAGCCGCAGAATTGGGTCCCTCAAGAAAAGTGGGTTGCACCTTAATATGCAAAAGGCGAGGCCATTAATCAACCCCCGGAGGTACCCTTTACACCTTTCTTAGAAGACCCATTTTCCTTAAGGGATGTGCAGCATGCCTTAGAATTGGTGGTCCCTGGTAGACCGCCAGAGATTGACGGCATACCTGCGGATTTATTCCTGCAGGGCAAAGACTCCTGGGGCAGCTACATACTTCTTCTGGCAAACGCGGTTGCAAAGGGAGCCCCCATCCCGCATTCCTGGAACAGGGCCGAAATCATACCTGTTTTCAAGAAAGGGGACAAATCCCTACCCATAAAATACAGACCAATCAGCCTGATCGACACACCCAAAACATTTTTGGTAGGCTGATCCTTAATAAAGTACTGGTGTGGGAACGGGAAGGGAATATCTTATCCCACCTGCAGGCAGGCTTTAGAACTTCAATTAGCACGGTCGACCAGGTTTTGCATTTTGCCAAGCTTTACTGGAAGACGGTGGTAATCGGACGTGGCAGCCTACATGCTGTATTTATAGATCTTAGAGCGGCATTTGATCCTGTCCCCCATTCAATTTTGTGGAGTGTTCTCTATAACATGGGCATGTCTGGGTCCCTCCTCTCATCAATCAAAAAACTTCATGAGCATAATTTTGCCCAGATTAGGTGGGGTAGCCCTGGTAATGTCACTAGCCAGTTTCCTGTCGAAACCGGAGTGCGCCAAGGCTGCGTCTTGGCGCCAACTTTATTCTCAATGTACATTAACGATGTGGCTAAGATGTTAATAGACTCTAATGTTGATGCACCTATTCTTGCTGGGGCGAAAGTTCCTATTTTAATGTTTGCTGACGATTGTCTTTTAGTAGCAAAAACCCCGAGTGGGGTGCAGAAGGCCTTGCTGATTTTTGAAAACTTCTGCACCTCCCGAGGATTGGAAGTAAATGTGCTTAAATCTAAATTTATGTCTTTTAATGCTTCAAAAACTTTTAAGGGTACTGTTTGCGTGAACAAATTACCCCTTGAGAAGGTTCAGGCCTTTAGCTATATGGGGGTTTGTATCCAGCACGATCTATCTTGGAATCAGCAGATCGAACTGGTCACTTTGAAACATCGCCAGCTTACAGGCGCTCTGAATCTCGAACACACAAGGTCCCTTACCAAGCCGATATCCCCTGTTTTATCAATATACAATGGCAAAGTGGTTAGCTCCACAATATATGGAGTGGAAATCTGGGGGTTCGAGATTCTATGGGGTATGACAGCCTCAGAAAATCGTTTTCTCAGGAATATATTAAAATTACCTCAGAGTACCCCCCTAAGCCCCTTATCTTTAGATTTGGGGCTGTCTCCTATAGCCATAATCGCATCTTTGCTTCCAGTCTTATATTGGAGGCGGATTTGGACTACTCCCGAATTAGAAATATATACTAGGGGGTTGTTGGACGTAATAAGAAGCGACTCCTCTCAAAAAATCAAATGGTTAGCTAACATTCGGGGGGTATTAAGAGAACTAGGTCTCGGGGAACTGTCGGAGGACCCGACAAATGCTAGGTTTCCCCCAAAGAAAGTCCTTAAAGACTTATACTGGAAGTCGGTGGCCTCTAAATCCTTCAGGAACATTGCTCCCCTTTCCTTGTCTGGCATGTTCTTGGACTTTAAACATAGGCCAAGCTTTGAACCCTTCTGGGACGTTATCACAAAGCCCTTAGACCGTAAGCTCTTTTTTCAAATGAGAGTTGGGAGCTTGCCGATCAGGGCGTTCGCCAACAGGTGGACTAGTGGGGGTAAGGTAGCTTGACCAGCATGCCCAGTCTCCTTGGAAAGCATTAGCCACCTGCTGTTCGAATGCCCTGTGTACGCGGCCCCTCTGCGAATTTGGTTACGCCCGATGTGTAGGCTTTTGGGTACCAGGAGTGGAGTGGTAGCAGTTAGAATATTACACACTAGTAAAAATTTGACCGTGTGCATAGCTGCGGCCAAATTTCTAGGCTGGGCGTGGATAATCAGAAACTAACTGATGACAGTTTAATTTTAACTTCTGGGGGAAAAATCCTATGCATGTGAAATCTATTTTAGTACCTTTTTAGGGTTGTATTATCAACCACTTCCATGAACTTGTAATTTTTAATAATATTTATTCAATGCTTGAGATGTTTTTATATGAATTATATGCTTTTATGACAATTGTCGAATAAAGCTTGCTAAATGAAAATGAAATGATATATATACATATTACATATGCATATTTATCTATACTACTATTATAAAGAGAGAACACAACCCTTTGAGCCGGGTAAACTCGGGAACCACAGCGCCAATCCACACACTCGATACATCGTTGAAATTGTCAGGGTGTGTAGATAAACATAGGCTACATAAAATAAAAAAAAACGTAAATTAAAAAATGTCACTTTAAAAACAAAGTAGTCCCCTGAAAGTAGCACCAGCTGCGACGTAGCGCCGGCCGCGATGCAGCGAAGGCAGCGACGTGTGTGATGACGAGGAGGAGCGGCAGACATGAGCGCGGGGAGGAGCGGCGGACAGGCGGGGAGGAGCGGTGACGAGAGGCGAGGAGTGGCGGTGAAGTCAAAAGCGCAGGGAGGAGCGGCGGCTCAGGTAATGCTCCGGAGACGTAAAATGTCGGGCGGGAGGGGGCCGGGGCGGCAGGTGGCTCCGGGACACGGACAATGTCTGGGCAGGCGGGGACCGGGATGACGCAAAGAAAGTGAAAAGAATGAAAGGTCAGAAGCATTGTCAAAGTAAAATATTGCCCACCAGTCCTGGCATCGAGTTGTATTTCTTTTTGGCACCGGTGTGCACATGTGCTCAGGAAACAGGAGGACACAGACAATGTTGGGGCGGGCGGGGGCTGGGATGACGTAAAGAAAGTGAAAAGAATGAAAGGTCAGAAGCATTGTCAAAGCAACGTATTGCCCACCAGTCCTGGCATCGATTTGTATTTCTTTTTGTCACCGGTGTGCACATGTGCTCAGGAAAATGCTACCCGTCGCAGTGTAAGAGAACACATTACTGAAGTTGACTGACACATTGCCCACGTTGTGGAAGGAGGGAGCAAAATGTGAATAACAGTTGGCTAGACAAATAGATGTCGAGGACTCACCAAAAGCATATCTATTGCCCCGGGCTGCTAGTGTATATATATATTTGCACTTTAAATTAAAATCATGGTGTATGCAAATCTGTGACACGTGATCAAGGGCTTACGGGCTTGAAACGCGTTGTGTTGGGTCACTGAATAAAATTCTGCCCACTTGAAAAACTCCGGAGGTCTGTGTCTCTTTCCTCGCCTGACTGCCGCTGGGAGAATTCAGGAAGTGGTTTGAGGGTTTCCAGATATATATATAGATATAGATATATATATATATATATAGATATATATATATATATATAAATAAGCCCAGCCTGCTATGAGGCGTGTCATATAAAATGGACTTGTTTGCTTTATTTAAAGTATTGCTCGTCTTTTCCCTGAAGAAGGCAAGACCTTCTAAACGCGTCGGACTACATATGAGACGAACATTGGCCCCTGAATACATCAGAGACTTTCTCCTGTGCCTGCAAGCTATCGTGCATGCTGCTGTGAATAAAGCACTGACCTGGTAACCCCCGTGAGTGTGGTGCGTTCTTTGAACGAGGGAGCTTTCATATTTAAACGGACCCACCGCCGTTTTCACCGCACCCGCCCTGAAGAGTGCAGAAGGCGCTTTGGTGGACCTAGGAGCCTAGCAGCAGCACTGCATACGCCCAGCACCGCCATTGAGACACCCTGACACAGAGCCGTGTAACGGCAGCCATCCAGGCTGTTAGGATTGCGCGAATGGTCCGCTCCTTACTCCGATCAACTAGGATGCCGCGTGGTTGGCGAGGGGGTGCCCTGTGAGCGTTTGAAGACAGCGGCTTAGGGCATTAACGGGAGACACCACATGCAAATTGATTGCTGGACCACAACTACCACTAGACACTGCGGCATAAGCCAAGCCTGCCATGAGGCGTGTCATATAAAATGGACTTGTTTGCTTTATTTAAAGTATTGCTCGTCTTTTCCCTGAAGAAGAAGGCAAGACCTTCGAAACGCGTCGGACTACATATGAGACGAACTTTGGCCCCTGAATACATCAGAGACTTTCTCCTGTGCCTGCAAGCTATCGTGCATGCTGCTGTGAATAAAGCACTGACCTGGTAACCCCCATGAGTGTGGTGCATTCTTTGAACGAGGGAGCTTTCATATTTAAACGGACCCACCGCCGTTTTCACCGCACCCGCCCTGAAGAGTGCAGAAGGCGCTTTGGTGGACCTAGGAGCCTAGCAGCAGCACTGCATACGCCCAGCACCGCCATTGAGACACCCTGACACGGAGCCGTGTAACGGCAGCCATCCAGGCTGTTAGGATTGCGCGAATGGTCCGCTCCTTACTCCGATCAACAGGATGCCGCGTGGTTGGCGAGGGGGTGCCCTGTGAGTGTTTGAAGACAGCGGCTTAGGGCATTAACGGGAGACACCACATGCAAATTGATTGCTGGACCATAACTACCACGAGACACTGCGGCATAAGCCCAGCCTGCCATGAGGCGTGTCATATAAAATGGACTTGTTTGCTTTATTTAAAGTATTGCTTGTCTTTTCCCTGAAGAAGAAGGCAAGACCTTCGAAACGCGTCGGACTACATATGAGACCAACTTTGGACCCTGAATACATCAGAGACTTTCTCCTGTGCCAGCAAGCTATTGTGCATGCTGCTGTGAATAAAGCACTGACCTGGTAACCCCCGTGAGTGTGGTGCGTTCTTTGAACGAGGGAGCTTTCATATATATATATATATATATATATATATATATATATATATATTACCTACTGGCGGTCGCCAGTAGGTAGTTATAGTTAGGATTATTTTGAATAGGGAAATCGCAACATTCTATTGTGAATAACTTTGGAGCCGGTTGAGGAATCTGCCTGAAAATTTCCTCAAAAATGCCTGGCGGTGCTCCGGTCCTTCCCTGAAAGTTTGGGGGGGACTCGTCAAGCGGGGGACGAGATAAAAGGGGGTCCCAAAACGTGTTTTCCCCATGTTAATTTCTATAGGGCGGTCAACCTCACTTTTAGCCCGAACGGCTGAATGGATTTCCACCAAACTTGGCAAAATTGTAGGGACAGGTAGCCCGATGTGCCTTTGCTATGTGTCAAGATATGTGCTCCAGTGGATTTTGAGTAATTTAGGTTCCAAAAAATATATACATCTATAAGCGAGCCCCGGTACACGCACCGGGGCGCGTACCAGTGCGCTACGCGAGTTCGCGCGTGGAAAGCTGATTGGCTCTCAGGTGTCTGTCAACATTCCAAACAGTCCGGAGCGGCCGCCATCTTGTGTCTCGGTAGGATCGAGACACAAGAGGTGGCAAAAACAAAGGGGAAAATGACCAAAAGGGGGCAGAGTAGACCCCCCCTGACCCCCTAGGTTTGATGTGGGGGCCATTTTTTTTTATTTGCGAGGGGGAGCGCCCGGTACGCGCACCGGGGAGCATACCGGGGAGCGTACCATGGGGGAAAAAGAGTGACAGAGTTTTTAAAAAATGTAGTCTTTTTTTATAAATTGGAGGTAGTTCTAAAAAGAACTGTTTTTTTTCTTCTTTTTATTGTTTTATATATTTTTTAATGTTTTTTGAACATTTTGTACTTTTTTTGGCTTTTATGAACAGTTTTATTTTTTTTTGTTATTTTTATGGGGAGAAACAAAAAACAGGGAATTGTGAACGGCTCACTGGAGCAAAAAAAAATCAGGAAAAAATTATTGTTTTTTGGGGCAATTGTGGTTGTCATCAGCACGGTTGTTGAGCTTTATGCTTTGCTCACCATAGGTGATGGTCTTACCACAAAATATACAAGTGATCTTGTATTGCCCAAACTGGGGTTGTATGTTTGGGACCATCTCCCTTGTCTCTGGTCCCGATGGAGTGGGTTGCTTTCTTTTGGAGGTGCTGGGTGAAGATTCGGGAGGGTTTGTGGCCAGTTCACGGACCTCTGCCGCAGCATAGTTGTTGGGATGCCTGCGCTGCATGTGGCGAATCATGGTGTTATTGCCAAATGAGTATTTTTTGTTAGGGTTCCCCCTTGAAAGTTCCATGTTACAGATTAGGCAAGTCACCTTTGACGCATTCACCTTTTTGAGGCCACTTGGGATGGAAAAAAACTCCCATACAATGTGCGGCTTTGGCCTATATGGGGTATTGTCTTTTGGCAGGTATGTCCTCCTCCCCTCCTCCTCCTCCTCGTCTTCCTCTTCTTCATCTCCACCAGTTTGGTGTTATGGTGGTCCTCTTGGTGGTTGTGGTGGTGGTGGTGGTGGCTGAGATGCTCCTGCTGCTGCTGCTACTGAAGCCATTTTTCAGTCCAAAAAAGTACAGAGAGGTCTTTCAACAGGTCTTCTTCACTCAAAGTACAAAGTGAGAATGAGGAAAAAATGTGGGGGCTTTCATCATTAGGAAAAAAAAAACTGTCCTGAACCAATGA
This sequence comes from Lissotriton vulgaris, assembly GCF_964263255.1. NCBI lineage: Eukaryota > Metazoa > Chordata > Amphibia > Caudata > Salamandridae > Lissotriton > Lissotriton vulgaris. Next base: position 1,237,682,411 of record NC_141693.1, read on the forward strand.
AAAGTGTTAATTTCAGGTCACATGACTAGGGCTTTTATCATTTGGAAACCAAAACTGTCCTGCACCAATAAAAAGTGTTATTTTTAGGTCACATGACCCGACGCGCTTATGCTACGCGCCCCCGTGCGCACCCAGGGGCGCGTCGCGTAAGTGTGTCGGATGCTTACGTTGCGCGATCGTATGCGCAAGAGTGCTTCCGGGTGCGTTTACGCCGTGCGTATCACGTGGACGCGGCTACGCGATACGTCACGATGATGTTTTCGTTTGCGGCAATAGCGCTAACGGGACGCTCACCGGTACGCACCCTGGGGCGCGCTGCAAGACTGCGCTTACCGGTGCGCTCACCGGGACGCGCACCGGGAGCGCTCTAGGGCAAAAAAAAATGAAGAATATACATATAAAAAATAGTATTACATAAATATACAATATAGGATTCATTAAAAAAATATTATATTTCATAGCTATAGAAATTTGCTATTAAAAAACCTATGAAATTCACTGAAAAAACCATAGGTTTCACACCAGTTATAGTTAGGAATTAGCATTTAAAAAACCTTTAAAATTCACTGAAAAAACCATAGGTTTCACACCAGTTATAGTTAGGAATTAGCATTTAAAAAACCTATTAAATTCACTGAAAAAACCATAGGTTTCACACCAGTTATAGTTAGGAATTAGCATTTAAAAAACCTATTAAATTCACTGAAAAAACCATAGGTTTCACACCAGTTATAGTTAGCTGGAAATTTTACTGACATAAAACCATTGAAATTCCCACGTTATAGTTAGTTTGACTCACTATAACTTGCGCGCCTGCAATGTATATATATATTTTTTTTTAATATTTTTTTTTAATTTTCCCTTTACCCCCTAAAAACTAATCCCACCCATGTCCCTTAAAATACCACTGCACACAAAAACCTAACACACCCTTATTCCTTAAAATACCCTAGCACCCTTAAACCCAAACCGATCCAAAACCCTAAAAATGCCCCTGTACCCCAAAACCCAAACCCATCCTAAACCCTAAAAAGCCCCTGTACCCCAAAACCCTCTTATCCCTTAATACCCCATCACCCCAAAACCCACACTGAAACCTAAAAATACCCCCTGCACCCCAAAACATTCCACACATCCTGAACCCTAAAAATACCCCCTGCACCCCAAAACCCAAATCCACACTAAACTCTTATAATACCCCTGTACCCCAAAACCCAAACCTATCCCTGAACCCTAAAAATACCACTGTACCCCAAAACCCCAACCTATCCCTGAACCCTAAAAATACCCCTATACCCCAAAACCCAAACTTATTCCTGAACCCTAAAAATACCCATGTACCCCAAAACCCAAACCTATCCCTGAACGCTAAAAACCCCTGTACCCCAAAACCTAACCTATCCCTGAACCCTAAAAATACCCCTGTACCCCAAACCTAGCCCTGAACCCTAAAAATACCCCTGTACCCCAAAACCCAAACCCTAAAAATACCCCTGTACCCCAAAACCCAAACCTTACCCTGTACCCTAAAAATACCCCTGACCCCAAACCTAGCCCTGAACCCTAAAAAAAACTCATGTGCCCCAAAACCCAAACCTATCCATGAACCCTAAAAATATCCCTGTACCCCAAAATCCAAACCTATCCCTGAACCCTAAAAATACCCATGTACCCCAAAACCCAAACCTATCCCTGAACCCTAAAAATACCCCTGTATCCCAAAACCCAAACCTATCCCTGAACCATAAAAATACCCCTGTACCCAAAAACCCAAACCTATCCCTGAACGCTAAAAATACCCCTGTATCCCAAAACCCAAACCTGTCCCTGAACTATAATAATACCCCTATACCCCAAAACCCAAACCTACCCCTGAACCCTTAAAAAACCCCAGAACTCCAAACCTATCCCTGAACCCTAAAAATACCCCTGTACCCCAAAACCCAAACCTAACCCTGAACCCTAAAAATACCCCTGTGCCCCAAAACCCAAACCTATCCCTGAACCCTAAAAATACCCCTGTATCCCAAAACCCAAACCTATCCCTGAACCATAAAAATACCCCTGTACCCCAAAACCCAAACCTACCCCATAACCCTTAAAAAAAACCTGTAGACCAAAACCCAAACACATCCCTGAACCCTAAAAATATCCCTGTACCCCAAAACCCAAACCTAGCCCTGAACCCTAAAAATACCCCTGTACCCCAAAACCCAAACCTACCCCATAACCCTTAATAAAACCCTGTACCCAAAACCCAAACCTACCCCTGAACCCTAAAAATACCCCTGTACCCCAAAACCCAAACAAATCCCTGAACCCTAAAAATACCCCTGTACCCCAAAAACCCAAACCTATCCCTGAACCATTAAAATACCCCTATACCCCAAAACCCAAACCTATCCCTGAACCCTAAAAATACCCCTGTACCCCAAACCCCAAACCTCTCCCTGAACCCAAAAAATACCCCTGTACCCCAAAACCCAAACCTAGCCCTGAACCCTAAAAATACCCCTGTACCCCAAAACCCAAACCTACCCCATAACCCTTAATAAAACCCTGTACCCAAAACCCAAACCTACCCCTGAACCCTAAAAATACCCCTGTACCCCAAAACCCAAACATATCCCTGAACCCTAAAAATACCCCTGTACCCTAAAACCCAAACCTATCCCTGAACCATTAAAATACCCCTATACCCCAAAACCCAAACCTATCCCTGAACCCTAAAAATACCCCTGTACCCCAAAACCCAAACCTCTCCCTGAACCCAAAAAATACCCCTGTACCCCAAAACCCAAACATATCCCTGAAGACTAAAAATACCCCTGTACCCCAAAACCCAAACCTACCCCATAACCCTTAATAAAACCCTTCACCCAAAACCCAAACCTACCCCTGAACCCTAAAAAAAACCCTGTACCCCAAAACCCAAACAAATCCCTGAACCCTAAAAATACCCCTGTACCCCAAAACCCAAACCTATCACTGAACCATTAAAATACCCCTATACCCCAAAACCCAAACCTATCCCTGAACCCTAAAAATACCCCTGTACCCCAAAACCCAAACCTCTCCCTGAACCCAAAAAATACCCCTGTACCCCAAAACCCAAACATATCCCTGAAGACTAAAAATGCCCCTGTACCCCAAAACCCAAACAAATCCCTGAACCCTAAAAATACCCCTGTACCCCAAAACCCAAACCTATCCCTGAACCCTTAAAATACCCCTATACCCCAAAACCCAAACCTATCCCTGAACCCTAAAAATACCCCTGTACCCCAAAACCCAAACCTACCCCTGAACCCTTAAAAAACCCTGAACCCCAAAACCCAAACCTATCCCTGTACCCTAAAAATACCCCTGTACCTCAAAACCCAAACGTAACCCTGAACCCTAAAAATACCCATGTACCCCAAAACCCAAACCTATCCCTGAACCCTTAAAATACACCTATACCCCAAAACCCAAACCTATCCCTGAACCCTAAAAATACCCATGTACCCCAAAACCCAAACCTACCCCTGGACCCTTAAAAAACACTGAACCCCAAAACCCAAACCTATCCCTGTACCCTAAAAATACCCCTGTACCTCAAAACCCAAACGTAACCCTGAACCCTAAAATTACCCCTGTACCCCAAAACCTATCCCTGAACCATAAAAATACCCCTGTATCCCAAAACCCAAACCTATCCCTGAACCCTACAAAGACCCCTGTACCCCAAAACCAAACCTAACCCTGAACCCTAAAAATACCCCTGTGCCCCAGAACCCAAACCTACCCCATAACACTTAAAAAACCTGTACCCCCAAATCTATCCCTGAATCCTAAAAATAACCCTGTACCCCTAAACCCAAACCTAGCCCTGAACCCTAAAAATACCCCAGTACCCTATAACCCAAACCTATCCCTGAACCCTAAAAATTCCCTTGTACCCCAAAAGCCAAACATACCCCTGAACCCTAAAAGTACCCCTGTACCCCAAAACCCAAACCAATCCCTGAACCCTAAAAATACACTTGTACCCCAAAACCCAAACCTATCCCTGAACCCTAAATATACCCCTGTACCCCAAACCTATCCCTTAACCCTAAAATATCCCTGTACCCCAAAACCCAAACCTATCCCTGAACACTAAAAATACCCCTATACCCCAAAACCCAAACGTATCCCTGAACCCTAAAAATACCCCTGTACCCCAAAACCCAAACCTATCCCTGAACCCTAAAAATACCCCTGTACACCAAAACCCAACCTTACCCCTGAACCCTAAAATACCCCTGTACCCCAAAACCCAAGCCTATCCCTGAACCCTAAAAATACCCCTGTACCCCAAAACCCAAACCTATCCCTGAACCCTAAATATACCCCTGTACCCCAAACCTATCCCTGAACCCTAAAAATACCCCTGTACCCCAAACCTCCAAACCTATCTCTGAACCCTAAAAATACCCCTGTACCCCAAACCCCAAACCTATCCCTGAACCCTAAAAATACCCCTGTACACCAAAACCCAAACCTACCCCTGAACCCTAAAAATACCCCTGTACCCCAAAACCCAAACCTATCCCTGAACCCTAAAAATATCCCTGTACCCCAAAACCCAAACCTATCCATGAACCCTAAAAATACCCCTGTACCCCAAACCTATCCCTGAACCCTAAAAGTACCCCTGTACCCCAAAACCCAAACCTATCCCTGAACCCTTAAAAACACCCCTATACCCCAAAACCCAAACTTATCCCTGAACCATAAAAATACCCCTGTACCACAAAACCCAAACCTATCCCTGAACCCTAAAAATACCTCTGTACCCCAAAACCCAAACCTAGCCCTGAACCCTTAAAATACCCCTATACACAATAACCCAAACACACCCTTAAAATACTACTGAACCCCTAAAACATATACCCCAAAAGCCCCAAACACACCCTTAAAATACTCCTGAACGCCTAAAAATATACCCCAACACCCCCAAACTAAAACCATATACTTACCTTACACTTAAATATTAAAAACATATGCTTTTACCATTCATAATTTTACCATATACTTACCTTACACTTAAATATTAAAAACATATGCTTTTACCATTCATGCTTTCACAACGAATCTCGTTGTAAAAGCATGCATTGTAAAAGCATATAAGATGTAATGGCATGCGTTGTAATATTTTGTGGAGTAATGGTACTTTCGTTGTAATGGTATGCGGAGTGAAGGTATGCGGAATGAAAGTTGCGTTGTGAAGGTGTTTTACCTTTTTTGTGGATCTGCTCTAATCCGCAACCGACACCGTACTTTGGAATTTTTATCTGTCACAACGTCATAACTCCAGGTGGAGTTATTTGTTGCTACAAACTTTAATTGACTGAATAACCTATTTTTGAGGATATCTTGATAACTGTATTGCGGATTTTTGTTGTTTGGTCTTGTTTTGGTTTAGATAGAGATAACTTTTTCTAAAAAGGTGTGGTGTACATTTGTAGTGTTTTCCCTGTATTACTTTATATGTTCACAAATGCTTTACACACTGATTCCGAGATAAGCCTGTCTGCTCGTGCCAAGCTACCAAGGACATGAGCATGGGTTAGTTTAGAAGTGTATCTCCCTTACCCTGACTAGAAGCAAGGGCCCCTATCTGGACAAATGTACCTACCTCAGCCTACTAGAGAACCCCATTTCTAACATGTAACTACAAAGGTTATGCAACCAGCATTGGGAAAATATGCTGCATGGAGTTTTTGTAGCAGCTAGACTAACCATGCTAATGGAGAGTGAATTGCAATGAAAGGATAAACAAGGTATAGGATCTTCCTACTGCCAAGAAGTTAACAATCATAAATGATAGGGGCACTGTGGAAAGCACATTGAGCCCTGTTTCGGAGGGTTTGTACAATATTCTGCTACCTTATGTTATGACCCATTACAGAAAGTGGAAGGCTTTCAGAATGCTACAGCAAGGAGAATCGCTGTCAGCTGATGGAATCAGTGTAGAAAGGTACTCTCCAGATGGGCTAATAAATAGGTTCCTAGGATGGAAGCTTCTGTAGTTCAGGGCATTGTTCCTATCAGTTGGTTTGCTATATAGAATTGCCAAAAGTGTCCCCGGAATTCCTAGCTTTAACATCCAAGAATGTCAGATAGGATTTATTTACCTTTGTCATTCAGATTTGAATATCTGGGCTCCTAGTGATAAGCCAGTTGAAGAAGTCAGTGAGATAGTCATCGTTCCTATCCCAAAGGCACCAGGTGTTGTTACTATATTGCATAACTCACAAAAAGAACATTCGGGTATGTGTACGGAACATATTTTGTCTCCTGTATCAAAATTAGGTCTTGTTTGTTGTGCCAGTAATCAAGTGTAACACTGCTGCCAGAAAACAGAGGGGGGGACCTTTTTAGGACAAGAACCCTCACTCACCTGAAGGTGACATGCTCATTGGCCTCCCTCCTCACACCCCGACTGCATGGTCCATGTTGTGGGCTACAACTTCCCTAGTTGAAGGAGCGGAGGTGTTTTGCAAGGATGAGCGATGGTGTTGGGGTGGTGAGGGGCAGAGTGCAAAGAAAAAGTGTGATAGTGATAGATAAAACTATCTTCAGGGGTCCACATAGACTTTATTAGGTGGCTATGGGATAGGCTTTAAACGTGGTTGGAACTCTATAGGGGCAGGGTCTTTTTTCCAAGAAGGATTTAATTGCCTCCAATCCCTCATTTTGAGGAATTTGCATGTACAAAGGCTCATCATCAAATGTGACAATCCATTGATCTGAATGGTCGCCCTTTGACTTACATAATGAAATCCATAGTATCCCTACAATTTGAAGAAATGGTTTGAGAAAGATGTCCACATATTGTGAGATTACTTCAATCCTTGGAGTCTTTTTGTTTAGGTACTCAAATTCTCTCTGGCCTAAAATGCCTTTTTTTTTGCAAGATCTTCCTGTATTTGTTTAGTTGGATCTTGGGGGATAACTCGATATCAATCCTTGCTGTTGACATGTTTTCTACCTTTGACCAGATACTTCTCCGTATCCCAAACAACCACAGCACCTCCTTGTTTAATGACAACTGACATGTCTTGTCTAAATTCCTGTATAGCCATAGATTGCTTCTTTTTTTTTTTTTTTTTAACTTTATTGTGCATTCAAATAAAGTTACACACAAGGGCCTACAACCACAGGGGCCAGCCGCTAGTTAAAGTAGAAGCAATCATTATATACCACAGCTCTTTCGCCGACATCCCTGAGGCCCGGCAGCGATTCAGAATAATATCTATAGCAACACAGGATAGAATCATAATGAAATATTATTTTGTGTTTTACAAAAGAAAGAAAAATAATGAAAAGAAAAAATAACAAGTCTCAAGGCATAGAACATTGCACCCGGAATTGTGCTCGTACGGGAGGGACCTCCAAGTGCAAAGTTGTGTAAAAAAAATGTAAATTGATACTTGTATAGCGCACTACTCACCCGCAAGGGTCTCAAGGCGCTTGTACGAATACCGCTGTGGAACCCGTCCTGGCTTTCCCTTGAGGCGTCCACTCCTGGGCACCCCCAAGGCGAAGGCCAAGCATCCTTAGCGTTGTGGGGGCCATCGTGGAGATTAAGCAAGCTATTGCCCAGAGTTGCAGAGTGGGACTCCATGATTAGAATAGGCACCGAGGCGAGAATTATCTGGCTCCAGACCTTAGTCCACGTCCTCGGTCTGCTCCTAGCCAAATACACAGTCTTTTCTCTAAACATACACCAATCCATGTTTTCCTTCCATACTGACATAGTGGGCGGCCGCCGGGAACCCCACAACTGTGCAATGTCTCTCTTGGCATTCATGTTCCCAAGGTTCGCCCACCGGGCCTGAGCGACATTATAATCATTCGGTTCCCACACATTCAACAGACATCGCCGGGCTTCAGGCAACAGAGCGACTCCGGTGACACTCTCCATCACTGCATGCACATGATTCCAAAATGCGGCCACCTCCAGGCACTCCCAAATAATATGGAGGAAGGTACCAATCACTCCACAACCACGCTTACATAGCCCATCAGCAGAATAACCCATAGAAACCAGACGAGGACCGGTGACATACACACAATGGAGAATTTTAAGTTGGACGAGGCGGAGACGGGCGGGAATAGCCACCTCCTTAGGTGAAGATAGTGCAGACTGCCAGTCTTCATCATCCAGTTCCAGCCCATTCCCAGTCCAGACTTCTCTGAGGCATACAAGGAGATCCGCCCGATTATTGACCAACTTCTTGTATATTAATGAAATCGTACTATCAGGCAGATGACCATCAAGCACACGATCTTCCAGCGGGGAGGACTCAGGGATATTGACACCAGCAGGAAAGACCGAGGTCAAGGCATGGCGAACCTGTGCGTATCTGAAAAACTCCCTGTCACTCAACTCATATTCCTTCTGCAACGTTTCGAAAGTCTTAACTGCACCCTTGGCCCAGAGGTCGCCCACCCTACTAATACCAATCATATCCCATTTCTCAAAACCTTTCGTTGTCCAGAGGCATCCCAATCTCTCAGACGTATACAAAGGAGTCGCGCGTGTCAGTCGATCCTTCCTACCCAAGGCCGCATTCGCATCACACAAGACTCGTACAGCAATCTTAGTGGGACCTGTTAAATTTCTCCCTGCCACCTTAGAGTAGAGCGCCCTGTTATAATTCCCACCCGGCAACTGATGCTTATCCATTTTAAATGCAGGATTTGGGCTGGGTGCATACGTTGCGTGGTTAATGGCGCTCAACTGAGAGGCCCAATAATACCGCCTGATGTCTGGGAGCGCCATGCCCCCGTCATACCAGGGGAGGGTTAGCTTAGCGAGGGCGATTCTCGCACGCCCGTCCCAGACAAGCCGCCTCTGCAAGCTCTCCACCTCCCGGAAATAGCCTGCGGGGATAATATCGAATGAATTCTGGAGCGCGTACAGAAAGCGTGGCAGGGACATCATTTTAAAGAGTGCAGCGCGACCGAGCGGCGACAATGGTAATCTACGCCAGCGAACGACATCGAGTTTCAGCCTCTGGAGAGGGTGAAGCAAATTGCGTTCATAGCGAATGACGGGGTCTAATGATATAAAAATCCCCAAATATTTGAATCCCGTCTGCGAGACCTGGATGGGAAATCTATGAGGCAAAGGGGGAGACCACCCGAAATTACATAGACGCAGGATTTAGTCCAATTAATGACTAGACCTGAGTTCTTGCCAAATGAAGTGAGAACATCGAACAAAACATTAAGCAATTTTTGGGGGGAGGTAAGGTATAACAGGATATCGTCAGCATAAAGCGAGATCCGATCTTCAAAATCTGGAGTCCACTGTATGCCCTTTATCGAAGGCTCCCACCGGAGCCAAGCAGCCAGAGGCTCTAAGGCAAGTGCAAAAAGTAGAGGGGACAACGGGCAGCCCTGTCTCGTACCCCTCCCAAGAGTAAAAGAATCAGATACTCGGCCATTAACAACCACCTGAGCCAGCGGTTCCGCGTATAGAAGTTTCACCCACCCGATAAACTTGGATCCAAAACCAAATTTCGCGAGGTCAAAGGCCATCGTGGCGTCCAAAGAAGCCAAGATGGCCGGTTCATGAAATGACTCCGCCCTCGCGAGGACGCCATGCAAACGCCGCAAGTTGAGTGCGGTGTTACGATGCGGGATAAAACTAGATTGGTCTGGGTGGATCAGGTCACCGATCACCGTGATCAGCCGATTAGCCAACACTTTAGCTAGGATTTCAGGTTCGGCGTTCAACAGTGAGATGGGCCTGTATGAAGCGCAGCGATCCCGAGGTTTCCCCTCCTTAAGAATTACCACAATCGTAGCTAAACGCTGATCACCAGGGAGAGAGCCAAGGTCTCGCGACTCCAGGAACATATCTCGGAGATATGGTGCCACTTTATCAGGGCGCAATTTGTATAGTTCGATGGGCAGACCGTTGGGGCCCATGGCCTTGCCAGAGTGAACAGAGCGAATGGCGATTGCAATCTCATCTGCCGACAGTGGAGCATCCATTAGGTCTCGGTCAGCCTCTGATAGGCGCGGCAGTGCAATATCGCGTAGCAACAAATGAGAGTCTTCCTCAGCTCTATCAGAGACCGGAGAATACACTGTACCAAAATAGTCCACAAAACACCCCACTATCTCACTCGGATCAGTCATACACACTCCATTCAGTTTCTGAATCACGGGGACCACCCGATTCGCCCTTTCTTTCTTATCAAGCCACGCAATCAATTTACCCGCCTTGTCCCCAACATCATATAATCTGCCCTGCTGCTCCCTGTGCATTATTTTGGCAGCATCCGTAATCAGGGAATTGTAGTCCAGTTGTTTCAGGCCAAGGGCGTGGAGTTTGGCATGAGTAACGTCGGATTCCAAGTCACTCTCCAGCTCGACTATTTCTGTCTCGAGACAATTTCTTGATTTTTAGTTTTCTGAGCATCAGCAATTAAGGATAGAGCCTGCCCACGAATGACCGTCTTAAAGGCTTCCTATAGTGACACAGATGAGGACACAGACCCCTCGTTTTCAAGAAAATATTAATCCAGGGACTTTACCAAACTAGCACGGGTTTTAGGATTACGCAAATACCAGGGGTTTAAAGCGCCGGGACACTCCACGGAGTAGCTGTGCGCTATAAAAGACCTGTTTTAACATTAACATTATGGGAGCGACTCGTCCTGAACCACACACTCTAGTGTCCATTCAGAGCCACAATGGGGAATGGTCTGAAATGCCCCGGGCAAGGTGTCTGATCTCTCTGACAGAAGGGGACTGCGCCGCCTGCATCAGAACGTAATCAAGTCTGGAAAGACTCCCATGGGCTCCAAAACCCACTCAGCCATGATTGAGACTTGGTAAGATCTCTGGGGGGGTGGCGATCTATATTGCCAGAAACAACAGAATTAAAGTCCCCACCCATAACCAGGGTACCATCAGGGAGTCCCAGCACTACTCGCCCAATATCTGAGAAAGTGGAGGTCTGTAAACCCGGTGGAACATATACAGTGATCAGCGAAACAGTCCTACCCTCCCATCTACCAGTGAGGGCGGCATATCACCCCCTGTCGTCGAGGATTACGTCGTCTATCTCCAAGGGGAGAGAGGACCGAACAAGAATGCCAACGCCCCTAGAACCAGTGGTGAACCCAGAATGTGCAACGAGACGGTACCCCCACCTGTTCATGGCGTGACACGTGTTCCCCACCAGATGTGTCTCCTGTAAAAGAACGACATCGGGGGACAGGCGACGCAAAAATTGTAGCACCACTCCCCGTTTTATTCTATCGTTGACATTCCAAGATATTAGCCTCAACCCACTACCCCCCATCCCAGCAAGAAATGTGGAACCCACCCCACAAGGAACACAATAACCGGATCGTAGAAAAGAACAATAAGTTGCCTTGAGAAAAGATAACAAACCCCAAAACACTCCCCCCCACCCCCCAACTTGAACCTGTTACAACTCCCCCCACCCTGCACCCCTGCATTAGACTAAAAAGCCACCCCAACTTGCAGTGTGCCTGTCGCCCTACCATTACACTAATCTACAAAAAGAACCCTGGAGGAGGAAAGAGTCTCGCCACCCCCGCCACCCTCAGGTGTACGACAATGAGATATAACAATATTAGGATAATCGAACCCAGCTGTGAAAAGTCAAGTATTCGTAAATCGGGAACCGCATCGTCACTTCTGTTCTGGCTCGGCGCCACCAGGGTGCTCAGTTCAATCACTCCAGGCAGGCAGACAATCCAGCCAGTCACTCATACTCTCTGAACGATCGAAGAAAAATGTCCGGTCCTCGTACTCAACACAGAGTCTGGTAGGAAACAACATAGCATATTTCAGGCCCAAGTCTCGGAGTCTTTGTTTCACACCCTGAAAGCCCATCCTTTGCCTCTGAACAAGCTGAGTGAAGTCCGGGTAAAAGCTTACGGTAGTGTTTTTGAATTTTACCAGGCCGCTCACCCTCGAGGCCTGCAGGATAGCATCCCGGTCTCTGAAATAAAGGAGCTTGGCAATGATAGGCCTCGGAGGGGTGCCCGGCCTCGGCTTTCCACCGGGCACACGGTGGGCACGTTCCACGGCAAAGAATTTGCTCAGTCCTGTAGGGGCAAGGTGGTCCAGAACGAGGTCCTCCACCAGGAGATCCATTGAAGGATTTTCGGGGTTTTCAGGGACACCAATGACGTGGATGTTGTTGCGTCTTGCCCTATTTTCAAAATCCTCCAATCGATGAGACATGAGGTCGTTGGATGATTTAAGGTTATCGATTTCCGTTTGTAGTTCCGACACATCGGCCGTAAGGCTAGAAGTCTTTAAATCCAGCGATTTCACTTTCTCGTTGGTTTTAGACAAGTCAGCTCTGATCAAGGTGACATCGATGGCAACCGTGTCGATTTTATGAGCCAGAGCTTCATATTGCTGGCCGATGGTAGCCTTCATATTGGATATGGCGCTCATGATGTCTTGTAGAGACAGTTCGGTCGGCACAGCCGGGTCTTCCTTGGTGTCCTCCGGAGTGCGGCTGGCGCCACCGGGGGATCTTTTAGATTGGGTATAACGTGGTCCCCCGCGAATAGGCGCCTTGGTTTTCCGCTTCTCGTTATCGGCCCTGGTAGCCATACTGGAAGATGCGCCCGGGGGGGCCTGTGAGACCTGGTGAAAATGGCCGCTCGCAGACAAGTCACCAAAAGTCTACAAGAGTAGGCTTGCGTGGCCGAGGTGACAACGCAGTTCGATACAGAAGCGTTGAGAGTTGAAGGCACACGATGAGGCAAATCCAGGCCGGACCTCCGACAGAACAAAACAGTTCTGCGATCTGACAGTGCCAGGACCCAAAAGCGAAACTGAAAGTTGATGCAGGGCTACTAGGGGAAGACCCCTCAGCCGTTGTTGTTCAACTTCGTCCCGGCGTGCCAGCTTGCCAAGCCCCCGGCTTCATCGCAAGGTGGGCCTCAAAAGTTCGGACCAAAGTAACTGCGGTTCCCAGAGTCCAAATTAAATTCTTCAAAGAGCAAAGATATCAGCTGAGGTTCATCTTCAGTAACCCATCTGAAAAATCAGGATAGCGTCAGGATATTTTGCAAAGAGCGGCGAGGGTCCCGGGAGCCCTGTGCTCATGCGGCCATCTCGGATGCTCGCATAGCTCCTCCCCCATAGATTGCCTCTTGGTTATGTTCTTTCTTTTCTAGTTGGATCAAAGATGAAAGTACTGCATGTTCAAAAGTGATCAGTTCTTTGGGAATGGTATAAGGAGGTGGGCAGAATGCTGATTTCTTATGAAAGCCAGAGGGTTCCACTATTTTGTTGTCCTATTAATGTAAGAAGAAGGCTTTAATTTGACAAAGTGGGTTGGTTTCATGGGTACAAAGGACAAGCCTAACTCAAAGACGGATTCTTGGTCTTAAGTCTAAAAGCCTTTGGTGATAAATTCACTATACTTGAATTCTTGTAAAGCTGGCGTCTTGTGCGCATCGCCCATGGTTGACTTTTGAAACAACTGTTTTTGAGTTGGTCTCTGTCTAAAAAAACGAGACCGGTCTTGATGAATTTTTATGGGAAGTGCTAGCGCCTTAATCTGAATCTCTAGCTGACTCGGAGGACAAATTGTCAAAAAAGGTAAGAAACCGGTTTTTGGATCTTCCCTGGTAGTCCACTGAGGCTCATCTCGACCAGGCCTGGGCATAGTTTGCGGAGTTTTGCTATGTGGAACTCCCTGAAGTTACAAAAAAACTCAGCGAACTTCCACAAGGGCAGTGCGAACTGCAGTTTGTGCTGGTATTTCTGCTGCTCAGGTAGAAATTCTACCCGAGTGACAGCTCGCAAACTTATTGTTTACGGTCGTGAGCAGGGAAAAAACTCTGCTGCACATCGCAAAGCGGAGTGTTTTTGCACTCTGAGAACTGCAGAGAACTCTGCCAACTCCGCGAACGGAGCAAAGTTCACTGTCCAGGCCTAATCTAGACTCTGTTCCTGTGTAAAATATGAATAGGGGGTGTGAAGTGTACAGCCTGCGCCAATGTTGTTTTATTGGTTTGTCTTATTCAGGCTCCTGTTCATGTTCTGATATACCTGTACTATTTTGTAACATTCTAACTTGAATATATGTCATCTGCTTTCCTGTCCTCAATGTACCACAAAAATACCAATAAAATTTGTTTAAAAAATAAAATATGGATAGACTGTTTCAATGTTGAAAGTTTTTCGATCTTTCTTGAATGTATTGATCTTAAAATGTATGGTATGGTCTCTAAACGTGTTGATTTCTTTCTCAATTTTCTCGAGTAATGTCTTGGCTTCGCCACCATTTCGTTGTCTCTGATTGCTTGTTCAAGAATGGCGATCTCGTTCGATTATTTCCTACAAATCCTCTGTGCAGTTTCAATAGGGTGACCCATGAGGTCCCTACTGCATTAAATGCTTTTGTAACTGAAAAGTTTTTTTGTATTTTCAGTCTTCAGTGAATATGACTGTTGTAAGCCCCAAGGGATAGTGCCTGCTTTCAAATGTTCCAGTAGGAAATGACCATGTAATTCTGTATTGATCAACTTCTCCTTTAATAGTGTGAGTTTTTCTGTTTAACATTGCTGTTGAGCTGTTGTGCTTAGCATGATAGATGGAAAGAGAGGGAGCTGAAGTTAAACTTTGAATTTGGTCTTCAGAAAAGGAGGTGGTGTCCTTTTCAGATGTCTTATACCAAGGCAGGTGTGTTGCAGACCCTTTGAGGTGAATGCTCAATTGTTTCAACAGCCTTCAATTCTATTGGCTGATTCTCTTGCAAGAAAGTGGCCATGTTTCTGATATTGTCTCTAGTGCTTTGCAGCCTGCCTTCAAGCCATGTCTAGGGCAGAATGACAGTTAACTTTTGTGCATACTTTCCAGAACGGCACAACACAGGAAAGGCGGGATGTGAGAGGCATCTGCATCCAGAGTCTTCCTAACCTGGGAGTGAGGGAAGCAGGTTGCACTTGAAAGTCTGGGTCTTGCCCTCACAAAAAAGGCTGATTTACCCCCTACTAATGTCTGGAGCCAGGGCTGGGGTTGAAATGGGTATTGTGCACTTCTAAGGTCTCTTTGGAAGTCAACTTTTGATCAAAGATATTTTGGCCACAATTTTTTTAGGGATTACTTGAACTTCAAGCCAGACGCTGCAGGCTCTACATTCTGTACCAGAGGACTGCTGTGTGCCAGGGGGAAATTCCATTTTGTACTACTTGCTTCGCTGGACTAACCTGTTGCCTCCTGGGTTGTTGAAGGGACAGCCACTTTGCCAAGTGACTGTGTGCTAGCCTGTCTTCCTACTGCCAGAGTGCTCTCCCGGCAGTGGGAGGCTTGCTCCCCCTCCCTCTCCCCGTTCTTGCTGCCTTGAAGGTACCTCCAGCATGTGGCACACTTGTTTGAAAACTGTGTGCATCTTTTCACCTCTCCACAACCAGCCCGTGGTGAGCGCAGCACTTGGCATTCCATCCGGTGTCAGGAATAAGCGTGCAGTTAGCACTGTAGTGAGCAGTGCTTATGGTCTTTTTGTTCTACAATTTTCAGCGCCTTTTTCTGGGGAAGTCGAGCTCTTGTGGGAGGAATAATCACACAGAACACAGTCCGTCATGCGTGTTTTGTGAGAATACTGTGGGTCAGCTCTCCATGTTCAGAGCTGTCTTTTCCCAGTGCAAAGTGAAGCTGCAACTTCCAGAGTCCTAGATGCCAGATAATGCTTCCATTCAGCTTCCTAAATGACGCGCTCTTGCCAGATAGACAGTGAAGGCCGTCGTTGCGGAGATGACTTGCAGTGATCACTAGGGATCCACTGGGGAAGAAGCGCCAGCCAAGGCCGCACCCACCCCTCACCTCAGGAGAAGCCTAGACTTTGCTGACAGCTGTGCAGCCTTTACCTCAGGTGTTTTCAAATTCCGGGGTGGCCCTGCAGCAGTGCAAACGGCACCTGCCCTGAACTTTTAAAATACAATGCTTCACGGGCATCCGCACTGCTGTGGGAGCTGTTTCTTACATCCATGGCAAGCTTTGGGGGCATTGCTCTTTGAAGTTAGAGAGTAATAGTGATCCCCAAACGGGGCGAGGGTTGCCTCCATTGAGTGACACAGATTCCTGTATATCGCAGGGCAGGTGAATAGTGGTTCCTGTGTCCTACGTGTTGGCAATCCTTCATTAGCCAGAAACCGGTCCTTGGATGCTTGATTCCGGTCTGGGAAAGACATGGCTTGGTAGTTCGGGCTGGACTGTTCCCATGAGGCACAGGGTCAGGGCTGATTTGCATATAGCCATTGTCTGACCTAGGGTGGTGTGGAGTGCAAAAAAACGATGGATTTAGGCCCAGATCTTTGTACTGGGGTGAATGTAAGACATTGTTCTGCATTCTGTCCATCAACTGTGTTTTTTGCAATTTTCACCCCGAGTGGGCTGGGTATGCTCAGACGTGAGTCCCAGGCTCTCCACATCACTGGAGTCAAGCTATCCATGCTGAAGAAGGCTGATAGCCAGAAACCGGTCCTTGGATGCTTGATTCCGATCTGGGAAAGACATGGCTTGGTAGTTAGGGCTGGACTGTTCCCATGAGGCACAGGGTCAAGGCTGATTTGCATATAGCCATTGTCACAGCCTAACTCTCTCCATCACACCATCCCAAGTCTTTCCAGGCAGAGCCACCATCACTATTTACAATAATGGGATTGTCCTATCACAATCCACAGACAGGAACCTGGAACTGCTAGACAACATGTTCCCCACCTTCAAAGAACACCTCTCCAATTCACGGACAAACACTCATACCTCCCCCAGTCCCACCAACCATGACCTCACAGCTTCAAACTCTCCAATCAGGGACTCACCTACCACCCCTGACCTCCCATCCCCTACCCACAACCCCACTATCCCAATTCAGCACTCCATCACAGACACAGATCGCTCCCCCTCATACACCGCCCTTTCCCCCGCCCCTTCTACCAACTTGCGGACCTCCACACATACCCTCAACACTCCTATCACACCTACAGCGGGCATTAACACCCCGCTCGCCGCTGACAGCACAGTTCCCACCCATAACACACCTAACTTTGTCCAGCACCAGAATAACACCCATTCCGACAATTCCCCCCCGTTATCCCCCTCTATTCTCAGTCCTCATTACCCTCTAATCAACCTCGCAGAACATACCCCCTCTCCTAATTTAACTCCCCCTCCCCTCAACAGGACCATCTCCAATCCCACTTCCCCTCCTACTCTCAGCCCCCATTACCCTCCTTACACCCCCACCACGGCTACCAGTCTCCCAGCCTACACCTCGTCCCTCCCGCCTACCACCAATGCCCTCACCCATAACACCAACTTCCTCCCTACCTCATCCACACCCCTCCCGGCCAAAACCTCTCGCCTCCCTAACCCCATCCTGCACACCAACACAACGCAGACCTGCTCGAACACCAGCCCTCCCTCCCACCTGCACACGAATTCCCTGGCCAGCCATTCACCCCTGACTGCCACTCCCACCCCCACCACCTACCCTACGATGGAATACATCACGGCCACCCTCACTCAGATCAAAGAAGACATTCACGCCATCAAAGAACTACTCTCCACACACCCCATACACCGCCCACCCACCTCCACCCCCCTCCCAACTTGTCTCCTACTCCGCCGGCGGACCCCCACCCTCATCACGCCTCACACCAGGCGTCAATCCCTGCTCATAGGCGCAGCAACTGCCCTCGTCCCCCGCATCGCCCATGCAATCCCTCACACATCTACACCTCCCCGCCAAACTTGTCCCCCACCCCTGACTAACTCTCGCACTCAGCTATCCCCCAATCTGACATCAATCCCAGCTCTTAATCGCAACAACCGCCCTCGCCGCACTCACAACTCTTCTTCTGACCTCGACACACTCACCCTTCTCCGCTCCTATGACCCAGCCCCCCAAACTCACACAAGCACCCCACACCGCAACATTATTTATTTATTTATTTTTAGCAATTTTTAAAGCGCTGCAAATACCCGTGGGTGTCTCGGCGCTAACAGCTAAAAGACAGCTAACCAGATAGTAAACAGAGAAACAGTGAATAAAGTGATCCACAAGGGTGTCATTGAGAAAACAGCCATGTCTTTAGCTGCTTTCTAAACGATTCCCACGATACACCCAAATCCCCTTAGACCACCCACACTAAACAGCAGATTCTCCATCCCCAATAACCTTAGAAAAGTCCCTCTCTCGATAGAACCATCTAACACCCTCTACACACCCCGTCTCAAATGCATTCTCCTCAACTGCAGATCGGCCACGAAACACTCAGCAGCCATTGCTGAGCTCCTCTTATCGCGGGACCTTGACCTAATCATACTGACTGAAACGTGGCTAACTGAATCTTCGACACCCATAATGGACATTCTGGTTCCTCCCAACTACCACATTATCAGGCTCGACAGAACAGGCCAAATAGGTGGTGGAATCGCATGCATCTACAGGAACAACCTCTGTTCAGAAAGTCAATTCCACATCCCTACCATCCCCAACATCCTGGGAATACATCTGCCTCGACATTATTAGTGAGGGCAAACCGATATGCTCTCTTCACAGCATTTACCACCCACCCAGGGACAACCTCACCTTTTCCCAACAAATCATGGATATGATCTCAACCAATTCCGGACGCCAGCTCACCCAAATATACCTTGGTGACTTCAACCTCCACTGGAATGACCCCAACGACGCGGTGGTAAATAGTCTTAAAAATTTCCTCGATGCCCTTAACCTCACCCAAATATGCAACAGCCCGACACACGAGAAAGGCTCTACCATCGACCTGATCATCTCCAAAGAGGACTCTATCCAACTCGAATCCATCCAACCCTGTGACTGGTCAGATCATCATATTATCACATTCTTTATCAACGAAAAAGTCAAAGTCAACCCGGCGCAACTCTCCAAGCCCAAAGTCTGGAAAAGAGACTCGAAAAAGCTCAACCCAGGCTCTCTGCCCCCTAACAGTTGCAATCTCCTACTCCCACCTGCAGGCGCCTCGGACGTCCAAACTCTGACTGACCACTATCTCAACGCTATGACCTCTATAATTAATGAGGCTGCACCTATGCAGCTAAAAAGAGTCTCTACTAAAATCTCCAAACCATGGTACGACGGGAGTCCCAACGAAGATAGAAGAGACATGCGAATGGCAGAACGGACCTGGAGATCAGCCCCCTCCGCAATGCACCTTAAAGACTTGAAGAAAAAGAGAAACGCCTACTTCAGGAAAATAAAACGCTCAAAATCGGACTTCTTCAGCCTCCAACTCGACCAAGCAAAAAACCGCCCGAGAAAACTGTTTGAGCTAATCAAATCACAATCCAAGGAGCAACCACAACCACTCAACACTGGGCGTGAGGCACCCTCCTGTGAAGACTTCGCTGCTTTCTTTATCCAAAAAACTGACAAAATAAAAAGCGACCTCCTCATTGACGCAAGCCTCTACTCCAAACCCAAATGCCTAGCACCCGCTGAGCCAAAAAACAATGCTACATGGTCAACCTTTGGCACATACTCGGAAGAAGAAATTGGCAAATTACTCAGCACCCTGAAACCATCCAATCACCTCACGGACCCCCTCCCTGCCTTCGCAGTAAAAGACTTTACCCCTTTGCTTCTCCCTCTCTGGACTAAAATCATCAACAGCTCTCTCCAACAAGGAAGCATACCTGACTCCCTCAAAGTTGGTCAGGTCACACCTCTACTAAAGAAACCAACAGTCGACCCCTCTGATCTCAACAATTACCGTCCCATCACCAATATCCCCACTCTCGCCAAACTGTTGGAAAAATGCGCACAACTACAACTGACTAAACACATTGAGCAATTCGATCTCCTCAACCCTCACCAGTCAGGCTTCAGAGCAGGACACAGCACAGAAACTGCTATGACTCACATAATTGACGACGCACTTCAAATGCTAGACCAAAACGACTCATGCCTCCTCATCCTTCTTGATCTCTCCTCAGCATTCGACACCGTTAAACATGAGAATCTACTAGAACTGCTAAACACAAGAATGGGCTTGTCTGGAACTGTCCTTAAATGGTTCACTTCCTTTCTTCACAACAGGTCGCAGAAATTAAAGAGCAACAACCTGATGTCCTCGCCAATACCTGTAACGCTAGGCGTCCCCCAAGGATCCTCTCTATCCCCAACTTTGTTCAACCTAGTCATGGAACCTCTCACCACCTTGCTACAAGCATCCAATGTACACTTCCACATGTATGCCGATGACACCCAACTTTACCTCAAATTACAATCACCCAATGACATCCTGCTCCTGAACTCAACGATCAGATGCACCCAATCCTGGCTTGCCGACAATCACCTCAAACTCAATGCCCTGAAAACAGAGTTCCTTCTGATCTCACCTCCAGCGAAGATATCCACCACTCAACATTGGCTTAAACTCCTAACCGCACTCAATGTCCAACCCACCATCGTGGACTCAGCAAAATCTTTAGGCATAACACTCGACACCAATCTCAACATGCAGCAACATATCAGCAAGGCAACAAAGGGAGCAAACTTCCAGATCAATACTCTGAGGAAACTTAAACCCTACCTCCCAGCCAAAGACTTCCAAACTGCAGTACAAGCACTAGTCATCCCACGAATTGAATACGGCAGCACCGCCCTCTGCGGACTCCCACTAACTACAACCGCACCACTAAAAGCGTCTCTAAATGCTGCAGCGAGACTCATCACTGGGTCAAAAAAGAACTCCCACATTACCCCTGACTTGAAGTCCCTGAATTGGCTGCCTTTTGAAGCCAGAATACATCTGAAAATCGCCTGTATGACACACAAGGCGTTACACCTAAACTCACCAGGCTACCTTGCTCAGAAATTGACAATCTCTGGGGGAATCAGAAACACGAGAGGCACCAACAATCTTCTGCTGAAACCTCGAAGATTCCGGAAGGAAAAAACATACAAGCGCTCCTTCTCAGGAATGGCGCCTAGGATTTGGAACTCACTCCCTCCCGAAACCAGGCTTATCTCCTCCACTACACTCTTTAAAAAAGAAGTAAAAGCTATCCTCATGGCTAAATACACTTGAAATACTATCTCGAACCCTATTAACACCCTGCACCGATCTGTATTACATGCTTGACCTCTTTACTTACTTGTATGAGTTGTCTTACTACTCACATGATTTGCTTTGCAGGCACCTTTTTGTATTATTTGTACTGTGTGATCTATTGATTTACTTATTTGACTTTGTTCCCTCATGTACCCTTCTATGTAAAGCGCTCCAATATCTGCGAAGATCTTGTTCGCGCTATATAAAACTTTGAAAATAAATAAAAAAATAAATAAGTCTGACCTAGGGTGGTGTGGAGTGCAAAAAAACAACGGATTTAGGCCCAGATCTTTGTACTGGGGTGAATGTAAGACATTGTTCTGCATTCTGTCCCTCAACTGTGTTTTTTGGCAATCCTTCATTACCAGATTACCCCTCATATTAGTTCAGTAGGGCTTCCCCCTATGTTCTGGATGGGAATATTTTGTGATCCAGGCCTGTATTGCAACCAGTGCAGATTCATGAATGTTACTGCTACATCTCAAGCCCTGATATAATAGTGCAGAATTGTTTTGCTGCTTACATGATCAGGATAGTGAGTAACCATTTAGCAATTGCATCATGTATACCCTACTGCTGACGTATGTGCTTTTATTTTATATCCTGTTGCATTTCATGCAAATAGTATGTTGGTTATTGTTTTGCCACTTTCATTACCAGGACAAGTACTATTCTAGAAATTCCAAAATATGTACAGAATATGTGATTCATGTCATTTTAGTCTATGTTTTAAGTTCAATATACACTTTTTAGTTTTATAATCTTGTGTGGAGTCTCTTTCGTGGTGTATTTATTGTGTTACTGGAGTGGGTGTGTTGCGCACACTCTTTACACATTGCCTCTGACTGCTCTGTGCCAAACTACCGGGGTAAGCATAGATTATCTTTAGTGTGTAACTTACTTGCCCTGACAAACGTGGTGGGTTCTGCCTGGCTTAGGTGCATACCCTAGCCAATCAGAAAACCCATTTCTAACAGGAATGTCAGGTTACAATCCATGCTTTTTTTGGGTACTAGACCTCTGGAACAGGATCCTGGCAAGACTTCTAAAGGCTGAGCTTCCTATTCCTCCAGGTGTTGAAGATGAAAAAAACATTTTGATACAGTACATATCTGGAACTGCACTGCCCTGATTAATTATTGGACGAGCTGTGGTGTAGAGTAGTTGCCTTTAGCAGAGTAGTATGTCAAAACTTACACTAATCTCGCATATGGGGGTTTCAGTGCACTAACACCATTTAAAGACACAAAAATCCCTACTTTTATCTTTTATGGAGACAGAGTATTCTGCAATTATAGGAACACCCAACAGTGGATGGTAAAAGTATAGCAATGATAAGTCTCCGGAGACGGGATTGCATGATCAAAAAATACAATTATGAAAATATCTGGGACCCACTTATTACAGTTAACATCACCCCATAATTTGTCATGTACCTCACACACCTGGAATATTTTCTAAGAATTAAATATATTCAGGGTACTACAGCCACCGAGAAATATTGTCATTTTTCAGGCATACATTTTTTTTCTGGAGTACTTGCCTTTCTTCTTGTTTAGGTCTGGTTTGAGTCACTCGCCTGTCTCCAGATCCTTCGTGATCAACAGAAAAATTGCTTTAAGAAGCACTACTGAAAGGGTATTTGGCAAAGTCCTCATGTCGATTTCATAGAGTACAGCATTTTAGTGGGCAGACGATGTGTGCTTCTTATGGAGAAAAAAAAGCGTGCTTGTAACGCACTTTTTGTCTTGAGAAAGTTTTTGCTCAGTACAGTATGACTGAGATGGTAACGGTACCAATTCAATGCTCTAATTACAGGGTGGATTGATTCAGAGGGGAAAGTTATGTTAGATGCCATTAGTCTGATCTGTTTATTAGAAGCACTGACAACAAAGGCAGAAAGTCTGGCATATTTTGAAGTCTTACTGCATTTCAGGTTGATTATAATTATTACACTGGTTTAATGACTCAGACAGAAATAGTTTGTAAAATGGAATCTCACAGATTACCATAGGAGTCAACATTTTCGGCATTTGCTACCCACTCTAATAAAGCGTTTCGAGTTCATGATATGCAATGCGATAATACATAAAACGCCTTTTCAAGAGTGGCTGCATATAGTTTTGCCAACAGTAATTTTTAACCTATTTGTAACTTTTCAACTGTATGCCTGCTGACTAGTGACATTAAGGAAAAGCGTACCTCTTTAGCATTGTCACTTTTAAAATACGAGAACAATAGTTTTTTTATTGTCCCATAAGAGGTTGGTTCATCAAACATATAGCACAGATCAACATGGTACATTTTAGGCGCAATAATTACTCCTGGATGAAATAATAATCACATTACATATTCTTAATTCGTATTCAGAAGAAACTGTAAAGTGGAGGACCATCACCAGTGAAAAAAGTAATAACCAGTCATTGTGAACACGTTGTCAACATAATATGTAAACGTTTTAGAGCAAGGAAAACATATTTTGAGTATTTCTTTTCCCTGTAGAGTGAAATTCACAACAAGGCATATAGCGATAAAGTCCATGCATGGTACCAGGTCACTACAATCAATTCTTAAACAGTGTCACACTGATTAACTTCACGTTAACTTCAGCCCTGGTTTATGGTGCTGATGCCTTTCAACACTCTAAACTTGGAGTCTCCTCAGAAAGTGGATCTGGTATAGGCTGTGTTTTCAGGATGAAACTATTTCCTCGGACCTAATACCCAGTAAAAATATAGGCTCTGGTGTCCGACAAGGTCTTTGTGAAAGTAATACTTTACACCTTGACGTGAACCTTTTCTCCCTACATTATATATTTATTATCAATGATCAGGTTAAACATTTCTTCATGGTGCACGTAACAAATCTGCATTATATCAGAATGTCCAGGAAAAAGAAAATGCTACTTACCAGTATGTCTCTGTTCTTTGCATGTAGAGCTGCATATTCGTATACTTATGCATAGATCGCCATCTGGTGTTGGACTCGGATATTTGCACTTTGTTTTTATCTTGGAATAAGTCTTTGTAGTCACGAGGTAGGTGACTCCTCCTTAGGACGATAGTGCGCAAGGGCATCTACTCTATCTCCAGACTGTTGTGCCATGGAGGGTTATGATGGAGTTAGTAAGAAAAAGATGTCCATGTGTAATGTATCTAAGTAAAATAGTACTGTAACAGATAGAGGTATCCGGGGAGGTGGGTGAGCGTATACGAATCTACAGCTCTACATGCCAAGAACAGATTCATACTGGTAAATAGCATTTTCCGTTTAAGGCATATCAGCTGTAGATCATATACTTGCAGTGGTTTGAAAAATTGTTCCTAATACAGCCTGGCCCACACTAGCTTGTTGTTTTGCTTGCACATCTACACAATAGTGTTTTGTGAAAGTGTGCGATGTATACCAAGTTGCTGCTTTGCAGATATCATCTAGGGGAATGTTCCCTAAGAATGCCATAGAAGCCCCTAGTTTGTGTGTGGCATGGTTAGTGTGCGTATGGCTTAAAGATAGTATATTTGAATGCATTTAACAATCCAGCTTGCGATCACGCTTTGGAAATGGGATTGCCCTTATGAGGTGGGGAGAAAGCCACAAAAAGTTAAGTTTTCCTAAAGGATTTTGTCCTTTCAATTTAGTAAAGTAATGCTCTTTTAACGTCTAACATGTGAAGAGCTCATTCTGCCACTGAGCCTGGTTATGGGAAAAAAACTGGAAGTTCAACACACTGGTTAAGATGGAAGGCAGAAACGACTTAAGGTAAACATTTTGGGTAAGGCCTAAGAACCACTTTGTTATGATGGATTTGTAAAAATGGTTCTTGTATGGTTAATGCCTGCAGTTCACTAACTCTTCTGAGAGATAGGATAGCGACTAGGAAGGCTAGTTTCTAAGTGAGGAACTGTAGCTCGCATTTGTACAGAGGTTTAAAAAGGAGACCCATGAGTCTGGTAAGCAAAACATTTACATTCCATACTGGAGAGGGTGAAGCTCTAGGCAGAATTATTCTTTTAGGTTCTTCCATAAATGCATTAATAGCGGGTACCCTAAACAAAGACAAGTGTTATCTGTTTTGGAGATAAGCTGTTATTGCCGCAAGATGTATTCTTATGGATGTATATGCTAGGTTACATTGTTGTAAGTGTAAGCGATAACATGTAATGTTTTGAATAGAAGCATCTAGTGGATTGATTTTATTATTTGTACAGTAAGTTACAAATTGTTTCCGCTTTGCGGCTTAACATGCCCTGGTGGTAGGACGTCTAGCCTCTTTAATGATGGTCATGTAGTCTGGGGGAAATTGAGGTAACCAAACAGTAGCCAGATCGCAAGGTTGAGTTGATTGGGATCTGGATGTCTTATTTTGCCGTGGTTCTGGGTGAGGAGCTTGGGTGAGAGGCACAGTTTTTGATGAGGAACTTCTGATAGTTCCAAGAGGGTTGTGAACCATGGTTGTCAGGCCCATGTTGGAGCAACCAGGATCATTGTGAGGGAATGCTGTTTGAGCTTCCGAACCACTAATGGAAATAGTGGAGAGAGGCGGAAAAGCGTAACCAGTTCATCCATAGCGCATTGCCTTTGGACAATGGGTGTGGATACCTGGACGCGAAGCTTGGGCATTTTAATATGTGGCGACCAGATCTATTTGTGGCATGTGAAAAAATGGAAGAAGAACTTGAGGATGAAGTTCCTATTCGTGAATCTGCTGTGTTTGACAACTGAGCAGATCTGCAATGTGATTGTGTACTCCTGGGAGGTGTTCTGCAAAGAGATATATGTTTTGCAGAATGGCGCATCTCCATATGCTTTGAACTAGGTGTGAAAGCTGTAGTGTGTGACCCCCTTGTTTCTGTATGTAGTACTTTGCTATCAAGTTGTCTGTATGGACCAGGGCAGCTTTGCTTACCAGATGGAGTTGAAAGGATTTTAACGCTAGAAAAATTGCTTACAATTCCAGGTAATTTATGTGTTTTTGCTGAGAGGTCCACATGCCCTGGATGGTATGGTTTTGAAGATGAGCTCCCCAGCCGGTGAGCGATGCGTCTGGAACCGGGGCAAGGAACTGCCACCCTTTGGAAAGGTTTTGTGTGTTCCACCACTGCAGAGAGCAATGTGTGCGGCTGTCCACCAAAACCAAATCTGTTAGCTGACCTTGAGCCTGGTTCCACTGATGTTCCAGACACTCCAGTAAGGGACGTATCAGGAGTCTTGCATTAGGGGCGACGAGAATGCAAGAGGCCATCATCCTGATCAACTGCATGAACACTTGAGCAGGTAATGAGTGTTGAGACTGAAATTTGGATATTAGAGATTGCATACTGCTTATCCTGAGAGGTTTGGGGAATGCTAAAGCTTTTGAAGTGTTTATTATAGCCCCTAGATATTGTTGTGTGTTGGACGGTTGGAGATGGGATTTGATCAGATTCACTGTGAAGCCCAAGTCGTGACGCAGCTGGATTGTTTTGTGTGTGTGTGTGTATGTGTGTGTGTTGCACTGCTGCTGTGTGATTTGGCTTTTATGAGCCAATCGTCCAGATAAGAGAACACGTGAATGTGTTGTCTTCATAAGTGAGCTGCCACTACTGCGAGGCACTTTGTGAAGACTCTGGGTGCTGTAGTCAACCCGAACAGGAGGACTTTGAATTGGGAGTGTTGACCGTCCACCAGAAACCTGAGATATTTCCTGTGAGCGGGGTGAATGGGAATATGGGAATATGAACATAGGAGTCCTTCAAATCTAGAGTGGAGAGAAAATCGCCTTGTTGAAACAGTTGGAGCACCTGTTGGAGAGTGACCATGTCAAAGTGATCAGACTGAATGTAGAGTTTTCAAGGTGTGAGGTTCTGTATTGGCCTGATACAGCAGTCCTTTTTTGGAATTAGAAAGTGGAGGGAATAAACTTCTGTACCTTGATGGTGTAAGGGAACTGGTTCTATTGCATGTTTTTGTAATAGAGAGAGAAACTCTTGTTTGAGAAGAGTCAGATGTTCCAAGGACATCGGACGTTGTCTGGGAGGGATATTCGGGGAAGTAGAGGTGAGTTCCAGGCAATAACCATACTGGATAATTTGTCTTACCGACTTGTCTGTGGTGATAGAATTCCAGACAGGTCGGAACTGAGAGGCGTCCCCCGACAGGAATTGGTTGGTCGGGGGAAGTGAAGGGAAATCACTGCTTGGTGGTAGGGGAGTTGCAGGTATTGTTACGGCGACCTCTTCTCTTACCATTGTTGCCTCTGCACCCTCCATGAAAGTATCCTCTGGAGGAATTGTTTTGATTGGGGCTCTTATAGGAAGAAGAGGAATGCTCAGAGACAATGGTTTTGGAGCCAGCCGTGTAAAAGGAGCAACGGAATGAGCCCCTATGGAATTGAAAGGCCCCCATGCACTTGGCAGTCTCCACATCCTTTTCCATCTTTTCTAAAGATGTATCGACTGTGGGCCCAAAATGCTCTGGGTCAAAGGGCTGATTAAGAATAGCGGACTACACTTCCTGTTTGAATCCGGCGATCCGGAGCCAAGCATGCCTGCGTAGCACAACGCTGGCATTAATAGCATGAGAGGCAGTATCGGCTGCATCAAGTGCACATTTGATGGACGTATTTGTTATTCATTGTACCTCCTGTATAAGTGCATTAGCTTTGTCTTTAAATTGGTCAGGAAGTTTTATTTATTTATTTATTTTCCACATTTGTTAAGCGCACTGTTACCAAGACGGTGTCCTGGCGTTGAGAGACCATTGGAGTGCATCCAGGATGGAATTAGTGTGTAAATAGCCAGGTTTTCAAGGCCCTTGTAAAAGGCAGCAAGTCTGCAATTTGCCTTAGGGCCAATGGCAGGGCATTCCAAGCCCTAGCCGCTCCAAGGGAAAAACAGTCTTAGCTGAATTCAATTGAAGACAATTTTCTGCCATACAATTACTAACCTCACGCATACAGTCCCTGAACATGTCAGCTGTGTCATCCACTCCACCCGGTAGCAGCGACATTACAATCTGTTTGTCGTCTGCATATGATGTTACATTAAAGCCGAAAGATCTTATAACTGGCGCCAGGGTGGAGACGTACACATTGAAAAGGGTCGGGCTCAAGGATGAGCCTTGAGGGACTCCACAAGGGAGTACAAAAGGGCCGATTCATAGTCTCCCAGAGCCACCACCTGAGTCCTGCTGGAAAGGAAGGCCTGCAAGATCTTAAGGGCCTTTCCCTGAATACCGCAGGCCCCCAACCGGTCCACCAACAACCTGTGGTGGACCGTGTCGAAGGCTACGGACAGGTCCAGCATGATCAGGGCAGCTCTGCCTCCTGCATCCATCACTTGTCTTATATCTTCGGCAGATTTTATCAGAGTTGATTCTGTACTATGCCCTGGCCGGAATCCGTGCTGAGATGGATCCAGACATTGTACTTTCCCTAGAAATACGCTCAGCTGAGCGTTTATTAAACCCTCTATGATTTTAGCAGGAAAAGGTAGCCTGGCGATGGGCCGATAGTTATTCAAATCGACCACATCCAGGTTCGGTTTTTTAGGAAGGGGTAAGATCGATGCTTGTTTCCAGCGTGCAGGGAACTCGCCACTTTCCAGCATGTTATTGAAAAGTGGAGTGAGTCTCGCAGCTATAACAGATGGGACTGTTTTTAAAATAGTAGCTGGACAGGGATCACCAGGGGAGCCTGATGTAATCCTCTGAATCAGAGTCGTGACCTCCTCCTCCCTGATTTGGGAGAAGTTAAGTAATTTTTCCATATGGCTGTCAGTCTCTAGCCTGTCTAAATAAGTCAGTGGAGGATTAACCTTAACTAGGTGATCGAGAGAATAGAAGATCTTCTCGACCTTACCCTGGAAAAAGTTGGCCAGGTCTTCACATAGCTCCTGACTCGGGGGGATTTCCACCGACCGAAGATGTTGCATTAGGTTTTCAAGCTCATCATAGTGAGCTCTGTCATATCTGGCCAACAAAGCTTGGGCCTTGGCAATCCGCCAATGGTTTGCAGCCTGTGACGCAATGCGTTTTTCAGATGCATCTATAAGTTTGGATTCCTTATCAGGAGGAGGGGTATTTCCTATGCTTTGTTAATTTGCTCTCTTGCTTGCATTAGACACTACAAGAGAATTCAAATGGACCTGACCTTTAATGTTCACTGGGTCATTGGGAGCTGCCTTATGTTGTTTGTCTACCCTGGTGTTAAGAATCCTGGCTCTGACAGGGTCCTTAAAAACGTCTGGTGCATGTTTTAACATGCCTTTTAACATTGGCAGGGTGAATGTGGACCTTTGTGTGGGCTTAAGTGTTTCCAGTAAAAAGTCTTCCTCTAAGGGGTCACTGTACCCTGTGGTACTGAGCAGCTCTGTTAATGAGTTGCACAAACCCAATATAGTCATCTGGTGTGATGGCCTAGAGGGATAGAAGTCCAGGTCATTGTATGGGTTGGGATCTGTGTTGTAATCATCCCAAGGATCTGGATTGTGTAGTATGGTATGTGAGTCATCATCTTTATCTGGATCTCCATTGCCACCCTCATAACTATAATTATCTTCATCATCTTGTGGTGGAGGTGAAAATATATGTTGTGGAGAGCGTGCTGCAGTAATTAGCAGAGTTGGATCAGCTGGAGAAGGAAAAGGAGGTGGAGTAGTATTAGTGCCCATCTCTTTTCGCTTCATGGGTATTTCAGGGTCTTTTGAAGTGTCCAATTTTCTCATTTTAGAAGACTTGGCGACGACTTTGCCAGGCTCTGGGTTATGCTCTGGTTCCGAAAAATGTGTTGGAAACTGTTGAGCAGGTACAATATCCTTTGTCGGTGCTGAAGGCTTAGGGTCAGAATGTTGTTTAGCCCGTATCTCTGAAGCTTTCTGTGGGGTCTTGGAGTCCTTAGCTTTTGATATAGGAGTTTGTGGCTCCAACAGTTGTTTCGGCTCCGCAGATTTTTTCGGTTCCTGATGCTTGTCCTTTGTTTCGACGGCAAGAGTTTCGGCATTGAGGTTGTTTTAGGTGCCGACGAAGGATGTGGCACCTCTTTGGTTTGAGACTTTGGTGCTGAAGGTGATTTTTCGTCAACAGAATGGGGTTGGCTCGATCCCGAGCCAGAAGGCTTTTCTTTTTGTTTCATAACCAGGCTTGAGGGCAGGGCGTCTGAAATGTGTTGCTGGTGTCGACCTGAGCCCGAGGGAGAAGGTGTTACCGAGCCCTTAGGTTTGGTTTTAGTTGGGAGAGGGGTTTCGGTACTCACGGACCGCTTAGCCGGGGTGACTGCCTAGTCTTCGACGTCGGAGACATCTGCTTCGGAGACGGAGATCTCTCCATCATCTTGTTGTTCCGTTTGGAACATGGGATCTGCTCCGAAGAGGTCCGGAATCGAACTGCTTCCACAAGACATTTTGTGACGTCGAGCCCAGCGATCACGGATGGTTTTCTTTGACCTGAAAGATGAACAGACCTTGCAGTTCTTGTCTTCATGCTCCTGGGAGAGCCAGAGGTTGCAAACCTCTGTGTGGGATCTTAGCACCACACCAGGGAAATTTTTTGAATGGAGTCCTTTCCATTGACTGCTAGCGTGGTTGGCGCAGATAGGCCCAATGGCCCGCGTCGAAGATCGAGGCCGAGGATTTTACATATTTTGAAGATACGCGTCGAAAAGGAATCGAGACAATACCATTGAGTGGAGAGGGATTGCGCGTCGAAGGGGGTTCGAAAACGACACTGACCCAGAGCTCAGCAAATCACATCCAAACCCGATGTGGAGATGGAGTCAATGCCCATGCGCAATATCGTCCTAAGGAGTAGTCACCTACCTCGTGACTACAAAGACTTCTTCCAAGACAAAAACAAAGTGCAAACATCCGAGCCCAACACCAGATGGCGATCTATGCACAAGTATACAATCTACAGCCTATATGCCTCGAACACATTGCTATCTTGACAGTGGTTATACATTTGCAGACTGAGAAGAATAATATGGTACAGAAGACTATTGATTTAGCATATAAATGTACACAATTACATTTGAAAAAGGACTGTGCTGAACTGCAGTATGGCTCTGTCAATCTGACATTTGCTAGAAATAAATAGGCACACCACTAAAATCAGTTACTTGCAAATAAGTAACAAAGAAAATAGACCCCACAATGTAGATATTTCCCATTAAAGTATTGCCAGTTCTTGCCATACAAAAGCAAAACTCACTTTTATTCCCCTCTTAACAGCCATGACAAGATGGTTTGTTTACACGGTAAAAGAGCTTATTGTAAGTACAAATTATTAAAATAATGTAGTGCACTCCAACATAATCACCTTGACATTATATATCAGTTATCATTTCTTCAGCATAAATAGTATTTCCATTCCAGTGACTTTTTATAACTATATATTATCAAAAACATGGAAAATAAACTATGTTCTTAAAAATATAATCCACTTATCTCACAAGGATATGTACATATTTGTTAATATCAAATGTTTCTAAAATTGAAACATCAGATACTACACATGTTCCCAAAAACTGCAAACAGAACTGTCAGTTGCTCCCCCTGAAGTATGAAGAAACTGAAAGTAGTACAAAAATATAAATATGCAGTGTGCACAGTTTAAATTGCTGTACTTGTAGACCAAGACTTTAAAACTGGTAAGTTGTCCAAATAGAGAAAAATATTCTTCACAATATTTAAAGTAAAACATAGAGAAGTAGTATTCCTGTGTAAACTCTAAAAACGTAGGAGAAAAACATTGGAGATAACAAATCAGTTAAAAAACAAATCTCTCTTTTGGTGGACGACATCATAGCAATAAAAAAAAAAAAGTAAAACTGGCTT
Organism: Lissotriton vulgaris; assembly: GCF_964263255.1. Taxonomy (NCBI): domain Eukaryota; kingdom Metazoa; phylum Chordata; class Amphibia; order Caudata; family Salamandridae; genus Lissotriton; species Lissotriton vulgaris. The sequence goes on from NC_141693.1 coordinate 1,237,714,365, forward strand.
AAACATTAACCACTGTTTAGCAGAACATGCAATAAAGCTACAACTTATTGTATCAGAATTCAAGAAAACGAATCCTTTTCTGTGGACATCACAGCATTGCAGCATTATAACATAAAATTCCTCATGCTATTACAGAGTGGCATCATACTTATGTAATTTGTGAGACATAGTTCTGGTGCCTTTTTGTGATTTAAAGAACTGTATTAAAGACCACAATGGTGAAGTAGGATTAAGTCTCTTACTTACAATTCCATTGGTCTGAATGAATGAGCCATTTACCTGCTCGGTCTAAAGGAAATGTGCTTTATTTCGTAGGATTCCTATGAGGGTTTAAGTTCACAAAATACTTTGCATAGTCTATGTTGTTCATTGAGTTCACAAATGTCCAACATACTTGAAGCACAGCTGTTGTGATGTACTGTTCAAGCAGTATGGATTCCATCTGATAATACACACAATCCATTTACCATTTTTGGCCGGTAAGTGCCCTATTACAGAACAGCCTTGCAGAAAATAAAACATTAAAAAATAAACATGTAGTAAACAAAGTGAAACACTTTGGACAGACCACTTTGTTTTTAAATCGAGTTCTAATTTATAGTCAATCTAATTTTCTTACATGATTTACAATATTTTAAGTTTTAATTTTTATAGCCCAAGAGATTGCTCCAAATACTTTCAATATTTCATATCAAATTATGAACCACAAAGTTCTCATTTACAACCTACAATTACACAAACATTTGAACACAGATGTAATGAGCAACACTGCCTTTATGTAATTTGTAAACCTGTGGTTAAAGTGATTTCAAAATAAAATGACTGTGCTCTCCCTTTTAAACAGTGCCATGTCTTTTTATACAGTGCTGACTATTTAAAGTTTCTCCACATTGCTGAAAAACGTCTGGAATATGACAAAGTTTTCACATGTCAAACGAAAGCTCCTAAGCCATTTGAGAAAAGGGGTACTGCGGATGCCACCAGTCTAGCAGACGGACACTGTGCACAGGATCCAAAACTACTTGAACCCCTTGTTCTCCGCGAGGTTTCTTTCCATTGTGTACCGGACAATCTTGTAACAACAGCCTGACGCGGTGATGCCTCATGTCTGTGCTGACATTTATAGTAAACTGGGGAAAAAAGAAGATATGATTAGTGTTGAGTTAAAACGAGTATTGAGATTTGTTGAGCAATTTTTGATAAGGGTCCACTGCAAAAACTTCTCATGTGCGCCACATTTTATGGTCTATTATTCTATTTGCTCCAAATCTAATTTTCTTATCCAAATTCTGTCTTTCAGACATGATTTCACATTTGAAAGCAATGCTGTCAGGTAACCCTATGTAGAGTTCAGCATTTTCAACCACGGAGGGGTTTTTAATAGGCTGCACTCTGCCTTTTCTGACTTGTAGTTTTGTTCTTCAGTATGACTGTGTAATCCCATGTCTCTGATGAAGTGGATAGGCATGGATGTGAATCAGGGAGGATGGCTCACTGAGATGAAAGTTTGCTGCCGACAAATGCTGTGTTCTGGCGGTCATTACTTTCAATCCATGCAAGGCAAACTCCGCCTATATTCACCAGAGGTGGGTAAACTCAACACCATAAATTGGGTTAACAAACATCATCTGTTACTTTTATTGTTAAGGGATCTTTGCTATTAAGCCAGAACTGGCAGCATGCATCACATTTGATGATTTGAGACTATTACCTAGCCAAATGCCACTAAATGCAAATGATGTTATTAGCAATACAAGTCAGACAGGTATTTATTTTCTCAAGTACCCCAATTAGCCGAATCATTAAAATACTGTTCACATTGGAATGTAAACACCAGTTTACAGAAACTTGGTAACCAAGAGACAACTGATATTTCAACGAGGCTAACAACTGTCACATTAAAAATTACAGAGAGAGAGGAGCTGAACCGCCATGCACAGGCACAGGCAAAGTCTGAAACGGTTAGTTTCGGGAATTCAAATTGAGAAGGGGACCTGAGGAAGACAAAATTACAGAAGAGATTGCACAGTTTACCACTCTCCCTCTCGTTGGACGAGGCAATATCTTTAAAATGTACATAACTATAAAGTTGTTTGTATATTTATTACGAGTATTACGAGCTACTATGTTTCATTCCCCAGTCTTTAAGAAGCTCTAAGCAATTCTTACCTTTGCAATTGAAGCAACCTGGATAGGCTCATAGCATATAACCATCAAGGAAAGCGGTCTAACTCTCACAGATTTTAAATGGTGTTATTGGGCTGCTAAGGGCAGCACAATAGAAGTGTCCCATGAGCTCCTAATTACAGTATTAGATATACGGTTCTGCAACTTCACTGATAGTACAGGACATCATTTCAGACATCAAAGCACGGCCAACTATAACTTTGCCGCCCAGTCAAACTGCTCAGGTGCCATCCATGTCTCTGAACAGCTTCCCTCCTATCGATGATAAGTGTCTATTGGAGCTGGTCAGTCAAATTAAATCAGGTTCCAACATAGACCCATGCCCCCCTAAAATTTTTAAAATGGCCCTGCCAGCCATTCAGCCTCAGGTATTGAATTTATTGAATAACTCTCTTAAATCAGGTTATTTGCCTACCCAGATGAAAGAAGCCAGGGTCTCCCCACTCTTAAAGAAAGCAGGAACAGACACGATGGCCTTAAAAAATTATAGGCCCATTTCGCAGTTGCCTTTTCTCAGTAAGATCTTAGAAAAGCACATTCTCAGCACTCTAGCCGGCCATCTGGAAGAGTATCATCTTCTCCACACCAGGCAGGCTGGGTTTCGGCCCCAACACAGCACAGAACTGGTCATGGCCTCGGTCGCCGATGAGCTGCGAGTCAGGGCAGATAACAAGCAGCCGTGCGCCCTGATTCTATTAGACTTATCGGCGGCTTTCGACACGGTCTGCCATACTATTCTGCTGGACCGTGTCGCGAAGTTGGGGATCACAGGCCAGGTGCTAAAGTGGCTAGAATCCTTCCTGTCAGGCCGTACCCAGAGAGTGCAGCTAGGACACCAACTGTCTGAGACCTGCAAAGTGACCTGGGGGGTGCCTCAGGGGTCGGCCCTATCCCCCCTGCTTTTCAATATCTATCTACAACCTCTAGTGGAGGAGCTTATGAGTTTGAACTGCGAGATTTTTAATTACGCAGATGATACACAGCTCTTAGTCCGGCTAGACAACACCATTGAGGCCCAGGAATCAGTGAGGAACTTGCTCTCATTCACATTCAACTGGATGACTAACAATCTGTTGAAAGTGAATGCTGATAAAACAGAGGTGCTAGTGATCAGCAACAAAGAGGATCCCTGGAGTGACCTGTATTGGCCCCCTGAGCTGGGAACCACCCCGTCTCCTGGCACCGTAGTAAAAAGCTTGGGACTAAGGATTGATGCAGACCTCTCAATGGCCCCTCAAGTCTCTGCTGTCGTCGGTTCCTGCATTGGTGTGTTGAGGCAATTGCGCAAGCTAGTTCCCATCTTATCTGCCTCCACCCTGCAATCGATCGTATCCGCCACAGTCATCTCGAGACTCGATTATGGCAACGCCTTATACCTGGGCTTACCACACAAGCTGTTGAGGAAGCTGCAGATAATACAGAATGACGCAGCTAGGCTCATCTATTCTGTGCCTAGAAACTCGCACGCATCCCCCCTCCTTCAGAAGCTGCACTGGCTTCCAGTGAAATTCCGAGTCCAGTTCAAATGTCTCTGTGTGGCCCATAAGGCACTTTTTGGGAAAGCCCCAGAGTACATTAAACACCGTCTGAAGAGGTACATTCCTGGGAGACCTTTGCGCTCAGAAACAACCTCCAACCTGATTCAACCTAGGTTCAAATTAAAGACCAAAGGGGGCAGGGACCTGTCTGTGCTTCTCCCACAGTTGTGGAATGAGCTCCCGCCCACCTTGAAAGAGGAATCGCAGCTTCTACCCTTCAGAAAGAAATTAAAAACCTATCTTTTCAGAAGGGCTTTCATGACATTATAGGAGGTGGAACAACTGAGGTTCTAGGAGCATTAGTGTGTTATGTTTTTTGTTCTGGTAAGCGCTTAGAGGCCGGCGGTGATAGGCGCTATATAAATACTCCCTAACATAACATAACATAACATATGCCAGGATGCACTTATTTAATTAAATGTCATAATTCTAAATAGATCAAATTAAAGCGTCTTGATATTTGTGCGCATTTGAACTAATATATGAAAGGTTTATGGGATGTCCCAAATCGGACTGTGACCGTTGTTTTTAACCTTTTGACTTTTGTGGAACCCCACTGAACATTACTGGAATACGGAGCCCCAACACTGAATAATTAATGGAATTTGTGAACATCCACTAAGTCATTGCTGATGATAGAAGATCCTCTTCAAGCTTCAACGGAAGGATATGGGCTACTTTAGTCCATCAGACTTGCTTCCGAGTAGGTTCAAAAACAGATTCCCTCCCCCCAAATATTTATGCTTAAACCAGCAACGAATTAAATTAGTTGAAACCATTGGGTTGCACTGCTTTGGCACCAGTCATATTACGGAGATCATAAATATAGGATATAGAAACGATTATTGCTTTTAAACCTATTGCTCAAATGGTTGCGGCCATTACCAAAGTGTGCTTTTATCTGTCTTTTTTTTCTGGCCTTTTCACAGCTCGTGACGTCATGTAATGGGGCTACCACTGAAAATGGTGGCCCAGGGGTTTCTTCGTCCCATTGACCACCTTGTGAATTGAATTTTCAATGGCCTCAGGCTGAACTGTCCTCATTAGCAAATGACTCAACCTCTTTGTAATGATGTCTACCTGCCAGAATATGTTTCATATTTCAACCAATATAAGTGGACAAAAATAAAACCATAACAAAATGAAGGACATTAAATAGCCACCGGCATCACATCCTTTTTAATTACTCAGGGTCAAGTGCTCCTGGGTGTTCAACTACACTCAATACATACCGCAGCAAAGTATTGAGCAGATGGCGGGTAGTTTAAACTCAAAGAGGAACACTGCCACACAGATGTCCCCATGAGTATTGAAGTTCTAAAAAGTTCAAGTTGTCTGTTGATGGCTGTTAAATGTATTAAAGGAGAAAAGAAATGCATAATCCTCGCATCTCTGTCGGTAAAACAATTGAAACTTTTATTCACATCAGCTAGGAAATGTTCTATTCTGGCCAATCTAGAATCTGTCATAAAACTCTTCCAACATGGACTCATCCCTGTGCCTCTGCCTTGCAGAAGTTGCAAGGTGGATGAACTGGAACTGCCTTAACCCCTTAAGCGCTGCCGTCGGCCAACGGTCGTCGTAAGCACTACCTTGCCGGTGCTGCGCACGACCGTTGGCCGACAGGCCAGCGCTCGTTATGCGAACGTTCAGCACTGGGTGCTGAACGTTTGACGCAGCTAAGAGGTTACGCTCAATACTGGAAAGACCGAGGTACTGACTCTGGGCATGCAATCAAACATATGGTCTGCAGGCTTGGAGGCCTGTGGAGCTGGGTCTTGAACCTAAACCTAAGGTAAAATAACCTGGGCATCTGGCTGGTCAGTAAGCTGTCTTTTGACAGCCAAATCACTGCAGTGGCAGGGAAATGCTTTGGAATGCTTTAGATGTTAAGAAATATTCTCTGCCTCCTTGCCGAGACAGCTAGAAAAACCGTAGTCTAGGCTCGGATTGTGTCAAGGCTTGTTTACTGTAACATGCTGAACTTGGAGGTAACACAGGGTCGGATCAAGGGACTCCAAAAAACGCAGAATGCTGCTGCTCGTCTTCTTTTGAACCTTCCTAGGTGCACGTTGTAGGTGCGGGCGCACTTAAAAAGCTGTAATGGCTGCTGGATAGGTATAGATCCTCTTTTAAAGCATTGTGCTATTATCACAAGGTATTTACAAAACAGGGACCACAGCACTTTCAATCTCTGATCAGACCATACAAACCAACTAGAAACCTAAGATCAGCTGGGGAAAGGCTGGTTCCCAACATTTGCTGGTACATCCAAGAAAAGGTCTGGGTCTCATGCTGACTGGAACATGGAAGTAAGTATCCTCTAAAGCTGGTCTTTGGGAAGCTGGATAAAGACCAGCATCTTAAACAGCTCCCATTCGAAATGTTTGTGTTTGTTTCAAATAAAATGTCAAAACAGGTGTGTGGCCTACTTTTTTCTCTGGCAGGATGGTTGCATCTTTTTCTAACCAGTCTGAGAGGAAAAGCTTGGAATCTTATTTGGTGATGATGAAAACAGAAAACGTTATTTCGGATTCAATGTATATAATATTTAGCACTGGTTTGCCAGTGGTTATTCCTTGCTGATCATGGAGATGGTTGGTGATGGTCCATCTCAAAGAATCGCAGAATAGGGGGCCTCCATAGAGTTATGCTTTGTGTTCACAAGGACATCACTGCTTCATGCCACTGCCTTCTATTTTTGGTGCTGCAATTTCCACTTCCACTAGGGAGTATACACCTGCTGTTGCTGGCCCATGCTTAATCATTTAAACTGGATCCTTGTTTGACACAAAAGAAGCCATCTTGTACACCACATGTTCTCCATCAAAGGACAGGTTGGGTAGATGATGATGGACCTCTGGCTTGACGCATGATATCCAGAGCAAGGAGCACTGTCTAATGACACGTTGGTGTTGACCCAGCCCAGCGTGATGCAGTTTCTGTGGAGTGGAGGGTGCAGAGAATGGTGGCACTGGAGGTAGTTGTCCTCACTGCAACTATCTCCTTCCCTATCTTTCTTAATTCCTCTGGAAAATGCTCGATTTTGCTCTTGCATTTCGTTCCATAGAATCTTCTCGTACTAGGAAGGAAGGTCAATGGAGTTGGCTATCTTCCAGTGTGTAGTAGCCTCCATCACTACCCTCTTTACCAGCAGCCTCCAGTCTTTTGCTCTCCTTATCAGGTGGAGAGCACATGGCCTGAGAGCAAGCCAGCTCAAGTGCTGTATTGACAATAATGAAGTCTGGTTGGGTATGACCCTTGATGAATGGTCGGGTCGTTGGAAGAAGATTTATATTTTTTCTTCCTGTGGAATAACCATCCTGGCCTTGTTAGGCTATATGCTAGTGTCTGGCTGATTTCTGCATGCCCTTCAACATGGTGGCGAACTGGACAGTTCCCTCAGACTTCTCCCTCATGGAGAACCTGAAAATGTTTTCTTTGGAAAGGAGGTGCCTACTTGAATCAACTCTTAGTATGCCATGGCCTCTCGTCTGGGGGAGACACACTAACAGGATAGTGATCCAGATCTGGATCTCCTAGGGGGATCGACATTGTAGTCATCCCATGGGTCATCTGTGGGCACTATATTGAGTCTTCCTCATAGAAAGTTGGGAACGGGGTGAGTGTCGAGGCAATGAAGTTGGTGACATAGGAGGCGGGGGGTGGGGTGAAGGTGCTACATAGGGGAGAGGGCTGGTGTCCAATGGGCTGTACTGTGGAGTAATCAAGATTGGAGTTGCTCCTGCTGTGAAAGATTGATCCCTGACATTTCTTAAGGTTAGGAGCTGGAGAGAGCTCCAAAGTCAACTGTTCCTCAAAAGTTAGTTTCCTCTTCCTAGGCAAAGTTACCCAAGGTGTTGTTTGAGGGAGCTTTGTAGAAATATTGACCATTTGGAGATGGATGAAAAGTTGCTTTTGCCTTGCACCCAACTCCTCCTGAAATGTCTATGTTTGGTGGCTTCGAGTCATCAGGCCCCCGTTGAAGGAATCCTCAGTGCTGATAGTGGATGTGGAGTCGATGGAGGCGTTGGGATAGAGGTTGGCCTAGTGCCGGCATCGAAAGTAGCTTCTGCTTCAAAGCTGCTCAAGGATTATGGATGATCTTATGGCTGGAAAAGGTTGATGCCAGAAGTCAGGAGCAACATCAGCTCCGAAGCCTTTAGTGAGCACTGTGTAGTGGTTGTAGGACTCGATGCCAGACCCTAGAAGAGTAAGTTTAGATTATTTGACTCTGCTACTTTACCAAAGACATCAAGATCAGGCATATACATTAGTTCCTTGAAGAGAAACATATGGGTTGTGACCACCTAATACTCATATAGGCAAGTTATTTAATGCTCTCTAAACTCCATACCGACAGGTCAATCCTGTATCCAATACCCTAGCAGTTGGGCTTGTTTAAGCGTACGGTAGGCATGTTCAACAATATGGTTACATTCCGGGCAGAAAGGGCACAAATATAGCTGTCGTAAGCCCACAGCAGACATAGCATCTTTGAATGCCTTAGCAGTGAACAGAGGACCATTGTCTGTAAGAAAGGTATAAATTGCTCACGTTCTTAGTATACAATCCAAGTCTTATGACCGCATGAGCAGTGTCAGTCTTTTATGGCCAAACCCAAAGGAATATAGAGCATAAATTGATAGAAGCCAATATATACTTATATCACCTCACACTTGGGATGGTGGTCTAAGGGAAATTACCCCAAAGGGTTTATCAGTGACAAAAAAGGGAGCCTTTTCTGGTCTTTGAACAGTAGCGTGTTTCGTCTGTTGGCAAACAGTGCACTGCTGCAGATATTCTTTTGTACGTTTTGATAAATATGTACACCAGTATCGTAGTTGTAGCACTGACACAGTAGTGTTTATCCCATCATGTGCATAACCTATCCCCTCATCAGCTGCCCTGATCATATCTAACCGAGCTCGCTCAGTAAGAACATTTCTATCTTATTCTTAAAGTAAAAAAAAAAAAATAGGAACGTTATCTTTGGGGTGGGGCTGTAGGAGTAATTAGATGGATGCCATTAGGGGTCTTTTCTCTGGTCAACATTGTTTATATTGCTACCAAAATGTATGAATCATTCTTGGTTCGAGATTATGTTACAGCAGCTACCGTAGAGATGTGCACATCTGTCTTCGCATTAAAGTCTGGGGCATAGTTCCCATTAGCGTGAACTTTTATGGCCCATGGGGTGCTGTACAAGCAACCGAGCATGCATTTCTGCTAGCTGTACTGAAGAATCAACTGACACTTTAGAATGTGTGTGGAGCAACTTGAAATTGGGATATTTAAAAATTCCCTGCACTGCAGCATAAGCTGCGGAGTATTTCTGTTTAGTACTAACTGCAGACTGTGCAGAGCAGTCTGTGCAGAACACGCTTTTATACTCCTGTATAATACTGAGAGTTTTTGGTATATTTTGTTTTTGTAAATTCTTTCATGTGGAGTGTAGGGTCATGCAAAAAATTGCATCAGTAGCGTTTAAAGAAGCGCCCCACTGCACCTGGAGCAGGTACAGAGCACAAACACTTGAAATACTTGCTATTATTATAGCTTCCAGTGTAAGTATAAGACAAACTATAATAATCTGTTACCCTAGAGCCAAAATGCACTCTTTCAATATGGCTGTCTGCACTGAAGTGACAAGTTCCTGCGTAGTTAAACCTTCCTCAGCAGAAGAGTGCAGGTGTGATATGTAGGCGATGGGGGTTGTTCGCTGTAAACTACATACGTGTAGCCGGAGGTATTGGGAAAAACTAATATATTGGTTTGTTTTATGATCATGTGTCGGTAAATATTTAGGGCCTGATTTAGATCTTGCCAGTATTAAAGCCATCCCTCCTCAGTGGTGGTCCCAAGTACTCATTTAAGCTGACGAAGATTCACTCGCCGTATTTAGATGTTGCGGCTAGAGACAGAAGTAGTGGAGTAACGAAAGTTGAGGAGGCTCCCTGCAAAGCATATTAAGGGGGCCCCCTCTGGACCCACTCAGGAGCGGACAGGTCAGGGGACTGTGCTGAGAGGGCCCCCTGGAGCTCAGGTACCTAAACACACTGCGGGGCCTGCAGAGGCCTTTGTTACGCTACTGCTACATGCAGAGCATCAAAGCACCCAATCTTTTAGGACAGATATAAAGTCCCACGACAGATGCCCGACAAGTCTAGCACAACCATTCTTTGTATCAAAAAGTTGCAGGCTTTGTTGTGATGAGGTGAATTCGACATACACTCAACATAATTAAAACACAATGAGTTTTTGAAAAGGATGTTGATTACTGTATCTTGCAGTTAAAGTGCCAGTACACTTGAAACATAGGCTCCATATGTTTAGATTTTACAAGTATGGACTACACGAGCAAATGGGGTAGCCAATCGCTCTAAACAGACTACTTATGTGCCAGGGTTTATTTTTATCCCAGGTACCGGTATCCCAATCATTTGGAAAAACCTCTACACAGGCAGACAGCTCAGAACTGGACATTTGGGCTCAAGATTTCTGGAGCTGTGAGCCTTGTTCAGATTTGTGGCCAACAAGCTAAATTTAAAGAGCTATATATCCTAGCTGTTAAATGTAGCTAGGGGTTCCCTACTCGGGACAAAAGAGGAAGGAAGGATAGTTCCTAGGGAATAGTGTTCCAAGTGTAATACACAGGCTAATCTTCCTCAACGCTATTGAGGGATGAGAAGCAAAGACCAGACACTTGCTATTCTGTGTAATCAGTATAATTTTGGATTTTTCTCGTCCACCAGACCAGCTTCTCCATCGTGGATAGAATGGTCTTCCCTTACAAAAGCATCACAAGTCTCTTGGTCAGGACAATGATCTGTGGGATGATGCTAAAATTCTCTAAGAGCGCAGGCAACTTGTGGTGCTATGACCAGCCAAACAGTAGGCATAGAAATCAGGTCGAACCCCAACTGTTGCCTGAGCTTGACTTGTCAAGGCGAGCACTGCTTATGCACCAAATACTGAAATCTGAGTGGCAGAGTGCGGCGCGCTGCCCCCAGCAGGCTTGGGGCTTGGCTCAGGCTGCTAGCAGGCTCTTGTAACAATGTAATAAGATTTATTCACCCTAGACGCACTGCGACTGACGTCAGGAATCAGTGCATCCAATGGATAGGAGGAACCTTAGTCAATCAGGGGGTGAGGCCAGGACTGTTTTGTCAGACACATTCTAGTCTTTTCAATAGGCTGGAGGACGTCCTGCCACCGGCTGTGCGTCACGTGCCGAGCTAGCGGCAGTTCAAGAACTTTGGATGCTGGCAATATAGCGGCACAGGCAGCTTGCCGCTATTATTCAAAATACATTGATCATCCCCCGACTGTACCAACCTGTCACCCCACACCAGAGGTGGCCAGTTGAGAGTGACGGAACTGACTGCGGCGCCGCCGGTCGGTGTGGTTCCAGGCTCAAAAGCCCACCACCAGCAGCACACCACATTCCATTTTGTGCAGAGCTGGGCAGCCCTGTGTGAATGACCCCGGCCGGCGTTCTGCGGCCCACGGTAGAATCCGGGTCGTTAAAGCAATGAGTAAGTGGAGTGAGTTATTCTCTGCTTTTATTTTGTGAAAATGTGCTTTATAGAAGCGTGCGCTGCATATTCCACTAAAGCCATTCATTCCTAATTCACACTCATGACAATGATGATGAAAAAGGCTTACGCGCCACAAGCAGTGTGAAATGTTAAAAATGCAACAGTAACCGTTGGATATAGATACGGTTTTATTGGCAGTGCAGGCTCTTTCTAATGTACACATGCCTCAATATCGTCATGGCTGCCAAGGTATCAAATCGCTATGTGTGACATGTTCATAATTTCAGTGGCATTATGAGTGGCATTACAACGACTATGAGTGACACTTAGTCACAAGCAAAATTAAGCAATGAAGACCAGGGACACACCTAAATATCAGAAAATACACCCAATTCAGTAACAAGAAACACTAAGATGATCTTGGAACTTCTGCAAAGCACTTGAAATGGAGGGCAGGAGAGGCACACTCATAGCGGCCAGGCTGTGATTTATTTTACAAAAAGGCACACAAATAAAAGACTAGGTTGCACAGCCTTACTAGTCCCATAAGCAATTATAACATAATTTGTGGTACAAACAAGGTTTACTTAGTTTAATTAGGGTAAATAGAAAATACACTTTACCTGCGCTAACTCTCTCAGGCACTTGTAATGCAGACTCCTCCTAACAGCAGTTGCTGAGGCGGCGCCGAGGGCAGTGGGCTGGGGTCAGGTGACACTTGGTTCCTCCTGCTCGACTGTGCAGTTACACTGATGTGACCTCAATGTCCTAAGACTCTCTCATGGAGCACAGTGGTTTTTGCCCTTTCACATACCCTCTATATACCAGTGCCACAGTAGGCAGACTGACGATAGTTTACAACACTCCTCTCGAGACTTTCCCCCGTCACACCTGCTGGCAAAACTAGAACCAACCTCCCCTCCTCGATAGCCCTGAGGTGCAGGTGTGCATCAGAACTGAGGACTTGTACCTTAGGAAGGGCACATTAATGTTTACACAGTTTGATCCATTCACTGCCAGCAAAGAAGAGCTTACTACAATATTCCACAGACATTCCTAGTGGGTAAAAAGCCTTGGCTTAGAAAATTCCATCCTTTACTTTTTGTTGTGAAGATGTGACTTCAGTCAGGCACCAGGAGGTAGCGAAGTTTACTGTGTGGAAATTGCTTTAGTTTGCAAACAACAAATAATACTGACGTCCAGGTGGGGTGAGGGGGGCACAGTTTCTCTTTTTAGGGGCCTCTTCACAGGTGCTGCCAATTGGTGTGCCCTCGTTTTTGGGAACTGCATCATATTTTTCATTCTTGAACACGGCGCCCAGCACTTCAGATCACCTGCACTATACAGTACTGGGGTTCGAGCAGCGAGGTGGGAGGAGCTGCTCCGGCACCTCACTCACTTTCTTGATCCCTGAAGTGCTCAGTACTTTGCCCAGATAGTCCATCTCCACACTGTTGTACCGCACGCACAGCGAGTGTTTGGGCTTCTGGTTCATGTTAGTGCGCGCAGAAAGAAGTGAAAGTCCCTTGTGGCCCCGCCCGGGCGTGCGCACCACCCAATTAAAGGCCACGGCACCATTTAAATAATGAAGAGGCCACTGCTGCTGGCTGTGGTGTGCGCTGGGCGCACAATTTAATTCATATAGAGGGCGGGAGGCCGCCTCTGTGTGCACCATTTAATTCATGGTTGAACTTTAAGTTCAATCATGACTTAAATGGTGCGCGTGGCTGCACAGACTTGAAACTTGCAAGTATCTTGATTCCGGCTTTGATGGCTGTGAGACTGGGTGAAGGGGGCCCTGCGCGGGGTCCCCCCACACCGCGTAGGCTGCGGGGGCCTGTGTTACGCCCCTGCTTACTATATATGGATTCAGTCAATGGAAAACTCAAGCTATAGCATATTGTAGGTCTCTGGCATTCAAGAAAAAAAGGTCGCCGTTGCACAATGGAGGTGGATAATCCTCCTACAAGACAATAATCTGGACTTGCTCAATTTACTTGCTTACTGTAATTCTAGACAAGTATTAAACGTCACTACTTTCAAAGATCACTAGCTGTCACTGAACTTCATGCTACTAAAGTCCTTCTATACAACATGCAGACAAGTCATCACATCAGCCAAAATACTATACCAAAACCATCAATGATGCTGCTAAAAGAAGCAGAATGCTTTTCAAGGCCATCACGTACCGATCAAATGCGAGTAAGTCTGGCTTGTTCCCTGACTTTTGAACTCTGACTTGTTCCCTACACTTGCTAGGTGCAACATGGGTTAACATTTACATCATAATATTTTCACAAATGACCACAAATCACAACTGGCAAGGCCAAAAGAGATTTGTCTGGACTGTATTTGATCAGGCAACAGGGCTGAAGGAAGCAAGTAGTTCATGTTCTCATGAGCAGTAATCTTTTTGGTCTCATCTGTAATATACAATCAGGAGAGACAAATGGGGCAGATTGCTGAAGTTTTGAGAATTCTCAAGAATCAAAAAGAATAATTTTTATTGAGATTACAGGAGGAGATGTCACAAAAGCTGTCATTCGTGACATGAGAAGTGACACCATTTAAACAGTTACAAACCTCAAAATAACACCAACCATTTATTAAAGGTTTATAAATGTAGTGGAGCAGTACAAGGGGTCTGTAGGTGGGCTCCACTGGGGCCGAAGACTTGGTAAAGGCTTCCTCTGCACACAGCAGAGCTATAAACAGTCATATTTAAAGTTCACGTTTAGGCCCATCTCACCAGGTGCGACATTCAGCCTGATACGACTGAGGGCTACTCCCAAACTCTAAATGTGTGAATCCCACTCACAAAAAGTGTTACATAAAACTCGTACTTATCACAAATTCTCGAGCCTAACGTTTTATACACATTCCTGGTCTGTATCCTGAAAACTAACACATTGTAAATCTTTAAGTAATGAAAAAGACCTTTTTTATAGAATTTCATCATACGCCTTTCAGGCCTATGGTCACAACCTAACTGGAGTGAAGAGGAAAAGAGAAAAAACGACTGAAGGAGGGAAAGAATGTATGCGAAGAGGAAGGGAGGGAGGCAGAGACAGGAGGCAATGAGAATGAGGGGAAGATTAAAGAAAGGATCGTTAAACGGACAAGGAATGGGAGGACAGTAGAGAGGAAGGAATGGTTCGATATAAGACAAATACCAACAGACCCCATTCAGACAGAAGACTCCTGGTTTTTAAAGCCAAAACTAACTTTATTTGAGCTGTTTTCTGCCTTGCGTTGCTTGTGTCTAAATAGAAGTCGACGAGGAAACTACATTCCCCCGATTTCACGCTCGAAATCTTCCAATTTACAAGATTAAAAAGGTGGCATATACAAAGAGTGCTAAAAACTAAAAGGGATGAAACATTGAGAAGTCTGTCTCGGGAGACAGGAGGGGGTGGATTAGGTATGCTTTGTCACCTTTCTAATAGACACATTTCAACCATTTATTGCAGTTTTAAGAGTCTCCGAAGGCTTAGATGTGAAAATTAACAAAACAGTATACAAATCATATGAATACACTTGTAACACAGCTTTTCTGCCTTTTCCTTTATTAGTCAGATGTCGTTGGCGCATCTCTATAACAGACTTCTTTATAACAGACTTAAAAGTGCTTTCTGTTTATATTTACAGTTTGAAAAATTTCCGGATAAGGGCTACAAATACCGGCGTTAAGAGATTGTGTTTGTTTTTTAACTGGTGGTGTGTAAAGTAGTAAAGCAAAGAAACACAACATGATGCCGATAGAAAACTGGTCAGGTGGCAAACCAAGGGTAAATATGAAGATTCATGATGTAAAAGGGGGGAGAGGGGAACAAAAAAAGGAGGGAAGTGAAGGAAGAATATGGAAGTAAGTCATTTAATAACAATGACGCCATCACTACATTTTACCTCACAGTCTGGTGTTTCACACCTCAATGGTCGTGGGAGGGTCAAAGCTCGGACGTCTAGTACAGCCGGGCAGGTGAACAGCCCTGGTCTCCCACGGGCACCTGGGGGGGGAACAGGCGATGTGATCTCCACACTGTTGTACTGCACGCACAGCGAGTATTTGGGCTTCTGGTTCACGTCAGTGCGCACGGAAAGAAGTGAAAGTCCCTCGTGGCCCCGCCCGGGCGTGCGCACCACCCAATTAAAGGCCACGGCACCATTTAAATAATGAAGAGGCCGCTGCTGCTGGCTGTGGCGTGCACACAATTTAATTCATATAGAGGGCGGGAGGCCGCCGCCGTGTGCACCATTTCATTCATGGTTGAGTTCAATCATGACTTAAATGGTGCGCGTGGCCGAACAGACTTGAGGCTTGCAAGTAGCTTGATGCCGGCTTCGATGACTGTGAGACTGGGTGAGGGGGGCCCCTGGAGCGCGGGCCCCCCCACACCGCGTGGGCTGCGGGGGCCTGTGTTACGCCCCAGGACAGAAGATCACCACAGCAGCAGTCCTCTCATCTGGCTAGAAGTACTCTGCCACTGTCAGCCCGGCAGGATTGCGCCGAGCAGATTTAGATGTTCCCGTTGTGCTGGCGGTTTCCTGGCGGCAGAGTGCTTACAGGGGGAAGCCATGGTGTTGTGTAGACAGGCAAGTACGACTTATTTTACACATATATGTTGTGAATCTGTCAAAATGTATATGTAGGTAATGTGTACTTCCCATTTTTTTACATATAGCTTTGCACACCAACAACATATACCCACTATTGAATGTACACCCACACCTACCAAAAAAGCCTAACTCGGATCCCAGTGATAACAGGGTGGCTGAGTGTCGTGGTCAAGTAGCAGCAGCACAGGCTGGAACTGGACGATGGCATTCAAGATTGGATCCGTGGTGGACCAAACACTGAATGCAAGTGTGTTCAAACAACTAAGTGTTTGTACCAGCATGGCATTTTGAATTGGTAAAGGGGTTCAGCATACATCCCAAGGGTGGTGTTGATCATTTCCCTTTTATATGTCTCTTGACCTAGGGTCTTCTAAGATTATGTCTTCCACTACAAATTGAATGTTTGAGAAGATTAGTCATTCGAATTGGAGAAGAACAGATACATGTTCTCACCCTATTCCAATTGAACAGTAATTGTATTAATGCAAGTGGAAGTACGTTAAATTTAAATAGTTGGTATAATCGTATTGTACAGAATGGGGTTGATTGTTTAGCAGTAGATCTGGGGAGTGGTACGAAATCAAAAACAAAATACTTCATCTTAGGGATTTATCCGCCATATTATTAAACTCTTAATCTTTCTCAGCCAAAATGGGAAGACGACATGCATCTTGTATGTTATATGCCAAACATTTCCGGATAATGGATGTTATCCAAGAAGGTTAACAAAGGCAATTGGATGTTTCTATTAAATATTATGTAAAAAGATCATTAATAATTCTAAAAAAAGAAAAAATCTATGTTTTTTGGTCGTATGAAGAAAGCGTTTCAATGGTTCCTAAAAAGGCAAGGGTAGAAGATTCCTGTATATACCTTGTAATGTTATTTACTTCAGATGCAAATAGATGCAGTGAAGCTGAAGGCTCTCTCATCTACAGCAGGGAATATGGAGATGCTTTTCTGCTACCACTGTTAGAAGCATTTAAAGCAATGGTGTAAACAAAATCTTTATTTACACTAAATTGTTGTTTTTGAGTGGCTTCCACAATTGGACTAAAGTTAAGAGCAGGTGTATAAGCACTTTTAAATATCTTCCAAGCGATAAGAGCGGAAACTAGATAAGCTTCTTGTACTTTGTATGACTGAAGTTGAAATTCTGGAATCTACTATTAATAGCGGATAAGGATAAATTTGCTTTTTATTGTAAACTCAACTATTGATTAGTGAACTGAGGTGGGCTGCGAGACTAAAACAGCAGATAAACATGAAAATGAATCCGCTTCTCTTGGACTCTCCCAATTTGGATGTTCCAAAGAATATTTCACTATTGGATTGTGACATGAAAATTGAATTATCACGGGATAAGGATTTACGTTTAAGAAAGAAATTTCAACTTCTGGTATAATGAAATGACATTCCCTTATATCTCACTACTCTCAGACAAGCCATGTAAAAGGGAATTAAAAAAATTAGAATTGGTTTTAACACTTTTTGGCTGGCCTAAGTTATCGAATGGGATAAGAAGATTGGAGGTTAGTTGAGATGTGCTTTAAATATGAAATGTTGTAATGTACTTATTTTATTGGATTGTCACTTGTCTCAGTAGAAAGACATAGATTTTTAAAACCCATTTTAAATATGTATGGTATACCCTCCTTCTAAAAAGCAATTCATGTGGGTTATTCGCTATACATTCTCTTGATCCGATATGTGCTACTTTAAAGGTATCTCAGATCATAACCAGGAAGCTGATGGTTTTGAAATATTATGTATAATTTTTGCCCTAAAACATTTAGTGGAGCAGAATTATTTATCCTTAAACTTTAACAATGTTATGCTATTTGAGTTATGGATGTACTGATGTTGCTAGAGGAGATGATATATTGGGGTCTCAACTAATTTATTTAAACTCAATGCTTTACTAAGTGCTTTAGTTTAATGGACCATGATCCTAATAAACTGAATTTGACTGCAATTCTAATAAACAGGACATGTAGCTATCAACTTACCAATTCTTTAGAAATCAATAACAAATAATGTTAAACAGAGCAGACAGCATTTATATTAAATACTGAAAATATATTAAATCAAACTGGATTATCACATTACAGAACAATATAAAAGAAATTGCATTCTATTAATCATATATTCACTCTTAATTGATTAGTAAATGTAATTTAAGAAGGGGAATACCTAGTAGAGATATAATACTCATGACAAGTGGTACCTGTAGCTCTTAATTTCCTGTCTGATACCCAGTCCCTTTTGCAACTTCCTGTAAGTGTCTGACTGCTCAAGCAACAATCAAGTGCAAGAACCAGTACTGGTATAGGCTAAACTGGGTTGGTATGGCAGAATGGGGCATTAGGTTTTTAGGCTTTGTATACCAATCACACGAACGAATGACCAGTGCTTAAAGAACACCGTAGGTTTTACTAATATAGTAGTGTCTGGAAACAATTTATTTTTTGAGGCACAGAATTGAAACCTAAGAAGTGCTGGAAGTGAAACATAAAATGGTGTGCCAGAAACATATGCTTGGGAGTACAAAAGAGTCAAATGGATAAAAAAAAGTCAAAGCAAGAGGCCGATCATAGGTGGGAAGGTTTTTGGCTTGTATTTTGAATGGTGTGGCATTTCATTTAGCATGTTCTTAAAGCAGTGTAAAGCCCACCTGATTAGCAAG
Source organism: Lissotriton vulgaris (assembly GCF_964263255.1). NCBI lineage: Eukaryota > Metazoa > Chordata > Amphibia > Caudata > Salamandridae > Lissotriton > Lissotriton vulgaris. Next base: position 1,237,732,934 of record NC_141693.1, read on the forward strand.
GAAAGAATCTGGAAATAGGCGATAGATTAAAAAAAATCTGATATCACACACTTACACAGGATAATGTCATGCCCATGACAACTGGTATAAATATAAAATTGAGGGTGGTGACTTGCAGCAAGCAGCAGTCCTGATCTGGGTTAGTATGCACTTCCTCATATCTAGAAGGAGGCCGCAGTACAGGATGATTGTTCTTCTTGGATCTAGGAAACTGGAGAAAGTAAAATTGTAAATACCTTCGCGCTTGACAAATATTTATCACCTCTAAAACACTTCAAAATAGACACGAATGGCTATTCCCAAAAGAGAACAGGATTAAACTCAGGGGAAAATCAAATAAATGGAACATCATTAACTGCAAGGTAGGTAACAATCTTATGCCAAGGATGAAGGTTGTACTAGGGAAGCTTGTACTGCTGCTGCTAGATATGCTAGGACAAGCAAGCACTGCTGCTGTTTGTACTGTATTTTAGCTGTGTGTGCAAGATCGCACTGCTGCTGGTTGTCCCTGCTATTTCTGTCTGAGGCATAAGAAATCTTTTTTACTATACCGAAGCAAAAATGATTGGCTTTATCATTCTTGTTTGCATTAAAACGTCAACTCTTCCCCTTTAAGTGGATAGCATTCAGACCATCTCATTAATGGCATGAAACATATGGAGGACAGCAAATGATCAAATTATTTTACATTGCTGAGAAAACAAACAGATGTTTAAATAGAATAAAAAGCCTTTACACTTAAGCTGCCAGTCTCCAGTCAAAATTACTGGCATGTTATTCTCAGTTGCAACACAATATAGACTTATACTATGACATTTTGACCTACTATTGTCACTTTAAGTGCTCCGAGGAACTTTAAAAACATGTGTCAATACCTGCTTTTGAAACTTGAAGTTAAACTCCCACATTGGTTCTTGCCGAATTGCAATAGTCTTTCTGCACCAGAAAAGTAAACACTGCCAATAAGAATGCAAAAATAAGCAAATCACTTTATTCATACGTACAAACTGTTACAAAGAATTAATATATACCTCCAAAGAAACTAAATAAGCTCCATAATCAATGCATTCAATCAGTAAACAGGGTATACAGTCCATTAAAAGGTTACACCAAGGGATGGCAAGAGTATTACAGAGATTAGACATTGCTATGTAGCCTTACATCTAACCGTGACCCATCATTTCTGGGGTTGCCCGTCTGTTTTAGGTGTATCATATGCAATTTGAAACTGCCATAAGACTACTGGGAGGTTAATGAATCTTAATACAAAGGAGATACTAATTTTACCGACCCGATTATATACTGCACCGGGAAGGCTTACTCCGAAGCCAGTAGGCTCTAACAATTGCAAATTAATTACAAAGGATGCCATTAGATTTCCTAAGTCGTACCTAATAGGTAAAATACATTTTCCGTTTGGTATTATTAAAAGTTTGTTTTGCTAACCTGACAGCTGGAGTGACCTGCTAAAACCCTTGCAAGGATTCTAAAAACTTGCAGTCCTTATGGTTTACAGCAGAGCATGGCCTGTTTGAGAGGATCATGTTGCTCTAAAAACATGGCAAATCCCCACCCCCGTCAAACATCAAAATGCCAAGTCTCATAGAAAAAGTCACTAGTATCCTGGTAACGGCAAGGCTGAATGACTGCCATCCTTCCCTCTCACTCCAACGTTAGCAGATACACAGACAGATCTACCATGAAACAAATTCTAATGACAATTGGTTCAGTTTTCTGAGTTAGTACTGATGAATTTGCCTAAAGAAAGATTATTTTCTCACAAAAAAGAACTGAGGTTCAAATAATGCAGATGTAAGACAAGGAACTACTAGCTTGACCATATTAGTTGTAACTGTAGAATACCAGTGCTTGTGTCTTTTAAAGATTCAATTCAAAAAGGGGGTGGTGATGAACAGAGTGTCTGAATTAAGCAGACCACTCTTACCCAGTCAAGAGATCAGGGTTTGATCCATCACCGTTATTTAGCTCACTGCATCACCCCAGTGCAGAACCTGGCTATATGCAAATTAGTCTGACCCAGTGCCTCATGGGAACAGGGCAGACCAAACTACCAAGCCAATTCTTCACCGGAAAGGAGACAAGTTTCTGGCATTTCAGCCGTTGTCGGCCCGGCTTGCTTGAATCCTGGTGGTGCAGTGAGCAAGGGACTCATGTCTGAGTATACCCTGCCACACTTGTGGTGGCCAAAAACGATTAAAAAAGGGGGTGGTGATGAACAGAGTGTCTGAATTAAGCAGACCACTCTTACCCAGTCAAGAGATCAGGGCTTGATCCATCACCGTTATTTAGCTCACTGCATCACCACAGTTCAGAACCTGGCTATAGGCAAATTAGTCTGACCCAGTGCCTCATGGGAACAGGGCAGACCAAACTACCAAGCCAATTCTTCACCGGAAAGGAGACAAGCTTCCGGGGACCGGTTTCTGGCATTTCAGCCGTCGTCGGCCTGGCTTGCTTGAATCCTGGTGGTGCAGTGAGCAAGGGACTCATGTCTGAGAATACCCTGCCACACTTGTGGTGGCCAAAAACGATTCAAAAAGGGGGTGGTGATGAACAGAGTGTCTGAATTAAGCAGACCACTCTTATCCAGTCAAGAGATCAGGGCTTGATCCATCACCGTTATTTAGCTCACTGGATCACCCCAGTTCAGAACCTGGCTATATGCAAATTAGTCTGACCCAGTGCCTCATGGGAACAGGGCAGACCAAACTACCAAGCCAATTCTTCACCAGGAAAGGAGACAAGCTTCCGGGGACCGGTTTCTGGCATTTCAGCCGTCGTCGGCCCGGCTTGCTTGAATCCTGGTGGTGCAGTGAGCAAGGGACTCATGTCTGAGTATACCCTGCCACACTTATTCAAGCAAGCCGGGCCGAAGACTGCTGAAATGCCAGAAACCGGTCCCCGTAAGCTTGTTTCCTTCCCAGTATAAGAATTGGCTTGGTAGTTTGGTCTGCCCTGTTCTCATGATGCACTGGGCCAGGGTCAGACTAATTTGCATGTAGCCAGGTTCTGAGCTGGGATGGTGCAGTGAGCTAGGAAACGGTGACGGATCAAGCCCTGACCTTTGGACTGGGTAGGAGTGGTCTGCTTAATTCAGACACTCTGTTCATCACCACCCCCTTTTCTGAATCGTTTTTGTCCACCATAAGCGTGGAAGGGTATACTCAGATGTGAGTCCCTTGCTCATTGCACCATCTGATTCAAGCAAGCCGGGCCGAAGACGGCTGAAATGCCAGAAACCGGTCCCCGGAAGCCTGTTTCCTTCCCAGTATAAGAATTGGCTTGGTAGTTTGGTCTGCCCTGTTCCCATGATGCACTGGGCCAGGGTCAAACTAATTTGAATGTACCCAGGTTCTGAGCTGGGATGGTGCAGTGAGCTAGGAAACGGTGATGGATCAAGCCCTGATCTTTGGACTGGGTAGGAGTGGTCTGCTTAATTCAGACACTCTGTTCATCACCACCCCCTTTTCTGAATAGTTTTTAAAGATTCAGGACGCGTGTGACCTGAGCTCCTCTGCCTGCCTCTCGCTACTTTTTCTGCCTGTGGCTTTCAATACAGTTCGCTATGCTTTACGTGTTGACCATCTGGAGGGGTCATCTACAACGAGACAATTTTGGATTGGTTTCTTGATTTCCTTCCTTACAGGGACATACACGCTAACCATCTCCATGCCCCCTTCCAAATACTTGGCTGTTAAGTCCCTCAAGATTCTGTGAACTCACCCATACTTTTAAACATCTAAATTCAACATGATAGGGAATCGATCAAGAGTTTTGGATTTCAAGTGTTGTCCTGCTTTGAAGTCAGACCTCCACGGTCTGACCGGCTGCATCAAAATGCAGCGGTCGGACTGATGCCCTGGATATCGGCCGGCTGGCCCTACATTGTAATTAGGGTCAAAATCTTCATTCGTTATAGATTAGGTCCCTCGGATATTCATGAATGGGAGATTTTCACTCTAGGGCCTCAGAGGAGTGCACTCTTAGAATCTGGATTGGCCAAGCTCTCATCAAGTGTATAACACCTAGGATGCTTACTTCCTTTTGTTGAAAACTCAGGAAAATCCTTCCTTTTTTCTCTTGTAAAGAACTGCGCCACGTTGATAAATTCCACTAATCTCTCACATGTGGAAATTGAGAACAGCCCCTGGACTATCAGGTAATGGAACTGTAAAGTATCAAAAATATAATAATACGTTTGGCAGCACACTCACAGAACCTGACCATCTTTCAGGGGAAAGGTGCTCCCTTCACTGACTTCTTGTTAAGGAGCTTCTCCTTAAGATCTATTTTTCTATAATTCAGGTCTCAAGCTCCTTTTCTTTGGTTATTAGTTACATTTCCCTATACAGTTCTTAGATCATGGTCCTCCTTGTTACACTATCTTCCAAAAGACTGTTTGGCGGTGTGAAAGATCTTTTAGAACCCTGGGCCCAACACACTGAAATAATGTGACTGTTGAAGGTCATCAGATTATTCTGCACTCTTGTTTCGCAAACAGCTGAAAACTTTACTTTTCAGCCAGCTTCTGGTTGTTTCTTTTCACTACTTCTCGTACCTATGTTCTGGTACCATGGTGTCTGCAAGTGTGAACTCTGCACCATAAATACCTAAATATGCATTTGGCATTGTATATCTTTACAGTTTCCGATGCTTGTACTAGAACTATGCTGTTGCTATATTCTGTTTGTAAATCTAATTGGCCATACTAAGTGATCAGGAACACAACGTCAGGTTCAATGACTTAGGTTGTGATGGAGTATCTGCCCACTGTGTCAGGAGAGAAGCTTGGATTGGCTTCATAGGTATGTAGGGAAGAGCTGTTAGTTGCATGAGTTTGCGGTATCACTACAGGGTAGGCTATGAGGCAGCGATGAGGATCAGAGTGCTGTGAGCTGTCTTTGCCTTCCTCAAAACCATAGGGATCAGGGGAAAGAGAGAAAAAGTGTAGGCAAAGATGCTGGACCTTCTGATTAAGAGGGCGTTGCCTTTGCACCCCGGTTGCCAAATCCTGCTTGTGAAACACCAGCATTACTTATTGCTCTGAATTGGCAAACAGATTCATTGTCTGAATATGTATTCAAATTGGTCTTGAATCTTAGATCGGGGCGGATCGGTGGCAATCATCCTCCTCGATCTGAGCGCGGCATTTGATACCGTGAACCACGGCATCCTTCTGCAGCGCCTCCTGGACACCGGAATATCTGACAAAGCCCTGGAGTGGTTCAGGTCTTACCTGAGTGACAGATCTTTCCAGGTGTATGAAGGGAATGTCACCTCCTCCAGCAAGCCTCGAGGTGTGGAGTCCCGCAGGGATCATCGTTAAGCCCAACGTTATTTAATATCTACATGAGGCCACTGGCTGAGATCGTCCGCCCATTTGGTATTAAGATCGTTACCTATGCGGACGATACCCAGCTGGTGGTCTCCTTGGCACAGGCAGGCGGACCCTCAGCCAATGTAGATCTCGCTGGCTGCATGGAGATGGTCAAGAGCTGGATGACCAAGTCTTGTCTCAAACTTAACGGAGACAAGACTGAGCTCATGTTCCTGGGTCATACCGTACCATCTACCATAGACACTTTCTGGCCTCTCAGCTTGGGCCCTGCCCCTGTTCCCAAAGACGCCATCAAGAGTTTGGCTGTCTGGCTTGACAGATCCCTGTCGTTCGATCAACAGGCAACAAAACTTTCTGCCCCTTGCTTCGGCATCCTGAGAGTTATCAGGAAGATCCTGCCTCTTCTCCCCTTTGAAGCAAGAAAAACCGTGGTTCTGGGCCTGATTCAGTCGCGACTGGACTACGGAAATGCTTTGTATCTCGGAGCCCCTGACTTCACCCTGCGCAAACTGCAATTAATACAGAATTGCGCAGCCAGAACACTCTTACAACTCCCCCGCAGATCATCAGCAAAACCCGGACTGAGGACACTGCATTGGCTCCCTATAAAGGAAAGAGTAAACTTTAAAGCACTCTGTATTGCCCACTAGACCTTCTGGTCTACAGGCCCAGCAATCAATCTCCCTCTCATTACACCCTACCTCCCCACAAGACAGTTGCGCTCCACCTCTGCAAATCTAGCCATTGTGCCGCCAATAAAGATATCAAGGTCAGGAGGCCGCTCCTTCTCCTACAATGTAGCTAAGAGGTGGAACGCTCTGCCCCAGCATCTCAGATCTAATTCTAATATTCTCTCCTTTCGCAAACAGCTGAAAACGCTCCTATTCACTACTTAATGATGGAGCTGAACCTGCCTCCTCTAACCCAAACCTCAGATGGTATGCTTAGCGCTTGGACGCCTCAGGGCAGCTACGTGCGCTCTACAAATCGGAATTCACTCATTCATTCATTCTTGGTGGAGTTACCACTCGTAGCTTTGGAGTCCTGGCAGGTATTTGACGGCAATGCCGACTTTGTGAGAAATGGCCCAATCGCATAGAAGCAGAGCCTCTTCTGTGAGAGGGTGATACCATGTTGACCCTTGCTTGGCTATGTAAAACATAGATGTATTGACTGTCCTGATGAGAACATCTTGTACTGCTAGTCTTTGTAGGACACCTGTAGGCTAAGTGTTAAGGCAAGAGCTTTAGAACATTGATGTGGAACATCAATTATTCATCTAACCAGAGACCTTTGGTCAACAGCTCTTGCAGGTGAGCACCAGAGTCTTCCATGGACACATTGGTTATCATTCCTCTGTCTGATAAAGGCTGGAGAGGTTTGCAGAGAATCGCCACCATAATAGTGCTTGTTTCAGTCATCTTGTGACTCGGACTGTGTTGTTCCATGAGGCGTTGATTGGGTTCCACTGAATGTCCAGTTCTCGTTAGCCAGGTCTTATTTAAAGCCTGCACAAGGGAATGTAGCCTATGCAGTAGAACGTTAGGCCCAGTACAGGCTTGTACTATCTGATCATGATGGATGGTTTGGTTGATAGGTTTTTTGCTCTGGCCTGAGGCTTGGGAATATATCCATGATCATAACAGGTTTGGTTCTAGGGGCAACCTCCATATTGATTGAATCCTCTCCTACATGTGTGGGACCTGAATGAGTTACAAAAGTGGCTGAACCAGGCCGTCAGTATTGCAGTAGTCCTAGGGATTTTGTTGTATTCGTATAAGTCCTGATAATTTAGAGGGCCTCATACACATGCTTCCCAAATTGAGGGAGGCCATCAATTGGCATCTCAAGGATCTTTGATTGTACCTCTGGGTGGAAGGCTGTGGATCTGACTGAACCTCGCAAACTCTAAACAGCTGCTCCTGCTAACTGACAGAAGCCTGCTTTCATTGCTGCATCAATGATGGCTTCCAATATAATTTCTCCATCTTTGAGAATTGCCTTAGTAGCCTCTTTTATTGTCCTCTTGGGAAGAGATCAACCAGTGGCGAAACGTCATGTAACATTTGGCAATCATGACTTCCTAAAATCACTAAACATTAGCAGCTTTAATGGTTATTGCGGTTATCAAACGAATGCTGCAGCCAAAATTATGTATTCGTCTTCTGTGTCTGTCAGGAGGAGATGGTATGATAAGGTCCGCTGTTCTACGTTGGGCTGCTGATATTATAAAAAGTCTTTCTTTGGATGGCCGATAAGACAGTCTGGGTCAAAAATCTGGCGCCCAATACTTTTTCTCCAGTTGTGTTATTACTGCTGTGACTGTTGCCGGCGTCTTCAGTAGTTCTAGTCCTTCCGATCAGACATAATCCAGTATAGGTATTGTCTTGATGCTCCTTGAAGTCATAAAACATGATTGTTCCACTGAAGTCATCTGTAAATTGGACTTTTTAGCTGCTCTCTCCATCACAGCATGAAAGTGGGGTGAATTTACCTGGGTATGATGTATTCCTCCCAATCATCTATATCAAAATCATTTTCTGGCTAATGTTTACTTTCCTCCTCATCCATCTGGTATTCCGGAAGATGGATATTTTGAAGGTGGAGGAGGTGTAGATAGCTGAGGAGCTGTAGATGGATGAGGCTGTAGAGTAGATAAAGGAGACGCCAAACTTAGAATAGGTGTAGATTGTCCCATAAGGTGCTGAGGAAGTAATCCGTTAAAGGTGGCCATCATTAGTTGTAGTGTAAATAAGAACGCTATAGTCAACTGTAAGACCTCTAGCACTATAATGCAACAAGAACGTGCACAGGAGGGTGGATGATCTGGTTGATACGCATTCTCGATAAGGCTCCTCCTCATTTATGACATCCTCATTATCCAGCACAAAGTGTACATCGAAATGCGGAGGGCTGTAAGCAGTTGCCTAATATAACAAAGCTTACCTTTTCCTCCAAGTCTAACATTTTCGTTGGTAAACTTACTGTCCCATTTATCGATGAAAACATAGTTGTAAGAAAACGGTTGTGGTCAACGTCAAAGGTATCGGAGTCAGCAGCATAAGGAGACACATTCTTGGAATGGTCACCAATGGTGAAGCAGTCGTCGACAGTTCTGGCAATGCTATTGTCATCGACCAAATCTATGCTAGTGAGATATTCTTCATGACCGTTGTCAACAACAACTCTGTTGATAGCAAAGGTATTTTCTTCTTAGTTGATCCGCATAGAATGATGCAGTTTTTTTGCACAGACGAGCATTCTTTTTTCCGGAGGTGTTTTTTTGAGGAAATGCCAATTGTGAGATGGCTGGCAGCTTCAGACGCTTTATGAAATGTGTCCAATTCAGGAATATGCAGTTCTTTTTATCGCTGGCTTCGTGAAAGTGCTTGGAAGTGCACTATTAATGGAATCACCCCGAGACGAGGGGGCATTTGCACTAAAGAAGGGTATTTCTTACTACTTTGCATCAGATCGTGTTGAACCCCTCTCCCAGTCCCTCAGAGTTTTAGAAGGAAATTTCTCACACAGATCCCCACCAGACATGGTCCAATGCCTTTTTGGTGTTTACCATTAAAACTGAATGACTGATTGTTGGACTTTTATAGCACTCTGCTACCCCAAGTTGTCCAAGCAATTTGAACAGCTGCAATTCCTCTAAAGATCAACTGATAATTACGTCCTAAAAAGATCAGTCTTAAGTAGCTTATGAAACATTAGATGCTTTGTAGCAGTAAAGAGTGAGAGACGAAAGGTATTCACCAGAGCAGTTGCATATATGATATATAAGTGAGGAAAGCATGGTAACTTTAGCAGAGCCAGAGATAAAGATCTTAGGGTGAGTGAGACCGTTTGTGCTACAACACGGAGACTTAAAAATAGTTTTCTTTTCCTTTTGGAAGGAGTGAAAACAGGGCACATTAGAAGAGAAGGAGGTGATCTTGTTTATACAAAGAAACATAAGAGTGTGGTATTCTTTATTACCAAAATGCTGAAAGGAAAACAGTTTAGTGCTGCAGATTCACACGCAATTCCCACTCCTGCCATCTAGTGATGGCCTTGAAAATGTACAAGTTGTTTCTCTTCAAAGGACTTTCTGTTTCCAGATGAATCTTGATTAACCCTGGGCGTAGTTCGCGCAGTTGCGGTACGCGAAGTGCACTTTGCACTACGCGAGATACGCGTAGCACTCCGCGAACTGCATAGTGTGTTGTTCGCGATGATTGCACAGTCCCGGATGCTTGTCCGCACTGTGCAATCATTGAAAACAGCATCTCGCACAGTGCGAGCTGTCGTTTTCTGCCGCTCAAGTAGACTTTTACTCTAGAGGCAGCTTACTCAACACTGACTGGTAGTTTCTCATCGCTAGCGGTCGTGAGCATACGTGACCACTCTCAATGAGAAACCTGACCGCCCGCGTTGAGAATCTCGCCGGGAGGTTTATTTTCCTCGTTCCCGATCGCCAACTTGATGTTGTTGATCGCGAACGAGGAAAAAGTCTTGCCGGGATGTCATTTTGCTCGCTCGCGGTCCCCAACTTGACGTCGAGGACCGCGAGGAACAAAAAATGCCAACTACGCCACGCGATTTTGCACCGCGCTACATGCAATTCGCATAGCGCGAAGTAGCACAAACTACGCAAACTTCGCGAGCGTAGCGTAGTTGGCCGCCCAGGGTTAATCTTGATACCTATCCTGAAAACCATGCTGCACCACGATAAAGACTTCACCTCAGATTATGTTTTCCCACTACGGCATACATGTCAATAAACCCGATTTAGGGGCCCCCTGTACTTCGAAACAGAAAACTGCTTTATTTTGGCTGTCTCCCACCAGGAATTGTCTCTGCTTCAAAAGAAGTCAATGGGGAAAATTCATTCCTCTGATATTTTTTTCCAAAATCTCCCACTTTTCACCTTCTAAGATGTTGCATGTATGCTATGGGTAAGTTTAAGAATATGGATGTTAAATATTTTTAGATCGTGAACTGGTGAGTAGGCTGCGATTAAAGCTCTATATGGATTTCTGTGAGATTGCACCGGGAGGGAACTTGCGAGTCTACCGCACAACAATCAGATTGTTACAGGCTAGTAACGCTCTCGGTTTGCAAAATCTGCTGCTGTACACCATACGCTCTGTATAGCTTGAAAAGCAGTAATCAAGTCCTTAAAGCAGTGGCTTGTGACTGCGAACTGAAGGTGTGTGGAACAATGTTTTAGGTAGTTTGTCTGACTAGTGCTTTTTCTCTGGTATGAGAGTACACACAGTAATGATTAGTGAACAAGTGAACAGAAGACCAAGTAGCAGTATTACATATATCTGCTACCACAATATTGCCCAGATAGAGTTTTTGTAGCTCTTTTTTGTGCAGAATTTGCCCTATGCACATAGTAAAATGTACCCTTAGCATAACAAATCTGAGTGAATTTTACAAGCCACCTGGCAAGATCAGCTTTTGAAATTAGGTCACCAGAGTGTGCTGTGCGAAAGTGCCAAACAAAGATTGTTTTCGGATGGACTTTGTACAATAAACATAGTACATAATGTACCATCTAGCCTAGAAGGCTCTTTCTGCCAACTGTGGTTACAGGCAAATTAGTTACCAGACTAACTGACAAGAAATGAGAGATAAACTTGGGAAAGAAACCAGTGCTTTTCTTAAGCAAATCTTTATGAAAGGGGTCTTCATCCAATCCAACAAAGCCCGCAGCTCGCTCACTCTACAGAGCGAATTTATATCTACCAGGAAGGCCATTTTTTCCAGGATAGAACCAGCACCAGACACAAATGAAAAGGGCTTGAAATGAATCCTCAAAACTCTAGTGAGGAAATTATTAAGATCTGATGAAGGGTTTGGTGGTAATCTAGGAGGGATTCTTTTTTATGACCTTTAATGGTTTTAACAACAGGAATTTTAAAGATAGACTAGTGCTCCCTATTTTAAAAAATGGAGGGGCTACTGCTGCTAAGTGTACATGTATGTACATGTATCGAAGAGTAAGTCAGGACTGATATTTGAAGTTGTAACAAGTAGCAAATTATGTTTTGTATGCGCCTAAAAAGGGTTGAATATTACAGTAATATAGAAATCTCTTCCATTTAGCTGCAAAGCATTCTCGCTTTTTAGGTTTTCTGGCCTCTTAAGATAAATATGCATGTGCCAGGAGGAGGTCGCTCTAAGACGTCAGACACCATCTAGAAAGGTTGAGGGCCCTGGGATCAGAGTGGGTGTGCCAGATTTGAGTGCCTCTGCAACTGCATGCGAGGGTGTATAGGCATTTCTAGAACTAGAGCTAACCACAGCTGGCAAGCCCAAATTGAGGTGATGAGGATCAACATCGCTGGATTTTCCGGATGACTTAGGAATACATTGGTAGCAAAAGAAAAGTGTAAGCAAATATCCCTGACATCCGATTTATATAGCAATGTCGATTGACAGCAATTGCTTGAAGTTGGATACAAAGTGTGGGCATTCTATGTTCTTGTGCGTGGCAAACAGGTGTATTTCTGACCTTTCCAAATGCTCAAAGTATGGAAGGAGTAGGCACATAGGTATTGAACTCCAGTCATGGGTTTGTGGAGTACTCCTGCGGAGTAGACCTTCAAAGTAATTGTCTACAGCCCGCCTCTGGGATATGTTCCAACAAGGATATTTCATGACTTTCCCCCGGATTTAAAATGTTCTGTGTCTGTGTGGATAATTGTGGTGCGCTGGTGCTTTGGTATGTGATAAATGGTGGCCTTGTTACCCTGATGAAAGACCACCACCTAGTTGAGAACTCTCTTTTGAAAGGCTCGAAAAGCTAAACGTACTGGATAGGTTCCAGCAGAGAGATGTTTAGTAAGCATTTTGTTTGTGAGGTAGGCTATCTAGACTACCCAAAATATATGGGAGGGGTCTGTATCGACAGCAGCCTTCTGTCACTTTGCTTGGGAACGCTTTGCCCGCAACTGCATTCACTGTGCCTGAGGATGCAATTTTTTCATATTGTTTATAGAGCCCAGAAGGAGCAGTATTTTTTGTCTAGTATGAGCATGGCATAGCGTAGGTTTTCTTCCCTATACTAGTCAGCATAGGTACTCAAACACATAAATGTGTTGCCACTACTGCTAGGCATTTTGTAAACACCCAGGGAGCTGTAGTGACCTCAAAGTGTAGGACTGAATTCTGCTTACTACAAACCGGAGGAATTAGTGGAAAGCGGCATGGCTGTGGAATGAGTAGTTGTTAAGTGTCATCATGGAGTGTCCCACTTGAAGCAGAATGACATTTTGCAATTGTTATTTTGAAGTAATTGGATGTAATGCAGTGATCAAGAGCTTGGAAGATGAGAAGTAGGCACAAAGTTTTGCGCTTTCCTTTTGGGAATGAGGGAATACAGAGTATGCTTCTTGTACCACGTGGTGTGCTGGGACACCAATTTATGACACTTTGAGAAGGAATACCTGCACCTCCTATAGCAACAGCTTGCGGTTACTGGTACTGATGTGAGGAAAGGATGGCACTAGACAATATCCAAGGAGGATGATGGCGAGAACCCATTGAGCTTTGGTTATACCCTGCCAACAAGGAAGTAATGGGAGGTAGCTGCTTGCTGGCAGAGGTCCCTCTAACTTTGGCACATGGGGTATTGGTGTGGGTCTTGCCAAGGAAGCTACTGTTAGAGTGTGCTCTTTTCTAGTTTACTGCCAACCTTCCTTAAAGTACTGCTCTGAAAGGTATTCGGTTCAAGGAGCAGAAGACGCTGCTTGCGATTATGGGTCAGCAGAAACCTGTTCTTTGTTGTTGTTATTGCAAAAGCCACGGTTTTGGTAGTGCTATTTAATTTTCTCAAGCATTGTGTCAACCTGAGGACCAAACAGATGATTGCCATCAAAGAGAAGTTCCATGAGGTGGGGGTGTACATGAGAGCAGGAGCCAGATCCCACAAGCCATGCATGGTGCTGCAGAATGGTGCTGGAGTTCACCTGCGTGGAAGCTGTGTCAGCTGCGTACAGTGCACAACAGATGGTGGCATTTGAGATGGCCTTTTCCTAATGTATAAACTCCTTTATTCTTTTCTGATGTGCATCTGAAAGGTGCTGGAGTATCTTCTCTATCTCCTCCCACTGATACCTGTTGAGTCCTGCAAGAAGGCAGGTGGAATTGGTAGGCAGCATTGGGTAGAAGCGCTCAATGCCAGTGCCAATTGTCTTACGCTCCTTGTCAAGTGGCAGAGTATTAACTGTGCCCTGCCCAAATGCTCTTGTATGTGCTGTATCCACAAGGAGGACAGGTGAGACATGCCCATGAATGACTAAATGGTCTTTCTCGGCCCTTTGAGTGCCATTGTGGTCTTCATGAGGTCTTTGAAAATATGTGTAGAGCACTTTAACTTAGCAGTTAGCATGAGAAGGGACTGTGTAAATGATCTCAATGAGAACTCATTTGCTTCCTCATACAAGAACACTGTGGTGCTATTCCGCCCTAGCAATGACAGCATATGCCGAACAGTCATCAGTCAGGGGGTAACCCCAACAAGGTATAGCTCCAAAGACGGGTTGTCCTGAGGATCTGCCTTGTAATCTTGTGATGCATCATCCAGCTGATAGGTTGGCCCTGGGTCAATCTGCAAGAGCAAAGAGTCCGTTGTAAAGTCCTGGTCAATGTCTGAATATGCAAAGTTACGGATACATCTGTGGTGGTTACATAGTGTCTACCTTTTCTTTTAAGGAATGCGGTAGGCCCAGAGCTCCTCTGATATACTTCCTCAAAAGAAAGATTCTGTTTTATTCTGACAGGGCTTTGAGATGGAAGATGACTGTGCATCAATGTCACCATGTCTGCGTTAATATAGTTGTCAGCCTAGCATCAAGGTGTTCACGTTGTTCTTGTGAACAGTGTGGTGTGCTCAGATTCAACGTTTTGACCTAATTCAATGGCAAAGGCTGGTCAGTTCATCTCCCCTTTTTGGCCTGGTGCTTTGCATCAAAGGTGTTTTTGGTGCCAACCGGTCTGGACTGTAGAGGGAGGTGCCGCCTGTCAAGCCTCTTTTAGTGGAGGTTCATCTGGCAAGGGATAGAGCTGCAGTTTTTCCAAAGTCTGAGTGAGGATTCTCAAAGTGAGGGCAAATGGTATTTGCTGGAGGTCATGGGTTTTGAGCTCAGATCTCTATGTCGATGTCAGATACCTGAGGCGTGGTCTTTGTCCTCGGCTCAATTTTCATTGAGAACCCTGAGACTCATGGTGTCCGGAGTTACAGTCATTAGAGAACACATATTTAAGACTCTCTCTGGTGTCTGAGGCACCGGAGGCACCACTCCCTTCCTCCATTTGTTGTCAGAATGGACTCCTTGGACATATTTGGTGACCTCATGAGATGATGCAGTGCTGGTTTCTGCCATGTGACCATCAATTAGTGCACCCATCTTCGATCCATTCAGTGCTGAACAGGATTTGTCAAAAAAACGCTTTACAAATTGAACATGTGGTTTCTCTGTTGTTCCTCGATACACACGGGTCATAGACCTAAAATACATGACATACTTGACTTCTGACAAGATGGCCGATGAGTAAGGAGCTCCGGCTGGGAACTCCAGCGCTAAGGATTGCCTTTTTGGAGAAATATCTCTGAAAATTGCCCATCCCGACTCCACCACCCCCAGAGATCGGTTGGCTGCAACACCGCAATTCTCCAGTGCCACCTAGCTCCCGTCCATGATGGTGATGATCCCAAGTGAACCCAAGTGATTAATAAAGAGCTGCAGCGGAGCTATCACTGCTGCCAAAACTAAGCCACCGCTCGCAAACGCAGACACCCCCGGCATCTCCCCATACTACACACGGTGAGCGTGCGCTGGTCTCAGAAACCCCTGGCACTCCAGCAGGCCTCGCCTAGCCACTCACAGTGCAGAAGATCAGAACGGAGATGGCGGCTGTCGATGTGCTTCTTGAGGGGAGAACGCAGCGCTGAATGCACAAGGTCTCCACTGTTTGCTGTCACGCACCACGGGATAATAGACGGTGAGTGGGGGCACTGCTGATAACCCCAGGTTCCCCTGCTGCTTCAGTATTGAGGGCAGGGGGCTCCGATGACCTGTGTCCCCATCAGCCTTGAACTTGCCGTGTCTGAAACGCGCTTGCTGAGCACAAGATGGCGGAGTGCTCCTGGGCGGCGTTTGCTGTTTAACGGTAGCTCCGGCTTCCTTCCTTGTGCACGGATTGTGGACTGAATTAAACACTATTCTCAACAAGGCAAGTAACATGCTAGACACTCTTCTTTTTCGGTCTCTGAGGTTCCTATTTGTTCAGAGGCTTGCTCCAGTTCTCAACTCTGCCTGACCCTAAGATGGCGACTGCTCTATGGAGCTTACCAGGAGTCCACAAGAGACCGCCCCGGTGACTCACGGGTCCCGCACGCCACAGCAGATGCACTTCAGAGGCGGTTAGTATGTGAGTGGAGAATAGCCTTCGGAGATCACAATGTGTAGACCCAATCCCCCGTTTCTGGACTCAAGACCTTCGATCACTTCCTGATCTTCATTCTTACCTGGCTGAGCCCGAGACAAATGGCTGATTCCCGCTGGAGCTGCACCGACCGCTATGGGGGAGATTGGTTCTGGCGCACTACTATGGCTGTCACCTCCCCAGCCGGACTTCGGACATATATCTCGTCGTTTTTCTCCGCTGTGGACTCCTCCCTGTGGACATCCTGCTCTCTTGGTCTTTTTTGGATCTTGATTTCTGGTGTTCGCTAGTAACTCCTGTCTTGTCTATGTAATTCATTCTGTAATTTATGTGATTTTTTTTATCTTGTAGCTTGCAACTTGTTTGTTTCCTTATGTAAAGCGCTCGGAGACCTTGCGTCTAGCCAGCGCTATATAAAACTCATTAAAATAAAAAAAATACCACAGGAATTTATAAAAGCGAGGCGGATTTTAAATGGTGTATTCGCCAGAACCTTCTCATAGGACTTGGTCCAAGGCTCAGTAAACAGGTCAGTTCTAAAGCTGAAAATGGTGGTGAGATGTACTCTGTGCCTTGAAGACAAGTGCTTAGTCCAAAAGTGTCAAAATCTAGCCGTCCGTGCACAACGCTAACATAGCAGTTGAAACTCATCCAAATCCAATGGCAGAGAAAAAAAAACTTGAGGTGCAGCTAAATCCTGGTGCTGTATCAGAAGTCACCTTGAAACCAAAACTCCTTCAAAGAAGAACTTGTAACATTGTGAGCCCAACTCTAGATGGCATATGCTGTAAACATTAACTAATTTGGGAGACGTCTATATATCCCATTTCCACAGCCCAGACAAAACAATATCACTGCTTTCATTACTATGAGTTTCCAATCACATTAAAGATAGGGGAGGAAAAGAATTTATAATGAAAGATGGATCAATTACAATGTTTATAATAAAGGACAAAAACATCAAACAGGATGGCCAGATTTCAAACTTATGGTCAAGGTTGGCTCATGACCATAAGCAGGTGGCCACAATGCAAATGTCCAGCTAGAAGTACACAAGTCAAAAAACTCAGTTTTACTGGAGTTCAGTTTCAAAGTATTTGTAGCCATTAAAAAAATTATCAAGAGCATGAAACAATTAATGTTAAAGGTAGTGGGTGGCGTTTTAATCAAGGGGGATGAGCAGATGTACATCATCCACATCCCTGAAAAGACAAACTATATGATCTAATGGGGGGAAATATGCATTCAAATGTTAATTAAATTATCCATACTTCTGGTAAAGACCACCATGGAACAAAACCTGCTTATGATTTTTCAATTAGGTATGGAATGACTAGCTATGTGCCAAACAGACCCTTGGTCAGTATCTTCATTTCCGTGTTTATTAGCGATAAGGGGTGTTATCCGTTGCTCTCAAGGTGCCCTTAATTTGGATATCAGAGAGGAGAGTTATGCTGAATTCTTGCCTCAGTATTGAAGATGACTTTGCTTCTTCCAAATGCTTTGCAAAAAAGACGGCATATGTATGCTCATCTCATCTTGCACAGTAGAAGAGACTATGATGATGATGATGTATTTATAAAGTGCACAATACTCTAAGGTGCCTAGGCACTAGCCGTGAAAAGACAGGTTTGTCGCAAGTAGATTAAGCGTTATGCCCAAACAGCCATGTTTTTAGACCCTTTCTACTTCTGTCCCTTCCAGGTGACTCACTAGTATTCATACTGTTACACACAAAGTCTACCTGGGTAATGCTTCCTTCCAGTGATTGATTTGGTTGAATTGACAGTCATGGCAGTTACATGAAGGCCTTTAAGTTTCCGTTTACTTCACTTAAGCTGCGTTGTTCTGTTCTGTGAAGTTTTTTTTTTAAACATGGGGAATGTTAGAGGTTCAACTGGTAAATCGTTGTCTATTCATGGGCATTATGAAATCCTCGTATCACACGCTTGCTTCTCTTTTCTAAAATTGGACAGCAAAACGTCAACCCGACTTTGCTCACAGTGACTGAACTATAGGCCAGACAATAAAAATTAGGACTGGTATGAGCAAGAGATGTGAAGAGACAACTGACTGATTCTAGTTCGTGTAATAAGGCTTCCTGGGTTTATTTAAATATGCACTTAATTTCTCACTGATCCTTTTCTCCCGTGGGTCAGTTTTTTGCTTTTCAGGCAAACTTATTAACTTTATCAGTTCACATCCCTAGAAGTTCTTACCAGCTTCCCACAATGTAGGGTTTAAGCTTTCAGTTTTTAAGTTAGACATAAGGTGCCCATTCATTATCAATCACACATTTTGTGTTTCGAATCCTATAAGCAAGAAGTATTATTTTCACGGTTGTAGGATTAAACAACGTATATACAACTATCACACATGAGCCAGTGCGACGCAGGTCATTACTGTAGCGCTCTAGTGCTCCGAGGGTCTCCAGTGAGCCCCGGAAGCACCATCACACTTTGTATCACCTTCTGGCCAGGCATGGCCAGAAGGCTATAAATAAAAGGGCAGGAGTGGCACGGCACTTCCTGTCCAGACCAGCATTGTGCGGGTGTGTCTAATGCTTTATGATAGTTGAATGTGCTTCGGCCTTGCCGATCAACACAATTGCATGTTTAGGATCTGAGATCCCCACACTGGCGACAAGGGTGGGATCCACTTGATTCAGCGTGACCCGCAGACGATACACGTCCGGAGCAGCACAGCTCGAAGACGCCGACAGCCGCGCCAGAGCCAGAAGAAGAAAACCGGGACAGGCCCGCAACACAAACGAAGAAGTCGCCTACCGGTAAGCAGCAGATGCCAGGAGCTGCATGGTGCACCGGTGATCAGGACTCGAGGCAGCGCAAGCAGCGAGAGACGAGGCGCCGCATCGGGGAGACGCTGCTGGCATGCCCAGCGGCGCGCGCATGCGCTGAAGGAACAAAGCCGACTAAGCATGGGCGGAAAATCCGTTCCGCTAGCGGATTTTCGGTAAATTCGCAATCCGCAAACGCTCGCGAATTTACCGAAAATCCCCAAATTCGCACGCAGCTGATTTTTTTTTCTTGGTGATACAATTTTGCGGCGTGCGGCGTTCACTTACCGTCATTCAGCGTTTGCCGAGTTGTTTTTCTTTATATTTTGCAAGTGCTGCGCCATTTTGGATCTTGCTGCAGGATCCCGCAGAATTTGGCGACGCATCGTGAGAGTTCGCAATTGCGAACATGTAGGTGCGGCGGGCAGCAACAATCTCGCATTCGCGAAATTACAAAATTTGCAATTCTGCACAAGAAATCCACTAGCAAGCAGCACAGACCTTCTGAAAATGATGATTTTTATCAGAATAACTCCTCAGGTTGACATTTGCCTGCACTTTTTTGGATTTGAGGCCTTTTGACTCTCTTTGGATCACTTTTGGATTAGAAATTAACTTTCATAAGTAAGTTTGTTTGGGGCATTACAGTTGCTGTTCTGCAGAAAGCACTCAGCAGGTGCAAAAGTTCACTCATCATTAGTAACCATTCCCTGTAGTACTTCCTGAGGGCCCCCTCCAGAGTTCAGTTGCCTATGTTTGTTTGGGGCATTACAGTTGCTGTTCTGCAGAAAAACGAATTTTGCAAAACTGAAAGCACTCAGCAGGTGCAAAAGTTCAAACTCATCATTAGTAATAGTAACCATTCCCTGTAGTGCTTCCTGACTGGGGCCCCTCCAGAGTTCAGTTGCTAGTTGCAACAATTGTATGACCCTGCTCTGACCCTCACAGCAGGCTCACAGAATAGCTACAAGTAGGTCACAAAGGTCCTGGAAAAAAAAATGCACTGGAACAGAAAGCAAATTACAGATAAGGAAGCAGGTGCCAGACTGGAATTTTAAAACAGTGGCACATTAATAAATCAACCCCAAATTAATTCATGTCAGTTGAAGCAGGGCAGGTGTGCTTGCTTTCTCCCCACATAATCTACAGTGATGATAAACCAGAAGGTGGCATTGATGTACCAGAGGGTGGCATGGGTGAATCAGAGGGTGGCAGTGGTGAAACAGAGGGTGCTGGGAACCTGTGATGATGAACCAGACGTAAAAACAACATAGTCGTGACCGTTGCAAGCCGACAAGTAAGTTCGCAATTGCGAACTGGTACAAAACCCTCGCGAACTGGCAGAAACCCTTGCGAACACAAAAAAAAAAAATCAGCAAATTCGCGAATTTTGCGGATTGCGAGTTCGCAAATACACAAATTCGCGAACGCCAGATTCGCAAAATTTGCCCATGCTTAAAGCCGACGCCCCGAGGTAACGAGGCCCGCACAAGCACACCCGAGCGAGAGAAGCACAAGCGCTCAGCACAGCGCGAAGCCCGTATTAAGCCAGACGAGGCATCGACCCAGAAGGAGACCCACGCGAGGAAAAAGCACACGCTCGTAGCGCATCAACAACAAGCACAAGCAAAGGCAAACACAGCCCATGACCAATCAAATAGTTAAATTGGTTGAATAAAATCCTAAGGCTAACAGTTTAAAACGACACGAACAAGGGCCAGACAGCAAGCACAACCCAGCTGAGACGGCGCCACAAACAAGCACCAGCAAAGGCAAGAAAAAAAATGAACAGCGTCAATAAAAGTAAAGACAAGCACACAAGAAAAGAGTAAATCACCGACACCAAGCCCAGATATGTCTGTCAACCAAGGAGGAGCAGCGGGAGGAGCGCCGCAAGCAGCCGCCCCAGCACAACAAGCAGGACCCCCAGCTCAAGCAGTAGTCCCAGCAGCCCAGCCTCCTATCCCATCAGCTCATTCACAGATACAAGACTTGCCACCGTTCAGTGAGTTAATCGACCCAGGCACAGCAGCGCCACGGTGGACAGTGTGGCTAGGGCAGCTCAACAACTACTTCACCGCTACAAGAGAGAAATACAACGAGTTGAAGAGGTCACTACTATTACACTTTGGAGGCACAGAACTGTACAAACTCTTTAAACACCTGCCAAACACCGGAGCGGACACAGACTATGCTGCGGCAGTTGATGCTCTGAATGCTCACTTTGATCCCCAATTAAACCCACACTATGAACGATTCAAATTCCGGCAATCCAAACAAAGGGAAGGAGAAACAATGGATGCGTTCCACGCACGCCTGAGGGACCTCATAAGCATGTGCACAGAAGACGATGAAAAGGAAGTAACTGCGCAGCTCATTCAAGGGTGTTGAAACGAGCATCTGAGGACCCTTATCCTGAGGCAACCCCGCATATCCCTTGAAAAGATATTAATCCTCGCCAGATCGCATGAGCTATCAGATGCCCGCGCCACCGCGATGGAAGCAGCTCTGAACCCACGCTCAGAAGCAGGGACAACGATAAAGACGGAAAGAGTAGGTGCAGCCCGCAGCTTTAGCCGAGGAAGCAGAGGAAGATGGCCGACCAAGACACAACGCCGAACGCCATGCAGATACTGTGGCAGAGAGGAGCATAACCAAGATGGCTGCCCGGCACGTGGGAAGACATGTTCCAAATGCGGAGTGCCCAACCACTTTGCGACGGTATGCAGAGGAGGTTTTCGCAGACGAAGCTTTTCAGGAAAGAAGACAGCCACTGGGTCCATAAAGCAGCTGTCGCTGGAAGATGCCGCGTCATCACGATCGGCTAAAACACAAAGACAACCACAATCACAGTTCGACAAATCTTCTACTTTTGACGACGATTAATGTTACTATGTGTCGTTCGTCAGCGAGCTGAAGAAAAGACAAAGACCTCAGCCGAAGTGCCAGATACAAATCGACGGGTCACCAGTGACAGGAGTCATTGACACAGAGGCTACAGTCAATGTAATGGGCATACAGCACTACAAGTCCCTGAAACCAAGACCGAAACTAGTCCCTTCCAAAGCCCGAATCCTCACCTATGGCAGCCAGGAGCCACTTCCGCTGCGAGGGAAGATGTTGGTGCAGGTCAAAGCGGAAGACCAAGAAGTGACGACGACATTTCATGTGATAGACAAGGAAGCAGACTTACTAGTAGGAAGCAACACTGCGGAGGACCTCTGCCTCATTGCGTTTGCGAATGCAGTAAAAGCACTCTCGACTGAAGACATATTACAAATGTTCCCTTCACTGTTCGAAGGCCTTGGAACCATCAAACGCCCGCCTATCAAGCTACACATAGACCCTGCCATACAACCAGTGGCACTGAGACACTGGAGGATCCCGTTTCACTTGCGCACAGCAGTAGAGCAATAACTGAACCAACTGGAGGCACAAGGGGTAATAGAGAAGGTATCTGGACCAACGCCATGGGTGTCCCCCATGGTGATAGCAGAGAAACCGCGGCAGCCGGGGAAAAATCAGGATATGCATTGATATGAGGATCCCCAACAAAGCCATACGGCGAGAGCGACACCTCACGCCCACCGTAGACGATATTTTGACGGATTTGAACGGAGCCCAATGGTTCTCCAAGCTAGACCTCAACGCGGGGTACCATCAGCTGAGGCTAGCGGAGGAGAGCCAATACATAACAACCTTCTCGACGCACCTACGATTGAGAAGATACAAAAGACTAAATTTTGGAATCTCGTCCGCTGCAGAGATCTTCCAGAATACCATCAAGGAGATACTATCTGGACTACAAGGAGTGCTGAATGTCAGCGACGACATTTTAATCCACGCCAAAACGAGTGAGGAACACCACCACAGACTGAAGGCCACACTGCAAAGACTTGCACAACACGGCGTAACGTTACACAAAGAGAAGTGCCAGTTATTCAAAAAATCTATCGAATTCTTTGGCTACGTATTTGACTCGGAAGGAGTCAAGGTTGACCCACGCAATCACATGCCATCAAAAACGCCCCCGCACACACCACTGCGTCGGAAGTGAGGAGCTTCCTAGGAATGGCGCAGTACTGCACGAGGTTTAACCCCAATCTAGCCACGATTGCGGAACCATTGAGAAACATAACAAAAAAGGAGAACCCATGGAAATGGACAGAAGTGGAAGACAAAGCATTCCACCAAATCAAGACGGCCCTGTTAGACAGCACCACCATGGCGTATTTCAACACTGCCAGACCCACCGAAATATTAGTAGACGCCAGCCCTGTCGGCCTAGGAGCCCTAATCTCACAGGAAACAGAACCCGGAGTATGGGCCCCTCCAGCTTTTGCAAACAAAGCCTTAACCGCGACGGAATCGAGGTACTCTCAAATTGAGAGGGAGGCCCTGGCTGTCAAATGGGCCTGCAATCATTTCCACCTCTATATCTCTGGACACCCTTTTAGAATGGTGACGGACCACCAACCGCTGATACCTCTATTCAGGGGCACGGCCCCTCACCCCCGCCGAGGATAGAGCGATGGGCCATCCAAGTCCAACAATATCAAATGGACCTAGTACACCGCCCTGGAGCAAGACACCCGGCGGACTTTCTCTCTCGCCACCCGTCACTAGATGGTCATCACACCACGGAGCAAGAACTTCAGGCAGAAGCATTTGTGAACATGCTATCAACTTGATCATGCCCCCGAGCCCTCACAGCAGACACCATCATAGCTCAGTACGACACCGATGTGGTCATCCAACGCGTAAAGGAGGCCCTACAATCAGGATCATGGGGAAATTTTATAAAGAATGTTGGTGGGTGGAACGAGGCGGACAGAACACGCCTGACTCAGTTTTGGAGAGTACACAACGACCTAAGCAGCGAAGACAACGGATTGATACTTAGAGGATCCAGAGTCGTAATTCCAAGGGAATTGCAAGAGAGCGACAGTACTAGCTCACAAGGGACACCAAGGCACCAGACGGATGAAAGCTCTGATGCGCGAGAAAGTATGGTTCCCCGACCTGGAGAATAGTGTCGACACAGTAGTGCGGCAATGTCGAGCATGCCAGATAACCAGCAACCCAGACGCTCCAGTACCAGTGATTACAGAAGACCCGGCCCCATCCCCATGGTCGTGGCTCAGTCTAGATTTTGGGAGCTTCCCGGACGGGAGAATCACTGTGGTGTTAATCGACAGCTACACGAAGTATCCCATCGTGGAGCTAGCGGCATCCACCAGTTTCGTGAACATCCGCCCCATTCTCAGCAAGTCGTTTGCCATGTTCGGAGTCCCGCTCGTCATCAAAACAGATTACGGACCCCCGTTCCAGGGCAGCAAGTTTAAAGACTTCCTACAGAGCCTAGGCATAATGCACCGGAGGATCACGCCTCAGTGGCCCCAGGCCAACGGCGAAGTGGAAAGATTTATGAGGACAATAAATAAGATTCTACGAATAGCCACCTCGGAAGGGAGTGATCCAGAAGAAGCACTGCAGCTATTTCTAAGGGAGTACAGAAGCACCCCACACAGCACTACACAACGGTCACCATGGGCATTGATGCTAGCCGGACCAAGAAGAGACTTACTCCCCATGGCAGACAACTGGATCCCCGCGCCATGCTCACCAACAAACACCCAAGAAAGAAGAAAAAGAACAAATGAAAAGGCAAGTCAACAACGACGAGCTCAGACGAGAGTCCTACATCCTGGAGAGACAGTGCTGATTCGGACCCGGAGACCAGGAGGGAAGTTCCGAACACCGTTCGAACCAGAACCTTGGACCATTAAAGAAACAAGAGGCACAGCAATAACTGTCAACCGGAATGGAGAAGAGGTAACCCGAAACATATTTAAGTTCAAGCAAATTCTGCCAACTCAAGAACAACCCGAGGTCCATGAAGAACGTGCAGCAAGGGAAGAAGGAACAGGAGGGGAAGAAACAAAT
This sequence comes from Lissotriton vulgaris, assembly GCF_964263255.1. Taxonomy (NCBI): domain Eukaryota; kingdom Metazoa; phylum Chordata; class Amphibia; order Caudata; family Salamandridae; genus Lissotriton; species Lissotriton vulgaris. The sequence continues at coordinate 1,237,757,482 of NC_141693.1, forward strand.
ATCACTTCACCCCAAGCTGCACCGGACGAGGCAGCCCCACTGTTACCAGGGTATCCCCAGGAATCGACACCCACAAGAGGCCGGTGGCGATATAGCCTCAGGCCCAACACCTGGTCAAGCCAAAGACTGGCGGACTTTGCATGTTGAACAATTCATTTATAACTTTTCAAAATTCCAAGTTGGGAAGGGATGTAGCGCTCTAGTGCTCCGAGGGTCTCCCGTGAGCCCTGGAAGCACTATCACACTTTGTATCACCTTCTGGCCAGGCGTGGCCAGAAGCCTATAAATATAAGGGCAGGAGTGGCACAGCACTTCCTGTCCAGACCAGCATTGAGCGTGTGTGTCTAATGCTTTATGATAGTTCCATCGACACGATTGCATGTTTAGGATCTGAGATCCCCACAATTACATCACAATTCATAAGGGTACATTATAAATGTCTTTAACACACATACACTCACCACGCATGCCAGTACAATGCAAACATTTATAATAACACATTTTTTGAACATATCGTCCTAGGTTACTGTTGAAGTTTAAAATATGGACAATTTGATGGTTTTTTAAGAGACCGGAAAACACAACGCACACGCGTATGTCGTTTATGACGTCAAAATAAACTGAGGAGTGCTAAAGTAAATAAGACAAATTTCGGAGAGTAGATAGCCAAAAAAACATAAACACTGCCACCTAGCGATGTAAGTACGCACGCAGGGCCTTTTAGGTGAATAGATGTTTTCAAAAACAACTAGTAATGCATGTTTTTTTAAAACCTCCGCCGTCAACTTGATGGGGTTGCTGAGCTGGGATAAGTCAGCACTGTCACTTCAACTCTGTACCCATCATGGGGTTAACTCTGCTTCCCTTTTACCGGGGTATTTATTGGGTTTGTGACGTGCGTGGAATGAGTATTTGAGAGGGGTGCCCCAGGTGTGGAGGTCTGGACCCCTGCCGAGCGCCATGCTTCTCAAGTTAGAATAATACATTTCCTGTAATTTTCCTGCATTACCTGGCTTGGTGCCCGAGATTGTCACAAAAGAACCTTGTACAGAAGTGCGATAAAGCAGTGTAGTTCCAGTTTCTTGCTTTGTCGGGAAGAATGCTTAAAAGCTGAGCTTCTTTTTCAAAGACCACAAGATGGCGCTAGTGTACAATGGGAGGTGTAGGAATCTCTATGTAGTATAGTGTGGAAATATCCTGTTATCACAGAAACTCATTTGCAAGCCAAACGAACTTCTGAGTTTTGAAGACAGAAACACAAAACCACACACCCGACTAATTAATTTAAAAAAGCACCCCTTGCATAAAACCTAGTATCAAACTGATGTGGATGTCCAGCAGCAATACATGCAACGCACGTAATCCTGAGTCCTTATTTATATCATCTGGTTCTTCTTAAAGCGCTCTGACACCTTCGGGTAATGTTCGCGCTATATAAAATCGCATTAAAATAAAAAAAATAAAAAATTCAAAGCTTCTAAATAACTCACAAAAACGGGGTTAACATCTACTGCATTAAAAGAGGGGCCTAATTGGAGAACTGTTCAGGGAGAAGATCCCAGCTGTGGCCTCTCTCCCATCGTATAGTCTGCCTCGGGTCCCATGTGGCAGAGAGCCTGGATAGACTGTCAAGTGATCATGATCTGATCATGCCATTAATTTGATTGGTTGCCAGCTAGGGAGGCACAGGCTGGCTAAGGCAGGGGATCTGTTTGTTTCTCTGCCGCCCCACACGGCAACGGGTGTCCGCCCTAGGCAGTGGGCTGTGTCATGCTACTAGTAAGTATGGGTGACATACTGTTCGCGAGAAAGTGTTACTCATAGTTGTTGAATGTCACTCATAACTACACTGAAATTATGAAAATGTCACACACAAGCAATCTGAAACCTTGCCAGCTATGGGTCGGGGTGCATCTTATAATTGTACCCTGCCGCAATTAGAACTGCATCTTGTACTTATTTCATCGAGGTGCAAAGGCCATCGCCCTCCACAGCAAAAAAATTGGTGGGGGGCATAATGGAACAAATGTATTTTTTTTTTTTACATTTTTTATGCGTGGTGATGTCATCCCGAGTAAAGCCATAAGCAGTAATGTATTCTGTGGTAAAGCCGTGCATGGTAAGGTTTATTTGTGGTAATAGAATGCGTGGTAAAGACATTGCTGTAAGTGTAATGCGTAATTCTGCCAACGTTGTAATGGATGTTTTTCATTTTTCCATTTCTTGATGTGCTATCAAGACCTATTATATGTTCCATTTCTATGCACTGGCTGATGAAGGTCAGAGATTCCCCTATAAGTTGTTGTTGTTGTTGCTCTGAGTTTCCGTGACAATTGTAAGTGGTGTTTTTGACTCGTACGAATGTGGTCGAGTCTGGTATCTATGAACCGCAAATGACGAGTTTAGTGGGTGTGCGCAGTTTCGCTGTACTAACCTAAACCGTTCGTTTGTTTCGTGGGGTTCTTCATCCGAGCCCACGGGTTTCATCTTAGATACGGCATCCATTTTGTCTCTTGCCCTCAAGTAGCCAGCGAACGGACGCTGTCCGCTTCGCGACCCTGGGATTCCCAAGACTCTTGCGGAAGACACGTGTTCCTTTGAAAGTGTCTTTATGATGAGGGGGATGATACTGTAAGGCAGATGGCCCCGCTCGAGGCTCATCTTGCCGTGCCGGTCTATTGTCTTAGCCGTGCATCTCATTAGGCGCGTCCCTTTGATGCCTGTAGCTCGTGTTTCCCGAGACCACCCCTTTTACACTCTTCCGATCTCCCCACTGTCCTGTCTTCCCTGCGATCTGTTTATTGCCGATTGGAATGTACTAATGGTGGGAAGATGGGTTTTTGCAGTTGGGAAACACCAAATGTTTCCGTACTTATGTTCCGGACCCTGAATACCTCAAAGCGACCCCTCTCGGGGATAATGTTGGGAACCAAGTTGTAAACCTTTGTGCACCATGTTAACCTATGAGAGAAATGTGTATAAAAGGAGCGACCCACAGTAGCAATTCGAATCAGATCCCGCGAACCTACATGCTGTGTACTTCACGTGACTTCTGTGTTCCCTGCAGTAAATAAACCTCGAATCTTTGACGCCGAAGGAAGTGTCCTGTGTCTCTGTCATTTGTACGCCGGAACAGGTTACCCACGAAGGTTTCAGGTGTTGTCCCCTGGCACCGCTGGGTCTTAGAAAAACCCAGTCCTTCAGTTGGCGCCCAACGTAGGGCTGCATCAGTGGTACCGGTCCAAGCCCGACGATCGTGAGGAACTTCGTGTGAAATCTCCAAGGGAAGGTGCACCCCGCTTCATCGATCCTGTTGTCGAAATAAGTGGCCCGACGACTTTTCCCGCGAAGATTCCCGCCTCCTGACGGCTGCGACGGACTGCTGCCCTGACTGTAGACCTGTTTTGGCGCCTGGCGTAGACCTTGGTACAGCGAGACGATTGACGGGCCTTCCTGGTGACGCCATCGATCTTTGAGTTAAGTATTTGTGGGTCGCTCCCAGAGTCCTTAGTTGTGGTTGCTTAGTCGTTGCATGGTTCCATTGCATTTGTGGTTCTTGGTACTTGGTTCTTTGTTGTAATATTTGACGCCTGCAGACGCCAAAAACCGAGGGTTTTGTCCATTGCTGGGACTTGGTAAATCCCGTAACCCTTGAAGTTTGTGAAACTCAGCTAGTGTGCGAGATGCCTAGCCGTAGTACTTTGTTCAGTTGTTTTCGTTGTTGTGGTACGGATTCCCGATTGGAGGATTCATGTCCGATACCTCCGGTTGGAACTCCAACGTATGAGCTTTACAGCAAGCACGGACTAGGTCCGATTACTTTTAATAAATATTGGATCCGCTATACTAAAAAAGATGGTGTCCTTAGTTGGCCACCTCATGGTAGTTTCGAGACCCCGATCTTAGATAATCTCGAGACTAAATTGTTTAAGAAAAAATCAAGGCCGGCCATGTTTGATGCTTTTCGGTTGTGGCGTAAAGAAGCCAAACAGAGAGAAATCAGACTGTTAAAACGTAGTCAGAGAGATGGAGTTGCTACCATTGTAAAGAAAGCAGAGCAGTTTCAGCGAGATAAGGAGGAAAAGGAAAAGGAAGTCTTCGATAGATTGCAACGTATGTCTGTCGATAAGTGCTATCCTGCTTTACCGGCGGATACGGACAAAAAGGAGGATGGTACCGAGGACCCCTTAATGTCTTATCTCATGAAGTCACCACCTCCGTACGCACAGGATACCGCAGTTCCTGTGGTTCCTCCTGCTCCTGCTCCTCAACCAGCTCCTGTCCCTGCACTTCCCGCTGTTCCCACTCCTCTGCCTGTTTCTGTCCCTACTGCTCCTCCACTTGTACTTCCTCATACTCCTGCTCCCGCTGCCTCTACTGTTCTGGTTTCTCCTGCCGTTCCTTCTGTTTCTGGTACTTCTCTTGTTACCCCTCTGGGCTATTCTTTGTCTCCGTCTGTTCGACGTCGTACTCCTTCTGTAGCTGCTAACTTCTTCAATTCTCTTGGTCCTATTCTTGAGTCCGCTGGTTCGGACGGTCCTCAAAGACGTAGTCAGCTTCCTGGTGGTAGGGAGCGTGACTCATTGTGTAATATGGCTATGGGTTGGATGAGATGTCCTGCTAGGAATCCTCCACGGGCGGTATTGAAAAAGTTTGAGCAATTCAATATACCGACACAAAGATATGTTTTTGAAGAAATGTGCAAGGTTTTACGTGACCTAATATCGGCTGACGCATCCGATGATGTAATGACTGCCTTGACTAATCTACAGCTTCAGTTCTCGAGCGGAATGATAGTAGGTACCAATGTTCGACGTGCAGTCGAGCAATTACTGTCCCTTCGTCCTTCTATGATGCCTCGAGCATTGTTTGTAGAAGACATTGAGGGACCGTCAGATGTGCCTGGTCAGTTTCCCATGCGTGAAGTTCCACCAGTGTGGATGCCAGGTTTTGCTAATCACGCTCCGCCAATCCTTCCACATTTCCAGAGAGTATGGATACACCTTCCATGGAAACGATCGGAAGTTTTGCAGGTAAAGCAATCTTTGCCTGACCCTCGCAAAAATCCTGCAGGGTACTACAAAGAATTATCGCAGCTCGTTGACGCTACGATAATGAATCTTGCCGATATCGATATGCTGTTTGGCAATGTTGTACCGCAACCGGTATGGACAAAGATTCGTCAGGAAAATCATGCGAACGAATTAGGTGGTGATTGGGCTGCGCTTATAGCAGCTGATGGTTTGCAAGTTGGTGGTGCGAAACCTGAACAGTTGATTGCTAATCTCCCTCAGAGAATTATAGCTCTAATGAAAACACTTATGCCAGCCATGAAGGTAAATTGGGACAAACTGTCCGCTTGCAAGCAAAAGAAGGATGAGAGCGTCTCTGATTTCTTCACGAGATTTGAGGAGGCTTTCATCGACCACAGTGGTCAAGATATGGGTACTGAAGGTGGTCAGAGGTTGTTTGTGGACAAATTTGTTTCCAATTTATTGCCTGATTTGAGCAACAAATTAAAAAATTCTGAAAGTGCGTGGGCTGTTTCTACTTCTGCTCAGATATTGGCTACGGCTCAATATTATGAGAATAGGGAGAAAGAGGAGAACGATCGTGCTGACAAGAAAACGAAAGAACTCAAAACTAAAGTGCTGTTACAACAGGCGTATCCTCCGCGTTCGAATCAGAATGATTCGCAGCAACGTAATAGATCACAGTTTCAATCAAATAGGTCACAATCGCTAAATGATTCCTCCTCCCAAAGATCGTCGTTAGGGTACAATCAGTGTGCCTATTGTAGACAGGAGGGTCATTTGAAATTTGATTGTCCAGTCCTTAATGAGCGTAATAGTGGTAATTCGACTAGAGGAGGTCGTGGTGGTTCTCAACAGACATCACGTGGTAGGGGTCGCGGTGCTCAGAACGATCGTTCCACTAACACTTCTGACTCCAATAATTGTTTTGATCAGCGTGGATCGTCGCAAGGGCGATCTGCTCAGTACAATGTAGATGATTATTACGTCGATCAGGGAACTGACGACGGTAACTACTAGGACAGCCATGGACAAGGAGAGGGAGTGGTATCAGTTCCGGTTGATCAGAGAGGGCCTTACGTCGCAGTTGCCACCTCGGGCGTCGTTGAGCCTTTTCTGTTGGACACTGGTGCAGTGAAAAGTTCTATCATGCATTCGAAACTCCCTGGCGCACCTTTGTCTGGCTTAACAAATGTTTCCGTTGGATTCTCTGGCGCCCCTGTTAGCAATCCAGTTTCACGCCCTTTGCCTCTTACCATTGGGCCACGTGAGCTCGAAGCTCCGTTGATTTTAACCACTGGTTGTGGTGAAAATCTTTTGGGCCTGGATTTGCTAAAACGTTTATATGCGACTTTGTATTGTTCTCCTGCGGGAGTGAAGCTTACTTTGGGTGAGAGAGTTATCTCTCCAATGTACTTGTCTCTCGATAAGCTTCCACCGGAATTGAGTTCTCTTCCTGCATCTTTGTGGGCAACAGGGCCCAATGATGTGGGCCTGCTCGACATCTCCCCTTATGTTGTCCATTTGAAATCTAATGTGCGGTTGCCACGTATTCCCCAGTATCGTATCTCTCTTGACGGTGAACGAGCATTGTTGGCGATCATCTATGATTTGATCGAAAAAGATGTTATTGAGGAGACTCGGGGAAACGTGTGCAACAGTCCTGTGTTGCCCATTCTAAAACGTACTGATCCTTCGAAACCACCTGTTTATCGTTTTGTTATCGATTTACGGGAGGTAAATAAAATTGTGATTCCTCAGTTCCCTGTTGTGCCCGACATCACGGCGCTACTGACTCTAATTCCAGCATCGGCATCTTGGTTTTCAGTGATCGATCTGAAGAATGCGTTCTTCAGCATCCCGATTGCTGAAGAAAGTAGAGACCTTTTCGGTTTCTCTCTTGGTGGACGCAGCTTCCGGTTTAAGCGTGCTCCTCAGGGCTACTGTGAAAGTCCATCGATATACAGTCAAGCCTTGAAGGGTCAACTAGATGCGTTCGTGTTGCCGGCTGGTGCAGCCTTGATCCAATATGTTGACGACTTATTGGTGGCTGCAGACACTCAGGACATTTGCAAAATTGCTACGGTATCATTGTTGCAACATCTCTGCGACTTACATCACAAGGTGTCTCCTTCTAAACTTCAATATTGTTGTCAAGAAGTAACCTATCTAGGTCACTTATTGTCAAAGGAGGGAAGAAGGTTGACCCCAGAGAGAATTGCTGCGATTGCCCGGATGACTGTGCCAACAACTCAGAGAGATGTGCGTGCCTTTTTGGGCATCACGTCATACTGCAGACAGTGGATCCCGAATTTTTCACTGTTAGCGAAACCATTGGTGGCTCTTACGTGTAAGGACGTTCCAACTCCTTTACCATGGACGGAAGAATGTCAGAAAAGTTTTTCTGAATTGCGTGATGCGTTGTGTTCGGCTCCTGTGTTAGGTACCCCTGACTACAGTAAGCCGTTCACGTTATACGTGCATGAGAGAGAAGGTTGTGCGTTGAGTGTCTTGACGCAACCTTTTGGTGGCAAGCAACGTCCATGTGCATATTTTTCCTCGACCTTGGACCCGGTAGCTAGAGCATTGCCGAGTTGTTTGAGAGCAACAGCGGCAGCTGCGGTGTCCATCCGACAATCAGCAGGATTGGTCATGGATAATATGCTTACGGTGATGGTTCCGCATGCAGTTGACACCCTCTTAAATCGTACGAAGACTCAGCACTTGACGAGTGCAAGGTTGTCTGGGTACGAGTTGACGCTCTTGGCAAGTCACATTCAGATAAAACGTTGTAATGTCCTAAACCCGGCGACTTTATTGCCAATTAGTACAGAGTCAGAGGAAGTAGCAGCTCATGACTGTTATTTGCGGACTGAGGAAGAAACAAAAGGTCGCGTGGACCTTAAAAACACTCCTTTGGATGATCCCGATGGGACTTTGTATGTGGATGGTTCATGTTTTAAATTGCCGAATGGTGATGTCACGACTGCGTATGTTGTGGTAACTTTGAATACTGTTGTGGAAGCTGCGAGATTGAATCAGAACTCTGCTCAGGCTGCGGAGCTGATAGCTTTGACTAGAGCGTGTGTGTTGTCGAAAGGGAAACGGGTGAATGTGTTTACTGATAGTCAATACGCTTTTGGCGTGGCGCATAGCTTTGGACGATTGTGGCGAGAGAGAGGTTTTATGACGTCGCATGGTACGAAGATTCAGCATGGACAACTTGTGAATGATCTTTTGGATGCACTTACATTGCCTAAGCAGGTAGCGATTGTCAAATGTAGTGCACATCGTAAGGTGACGGATGATGTTGGTCGTGGTAATGCGTTTGCGGATGAGACTGCCAAGGAGACTGCCCGGAATCTTAGCACTAGAATGTATGTGACGAGTTCGGTTAGGTGGCCTACAGAAACGAGTATGTGTGAGGATACCATCGAGAGTGTGAAAGCGATACAGAATGAGGCCACCGAGACTGAAAAGGCGAAGTGGAAAGAAAGTATGGGAAAGTTGGATGCGAATGGTTGTTGGATTGATTTGTCGGAGCACAAGAAGTGGATGTTGCCAGACGCGTATGTGCTAGCTGTTGTGACAATGGCACATGGGTTAGCGCATATTAGTGCGAAAGGTATTTGTAAGTTGTTGTCCCCTGTGTGGAAGAATGATGGTATCACGAAGTGTGCTGAAAAATTGGTGAAGAATTGTATGATATGTATGATGTACAATCCTGGTAAGGGAACCCCTACGCCTGCTGGTCATTTTGCACCCCCTTCATGTCCATTTGAAGTGATCCAGCTAGACTTCATCCATATGGAGAGATGCAATAACCTGAAGTACGTTTTAGTTGTGGTTTGCGCATTCTCCCGATGGATTGAAGCCTACCCTCTTAAAGACAACACTGCTATGTCCACTGCGAAAATGCTACTGAAGGAATACTTTCCTCGGTATGGAATGCTGCGAGTCGTATGGTCAGATAACGGAAGTGAGTTTGTAGGGAGTGTAATGAAGAGTGTGTGTAAGGGCCTTGGAATTACTCAGAAGTTCCATAGCGCCAATCATCCCCAGTCAGCAGGTTTGGTTGAAGGGTATAATGGTACCCTTGAACTCAAACTAGCGAAGATTCAGGCCACTACTGGTCTTTCTTGGCCTGACGCTTTGCCTCTAGCTTTGTTGTCAACAAGGGCGACTGTACACTCCCGAGTAGGACTTAGTCCCTATGAAATAGTGTTCGGTCGTCCTGCGAATGTTTGGGGGGTCCCTAGACCAAGTGTGTTTTCCAATCTTGAGTATCAAATGTTGATTGATTATCTACATGATCTGACTGCTAAACTGAGGTTAATTCATCAACAGGTTTACGAAGCATTGCCGACGCAGACGGAGGGTCCAGGCCACCAGCTCCAACCGGGAGATTGGGTGGTTACTCGAAACTTCGCTCGCAAGAAAAATCTGGAGCCCCGTTTCACTGGACCTTTCCAGGTCCTCCTTGCCACGAGAACTGCTGTTCGTCTGGAGGGCCGAAAACACTGGGTGCATGCCACCCATACGAAGAAGGTTCCTATACCTTTGCCAGCGGACTCGTGGGTGAGGAAAGGCATTGCCTCATCCGAAACTGACAGATTACAGATCTTTGTACCTTTTAGCGACGCACGGCCTGTTGGAGAATCCTCAGTGCAGCAGAAAGACATTGTTGAACATTCGTCATCACACGACTCAAGATTTGAACAATCGACTGATCGACAGAACTCTGTCCCCTCATCGGATCCTTTGTTTGACGAACAGACACGTCCTGGAAAGAGACGATACTTTTTGCGATCCAATCCTAAAGACTAATAAAGTTTCGTTTCTATCCTTTGACATCTACGTTACCCCTTTTGCCACGATCAGTCTAAACACACGTACCATTGCGATTCTTGTAAATAGTGAGTTTTTTCCACATGTGTTTTTGTTTCCACAGCTGAGAGACTTTTGTACATGCTTGTATATAAAATACCTTACATCCAGGTGAACCGTAGGGCCGCGCGGGTACTTCCTTCTGGTTAGTAGGTCTTGACATTAGGTCAAAGACCGTCGGTTCCTAGGAACTCCTAGGGATTGACTACTGCTACACAGAATGAAGTGCGTCAAGAAACGTTGCGGACGGTTTTAGGGGATGGCGTTCTCAAAACTTGTGGACTTGGAAAAAGCTCAGGCGCAAAGATTCAAACTGCAACGAATTACCCGTACCAAATGCTTTATGTTTCAGGTGTTCCTTCTGTTTCTAATTGTTTCCTTGTTATTGGCGGGTGGGGTATACTACATGATACCGTACTTCCTACCTTCTGCCATACCTACTCCTACTTCTGAATCTAAACCTACCTCCACTGTATCCCCTCACTCCTTCCATATCTTACCCGAACACGAACAGGCTAGACGTGCAGAATTCAGAAATAATTCCTTTATTCAGCTCCTTCATCAGCACCAGTTAGTGGTTAACACTACTAATTGTTGGGTGTGTGGGTTAATGCCACATACCACGGATAAGGGAATTCCGTATCTGGTCCTTCCTTATAGTTCCCAGGGTTCAGCTCGAGCATTCCAAACAATGTTTCGAAGTGCACTAGATTCCTACCCCAATCGAGAGCCACATCCTTCCCACTCCGGTCCTGGTTCGTACCACAAGCCTTTGGCTATAGCGATAGATGATTTAGATAGGGATATCTATGAACCATCGCTCAACCCAGAGGAAGAGGTACAAGCCTATAGGGTCCTGAGTAAGGTTGAGTATAGTGCGCTCATGAATGAAAGACAGCGTAGAAGCTCGTCACCAATATGGATCGTACCCCACCTTGGTAATTTTTGTCTACTGGGTCGTGGCCGAAGATCGAAAGCTCGTCTTGGAGAGAGTGCTTGCTCCGAGACTTATATTCTGCCGATGCTCTCTTCCCCTGTGTTTCTGGCTGCCAAGGGTACATACTTTGTCTGCCATGATCGTGCGTATACATGGTTGCCCTCTGACTTTGTGGGCTCATGTTATATCGCAAATATGTTGCCTCCGACGTTTACTGTTGATGCAGATTATCACAAGACCAGAGTTGTGAGAGGCGTGATTAGCGAAGAGGACACTGCCGGTCAAGAGGCAGGAGACTTTTTCAAGGGTTTCCTTCCGTTTTGGGGACCTATGGTTAATAGTAGGAACCTGAGACAATTGACTCGAGTGGTGGAATCGACAGCTAATATCACTGCCAGTGCCCTTGGTAATATCACCACAGAACTTCAGGCGGATAGGCTCATGACGCTACAAAACCGTATGGTTTTAGACGTTGTTTTAGCAGATCGAGGTGGAGTATGTAAGGTGATCCATTCGAGCTGCTGTATTTTCATTCCAGATAACGCTCCGACTGTTTATCAAGCCATCTCAAAGTTGCATAAGATCTGAGTCCATACACGTCGACGTAGGGGATTGGACGCTACTTGGTTGGTTTTGGGGCCTGATGTCGACTTGGGGTTGGAAGATTCTGATGATCATCGGGGTTGTTGCAGCGTTTCTGTTCACGTGTTGCCTTTGTGTGCAGTGTGGTCCTGCCTTATGTGGCCTCTGTGCTACGACGTGTATAAGACAGCCGCCTGTTACCAAAGCAGCTCAGTTGGATAGAATTATGTTACAGCAACATCTAGACGGTCTGATGAATATCGAATATGATACCGACTAGTGCTTGCCTACATGAGGGCAAAAGGAGCGTCTAAGGTTCCGTGACAATTGTAAGTGGTGTTTGTGGTCGAGTCTGGTATCTATGAACCGCAAATGACGAGTTTAGTGGGTGTGCGCAGTTTCGCTGTACTAACCTAAACCGTTCGTTTGTTTCGTGGGGTTCTTCATCCGAGCCCACGGGTTTCATCTTAGATACGGCATCCATTTTGTCTCTTGCCCTCAAGTAGCCAGCGAACAGACGCTGTCCGCTTCGCGACCCTGGGATTCCCAAGACTCTTGCGGAAGACACGTGTTCCTTTGAAAGTGTCTTTATGATGAGGAGGATGATACTGTAAGGCAGATGGCCCCGCTCGAGGCTCATCTTGCCGTGCCGGTCTATTGTCTTAGCCGTGCATCTCATTAGGCGCGTCCCTTTGATGCCTGTAGCTCGTGTTTCCCGAGACCACCCCTTTTACACTCTTCCGATCTCCCCACTGTCCTGTCTTCCTCTGCACCTGTCCTTGTTCCTTCTTCGATCTGTTTATTGCTGATTGGAATGTACTAATGGTGGGAAGATGGGTTTTTGCAGTTGGGAAACACCAAATGTTTCCGTACTTATGTTCCGGACCCTGAATACCTCAAAGCGACCCCTCTCGGGGATAATGTTGGGAACCAAGTTGTAAACCTTTGTGCACCATGTTAACCTATGAGAGAAATGTGTATAAAAGGAGCGACCCACAGTAGCAATTCGAATCAGATCCCGCGAACCTACATGCTGTGTACTTCACGTGACTTCTGTGTTCCCTGCAGTAAATAAACCTCGAATCTTTGACGCCGAAGGAAGTGTCCCGTGTCTCTGTCATTTGTACGCCGGAACAGGTTACCCACGAAGGTTTCAGGTGTTGTCCCCTGGCACCGCTGGGTCTTAGAAAAACCCAGTCCTTCAGCTGTAGTGCCATGGAACTCACAAAGCACATTTATCCTCACATGCATAACATGTACGCATACAAATGTGCAATACCTGGATCAGGGTATATCAAAAGTAAAGGGTTCTGGTCTGAGTAAGGCTGCATAAACCTCACAGAATAATCCTACTGCAGATACTGTCAGGGTTCCTGAACCTATCCAAGATGAGTTTGATAATCAGGTTTCAGTATTTGCTGATAATGACTACAGAGTCTGCTCTCCGTGAGTAATCTGGAGATCAAGGTCTAATTTGTCAAAGTTGGGGGCATCCATTGAGCACAGAATAAGCAGAGTTCTGAATCTCGACTTTAACAAACATTCCTGTTATCTGCCTCATTCCATGTTTTTATCACTTTGTGGCTAGATCACTGTGAAAGAGTATGGTCACATCAATGTGTTTGATATTTGTGTGGTTGTCCAGTTCATTATCCTCATGCGTTATACTCTAACCAATCATTGCTTTAGTCACCCAATCTCTTCACTTTTTTAGATTTATTGTTATAATGTTTAAATCAAGCTTTGCGTTAATAAAGAGTTAACCGGTTGAACTATTAAGCACATATTTCCAGTGATATTTAGGCTGCTTTTAATTTTGGCCCATTCATAGCTTCACGTCGGTAGCAAGTAGCATTGTTAAAGGTGCAGTTTGATAAAGCATTCCACTCGGCAACCTGTGTCTAATTTAGTCCTGTAACGTCAGACGGCAATATACCACAAGCAACTAGCTGCTGAACATTGAGCATACACAGCAGTGAGGGTTCAGTCATTGGAAATATTGTTATGCAGATTTCAGGTAAAATGTTATGTCTGCGAAAGAAGCAGGATATTTTGCCATTCGAAATAACACATTTAAACAGTATGTGTAGGTCTACATAATTTGGATATAAAAAGAAAATACACAAAGTTTACACAAAAAAGAAAAATAGGTCTGTCCATTTCAAAGTGATTTATTAGTCTCAGATCTTATTTACTATTTTGCCAACTGAGAGGTCTCTATGTGAGATGTGAACTACAGATTCCACTTACTTTAGAATCAGCTAAATTGCTAGGAGTCGATTCCGGGATTGTAGGACTTTTTGCCAGTCGAGAAGTAAATGGCTCATACATATGGTACAATGAACGGATCACACAGGCTCGCAGACATCTCAGTTTTTCGATGCACTCTGGCCTCAAGCGGACTGGAAGCAGAGCAGTAGTTTGATAGTGCCTAAAGGAGGACAAATAAAGGCTCAAAAGGTATTCCAAAAGCCACAATAGCTGTAATCAGAGAAAAATCACAAACATGTAACAACAACGGAGCTGCACGGGAGGGTAAACAATTTAATACCACATATCCACTTTAATGTCCATGGTAAACTAAATATTTGCTATCTGCAGTTGTATCCTCCCCATTCTTAGCCATAGTTCAAAATATCAACCTTCAGGTGATAAAGTGTAAACATTTTCTCAGGTAAAAGGCTGTTATCAAGATGTTGGCTGTACACAGATGGTACAAACAAACCTCAAACCTAAAAGTAGTACATTTCAAGCCACAATACCAGTACGGAGCAATAAGCTAGAACAAACCGGAAATGTGTTTTAACTCGTGGGAGTATTTAAAGAGATAAACAAAGTGAAATGATGTGTAAAAAATAATTTCACTCACACTGACCTTAATAGTCAATAGCTTTTAAAAGAAAAGAAAAAAAAGAAAAAAAATGTAGTTCAAAACTTATTACATTCATTCTGACTTACATGTACAATTGAACTGTCTCAAAAGCAACTATCCTACAGTAAAACGAAGCTGTCCATAACAAGACGGAGCAGATTTTAGCTCCACAGCGTTTCATAATTTGCTTTCTGCAAAAAATGTCAATCTGCACAACGGTGCAGTTATTAAAATACTGTGTCCATAACAAGTAGACAAAACAAGGTGAATTTTCAGCTGGCTTTATGTCAAAAAAGATTCCCTTTGGGCACCTTAATAGAGAGACACCAATTCTTACTACTTACATACACACCTCAAACATAAGCAATTATCTATTGAAACAATGTCAGAATCATAGTAACACAACTCTATAACAACAAATAAATTTAGTCTGCACAGTTTATTCAAATATCTTTTAAAAAAACATTTAAAATATAGACCTAATTAAAATTGGGAACACAGACAATATATCAATTAACAAAAATGTACAAAAACCATAAACACTTCCTATTGCTAGAAAAGGAGGTACAACATAAGAATTAATATTCCACAGCTGTCAGAATAATCCTAAATTAATGTGCAATGTACTTCTCCCTTTTATTAAAAAAAAGTGTTTATGGTTTTTGTACATTTTTGTTCCTTGATATATTGTCTGTATTCCCAATTTTAATTATGTCTCTATTTTAAATGTTTTTTTAAAAGATATTTGAATAAACTGTGCAGACATAATTTATTTGTTGTTATAGAGTTGTGTTACTATGATTCTGACATTGTTTCAATAGATAATTGCTTATGTTTGAGGTGTGTATGTAAGTAGTAAGAATTGGTGTCTCTCTATTAAGGTGCCCAAAGGGAATCTTTTTTGACAAAGTCAGTACTGGTACCCTATCCCTTTGGCTTTGGGGTCCCTCTCTCTTTTATTAGAGAATTTTCAGCTGGACCACTAAATCTAAGCATGCAATCTTGACTCTTATGAAAATAACTGGCGAGGCTAACAATTACTGCAGTCACAAATTATGCTAAATTTCAACTTATAATAAAACATTCAGACCATTTTAAAAACATTCAGACCATTTTAATGGAAGAAAAATAGATTGCAGATTTCAAGAAAATAGTTCTCTATGGAAGTGGGTATATCAATTTTTCAATCATTTGCAAGCAGGAAGGAGCAGAGGTGGATGACTTTTTTGTTGCAATGTTTCATGAAGATTTGTTAAACAGCGCCAAAGATATTAGCAAAACAAAAACGTTCTTCCTATGGAAACTCTGACTCGTGTACAACTACAGAGTGGAAACTGCCCAGCCTTATAACCCGCTTTGCTTTTGGCTGTGCTAAGCACAGGGTTAGTAAAGTAAGGTATGGTAATGAAATATTTTTTCAAGTTAAAAAAATATCCTTTGAAAAAAGCCAAGGGGTTTACTTATGACCACACATCCAATCACTCATGAAATGTTGATTACATCTTTAATGACGTCTGAAATGACATCATTGACAACAACTCTGTACATGGCACGAGGCCAATTTATAATTCCTTCCATGACCTATAACTGGTGAATTTGTGTCGGTTTTAATTTAAAATGTTACATTTTAAATGACAGTTTCACCTATCTATAACATCACTTCAATCTTTTGTTTTTTCAGTGAATATATATTCTATGGAGTATATACACATCTTTTAACAAGAGAATAAGGTATTGGCCTGTCAGATCCAAAAGAAAATAAATGTGTGCTTCCTCTTGCTTCTATGTTAAAAGTCCTTTCTTATGAACAAAAGGACAATTCATTAAGACGAAGATTGTCAATTCGCATTTCAGTGATTCCTACTTATTTGGCATTTAGTTTCTTACACACTGTTTTCAGTAGGTTCGCTAGGAACTGCCTTCTTCCGGACAATATAGTATAGAGACATATAAAAAACTATAACAATGGTATTCCTTTGCACATGGAAAATGTTTCATTGATCAGGTAATTACAAATGATTTCCTTATGGACAACATTACAATTAAGATAAATTGTTAACTTTGACTTAAAGTTACGCACTTAGGGCCTGATGTAGGTAAATCTAAATTACCACTTCTAAAATACCGAATCATACCGAATCGGTATTTGAGAAGTGGTAAATTAGAGGGGGGGAAATGTAGGTAATTCTGATTCGGTAAATACCGAATCTGTAAGATTCGGTATTTACCGATTCTGTAAATACCGATTCGGTATCCCCCATTGATTCCTATGGGCCTTGAAGCCCATAGGAATCAATGTGGAATACCGAATCGGTATTTACAGATTCGGTAATTACCTATTCTTGCGAGGGTGCAGGGGGTGTCACTTTGACACCCTCTAGCACCCCAATTACAGGCTTGTGTGCCATGTGGCACACATACATTCCCTAAGGGCATGTCTGTGTGTCACATGGCACAGATGTGCATGCAAACCTGGAATCGGTATTTTACCACCCAATTGGATTGGGTGGTAAAATACTGACACCTGAAGGCCTGTGGCAGTCTTCAGAGTGCCACCTACATCTCTATTTACCGATTCTGTACATTAACCGATTCGGTATTTTACCGAATCGGTAAATGTACAGAATCGGTAAAATTACTGAATCTGTACTTATGTAGCCCCCTACATAAGAAAATCGTAATACCGGTCGGAAACGGCCGAATTCGGCCGTTTTTTCGGCCGTTTCCGACCGGTATTAGGGCTCCTACATCGGGCCCCTAGAAACTATAATTTTTCTTCACCATCTCCACCTACTAAAGTAGTAACGTTTCAAAATACCCAATCAAAGCTTAAAATGGACTTTACATTAACAACTTTCTTACCAACATTCTATTTGATTCTGTGTTGTAAAATGAGTCCTACTGTAGCCTTATAGCCCACCTTAGTGAGCTACTCTGACATCAAAAGGCCTACTCCAGGGGTTTGCTAGGCCTTTAAAAAGGGAGGAGAACTTTAATGGATGGTATACCATTATATGACTGTATATTTGAACATTCCACCCCATGCAGGTAGAAAATATCAATTTAATCAAGCAATGGCAAAGCAATTATTCTGGTGATGGCTGCCTGCCTTCAGGCTCCAGCAGTGCTTGTTCTGTAAAATTTTATTTTGTGTAAGCTGCTGGGCAGTCACCGGTAAAGGTAAAAAAAAATAATTTAAAAAAATCAGTCTTAAAGCTATTGTTTTGGTCCCAAAATGCACACATTTCAATAGTAGTTTCTGGCATTGAAAAGAACTACCTTGTTTACGGATGTACACCTTGTGAAAGGGATGAATACAGTCACACAAAGCCAATGACTTAAGTGGGCTGACCTATTGATCCATGCCGGATGCTTTAGTGGGTGAAGAAAAATGTGAATGACACAGTAACAGATTAATGAAAGAAGAGAGCGGACTGAAACATCATATAAGCAAGTTCATAATATTATTTCAGTAAAATCATAAGGTCTTGACTTATACCAGACCTAAAAAAACAGCCTCATACGATACCTAGGGGTTTAATACCCCTTACACCTCCGATACTTCAGTTCCTTTCATAGCACCTTCTGCGGGTGCATGACACGCACACAAACACAGCAAGATCTGTAACAGGAGGCCAACAGCCAGATTCTCCCTCGGCTCTGCAAACTGCTTTTCGTCGTTTGGAAGAGCTGAGGGAGACATGAACTGATGAGAATTCCTCCTTCCAAGGCTCCGGTGACATTTTAAGCAACGGGTGGAGTGTTGGGGGAACCTCTCTGTGTGCTATAGTTCGTTCTCTCTCTCTCTCTCGTTCTCGTTCTCTCTCTCTCTCTCTCTCGTTCTCTCTCTCTCTCTCTCTCTCTCGTTCTCTCTCTCATTCTCTCGTGGAATATATGATTTTTCAACGATTTCAAGTTCCACGCATGGCATAACCACGCAAATTTTACATCGCAAGTGGCTTCACCACGCTGGAATTTACAACGAAGGATTGTACCACGTCTTACCTGCACGTCTTTCTCCAGCAGCCCTTACTTCCATCTACCATGGAAACAAGCATCAAAACACGTCTTCCAAAATAAAAAAGGACTTCTTTTTTGACGTACACTGCACGTCTTTGGGGGAGGCTCTTTCCTTTTACTTCATTAATACCACAGAGCGTTTTTTTTTTTTATCTAACTCGCTCCTTAATTGTTGTTATTTTTTGGGGGGGGAGACCGCCCCAGCCCCCCTAGCCCCCCTCCCAACCCTCCCAGCACGACTGGACGGAATACCACGTCTCCCCCCAACCCACGCTGAACGTACTTTCGTGGTAAAGACGGTCGTGGAAGGCACCCACGGTGAAAAAACGTTTGCGTGGTAAGTGTACCGTGGTAAATGTTATGCGTGGGGATGCCTTCGTAGTAAATGATGTTTCCCTCTCTCATGCTCTCATTCTCTCTCTCATTCTCTCTCTCTCGTTCTCTCGTTCTCTATCTCTCGTTCTCTCTCTCTCTCTCTCGTTCTCTCTCTCTCGTTCTCTCTCTCTCCCTCTTCCCCCCTGCAAAATCCACAAACCTATTAGCCTATAGAGAGACAGTGGAGAGGGAGATTAAGAGGCAGTGGATTAGGCCACTGGAAAGTGGACAGCAGCGGGTCCATTCCAGTGTTTACAGCCTGCTGTTCCTCCACGGTCTTCAATAGAGCAGCAAACATTTAAATGCGCTAAAAATCAATAAAAAAAAAGTATGCAATAAAAAGAAAATACAAAGTAGAAGGAACAGTTCACCCATCACACCTTTTGTACAACCTCATCCAAAATGCTGCAGTGCAAGTAACAGTCCAGGCATTCTTACAAATGAGAGCAAACTTCACGATATCTTCTGGGCGTATATAGGAGGCAAGCATCAGCCAAATGTCTAAGGGATAGTCATCTCCAATGTTGCTGTGTATGGTTTCTAAATAGAGGGAAAGACATCAAAGAAAAAATATACATAACTCAGAAATATTCAAGATAGGTTATTAATTCGATCTAGAAGCCAATCTCACTTTTTTTTCCAACACGTTTATTGAATTTTAACCAAACATAGTATGACACAGCATGCTGTAAATAATATGACATTACATTAATTAACTCTGCAGGCAAATCTTACTACCTACAAAGCATATCTCAAGATGCAATGTGCATTTACCATGTCCACTGAATTCCTCCTCTGCCTCTCCCCTTTTCTACAATCTCACATATTTTGTCAAGAAAAACGTTAATTGTAAAAACACCCAAAATTACCACCTTAACAGAAATACAGTGTTGTCATTAATTTATCACAAGTAAGGTGGCAGGACGTTAGCATGAAGTATTTATCAGACGTGGTAGATGCAGACACTACAGAACAATTTATTCACTGGGTCAGGTAAAAGCCTCCTATTCAAACTTCAAACAAAAAAATGAGGAATACCCTGCACCATTCGGTGCCTACAGCAAGTTCCAGTAATAACTGGACATATTTACCCATGAGAACTGGGGAAGATTGAGGGGTACAGGTTTATCACACCAGATAAGTTTGGGTGTGCTAAACACCACATAGCTTACAATTGTGAACCCTCTGCCAATTTTCTTTTTCCTCAGAACAATTGCTATATGGTTCCCTCAGTGTTTTTAATATTGGTAGCAACAACTGAGGGGTGCCTTTCATGCCAATCTAATTTGGACTATGGAGTGGATGGGTTTCAAGGCAATTCCTAAAGCATTATGTAATTGTAAATAGAATAGAGGGCAACTCTAGTTATCTTAGAGACTGTAAAATTTAGCAGATGCTACTGAAGATGTGTCTTGTGGCAGTCATCATTTCTATTCCACCCCCTCCGATAGTTAACTGACCAGAAATGTGGGGACAGCCACATTTAGAATAGGCTTCCCAAGTTTGCAAAAAATCTAGTGAAATTATACTCTGGATTAGCAGAGGATGAGGTTTTTTTCTCATCCAAATACGATTTGACAGATCAGAGCTTGGCTTTACGAAAACTGATGTGTTGTTCTGTGCATCCGGATATTAATAAAGGTTATAAAGTTTTGATTGTGCAAAACTAAGTCTAGCTGCCAAATTTACTGTGACCCTGTCAGGCATCCTTTCTCTTGCTTTCCATTCAGCAGAACATTCACACGAAGATAGTGTTTGGTACACAGACCACTATTTGGTTATCACACATAAGAAAACAACAGTCACATACACAAGCTTTCCACTACATACTCAAGACTTGCAGGAATTATTTATAGGTAAAAGGTTATTTTCAACGGAACTGTCTAAAGGACGATCTACAAAGCATCCGGCTTCTTTAAAAAAGCAAACAAGCAGTGGCTCACATGCACAGTTTTTACATGCGTATAACATTTCTTACTTCTGCCAGACTGCTGTATTTACATGCATGCTTTTATACTTTTTAGAAGGTACTCAAATGCTTTGGTTCTGCTCTGTCGCGTTCCGATAGCAAAGAGGATGATGTACGGAGCGCTGGAGCAAATCAAACACTCACCCCAGTCAACTGATCTGGGTTTAATCCATCACTCTTTAGCTCACTCCACCACCCTAGTTCAGACATGGCCATATGCAAATCAATCTGACCCTGTGCCTCCCGGGAACAATCCAGCCCAGCCCGAATGCAAAGTCAGGTCTTCCCTGGACCGGAAACAAGCATCCTGGGTTTCTGGCTAATCAACCGTCATCAGCCAGGATAGCTTGAATCCAGTGGCAAAGTGAGCAAGGGACCCACGTCTGGGCATACCCTGCCAACTTTTTTAATGGCTTGCCGTGTGAGTAGCCTATCATGTGTTAAGTGCTTCTCTGGGTGTAGCCTTCCTACATAGAAAAGTAAACAGTATACATTTCCAAAGGGTTAAACGTGCTGTAATTGAAAATAAGATAGACAATTTCACGTGCCATTGTGTTGCCTATCAACATAACATTCCACTCGGAATAAATAAGATTAAACACTACAACTAGATGTTAACAATCCAATCACAGATAGACAGAAGAGTGCAAAACGAACAATTTCAACGTATTCTCGAAGTTGTTAAACACCGAGTTGTTGAAGATAAGCTGGCAATTTATACCCATCTTTCATCCCCGAAAAGCCTAACACTTTTCCTCATAGCTTGAGATAATCTGCTTGGGAGCTCTGGCAGACTGTATCATAAAGGGCATGTACGAGGTTTAGTAGACACGTTTCTATGGATGGTCTTCAGCATTTTCAAGGCAAGCGTATTAAATCAGAAAAATCTGTTCTTATCATGCCTACTGGCAAGTAGAAATCATGCAAGGCAAGTAAGTTTATTGTTCTGCCCATTAACTTACTTTCATTAATCATCTCAGACACCAATGGATATTGCTCTATGGATTTTTTCATAAGTCAGTTTGCAACCGTTTATGGCTTTCTATAACAGCTATTACTTGGCACGGTCAATCATACAGCATAGCTAAATGGCAGCAACTACAGTTACGTCTGCTCATGAAGCATTCTATGGCTGGCTGGATGGATAGTGTCCTATGGTACTGGGGCACCACTGAGGAGGGCTGGAACGGGAATGTTGCCCTGCATGTCCAAAACTGAATACACATAGGAAGTCCAGGTGGACAGAAACCCAAACAATCACAGTCAATGAGAATACGCACAAAAAGTATGTCTGGTCATGTGAATGGGAGGAAAGGAGAACTTTCAGGGTCGAAAGGTGAGCGCTCCCTTAAGGACAAGAACCCTCAATCACCCAAGGGTGACATGCTTCATCATAGGGTTCCCTCCTTATGGCATCTGAATGATGACATTCCACCAGGACCGCAATTCTTTATTGTGCTATAATAGCTTCTACCCTTGTGCACTACGGGATAACCTTCCAGTATCACAGTTCCTAAGACTCAGGAGGAACTGCATGGAACCGGAAAAAATAAAACAATTTGCGGCTGAATTGAGTGATCATCTTTCACAAAGGCAATACCCACTCGACCTTGTTCGGAGGGCGTCTAAACGAGCGAGGAATAACAGAGGTAGTGAGGTCCTCTAGGAATTGGATCCTAAACCAAGTTCAGAAATATTAGTATGTGTAAGCACTTATAATCACCCGACAGACAGTCAAAAAAGTGACCAACAAAAGTGCCATATTCTCAACGTAGGGACAGAACACTAACAACATTTCTGTTCGCTCTCAAACGCAGTAGGAACGTTGGAGACATTGTGGTTCACAAAAGACCACAAGTGAGCATCCAGAGGGAGATTCCACCTACTCTCTGGTCTTGCCTCCAGTCAAAGGGCATTTCCCCTGCAGTTCTTGTTCTGTATGCCATTTAACATAGACAACCACTGAGCTCAATCTGGGTTTGAGGACCATGTGGGAATTAAACAACCATACAAGCTGTAAAACGTGTGTGTGTGGGGGGGGGGAGGGGGGGGGGTGGAGGGGTTTGGGGAGGTTTACCTATCTCATCACTTGCCCGTGCAGACTCATGCTAAAATAAGAATTGCTGAACATTGGATGTCAGCGAGATGCAAAAAATCCATTACCAAGTTGACTAGACAATTTTTACAGTCCGGACACATGGATGAAAATATCAGGTGGTGCATTCTAGGCAAACCCTAACACACCACATATATATTGGCAGTTTAGAGACCGTGTTATTCCGGAGGGAACAACGATGGATTTTTGGACTCAATTGCCATTTATGGCATCTGAATGATGACATTCCGTAGACCACCTTATGACCATTATGGCTTGTCTGTTAACATCTTAATTACATTCGTACAGTCCTTGACTTTCACAATCATTCTATGCTCCCCTCCACCACTAAGGTAGCACACATGAGGATCGTCAAACCTCCCCTTTACCCCTTTCTGTTCCACTAGGGGGACCACTAACAGTGATGTTTTACCTTGGCCAGGGAAATGCCTAGTTAGGCCCTTTGACCGCCATGTGCTGTCCGGGTTCTCCACATCTCCAGACACTTGGTGGGAGACACTGGGCTGGGAACTCGGTTATGATAACATTTGTTCCTGTGACTCAGCTCTTTCGTCCTCCATGTTTTTTACTCTGACCTCCTCCTTTGACATTGGGCATGGTTTGCAGATTAGATTATTATCTGATATGGCAGTCATCCCAGAAGTGTTTTTAGCTCGCCAAACTTTGGACTACGTTTCCCATATTCCCCCGTAACCCCGCCTCTTTACTCAGAATGTTCCTGTCCCACAACCCTTTAAAAAGATATGCCTGGCATTACGTCCTTTCTTCCGCCGGGCGCACCACGGGAAACGCTGACAGTGACTCTGAAGGTATGGGGTCCATTTGGGGCACAGGATAATTTTACATTTGTCTGGTATCTCACTTTAATAATTGATTGGGTCTAATGCTTTAATAGGGGCACAGGGCAGACTTAGATTGGTTACAGGAGCAGATCATGTTATTCTTGAGACCGCCACATTGAACCCCGGTACTCATGCTCACCCAGCAAGACCTTGCGACCCCCTCTTCCCCTTCACAATGTTTCTTTAGCCTGCGCTGCCCGTACAGCCTCCTACTGTTGCCTGGGTTACCATAAATAGCACAGGACCTTGGGGTCTGCCACCTACTCCTGACGGTTTGTGGACCACACATCTGTTAGGTCCACTAGTGATTTGGGATGTGTGTTCACTGCATTAAGAAGTGCTTCTCTATGTATTTTTTCTCTATGTTTTCATACAAGAGCGTGCACAATGACCTACTTTTCCCTCTTGTTTTTGTTACTCTTGTACAATTATTGGTTCAGTGTTTTAGTGAGTGTGAATTCTTTCTATTGCATACACAGCTCTGCTGCGGCATTGGTGGCTGTCTGATGCTTGAGCGCGTAATGCACTGATATGCTCTGGGTAAGATTACCTTGAATTTCTCTAAAAAGTAGGAGTAGGGACACCAATGATAGGCACAATACGCACCTAGTCACACTAGCTCATGTATTTCACATGGTAGCATACTTGGCAAGTTAGAAGTCATACTGGGTGAGCGCTTCAGTGAGAAGTTGGCCTGATGTATGATGTCCACAGTTCTGTGGGCACCTTATATCAGTCCAAACAATCCCTTATGGTGGTGGTTGGAAAGTCAACCTTATAGACAAGCTATCCTAGGGGTAGCATGGACTAAGCAGTCTTAGGCTAAACTCAAGAGGGCATGTGAAGCCAGCTGTTATACCATATGCAATCTTGTAATATCAAATGAAAGGACACCACACAAGTTATATATTATAAAAATATATGTATTTATTACTAGAATAATCCTCTGTACTCTTTATGAGTGCAGAGGCACAAGGGTTTAAACAAAAGCACAGTTAAACATTCAAAAGTTGAACAATTTTGGATAGGCCCAGTGGCCACTCAAACCATATACTAAAATAGTGGTATAAGCACCACCTCTCGAACAATGGTAATGCCTAGGGCGTTGTGAATCGCTGGGACTACTCGGGACTAGCAGTGATGAAGTCGGGAGAGGCCCGCGGGACACGGGTGCAGTGCTTGCAGCACAAGCATATGCCAATGCAAAGTCAATGGCGCGTAAAAGTTATCGAGTTACTGTTTTGGAAGTCTTCCGACTGGACTAGAATTACCACACTTAAAACTAGGACACTAGAGGTGTAAACCACTACAGGAGCACCGTTGTTAGTTCGTTACCTCACCCACAGAAAGCGGGTGCATAGGTGCCAAAGTGTGTCGGCTTTCGTCGTGTAGATCTATGGAGCCTGGAGATGAAGATGCTGCAGGCGGCCAGGAGGGAAGAGTCCAGTTGGATCCAAGGGTGGATCGAAGATGTAGAGTACCTGAAAGCAGAGGGGACAGAGTCTGGGTCACTAGCCAGGGACCAGGATGGAACCAGGAAGGAACCAGGCAATGTCGGGCGCAATCAGGTGGTTGTCGTGAAGCTGGTCTCCGCTGCCACGTGGACTCTGGGGCATCGACGATGACCAGGAGTGGAGCACGAGCTGTCCCACGAAGGCTCTCCCTGTCGGCGGTGTCGGCTTCCGGATTGGAGGTAACAAGCCTTGGAAAGTGCAACCCACGCAGGATTGGAAGATCGCTTCTTACTCGGACCAGCAAGGTCAGAGCAGTGGCTCCTTTTCAGGGGAGCGAGGGCAAGGCTGGAGCAACCAGACTAGCAGTTTAGATTTCAAGCTTAGTCGGTTCTGGGGCCACTAGCCAGCAGGCAAGCGACCGGACCAACACGTCAAGCAGGAAAATGCAAAAGGGCCCCATGCAGCACTCGATGAGTGGGGAGGGGAGATCTTCGGTGCACAAGCTGCTCAGGGCTGGGGCTTCTCAAACCCCAATGCACAGCCTTGAGGGTGCCTCAGAAGCTGCACGGTCAGCACTTCGCAGTCTTTCCAAGATGGCCGGCTCCACGCTTCAAGTCGCCTCCACGGGTCTCAGATTCGCTGGGACTGTGGATCGGGCTGTTAGAAGTCAGGGAAGCTGGGTCTTGTCGATCTCTGTCGCTCGAGTTCCGGCGGGAACTGCAACAAAGCAAACCGTTGGGCGTTGGATGGTGCCTGTTTGCACAGGGTGGTCACTCCTTGACCACAAGGGAGATTCTTCAGTCTTCCACGTCGAGTGGGATGTTGAAGGGTCCAGAGTTTCGTTTCAGAGTTTCAGTCAGGATAATCTAAAGCTCCTGGGCACCGCTCCTACCTTTATTCCAAATCAAGGGGCTGGATTACCTGCTAGGTCCCTCCTATGGGTGGGACCCAGGAAGGGGGTGGTTACACCCCTTTCCCTTTGTCCAGTTTCGCACCAGAGCTGGGACTGGAGTGTCCCAGCACCGGTCTGAACTGGACTATGCATGGGAAGCCTTGTGCTCCCCAGGCAGTGTCTAGTTTCATTCAACCCTCCCTGCTACAATCCACTATCTCCTGTCTGGGGTGGTGTAACACCTCCCTGTGACAGGATATCTATTGTCCAGGCCTCTCCTGCTGGAGTTTCGGTCAGCAGCAGGAGGCCAGACTCGTGTCTGTGGCAGCGGCGTCTATTTTGTGATGCTGGGGCTTTGGTTAGATTTTACCGCGTTTAGTTAAAGTAACATGTCTTCTCCCTTTAGAAGGGTGGAATGCTACCCCCGCGCCAGGCCTGGCGAGGGGGTAGTATTCCAAAGCATATGACACCTTACACAACATGTTTTGATAAAGCCAAACCAGAGTTAGCAAATAACCGCGAGGATTTTAATGCACTTAAGAGTATATGCAGCGATCTATGCACAGATATGAATGTCAGCAGCCCTACATGCCAAGAACAGATGCATACTGGTAAGTAGCATATTCGTTTCTTAGCATTAAACGTGGAAAAGGCATTTGATGCCATACATTGGCCTTTTCTCCACCTGGTGCTTTGCAAGTTTGGTTTCGGTCCCTAATTTCGACAATGGATCTTGTTCTGCCAAGCACGTACGGAGGCTGTCGGAGTGAAATGGGTTCTCGCCTCTATGTTTTTAATAGAACTGGGCACCCGATGGGGATGCTCCCATCCCCCTTGTTGTTCACTATCAACATCGAACCACGGGCGGCGGTGATCCGTTTCCCACCTGGATATCCGGGGGTACAAGATCTCCGCGATGGCTAGGGACAAGGAAAGAAATCTTCCAATGCCGACGACATTCTGCTGTATGTCACTGAACCGGAGGCTACCATACCTG
Source organism: Lissotriton vulgaris (assembly GCF_964263255.1). NCBI lineage: Eukaryota > Metazoa > Chordata > Amphibia > Caudata > Salamandridae > Lissotriton > Lissotriton vulgaris. Next base: position 1,237,784,458 of record NC_141693.1, read on the forward strand.
TGATCCTAAATACCTTCAAGTCTTGCTGGGCCCATTCGGGCTACTATATTAATTGGAATAGGTTTGTGCTCTGCCATCTCTAAACCCCTTTGGAGCCCACCGTTTTGTCTCTGGTGCTTCAGGTGGCGACAAAAGGATTTCAATATCTAGGCATACTTGTCACACAGCACCTGAAGCAATGTTTTACCAGAAACCTTAAGAGAGTGATTTACGCTTTTCAGGAGGACGTGGAACAGTGGCGTGAGCTTCCCCTCACATTGCTGAGAAGAGCTTTCATTTTCAAAATTGTTACACTCCCAAAACTATTATATTCCTTGCAGAATACTTACTACCCGCTCCGCGAGGCTGTGTTTGTCAAGCTGTAGAGTGATCTGTGTTCTCTGCTATGGTGTGGCAAGCACCCTAGAATAGCCTGCACCATGCTTTAACGTAACTCTTACAAAGAGGGTATCTTTTTCCCACATTAGCGCTTACTATTGGGCAGTGTATCTGGTTGCGGTGAATGACTGGGCGTTTGCACCTCTGGACCATTACACTTCTAGGTTGGAACGCAACCAATTTAATAGCCGCTCCTGTCTCTACTTCCTATGCAGGGGACGACAGTTTGACGATTGCTGACGGCCACCCAGGTGGCAATAAAGGTCTGGCAGAGAGCCAAAGGCGCCATATGGGTTGGGCGGGTGTGTTGACATGTGCGACGCAGCTCTGGGAGACCGAATGTACAGTGATCTCTAGGGACACTGGAGTGGAATTGAGCTGGTGGGAAAAAAGACAACCGCGTTCAAAAGAGACCTTTCTGCCCCCATTCACCAATGATCCTGGTAGTATCTGGATGATTTGGAGTTGAGAGGAATTCAGAGGATCTGAGATTACCCCGCTCCCCAGTCGGCTGGAATTGAGGGCTTTCCGGTTGATGCTAAAACCTTTTCTCCATTCCTTTCTAGGTCGGACGGTGCAGATCTTAACTGACACCACATCCAACCGCAGTCTGATACTTAAACAAAAAAAGTGTGTGTGGGGGGAGGGGGAGTTATGGGCTAAAGCTCCCGAAATCCTTAGGCTCTGGACCTGGGCACATCAACACGGCCAGTGGCTGGTAGAAAATCACTTGGCAGCCTCCTTGAACAAAGCCAACAGCCTAAGTTGGCATCAGCTTGCCGACCATGATTGGTCCCGTCACCCACAGGCAGTCTTAGATCTTTTCAGATCTTTCCTCAGTATGACTTATTCGCAACTCAGTGCAACGCTCATTGCCTGAAATTATGCGCCCTCCAGGATCTGTTACATGGAGCTTTGGGGATGCATTTCAGTTGATGTGGAAATTTCTTCATTATGCGTTTCATTATGCATTTCCACCAATACCCCTTAATTTCTCAAGTTTAAGGAAGGTTCAGAAAGCCCAGGCCAAAGTCATGAGATCCAGCACTCAAATCTTCAGAGCTTACACTTTCATGCGTGGAGATTGAGCAGTGCAATCTAAGCACCATTCAACTCCCATCGGAAGTGATGGATGTGATCCTTTCGGGATGTCACCTTTCTATCAAATTGATCTATTCAGGGAGGTGGAAAAAATGTGCTTCCTGGTGCACTGAATTAGGAATAGGTGCTATAATTTGCTCTGTCCTTAACAAGGCTTTGTGGTAACTACTGAGATTTTTTTTGCCTTCTCACTTTTTCTCTGTCACTTTGCCTTAATCTCCCCACTCAGTCACCGAGAACTGGGAGTGTAGCAGCCTCATCTCAGACAACTACTCAGGGGCCAGCCTGGTCCACACCCTATGCCGTCAAAAAAGACAATGAGCAAGCAGACAGGTAAAGTCTCAGATTTTTTTTCATTCCTTCAGACAAACGCCCGACGCTGCAAGATGACGCAGGAGCCACTGCAATGGTGATCACAAAAGCGGTTTGGCGGCTATGTTTAAAAAGTTCCAAAAAGGAACTTCGCAATGACTCTACTCTACTCCTCCCACTCTACTCTTCTCCACTTTCCTGCTTCTGACCTTTGCCCTCACCTGTCCTGTCCCTTTAGTCCCCCCGTTCTATCTGAATTTTTTTCCTCGTCATTTGAGATCTAGCTATTTTGTCCGACGCCCGATGGTGCTGCCTGGTTTAGCTATAGGGGAGACAGGCCGGGGATTCACTCCCTGGACGTCACCTACCCAGTCGGTTTTTTGACAGACCTCCTTTCATCTCACTTGTCGTCTCCGCTCGCTTTCTCCCTCTTTCTATTTCTCTCCTTCTCTCCTCTCTCAATGTAGTGAGACTGACCTATTCTGTCTGATGTCCAATGGAGCTACCTGGTTTAGCTATAGGGGAGATGGGCTGTGGATAACCTCCATGGTCATCACCTACCCAGTTGGTCTTTAGACAGACTTCCTTTCGTCTCTACTGTTTGTCTCTTCCCCTATGTTCACTTTCTCACCTCCCTTACCCCCCACTACTTCCCCTCTACACTTCAATTATCTCGTCTTCTATGCTCTTGCAATTGTTTGTCTAGCAACTGATGTAATTTGGACCTGATGTAATCTTGTAATTGTAATTTTTGTGGAACCTCATGTAAAGCGCTCTGATACCTCCGGGTCTAGCCAGCGCTATATAAAACTCTTAAATAAATATGGTTTGGCAATATCCTGGAACAGCTAAGGGAATTGGTCCTGACAGCTGCAGACAGGCTCAGCTCATGCTAGAGCACCATCTCGCATAAAACCAAGCACTCTGCCTCCAGGATTGTTAAGGCCTGCCACAGGAGTGACTTATAGGTATACATATGTCCAGAAATAGGTGTAGATATAGGTATACTATATCTAAGCAAGGGGTGATTACACGACCTTGCCCCAGCTGAGTGATCAGCCAGTTGTGTCAGTTTGGATAGCCAGCCAGGGGTGGCAAACTATATGCTGCAGCCCCTGGTAGGCCTTGGATACACCTATGCCCTGGGCATTTATAGTGCACTGTACAGGGACTGATAAAGTGAACCAATGACCAATTGCGTATGTACCTAAAGTACATGGATGTGAATTTAGAGAGAGAACAGCAGGCTGTGGGTCTGATTAGCAGGCCCACAGCCACATTATGTCGAAAACCAGTGAAGCAAAAGCAAAAATCTGGGGTGACCATAGGAAAGCAGACCCTACTCTCCTAATGAACACCTTGTTCTTGTAGACCCAGAGTCTCATGGTGGGCCGCACCCGAAACAATCTGGCTTACGTCTGTGAGGCTGGTTCTTTCGAATTCTTTTCTGCAGAGTGACTAAACAATGTTGGTCCTGATGAATGCATTTGAACACATAGAGGTTTTTTTTCCAAATCCCCTGTCCTCTCATGTTTCAACTATCCACTGGGGGCGCCAGAATAAAGTATAGACTTAGCCCACCAGTAGATCACTTTATTTACTACACTTTTCTCCTTGCACTCTGCCCCTTTCTGGGAACCTTTACTCTGCTCATCTCATAGAAAGAACTTCTGCACCTCTCTGTGGGAGAGTTGCAGCCCACACCAGGTAACTTGCGGTCTTAGTGTGAGGAGGGAACCCTATGATGAAGCATGTCACCCTCGGGTGAGTGAGGTTCTTGTCCTTAAAGGAGCACTCTCCCTATGACCCCTAATGTTCTCCTTTCCTCAGGTCCACATAAGCAGATGTACTTTTTGTGAGTATTCTTATTAAACAAGCATGTCCCCCAGCCCGAGCACTCGACTGCATGTAAAACTGGTATCCTGGAATGGAATGGAATGGAATAGATTGTTATATAGACCGATAGTTACCCGCAGGCGTCCTAGCGCTCTAGCCGAAATACAGGAGGGTGAGGCGGGTCGAGGTTATCTGTTGAAAAAGAAGGTTTTTAATTTTTTTTTTTCCAGAAGGGCAAGATGTTAGGTTCCGAGCGGATGGAAAGTGGAAGGGAGTTCCAGAGCCTTGCCGCATTTGTTGAGAACATTCTTCCTCCACTTCTTTCTCTTTTGAACCTGGGAATGATGACTTGAAACTAACTTTGTTTGTCCTACAATCACACTAATTTAGCATGTGTGCAGAAGCCTAGGCCAGTCCATGGTAATGCAAATGCTACTTACCAGTATGCATCTGTTCTTGGCATGTAGGGCTGCTGACATTCATATCTGTGCATAGATCGCCACCTAGTGTTGGGTCCGGATGATTGCACATTGTTGTCCTGGAAGAGTCTTCGAAGTATCACGAGATAGGTGGCTCCTCCCCTGGACTACAGTGCCCATGGGCATCGCCTCCATCCCCAGATTGTTTTTAGCCATTGGCAGAGATGGAGTGAAGAATGTGAGTGATGACCATGCTATGAGCATATGTATGTATATGAATGAATTCTGCAGCTGCTACAGGCGCCGGGGAGGAGGGTGGGCGATATGAATGTCAGCAGCCCTACATGCCAAGAACAGATGCATACTGGTAAGTAGCATTTGCAGTTCGAGGCATGTGGGCTGCTGAATTCATATCTGTGCATAGAATACATAGCAGTCCCTCCATTAACGGCGGCCGCCCGTGCCAGCTGCAGCAGTCTGAAAAAGCGTTTTTAGAACAGCCTGACCAACAGCTGCCTGCTGTTTGGAATGTACGTCTACACAGTAGTGTTTAGTGAAAGTATGTGTGGTAGACCATGTGGCTGCTCTACAGATATCTTCTAAGGGAATGTTACCTAGGAAAGCCATAGAGGCCCCCAACTTCCTGGTGGAGTGGGCCCTTGGTGGGATAGTGAGAGTGCGCTTAGCTTTAGCGTAACAGATCTGAATGCACTTTACTATCCACCTAGCAATCCCCGCTTTGGAGATTGCGTTTCCCTTGTGGTGAGTAGCAAAAGCAACAAAAAGTTGTTTGGTTTTGCGGAAATCTTTCGTCCTGTCTACGTAATACATCAAGGCCCTCTTAACATCAAGGGTGTGGAGCATGCGCTCCGCCAGCGTCTCTGGGTTTTGGAAAAACACCGGCAATTCGATCGTCTGGTTAATGTGGAATTGTGATACCACCTTGGGTAGGAATTTAGGGTTAGTGCGGAGCACCACCCTGTTAGCATGTACCTGGAAGAAAGGTTCTTGGATGGTGAGCGCCTGCAGCTCGCTAACCCTCCTAAGCGACGTAATCGCTACTAAGAACGCAACCTTCCAAGTCAGAAACTGAAGCTCACAAGAGTGCAGTGGCTCAAAGGGAGGACCCATCAGCCTTGTAAGAACCACATTGAGGTTCCATTCTGGAGCTGGTGGGGTCCTTGGTGGAATGACCCTCTTGAGTCCTTCCAGAAAGGCCTTGATAGCAGGGACCTTAAAGAGTGACAGGTGCTGCCTATTCTGGAGGTATGCTGCCATAGCAGACAGGTGAATACGGATGGAAGAGTACGCTAGATTGCATTGATACAGGTGGAAAAGGTAACAGATGATATTCTGAATGGAAGCATCTAGCGGGTCAATATTGTGGTTAGCACAGTAGATGACAAACCTCTTCCATTTAGCCGCATAACAAGCTCTAGTAGTGGGCTTCCTTGCCTCCCGAATGATGTCCATGCAATCGGGAGGTAGATTGAGGTAGCCAAACTCTAGGACTTCAGGAGCCAGATCGCCAGGTTGAGCTGTTGCGGATCTGGGTGCTGAATGTCGCCATGGCTCTGCGTCAGAAGGCTGGGAGTGAGATGAAGCCTCTGATGCGGTACCACGGAGAGTTCCAGAAACGTGGTGTACCATGGTTGGCGAGCCCACGTTGGAGCAACCAGGATGAGCGTCATCGAGTGCTGCCTGAGCTTGCGTGCCACCAGCGGTATCAGAGGTGCTGGGGGAAAAGCGTACGCAAATCTGCCTGACCAGTTCATCCACATCGCATTGCCCTGTGATTGCGGGTGTGGGAACCTGGCGGCGAAGCTTTGGCATTTTGCGTTCTCCTTTGTGGCAAATAGGTCTATCTCTGGATGACCCCACCTTTGGAAGTACGGTTGGAGTACTGATGGATGTATCTCCCACTCGTGCATCTGATGGCTGTGCCTGCTGAGCAGATCCGCCATTTGATTGTCCTTGCCCGGGAGATGCTCTGCCATGAGGAAGATGTTCCTCTGAATGGCCCACTTCCACATGCTCTGAGCCAGATGAGACAGCTGTGGAGAGTGTGTGCCTCCCTGCTTCTGGATGTAGTACATGGCCGTCATGTTGTCCGTCCGGATCAACACGACCTTGTTGCACAGATGTACTTTGAACGCCTTTAAGGCCATGAAGATTGCCATCAGTTCCAACAAATTGATGTGCATCTTCCTTTGCTGTAGTGTCCATAGTCCCTGCACCGTGTAGTGGAGTACATGCGCTCCCCAACCCTGGAGAGAAGCGTCCGTCGTCAGGACAATCTGTGGGACAGGCTCTTGGAATGGTCGGCCTTTGCAAAGGTTTTGTGGATTCCACCAATGCAGAGAGTTGTATGCCCGACCGCTCACCAACACTAGGTCTGTCAGTTGCCCATGAGCCTGAGTCCACTGACGTGCTAGGCACTCCTGAAGCGGACGCATATGTAGTCTCGCGTGCGGGACAATGGAGATGCAGGAGGCCATCATGCCTATCAACTGCATGAACACCTTCGCTGGAAGCGAGTGCTGGGGTCTGAATCGTTGGATCAGCGCCTGGATACTGGCGATTCTCACTGAATTTGGCTGCGCAGTGGCTGCCAGAGTGTTGATTGTCGCGCCCAGATACTGTCGCACGTGGGCGGGCTGGAGATGGGACTTGGGGTAGTTCAGAGAGAAACCCAGATTGTGCAGGAGATGAATGGTGCGTGACACATGGTCTACGCACTGTCGTTCCGTCCTTGCCTGAATGAGCCAGCCGTCCAGGTAAGGAAAGACGTGGACGTTTTGGCGACGGAGATGCGCCGCCACAGTCGCTAGGCACTTCGTAAATACCCTTGGTGCCGTGGTGACCCCGAACGGCAGGACCTTGAACTGGTAATGCTGGTCTAAGATCGTGAATCTGAGATACTTTCTGTGGGAAGGATGTAGGGGGATATGAAAATAGGCATCTTTCAGATCCAGCGTAGCCAGAAAATCCCCCTGCTGAAGCAGGGGAAGCACTTGCTGCAACGTGAGCATATGGAAGTGCTCCGAGAGTATGTACCAGTTTAGGGGCCTGAGGTCCAGGATAGGCCTGAGGGATCCGTCCTTCTTGGGAATCAGGAAATACAGGGAGTAAACCCCTGTTCCCCGCTCTCCCAATGGAACGAGCTCTATTGCCCCTTTTTGCAGCATGACTAGAACTTCCTGCTGCAACAAGGTCAAATGCTCGCCTGACATAGGACGGCTTCTTGGGGGTATGTCCGGGGGAATGGAAGTAAGCTCTAGACAGTACCCGTACTGGATAAGGGACCTCACCCACCTGTCCGTGGTGATGGTCTTCCACGCCACCAGGAACTGCTGGAGTCTCCCCCCAACCGGTGTTGTATGGTCGGGGGGCAGTGACAAGACGTCACTGCTTGTTGGTGGTGGTGTACCTGGAGCTATTGTTTCCACGTCCCCTGCCCTTGACATTATTGCCTCTGTAACCACCTCTACCCTTGTTGTTGTACGGGGTCTGGGTGTTACTTTTGTAATACTGTGTGGATTGGGCTGCCTGCCCCCTTGAGGTGCCTCTGGAGTTTGAGCGGCGAAAGGAACCACTCCGAAACTGCTGACTTTGTAAAGCCCCCATTGATTTGGCAGTTTCCGTATCTTTTTTCATTTTCTCCAGGGTGGCATCCACCTCAGGTCCAAACAGGTGGTCAGGATTCACTGTTTGATTCAGTATTGTAGTTTGGATGTCGGGTTTGAACCCTGAAATTCGAAGCCAGGCATGGCGTCTAAGCAACACACTGGTATTGATAGCCCTGGAGGCTGTTTCAGCCACATCCAGGGCACATTTGATGGATGCATTTGTAATGAGTTTTCCTTCCTGAATTAGCATCTCTCCTGCCTCTTTGTATTGGTCAGGCAAGTGTTGCAGTATGGCTTCTAAGGTGTCATAATGGGCCCTATCATAACGTGCAAGCAGGGCTTGGGTGTTAGAGATTCTCCAGATATTAGCTGCCTGTGCAGCAATCCGCTTGCCAGAGGCCTCGAAGATCTTGGACTCTTTGTCTGGGGGAGGAGCGTCACCAGTAGTTTGAGAGTTCGCCCTCTTCCTAGCGTTGGAAACAACCAAGGAGTCCAATGGCAAGTGTCCCCTGATATATGTAGGATCCGTGGGCGCTGCCTTATATTTCCTGTCGATGCGAGGGTTGACCACACGCGCCCGTGTGGGCTCCTTGAACACCTCCGTTGCATGTTTAAGCACACCTTTGAGCATCGGCAGCGTCTTGACTGTCTTTTCAGCTACAGAGAAGGTGTCGAATAAGAAGTCCACATCCACGGGGTCCGAGTGCAGCTCGACGTCGTGGTTAGCCGCAGCTCGCTCGATCAGAGCATTAAAGGCTGCCGAGTCCTCCGTCGGGGACGTCTTGGCCGCAAAGAGTTGCGTGTCCTGACCCGATTGCGGGTCCTCCGTGTCGCCTCCGGCGGACCAAGGTTCACGCTCCTCCTCCGGATCCGAGTACGCCGGATAGGTGTACTCGGCATCGTCTTCGTCCGCATCGCCTGCGGGGGAATGCGTCGGCGAGTGTCCCAGGGCTTGTGGGGACACAGGTTCCACCAGAGTCGAAGAGTCTGCAGAGTCCCTTTTGTTTTTGAGAGGGATCTTGAAATGCTCCAACGCCGGCTCCGTCGTGATCTTCCTCTTGAGGAGAGACAGTTTTCCGGTGTTGGCGTCGATGATTACCTCACGACGTTCCTCTTCAGCAAGCGGCTGGAGCCGAAGCTTCGACGCCACCAAGGTAGCTTTCGGCGTCAATACCTCCTTCGAGGGTCCGCCCTGTTTCGACGCGAAGGCCTTCGGCGCCGACTTGGGTGGTAGGGTGAAACGGATAGGCGTTTGCCCCTTCGCAGGCTTAGGCGGGAGCTTAGGCGTCACAGCGTCCTGAGCGGGAACCACACTGTCCTTTCGGATCCGCTGCAGGGATTCCGCTACCTTCATTGTCAAGGCCGGAGAGGGCTTGACCGGTCCGAGCGACCCCCCGTCGTCGAGAGCCTGATCGCCGGCAGCCACCTTCTTCGGAGCCGACGCCCCATGGCTATGAGCGTCGTCGCCCTGACGCTTCCTTGGAGCCTTTTTCGGGTCCGCGACCCCTTTCGGAACCGACGCAGCCGCGTCGGACGATTTCGCCTTCGGCACCGACCCCGAGGGCTTCGGGTCGGCCATTTTGGCGTGGCTCTTAGAGTCGGCCATTTTGACTTTCTTGGAAGTTGACGCCTCCAGAACCTTCTTGACCAGCTCAACTTTCGCTTTCGGCGTCGCATCCGAGGGTGCGGGACCAGTCGGCTTCACTTTCGTTTTCTTTGACGTAAGTGATGGTTCACAAATGTCCGTGACCGGGCCCGAAGGCGGGGACGTAGGACTCATAGTTAGATCTTGGGTAAGGCCCGAAGGCGATCCCTCGACCTGGGCCGTATGAAGGGGACTAACCCCTGAGTCTGGTTGGGGATGCTCCTCTTCCGAGCTATCTCCCATCGTGGCAAAAGCCTGATCGTCGTCCCCTACCTCGTCGGTGACTTCGTCAAAGTTCTCCTCACCCGCGTCGTAGGTCTCCCCCTCGGATGCGGGATTAGAGTCCGAACCTTGCACGTCTTCTTCTTCCTCGACAGATTCTTGAAAAATGTCATCTGGTGGGGGCGCCGTAGCCGATAACTTAGCCTGGAGCCTATGGGCTCGACGAATCTTCAAAGTCTTCTTGCTCCGGAACTTCGAACACGCCATGCAGGTGTCTTCGCGGTGATCCGGTGACAAGCAGGTATTGCACACAGGGTGCACATCGAGGTGTGAGTATTTAGAGTTACACACCGGGCACTTCTTAAACGGAGTCCGCTCCATAGCAAGAGTGTAGTGTAGGCCCGTCCGCGCCGAAAGCACGTGGAAGGGCAGCAAGAGATCGGGGCCGAGAGTCAGAAAGAAACCCGAACGCAACTATACCGACGCCCAGCCTAAAGACCTTTTGGTGGCAGCACCCAGAGTTCTGTGAATTATTAGTTACAAGACATTTGTGTGCATCACTGTACAAGTCAGTTCTGCTGACCACGCTTGAGGAAACGTCTGCTTTAGTGTGACCCTCTGACCATTGAACTAACAAACTACCAGAAACCAGTTCTGAAACCTAAAGCAGTGGATCCTTATCCCAAGTCCAAAAATGAATAAATCAGCAGGACCAAACTACTCCATTTTGTTCTAGATTCAGGTTTTCCTGCCCAAAGAAGGGGGTTATTCGTAGAGGACTCGAAGAACTATTGTGTGATTAATTAATTGTGGGTTTGTAATGCGCTAGAATCGACTCCCGAAGGAGTATCTCTGCGCAGTAGACCTTAGGCATTGTATCTCTAAAAGAGAACCCAGATGTTATGGACATCCCCTGAAGTCTAACTTACTGGAGAAACTGAGGGCCTGTCTAGCACCTAGAAGTCTGCCTGCAGAGAGCAGGAAAGAGTGACTAGCTCACAAGGAGTAGAGACTGTCCAGGAGGAGAAGTCTAGCATGTTCCAGGCATTTATAACATCTAGAAGGAACCAGCTGCCTTCAGGGAGCAGAATCTATATCTTCTCAAGTCGGAAGGGGTCTCCTGCAGATCTTGTTATGAGCAGCATGAAGGCGTTAAGCATCGGAACGTCATTGTGTTTTCCGGAAGTGGCCCAGTTGCCGGTCTGCCCTATGAAAAAGCCTTACTCTGCTATTTCCCAAAAAAGGGTCTCACTGACTCCTCCCTCCATTCCCTCTCTGTTTCTGTTGTTCAAGCATGACAGTTACTGCCATGGCCACACATGCCAATCTGAGGAGCCACAGGAAGAGAAATAATCATCATCAGCCCTTCTTGCTCCCACCCTTTCTTCACAAGGAAGATCTGGCAAGGCAGAAGGAGTATGAAGGGCAGTGGATGCTTCCGGTTTCCTTTCTACATACCAGTGACAGTGTGAGCCACAGGGGAGGAGGGGCATCCACTTTCTCCAAGACCACATCTGGTATCTTACTGTCTCCCCCCCCCCCCCCCCCTCCCCCCGCCCCAAGCAACAAGATATAGCCAAAGGAGAGACAAAGACTAAGAATCTAAGTATTGAAATGTTGATGGCAGAGGGCCTTTACCGGTGTTTACAGTTCCTTGCCATTCCACTATTTTCAATAAAGCTCTTAACACTAACATCTGTTGATAATTTGCTTTATGGGCGCTAGTCTGCAACCTGGGCTCGATTGCAGGAATTAACAGGCACCATTGCCAGTAGCTTCAGACAAAAATGTTCAGTTTTAACACTAGATGTAGGAGGTTCATGAGAGAACACTGGCAAGGCTGCAGCCATATAATGATTGGAATATTAGAACAGAGGACCTAATCTAAATTCTCTCACAGCTTCTCCCTGTTCCTCACAATATTCTACCATCAATGGGTAAACTGTTCTACTGGCTTTATAGTACTTCTGTTGTTTTCTATATTGGTTGTTACTTTAGGTCTTAGTTGGCAGCTTGAGGAAACAACGGCAGGAAGATGCTATTAAAAAATGTATTATATCCCACTGCAGTGCTGTACAGACAGGCTGGCAGAAGCAGCAGCACAGAGAAGCATGCACTTTATAATCATTTTCTAATTTTTTTAAACAATCATTATTTGTGACCTTGCAGCTGTTTAAGAGCTACGAAAAATGAGCTTGAGCAAAATATATTGAGCAAATGCACTAGGAGCCAAACTGACATTTCTATTCGACTCATTGTTTGGTAAGGCAAGTACAAGTTTACAATGAGGAAATCTCCAAAACCACCAAACAGGAAGGCATTGGTTTAACATTATTCCTTTAAGTTTCAATCATGTGATTCGGGAGATCTACATTTAAGAGATATTGTGGAGACAGAGGTAGGCAGGGATTGTGCTTGTTCTGAGAACTGCAAACCTTAATCTCTATGTACTTCATTAGCAGCACCATTGAATCATAAAAGTTACAAACCCAGATTTAACACAGAGTAAAAAAAGAACCCGCAATAAAGAATGCTCTACCCATTTAAATGAATGGATGGCCCAACTCCTCACCAGCCCTTCTGACACCAAGATAAGATTTTCAGCAGTATAGAGATCTACGGACACACATTTACTTTGTGCTTCAGAGCAAACATACCTTTGTTTCTATTGCTCCTCTTCTTTTTCTCAGCTGCTAATAACTTATTTGGCATTTCTGCCATGTCATTGTCACTTTCGCACTCTCCATTCACAATAGTGGATGACAGTTCTTCCTCCACGGGAACGAGAGATGCTTCCAAACCGCAAAGTGATTTCACTAGATCAAAGACATTTATAAATCGGGGACTTTAATGAAAACTATGACAATAAAGACAGCAGATCACGCTTGAAGGAGTAGTTTAACTACTGACATTCATTTTCAACTACTACTACTACTATATATCATATTCACACACGTCACAGAAGCCAGTTTCAATAGGAACTCCCCTTCCTGGTGAAATATTGTGCCAGCGAACAAATCTCTAGATATTTCTGCAAAGGTCCTACATGGTGACTTAAACATAAACATAACCAATATAGAACATGTTGCAACAGTTTTAAAAAACTCTACTACATGAGAACTAATTCCATGTAATTAATTCTACCATGCAGGTGTTGATTTCAGGAAAAAGCCTCAATACCAAATTCTTTTCAGCAACTTGTAAAAATTCATAACTAGTATGGCCCCAACCCTCTAACCCCACACGTGACTAGAGATAGAGAGTCAGCATTTATGCAGAAGAAGGTTTAAACAGAAAAAGGGGTTTTATAATTATTATTATTATTTTAACATCGTGTGGTTTAGAGATTGCATCCAACTTGCACTTGGCAACCTTGAATTGCAAATTAGCTTGCCCCCCAACTGTCACTTGCCATTACTAAATTTAAGATATTCTTGGAGATTTCACAGAAAATACGCTTTTGCCAAAGGAAGGTACTTTTTAGAGCAACACGTTGCACCAAATATTCAAAGCTTTTATTTAATAAATTAGAAGCTAAAAACAAAGGAGCTCCGTTTACTGATTACAGTAGGCTGCATGACTTTTTAATCGAGAAACTTGTACATAATTATTGCACTTCATTATACGTCCAATAGTTTAATGAAAACATGTCAAAATGAATTATTTTGATGACAGTTTTAAGTTGTGGTGCGTGATCCAGCCTTACACTCTGCAAAGGAAGACCAGTGTGCATGGCAAGCTCTTAAGTGGCTGCTCTGACAAATGAAGCAAGTATGAGATCCACCTCTGATGAGGTCATTCCATTGCAATGAAGATCACTCCAGTCCCATCTAGTCTGGACTTCACTCATCTGTGACAGAAAAGAGATTGGTTGAAAGGTGTACAGAAACAGTTCCAACCAGCTACTTAAAACTCATTCCGCCTGGACTAGAGTTTATGTACCTTGGTGCAATGTTGTTGTTCAGTTCCCAACTTTGGCAAAATGGTCTATCCTTAGATTTCCACATTAGAAGAAACCATGTTAATGAAGGCTGTTGCATATGGACCACTCTTAGCTTTGAAAGATTTGGGAGAACAATCTCTACTTGTTTCTTCTGTACTATCTGAAGGCGCACAGCCATGATGCTACAATCCATGATGGCTACACCCAACCAAAATACCTTACGACTCCTTCAGAAGTGGGCACAATCTCATGCCTCAATGTGTTCAGGTAGTACACAGTTTTTAGGTCGAGCCTAGCGCAGCGCGCATGCCCTGTCTATGGGAGGCTTCTTGTGAGCACTCCAAACTTCCCCGAAAGTTCTCCGTGTGGCTCTGGTAACTCCCACACATTCTATTGGCCTTTGAATGTGGCTTTCAATAATGAAAGCACGTAAATGGCAAAGGTGGGTGCATGTCCCACCTCTTTGTGTAAAGGTCACTCCCATGGCGTTTGGTGTCGGGAGCATGCAGCGGCCCGCATTGTGGCAGCTGCATTCCTCCCTTGTTGTTGTGGCTAATGTTACTAATAAAACCCAGAGCAGTCGCTTTCACTTTGCGGCAGCGCTTGCTTTATGTTCCCATTATTTTTGTCCTTGTGCATATATTGCAAACGCATGTGTTATTTTAACCCTTATTATGTTTTTGCAAAGGTTTATATGCATTTGAGGCACCCTTTTGTCTTCTTTTTTATTTTTAAGTATCATAATATTATTAATAATTATTATTCCTAGCAACTTTGCCATTGACATTATTGCCCTTCATTACACTATTTGTTAGTCTTTAAATCATCAGCAGGAAAAGTAATATTAATACTAGTTCAACTAGAACTAATAATATTCACCACCTTAATAATTATCGCACTCTCTCACTGACTAACTGACTCACTCTCCCAATCTCTCTCACTGACTGACTTTCACTCTCTCTCTCTCTCTCACTGACTGACAGACAGACTCTCTCACTGACTCTGGCTCACTGACTGACTGACTCTCTCACTGACTGACTGACTCTCTCACTGACTCTGGCTCACTGACTGACTGACTCTCTCACTGACTGACTGACTCTGGCTCACTGACTGACTGACTCTCTCACTGACAGACTGACTGACTCACTGAATGACTCTCACTGACTGACTCTCTCAATCTCTCTCACTGACCGACTCTCTCAATCTCTCTCACTGACTGATTCTCTCAATCTCTCTCACTGACTGACTCTCTCAATCTCTCTCACTGACTGACTCTCTCAATCTCTCTCACTGACTGACTCTCTCAATCTCTCACTGACTGACTCGCTCAATCTCTCTCACCGACTGATTCTCTCAATCTCTCTCACTGACTGACTCTCTCAATCTCTCTCACTGACTGACTCTCTCAATCTCTCTCACTGACTGACTCTCTCAATCTCTCTCACTGACTGACTTTCTCAATCTCTCTCACTGACTGACTCTCTCAATCTCTATCACTGACTGACTCTCTCAATCTCTATCACTGACTGACTCTCTCAATCTATCTCACTGACTGACTCTCTCAATCTATCTCACTGACTGACTCTCTCAATCTATCTCACTGACTGATTCTCTCATTGACTGACTCTCAATCTCTATCACTGACTGACTTTCACTCTCTCTCTCACTGACTGACAGACAGACAGACTCTCACTGACTCTGGCTCACTGACTGACTGACTCTCTCACTGACAGACTGACTCACTGAATGACTCTCACTGACTGACTCTCAATCTCTCTCACTGACTGACTCTCTCAGTCTCACTGACTGACTGACTCTCTCACTGACTGACTCAATCTCTCTCACTGACTGACAGAGTCAATGAGAGAGATTGAGAGAGTCAGTAAGTCAGTGAGAGTCACTCTCTCACTGACTAACTCTCTCAATCTCTCTCACTGACTGACTGACTCAATCTCTCTGACTGACTCAATCTCTCTCACTGACTGACTCTCTCAATCTCTCTCACTGACTGACTCTCTCAATCTCTCTCACTGACTGACTCTCTCAATCTCTCTCACTGACTGACTCTCTCAATCTCTCTCACTGACTGACTCTCTCAATCTCTCTCACTGACTGACTCTCTCAATCTCGCTCACTGACTGACTCTCTCAATCTCTCTCCCTGACTGACTCAATCTCTCTCTCCCTGACTGACTCAATCTCTCTCCCTGACTGACTCTCAATCTCTCTCCCTGACTGACTCTCAATCTCTCTCCCTGACTGACTCTCAATCTCTCTCCCTGACTGACTCTCAATCTCTCTCCCTGACTGACTCTCAATCTCTCTCCCTGACTGACTCTCTCAATCTCTCTCACTGACTCAATTTCTCTCTCATTGACTGTCTCACTCTCTGACTGACTCTCGCTCATTGACTGACTGACTCTCTCAATCTCTCACTGACTCAATTTCTCTCTCATTGACTGTCTCACTCTCTGACTGACTCTCTCTCAGTGACTGACTGACTGACTCGCTCTCCCTCTCTCTCTCACGGACTGACTGTATGACCCTCTCACTGACTGCCTCTCTGACTCTCTCTCTCACTGACTGACTCTGACCCTCTCTCTTTACTGACTCGCTCCCTCAAATTGCTCTCTCAATGACTCTCACTCACCGACTCTCTCACCGACTGGCTCTCTCACTCTTTTTCACTGACTGACTCAATCTCTCTCATTGATTCTCACTCTCTCACTGACTTTCTCACTTACTGACTCTCTCACTGACTGACTGACTCTCTCACTGACTCTGGCTCACTGACTGACTGACTCTCTCACTGACTGACTGACTCTGGCTCACTGACTGACTGACTCTCTCACTGACAGACTGACTGACTCACTGAATGACTCTCACTGACTGACTCTCTCAATCTCTCTCACTGACCGACTCTCTCAATCTCTCTCACTGACTGATTCTCTCAATCTCTCTCACTGACTGACTCTCTCAATCTCTCTCACTGACTGACTCTCTCAATCTCTCTCACTGACTGACTCTCTCAATCTCTCACTGACTGACTCGCTCAATCTCTCTCACCGACTGATTCTCTCAATCTCTCTCACTGACTGACTCTCTCAATCTCTCTCACTGACTGACTCTCTCAATCTCTCTCACTGACTGACTCTCTCAATCTCTCTCACTGACTGACTTTCTCAATCTCTCTCACTGACTGACTCTCTCAATCTCTATCACTGACTGACTCTCTCAATCTCTATCACTGACTGACTCTCTCAATCTATCTCACTGACTGACTCTCTCAATCTATCTCACTGACTGACTCTCTCAATCTATCTCACTGACTGATTCTCTCATTGACTGACTCTCAATCTCTATCACTGACTGACTTTCACTCTCTCTCTCACTGACTGACAGACAGACAGACTCTCACTGACTCTGGCTCACTGACTGACTGACTCTCTCACTGACAGACTGACTCACTGAATGACTCTCACTGACTGACTCTCAATCTCTCTCACTGACTGACTCTCTCAGTCTCACTGACTGACTGACTCTCTCACTGACTGACTCAATCTCTCTCACTGACTGACAGAGTCAATGAGAGAGATTGAGAGAGTCAGTAAGTCAGTGAGAGTCACTCTCTCACTGACTAACTCTCTCAATCTCTCTCACTGACTGACTGACTCAATCTCTCTGACTGACTCAATCTCTCTCACTGACTGACTCTCTCAATCTCTCTCACTGACTGACTCTCTCAATCTCTCTCACTGACTGACTCTCTCAATCTCTCTCACTGACTGACTCTCTCAATCTCTCTCACTGACTGACTCTCTCAATCTCTCTCACTGACTGACTCTCTCAATCTCGCTCACTGACTGACTCTCTCAATCTCTCTCCCTGACTGACTCAATCTCTCTCTCCCTGACTGACTCAATCTCTCTCCCTGACTGACTCTCAATCTCTCTCCCTGACTGACTCTCAATCTCTCTCCCTGACTGACTCTCAATCTCTCTCCCTGACTGACTCTCAATCTCTCTCCCTGACTGACTCTCAATCTCTCTCCCTGACTGACTCTCTCAATCTCTCTCACTGACTCAATTTCTCTCTCATTGACTGTCTCACTCTCTGACTGACTCTCGCTCATTGACTGACTGACTCTCTCAATCTCTCACTGACTCAATTTCTCTCTCATTGACTGTCTCACTCTCTGACTGACTCTCTCTCAGTGACTGACTGACTGACTCGCTCTCCCTCTCTCTCTCACGGACTGACTGTATGACCCTCTCACTGACTGCCTCTCTGACTCTCTCTCTCACTGACTGACTCTGACCCTCTCTCTTTACTGACTCGCTCCCTCAAATTGCTCTCTCAATGACTCTCACTCACCGACTCTCTCACCGACTGGCTCTCTCACTCTTTTTCACTGACTGACTCAATCTCTCTCATTGATTCTCACTCTCTCACTGACTTTCTCACTTACTGACTGTCTCACTGACTGACCGATTCTCACTCCCACTCTCACTGACTGATTCTCTCGCTGACTATCTCACTAACTGACTAACTGTCTCTCTCACTGAGTCTCTGACTAACTAACTCTCTGACTCTCTCTATCTCTCTCTCTCTCACGAACTGACTCTCACTCTCTCACTGACTGTGACTCTCTCAATCTCCCTCTCACTGACTGACTCTCTCACTCTCTCTCACTGACTCTCACTCTCTCACTGACTGACTTTCTCACTGACTGACTCTCTCACTGACTGACCGACCGACTGTCTCACTGACTGACTCTCTCACTCCCTCACAGACTGACTAACTGACTCTCTCTCTTTCTCTCACCAACTGATTCTCGGACTCTCTCTCTCTCAATGACTAACTCTTTCACTGTCTCTCACTGACTGACTCTCAATCTCCCTCTCACTGACTCTCTCACTGACTGACTGACTCTTTCCCACTCACTGACTGACTCACTCTCTGACTGACTCTCACTCACCGACTGACTCTCACTGACTGACTGAATGACTCTCACTGACTCTCTCACACTGACTGACTCTCAATCTCTCCCTCACTGACTGACTCTCACTGACTCTCACTCTCACTAACTGACTCTCGCTGACTGACTCACTGACTCTCACTGACTGACTCAATCACTGTTGAACTCTCTCACTAACTGACTCTCTCACTGACTGACTGACTCGCTCACCCTCCTGTTATTTATGCCCCCCAATAACAAAACAAAAACCCATAACAAGCAACCATTGGGACAGGCAGATAGAAGGTGCCAGCATTGACAGGACAAAAAAAACCTCAAGACATTATTTATTGTTAATGCTTTTTTAATATGGTCGCTCAGTTGTACGTAAGGCTTTCTTGGTCATATATAAGGTAACAACAATTCTTCTGACACTTCTTTATTATAACTTTTCAGCATGCTGCAAACTTCTGTACAGCACAGCTTAAAGACAATATCTCTGACTAAACACTTATAAGGTCCCAAAGGAGGGACCTATTGGCTATGCCAATGCTTGTTGAGAATGGTGCCCTATCAACACTTCAGTGCTCATCAATGATGACATTCAATTATTTGAGCACCAAAACCAGCCTTTTTCTTGTTATCAGCAAATTGCCTTTTGACACCAGCAGCCTACTAGCTTTCTGCTAGTTTCGCAGATTTAACACCACTCTCCGGGTTCTGTACCGTTTCACGTGTTTCGTCACCACACGTGTTCTTCTAGCATTAGTTGCTCGTAATTGCTTAATTTTCGTACTCACTAACAGGACTCTTGGTCCTGCAGAGCCTTGGTTAACAATGTTTATGCGTCCAGTTCACTTCTCTGGTACGGTTTTAATCACGAGTGATCCCTTCACACCGGTTTGACATAAAGACTGGCAGTACCAGCACCTAAGTTGTTTTAAAACTGTTTTCTACACAAGCTAAGTTTGTCTAGTGTCTTTTTTTCATCCCTTACTTCCCTCCTATGGTTCTGTTCTAGTTATTAAAGGCAAAAGGTACACAGGCATACCATTGATAATGTCCTGATGATGATCCTATATCTTTTGTAAGGATCGAAATACCGCCAACTTGTTGTGCGCCATATACACTACTTTATTTAATACTCATTTTATGTAATGGTGTCTCCACTATAATTTGTTTGTCATATCGAAATGTGCCCCATACAAACAATTTACTCTGCCTGAGCCTTTTCTGTTTTCATGTTGTACGTACTTCCCACTAAGTTGGATACAGGATTGTGTCCCACTTTAATTGTTTCTTGCTTTATTTTGCATATATTTAAGCAACTGCATATTTAAAAAAAAATAGTACTGACTGGGTCTATATTTATTGTTTACTTACATTAACCCTTGTCTAGTGACCATGGTCTTTAGAAATAATTGATTACCCAAGGTCCCTGACCAATTGTATTTGGGATTCCCTTGTCTTTTATAACACTTCATTATCTGCCAAAAAAGATTCAATACCATGCAGCTAAATGTATATAACACCATGATAGGAACTCAAAACATTTGAAGTATTATGTCATTGATACTGTTCCTATATAAAGGAGAGGAGGGGACAGGGAAGGGAAACTAAGACGTTTGGAAAAACATTACATTTTGCAGCTCGATACCAAGCAACCACACAGGCTCAATATGAGTGAGGATTTATACACATATCTTGAGTAGTAGTCCCTTTCCATCCTCAACTGGCAACTAAAGAAGTCTAGATATTTCCCTGCGATGCATGGATTCCTATTGAAGATATGAATGTCACTTACATATGATGAATACGTTTAAAATAATGAATGTGTTCCATATTGGAAAGAAACGTTTGCACTGTACACCCTATTTGCACTTTAATAACTATGAAATGAGGAATGAGTAATTTTGATAATACTTGTTTTTATTATTTAGGTTTTTATAAGGTTTTTAGGATAAATGGATAATATTTATAAGAAAATGTTATATGTATTTATTAATGAGGCATTTACATATTTAAGAGAAATATATTTATAATTGTGGGAACCACTTGTCATAATTCTACTTCTTATGAAACCTTCATTCGCTTAAAAACGTATGAATTCAATTGTATTTTGCACATGCTGTCTTTTGCACATATCCCATGCCATAATAGTTACATTAAATAAGACCATGGTTCAGATTGTACTATATTTTGGCTAGGATGGGTATGATGTAATCTATCCGGTGTTGCAGAACTTCTCAGCTTTTTATAAATCAGCACATTTGATGAGTACAGCTTTGGTGCTATGCTCTGAACACATTTTGCACTTTATATTTATATTTATTTATTTCTTAGGGTTCCACAGGGTCACCTTCGTTTTTCTTTTTATGTATGGTTAAAATAACTTTGGTCTATATTCAAGATAAACTCTGTATCTGAGCCAGAAATTGTTAAATACCACTAGAATGTATGTACCAGAAATGTAGCGAGGATGAAATTATTGAGACTACAATTACATAAACTACCATTCTTTGATAACAAATGTATTTATACATATTATTAAGGTAGATTTATGAAGGCATTCAAGCATGGTACATATAAGCATTGAGGCATAACATTTTAAAGTATTTTTTCTATATTGATGACCAAACGTGTGCACTGTCACTTCATCTTCGTCATCTGTGTTTCATCCAGGATCTTCAACAGAACTGTGGGCATCAAGGATACTGGAAGTAACCTTCCTTGGAGTGAAGGAGTCACTCCCCTACATCTGCAGGCACCACCTCGAAGATGACCGGTCTTCTGCTCCCGACGTCCCACGAACTTCGAAAGGCTCAGGAAAACAGGTTGTGGTTCTGCAACTCCCTGGAGGCCTGACCTGTCCTTGCTGTAATTTTAAGCCAGTATTCCTCCTCGGAACCGCTATGACCGAACCCCTGTGCACTGCGTCAACTTGACATTGCCAAGGCTTGTTGGCTCTGCATTTCAGAGATCTTTGGGACACAAGAAGCCCCTGGCTCCAGCATTTATTTCTGACAATATCTTCGTCCTTACCGCATCTTCTGCACCGTGGGCCTTCTTCTTTGGTGAGCTGCTCAAGGTCATCTTGCGACTCTTGTGCCTTCGGCCTGTGGGTCCTTTTAATTGTCTACTCTTGCTTCAGTGGGCTTGCCTGCTAGCTCAGGGCTACTGACTGTCCTGCACTTTGTGGGTCTCTTAGGTCTTGCTGGTCTCAACATTGCTCCTTCATCGTTTTCCACATCTGTTGCTGTTGCCAAGGCTTGTTGGTGCTCCCGCCGGACACCGACTTCCTGGTTCTCTACTTTCTACGTTGGACAGCTCGAGGATAGGTCCTGGTCTCCCTCAGCGTCACATCACAGCTGCAGGGACAAAGCTCACCGTCATCACTCCTGCATCTTTAGTCATGCTCTTCCATGCCTCCTAGTCACCTCCGAGTGGCAAAGATTCTGTCCCCTCGGCTTGCAGGTTCTTCTCTTCAAGAATCTACCCTTGGATTTCACCGGACTCCTGCACAGTCTTCGCCAGCGGCATCTTTACTGAAGTCTTCCAATGCGGTCTCCGGCGGTTTCGAACATCACTTCGCACCTATGCACCCAGCTTCCCTGGTCTTGGTATTCTGGTACCTGTGTGCCACTCCTCACCTTTGACTGCTTAAGAAGGAGGGCCAAGACACCACTTTCACAGGTGGACCTTCTGAAAGGGAAAATTCAAGTTGTTGTATAATATTCCACTAATGCCTCAATTACAGCAGAGAAAGAAATTATCCAATAAGGAAACACTTTCTTTCATCACTGAAGATGGTCTGTTGGCTCCATATTTTTAGGTCAAGCCAAGCACAGCGTGCATGTGCTGCTCTAGGAAAACAACCTCTTGGAATCACTCTGGATTTTTCACAAGCTCGTGCATGTGTTTATTTTAGCATTTTTTTCTATTGTGGAGAAGTGTGGCTCACCGGTTAGAGGAGGCAGTCCCTGATGCAGAGGTCAGACCCGGGACCAGGGTTCAATCCCTGACATGGCAGGGCCTTGAGCTCAAAATGTCCACGGATTCGATAATTCTCGCATCGGTGCCTACTTGAATCGTGGGTTCACAATGCAACTCTGGGCAATAGCTTGCTTAATCTCCACTACGGCCCAACCGCGATGGGATGCCTGGTCTTCACCTTGGGGGTGCCCAGTAGGGGTAATCTCGCAGGGAAAGGCCAGGACGGGTTCCCAAAGCAAACGCTTTGAGACCTTACGGTGAAAGGCGCTATATAAGAACGTATGATTTACGATTTATTGGGCTTTGTGTACGTCTTTGTAAAAAGACAGCACGCAATTGGGCAAAGGCGGGTGCATGTCCCACCTTTCCCAGGAAATGTATCCGCCTATGGCTACGATCAGGGGCGCCTTCTGTTCGGGGTCATGTCACCATCTGGTTTTAATTAGCGCGTTCCCCGTGCCTACCAAATTAAATGTTCGTATCTCTTCTTTCTACAAAGTTTACGAAAGGTACCAAACTTCATACGCAGCCCTTCCGTTTACTCTGAATCTGTTCTCTCTATCCTTCCCCTCCTGTCAGAGCGGCAGTTTTCACTTACAGCCCAGAAGGATGACTTCCTCCGCAAACGCACAAGGGAAGGAGGACACACTGGAGTTGGCGTGCTTCTGCTACCCTGCAGCATTTGAGGTAAACCAGGATCACGCTTCAACCATCTACTTGCTTGTAAATGGATTGTGTTTGGAGTTTTGACAGAGCTGATGTTCAGAGCTGATCTGTGGACAAATAGAAGTCCTAGTACATGTTTCAATACAAGTCCACTTATTGTTTTTTCACCTAGTGTGCACATCAGGCCGGCTTCACCACAGTCATGGGCGTTTGATGGCAGACTCCATTGCTGCATTATAAATTGGGACAGCTAATTCATTTAGTTGGGAAATGGTTCAGATATATTGTAAACAATCATAGGTTTTCTAGGCAGCTGCTAAGAGAAGCTCATTATAGCCTTATAGCCCGCCGTAGAGGGCTATACCAGCTATTAAAGGCCCTCTCCAGCGGTAAAGGCGCAGAGCCGAAGGCGAGGGCCTTTAACAAGGGAGAGGGACTTTAATAGCCGGTACAGCCCAGCTACGAAGGGCTATAAGGCTATTAGAACATTCTTCCACTAGAGGGCAGAATGTTCTAACAAAATAAACAAAGCCTTATGGGAGCGTTAGGGGATTGGAATCCCCTCAGGGTCCCTGAAGCCTTTGTTCACAGCCAGAGCTGTGAACAAAGAAACATTGGAATGTTGGAGCTCCAGGCTTATACCAGTCATTATAAGCCCGGAGTTCGTTTACTGCTGCTAACTTCTATCAGCACATCCAACTCATCTACCCTTCAGTGTGTCTGGCAAAGCTGCTAATTAGTGAAACTAGTGAGGTGCCTCCTCAAACGTGCACGTCATGGTTAATATTTTATTAATTAAAAAAATAAACGCCTGCATTGCACGTTTACTTTTCAGTAAGAATCTCATTTAGGGGTTGCGTGTTTCACAGATACATTCAAGTTAATGACAGACAGACACAGTTTCCCAATCGGACTTTGCACAACTTAACAATTAACAGTTGTGCACATGACAAACACGAGCTGATGGGGAGAGACTGATCTTAGTACAAGCAATTATTTCTGCTGCGCCTAGCAAATTTAATTTTAACACTTAGAAGGTCCCAAAGGCAAGATCTATTGGATATGCCAATGCTTGTTCAAATATAGGAATGGGCTCTTTTTACAAGTGTGAAACAAGAGCAGTGGAAGATTTTAATTTAGCTTGCAGTTTCGATACTTGATTGGCTTTTTACAATTTTCATTCCAGGTCACTGTGCACCTACAGACCAGACCCTTTTAGAATCCCACAGAATGTTGATCAAGGCAAAGTGTAAACTACTTAAAGGATACAACTTTAGAACAATATATTTTTTATATTTATCTGACAGGCGAAGTCCTGGAGCAACTCACCTTCTTTTTGAATTGCGTTGGCCACAGCTTTTCTAACACGACCAGACTTCCCCACAGCAGGATCAGAATTGGCATAATCCGCCACTGTAACTGAGACAAAACAAAATAATCTTACTGTTGCTCTCGAAGTTGAACCAACTATTTTCTGAGGATATCTGCTAGGGCCAAACAGAAAAATATTTGAATACATTCTTTAGATCAGTACACCATACTTGAAAAATGTATTGCAAATATATTGGGTGCCCATGCATCTTTTCATAAATTATGGGATCTTCCAAGTACAAAGGAAAGTGCACCATAAACCGTTCGTAGGAAATGGCAACATGGTGTTTGCCCCCTTCTTGAATACAAGCAATCACAGCAAAGACTGAAGGTTGTCTGACCAACAGAAAATTAAAACAAAACTAAAATGATGGTGAATATGACGTTTGAAATCAGCACAGCTAAATAGTCAACAAGAGCAGATTAACCCCAGCCATCCTGTGGCGCCAAACAGTCTACTTTGTGAACACAGTTACTTTTGCTTGATTCCAACCAAGCAAAGGTTTGGGAAGTTTTGTAGAAAGTGACTAATTGGGCATCACTTCTAATGTACAAAGGAGCATAAAGTACACTGTGTTTAAAACTGTGCCTCGTATAAAAACCCTTCAAAAAACAATCCTGTACATTTGCTCAGCTTTGTTTCATCTGTGGCTGGGTTTTTCAGACATATTGTCTACCTAGTGAATCCTTCAGTGTCTGTTGGTCTCACTTTGCAACCAAATCTTTGCTGAAGATCATTTGGACCTAGGAGCCAGAATGGAGAAGAGTTTAAGGGAGGGGGAAAAACATCTGTGAAGAATTTACAAGCACTTATAGAAGAGATGTCACACATTCAACTTCTATTAAAATAACTAAAAGTACAAACATATTTAACACCTATTCATATCTGGATGTTAAAGAAGAATGAAGCAGCACGACTGCGCTAATTGATAACTTAAACCTTAATCTAGGGGAGAAGGGAGCAGAGCAAGATCTATCTGAAAATGTGACACCGCCAGAGGTAATGCTGACCAATGGTTAGACTAAGCATGTCACATGCTTATATGGAGCGCTGTTTGCAGGATACTTCCAAAAGCACAAAGTCACTCAAGGAGTGGTGGGAACACAGTTTGGGGACTGATATCCCAGGAAATGTATGGGTTTGCTGCCTGGGTTCAATCAGATCAGTGTAGAGCAATCGATGATTCCGATTTACCCAATTCAATAATGTGCACTACACTTATTTGACTCCACAGAGAATAGGGAAATGTACTTGGGCACTGATCACATGTCAGAGGTGCATGGATGGTATTGCTGACTTTTTGTATTTATTATGGACATGCTCAGTGATATCCCAATTTTGGTCAACGGTGGTGAGGTGCATATTTGAAGTGACAACATGACTTCTGCCCCTCAATCTCATTCATTGTTTATTAAATGCTCGACAATAACCAAAAATACAAGGCAATTTGCTCGCGTTCAGTGTTTGGCCTTGGTGCTCGCAAAATGCTGCATAACTTTGACACAGAAATCTAATATGGATCTGTACTGAGGAAATAATGTAGTAAAGTGGACTACAACGGGGATAGCTGTTATATGGGCCAGGGAGCGATGGATCCATGAAACTCTGGGACACTTTCTTGGAGCACATTTGACCGCCATCCCGTGAACGGGAAAGTTATCGAGGACAGCGAGTAGGGATGACTGGTTTCTTTCTATGTGTGTAATAAATTTTCAACTTTCTTGTTATTCTGGGAACACTCATGGGAATAGTAAGTTGGGACTGTTACACAGAAGAATGTATTCAAGGAAATCTTTTTTTATTACATTTTTGCATCAGCAATCGTATAGATTTGCTCTTGCAAAAATGTCTTAGTAAAACTGCACGTTTTTGGTTTTGTCTCCACAAGAAAAATATTTGTCCAACAGTGAGATTTACATAGTCAGTTTCCAAAATAAATAACAACTGGAATGCTTCCTATTTAGATCTCCTACTCTTGTTTTCAAATTGTGCTCTTGGATGCTTACATTGATGATTAATGTAATGGACTTCAAAGCAGGAGTTAAAGGTGATTAGCATGTGAGGCACCTCCTTTATCTCGTATTAAAAACACATTCAGTCCGAGCAATGGCAAATGTATTTTTCTATCTTTACCAGAATATGAAGTTGTCCAGTTGTCAGTCGGTCTCCAAGTTTTGACAAAAGAAGAGGAAGGGTAGAACTAGACACACAATACTGTCTTGCACCCTCTTAAGAGAGATATGAGGCATTCTCAGTCAGGAGGATTTGAAATTTTTATGGTAACTTGGAGAGGCAGAGTGAGGGGCTCCTTTGTTAGTCAAGGAAAAATGCTTGTCACTGGCCTTTAGATCCACCTGACATTCAGAATTACCCTGGCAGATTAAGGGCCAAGCAACAAAACATCCTTGTCCTGGCCTCCTCTCCGGTCCAGAAGTGGTCTGAAGAAGTCAAAACACATTATGGTACTATATATTTAAAAACGCTATCCTTGGCCTCTCTCAAATGTATATGAAAGGGGACCTGTGATCATACAGTCATTTGCGACATGACTGATCCACCTCATTGGAACTGTAATTCACAGTTGGTGAGGGTCTAGGCTTTTGACCACAATCCTTCTAGGTTCTACAATTTCAAAGGCCTCCCAGTAGCAGACTGGCAAATGACTACAGATAGGATGAATTAAATAAGTAGGAATGAAGCGGAGTGAACTTAGGACTATCCTGGGTCCCTAGTACCAAGTTTACCATGGGAGAGAGGCAACCGACTCCTAGGGAAGGAATACAGAAAGAGAAGGGGCAAGGCACTATTTTTCAAGGCCTGTATATCAACGCATGGTCCATATCCAAACATACTGTGGAACTTGACTAAAAAGCTCCCTTTTCCCCTGGTGTCCCATCATGCACCCTATCCACCCTAACATCGACCAGGCAAGCCGATTCTCCTACTTCAAGCACAAATCCCGTTGTACTCCCTCTTGCCTGCTCTCTTTCTCATAAAGCTGACACATGCAAAGAATAATGTCCAGCTACCATGTAACCTACAGGTTTCCGTCCCGTTCGATGTTTTCCCTTAGACAAGAACGGAGTCAGTCGGATGGGTGGCTCGGAAAACCCCCCCTCCCTAACTCTGTCACCGAACGAGCAGCTCTCGCTCATCAATGATTTCCTAGTTTGCGAGGACAGCCACGGGTTGGGTTAACAACCAAGGGAAAACCTAATCACGCACACGAGACAGCCACGAAGAAGAATAGTTTACTACAGACCATTTTTCCTTTTCCCAGCTACACACACATACCATTGTGAGACATCACCGCCCTTGTGTACGAAGTAAAGAACGCACAATGCCTCATCTTCTTTACCTTTCTGACAGAAATGACCCTGTGACAATGCCTCGATTCTCTGTCCTCAGATACTAGCAACTCTGTAACTTGTCACCACAATCGCCCCGATGCAATATGTTTGTCTATGTGTAAATGCTATTCAGGTTATTCTTTAAACGAGAACAAGTATGCTATGTCTTCTGTATCATTACATCATGAAATGATTGAATCAAGTCTAAAGGAAACTCCTTTTTTTGATTGTACTCGTACTGTATATAAGTGCTGATATGTTTCAAGCAAAGTAGAACCCGCTTGGTGAAGGAGTTCTCCCTTAACTCGAGTTCTGGAATAAAACCCTTTCAACTCGAAGACCAAGGACTCTGCTCCTCATTTTATGCATTACCATTTTCTTGGGTAATTATAGAAATTCCGAACGGCGTAAATAACTAGTTTTTTATTTACCACATTAATTGGCGCCTGAACAGGAACGCTCCCTCTTCCCTACGCGCCGGCGATGTAAGTCAGGTCCTTGTCCCTTCCATACTTTCGACGGACTTCAAGTGCACAACAGCGGGGTGTTCCCGCTAACTCCCTCGAGACGAGGAGGAGGCAGACTGCGACTGATCATCCACACGAGGCGGTGAAGAAGATAGCGGAGCGTCCCAACCCAGAGCCTGACCAGTGAGAGTGCCGAGTCTGAGGTCTTTGGAGCCCCTAATTCCTGCGTCAAGAGTCCGATGACCAGGTCTTCAAGTTTTGCTTCTTCGTGAGTACCACTGAGATAGTATAAAGACGGGTTCCATTTTTTGGAAAACGGTAACGACGTGTTTCATTCGTGAAACCGGTACGGTTGCACTATATTCTAGTGTATAAAGTGTTCGTTTTTGTATATTCCAAGTCTTCTAAATCGTAATTTGTTGTGTTTAAGAATGCCTCTATTTTCCAAATTACGTACAATTGGCACCAAAAAGAATCTGTTAGAAAAACCAGTTAAAGTTCCGCCTAGAGATACCCCTGGATATTTTATGTACAACAAACATGGATTGAGTGCCATATTATTTTTAGACCTTTGGGTAGACTATACCGAGAAATTAGAGATAGTGTATAGGTGGCCTGCCACAGGTACATGGGATACAGAATGCATTATGAGAGTGGAGGAAGAGTTATGGAAAAGAAAGGCGAGGCCCTCACAGACAGAAGTCATTGAGTTATGGCGTAAGGAAGCGCATAGGAGGGCCCAGAAAGAACTAGGGAAAGTCGAGAAAAGTAAGAGAATGTCGGAGCAGGCTAAAGAAAAGCAATTACAGGAAGAAGGTGAGAAAGTCCTAGCTGAACAGGTAGAGAGAGAGAGAGAGAAACGCCCTTGTTACTGGCATTTATCCCGTTTTGTCTGAAGAAATTGTAGAAGAACCCCCCAAGTCCCCAGTGAAAGTAATTCCCACTGCTCCTGAAAATTTCTCCCTGCCTATCTGTCCAAACCACCCCCCGCTTATGTAAACATGCCTAGAACACTCCCGTCCATACGTGCTCCTGAACTAGTAGCCGGTGGTTCTACCTCTGATTTAGGAGTGTCCGGGAACGGGGCTGAGGATAAAGACGATGTCCCGCCTCTTGAGTGTCCTTACGACCCCGAGCCCGGTAGTGGCCCAATGACCACGATATCAGAAAGATTAAGACTAGCCGTGGGTCAACTCCAAAAGGTCCCCTATATAATGAAGCATTTGGATAGAGTTTACGAATTCATACGGACAGGTGAAGGTCCGGATACTCTGGTCCAGGTCATGAAAAACAGAAAAGTTCCCATCAGAGGACTGCTCCTGCGGTTCATCATAAATTGTCTGATCCGGGAACTAGACCCGGGTAATGGAAGCGTAGACTCTGAGTTAATAGATCTTAGCGATCAGATACACAGAGGAGCACACGATCTGGGACGTCAGATCGACAAAATAACTAGAAGACTGGTTAAGAAAATTGTCACTATTCACTCTGAGAAAGTCACACAGGAGGACGACTCAGAGGAAGATGAGGGTCCGACACTAGACAGAATGAATTTCCTGGGTGTAGCGCGACATTGTCCTGGCTTCAAGTGGCGAACCCCACGAATGTCGCAGAAAATTAAAAGATTAGATCCTTCTTCGGAAGATCTTTTTCAGTCCACGGAGAGAGCCCTAGATGAATGGATGGACAATGAGCCTCCCCTTACCCAGCAAGAAAAAGAATTGGCCCGGTCTGCCACCCATTGGATATCACAGCACCGGGTGTATGGCCCAGATATAGTAGCACAAATGTTTTTGGCTCTCCCCCGAGCAGAACAACGACTAGCAGGTATTTATATGGTCCAACACCTGGCTACCTTATACGAGAATAACTCCCACCGACCAGACAAGCTATGCAAATTGTTACAAGAAGTAGTGACAGATAGATGGAGGTCTCGGGGACCAGAATTGATCAACACCATTCTGGATCTGCGCCTCCGTTTCCTCCAACTTACCTTAGCCTCATCAGATCATGAACCTTACAGTATAGGCCAATATCCTTTACGAGAAGTCCACCCCATACCCCAACCAGATGGTACACTGCAACGAATACATGTGTATACTCCCCTAACCAAGTTAGAGATAATGGAAATGAAAAAGATGGTGCCCTCTCACGAAAAAGATCCCGGAGGATTTCATAGGGAGTTGAAAGATATCCTCCAAATGGGTAGTTTTACATATCCAGATATAATAATACTTCTTAAAGTAATTCTACCTACAGGCATATTTGACAACTTGAAGGAAAAGGATTGGGAGGTGGGTGGTAAAAAGATCACGTGGACTGCCCTAGAACAAGAAGAGACAGACAGAAAACCAGGTGAAGGTCTAGGTGAGCGCGTAAGAGAACTGCCCAGTCTCCTCATACAGGTCCTGCCTCTGTTGTTGACAACGAAAAAGGAAGATTGGGATGCCATTTCTGCCTGTAAACAAAAGCCAGACGAGGATACGGGTGATTACTACACCAGATTGGAGAAATGTTTCTCTATAAATAGTGGTCTCGCACATAGCAGCGAGGCATATCCTCATCTTTTTGTGTCCAAATTGGTGGACAACGCCTTACCCCCCATCAGGAATAGAGTGTTGAAAATTGAGAGTACCTGGCAATCGAATAGTCCTTCACAAATGTTGCAGATGTTACAGTACCACCACAACAGAATAAGGGAAGAACAGGAACAGGAAAAGAAAAGGGTAAAAGACACAAAAATGAAGGTACTGGTCGCACAGACTGCACCAGTAAATACGGGCCCCAAAGGTAATGTGGGGGCCAATAAAGGTACTTGCAACTACTGCAAGCAGCAGGGCCATTTTGTGAGGGAATGTCCAGTTCTGAAACACAACATAGCGACAGGAAAGACGAAAGAACGCCCACACACTCCTAGACCAGGTAACACTCAGCAGCCTCAAACCATTACGCCGCCACAGGTTCAGAAGCCCGCTACTGCTGCCACACAGATGTACCAGTACGCCGAATCAGATTACCCCGAGTTCGAACCATGTGCATGAGACAGCCTTGAGAGAGAAAGTGACTTGCCCCTTATTCCAGTTCCAGTAGATCAGAAAGGTCCATATGTACAAGCTCACTTACTGGGACAAGACAGAAAATTCCTCATAGATACCGGGGCGAGTAGGACTACCATAAGTCATAAGGAAGTCCCAGAGTTTCCTCTCTCTGGCTCACATAATATATCTCTGGGCTTTTCAGGAAAACCGATCATAAACAAAGTATCTGAACAAGTCTCTTTGGGAGTAAGCCCTCTGACACGTACTACTGATTTGGTCCTTACAGGAACGTGCCCAGAGAATTTACTAGGTATCAAGACACTCAAAGAACTAGGAGCAGTAATATGCTGTTCACCGGAAGGAGTAAAATTGTTCCTACAAGATTTCAAAGGACATTTCACAGTCAAAGAATTCGACCCCAGACTAAAAGACATCCCACAACATTTGTGGGCAAAAAGCTCGACTGATTTCGGTTACATGGACATCACCCCACATCAAGTCACGCTCAAGGAGGGTGTAGTCCTACCTCGTATACGACAATATAAGATTCCACCTGAGGCTGAACAAGCCTTACTAAAAATAATCCAAGAACTCAGAGCATGGTGTGGTGATCGAGACTGATTCAAATGTTTGCAATTCTCCAGTTCTTCCGGTCCTCAAAAGGACTGACCCTCAGGCACCCCCGGTCTACCGACTGGTGGTTGATCTCCGAGAACTGAACAAATGTGTGATCCCACAATATCCGGTGGTCCCAGATATTTCTTCACTATTGACTGCCATAGATCCCGAAGCTGCATTTTTCACAGTCATCGACTTGAAGAATGCGTTTTTCAGCATTCCTATACATCCCGACAGTCCATATCTTTTCGGATTCAGTTTAAAAGGACGAAGCTTCAGGTTCACTAGAGCTCCCCAAGGCTATACAGAAAGTCCAAGCATCTACAGCCAAGCACTAAAAAGACAACTTGACAGTATCAATATGCCTGCCAACACAGCATTGATACAGTATGTAGATGACATCCTCTTCACAGCAAGGACAGAACCAGAATGTGAAAAAGCATCTCTCATAGTCCTACATTTCCTGACAGACAAAGGTCACAAGGTATCTCCCTCAAAATTACAGTTCTGCGCACAGCAAGTAGCTTACTTAGGACATTTGCTGTCGAAAGAGGGTAGGCAACTAACAAGAACGAATCCAACTGATTTCAACAATTTCACAGCCAAAGTCACAGAAAGAAGTGCGTGCATTCATTGGTCTCACTTCATATTGCAGACAATGGATCCCTCAGAATGCCCACATAGTCAAGCCACTCATACAGTTAACCACAGTGGAAGCAGCCACTCATACAACTCTCCCTTGGACATCGGAACACTCCCAAGCATTTGAAGCTCTGAAACTAGCTCTGTGTCAAGCACCAGTTCTGGCCACCCCGAACTATAGCAAGCCTTTTACCCGGTTTGTGACAGAACGTGACGGAACAGCACTATCCGTCCTCACACAAGACCAAGCAGGAAGAAACAGACCCTGTGCTTATTTTTCTAGCACATTGGACCCCGTAGCACAAGCTTTGCCTGCATGTCTGAAATCCGTTGCGGCTACAGCCCTGGCCATAAGACAAAGTGATTCAATAGTGTTAGGACATCCTCTGATAGTACAAGTACCACATGCTGTGGAAGTCCTTCTGAACAGAACACAGACCCAACACCTGACTGTAGCAAGACTGACAGGATACGAACTAACGCTCTTTCAGCCACACATAGAGATCAGACGATGCAATGTATTGAATCCTGCTACCCTTTTGCCCTCAAGCTCAGATGACACGACACAACATGACTGTGTGGAAATGATCGACGTAGTGACAAAACCAAGACAAGACCTGACAGATGTTGCACTCCCAGATCCTGATGTAACACTCTATGTGGATGGGTCGTGCATGAGGACAAGTGCTGGAGAGTTAGTGGCAGCCTATGCAGTAACAACGGACTGTAAAGTTATAGAGACCCAAAGAATTGACATTCTGTCAGCCCAAGCAACAGAGCTCATCGATCTGACACAGGCCTGCATATGGGCAAAGCAATTGAAAGAGAACATCTATACTGATTCCCAATACGCATTCTGTGTAGTTCACAATTTTGGAGTGTTGTGGCAGGAAAGAGGTTTCCTTACCTCACATGGGGCCAAGATACAACATGGTCCCTTGATTCAAGCCCTACTATTTGCCATACACCTACCTACAGCCATAGCTATTCTGAAATGCAAAGCACATACCAAAGCTACAGACACCATATCCAAAGGAAATGACTTAGCGGACCGGACTGCTAAACAGACAGCCCAGAGTCCAGTGAACACCTCAGACTCTCAGGTACCAACACAGACTGTCACTATGGTAGTGAGAGACCCCTTGAAAGATGTGCTAGACATACAGACACATGCCACCACAGAGGAAATAAAGAAATGGGCTGAACAAGGAGGGGTCCAGACAGATCAAGGTTGGATGACCAAAGACCGAACAGTGTGGTTTCTCCCTGATTCCATGGTACAAGTCATAATTGACACGGCCCATAGCCCCGCCTACCTAGGCGAGAAAGGTATGCTGGATAGTCTACGGAATATCTGGTTTAACAAACATCTGAGATCTGCAGCCAAACAAAAAGTAAAAACTTGCATGATATGTTGCCAATTTAATCCTGGTAAAGGTGTATCAGTAGAACAAGGTGGATTCCAGCCTCCTGATCATCCCTTCGAAGTCCTCCAAATGGATTATATCCAGATGGAAAGATGTAGAGGGTACAAATATGTGCTAGTGGAAGTGTGTACACTGACACGATACACTGAAGCATATCCCGTCCCAGACTATGGTGCCCAGACAACCGCTAAGCAATTAGTGAGAGAATTCTTCCCCAGGTATGGGTTACCAAGGGTCATTTATTCAGACAATGGACAGCCTTTCTCCTCCAAATTAATGGAGGCT
Source organism: Lissotriton vulgaris (assembly GCF_964263255.1). Classification (NCBI taxonomy): domain Eukaryota; kingdom Metazoa; phylum Chordata; class Amphibia; order Caudata; family Salamandridae; genus Lissotriton; species Lissotriton vulgaris. The sequence continues at coordinate 1,237,818,757 of NC_141693.1, forward strand.
GTTTCTCTTTTGTTGGAATATTCCTGGAGATTCCATTGTGTCCGACACCCTCAGGCAGCTGGCTTGGTAGAAAGGCACAACCAGACCTTGAAAACAAAACTAGCCAAAGTATGTGCAGAAAAAGGGATAGACTGGGTCACTGCCCTCCCGGTCGCTCTCTTTTATATGCGAATGGTGGCACATTCCCGGACGGGACTGTCCCCTTTCGAAATAACATTCGGGAGACCTCCTAACATCTGGGGTGTCCCTTCTCCTAGAAAACTGACTGACATTGATTCTAATATGTTGACAGATTACCTGGCTTCCTTGATGTCTGCACTCCAATCTTGTCGTTCACAGGTTACAGCAGCATTTCCAGACCACACCATGCCTGGAGAACACACCATCAGGCCCAGCGACTGGATATTGGTCCGAAATTTCGATCGTACCAGCCCCCTGGAGAAGAGATGGACAGCTCCTAAGCTGGTCCTCCTGACCACGAGGACCGCCGTCAAAGTAGAAGGACGCAAAGGATGGCTCCACGCTAGCCACTGTCGGAAATTTTTTGGACCTACACCCACAGACACTGTGCCTTGTTCAACAGCTACAAACGCCCCGGATATAATTTCACCCCTTCCAGAACCCACTCCTCAACAGGAATACAGATCGCGGCAGCGATCTCACCAAAAACAGACTAAAGACATTGCACCTGATCATAACGCACCGGTGGCTAATTAAGCCCAGGAACAAGCTCTTGGTGAAGCGGCTGCTGGGAGACGTTTTGATCTTGTGTCCAGAGACATCTTGATACTATATCCATAGACATCATGAGGAGAAATGACGCGGCGCGTCAATGGAAAAAGACTAATTATGTAAAATTACTGCATAGCAGGTTCTCGATCTTTCGGTTTACAATGTTGCTTGTTTGCTGTGTAGCAGCCTGCCTGGGATGGATCTTATGTACAGTTTTCCCTCCACACTCTTCCACACTTGTAAAGAATACCACTATGCATTCCTACGTTGATCTTCCCCCACACCTCGAGGACAGAAGAAAGGAATTTATAAATAATACATTCATTTCCACCCTCCATAAACACCAGTGTCAGGAATCATTCAGTCAGTTCCTTATACAATACTGGACACTTTCGTTCCAAGAAGACATCCAGGGTTGTGGTGAAACCTAGGATGGTGAGTTTCTGGGTAAATGTGAAATAGTTTGGAAATTCAAGATGGTTGCCGCGGTGACATATCGGCGACGTTCTAGTTTCCAGTAATCTTGAAGAGCGAGAGCGCAGAGCACTGCGCACTTCAAAATAGACTTTGCCGTGAGTGGCCGTCATTCAAGGTGCTCACAGGAATTTCAAGTTTCAGTGTTTTCTGTGAGAATAATTCATGGCCCCGTTTCCGAATATCTTAGTTCAAAGTCGAATGTGGGTGTTAAGCATCGTAAACCAAGACTGTGAAAGGTTTGAATCTTTCGACGTGTCAGTGAAGAAACGACCGTGGGAAGGAGGTTGCGCTTTTACAGTAATTCCAGTGAAGAGTTTCTGAGGAGTTCCTTGCTCGAGAAAGACTTTCTGAACTTTTCCTGAGGAGAATTATCCTCAACTTGGCAGTTCCATCACTTCAGAGTTACGCAAGGCTGCGAACGGCTTTGACAGCTAACAGTCAATCACCGGAGGATAAAGTAAGACTTTTCCAATCTTCTTGGAAGACATTCCAGTTCCCCCCAGAGCCCCCCCATTTGCACTGCCCCTTTTCTTCCCTCCCTCTTTCTCCTTCCTGGGTCCTTTTTGCGCATATCTTCCAAGTGTTCAAGACTGTCTACATGAGAAGCATGACCATTTACTAGAACCAGTGAACAGACTCCCAATTTGAAAGCAACGTTGCCATTGAAGAAGGTACGGGGGGGAATACTTGGTTTAGTGTCAGGGAACATTTCCTCAATTCAGTTTACTAACAGGGTGTTCTCCTTTTTTCAGTATTGTCCACTCCGTCATGGTAACAACTCGCAACCATATACAGAGAGGGGCAAGGCTCTAAAGACAACTGGTAGGATAAATGGGATTTGAGTATTATATGTCCTGGAAGCGTAGTTGGAGTTTCTGCATTGTCTTTCTCTCTTCCTCTGTGCATTAGGAACCCAAGTGCAGTCCTGAAAGCCAGTAGAACATAGAATGACTAGTGGGTGCCAATTGTCGTTGGAGTGTCTCTCTTTTCTGTCCACTTCCCCTTTCCCTGTCTCTGGTGCCGTTGCTCGTGAAGCGGCGTCACTGGGGATAGGGCATTGGGAGCCAGCATCAGTTCTGCCTCTGCGAAGAATCTGGGACCTGACAACCAGCTCATAGTCAACAAGACAAACTGTTGGGTTTGTGGCTTGATGCCACATTCCGTGCATAAGGGAATGCCCTTTTTCTCCCTCCCATTTGGTTATTCAGGATCCGCCTATGCCTTAGCCATGATATTCTCTGCCTCAGTCAGAAACATTCCCCCGACCAAATTGAAAAACTAAAGTAATTGGAACGAGGTAAAGACCAAAATAGTAAAGGCTGTTTCTAAAATGGTGGCTCTCACTGTTACCTGGGGGAGGGCCGAAGATCACGAAAAAATCAGTTACTCCCAGTTCCATGACATTGCTTTCTTCAGGGAAATGTTTTCCGTCGAACAAAGACGGACAGATCAAGGAGGTTGGGTAGTACCGCAAAACGGCCGGTTTTGCATAAGGGGGAAGGAAAAGGAGGAGTAATGGGGAACAGCAAGTGTGATAGGACATACACACTGCCCGCTCCCGATTTTCCGACCATAGTAACTGCCCCAAACACCTATTTCATTTGTGGACCCCATGCGCGCACCTGGTTGCCCCAAGGCTGGTCTGGAAAGTGCTACATCGCATTCCTATTACCACCGACTTACACAGCCCCTGCCAATTACCACCTGATCGACCCTCTGACCCAAGTTAGAAGACAACGAAGGGGGGTCATAGATGCAGAAGATACTACAGGACAAGAAGTAGGAGACTTCTTTAAAGGTTTTCTCCCTTTCTGGGGACCTATGGCAAATAGTCGCCACATCCGGCAACTAACCCGTGTAGTTCATGCCGCCATAGACGAAACAACTGGCGCCTTAAATAACATTACAGCTGAGGTAGCTGCAGACAGGCTCATGACAGTGCAGCACCGTATAGTTTTAGATGTCCTGTTAGCCGACCGTGGTGGTGTGTGTAAGGTAATAGGGTCCAGTTGTTGTGTATTTATTCCAGACAACGCCCCATCAGTTTATTCTGCTATCTCCCGCCTCCATGTTCTATCCGACAAATTGGATATGGACACCGGCACATGGTCCCTGACCGGCTGGTTGTGGGACCTCCTGTCCGCCTGGGGGTGGAAGGCACTAACAGTCCTGGGCCTCGTTTTTGCCACTATCTTCACCTGTTGCCTCTGTGTCCAGTGTGGCCCCACCCTTTGTGGACTGTGTGCCACTTCCTGTACTCCTCGTCCACGAAACAGAGGAAAGAAAAATAAAATAATTATGTTGCAGGAGCAAGTATACGACCTGATGAATATAGAAATTGATTAAGAATTTCTGTAATAGGGTTTCTATGGGACAAGGAGGGAATGTGGAACTTGACTAAAAAGCTCCCTTTTCCCCCATCATGTACCCTGTCCACCCTAACATCGACCAGGCAAGCCGATTCTCCTACTTCAAGCACAAATCCCGTTGTACTCCCTCTTGCCTGCTCTCTTTCTCATAAAGCTGACACATGCAAAGAATAATGTCCAGCTACCATGTAACCTACGGGTTTCCGTCTCGTTCGATGTTTTCCCTTAGACAAGAACGGAGTCAGTCGGATGGGTGGCTCGGAAAACCCCCCCTCCCTAACTCTGTCACCGAACGAGCAGCTCTCGCTCATCAATGATTTCCTAGTTTGCGAGGACAGCCACGGGTTGGGTTAACAACCAAGGGAAAACCTAATCACACGCACGAGACAGCCACGAAGAAGAATAGTTTACTACAGCCCATTTTTCCTTTTCCCAGCTATACACACATACCATTGTGAGACATCGCCGCCCTTGTGTACGAAGTAAAGAACGCACAATGCCTCGTCTTCTTTACCTTTCTGACAGAAATGACCCTGTGACAATGCCTCGATTCTCTGTCCTCAGATACTAGCAACTCTGTAACTTGTTACCACAATCGCCCCGATGCAATATGTTTGTCTATGTGTAAATGCTATTCAGGTTATTCTTTAAAACGAGAACAAGTATGCTATGTCTTCTGTATGATTACATAATGAAATGATTGAATCAAGTCTAAGGGAAACTCCTTTTTTTGATTGTACTCGTACTGTATATAAGTGCTGATATGTTTCAAGCAAAGTAGACTACTCCTGAACCCGCTTGGTGAAGGAACTCTCCCTTAACTCGAGTTCTGGAATAAAACCCTTTCAACTCGAAGACCACGGACTCTGCTCCTCATTTTATGCATTACCATTTTCTTGGGTAATTATAGAAATTCCGAACGGCGTAAATAACTAGTTTTTTATTTACCACAATACCACAGACGTCTAGGATCTCTTATATGATCAGAACCTAGACATCAGTTTCTTCACAGAGACATGGTTCCATATGCATTGAACTCCCTCTCTAACTATCGCATTTCCGGCAGAATATACAGTAGCAAGACTGGATAGAATAGGCAAGAGTGGAGGAGGACTGGCGATAGCCACCAGCCGAACTTTGAACAGAAAAATCTTGGCTACCATCTCATCGCCTAGTATGGAAATGATGATATTCTCTATCGAACCTTCCCAAGGCTTTAAGGTGACGGGGCGATGGTGTATCACCCTCCGTGGGAAAATAAAAAGTCCTTCTATGCATCATTATTGGAAATTCTCGCCCCATTTGTTTTACAAACAGAACATTTCTTTCTCTTAGGAGATTTTAATTTTCATTTAGATATGGTCACGAACATTGACACGGTATGCCTGCTAACAGCTATGGAAATGTTATGTCTCTTTCCAAGAGTCTGCAATCCGACACATATAGAGGGGCATGTACTTGACAATATTTTTTCGAACATGCATAATCTTTTAACTGAATCACCACAAGCAGTAAGTTAGTCGGACCACTTGGCCCGGAGTTTTTTTTTCACCATCCTGAAATGTCCATGTCAGCCTCAAAGTCGTCAAATTGCCCAGGGACTATGGAAGAAAGTTACATCAAAATCATTTGGCACATTATTTTCTCCTCCGTCATTTAGTGACTGCAACATCAGCAATTCAGCTCTGAATAAATTGGAGACAGCGATGACAGCAGCTTTTGACATCATCGCCCGATCAAAGTAACCATAGTCTGCGATAGGATTGCCCCAGCTCCATGGTACTCAGAAAGTTTAAAGATGGAGAAATCCTCTTGTAGAGTCAGAGAACGTAAATGGGAGGAAATCAAAATTAGGGGAAGACAGATTAGTCTATATCATAGCACACGGGGCGTACCTCAAGAAGTGTAATACGGCCAGGAGAACATATCTAGCCACCCAAATAGATGAGGCACAGTGCTCGTCCAAAGAGCTCTTCTGGATCCTTACAGAGTTTACCATTCTCAGAGCCAACAATCTCTTGTCCTCCCACGCAGGAATTATGCGATGAGTTAGCTACACACTTTAAATAAGCATTGGCATAGCCAATAGGTCACGCTTTTGGGACCTTCTAAGTATTTAGTTATGTAGCACAATATCCTTGGTGCAACCACATCAACTGTTGCGTGGCTAAACACTTATAAGGCCCTAAACGCGAGACCTGTTGGCCATGCCAATGATTGGGGTGGTTGTGTGTATGTGTGGTTGTGTGTGTGTGGGTGGTTGTGTGCGTGGTTGGGGGGGATGTGGATGTGTGGGCAGTTGGGTGTGGGCGCAGTAGGGTGTGGGCGCAGTAGGGTGTGGGCGCAGTAGGGTGTGGGCGCAGTAGGGTGTGGGCGCAGTAGGGTGTGGGCGCAGTAGGTTGTGGGCGCAGTAGAGTGTGGGCGCAGTAGAGTGTGGGTGCAGTAGAGTGTGGGTGCAGTAGAGTGTGGGTGCAGTAGAGTGTGGGTGCAGTAGAGTGTGGGTGCAGTAGAGTGTGGGTGCAGTAGGGTGTGGGTGCAGTTGGGTGTGGGTGCAGTTGGGTGTGGGTGCAGTTGGGTGTGGATGCAGTTGGGTGTGGGTGCAGTTGGGGGTGTGGGTGCAGTTGGGGGTGTGGGTGTGGTTGCGATGTGGTTGCGATGTGGTTGTAGGTGTGTGGTTGGGGTGTGGGTGCAGTTGGGTGTGGGTGCAGTTGGGTGTGGGTGCAGTTGGGTGTGGGTGCAGTTGGGTGTGGGTGCGGTTGGGTGTGGGTGCGGTTGGGTGCGGTTGGGTGTGGGTGCGGTTGGGTGTGGGTGCAATTGGGAATGTGAGTGCAATTGGGGTTGTGGGTGTGTGTCTGGATGTGTGTGTGGTTGTGTGGGGGGTGTGGTTGCAGATGTGGGTGTGTGTGGTTGGGTGTGTGGTTAGGTGTGGGTGAGGATTTGGTTGTGCGTATGTGTGTGTTGGTGTGTGTGGTGGTGTGTTAGTGTGTGTGTGGTGGTGTGTGTGTGTGGTGGTGTGTGTGTGTGGTGGTGTGTGTGTGGTGTGTGTGCGCATGTGTGTGGTTGTGTGTGTGCGTGTGTGTGTGCAGTGGTGTGTGTGTGGTGGTGTGTGTGTGTGTGGTGGTGGTGTGTGTGGTTGTGCGTGTGGTTGTGCATGTACGTGTGGTTGTACGCGTGGTTTTGTATGTGCACTTGGTTGTGTGTGGTGGGCGTGCGTGTGCTTGCGTGTGCATGCTTGTGTGTGCTTGTGTGTGGGTGCTTGTGTGTGTGGTTGTATGTGTGTGTGTGGTTGTATGTGTGGTTGTGTGTGTGGTTGTGTGTGTGTCGTGTGTGTGTGTGTGTGTGGGGTTGTGTGTGTGTATGTGTGGGGGGGTGAGGTTGTGTGTGTGGTGGTGTGTGGTTGTGTGTGTGTGGATGTGGTTGAGTGTTTGTGTGTGTATAGTTGTGTGTGTGTAGTTGTGTGTGTGTGGTTTGTGTCTGTGGTTGAGTGTGTGTGTGGTTGAGTGTCTGTGGTTGAGTGTGTGTGTGTGGTTGAGTGTGTGTGTGGTTTTATGTGCGCGGGGTTGTGTGTGGGGTTGTGCGTGGGGTTGTGCGTGGTTGTATGTGTGGTGGTGTGTGTTTGTGGTTGTATGTATGGTTGGGGGTGTTTGGTTGGGGGGTGTTTGGTTGGGGGGTGTTTGGTTTGGGGGGTGTTTGGTTTGGGGGGTGTTTGGTTTGGGGGTGTTTGGTTTGGGGGTGTTTGGTTTGGGGGGTGTTTGGTTTGGGGGGTGTTTGGTTTGGGGGGTGTTTGGTTTGGGGGGTGTTTGGTTTGGGGGGTGTTTGGTTTGGGGGGTGTTTAGTTGGGGGGTGTTTAGTTGGGGGGTGTGGTTGTAGGTGTGTGGTTGTGGGTGCATGGTGTGGTGCGTGGTGTGGTGCGTGGTGTGGTGCGTGTGGTTGGGTGCGTGTGGCTGTGTGTGGTTGTGTGTGTGTGGCTGTGTGTGGTTGTGCGTGTGTGGGTGTGACAGTAATACTAAAAGCATCTCAAAATAAAGGAACACAATCATCGAGTTTGTGGAAAGAGAAAGCACATTGTAAGTCAAACGGGCGCAGCAAAGCATTAACACAACAACATGCTCTTTGGTGTTTGACGTTCTTTGAACGAGAACATCAAATGGGTGCCGCGAAAGTAATTGCGGGCAAAAGTGAAAGTAATCGCGGGCGCTTAATGAGCATGACGAAGATTGCCCATATGGCGCCTCTGCTCCCAAGCGTGCGCCCGCGCACAAGCACTGCAAGCTGTAGCCGGCTGTAGCATATTTCGAAGCCCTTCTTACTTAAGGTCTGGCCAGACAAGCACAAGCGCAGGGTCAGGTGAGACCACAAAAAAAAAGTCATTAAATCTATGACTCCTTTGATCAGGATTTGGAGACTAGGGAAGAAATTTTAATCCCTGATAATCTTCTCTCATCTAGATTAGAGACCTTCGCAACTATCACCTTGGAGCAAGTCCTACCACTACTGGCACATATTAAGTCAGGATCCCCGTCTGACGTGGCACCCCCCTACAAAATCTCGAACTGGCGGTGGAGTTGGTAAACCCAATCAGGGAAATCTGTAACATGCCATTAGAGACCTCCTCCTTCCCATCAAATTGGAAGAAGACATGCATCCAACCATTGCCGAAGAAACCATTAGCAGATTGCGCGGATCTACAAAACTACAGACCCAACTCTCTTCTCCCAGGTTGCTCAAACATAATGGAGATCTTGGTCAACCGACAACTTTCAAACTACTTGGAACATCATAATCTTCTTGACCCCTCGCAGTCAGGCTTCCGTGCGGGATATAGCTCCGAATCTGCCTTAACTGAGGTAACCGACTCGATTGGGTCACTGTTAGACGAGGGAACGCCCACAATGCTAGTCCTTTTGGATCGGTCGGCAGCCTTTGACACCATCTCACAGAATCCTTTTGGATAAACTACGAGAGATTGGTGTCAGAGGGATGGCATTGGAGTGGCTGCAGAGTTCAGACAGATCTCAATGTGTACAACTTGACTCCTTTGTATCTCAGACCACAATTGTGGATAAGGGGGTACCACAGGGCTAAATTTTAAACCCCACCATGTCAATATCTATGAGTCATCTCTGGCCACCATCATTTGATCGTGCGGGTTCCAAACCATCTCCTATGATAGTCCCCAAAGAGAAGGACCCCGGGGTGACCAGAGAAAGATTTAAGATCTGCATGCTAAAAATAGCCACATGGATGAGAAAGAACTTCCTACAGCTTAACTCCAATAAAACTGAGATCTTATTGTTTGGGAAAGCTGAGGATTTATGGATGGAGGAATGGTGGCCGGCGGAACTAGAAGAAGCTCCCACCCCCAAAAAATGGGCAAAAAACGTGGGTGTTATAATGGACAACAACCTCTCCATGGAGGAGCATGTGAAGATCCTATCAGGCAAGTGCTTTGGACGGATGCGCATGCTTAAAAGGATTTTCCCCTGGATCCCCCTTTCCACCAGAAGGGTCCTAATACAGGCGCCTCTAGTCAGTAGACTAGATTACAGAAACGCTCTACTGGTAGGGATGAGGGAGGATCTGCAACAAGTCATGCAAAATACGGGGGCACGTTTAGCATTGAATAAGCCAGCACAAACCTTTCCCTTCCATTGTTGAGAGAGTTACATTGGCTCCCTATAAAGAAATGAGCAGTTTTCAGTCTTCTATGCCTAGTGTTGAAAGCTCTTCATGGGCTAGGGCTAAGATACCCAAGAAAGGAACTGGATTGGTATACTCCAGCCCGTCAGTTAAGATCTAGTGGCCAAAACCTTCTCCGACCTCAGGGAATTAAGAAAGTGAAAATGGGAGGCCGTGCCTTTTCCTACCAAGCCTCCAAGTACTGGAATTTTCTGCCAGAGGACCTTCGGGCATGTCCCACCCTGGTTCTCTTTAAAAAACTTCTTACGACCTGACTATTTTAATAAGCATCCCATACAATAGGTGACCTGCTCCCAGGGTGCCGAAAGATCCCCTTGGGGAGGATTTGTGTGCCATATAAAAGAAAAATAATAAATATGTAACTCCACCAGAATCCACTGCAGGAAAGAAGAGCATTTCTCACTAAAAGATAAAATGTGTCTCAAGGCAAGCAGACTCTGAAACAAGCATTTGCAATGCAATAGGTCTCGCATTAGGAAAGTTTGAGCTATTGTATTGTAAATGACACATTTTGTATTTATGTGTTGGTTTTGAAAATAGCTAAATTAATAGCTTTGTCATTTACAATTCCAATCGTTTTAACTTTCGCAAATGTGACACCTATAGCATTTTGTTGGACTTGGCCCTTCTGGGAGGTTCACCCCTGAACTTTTTGCTTTTTACATGTGACCTAGGGAGGGTGATTCTTGCTTTTTGCGCACTTTCACTGCGTCCCAGTGGAACGTGCGTGCGCACTGTTAGTGCGTGTGGTGAGATAGGCCTGCCTCCCATAGGAATGCATGGGGAATGTATGTGTCCCTGGTAGTTCCTGGTGCGTGGCGTGTACAGGCTCGAGTCTGGTATGTGCGGACTCGTGTGATTGAATGCTGCGCAATGATGCGTGCAGCGTGTTTGTGTCTAGTATGGAAGTGCCACTTCTAGAAGTGTGCCTGTCTGTGCAGTGAATGTGCTGGCTCATTAATGGCTGGAGCTGGCTGGTGAGCCTGGCTCCAGGAGTCTGGATGGGTCTGCCCGGTGGTGAGTGTGGAGATTAGCATGCTGATGACTGGGGAGGAGTGCACCTGGGTCCTGAATAGGGCTGGGCTTTCCCCACACAATGCGGGCTCCGCCCCCTGTGGTGTGTCTTATGTCCCTAGCCCTGCCAGTGAATAGAGTGAGGGGCTGAGCACATCAAGGGTGCTCCCAGACCAGCTGCGACTGGTTCTTCCACCACCCTGCACCTTAGACAAAGGATTTCTCTGTATAAAAGGAGGCTATGACCTCTTGTCAAATGTTCTTGTTTCCAACTCTAATCTGCCAGGGGCGTGCTGCTGCTGGGGCCCAGGGGAAGGCTTGCCTCCCTGGGCCCTGCCCAGCCCCTGGACTGCTGATGTCCACCTCCTGAAGGACTTTGTTGCTTTCTGTGTGCCCTAGCACTTGAGAGCGCTTTATTTCGCACTAGCGCTTGGGAGCGCTTTTCTTTTGCCCTCCTGGTCTGCCTAGCGCTTGGGAGCGCTGTTGCTCTCAGCTGGTGCCCACCCGGCATTTGCCCTGTTTTAATTGCTGGTTTCTGGGCCCCCAGCGAGTGCCCACCTCGCTTTATTCCTTATTTCGACCCCCGAGTTCACCGCCGCTGGCCCGGAACCCCTTGTGACGTCCTCCCCGGGCCGCGCTGGGATTGGCTGCCGGCCCAGGAGTCCTCAGTGACATCTTTCCCCGGGCCGCGCCGTGATTGGCTGCCGGCCCAAGGAGATTCCCACGTCCCGCCCCCGCCGGGGAGCGAGACGGAAGCAGGAAGTGGTGCGAGCGTCGCGGGGCTCCCGTGACCAGGAGGGAGCCCAGGATACTGTTTTGTCCAGGAGCCTTGCGGCTCCACCCTAAGTCCCGGTTCCGAGATGGGGGACCGGGTGAAGACCTGGCGAAGCGGGCGCATGAGGAAGGCGGGGCTCCCATGAGGAGAAAAAACCCTCGCCGAGCGCTACCGCCGCCAGGAAGGAAGGAGCCGGCAGAGAAAAATGGCTGGATGCTGCCCGGGGCTCCCGTGAGCTGTTGGGACCCCCCGTGGTCTACCCGGAGAGAGGAGTCAGCCCGCAACAACCCGGGAGCATGATGCCACCCAGGAGTCCCGGTGAATGGGGCTCTGTGGGAGGCAGTTAGGGGGGTGTGTCGGGGCACGCTTGCGGTGCCCGCCCCCGTGGCCCGGGCCGCCTTCTCCCTTCCTGCTGCCCCGCTGAATAGTGGGCAGCGGCAGCACCCTGGGGCATTGTAGTTTGAGCCTGAAAGGCTCAATGGGAATTTTCCCTCTTCGAGTCCCCCGAGTGGGACTCCAACAACTCCGGCAGCTTTAGGGGCATTACTTACTCAGAGCCCGGGAGAGGCTCTTGGCATTGAGGCATTTTGAGCCGACGAGAGGCTCAAGGGGCATATTGCGACGAGCCCTGAGAGGCTCCAAGGCACCACCTTTGTTTCAGAGCCCAAGAGGCTCAAAGGGGGCCCAGTTGTCGGTGCATAGAGCCCATGAGGCTCCCCAGTTATTTCAAGGGCCAAGAGGGCCCCCCATGTTTGGCGCAGTTTTGCTCCCCAGTGCGCCATTTGTATTCCTAGAGCCTAGAGGGCTCCAACAGGTGGCAGATGTATTTCCAGAGCCTAGAGGGCTCCAGCAGTTGGCGCAGTTTTGTTTCAAAGGGCCAGTGAGGGCCCTGTCACAGTTTTACTGATTCCCAGCTGCCCAGCAATTAGTGGGCAGCTGCACAGTTTAGGTTTTGCTTTCTAGGGACATGACTTTGGACTAGGAGTGAGAAGCACTCCTTCATCCCTACCTTGGCCTTCCCCAGCTGCGCAGCACTTAGTGCCAGCTACAGCGTTAAGGCCCTGTTCTGTCCCTGTCCTCAGCTGCCCAGCAAGTAGTGGACAGCTGCTACGTTTAGGTTTTGGCGCAGTGGCGCAACCTGGACTTTGATGCAAGTTCTGTGCTAATGTGAATTCTGCGAATTGTTATTTGCTGCACCTCTGAATGTGTTTTAAATGCGTCATGTGCCTTGTTCCTTACACCTCGGAATGTGTTTATGCATCATGTGTTCTCCTGTGCTGCACCTCTGAATGTGTTTTGATGCGTCATGTGCCTTGTTCCTTACACCTCTGAATGTATGTTTATACATCTTGTGTCTTTCTTACACCTCTGAATGTTCTATGCATCATGTGTGAAGCTTCTGATTGTTAAAGGTTCTAAGTGCTAGTTCTACTAAGTGCATCTTCCTGACAGTGGTGCCTGTGGCCCTGTCCTGTACATAATCCCCTGTAAATTCTGCCCGTGCCTGTTGGCACATTGTAAAGTGTGTGTTTCTATCTAATGTGTTTTGCAATACAAAGGCTATTTTTACATATACCTTGTGTGGAGTTCCTTTTGTGGGGGGCCTTGGATGTTGTTGCTGGGGGGTGCATGCTCAAATGCTTTACACATCGCCTCTGAGATAAGCCTGACTGCTTGTGCCAAGCTACCAAGAGGGTGAGCAGGGGTTATCTTGGTGGGTGACTTCCTTACCCTACCTTAGGAATGGTGGTTTCTGCCTGGCTTTGGCGCAAGCCCTAGCCAACCAGAAATCCCATTTCTAACACATTTGTAATGCAATATGTGTTGTATTTACGTGACTTAGATGTATTGATATTACAAATAACAATGGCTTTTAATTTTTTTAAATAATTAATACTTAAATAAAAGTTATTGTAATTTATAATGGCAATAGCTTAAACTTTTGTAAATAACTTTTGTGAAGCTTATGTTCAGTGTATTTTATTGTGACTAAAATCTAAGAACAGAAGTGAAATATTAACATCTTTTTGTGACATTTGTAATAAAGCTTGAAACATTGAGAGAACATATTTGAACCAGTTGTTGTTGAATGGTTGCACAGATTGATGCTGTGGTGGCGCTACGTGATGTTGTGGGGGCGAGGAGTGATGCTGTGGTGTCATTTCCATCAACACAACAGAGATTGCTGTGAACAGAACACACAAGGGGAGGAGTATATTTTACTTTGGCATTTATTAGCTTCCGGCTGATAATGACTTTCAGAAATAACATGCGTTGCATACACAGTGTCAGCACGGAGTTTCTGCTCTCAATGGGAAAAGGCATGCCTTGCTCCCCACTACTTGACAGTTCTTAGCAACAAGGTTGAGAAAAGCAGAAAAACAATGTCGGAGAAAGGACACCCGTTTTGTGTAGGAGACATTAAATGAAGGCAGAAAGAAATGGCTGGGCCAACACAGAAAGCTCCGCCGTGTAGAAAGTAGAGAAGGTGAGACTCCTGAATGAGAGTGTATGAGTATGAGGACGAAGATCAAATAGGGAGTGAGTAAAGTCAGGTGAGGGTGGGGGGGGTAAAGGTGTGGGGGTGGGGTGTTGGGAAAGAGTCCTTGCAGTGTGAAGGAGAAAGGGAAGAGCGTCTGGCATAGAGACTTTATCGTGAAGGATATTAGAGTGTGTGACAAAGGAAACAGCAAGGAGAGAGGTGAACAAGGAAGAAGTAGATGAGAGAAAGAACAGAGCAGAGACTTACAGAGAGAAACCAAACGAGGAGGGAGATAGGCATAAAGTGAGGGACGAGAGAGAGGGGGAAAGAGTGTGGGTGGGTGTGTGAGAGAGAGAAAGAGCCAACGAGGGGGGAGGAGAGAGAGAGAGAAACATGAAAGTGTGTGATGTTGTGTAATGTAATTGGGCGCTCATGTAAAGTGCGCCAATATCTTTCAGTCGAGTTTGCGCTATATATTTTTTTTTTAAACTCCAGAAAAAACGGGAGAGCGACCGAGAACGGGAAAGAGAGAACAAGTGTTACAATGTCACCAGTTCTTTTCCAGTGAAGAGATGTTATCAGGTTTCCTAAAAGTGACTCAGGGCTTGACAATGAATAGATTGTAAACAGTGGATTCAGTTTTGCCGTAAGTGCCGCCACTAGTGTGTATTAAATGTGTGCAGGAAGGGTAATGTTAGAAAATGAGAATGCATGTAATAAAAGTCCGTGCATGGTCAGGTGTTGGGATCAACTTCAGCTACATGAGTGCAAATTGTGAGATCAGGAAAGGCATTGTGTCATGCCTTCAGAGGAATGAATTAAAACAAGAAAAGCAGACATCAAAGGAAGGGTGGGAGGGAACGAGCATGTGGGGTGTGAGCGATAACGAAAGTTAATTGCTGTAAGAGGGGGAGCAGGAAGTGAGGCCGAGCGCACGCTGGCAAAAGCAGTCTGCTGCTTTCAAGTCCATGCCAGATGCCAGCTTCGCGCTTGAATGACTCGCATGCACTGGCCATTAACCGCATTCCAAAGGTCTTTGGTAGACTTTTCTTTTCCCCTTACTATAATCTCGCATAGCGATTGCTTACGCAATAGCTAGGCTCGACCTAAAAAGGCAAGAAGGAAGGAAACAATGTCTCACCCGATGCTGTGACAACTAGCCTGGGCAGTGAACTCTACTCCCTTGGCAGAGTTGGCAGAGTTTTCTGCACTATGTGCTCTGCGGAATTCGGGAAGTGCAGAAAACTCTGCTCTGCGTAGTGCAGCGGAGTATTTTCCTTGGTCGCGAATGGTAAGTGGGCGCAAGCTGTTGCTCGGGTAACATTTTTACCTGAGCGGCAGAAGACCAGTGCAAAATGCAGTTCGCCCTACACTCCGCCACTTACGGAACTCCGCAGAGGTTTTTTGTCACTTCGCAGAGTTTCACGTAGCAAAACGCCATGAGCTATGCGCAGGCCTGGTGATAACCCCAAATGCCATGGGTCGCAAATACCCCCAAAAGATGGCAAGAGAAGCAACGAATTGACCAACAATGTTTGGATACGGTTTGCAAAATCTTTCCCTAAAAATAATGTTTGGACCTTCACAGGGAATCCTTGCCTCAGCCTGTTTTATTTACATAAATGTCAAATACTTAACAAGACCTGGTTAATTTGTTGACATTAGAAATTGGACCAAGAGTATGATTGGGTAGGGTGGGCTTCATGCTTTGTAGTCAACAATTTGTGCCATGTGTTATCTTAGCTCTCATAACCAAGCACATTTAGTTATATTAATAAACAAAAAGATAAAGAGATACAGCAGAGTGAAGTAATGGCCTCTTGGGAAATTATTAGGTGACTTGAAATGGTAAACCAAGCAGCCCTTCTACACTCACAGCGGTTTAAAATAGAGTCAAATATATACTTTCAAAAGGCCTTTTCTCAGGCGCTACATTTCTTTGCCGACAACATTTTTAAATATCCTATCCAGCTTTCACGGTCGGGTTTAACTTTGGCACAAGAAAAGAATAACCTTTATAGCTGGAGTGTCCAATGTAGGTTCTAGGTGTTTAGAATAATCCCTGACAAATCTAATGAGATATATTTCGATTGATTATATGTCATTGGTACTAGTTTAATACTCATGTATAGCAATAAGCAACAGAAAGTTGACGAGGCAATCTTTGCGAAGGGCCTTACACTGTGCTACAACATTTGCCACTGCGTTTTTAGTACATTTTGATCTATTTGAGCCAGAAATATGTGTTTGTTAAAATCTGCTAATTATGCAGCAGATGATGGCTCATGTGGCAAATGAGGCAAATTCATGTCTATGTAGAAAACGTTATAACCGAAAAATTACAAACTTACAAACTTACAATGGCCCTGCCTATTGCTTACAATACCAACAAGGATGGGACTCATTTCGATTTCTGAACTATTTTTTCGGGAACCAAATCTCGTTTTTTGGGGTCGGGCAACAGTTAAAAAGTGTTATTTTGACAAGGAGGAGGCAAATGATTGGCACATTTATAGGCTAGGAAATGAACTTATTGTTCCAGGTGCGATTATCATTTCAGTGTTCTTCAATATTATATATTGTAATTGACGAAGGAACTTCCACGGTTTACATGTGCAATGTGTTGGGCGAGTAACACAGATATATATTCGATGTGGAATTTATCTTTCCATATATGGTATACTCTACAAGGCATTCTCGTAACTAGAATAGTAGAGGCCACATAATCGCCATTTAAACCCAGAGTGGAGCATTAGAAATAATAGGATCAGCGACCAATCACCAAAAAACAACAATTTAAAAAGATAAACGTTTATTTTTCACAATATCTGGATAAAATAAACTTCGTAACATTTACACGTTTACATTGTTTTTAAGTAAAAGCATTGGCAACTTAATTGAGTGCAACATCAAAATTAGCTCCTTGCTAAGTTTTGGGATGTGGGGGTAAGAGGGAGGGGAAATATTCAAATATTCATTCGTTATGTGTCAAACGAGAGCTGCTTGCTATTAATTGCAGGCTGCATTCGCAGGTGGAAACGCTCACCCTGTCGGGAGACTATTTTATTTTCAATTTCCGTTTGGTAAAACTGTGTGAAAGATTTGGCGACCTAATAACTCGAAATATTCGCAAGTTAGCTTTCATGCCAGCAGGCATTTCAAATGAGTTTACAGTGAATTGCGGTGTAGAGTAAAATACTAAGATAACACTCAGTTTTTATAAAAAAATACTAACTGTATGCATTCTTAAATATTTAGGGAATATATATATTTAAATAATTTTAAGCGCATTTTATTTAATTTTTTTTCCTATTAGAAGATCGAGCTGAGCGTATTACATACTTTGCTGCACTTTCCGGTAAACTTTCAATCATAAGCACAGGAAACTGATGGTAAAGTGGTAAAGAAACAAAATAAAATAGCAGACTAAAGCGCCAGAGACTAACGACTTTCCTGCTCATGGTGCGCAGGAGTAGCTGAAGAGATATAATATGTATGTCTAAGGGTCGAGAAGTGAAAGGGGCAGAAAGATGAATAACTCTGTGTCTCTACCGTTAAAAAGTAAACTGAGCAAAAACAGATTTAACTTCAGGGAATCTCGGACAATAAAGGCGCCGAGGGATACCGACAGCGAGGAGAGCTGCAGTGCTTCCCCTCGGGATCCACGGCGCTCCTTGGCCTCTCAGTAGCAACTGACTCATAACAGTGTTTCCATGAAAGATCGGCAAAACCTTGGATGGTAAGTTTAGAAACAAGATTAAACCAGCCCCACCTCTGCGGAGGATGCAGACCCCTGGAGAGTCCTACTCACCGCCCTCGCAGCAGTCCCGGAGCTCAAGTGCCACGTCCAGCGTCCACTGCACCGGTAGAGCCGGGCGGAGAGCACTGCAGGAAGTGACACACCCCGGGTAGCTTCCGGCGCCGGATGCGCTGCACCTGCAGAGGCGGACTCGACTCTCCCCGTTCATCGCCTCTGCCGTTCTGCTGCCCCAGGCCGCCTGCCGCCCACTAACACAGCCATTGGGTGTCACCCAACGGCACTGATGAAGCACAACAGGTGAGAGCAGGCCGAGTCGGAGTGAAAGCAGGGGGGGGGGCGCGCTTGTGTGTGTCTCTCCTAAGTGAAGCGAAAACGGGGGTGGGGGGGCTGGCTGTGTGCGCGGTGCGCGCGCTCATTTGCTGCATATGTGTAAGCGCAAGTCTGAGCGAAAGCAGGGGGAGGGGGGCGTTTGTGTTTGTGTGTCTCTCCTAAGGAAAGCGGGGGTGGGGGGGACTTGCAGGTGTGCAAGCGCGTCTTGGAAGCGCGTCCACAGACCACAATCGGCGCGGGCCCCGGTCGGTATCACTTGGCAGGCAAGAGGACAACAATAGATCTCGCTGGCGACAGCGCTATCGCGCTGCATCACCAGCGAGACCTAAAAAAGGAACGCATCCCGTGCTACAAAAAACAGGTTATGTACTATGGAGGCAGGGAGAATAGATTAATGGACCACACCAGGTGAACAAATTAAGTGTTTTGAACATATAAACGTCCGGCTGGTTCGGTGAGCAGGAGAGCTATTTGGGACACAGTGAGAAAGTCATCGCCTCCCATGCTCAGAGAATTGTTGACCATAGCAGAGTCTAATCCAGGCTCGGGAAAAGGGAGAGGAGAGGGAAAAAAGCTGAAATTATGACAATGTTCAAATGGCATTATGGCCATAGGAGATCCTGTGCATAGAACGTCCTCATAATTTAAAGGGTAATTGGAACAAACAGAACAAGTTGCATGGACGCCTTGTCTAAGATTGGCAGGGCCTACATCCATTTGGTATTCCAAAGCAACTTGAAAGCCTGTGTCAGTTAATAACACTTTTCACAGGTGCTAAAAATGTCTACAAAAGCATGGGAAGATACTTTTTAACATCATGTATGTATTTGAAGTAAAAACATGGAAAGGTATGCATCCAAAGGGCATGTACATGCTGTTTTACACAGGTTTGCCAAGAGTACAAGGAGGAAATAAATGTTCCAATCCTCAAAGTAGAATGTTAGGTGAAGTGGAGGTAGGTGTGGTTCAACACCAATTTTGTGCCTAGTGACAGAAGGAACAAGCATTTGCAATGCAATAGGTCTCGCAGTTGTTGGAGTTTGAGCCATTGGCATTGTAAATGGCAATGCCTTTTATTTATGTGTTGGTTTTTAAAACGTTTTAAAAACCAAAACATAAATAAAAGGCATGTATGGTTCGCTCATTAATGGTTAACTTCGAATTACATCTGTAACATAAATAGAGGTTTCCTTAGTAATTGGATGACAGAAACAACATTATTGTAGACTACATAATGAAAATATATTTTTAATTCACAGGTCGCGATTTTACAATATCTGCATTTAGTCGGTTAGATCACTCACTCACTCGTTCTCTGGGATAGGTGCACGCCCCATGGAGGCAAGTGACGCCCAAGCCCGAGGGGACGGGCTGTGAAGTGGCACTGTGGGACAGTATGGATACACTGTCAGTGGTCACGTGTCCAGTAGCCTCTGTCTCCTTGTGATCACTGCCTGCGGGTCGTTAAGGGACGCTCAAGGCTTAACACCCCCACAGAAAGTAAGGCGTTGCTTGGGTCGGCCTTGCACACAAGTGTGTCTCGGGTTTCTTCCTTCTGGGTTCCGGTGCGGAAGGTTTTAGTGGCAGGTGGCCCCTCGATTCTTTCATGCCCCAGCCTCTCTCTGCCCCCGCCCCACGCCCCCCCAGGCGTGCACACAGCTGTACACAAGGCTGGGTGAATGGAATGGATACAGCTCCGCTAAGAGGTGACGTGTGCACTATAAACGCTGTGCACTCACTGCACACTGCAGGACGTGCACAGGGGTCACAGCGCACAGTTGCACAGGCTACATTCTGATTTACACCGTGCAGAGTGCACGCTGCGCACCGCACACATGCGCAACAGACACGGTTTGCTGAACAGTGAAAACTTGTTTTTTTATTAACAATGTCGAGTGTCATATGCATTTAATATTTCTATATTGCACAACCATGCTCTAATATATACTGTATGTATGCTTGAAATACACCTGGTGTACATATTACCAGAGGCAATGGTCCTTTTCTAATAATTGCCCAGAATAAAATCAATTTTCCATGCTAAAACCGGTCTTTTAGGTGTGTTCTTGTCTCCTTACGAACTGCTCGCCTTTAGCTCATCTTTCCAATCATGTGTTCGCACTCTTTATTATCCATCTCTCTCCTGTTCATTCAGTCATTCACTATCTGCCTTTCATCCAGCCACTGCTTAATTCCCTCTATGCTTTCATCAAGCACTGCTCCCTGCCATCCACCTCGCCATTCATTCGTCCTCCTTCCTGCATGTCATCATCTACCCATGCATTCATTGACCCTGATGTCCATCCATTCTTTCATCCTTGGGTGGTCTGTCCTGCTGCTTCTGCCTGCCCATGTGACCCGCCCAGCTCCTGTCAGCAATGCACCCATACATTCACCCATACCGGAGCCTTTCGGCGTGTAGTCCATCTGTGAACGATGTGCGCCTCTGCCTGTTCTAGATATCACTGCAGGTGAAAGATACACGCACGTACAGGTGCACGCATTGTCTGCACCCTCCTTCACGCACAGGCACGTGGCGTGACAGTACAGCGTGCACGTGAAACATGTATGCATTGCCTGCACCCTCCCTCACACACAGGCGCGTGTCGTGACAATACCGCGTACACGTGAAACATGCACGCTTTGCCTGCACGTTCCCTCACGCGCAGGCGCACGGTGTGATGATGCAGAGTGCACGTGAAAAAAACACGCATTGCCCGCACCCTCCTTCAAGTACAGGTGCGTGGTGTGATAATACAGTGTGCTCGTGACTACGAGAACTGATGTAAGCCAGCCTCTTTATCAGCGCCGCGCGCCTCATGATCAGCGCAGCGCACCATTCTGCAGACTCCCCCTGCATTCCAGAGAGGCGCTCAACGCGATCCGGTCTGCCATGCCATGCTGTGGAGACAAGACCTGGCCGCGCGCACAACGTTATCCTGTGGGGAAACGATGCGCGCGGCCAGGTCTTGTCTCCCTTCGCCGTTCTCAGACTGCTGAGACGCCGAATATAGTTCTCGCTGCGAGAACGCGCTTTCAGCGCATTGGTCGTAGCGAGACCTAAAAACTGTTAATAGTTAGCACTATGTCAAGTCAGGGCCAAGTAACATTGTGACAGCTAGGATAACAAGAGGCTGGGAAGTAGATAGCAGTGTGCATTCCGAGAGCATGACATAACACAAAGCAACAGTATACAACGAAGAGGTGAAGTCTGCAACAAAACTTAAGAATAGCAGAGAACGGGTATAACCATAAAAGACAGGGGCAACGCAAGACAGAGTAGAGTGGCATCCTGGTATGCCAATTTCAATCAAATAGAGGAACACAATGGCACAGTAGACCCAAAGTACTGAGATAAAGGCCGTTAAAGTTTGGTGTCCCAAGAAGTTGGCATAGTGTATGGCGAGCCCTACTGATTTTGCCCCATCCCAAAATATTGTGAACGTTGAGGGAACTGTTGAATCCTATATTGGACTCTGAACTATAGAGGGATGTGCTTTTGAGAACATTGAGAAATTAGTTCAGTCCTGAATGATGAACTTTAAATGAATGTTTTCGTGTTTCACTAGTTACCAATTCTAGTACTTGGACCCTTACTGGAACCTGAAAACTCAATTTTTTCATTTCACAACCCTGCATGTGCACTGTGCCTGCCACATGGTGCAGGGATGTGCAAAAACTTACATTTTATAATGGGAGCTTGTACTGCGGGCGGTTTTAGACCACAGCACAAGCTCCCATTGTATAACGGCAGTTTGTGATTGCACCATGTGCGGTTGCATCCCAATTCGGTATGCGAACCGCCGACCTATGGTCGGGCGGTTACTTCACCAAAACGGTGCGTCCGCCTGACATTTTAATGAGGGCATTTGTATTTAGTCTCTATTCTGTTTCCATAGCATCAGGCGCCTGACTTGGCCTGTAATTTTCATGCATCCAAAACCAATCCTTGAATTGTTTTATGTAACAGCAGGTGAAGTAATTGGTCTCAGAACAATGCTACTAGCAAAATAAAGGCTACAGGAATCTTTGGTGTCTATGCAAACATATGAATATTTTCTTTATCAATGATTCTGACAAGAAAACTGGTAAGTGGAAGATTTAAAGCATTTTAAAGAAAATGTTGAGTCACACCTGGTAAACCTCATAAAAAAACTCTAATGACATTTTCTGGACTCATCATACATTTGGGCCAATGAATTTAAATCCTTGTCAATCTCTATAGTGTTTAGCTTGATAGTCATAGCTTTATATTAGTCTTTGCTTTAAATCTTTTTACAGACATTATAATGTTGTGTTCTAATCTAGGACCCCGATCAATACTGTGACCTTATGCCCCTATACGGCTATTATACATTTGTACCCCTATAATGGCATAAACGATCAAGAGCAATAATTCAAAAACTCTTCTCTGGCCTAACACGATCAGAGCCACATTTCAGAATCGCTTCCTCTGCAGCTCATTAGAGCAAATGACACAGCAGAAGCCACTATCTAAGATTCCTAGATTACACTCAGAGTTCTTCAACAAGAGAAAACTCAGCAACCTGGGAAAGCCCCGCTTGCTATGTTTTGATTAGTAATAGAACTCTAATGAGCACTGAGAGGCGATCACTTCCTAGTGACATCTTTATTGACGTCTTATGTCCAAAAACTTATGTCAAACAAGGCACCTTTCAGGTATAAATATTACCAATGTTGCCTTAAGCAAACGCTGCCTCAACGACATCGATGATAGCGATGGTGTGGTGAACACAGGAGCAGAACAGCTGTCCCCTGCAGAGCCCAGCAGATACAAGCTGCCCACGGACGCTGCCCCTCCTCCTCGACGCGCTGAGAGAGACGCTGTCTTTTCTCCTGCCGAGAAAATCCAGCTCCGGCGTTTCCAGCCTACTCTTGCGAGTGACTGGGATATCGAGTCCTGGAAGGAGATACAAGACCTCCAACATTCTATTTCAGAGGTATGGTGTTGACTGAACCCTTAAGAGAGAATTCTTGAAGCAAACCTTGGCAAAACCAACTTAACTAAAACTGCTACTTACTTACTCCCTCCCACGTATTAGGCTTAGGTCAGGTACACTGGGGTAGGCGTAGTTAGAAGCACCAGTTGAGTACGTTAGCTGAATGTATATATGAATGTATATATTTTATTCATTTTAACCATTGTATGGCTAAGAAACCATATCAATGCTTTTACAGTATTATTTCACAATCCTCATTTTACTATACGCACTTTTTATAATAACTAGTCTTGCAATTGTGGCAATTCATTTCTCTTGCAGGAGGAGAAAGACTGTTCAATAAATAATACCTTTTATTGAAAACGCCCGTCTCTCTATTCTCTGCATCTTAGTGAAAGTAATCTGCACAACTGACTGAGTAAAATAACTGTCTATTGTTTCACACGACTCTAGAGATTGACTCTTATTCTAAGGAGCAAAGTTGTCATGTTTATGCGGTTGTTGGAAAACTGAATCCCTTCTTGTCTGTACCAGGGAAGCTGATCACTTCCTATTCAGTCAAGAAAGTTTCCAGTGACCTCTGAGCTAGTTGGTAACAAACCCAATTAAGTTTAGCATAGTCAGTAGAGACCTGGAAGACCGCACTTCTACGTCCATACTATTGTTTATGTTATTCCAATGCGCAGGGCCTATTGGGAAAATAGAAACTACACTACATGGCGCCCAACGTTTGGTAAGGCGATAAAACTAACGCAAGACGTTAGAGTAACTCAGTCGTGCATTTTCACACAGACCCTTTCTCCCGTAAATACTCCAATAGACGTCTGGAGTGGGTGAAAGGTTAAAATCCGCCCGAACTTAGTAGGAAGAGATTCCTATGTAAAGCTCTGGTTTAGTCAACGTTGAAGGATACAGTGTTCCAAATTTTGTGCACCTAATCTTTGTCTCCTTGGAGACCTGCTCTGCAAACCTTGCATTTATACAATGCCAGGAGAAAACGGAACCGCTGCACCCGCAGTAAATGCGACTGAGCAGTGTCCCGACGGTGTTAATGAACCGGGTGCGATAATCATACCGGTCAACATAGGAAAATCTATAACGTCAAAACTTATAGAAAATGGACTGACCACACAAGGTGGCACAGTCGTCTTCGTGATAGAGGCACACGAATATCGGCAGACAGAGGTATTCTATTCTTGGATAAAATTTCCAGCGGCAAACACCGCAACACACGAGCCACTATTACAAAATAGGGGATCCACCAGAAGAGTACGCTCCTTTCGAGGAGATTGAAATCCCATTAAAATTCCAAGACCATCTGCTCTGGTTTAAAGGCGCCCTAAAACACAATGATCATATTACCAGGCTCGGTCCACTAGGTAGACCAGGAGCAACGTGGCCGGTTCTAGCCAGCTACACACCACATCCAGACATTGATAAAATATCAAGTGAAGAACTCTTAGTTGAAATAAGAGAATTAACAAAGGCATATAGAGAGTTAGTTCAATTGACAATGGAGGATAAAACGATCCGCCAGAAGTTGAAGGAAACAGATATAACAGATCAACCAATTGAGCTTGCCAGAATTATAGAACAAGCATTTGCAATGCAATGGTCTCGGCATCATTAAAGGTAGAGCTTTTGGCATTGCTCATGACATTTTTTTTCTTTAAATCAAAAATAAATGGGCATTGTCATTAACATTGCCAATACACAGCACTCTGCACTCAACAGCACACAATGCTCTGCACTCACTGCTCTGCACACTCACTACTCTGCACACTCACTACTCTGCACACTCACTACTCTGCACACTCACCACTCTGCACACTCACCACTCTGCACACTCACCACTCTGCACACTCACCACTCTGCGCCCTCACCACTCTGCCCTCACCACTCTGCACCACTCTGCCCTCACCGCCACTCTGCACTCGCCACTCTGCACTCGCCACTCTGCACTCGCCACTCTGCACTCGCCACTCTGCACTCGCCACTCTGCACTCGCCACTCTGCACTCGCCACTCTGCACTCGCCACTCTGCACTCACCACTCTGCACTCACCACTCTGCACTCACCACTCTGCACTCACCACTCTGCACTCACCACTCTGCACTCACCACTCTGCACTCACCACTCTGAACTCACCACTCTGCACTCACCATTCTTCACCACTCACCACTCACCATTCTGCACCACTCACCACTCTGCACCACTCACCACTCTGCACCACTCACCACTCTGCACCACTCACCACTCACCACTCTGCACCACTCACCACTCTGCACCACTCACCACTCTGCACTCACCACTCACCACCAGGTAGAGATAATACTAGCACCCTAGCCCGCTCACTGCCTTTTGTATCTGAAACCTGCAGGGACTTTTGTACAGGCTGCATGCAAAGCTTGACATACATACATCTTGGAGCACCTTGGAAGTGTTGCAGCAGAAAGAGCAGTCGTTTTAATTTAAGTAGACTTAGGTCATTTAATATTTTGAAAATGGTTGTACGTCCTGAAGTAGAAGCAAAGATGCTTTTCATTTGCATCAGTTAATGTAGTAGATTCTGCCTGTGCAATGTACCAGCGTGTTTGTGATTGGGTTATTTGCTGTTGTGGGACTCCAATCACGCTCCTACATAGTTTCTGAAAAAGCTTTCTCAGTATCGCGGCCGCCCCGGAAGTCAGGCACGGTCGCCTGTGACGGGGGCGGGGCCACGTTCACACCGGAAGAGGAGGCAGGCGGAGTCGTAGCGTCTCGCGGCCCGGGGCTCCTGTGAGCGGTGTAGAGCCCCGGGGCCGCGCCAGCAGGAGTTTGGGCGCCGCGTGCTGAGGTAAGGTAAGTTCCAAAAGGCTGGAGCGCGATTGGTGCTCGTGTGTGTGTGTGTATGTGTGCGACGGTGACGGCGGGGGAGGGGGAGGGGGAGGGGGGGCCTCGGTGCACTTGTGTGTGTGCGCGCATGTGTGTATGAGTCAGGGGTGGTGTCTCTGTATGTATGTATGTATGTGCGTGCGTGCATGGGCGCTTGTGTGTGTGTGTATGCGCATGCGTGTGTGGTGCTTGCGCTTCCCAGGAGACAGCGCCTGGCCACAGCGCGCGTTCCAGTTACAAATCGCCTGGAAGGATGCGCGTGGCCTGGACTGTCTCCTGGGAAGCATAGTCCCTGACAAAAGATCTCCGGCGGAGAAGCGCTTCCGCGCGTTGACGCCGAGACCTAAAAATGTTATGAAGAACTAGGTAGAGACAGCTTGGGTGGAAAACCAGTAAAGCCCCAACTGCTCGAAAATCCTGAAAAATTATTTATTAAAAATAATTCTAATATTCCTAAAAAGAGCTGGGATGGAAATAAACAATCCACTCCCAAAGAAAAAGTTTTCCAGTCCAGAGGAAGGTCTCCTCGACGGAGGGAAAGAACTCGAGAACACCAGTCTCCCCAGAGGGAGCCCTCTGAGAACAGATATAACCTTAGAAATAGGGATAATTTGAAGAAGCCTGATAGATATCAAAGTATTGATACACGTCCCTCTCGATCTTTTTCGCAGAAATCGGAAAGAAGAGGACGGTCAGACCCAGGAGAGCACACCAAGTCCAAAGACAAGGAACCTGCTCAAAGTAAAAAAATCACAATTTCCAAGAAAGAAGGTAGCCATTATTAGAGTAATCGAACATGCCGAGAATACTGAGAACACAGTTGAAAAACGGGGAGTGGGCACAGACAATGCTAGACAGTGCAGCAGAAATCACCATAGCTCGCAAGATCCTGATGAGTCATCTGGAGACAGTGGACACGAATGAATACATTCAAGTAGAAACTGCCGACACCAGAGTTAGCGAGCCCCATAAGATATACGAAATAACACTGCGTATAGAGGGTGATAAGACTAGGAAAATAAGGGGTCTATTTTGGGATAAACTCTCAAAAGGCTATGATATTCTGTTAGCTGAAAAAGATTGGCCCCCAGAGTTTGTCAGGGAGTGCCCTCGTGGCGAAGAAATGATTATGCCTGCCTTCTCGAATCACATTCCGATTCACACTAAATATATATATGCGAGGAAATGGGCAGTAGCCCAGGAACCGGCATTATATAAAAATCATGTAGGATGGGATGAGGACTCTCCTCCTCACAAAATCCAGTTAAAAAGTCAACCGACTGCACAAAGGCAGTATCCCATTAAGCAAGAAGCTAAAAAACAAGTCAGGGAGATTTAGATCAACTTCAATATCAGAGCGTGATTGAAACATGCACCTCTCAAATGAACAATCCTTTGTTTCCTGTCTCCAAACCAGACAATTCATATCGTCTAGTTTTGGACTACAGACACCTTAACGCTTGTTGCATAACATTTGCAGTGCAAAATTCGCATAGTGCTGCACTAATGAATAACATAGTTAGGAAAAAATATAAAACAACATTAGACATATCAAATGGTTTCTTTTGTCAAAACATTGCACCAGAAAGCAGATACTTGACCGCTTTCTCAGTAATGGGGTCTCAGAAAATTTCTGTAGGCTCCCACAGGGATTCAAGAACAGCCCAGGACTATTCTCAGCCAGAGTAACAGAGTTACTACAAATGTATGATAATGAGGCATTATCTTACGTAGATGATATCTATCTCACAGACGACGACTTGGAGACTCACTTGAAAAGAGTGAACACCATTATACTTTGGTTCGCAGCAGAGGGTTACAAATTCAACTTTAAAAAGTCCCGAATTGCCCATCTGACAGTATTATTTTTAGGTTACGAATTATCAAGTGAACGAAAAAGCCTAGCGGACAACTTCTTAGAGAAGTGCGCTGTACTCTAAGCACCAAAAACGCTGAAGAACTTACAATCGATCCTAGGTTTTCTGAATTTCGGAAGAACTTACATTCTAAATTATGCGGAGAGGGTTAAACCTCTCTAAGAACTAATTAAACTTGATTTTAAACCAATCACTTGGACTCAAAAACACACAGAAATTTTGAGATCACTGCAAACAGACATGTTAGCAAAAACAAAATTAGATACACGTGACAACACACGCAATCTTGTAATCCGAGTCATCCCAGGAAGATGCGGATTCACGTACCTGACCTCTAATGAGGGAGAAAAGGTACCAATAGCTTACAAATCACACTTGTACACACAAGCAGAAAAAACGTCTCACAGACAATACTGTGAAAGCAGTACAAACTGCACTAGCTAATGAAAGGGAACTAGCACACGGCAAAAGGATTAATGTCCTCACAGCGGAATCCGCCTTCGAGGCGCTATTCAGCCCAGTAAACCTGCCTACAGTGTCACTGGATCCGAAATGGATACAGTGTGTAAATTCTCTCCGAGCGGAAGATGTGAAATTCTACTTCGCCCCGCAATTTGAAAAACTGAATGATTTGACTTATGAAGAAGAATATCCTCTGCCAATTGAACTTCTGCCTCTCCCACGGTACGCCTGTATAATCTATACAGATAGATTTGTACAGCATTTTAACGTAGAGAACAAATCCTACGATGCAGCCTGCGCAATTATTAAAGGTCGTTGGCTGTGCGGTAAATTCAGACCGAAAATAACAAAAACTGAATCAGTGAGAAACTGTTCGGCTCAACGAGCTGAAATCAGATGTTTAAAGATGGCGCTTGAAAATGCATAACGTGAATTCCCGACACTAATCATGTGCGATTCGCATTTTTGCATCGACTCTTACAATAATAAGTTACAGAGCTGGATTCAAAATGATTACAAAGATGACACAGGTGCCACAATCAAGCATAAAATGCTTTGGAAACAGGTAGTTCTTTTACAGAAAGAACTACAAAAGACTCACGTGATACACACTCTGAGTCATCAACGTGATGGCGTTCACGTTGTAGGGAATTCATTGGCTAAAACAGCCACAGCGGAAGCAACTAAACCGGCTTCCGTAGCCACAAAAAAGCTTTCAGACAAATACATAGACGGGGAGACCATGCTGGCAGTGAAAACGTCCGTAAAAGGCGACTGTGCAGCACTACCCGTGAACTATCCACTCAATTATGCATACGTAATTGATGCAAACTCCGTTCCTTTTGCTCAAATCCCTGGAGTGGGGGATAGGGTAATTCCAAACACGAAACGGAGAGGTTTCCTCACACAGGAAGCTCATATGGGAGAGGGTCTGAGATACCAAACAATCTGGGACTCTCTGAAAGAATTACAATCAGAGTACTGGTGGCCGGGAATGAGCGTAGATATTCATGATTTTGCAAAAAATTGTGTAGACTGCAACAGAGATCGCAGTGGAGAACCGGCCAGCGTAGTGTCAGGAACCCTAATAGAAAGCATAAGGCGTCCTATCCATGCAATCAAACAAGAGAAAAGCGTCCCATTGTATATCATTAAGACAAAATCCACTTAAAGGATGTGGCCCCAGCGCTCGGCTGACGCCAGAACGGTTATAAAAGATCTGCGAGTCTTTATCGGCACATACGCAATTGCCATGCTCCATTCTGACCAGGGTCCTGCTTTCAGCTCTCGAGCTTATAAGGAGGCCATGGCCAGCATGGGCGTTGGCTTGCGATACTTTTGTCCATCACACCCCGAAGGGAACAGTGTAGTGGAAAGAAAAAACCGGGACATGAAGCAATCTATAACAGCGAAGGTATTAGGTTCGGGTGATGGGTGGGTCAAACATTTAATAAGTGTCCAGTTAAGTCTTAACAATTTGCCAAGAAATTCTCTAAAAGGTTTCAGCCCATATGAACTATTGTTCGGAACTAGAATGTACATTCAGGACTTAGATAGTCAGGTATCAGTGGTAAAAGATAAGAATAAAGACTTTGACATCAAAGACCGTTTGGCTGTTTTACAGGACTGGAATGAAACAAGAAAATCCTTAAGCAACATAAGGTTAAAGCAACAGCCAGCTACCACTGACGAGGCACCACCAGCCCCAGCAAGGCCTGTCTGGATTCCAAAGATTGGGGATCTAGTCATAGAAAAAATAGCGGTGAAGAAGGAATTTGGGCCTTCTTACAGAAAAGCAGTACCTGTCTTAGCAATCAAAGGAACAAGATCAGTAGTACTACCGCCCCTTGCTGGTAAAAAGGAGAACAGAGTTGTATCAATCGACCTGGTAAAACCACAAGCATGTGGCCTATAATCAACAGTAGGCCCAGTGGACTCCCGAGGAACAACAGAATACCCGAACTTGCAACAATCCAAGAGGTTCAAACTGAAAGACTAATCACATTCGATAAGCCTGCAGTGCAGAGAGGGACTATGCAATAATGCCATGGAACTTGTGCCTCTTGAAACACAGATTGAATCAGTTCGTCATGAAACACCAGTCTACAATGATGTGGCATCAGAATGTGCTACCGAAAGACAAATTGAAAGAACAATTCCAGCAATTGACAGAACTGCCTCTGGCTACTTCATCAACTTCGACAACTTTTCTGAGGATCAAAGCAACGCCGAAGTGATGCCAGAAACAAAGACTTTTAAAGAAAAAGCAACAGAAATCTTTCAACAAATCAAACAAGTATATCTGGATGCACCATTGATTGAGCATTGGATTATTTCAGGGGTATTTATACTCCTACTATGACTAATTTTAGTTTTAATTTTAGGAAACTTTATTACAATTCAATGGACACAGCAAGTCAGAACATCAACTTAGTCCTCAAACCACACAGAGCAACCCACGTGAAGAAAAGAGAACTGTCAACAGTAAATGTCACAGCCATTCCAATACCCGGGGGGGGGTAGTATGGGACAAAACTGACTATGAAATCTATGGTCCGGTCGAAATCTTGAAATATCCTCATCAGTTCAAGGTTTCCTTAAGTGACTTTGTAAAACCAAGTACATTTTCTGACGATTGGGATTTTGAAAGTATTAATAATATGATGTCTGATTTGGTGTTGTCAGCAAGATTTACAGATCATGATTATTTACAAGGTTCGTCTAGTTATGAACAGATGTACTGCTTCTCACATTATGGAGATCATTACTTGCATAAATCTGCACAACCTAGAAATGTTTTTAAATATAATCAATGGGAACATTGTGCTACTCCACCTAAAAGCAGTTCTAAAACATTCTATGAGAAAATCCAGTACTTCTCAGGGTTTAACACCAGTGATGCAGAAACGTTTTATTACAAACTGTTAGATAAAACAGGGTTGAAAACTATGTTGACAAATACTAAATTGATATATTCAGAAGCATTTTATGAAAAAATGACATTTGGTTTTGATTATTGGAGAAATAACATTGAAACAAAAACCATCTGGGGTACAAAAGATTGGCAGGTACAAGGCCTAGAAGCATTATTTCGAGCCTGCATGATCCCAGAACAAATAATGTTTTTAAATGAAACAATTCAACAAACAACCTGTCTTGGCCTAGCTAAGATTAAAGACCTTAATAAACCGTCTATTTCAAAGCCAATACCTGATAATGCAACAACAGATATTGAAATAGACGTATCTAAAGTTTTACATCTAAACAGAACACATCCTGATTGGAAAAAGTGGTTAATCTGGCCTACTGACACAAACAACTGTCAAGATGGATTCCTGAACAAAACACAGGGGTTAACAATGACCAGACAAGACCCAAGATACTCCCAGAGACAACATCCAGGGATAATAACATACAGTGTAGGGAAGCTGTGCCTTGAATGGCTAGAATCATCCACACTGGCTGAAATTAAGCAAGACTTATCTTTACTTAAAGATGGTGCTGATTTGCGCAATTTCATTCTGGGACCACGCAAACAGCGTCAAAAACCTTTCATA
Source organism: Lissotriton vulgaris (assembly GCF_964263255.1). Taxonomy (NCBI): domain Eukaryota; kingdom Metazoa; phylum Chordata; class Amphibia; order Caudata; family Salamandridae; genus Lissotriton; species Lissotriton vulgaris. The sequence continues at coordinate 1,237,850,127 of NC_141693.1, forward strand.
GCGACCAGTATATATGCGGCTTACAACGAGGCTTGGAAAATCACACAAATTGAAACAGCTGAAAAAATACGAGAAATTGATCGTATTAATTTGGAAAAATCCCTTTCTGTAGTGGACAATGGGTTAATGACTCTGTCCTCCAGAATATATTCACTGGACAGTATAGTATCATCTGCCATAGATATAATAGACAAAGACTTGCTAATGTTACAGCATGGCCTGTCGCAATTGCGTTCTATTGTACAGTTAGGCTGGACGCTGCAAAATCTTCGTTCAGGCTATGTGCCTTGGCGTTTAATCAACACAACGTCATTGTTTTCCATCTTTAACCTTACTGATAAACAAATCAGCTTGGCACAGAAAGGAGCAGACTATACAATCCTGAGCATCGAAAAACTTGAGAGATTACCTTTGACAATGTCAGAAAGTCCTGTCATTGAATGGATAATACACGGGATTATCACAATTCCGATAACAACTTTCCGATTTAAAAATTGCCTTGAATACATACCTACTGGCCAGTATGAACGATTGGGTAAAGGATACATTAAGTCAGCATGGAAATTACCATACACACACATGATATAGTGACAGCAACAAAAATGTATTTCTTAGTGGTGAAAAATGTAAACATTCACTAAGCAGTATACTTTTGTGCCAAGGTATTAATTTACACGGAGCCTGTGAAGGAAATTCAAACAACCTTTCATGCCACCAACATGTCACACCTGCAACGCAGATAGAGCCTTTCTTTAAGCAGCTCTCGAATGGGAGTTACACTCTAATAACGGATCACAGCTGTTGTGGCCTTTTGCCAGGAAAAGCCTATCTCGTAAGCGTAACTTCCATGGTCAAATGCTGTATGCAAGCATTGTTTCCAAACGGCCCTGGAGACACGGAGACTCTCGTATGGCCTTGTTTGAATGTCTCTTCTATACGAATTGATACTTTAAGCAGAATGAAGTCTGTGCTTTTGCAGACAACAGTGCCCATCACGTCATCAAAGAGATGTATGATCTCCTAGTTGCAAGGACAACTTCAGAGATTCATGACCTTTTATCAACAAATTGCCCCGTGCATTTCACAGAAATGCTTAGCCAAATTCTTAACATGTCTAGTGCCATAGGCATCCCAGGCGTATTTAAGACCATTTTTACGGGACTGTTAACACCATTCAAAGCAATTCTAGGAATCATTCCTAATTTTGTCCATTCAGTCTTTGGCGGCATACCTCTATTTTTGGGACTTGTAGCAGGCATTTTATTTTTGACCCTCCTGCTCCGATATGGCAAGCCAAAACTCAGACATGACTCCAACAGGGATGGAAGAAACGATCCTAGCAATACGCTACCGGGACCGAATAACTAGAGTCCTTGGATTGGCCAGGCTGAGAGATCTGAACATGACCTGGTTTCTTTCATTCAGACCTATATGGCAGACCTGCATCTTACCTGTGCTTCGATGTATGCTATGCGGAGATGAGTGCGTGTTGGACATCTGTCTTGCACTTCCATCAGCAGTACCAATGGATATCGATACTTTGCTAAGTCCTATAACGGCTCACGCAGTGTGTTGTCCCCAGCGGCTACCAATCCTGATGACGGCATTCGTTGAGACTCCTGTGCTACGACTAGGTGGTGACAGTGGAGCAAGAAATAAAAGCAACATCACCCAGGTACGACCCTCTGTGAGCATTGCTGATTCAGACTTTGATGATAGCAATCATTCTCACACCTGCCAAGTTACAGCACTATCGAACTTCGTCGAACTGTCACCTGATTTTGTAGACCAATTCTTTGAGAGCCTGTCTGATATGATGTTCTCCCCGAACAGAAAGAATAATTTTTGAAAAGCATTCCGACACACAGCGTTCCCATGAACTCTGAATTCGGCCTTCAGTTTTGATCAACAAAAAGTACTAAAAAGCGTTGGAACTCTATTACCCCGTTCACCAAAAAACCTTTTTTTTTTATTGAACATGGCACAAAAATTCTTTGCTTAAAGTAGACCTATTCATAAAGAACAGAACTTCTATTTTTAGGTACTTCTAGAGACATCATAACTTTACATCAGCCTCTAGCACATGTTACAGCAAATGCATTTCTATGTGATGAGATATCTCGCCCTTCTTTTCTGTATAAAGAGATATTTCATGTGTAAATTTTTCTTTGCAAAATCGTTCACTAATTACATATGCTATTATTTTGAATGATTTCTATGCTTGAAAACGTACAGTACAAATAATTCCATGTATTTCAAATACGCCATTTCAAATGCAAATATGTATTTTGGGGTGGGTAATGTTACACATGCATCTTATTGCTATAGTTTTTATAATTTGATGGACCTAAATTCGTGGAGTGGGTGTCGTGTTCTAATCTAGGACCCTGATCAATACTGTGACCTTATGCCCCTATACGGCTATAATCCATTTGTACCCCTATAATGGCATAAACGATCAAGAGCAATATTTCAAAAACTCGTCTCTGGCCTAACACGATCAGAGCCACATTTCAGAATCGCTTCCTCTGCAGCTCATTAGAGCAAATGACACAGCACAAGCCACTATCTAAGATTCCTAGATTACATTCTGAGTTCTTCAACAAGATAAAACTCAGCAACCTGGGAAAGCCCCTCTTGCTATGTTTTGATTAGTAATAGAACTCTAATGAGCACTGAGAGACGATCACTTCCTAGTGACATCTTTATTGACGTCTTATGTCCAAAAACTTACGTCAAACAAGGCACCTTTCAGGTATAAGTATTACCAACGTTGCCTTAAGCAAACGCTGCCTCAACGACATCGATGATAGCGATGGTGTGGTGAACACAGGAGCAGAACAGCTGTCCCCTGCAGAGCCCAGCAGATACAAGCTGCCCCTCCTCCTCCTCGACGCGCTGAGAGAGACGCTGTCTTTTCTCCTGCAGAGAAAATCCAGCTCCGGCGTTTCCAGCCTACTCTTGCGAGTGACTGGGATATCGAGTCCTGGAAGGAGATACAAGACCTCCAACATTCTATTTCAGAGGTATGGTGTTGACTAAACCCTTAGAGAGAATTCTTGAAGCAAACCTTGGCAAAACCAACTTAACTTAAACTCCTACTTACTTACTCCCTCCCACGTATTAGGCTTAGGTCAGGTACACTGGGGTAGGCGTAGTTAGAAGCACCAGTTGAGTACGTTAGCTGAATGTATATATGAATGTATATATTTTATTCATGTTAACCATTGTATGGCTAAGAAACCATATCAATGCTTTTACAGTATTATTTTGCAATCCTCATTTTACTGTACGCACTTTTTATAATAACTAGTCTTGCAATTGTGGCAATTCATTTCTCTTGCATGAGAAGAAAGACTGTTCAATAAATAATACCTTTTATTGAAAACGCTCGTCTCTCTATTCTCGGCATCTTGGTGAAAGTATTCTGCACAACTGACTGAGTAAAATAACTGTCTATTGTTTCACACGACTCTAGAGATTGACTCTTATTCTAAGGAGCAAAGTTGTCATGTTTATGCGGTTGTTGGAAAACTGAATCCCTTCTTGTCTGTACCAGGGAAGCTGATCACTTCCTATTCAGTCAAGAAAGTTTCCAGTGACCTCTGAGCTAGTTGGTAACAAACCCAATTAAGTTTAGCATAGTCAGTAGAGACCTGGAAGACCGCACTTCTACCTCCATACTATTGTTTATGTTATTCCAATGCGCAGGGCCTATTGGGAAAATAGGAACTACACTACAATAAAAACAATCCTAATAAATTGTTCAAATAATTTATTCCTGTGGCAGAGCAGATTTCAAAAAAGAACTTACACAGGAACAAATAGAAGGTGAACTAAGTTGCTGAAGGAATAGCAAAGCAAGCCTGCAAGTAACAAAGCCCAAACTTTTCAAAATGGGAATTAAAAAACGCTTAGTGAATGTAACATAGAATTTACAAAAAAAGTTAAGTGAAATACGCTTTGGGTGGAAGATGGACAAATCAAAATGGATGACCGACCATACTGCCCCAGGGGAAAACACAAGTGGTATATAATACCAAATCTAAGTTCATAAGAAGGGACCTATCCTAGCTGTTGGTAACCATGTCCAAATATAGTTATGCTACTGTGGTCATACAAATACTAAGGTGCTCTCGATTTCTACCCTTGGTTAGTTCCACGGCCTCCCTCTCCTCCCTTCTGGAAGCATGGAAATTACATTTTAGCCAAAATGTGTCCTTAGAAGTTAAGTTTTGGGGATTTGAGAAAAGAAAAGAGGGTTTGCCAAGTTTATAGGCTACTAAATGAATATATGAGAGCCAGAGGATTCGGAGTCCAAGATCACAGGACAGGCAAGCATCAATAATATCCCTGTTTAGGGACGTATGCGGATTCCACATGTCAAACACCATAATAATAAAGAAGCAAGGTTGATAGAATCCTCCACATAAGCAGGCCCCAGAACCTCACGAATAGCAAAAGTTAGAGAATTTGCAGGCAGGCCCAAGAGTTGTGCATAGACCCTATTCTCCTCCAATTGTGTTGACTTTACATCCTTGTACCCCCACACCCCAGAGCCATATGTTTGAACAGGGGGGCCATTTCTGCTATAGTTTTCTAGCAGAGAGCCGATTGGTTTACTATTGATGGAGAAAACCAAATTAAATAGAAACCCTACAGAGTTGGTGAACCTCAATGTCTGCTTGGATAGGCACGTCCCCAACTGCATTTAGAATCAAACGTAACGCCTAAGTAAGGACACTCATGCACCCTTGAAATAGGTTTTCCCTTTAGAACCAAACTGTGGCACTTGAGATTCATAGAACTGCAGTTCATAATGTAGGTCTTAGATGAACAAATTTTGAGACTTAGTTTAAACATAAAGTCAAGGAAAGTATCCTACAAAACCTCTAGACCGGCGGGTTTTCTTGCCTTTCAAAACAGCATCATGAGCATACAATAGGACAGAAGGCACCCTGTTCTTAACCCTAAAGTCAAAAAAGAGATAAGACCCCTCACACAATAGAGGTTATCTCCAATTTCAAAAGGCTAAGTAATGTTTACGTACCTCGATTCGCCACCATTTGTTGGCACTTATATTTTACTATTTATTTTAAAGCATAAAATCCTCTCACTAGTATCTCACAAATACTTACATATAGATGTTCAATTCACAATCAACAAAGAATGTGCACAAAAACATTTACAAGGAAAGAGAACATGAATTTGTACATTCAAAAACACATAAGATAATCTTTTTTTGTCTTTGGGTTATTTTCTCGCCCAAAATATATTAAGAACATAATTTCACAAGAATTATATCACATAGGTACGAGACAACATTTCACATTAATAAAGACTTAGAATCACCGGGACCACTATCAAGTCAAACATTATTTTTTCTGCACAAACATACAAATGTTTATTGCAAATTCGTCCTGTAATGCAATACCAATATTTATAAGTGTCTAACATACAAAGTATACTATTAAACGGAATTGAAAACTTAGGCAACATCTAATTAAAGATATCCCACGCACTAGTATATGGGGGGTGCTATGGGATTGGGGTATAGCACTAGTAATTCAAACAAACATAAAATGAAAAGACATCAATAAGCTCATTTAATCCTATAGTGATTAAATCAATTTTTAAGGATGCTAAATTCCCTCAAATCCTTAGATTCTGCTGACTCGTTTCGACCTTCTAGATGGCCCTATACGTTTGATGAAGGTCTTCCTCAGGGCATATAGGGGGTGGGGTGATACTGTGTGTGAAACATAAAAATGTAAAGTGAGTTTCAGTGAAAAGAATTCATATGGTATTAAATAACCTAGGGCGTCCCTGCTAAAAGTCATAGCTCAATTTAACCCAGTAATTGCCCTTGCATGGGTGTTCACATGGATCCTTGGTCAGGGCCACTGAAATTATGTTATTGGGCGGCTGCAGTGTTTTCCCAGCATTAATATGGAATAGCAGCATTTACCACATAAACCATCATCTACTGCATAATCTGCAGATTCTAAGGAAAAACATTTGTTTGTAGCTCAAACGTATCAAAAGTTTCTGAAAAGCAGCGACACGTACTGGTATGCATTGGAAGACCCTTTGCACAGATTGAATGGTCACCTTTCTGTTGCTTACAGCTAAATTTGAGAGACAAACTGCTACAAAAGAGGTTTTTTATACAGTCTGTGAACAGGTTTTTAAGTGTTCAGAAATCTGGCGCTCAACTTATCACGGTAAGTTTTAAGGTATCGTAGTATAAAGTTAGGTGCTTCTTGGCAGAGGAAAACCTTAACCTCTGTACGAGAAGAGGATCAGGGACCTCTCTCTAATGCAATTGGACAAGAATCCAGAGCACACTTAGTGTATCCAATCAAATTTCAATCTTCAAATGGCCAAACCAATGGGATAGATCAAACCAGACATAAGTTTTCAAAAGTTTTATTGCTCAACAGTGTTCTCTTCTCAGAATCACTGTGCCTATCACTCTAGCCTACACGTGTTTCATCACAGCATGTGGCTGTGAATCTTCAGGGCTAAAAGGGATGTATAAAGAAACAAATGATAATAAAAAGGAAAAATAAACAAAAAGAAAATTGTAAAACATACACACAATATGTGTGGAGGGAAGGGGCACCAGTGAAGTGGATACCAATAAAGAGGGTAGGAAAAAGACAAAAGGTGACTTTGGTTATGTTTGTTCACAGAAGATTTCTAAATTTTTGTGGTTTTAACTTAAGACGTGTGCAATAGATTGTGTGTAGTGACATACGGCGTATAAACGGTTGGTTTATCCTCTAATTAATAAACAAGGTTCCAAGCTTAGACTAAGCATACAATTGTGTTGTGCGGTGACTTGTCCTTATTAAGTATTTCACTTTACGGGGTCTAAACATAATTTCATCATGCCTGAAAATCCAAGTGTAAATGACCACTTCATGCTGTAATTCGGTAATGTGTTATCAAACCAAAGACATGGATTGTACAAGGGAAAATATGGGAATTAGGCAGAAAACGTCTTCCATTACTCCATTCATAAACAGTACAAAATTCTCTACTTATCATTATCTAGAAGTATTCACTGTATAGAATACGTTCAAAACGTTTAAAGATCCACATCGTGTTTAACAAACATTTCCACACTATTTGATTAAAATTTCCCATGTCATAAATGCTAACCTGCATAGTCCATAAGTAAGTGTCGGTTTAGAAGGCGGAATTTTTTAGCATTATTCTTTGTATATTTCTTGTAACTAATTAGTACAGATTCCCTTTGAAAATTCAAAGCATACGCACAGTCACAACCGTGTCAACTACCTATATCAATATCGATAGCTGTAATTCAAAACCTGTTAATAACAATCTATGCACTGAAAGAAAGATGGGCTAAAATCACGTAGCTGCAAAAGAAAGCGAGGAATAAGGGAGACGGGGGAAAAAGGGGTTTTGTTTACCTGATCTAAATGATCGAGGCGCGTTATCTGAAAAGTGAAGATAAATCACAATCAGAAAAGACATGGTGATTGTTGGTACAATACAAGGGTTTAAATAGACATGAGAGTATATTCTGTAGTACTATAGGATAGACTCACCGGGTGACCGGTGATAATTCCGTCCCGGTCCTAATCGGGTAGTTTCTGTAAACACGAGAGCGGTACCGATGATGTTCGGTTTCCGTTTCGTCAGAATAAGGGTAGCGTGTGGGGTTACACAGCATCATTATTTAGGGGCTGAAAATCAAAAAAAGGGATATTTTCCAAGGTGGTATAAGTAGTTTGATAAAGCGTATGAAGAAAGGCAGTGATCTCCAAATTGATCGCTCCAAAGTCTTACCCGTTTGTTGCCCGTGGGTTGAGCTTGGTGCAGCTCCAGTTTCCAAGTGCGGGAACAAACACAACGCGGATCACGCCCATTAACATAGGGCAGTTTCAAAAAAAAGACTAGAATGCTCATTTTGCGGAGTTGCTGGCAAAATTAGAAGAGTTACTCTCATTAATGACAAGACTCCCCTCTTGAGCGGAATCAAAGTGACAGATCAAGAATACGAAAGTAGAGGAGGAATTTATATAAGTAAACTCGAACCGGGTCAAAATACGAAACAATTAATCTGAAACCTAATAAAAAGTGAAGGACGGGGAGGAAGGTTTGCGTGAAGGAAATTTTACGGAAAAATATTTCTCTGCGTGGTTTTAGGTCCAGTATGATCCCAATTATGTCAAAGGCATCAGGGACTAGTATAGCGTATATTTAGTGCGCTTAAACTCCTGTATGAAAGTGAAATCACAGAAGTATCTACAGTCTCAAAAATATTTGGTTTAGTGAGTGGAGGAAACCCCAGACTCACCAAGGGTTATTATAAAGGCTAAAATAGAATGGTCATATGAAAATTATTTATGATTTCCTTTGCAGCCGGCAAGGGTTGTGCTCTAGTGGTGATAGTGACCCCTAAAGGGAGTTGGAGTATCTATAGAGTCTAACATGATAAAATGGAACTAATTCCACTTTTTGTTAATAAAATCGGCAGAAAATTGAAGAGCAACTCCCAGTTGGGAGGAAAAGAAAACAGTACCGTCAAAATCTTGGGTAATTGCTAGCGATGGAAACCCCTTTGGGAATATATGATGGCCTCATTTGCAAGGTTATTCATTCTACATTTCTAACACATTCATTCGCACATCTCAGTTATACATGTCCTCATAGACTGAAAATTTCAATGAATTCAGATCCACAAAATAATAACATAGTGTTTCTCATTACAATTTCAAGTGCACACTTTCTTCGTATACAGTATAAATACTTAATGATTGATATGGGAGCATCCTATTGGTCCGAACCTAAGAAGAAATGTAGTTCATCATCTGTGTTTTGGCCTCTGTTTGTAGTGTCCAGACGCATGATCCATAGTGCTTCTTGCCTTCTAAGGCGGAGTTCCCTGTTTCCACCTCTTACTGAAGGTTGTACCACATCAATGCCATAGAAGGTAAATGATTTGACCTCTCCTTGTGAAGGACAAGAGGCCATATGTATGGCCATGGGGTATCTTGGGTCCTTAGTGGCATATGCTCTGGCATGTTCTCTGATGCGTTCTTTGATGGATTGATAATATATTGTACTGGGGTCGCTACATAGACGATTGCCTCTTAATATGGTCAGGATCAGAAACTACACTTGAAGAATTCTGTGTATATTTAAATGACAATGAGATGAACATGCGCTTAACCACACATATCAGCACCTCGAAGGTATCCTTTCTGGACTTGGAAATATACATCAAGGATGGTATTCTACATAGTAGATTATTCCGCAAAGAAACAGCATGTAACTCAATACTTCATAACAACAGTTGTCATCCTAATCATCAAAAAAACGGAATCCCTTATGGAGAATTTATACGAGCAAGACGGAACTGTAGTGAAGAACAGGAATTTGAAACTTGTTTACAGGACATGCAGTCCAGGTTTTCGAACAGAGGTTATAATCCTCAAATCATTTCCAAAGCTGACAAAAAGATCAAAAAAACAAGCAGGGAATCAACTTTGGCAGCCAGACGCCCAAGAACTGATAACAAACAACAACCGGTGAGACTTGTCGCAGACTTCAATGAATTGAGTCCTGTAGTACGAAAGAGTTTCCAAAAACATTGGGGCATCCTTAGTGCAGACAGAACATTAACTGATGTTATAGGAAATCATCCTCAAATTACCTTTCGCAAAGGGAGGAATCTCAAGAATAGACTAAGTCCAACTGTGCCCAAAGCTACAAGGACTTGTGATTGGCTGACTCAAAAGTCTAAAGGCTTTTTCAAATGCGGTATGTGCCCAATGTGCAGATGGGCTAACCATGGAACTAAGACATTTCAGGATCACAGATCTAAACAGTATACAATCAACACAAACATTAACTGTAACACAAAGTTTACTGTGTACATCATTGAATGTGCCTGTAAAAGTAGATATGTGGGAAGTTCGATTAGGGCACTCAAAGAACGCATCAGAGAACATGCCAGAGCATATGCCACTAAGGACCCAAAATACCCCATGGCCATACATATGGCCTCTTGTCCTTCACAAGGAGAGGTCAAATCATTTACCTTCTATGGCATTGATGTGGTACAACCTTCAGTAAGAGGTGGAAACAGGGAACTCCGCCTTAGAAGGCAAGAAGCACTATGGATCATGCGTCTGGACACTACAAACAGAGGTCAAAACACAGATGATGAACTACATTTCTTCTTAGGTTCGGACCAATAGGATGCTCCCATATCAATCATTAAGTATTTATACTGTATACGAAGAAAGTGTGCACTTGAAATTGTAATGAGAAACACTATGTTATTATTTTGTGGATCTGAATTCATTGAAATTTTCAGTCTATGAGGACATGTATAACTGAGATGTGCGAATGAATGTGTTAGAAATGTAGAATGAATAACCTTGCAAATGAGGCCATCATATATTCCCAAAGGGGTTTCCATCGCTAGCAATTACCCAAGATTTTGACGGTCCTGTTTTCTTTTCCTCCCAACTGGGAGTTGCTCTTCAATTTTCTGCCGATTTTATTAACAAAAAGTGGAATTAGTTCCATTTTATCATGTTAGACTCTATAGATACTCCAACTCCCTTTAGGGGTCACTATCACCACTAGAGCACAACCCTTGCCGGCTGCAAAGGAAATCATAAATAATTTTCATATGACCATTCTATTTTAGCCTTTAAAATAACCCTTGGTGAGTCTGGGGTTTCCTCCACTCACTAAACCAAATATTTTTGAGACTGTAGATACTTCTGTGATTTCACTTTCATACAGGAGTTTAAGCGCACTAAATATACGCTATACTAGTCCCTGATGCCTTTGACATAATTGGGATCATACTGGACCTAAAACCACGCAGAGAAATATTTTTCCGTAAAATTTCCTTCACGCAAACCTTCCTCCCCGTCCTTCACTTTTTATTAGGTTTCAGATTAATTGTTTAGTATTTTGACCCGGTTCGAGTTTACTTATATAAATTCCTCCTCTACTTTCGTATTCTTGATCTGTCACTTTGATTCCGCTCAAGAGGGGAGTCTTGTCATTAATGAGAGTAACTCTTCTAATTTTGCCAGCAACTCCGCAAAATGAGCATTCTAGTCTTTTTTTTTAAACTGCCCTATGTTAATGGGCGTGATCCGCGTTGTGTTTGTTCCCGCACTTGGAAACTGGAGCTGCACCAAGCTCAACCCACGGGCAACAAACGGGTAAGACTTTGGAGCGATCTCTTTGGAGATCACTGCCTTTCTTCATACGCTTTATCAAACTACTTATACCACCTTGGAAAATATCCCTTTTTTTGATTTTCAGCCCCTAAATACTGATGCTGTGTAACCCCACACGCTACCCTTATTCTGACGAAACGGAAACCGAACATCATCGGTACCGCTCTCGTGTTTACAGAAACTACCCGATTAGGACCGGGACGGAATTATCACCGGTCACCCGGTGAGTCTATCCTATAGTACTACAGAATATACTCTCATGTCTATTTAAACCCTTGTATTGTACCAACAATCACCATGTCTTTTCTGATTGTGATTTATCTTCACTTTTCAGATAACGCGCCTCGATCATTTAAATCAGGTAAACAAAACCCCTTTTTCCCCCCCGTCTCCCTTATTCCTCGCTTTCTTTTGCAGCTACGTGATTTTAGCCCATCTTTCTTTCAGTGCATAGATTGTTATTAACAGGTTTTGAATTACAGCTACCGATATTGATATAGGTAGTTGACACGGTTGTGACTGTGCGTATGCTTTGAATTTTCAAAGGGAATCTGTACTAATTAGTTACAAGAAATATACAAAGAATAATGCTAAAAAATTCCGCCTTCTAAACCGACACTTACTTATGGACTATGCAGGTTAGCATTTATGACATGGGAAATTTTAATCAAATAGTGTGGAAATGTTTGTTAAACACGATGTGGATCTTTAAACGTTTTGAACGTATTCTATACAGTGAATACTTCTAGATAATGATAAGTAGAGAATTTTGTACTGTTTATGAATGGAGTAATGGAAGACGTTTTCTGCCTAATTCCCATATTTTCCCTTGTACAATCCATGTCTTTGGTTTGATAACACATTACCGAATTACAGCATGAAGTGGTCATTTACACTTGGATTTTCAGGCATGATGAAATTATGTTTAGACCCCGTAAAGTGAAATACTTAATAAGGACAAGTCACCGCACAACACAATTGTATGCTTAGTCTAAGCTTGGAACCTTGTTTATTAATTAGAGGATAAACCAACCGTTTATACGCCGTATGTCACTACACACAATCTATTGCACACGTCTTAAGTTAAAACCACAAAAATTTAGAAATCTTCTGTGAACAAACATAACCAAAGTCACCTTTTGTCTTTTTCCTACCCTCTTTATTGGTATCCACTTCACTGGTGCCCCTTCCCTCCACACATATTGTTGTATGTTTTACAATTTTCTTTTTGTTTATTTTTCCTTTTTATTATCATTTGTTTCTTTATACATCCCTTTTAGCCCTGAAGATTCACAGCCACATGCTGTGATGAAACACGTGTAGGCTAGAGTGATAGGCACAGTGATTCTGAGAAGAGAACACTGTTGAGCAATAAAACTTTTGAAAACTTATGTCTGGTTTGATCTATCCCATTGGTTTGGCCATTTGAAGATTGAAATTTGATTGGATACACTAAGTCTGCTACAAAAGAGGTGCCACCTATGCCCATACAATGTAACAAGTGCAAGAAATGACAAAATATTCAAGAAATGTTATCATACATGTAACCCATTACGCCAAATAATTTGCCTGTTCGTGCCGCATAATTTGGGAGACCCCAGCTACATAATTCTAGTGACCTTGACTATTGTTTACTTTTATCCTATGAACAACCATCATTCGCTTCCTTTAGTTCACTTAATTTTGCTCCCACGTACAACTTATATAATAAAAATCCATGCTTTCAAAATCGCTTCCTAACCCACATCCTCGTCTCCTCCCCACTACAGATTTTTAAATAATTCGATGCAAAATAACGACCGGTGTTCGGCTCCACTTTTACGGTTAAAAACTTTTGCCAGCTACAATATTCACCCTTCCAACAAATCAATAACGAAAGTGAAGTTATGGCGTACCATGCTGGTCTGAATCGTCGGATAACACGCCCACCTCCTAGGAGGTTCCACCCTCTAATTTAGAATTCACTTACTAACCACTAAACCACGCCCCACTGTAGCTGCCGACTTTCGCGCCTGTCTGAGCACTTCACATCCTGTTAAATCCTGACTACTCTGCGCACCTCAATGCCGGTGCGCCAGGGTCTTGTCCATGCCTCGCGTGTGATACCTTACCACTGGCTGTGTTCAGTGATTCTCCCCGCTCGTTCACCCGTCTCCCACGGCGTTTTTTGCGCATGGCAGTGGCTCAGACGCCTGATAAGGACGGCTAACGACGTTTTCGACTTTGTTTACCATGGCGCGCGGTAGTGAGGCTCACTGCAGTTCAATGAACGAGAAAAGAACGTGGCACCTCTTGACTCCGCCGCCATGCTTGATCTTATAATTAGCCGGTTTCAATCCGTAAACCATCCCGCTACAGTCTTTCTTCTATTGCTATGACCATGTCTGTGACGCTAAGAGCCTTGGAAATTGGATGTGGTTGCTACCCGGGTGTGAGCTCTGAGCTGACGGACATATTGAAAAACCTAAACAGAAGCACGTAGTATTTATGATTTTAACACTAAAAGGTTTCGCTAAGTTAAAATCTCGCAATTTTCATTTGTTTACAAACTTGCAATATGAGGCAACATTATTGCTCGTTTAAGCGAACTTTATTCTTATGTTATCTTGATGGTCAAAAAACAAAACGGGGTAGTTGAATCAACAATGCCTGCCATAAAGTCGATTTTTCAGTCATGTTATAGCAAGTGGCGGGTCAGGCAATTGCAAGAGACCTGTTGTGATCACGACGTCAGTGCTTCAACCTGCATACATGCCAACATTTCAGAAGAGCAAAGAGGGAGATTTAAAAAAAAAATCGGGAGAATGGGGCCATGAATCGGGTTACTGGCATGTATGGGCTTTAGAAGCGTGCTGCCTCAGGATTTGACATTTGAAACACAAATGCACGTTTTTTCTTACCTTTCAGAAGCATGGAGCGCAATGGCAGGCAGAGAGAGGGTGATGAAAGTGTTGTGCACTGGCCTAGCACGTTGCTGGCAGTGGATGCACCCCCCACCCCCCTGTGTGACAGCCCAGGCTAAAACAGCTTCCTGTGCACACACACAACCCCCCCCCCCCCCCCCCCCCCCCCCCCAAAAAAAAAAATCTTCACAGGTCTTTAAATGACCATTCCCTTGTCAATGACGCTTTGTTGGTTTTTCACCCCTTCGAGAGCCCCTGCATCGCCACTTTGACTATTGCTGGAAGATTTGCCACTTAACACAATACCAAGCCCTGTCAGCTGAAACCCCGAGGAATCGGGGTTTTGCTTGTAGGAATCGGGAGGCGGGAGACTAGCCTTCAAATCGGTAGTCTCACGCCTGAATCGGGAGGGTTGGCATGTCTGAACCTGCAACATAGGAAGTAAGTAAATAGGTTTTCGCAAGCCAGTGATAACTCCGCGCTCAACCTCCTTTTGTGTGTCGACAAATGTCAAAAAGAGGACTGGTTGATGGAGGTAATCCCTCTCATAGAAGTCTAGTGCATAAAGCAGGACAAGTAACGTTAATCGGAAATCGGTAGGTGTATTGACTAATTTTAGAGGCAGTTGTTGGGAACGTCTCCCAAAGATTTATTTTTAAGTTGTCACATAGAGGGCTGTGGGGCCAATTAGCAACCTTTCTAGTGGGGCCCATAGCTAGACTCGCCAGCAAGTGCCACAGGCGAGGCCCCCAACTACGGCAAGCTGGAAGACAGGACGAAGGGCACAGATCCAGTGCAGTGCTGAGATCTGTGGTATGTGGGACTCAAGCGGCACATATCCGACTCTGATGCCGGAAGGCACCACAGGTCCCGGTCGGGGAGCACCACGAGAGGTCCTGTCGTTCAGGGAGTGTGCCTAATTTTTCAGGGCTTCTCCTTTTTCAGTACAATTCAAAGAGTGGTGCTTTGAGTGCAGTTGTGTCTCCAAAGGTGACCACGGTGCCCGCATACAGGTTTTGGGAACTGTAATACCCCTGCAGGCTATCAGGCCACGTGTAGGCCAGCAAGGGGCGGTTCGATCCATTTCATTAGTGCAATCGGGGCAGTAGGGCAGCACCTGCACCATCCTCACAGCCAGGGCCGGTTCTAGGATTTGCGAGGCCCTGGGCTAAAAGAGAATGTGCGAGGCCCCTCTAATGTAGATAAGTGGCCCCTTGGAAGGACACCATTCACAGACACTGTGGGAGGCCTATTGTCCAGCATTTTGTCGCCCCCCACAGTTTTAACTTTGAGCCCACAAGCATTTCTCACACCTTCAGTCCGATAGGTGTGAGAATTGCTTGTGGGCTAAACGTTAAAACTTTGGGGCGCCAAAATGATGGACAATGGGCCTTCCACAGTGTCTGTGAATGGGTCTCCTTTCAATTGAAGGACTCCCTCCCTTATGTATCCAGATACCATCCCTGAGAGGCCAAGGGAGGGGGGCCCCTCCATTTCAAAGAAAGGTGACACCTTTCTTTGAAATGGATCGCCAGGGAACCGACAGGACACATCACCAGTGCGTGGCCCCGTGCCGGTGCGAGGCCCTGGGCAGCTGCCCATGCCTAGCGCCGACCCTGCTCACAGCAGTCTCATGTAAATAAACATTACCTACATTCCTGGAAACAAGGTGTACTCGGCTGATGAGCCCAAAACTAGGGCACAATCGGCCCTGGGTTGCTTTTGTTCTGGTGTAGGGACGACCTGGCTTGGTATTTCGATCTTGATGCTTTGCTCATCAGAGAAGATGCTTCGGTTCTGCTAGCAAGCACTTTAGGCCAACTTCCAAGGGTCCAGGACTGGCGTGGCATCACTTGGCAGGG
The DNA here is from genome assembly GCF_964263255.1 of Lissotriton vulgaris. Classification (NCBI taxonomy): domain Eukaryota; kingdom Metazoa; phylum Chordata; class Amphibia; order Caudata; family Salamandridae; genus Lissotriton; species Lissotriton vulgaris. The sequence goes on from NC_141693.1 coordinate 1,237,866,135, forward strand.
AAGACTCATGGATGGCAGAGTCCAGGTGCAGGGGTTAGAAGCCTGTACTGTCCCTGAGTCTTCAGATCAGGAAGCCAGCCAACTAGCCCTTGAAGTTACTGTGGGGTCTGGGTAAAGAGATGCTGGTCTAATCCTTCTCACCAAGGCAAGAGGGCAGCAGATCAGGAGTTCAGCAGAGTGGCAGTCCTTTCTCCTGGCAGAATAACAACAGGTCCAGAAGTGTACTGATGTGGTATCTGAGGTCCAGTATTGCTACCCAGTAGCTCCTTTTGAAGTGGGTGAGACTTCAAAGAAAGGTTAGAGGTCAATAAAAGAATATTCATATGCCCTCCAGTGGGCAATATTGTTTAAGACTACTAATCCCAGCATGCAATGTTTCACAGGTGAAAGCCCACTAAGGGGCAATAAAAGAAACAGGTGAACGAAATAGTAATCTGCAGCATGTTTGGTGTGTTTCTGCATTGCGAGCCTATGAACAAGGACATAGACAGTCCGAAAAGCGTATGGCAACGGAAAGCAGAATCGAATTACCGCTGGTTTGTGCGACAGTATTTGAAGAAGCCTGGTGATGAGTGCGTCTTTGACTTAGGACACAAGTGGATGGGTGATTTTCTTTTGTTGCTAAGTTTTGAGTTGGTGAGCCGTTGTGCAACATAAGTTAAAGAAACTCTATAAAAGTGTTGTGACTTGTTTTTGAGAGAGGCAATATATTGTGCACTTTCTGGTGGTTATATCAATCAATCAATTCTTTCTTTACTTCGATCGCTTGGATCCTAAAATATTACATCACAATTAAAAAACACTCAAGAACAGTACATAATCCGAAAGACAGAAATAAAAAAAAAAATCATCATGAATATCGTCTTATTTTACAAATTCAAAGTGCTAGTGCAAGAAACAGACTGCTATATACTTTTAAAATCACACTTGTTAAGATTGATAAAATCAGTTACGCTCCCTTCTAGATTGTGGTTGTCTGTGCATTAGATTATTTTAGTGCCTGTGCCGCCTCCGTATTAGAGTTCAGGATGTGACGTGTGCGCTTGTGCCAGATCGCTGTTAGGAATTTAGCTACTGCAAATACAATCGGAGGTGCTAAGTCCGTCTTGAGTATTCTAAAGGCTGGAACGCACTGCCTGAAGCCCAGATTTTTTAGAAAGGGGACAAGCCAGTACTTTCTAGATTTTAAGTAGGCATTACAGAATAATAGGACATGTAATTCACTTTCCAACTGATATGAGCATGCAGGGCATTGTTTAGTGGATGAAGGCTGAGACCAGGTACTTGTGAATGCTCTGAGGGGAAGAGTGCCATACCTCCACTGCAAAAATAACTTTCTGGTAAGGACGGGGCAGATTCCATCAAGGACCTGTTCCAGATGGTAGGAGTCTTTAGATTGGATAAATGAGTATGTTAAAGACCCCAACCGTGTGTTCCCTAGTAAGGTGTTTAGTTTTGAATCATAATAATCCTTTGCTAAGCATTTGCGTGAGACCTTACTACAAGCGATTTCAGGGTCTAACCATAGTTCATGCCTTCCCAGACTTTCACATGACTTTTTTATGTATTTTAACCAGGGTATTTTCGCCGTATTTGGTAAACTTAAAATCTCTTTCAGCTCCATCCTGTAATTCAGGAGCTCTGGAGTAGCCCAGAGTCGTCGCCAGAATGTTAGTGGCTTTAGACCTAGTTCTTCAATCGATCTCAGACCCAGGTCAAATCTATGGGGTAAAAGCGGGGTGCTTGAGGGCAAGGCTATCAATTGCCTAATGAACTTGTTTTCTGTGATCAACAAGTTTTGACCGGGTGTGTGCCCCCAGAGTACCCCACCATGTGTAACTGCCCCCCTCGCCTGCATTTTGTAGATTTCGAGCAGTGGACCTAGTGGTTTAAAATTTGATCTTTTTATTATCCTAGAAATACCACCCGTTCATATATAAAGCGGTCCAGTGGCTTCAGGTGATGTTGTGGAAGCCAGAATGTCAATCTTTTTGGTGAAAAATGACTCCACACATTGCTAGCACAGACATTGCCCAATTCCATTTAATGCCTTATCTTTCCTGTTCAGCTATAAAAGTTGGTTTCACTGGGTACACAATGCTTGGGATTATTATGTAAGTATTTGATTTTGTCCTGCTTATGGAATTTGGCAATATGTTCGCTGATACTGATTTCATAGTTTCCTTGCATTGCATATCTCTAATAAAACATGAGTGAATGCAACGATCACCTTCACCATCTGTCTCCCGACTCTTGCCTAATTAAGGTGCCTGTTTTCACAAAAGCAGGAAAGAATGAAGGGGTAAACCAGGGAATAAAGTAGGACTGAAAGGCTGGGATGAACAGCAGGCATGTAAAAGGCAGCGAGGAAGGCGAAATGACGGCACAGGAAGGAAGAGAAGGGGTGGAAAATGGGAAAATAGTGGAAAGTAAGGGATGAGCATGAAAACAAGCAAGGGGAGAGCAGAAGAAGGCCAGTTGATCGAGGAGAGGGACTGCAAGGACGAATAACAATATTTTGCAGTTTTTTCACCGAGGCCTACTCAAGACCCCAGCCCTCCCACTCTTTGTCCCTGTTCGTTCTCGTCCCAAGAAACTTGATGCAACTTCAGGAAACTCGGCTAAATACAATAACAAGTAATGACAGGGAGGGGGTGGTGGGTGAAAGTAATGACCAGGGCAGGGGATGGCAGGTGCAAGCAACATTAGGGAATGAGGGGAGAGCAGTCTGCAAAAACATGCGCTTGTTAGGGGCGCTACAGATTAAATGAAAAAAAATAGAAGGGGCAGGAGAGAGGATGTGGCAACCTTGGAGATGGGGAGCCGGATTCAAGTCTCAGCGTCGGTTCACAAGCACTCTGAAATGCATGCTAAAAAAAGGTTAGTTAAAAGACACTGGATAAAGCAGGAAAAAAAAGTCATACAGAATGAGACAAACAACAACAAAAAAAGCACACGCTAAATGCATTCAGCAACGGAAAGTAAATGATGTGGAGCGTTAACCAAAAGGAAAAAAAGTTTGAACCACCAACGCAGAATGGAATGAGTAGTTAGACCTCGGGAAACTGATAAGAAAGACATAAAAGGGAGAACAGGCTACAACAAATAGAAACTGAGGAAAGCAAACTGGCAAGCAAACGGTCCATTAAGAACTGAAGGGGGAATGTAAGTTCCTTTTTAAGATTTTTTTTAAAAACAATGAATTTCAGAAGTACAGTGCAAGGGCTGTGCAGGCGAAACCTAAAAATGTACAGATCACAGAATAAAACTGCTGCCCCCTTAATCTACAAAACGAATGCATAAACTTTCTGACGTGGAAGAGGAATGTTAAAATGCAGCTCTCTTCCACTGTGATCTGCTCCTCCACATGAGTTCGCCTTCATTGTTCCCTGGGCTTTTTAACATGTAAGTGACTGTTTTTTCATTCTGCTTTTGTCTGCTGCAGCTGCAAACAGTCTAGTGTGATGGGTGAAGTGTAAGCGCTTCACAATCAAAATTGCGCACTAGGCAAAGTCATGGTGCACATGAGCTCGCCTTACAGAGAACACTGTTACCAATGTTAACGTATGGGAGATGTAGGCCTTGCAGTAGTGAAAAAGGAACTTAAGAGGTTTTCACTACCAGGATGTGTAAAACAGTACATGTCCTACCTTTCAAATACATAGCTCCTTGTCACCTGGGTTGCCCGGGGCCTACATCAGTGGTGTCCTATGTATAAATAAACAAACACACAAGGGCCTTGACTCTTAACTCAGCAGGCTGAGTCCAACCGAAACTATATAGCAAAACAAGGGCCAACGCTGAGAAGTTCAATTTGACAGCAACTAATTAACAAGAGTAGCTGTTTTGAATAGAGCAAAAACAACTTGCTTAAGGTATAGCAGATTTATTCTCTTTTGTTTTAAATTTTTCTTTCACTTATTATAACACTATTTTAGTGCATGGGAATACAAACAAATTTATATACAATATATACATAAAAAAACATCAATTACAGTGAAACATTTGCACGCTTCATACACACTTGGCCATTCAATCATACAAAACACATTCACACAAACATAACCTAAAGAAAACAAAACTAATGCGTCCACGTAATGGTTGTAACTTCAATGGAAACAATCCTTTCGTAATTTTAGTTATTAGAGTCTTTACAAATCACAGTTCAAAGGGAGTATCCACATCTCTTGTGAATAAGGAAAGGGTCGTTGTGAAGCACCAATTGTGGACCAAATACGGGACAGGGTCGGTCGAAGCACATACAGGCAATACATTGTTTATGTCCTGATGATGATCCCAGTTCACTAGGAGCCGGGGATCGAAACGCCATCGACACTTTTCCAATTTTGTAACTTTCCCATTGCGTTGACACTGTTACATGAATTGGTTGTCTGAACTTGCTTTGCGAATATGCTATTGATGCAAGGGACAATTGGCTCCCATGTTCTTTTTGCCTGATATTCTTTACCCTCTTCTCCTGGCTTTCTTCCCTACCCTTAAATTATTTTTGAGTGTACTTTTGGATAGGTACAGGCTTGTACCCTATCAACTTTCGCATTAGACCTCTCGGATGGTCTTTTAAACTTGTTTATATTTGAAATAAAATTTCAGGCCCGGCTGGGTACTGAAAACACTAGTCAATATAGCACTGATTGGAGTCTATATTTGCATCTGTTTTTGTGAAAATTTAATCCTATGGACCACTGTTTTTCATAATAGATGTTGTGTTAACAACATGAAAGCACTTCTAATGTGTGGAATTGAGTATCCAAAACTTAGCGGAGTGTAAATAATGATTAAAGGTGAATTGTGACCAGACAGAAACGTGCATCTGAAAACGTAATTATTTGAGAATATTAGCGGCCATCTTGGAATTGTCAGGATACATTACAAAGCCTAAGTGACGGTGAGGGAAATGACCGTGTACAAGGGAAAGTGAGAACACAAATATCTCAAATTCAAGATAAATCAAAGGTGAAAATAAACAATGGAGTGTGTAACTGAAAAAATGAAAATAAATGAACATGAACACTATATTCGCAATGCAAGGATTGTAGAGACATCGAGCAAAGGAGTTCAGAGGGGTGGACAGGAAATAGAGGACACTGGAAAGTAAAAAAAGATAAACAAAGGTGGTACTAAGGATGAGCAAGTGTAGGTCTATGTGACCAGAATCTTAGGTAAGAGGTCCGAGGGGTGTGTTGAATCGAAAAAGAAAAGAGATACAAGGAAAAAAAGTTAGGGAATCAGAAAAGTTCAAAGATAAACTGTGATGGCAGGTAAGACAACGTATCATTAGAGGAAACAACTATATTCAATTCTGTCATTGAGGCCTTTAGGCTGGCAGGCGTCAAGTCTCTTAATCCAAACGGTTTCTCTCTGGAGAAGTCTTTTTCTGTTATCAATGCCTTGTCTCAGCGGTACAATCTCTAAAACAAGGAACCTCAATTGGCTCACATTGTGATGGTGTGTGGTAAAGTGAGCCGCCAGTGGTGCTTTAGTAGTCTTATTTCTGATGGTGCTTTTATGTTCCGTCAAGCGAGTTTTGATTTTTCTTTCTGTTTTACCAACGTAGGGTAATCCGCAGGGACATTTGAGTACGTATACAACGTTCTTAGAGTCACAGGTGGCGTTGGTTAATAGTTTAATGGTTTTTCCTGATGATGGGTGATTGACCGTGTTGCCTGTGATGATGTTGTGGCAATGACTGCAGTTCAAACATGGTTTAGTGCCTGTATACTGAATAGAGGAATCATTGGGTTCAGTCTCCAAAATGTTTTTGATGTTTTTGGCTCTTTGGTAGGCGAATAATGGTCTGTGGTTGAAAATGCCCTAAAAGTCTGGTTCATAGCGAATCATGTCCCAGTTTTTTAAAATGATATTCTTTAAAGTAGTACTCCTGGTGGAGTATTTAGACACGAAAACAGATCTTTGATCACCAGTAGATTTAGTGTGGGGAGCCAACAGATCCAAACGAGTTCTAGTTGCAGCACAAGATTTGGCTGTCTGCAGTGTGGGTTCAGGATATTTCCGATCTCTATATCGTTGAAGTATCTTTTGTTCAGATAGTGCATAGGCTGCCGGTTCAGAGCATCGGCACGTCTTCTAACGATCACGATAGTCCGTTATCGATTGTTAGTTTGTTTATGCGCCCTCGCATTCACACTGAACACCAACCCACGGAAGTGATGAACCTCGCGTTCGCTCACACTTAATACACCTGGTAAGCATCCAGCTTTACTATTACTTTGCTGCTTCACTTTTTTGATATATCTTGGGACATTACGGTTGACCTATATTTATTGCACACATTTCTAGCCTTTCTCTCGGCATTCTTTTAAATCACGGGTGACACGTCATTGTTGTTTGTTCACGATCTAGTCCTAGTACCTCTTGTTTAACCCTTCCGGTTTTCACATATCAACAGGGCAACTTCATCTGAGTTGCCTACAGTTTCCCACTGTTTCGTTTTGCACTGACTTTCACACTGGTTTCTTATAAGCATGCTTAAACCCCCACTTAAGTTGGTCATATTTAAGTTGTTCAGCCCGTTTTTTTGCACATTTCTTCCCACTTACTCTTTTGAGTTTTGTTCCACCCATGATACTAGTCAATTAGATTCTTTGTTAGTATACTGTGGAAGTTAGTTCCCCTTCCTGATATTGGTCTGTTTATTTTTAGATTGTCATTCATCCCCTGACGAAGGGCCATGTCCCGAAATGCATTGGGATAATCTATGACTAATTGGATGTTGCTGTAATTTGAATTGAATGCATCGCTCAGCTACAAGGTCACTATGATGTAATATGTGGCTTATTAAAAGAATTCATCCCTGAATGGATTACAAATGAAAACTTGCTCATTGTACTCTTTACCTTGAACACTAAAAAGAACGCATTGAACAGGAGCCCACACTCCTACAGGTGTGCTATTGGAAGTAGTGCAAGTGCTTCTTGCACTCCCCCATCATTTCGTTAAAACTGCGAGTTCTTACAGACTGGAAGGAACGCTTTCCTAAGCACCCTAAAATAAGACCAATATCTTATCACTATTTACCTTTTTGAACATTTCTACCTGGAGTGCCATCATTTCCCTACATTTCTTTGGCATTGCCAAGAAGGCACACAGCTCGCTGTATCCATTGTCTCAACTCTTCGATGTTAAGGGGAGAATTATTAACGAAGGTGTGTTCGGTTAAATCAAAAATCTTAGTCAAAGGACCAGACAGATCGAGGAGTCTGTCCTGACACATGCGTAAGCCTTTGTCAAGCCCTTTCCTGGGGTCTCTACCACCCATAGCGATAAAGGCAATAATTTTAGGGTCCAAGTCTGGTGTTTGTGTAATCTTGTTGGGGAGGGAGGGTCTAGGGCATCCAGACCTGAGACGCAAACTGACGTCCTTAGTGATCTGTTTACTGAGCCAAAACTGTATATAGTTGGCAACGTGAACAGCTGGGGTCCATTCAGGAGTTAAGGGGTGTTTCAGTAAAGATGAGTCAAACATGAGTTCTCTAAAAGGGTCGGTAAGTTCGCCCAGGTCATGATCCTCCAAAACAATAACCTTATTGCTGCGAAAAACCATATCATTTGACCAATCAGCACATTTAAGAATATCATTCAAAGAAGCACCATGTAAAAAGACCTGAGAGGCAGATGCACCATGGACAGAGTGCACACCAAACAGGGTAACATCAATATCAGACAATTTTATAATTTCTTTAACCCATATAGCTAGAGTTAAAGGCGAAACGCCTTTGTGAGGTTTCCTGAAAGAAATCAATACCTGTTTAACGTTAGATCTCAGAGAAGAAGTTTTCTGCTCATATTCTTTAACACATCTGACAACACGCAAATTGACATAATCATCAAAATAAGGATAGAACATAGTTTGAGAATTAGTTTTGGTTCTGCTGTTTAAGTGAAAACAAATACCTTCTGGGGAAAAAACTCTATTACAAACTTCTAAGGTTCTAACATCAGAGACTCATCTAAAGGTGATTAAACAGAGAAGGGTAGTGAGTTTAAAGGAAAGAAGATTAAGGGATAATGAACTGTTGGAGCCCAAGTTATCAATAAATCTCAAGACTTTAGAGACGTCCCAGAGGGAGTTATACCTAGAAATGGGAGGTTTAGAAATCCTAAAACTTCTCAACAGCCTTTTAATGAGTACATTCTGACCCACAGAGGAACCATTGACCACAAAATGACCAGAAGCAATAGCAGAACGATGAACATTGATAGTCCTGTAAGCAAGCCCTTTTGCAAATAATTCTGAAAGGTAGTTAGCCCCCTTCACTACATCCACTGAAATGGGATCAAAGTGCCTTGCAAGACACCAGCAAACCCATTTCTGCCAAGCCAATCAATAGATCTTACGGGTTCCCGGTGCCCAAGATTCTTTAATAAGGTTTGATGCTTCTTCAAAATGTCCAGGCAGTTCCCATAAATTCCTGAAATTTTGCCATCATCCTGAGCTCTCCACCTAGAACTAGATCATGCAGTTCTCCTGAAGGGCCTAGATGGATTTGCGGGAATACTGGTAGTAAAACCGGGTAATCCACCAGCATTTCCAACAACATAGGGTACCACACTTGAGACTTCCAAAGGGGGTCACAAGAACCAGGGAAACCTTCCATTTGTGGACCATTGTTGCTACCCGAGTAATCATTGAAAAGGGGGGAAAAGAATAACCCTTCAGAGTTCCCCAATCTTGCCTGAAGGCATCCACCCCTGCTGACTCTGGTTGCCAGCTGAAGTAAGTCTCCAGCTGGAAATTTAATCTGTCTGCAAAGAGGTCCATTTGACAAGGGCCCAAGATGTCCATCAGACCTAGGAAGAAATTCCTGTCCAGACGCCAATTGCTTGAGTCCCTGTGATTCCCAGTCAACCTCTGCATTGATCAAACCAGGAATGTGCTCTGCCTGAACTAAAATATTCTGTTTGAGACAGTAGTCCCAAAACACCTTGGCCAAATCTGCTAAGTCCTTCGATTTCGTACCCCAAGCTTGTTGACATACCTCACCGCTGAAACGTTGTCCATCCTCAAAAGAATGGAACATCTTGCGGAGTTCTTTATAAAAGACATTATTGCAAAAGAGCCTGCTTGAAGCTCCAAACAGTTTATATGTAAGGCCTTTTCTTCCCCCTTCCACAGGCCACCAGTAGAGACTGAACCACAGTTCACTCCAAAACCCGACAAGCTTGTATCTGATTCTATCACAAGGTCCGGGAGAGAGCCAAAGATTGCTTTCCCATTCCAGGCCTCCATATTTTTTAACCACCAAAGTATCTCTTCCCTCGTCTCTTGGGTGAGGGTTAATTCCTGAGAATAATTCAAACCATTTCTTAGGTGTTTGGTCTTCAGGCGTTGGAGTGCCCGATAGTTCAAAGGTCCCGGAAAAATGGCTTAAATCGTAGAGGACAAAAGGCCTATAAACCTGGCAAGCTTCCAAGAGAGATCTTGCCCATGGAAAGAACGTTTCTTAATTCATTTTTTATGCGCTACAATTTTTCTCTTTGGAGTCTTATTTGCCCTTGGACAGTGTCTATCATGAAACCTAAAAATTGAGTCACCTGGCTTGGAATTAAGCAAGATTTTTGTCTGTTTACCACGAAACCCAGATCCTCCAAAAGATTTATTGCCAAACAGGTATGGCCTAACCCTCTGGATTTGACTTGGTCAATTATGAGGATGTCATCTAGATAGATAATTAGGCGTACCCCTCGTTCTCTCAGGTAAGCTGCCACTGGTCGAGGAACCTTGGTGAAACACCAAGGGGCGGAGGAGAGTCGGAAGGGCAGGCATACAAATTCCCAAATTTTTCCATCCCATCTGAAACTGAGGTATTTCCGATGGTCTTTGCAAATAGGTATAGTTAGATAGGTATCCTTTAAGTCCAACCTCGTTAGCCAATCCCCAGGTTGGAGAACATCCCTTATTAGGTATAGGCCCTCCATTTTGAAGTTGTGGTACTCTGCCCAATCCTTGAGACCCGCATATTTATAACAGGTCTCATTCCTTTCTCTTTTTTCTGCACTAGGAAGACGTTGCTTATAAAACCAGTGGAGTGGTCCAGACATTCCCTGATGGCACCTTTCGCTAAGAGATCTTACACCTCCTGATCCACTAGACTTGATAAATCTCAGTCGAATCTGATCAATTCTGGGATGTGATCTTGGATGGGCTCTCCCACAAAGTCTATGTGATAGCCTGAGACGGACTGTAGGACCCAAGGTTTTTTGTTTATTCATGCTTTCCTAATTTGTTTGGTTTAAAAAAAAAAGAAGGATGTGTTGTAAAGAAGTAGTAATCAAGGTGTATGAATAAAAGTAGTCTTTATTGGATATCAAGCAGGTACATCTTCTCCATGTCAGTCTCTCCCTTCAACTAACTTCCAACCACCCATTTTAGAATCTAGCAGCAATGCATCATCCCGTTACCATGGAACCAGGCAACTAGAAAGATGCATTACGCAAGACTCCACATCTTCCCTCTTTACTTTAACAACAAAATTAAAGCAATACACTTTACATAAATTAACAATTCAAAACAATTTATTAACAATTCAAAACAATTCAGTAATGAACTACACAATGGTAAACCCACATCTACCCCCTCAAATCATCACATTTAAATCATCCTACATCCCATTCCTTATTGGATGTAACACCTGACTATTCTCAATATTGTGATGTATGATGACTACGTCCAAACTCATAATGCGTGACCAAAGTCCTACTTCAAGCTCATTTTTCCATTTACAACAGTATCTAAATTGTCTTGATCAACATTACCCAAGATTGAGTGGCCAACCAAGGCAACATAGAGTTTCCCAATACACTTCCTACCTTCAAATAAAAAAATTAACTCTATGAACCCAACTATTGGAACCCTTTCTCCAGTAAAGCTAACAAGTTGAATATCAGGAGGCAGCAACTCTTCCCTTAAAGTATCAGCAATTAGCTCCTTCCAAACCTTAATATTGGTAATTGTGTAGGGTGTGCCTGAATCGAGTATAATGTTAAGCTGAACTCCCCCTATAACAATGTTACAAGTGGGCCCCATCTTTGATCTAGGACTTACATTTGACATCAAATTAACCGTGTCAAAATAATCATTGCTGGAAGAATCAGAGTTATAAACATTAGCATCATTCGATCCTTCAATACATTTAACAGAACCTATACCATTGACAGACTTAACCTTACAAGCCTTGGTAAAATGGTCAACTTTACTGCAGTAATTGCATTTAAATTTTAAGGATGAACATTTTCTATAATTTATATAATACCCACTGTGCCCACACCTATTGCGGATAGGCATCTTATCAGACATATTTTTAGAGGACACCAACAAGAATTTTCTGATAAATATCACAGCGTTACTCTCATATCATTTATCCACTGTAAAAAAAATCCATTAAGTTTGAAGAGCTACAGTTGAGGTATGAACATCACTGTGTTACAAATAATCAAATATAAATATAATTAATTCCTAAATATGCTGTAAAGATGATGTGAGTACCATCAATATTCTCCTGCAATTTTAAAGTGTGCACATAACTGTGCTAAAATGCATTAAAGTGGATAAATTCCATCCACCTCACCCTTTTTAAACTATTTTAAAATATATCATCGACTTATAAAGAATTTTTAAAGAGTGCCAATCACTGTTACATGCATTAAAAAGAATGAACTTCATCCGCATCAACGTGTCAAACTTATCTAAAATACTAACGACCTTCAATTTTTAAAGTGTGCACATTACCGTGTTAAAATGCATTGAAATGGATGAATTTTATCCGCGTCACCGTATTAAACTATTTAAAATATAACGACCTGCAATTTTCAAAATGTGCACATCCCATGTAAAAATGCATTAAAATGGATGAATTCCATTCGCATCACCGTGTTAAACTATTTAAAATATAATAACGACTTCCAGTTTTGTGGTGTGCCCATTACTGTTCTAAAATGCGTTAAAATGGATAATATTTATCCAGCTTACCTTGTTAAACTATTATAAAATATAATAACAACAAGCAATTTTTAAAGTGTGCACGTCACTGTGTTAAAATTCATTAAAATGAATAAATTCCATCTGCATCACCGTGTTAAACTCATAGTGCTATCATGATAATTGTTATAAAATGGTATGAAGGTATCCAGAAGAAAGGAAAAGCAGAATCCGTAGTAAAGGTAAACAGAGCTTTATTTAGCATATAAACTCCAGCAACGTACAAACTTGAATGCCGGTAAACTGTCTGCCTAACCATTTATACATTCCACACTCATTCAAAGCACAACACACACACGAGGCACAGATCTACATAAACACCGCACGCGAACCACAACACGCGACATACACACCTTTGAAACATAACAGCACGCACATTGTTTGTGGATGACGCGCGTGCATACACGCGCGTCATTCCAAACAATAACAATACACCACACACCTCCCTCTTTTTCTTTTTTTTTTTTTTTTTTTAGGTAAGAACAAAATCTCTGAACCATACTGGAGCCCTGCAACTTCTTGAACCCCTCAACAACTCTTGTGTATTATAATCATAACTAACAGAAGCAGCAGCTGATTCAGATAACCCTGGACTATCTGCAGTAACATCTAAAAACACATTAGATGAATCATCTTCATCCAAAAACACATTAGGTGAAACATCTTCTGAAAAGTGCTTGCTATTATTAAACTTTGAAACTCTGCTAAAATGCCAAACACTTCCATCAAGTACTCGTACCGCATTCTTAAATACCTCAATTACCTCAATAGGATCAGACCACTTTGCTAATCCCTTATGTACATAATTTCCTATTTTTAGTCTCACAAAATCCCCTACTTGAATGGGAACACAACCTCTTGTGTCCACTTTTGACAAATCATTCTTCATTTTTTCCTTATAAGCCTCAACTTTCTTGCGAATTTCTCCAAAATCAACCTCTGCAAAATCAATGCAACCACTATCCTTGTTCTTTAACCACCAAGGAACAAGGTTAGTACTGGGTGGCCCTCTCAGCAACTCAAAAGGAGATAACAAATTAAACGGCATTGGGAGCAGTTCTATATGACAATAACATGGACTGTAACGCCTTATTCCAACATAAACCACCTTTGACAGCTAATTGAATGGCTTCCTTGACTACTCTATTGAATCTCTCTATCTGACCGTTGGCCTCTGGATGGAATACCGCTATTCTTCTATGAAAAATACCGCACCTAATACTCTCCATTTGCTTACTAACAAACTGTGGACCGTTGTCCGTTACCACCTCTTGAGGAATACCCTCTCTACAGAAAATTTCATCCATAAACTGTATAATAGCATCACTGGTAACCTCCCTGACCATCTTTATCTCTGGCCATTTTGAAAAGTAATCTATCAGCACTATACCAAAAGAATGCTGTTGTGGCAAGACACCAAATGGTCCGATAATGTCAATACCAAGTTTGTTCCAAGGTGATGCAGGTAATTCAACAGGTTGTGGTACACTGGGTAAGACCTTAGCTGTTTTATCACTCTTAGCACACAATTCACATAATTTCACCTGTTGTTCTACAAAATAATCAATACCAGGCCACCAAAAATTGTTTTTTATCGCCTTCTTGTAATTGATATACAACAATGCCCTACATGAGCTAAATCCTGAAACTTTTTCCTAAGACCGAAAGGTGAAATAAATTTATCACCTCTTAATAAAATGTCATTTTCAATGGCCAATTCATCTTTAATCTAATGATAGCTCATCAAACCTCCGGTAAAATTCCCTCCTTCAGGCCAACCCGTCAATACATAATCTTTCACCTCTTTAAGTTCTAAGTCCTTGTTCATTTCTTCATTCCATGTCTCTTCTTGTACTACTGAATTTTCTCCAAACACTAAATTGACATCACAGAAAACATGTGCAACTTCACACTCATCTTTATCAACTACATCAGAATCTCTGCACGCCAATGGAAGTCTTGACATGCAATCAGCATGAACATTGGATTTCCCAGGAATATATTCTAAAGAATATTGAAAATTTTGTAACCTAGAAGAGAGTCTTGCCAATCTAGACGAAAGTGTACGTCCTCCACCCGGTGACAATATGTGCACTAAAGGTTTGTGGTCTGATTTAATGACAAATTTTGTCCCCCACAAAAAAGGTTGAAAATGTTCTGCTCCCCAAACACATGCCAAAAGTTCTCTTTCAATTACAGAATAATGTCGTTCTGACTCCCTCAGTGTCCTTGAAGCATATGCTACAATCCATTCTTTACCCCATTCCTCTTGAATCAACACAGCACCTAATCCACAATTACTTGCATCAACCGTTACAATACATTTCTTCCCAATGACAAACGGTTTGAGACAAGGTGCGCTAACAATCATTGACTTTACAGCATTGAAAGTTGTTGTCATAGAATCTGTCCACTCAAATGTGGCATTTTTCTTTAAAAGCATCCTAAAAGGTTCAATTACACTTGCATAGTTTTGAATAAATTTAGCATAAAATTTCACAAGTCCCAAAAAAGCAACCAACTGTTCTTTGTTTTGAGGAATAGGTGCTTTGCTAATGTTTTCTAAATGTGAAGCTTTAGGTCTAATACCATTTCCACTAATGCAATGTCCAAGATATTCCACTTCCTCTCTCCTGAATTTACACTTGGAAGCACGAAGTGTTAGACCTTTATCTGATAGAGCATTTAACACTTTAAATACATTTTTGTCATGTTCAACCCCATCTTTCCCAAAAACTAAAATGTCATCTTGAAATGCAATTGCCCCAGTTAAACCAACCAAAGTCTCTTTCATTAACCTTTGAAATACTGCAGCTGCACTCGCTAACCCAAAGGGCATCCTGCAAAATCTGTATAAGCCCTCAGGTGTAATAAAAGCAGTTAAGTCTCTTGAGTCTTCATGTAGAACCACTTGATGATACGCACTTGCCAAGTCTAAACAAGAAAATATTTTTGCATTATCTAAAGTGGAAACCATTTCATGCAGATTAGGTAAAGGATGTGAATCCACACAAACAGCATTGTTCAAACTGCGTAAGTCTATGCATACACGAAGATCTCCCCCCGATTTGATCGAAATCACAATGGGTGAAACCCAAGGAGATGATTCGATAGGTTCTATTATTTTCTTCTCACTCATATCATTGAGAATTTCTTTTAATTTTTCTCTATAAGAAAGAGGCACATTCCTGACTTTATGACGGACAGGCAAGGCATTTGCATGTACCTTATCCGATGTTCAAATCCTTTATATCTTCCTAAATCATTGCAGAATAATTTAGGGAATTTCCCTTTAATTTCAGAAATCAAAACATCTTCTTTCCCTTTACATGGTACAGAATTGCTTGGCTCAGAATCAATGGTGTGAACAGGAGGATCGGCATTTGGATCAAGCTTCATTCCAAGTTGTTCTTGGTGTGGCCAACCTAATAATGAATCACCAGATTTTGTAATATACAGTTTTCCATGTGTAGATCGACTCTTAAATTTAAGTTCAGCTATGAAATAACCAATAAGTTGCAGTCTATGGCCTGTATATCCACTTGGTGTAATATCTGGTTGCATTAGATTAATATTAGGCCAATTAGATTTGAATAAGATATCAGGTAGAATAGTGTACCATGAGCAAGAGTCTACAAATACTTTAGTAGATATTCTATCAATTAAGATATCGCACAAGGGAATTTTTTTTACTTTAGGTTCTTTAGTTATGCACATTATAGTATTAACATCAAATTCACAATCACTTGAACCTTCATGCTCTTGATCTTGCACTAAACTAACTTTCCTTGGTGCAGATCTGCAGACTTTTGAAAAATGCCCCTTTTTTTCGCATCTTGAACATGTTTTATCTAAAGCTGGGCATGACTTCGAGTTCCCTAAATTATAACCACTACCACATCTAAAACAATACATATTATATACTCTTGAATCTGGTCTTTGCCACGTACTTATCCTTTGATCCGATCTTTGCCAAGTACTCATTCTCTGATCAGGTTTTTGCCATCTATTTTTATTTTCACTCCTATACTGGTTATCATTTCTTGGATTAATAGTTTTCCTATATTTTTCTGAATCCTTAAGTTTGTCATTTTCTTTATTAAGAATTAACACATCTGGTTTATTGTTGTTTTGTGATCGAATTTCATCAACAATTTTTTCAGAATGCTCTATTGACTTGGCAATTTCAGTTGCAGCATTCAAAGTCATGTCAGACGTTGTCCATAATCTTTGTTGTATCTTTTTCTTGTTGGTACACATGAGAATTTGATCCCTTAGTACTTGATCATAGTTAATATGTTCAAAGTCACATGTAACCGCTAATGCTCTCAATGCAGAGACATAGTTGTCAATAGACTCATCTGTTTGTTGCTTTCTTGAATAGAATTTAAATCTCTCCATGACCATGTTAATTTTTTTTCCATATCTAATAGAGTTGTTTAGCTGCAATCTGATATACATTCAAATTAGAAGTATCATTTAAAGGAGGTAAACTTTGTTTTAATAAAGCTAACTTTCTTTCTGCTCCACAATCTTCCTCTTCTAGAACGTCAACATATGCCAGAAACATAGGTTTCCAAATGTCCCATTTAACTGGGGGATCACCTTTAATGGTTAAAAAAGATGGAGGAGGTTGAATCCCCGTCATAGTTATGTAAATAAAATTAATAAACAAGTCAAATTAAGCAATAAATAAATAAATAAATGTAAATAAATAATTTTTACAGTTCTCTTTTCCTTTTAAAATACAGGAAAAACAAATGTGGCTCGCAATTTTGAGTGCGAATCACAGAAGTCACTTACTGTTCATTCTATCATGGATCTGAAGCACATGGCACTGAAGATTATTTGTTTTTCTCCATGTAAGTACTCTCACTGTAAATATGTTCGAATATCTACAATCCTTGGTCAGGTCAACTGAAATTATTTCCTCAGGAATACAATGCTGCTGATCAACATCCAATAAAAAGATCCGTTTGAATCTGTTCTTGCTATTATCCAATGAGGAGGGTAAAGTTACATCCAATCGGAAAAGCCAAGGGAAAAAAATCACGAGGTGAACAACCAATGAAAACGGACTGTAAGTAAATTCAGTAAATCCTTCGAAACTCCTCTTTAAACACGCATAGGAACGTGTTCCCGATCGTCGCCAGTGTTATAAAATGGTATGAAGGTATCCAGAAGAAAGGAAAAGCAGAATCCGTAGTAAAGGTAAACGGAGCTTTATTTAGCATATAAACTCCAGCAACGTACAAACTTGAATGCCGGTAAACTGTCTGCCTAACCATTTATACATTCCACACTCATTCAAAGCACAACACACACACGAGGCACAGATCTACATAAACACCACACGCGAACCACAACACGCGACATACACACCTTTGAAACATAACAGCACGCACATTGTTTGTAGATGAAGCGCGTGCATACACGCGCGTCATTCCAAACAATAACAATACACCACAATAATACACGTCAATTGCTGCAATTTCAGATGAAACCAAGTAAACAGCACTTCTTCATAAAACTTCTCAAGGTAATTTCATCTCAGCTTGTCAGTCTTTTCTTTTAAATAAACCAGAGCATAATATTAATGTTCCTACTACATGAGAAGGAAATCGATGCAGAGGTAATTTCAAGTTCAAGAGGAGGTTTCCCTTTAAAAAAAACAACTTTGTTTGTCTGTAATGTTTTAAGCACTCCAAGCACCATTTAAACGGTCATCTAAAATGATAGCAACCTGTAATTTTTAAAGAGTGCG
This sequence comes from Lissotriton vulgaris, assembly GCF_964263255.1. Classification (NCBI taxonomy): domain Eukaryota; kingdom Metazoa; phylum Chordata; class Amphibia; order Caudata; family Salamandridae; genus Lissotriton; species Lissotriton vulgaris. The sequence goes on from NC_141693.1 coordinate 1,237,883,915, forward strand.
CATCACTGTTGTCAACAGTTCAACAGTTATCACCAAGTTAAACTATTTAAAGTGTGAAGCGACATAATTTTAAAAACTGGAATACCAAGTTAACAATGGCCAAAAGTGGATTCAAACACCAAGTAGTATAACTTTTTAATATGATCTGCTATACCACTAGGTGTGCACATCACCGAAGTTGCAATAACCAGTCAGAAATGATGCGAAGTTGTAATAATAATGGATGATGTGCTGTCGTTGCAAGGTGTGCACATCACCGAAGTTGCAAAAAAATATATATATACTTTTGTTCTCCTTTTTCCTTAGAAAAAAACACAGTACCTTTAAAGTCCGTGAAACGGGGAGCTAATCAGATGACGCGAAGAATCTGATAAAAAAAGAATGGCGGCACATTGCGTGACCACGTCACGTGATGACGTCCCACGTTGCGTGAGGTTCACTTCTGTCTGTCGTCTCTCAATGCGCAGAGGACGTCACAGCTCGGGGAAGGAGTTGGGTCCACGGCGTTCTCTGCGCGCAGCCCAGCAAGAGAACACTCGCTCCATTTGAAGAATGCACCAAGTAAACGAACACTGCACAGGTACCGTTGCAAATAACCTGTTGGATCCTCATCTCGATCACCAGGTTTTAATTAAATCAGCATCCACTTCATTTACCATGCTCCAAGATTCATTCAAAGATGTTCAAAGTGACACTTTAAGTTGAATACTGCACACCATTTCTGATATATCGGTAGAAATGAAAAGAACCACTTAATCTTTTTTTCGATCACAAGGTTCTTAATGCAGCACCATCCAGCTCTTTTTGCTCTCGACGTTTCATTCAGGAATGTTCAACAGATTATTGTTCAAATATCCGACTTATCCACAGAAATTTCCGTTTAAAAATCAAAAGTTACACGAGGTTCACTGTATATTATGTCGGATATATTCATTAAAAATCAGACGCAATCCAAATTCCATGCGCTTCTCATATTAACGCTTCGCTTGTAAGTCTGTTATGTTTTAAGCACTCCCACGCACAATTTAAATGTTCCTACTTACTTGAGGAAATTCAAGCTAGGAGTTCTGACTTCAACACGGTTTAAAATTTGAGAAGAAGGTTTCTTAAATTCCTTGACTAGAGAAGACGGATGAACGAATGAATGCAAATGTGTCCATGTAAAATAATCCCAAATAAGGAAAAGAAATGATTAAAAATTGCCAGTCCACGTGGGTTCTTAATTCTTCTGCTTGCTATCTTTGTATCCCATCCTCCGTCGCCAAAATGTAAAGAAGTAGTAATCAAGGTGTATGAATAAAAGTAGTCTTTATTGGATAACAAGCAGGTACATCTTCTCCATGTCAGTCTCTCCCTTCAACTAACTTCCAACCACCCATTCTAGAATCTAGCAGCAATGCATCATCCCGTTACCATGGAACCAGGCAACTAGAAAGATGCATTACGCAAGACACCACATGTGTCTCTAGAGTTCTGACCTTTTATTGGGTTGGAATTTGTCACAATACTCTTTGTTCTTTAAAGTGACTGTGATTAGCTAAATAAAGAGGATTGCAATAATATTAGCCTCTGAGTCTTTAATAAAATCCAGTTTTTCTGGTCAACAAAGTTGGGGAAAATCTACATTACATATGCCAATTGGGTATGAGCCATTATTATGATGTTTAGAAGAGAGAGCTGGTGCACTTTAGCATTGGTTAGCTCTGATAATGTGCTCAGGGTCCTTACGCCAACTAAAACAAATTCAGCAAAAAGTAGGAGGAGATAGGCAAAAGAAAAGTTTGGAGGTGACCAAGCAAAAAGGGCCATTTCTGTAGTAAACTACTTCTCTGTGGTGCTCTACTGATTGGAATGTTGATGACATCACAGAATGCCTGGGGTGACTCTCTGGCTCTTAACGTCAGTTGATCTACTCAGGCTGAGCTGATGAGAGCTGGCTCCTGGTGGGGTTTTATCTATCTTACTTCTGTACCTAATATCTTGGAAGGAACTTACATTAAAGGAACCTATATCTACAGTGGACTCTGTCACTTCCTTTACCACATTTTGGCGACGTTTCTTAAAAGGATGAACCTACGCGTGAACTAAGGATAAAGACTACTTAAGGATCTAAGCAAGAAAAAGGAACAAACTTAAGAATTCAAGAATTTTAAAGAGACTTCTAATTCAGACTAAAGGTAACACCCTGCTGACCCCACCAGTGTCCTGTTCCACCTGGACAGCCTGCACCCAGAGCGTGTGTTACACCTTGATGTCTGTGTGAAGTGTTCTAGTGCTCCAATGAGTCTTGTGGACTGTTTGACTACTGGATGTTATCAACTGTCTGCGCTGAAAACACCTTGGTAGCTGTTTTCATTTTACATTAATGGGTGATTATTCACTGCGCTCTGACTGCTTTCAGAGTGCCTGTTGTCACCCCACTCCTGCCTTCGAAATGTTTATCAAGCAACACTTCTCTGAGGCCTGTGGTGTGTGTTTATTTCACATGGCCTTCATTCTGTGAGAGAAGCGTCAAGCATTTCATTCACTATCTCTGTTTTCAATCTTCAATCAGTATCTGGCAAAGTTTTCCCGTGTACTGGAGAAGGAGTTTAGCGCCTCTGGAGAACATCCATTACGTTGCAAGAAACATGAGAGAGTGTTTGAGGAGGTGTTGTGGGAGACTGAGGAGAGTGTTCACAGAGGCGGCGCCGTTGGTGAGCTCATACGTTGGTTTGGGCAAGTTATTTTTAGTAACTGTGTGCTGCGAAGGGTGTCCGGACAAGCATGAGGGATCAAACTGGAATAAAAGTCGTGTTAGAACCACGGTGGGACATATTAATTTTACCCATTTTACAGTTCAACATGTTGTCCCGCCTTTGTGGCAGTTTGTCACCTCACTTTCAAATAGCCCATGACACCACATCGCGTGCATTCCACCCACGCAGCATTACCAGTTTCAGGGTGCCTGCAGACTCTCTTCTGTGACGTCCGTCTTCCCTGTGATTTCTTCACTGCGCTTGACGCTTTGGCGCACGCTTCTGCTGCGAGCCTTCCTGCACAGCGTCAGATTTACGTGCTGCCATTTTATATTTGACTTTGATTAATTCTATTTCCCTGACAACGCATCAAACGTACCTGTTCCATAATTGTTCAGTCAAAAGCGGAACATGTTTAAATGCAGCAGTGTTTTTAAATCGTCTCACACGAGCAGCAGTGCCAAGCCTTCACAAGTCCTGTAATGGTTTCAGTGAAAAGCGGAACTTCTGTGCATGGTCTGTAACTTTCACTTGTGTGACTTCATTCAGCTTTTGCCTCAAGTCTTCTGTGCTTTTGAGGTTTGCCACTTTCAGATGGAGCTGCTTGCAGGAACTCGGGTGAGAGATCGCTCACCGGAGCAAGTTTTCTTTATTTATTTATTTATTACAGCTAATTTACCATTGCACATTATTGAATATAACTCTATTTTGTGGTGGTCTGGTATGGTGTGTGGCAAACTTGTGTTGCTCTTATTCTTACTCTATATTCTGTGTTAGGTCATGTCCTGGTTGGATGTTGCTGGGTTGTGGGTAGTCAATCTTTCTCCATATCTTTTAGGTTGGTTTCCTCAATTGTACCCTAGGTGGTCTGTGTGTGGGTAGCCAATGCCCCAATGTTTTTTTTTTGGGTTCTTTGAGTCTGCGTCTTATGTTTGGTGGTAGTCCGTGCCCCATTTGTTCCCAGGAATATACTCCTGCGGTGTACCCTACTTAGGGGAGGTTGTGTGTTTGAGTGGCTAGTCAATGCCATTTCTATTAGTTTCCTGGGGTAGTGGTCTGTGTGGGTAGTCCATGCCCCATTTTGATTCCCAGGTATTGTCCTGTTGTGTACCCTACATAGGGGAGGTAGTCTGTGTGGGTAGTCCATTCCCCATTTTGGTTCCCAGGTATTGTCCTGTGGTGTACCCTACATAGGGGAGGTTGTCTGTGTGGGTAGTCCATGCCCCATTTTGTTTCCCAGGTATTGTCCTGCGGTGTACCCTACTTAGGGGAGGTTGTGTCTGTGGGTAGTCAAAGCCCATTTCTTTTAGCTTTTTGTGGTAGTGGTGTGTGCGTGTAGCCCATGCCCCATGTCCCAGGTTCACTACCCTGCGGTGTACCCTTTTGAGGGGAGGTTGTTGATTTGTGGGTAGTCAATGCCCTATTTCAGTTCCCAGGTTGTCTTTCCTGTGGTGTACCCTACTTTGGGGAGGTTGTGATTTTTAAGTATTAGTACCCTGTGTTCCCTATTTTTGGTGGAGATTGTTTAACATCGTTGCTTTTTGACACTACCTGCCTGAGATTCGTGGCCAAGGGTTTCATGTCGGTGGGACTTTGGGTGAGGAGTTTTTATGTTTCTCTGTCAGATTGTTTTGTTAGGGGAGCTTGTAAAGGGTCTGTGTCTACGCTCGCCTTTGTTTTTTTTTCAGGGGGTTTTCTCTCTGGTGTACCCAGTTTTGAGCGTGACCATTTTTCTTTGCTACCCTGCTCTTTATTCATCTATGCCATGCTTTTACTCTAAGGGAAGGGGATGTGGCATATAGTAGCATTTAGTGGTTTCTTTCCATCTGAAATTTAGCATGTTATTCTATTTCTGCTCATACTTATGATTATAGTATTTCTGTTCATGCTAATCATACCTCATGCAGTACTTGTACATTATTTATTTGCGTACTTCATTTTTGTACTTTTATGCAAATGTCACACTTGAGGTATCTTTGTCTATGTTTTATTCTTTCTTTTCTCATTCTCTAAGGAGAGAGGATGTGTAGTAAACTACTTCTCTGTGGTGCTCTACTGATTGGAATGTTGATGACATCACAGAATGCCTGGGATGACTCTCTGGCTCTTAACGTCAGTTGATCTACTCAGGCTGAGCTGATGAGAGCTGGCTCCTGGTGGGGTTTTATCTATCTTACTTCTGTACCTAATATCTTGGAAGGAACTTACATTAAAGGAACCTATATCTACAGTGGACTCTGTCACTTCCTTTACCACAATTTCCAACAATGGTGCAAAATATTTTTTATTCACCTATGTTGGCTATCATTTACTGAATGCGGAGCAAAGGAGGAATGTCAACCAGAATATTCTGATTAAGGGAACGAAAGTCCACAGATGAACATCTCCAGTTCCCTTTTTAGCCAAAACAGTGGGTGAAACCCAATCTGAAAAATTTGTGATTTGGATTACACCTTCATTACAAAGTTTGTGAAGTTAATTTTTAAGGTCTATTCAGACACTGAGAGATAATGGTTGAACTTTGTGAATAATGGGAGTAGCATTCAACTTAATACAGTATTTAAGCTCTCTGCCAGTGCCAGTCTCATTTTTTAATACACCATGAAATCGATTCACCATTAATTGCATTACATCTTCATTATAATCTATTGATAAAATAAGTGTTTCACCAAAAACATTGGGATTGTCTTGCCCTTGTCTCAACACAATGCCTAACCTAGCTAAATCCTTTCAGTCAACGATGTGTCTACCTTTGATTGCAACGTACACTTTAAGGAATATTTTCCTACCTAAACATTCTAAAAGACCTTAAATACCCCATCTTTTCACTATCCTTATCCCTAAAGGCATTCGGCTTGAAATCTGTTTTCTCCAAAGGAAAGGTTTTAGGCCAAAATATTTAAAACGTCACATCAACTAAAAATGTTATGGGTGCTCTAGATCAGCCATCACAGCTAGCTCTTTGCTTTCTAGTTTAACTTTACATAAGCTTTTACTTTTGGTTCCATTGCACTTTTCAACTTCAGTATTGGGCATCGACAACACATTAGAAAATCAATTAGTACATTCCTTTACATTTATACTATTGACTTTTAAACTAGTGTTGTAGTGTTTGTGTAGTGTAGTGTTTTAGGGTTTAGGGTAGTGTTGTCGTGTTTGAGGTTTTAGGGTAGTGTTGCAGTGTTTGTGTAGTGTACTGTTTTAGGGTTTAGGGTAGTGTTTGTGTAGTGTAGAGTTTTAGGGTTTAGGTTAGTGTTGTAGTGTTTGTGTAATGTTATAGGGTAGTGTAGTGTTATTGTAGGGAGATGACTGGGGTCGGAGGGTTGTGCAGGGGTAGGGTAGAGTCACTTACCTTGCAAAGTTTAACCACAAGTATAGCTTTACCACGCATGCCTTTGTATTGTAATGGCATGCGTGGTAAAAGCATAGTCGTGGTAAAATTTTGCGATGTAATGGCATGTCATTGTCATTGATATTGCGTAGTAATACCCGCGCTGTAATGGCACGCATGGTATTGGTATGCGATGTAATGATATACATCCTCTCTCTTGTATACTGTTCTGTATACACAGTGACTCCTCTTTATGCTGTTTTCCCTTAAGCCGAATTGCTTCACAATAAATGTTCCATTCAATATTCTCATCACTAGGTTCTAAAACTACAGGAATATTATCAAACATTTTCTGTCCAGGAATTCTGAGAAGATTAAATAATGCCATGTTCTAGGTGGATCATAGATGGCAGCATTGATGTCAGTAAGGTAGTTCTTGAAAATATGCTATTGGTGATTTCAGTTAATTTCTGGCTTCCTGGACCTTTGTAATTTAGGTGTCGGCTGGAACACATTCTGACTCGCTGCCATGACAATGAGTCAAAATAGACACAACCAGAAGAGTATAGAAGTAAAGAAATCCCACCTCACCACACTTCTAACATGTTTAAACATGGCAGCGGAACATTATAATTGAGGCACACCCGCCATGATTACTGAGATTGTGGTCTTAAACCTGCAGCACAGTACACTAACATTGACATCTGGAGAAAGATTGGGAAATGCTGTTGACAACGTGCTCCAAATTCGGAAGACCAGATTGCCCAAAGCAATATGGCCTCTAGCTTCTGATGTTGGCGTTGTTGTAGTTCTGTTGCCATGCAGTGCAGTCTGGTGATGCTGCCACACAATGAAACATCACACCAAACACAGCTTGGTGCACAAAAGTGCTGACTGCCAGTTCACACGCATGAATGGTGAAGAAATCTCTGCATGTACCGGCAGTTTTCACAAATATGTTGCTAAAGGCAAGCTGAAACATGAGAATGTCTCCATTCACAACCTGTTCGCTTCCATTCATTTTCACTTCTGTGAAAGCTGAACTCCTTAACCTTCTTGTGTAGCGGTTCTCCAGGTTCACATTATCTTGTAGTTCAGGGGTCGCAGCTGTCAGCAAAGTCCTCTTATACTATAATATGTTTTTCGCCCCACTCCTGGTAGCAAAATGTGGCATGGGGATTAGAAGAGTGAAGTAACACAACTCTCTGGAGTAGTATTCAAACAGTAACAAATCCAATCTACAATAACAAGAAAACCAAGGAAAGTATGATCCAGACATATGTCCAAGGAGGGACTAGATAAGTGTGTTTTAACCATAAAATCCATGCTGAAGGTGTGTATACAGCAGACTAACTGTCGGAAGAGAAAGTATCTTGATCCATATAGTACCTGGAGGTACTCAGCTGAAACAGATGAGGATGTGACTCAGCAGTCGGACCTGGAAAGGCCAAATTGGATAGACTAGTGGATCATTATAAATGACATTTGTTGTAGACGACATGATATTAGAAGCATGCACTGTGTCAGGAAAATTGTCGACGGAGGACTCAGCCTCTCCCTCCCTCAGCAGGTATAAGCATCAGTGGTGCTCTCAGGCTGCAAAGAAAAGTCTTGCAGAAAAGAATGGCTATCCCACGTCATACTATGAAGTATCGGCCACTTCAATGTTCAATGGAGACAGGAAAATTGTCGACGGAGGACTCAGCCTCTCCCTCCCTCAGCAGGGAAGTATAAGCATCAGTGGTGCTCTCAGGCTGCAAAGAAAAGTCTTGCAGAAAAGAATGGCTATCCCATGTCATACTATGAAGTATCGGCCACTTCAATGTTCAATGGAGACCAAGCCCTTGTCTTTAGAATCAGGAAGTGGTGGCAAAATCACAGTTTGTTACCTTGAAGACCAAGGACCAGAACAGGAGTATTGTACGTTGGCCAAAATTCCCTTTTTATGGCTACCTTTTCTTGAATCAGATCTCCAATATTCAGAAGCCAGCAGGAAACTGGAAGAGCAACTCCTGAAGTCAAAGGATGAGATACAGGCAAATTTTTGCGTGAGCTAGTGTCATGGACCTCTTGTAGAGCACAATAGTTACCTACATCAATGGTTGCGGCAGCCACCACAACGTCTGGGCTATCAAGGTCTGGAACATACATCTTAATGCCAAAAAGTACTTTGTACGGGGTCCGCCCACCTAGAGATACTTTAGGGAGATTATTTAATGCCCATTGGAACTCATATAGATGGTTCAACCATCCACTGCCTGTACCTGGTCCCCTAGATGTTAAGGACTGCTTTAAGTCACAGTTCATTCTTTCCATGGCAGAATTACCCTCGGGTCCATACGGAGAAGAAAACTGCACTTGCACACCCATGGACTTTATCGAATCATGCTATTAGAGGCTAAAGCCAGACCTTAATCCGAGTGGAATGCACAGCTGGCATATGTCCCGAGAAAGATTTGCAAGTCGTTAATAACAGTTTGAGCGTCAGCCAAGCGGTATGACCAAACCCAGATGAACCTAGAGCACGAATCAACTGCAACCAAAATATATTTGAACACAGTATTTTAAATTAGAGGACTGCAGTGAGCTAGTTAAATGCAGCCAGAAGGCTGAATGGAACTAAACAGTTGTGTCTGTAGTGAACGAGACATAGTAGAACATTTAATCTGTTGACATGTGTCACAACATAAAACATGAAACATATTTTCTGGTTTGGTGGTATAAACCTTGCCACCAATATCTTTTCTGTCAGAGTGAAATGGTGCCAGCCACACCTACATGCGCAGAAGCTATACCTTCATGTGTGTTCACAATTAAATTATGTCTTTGGCCTGCTTTGTGAATCATGCAATCACAAACTCTAGGAATAGTTACTAAAGGAAGATTTTGGTCATTTAAATGATAGGAATATTTAGAAGGGAAGCCCTTCAGTAAGTGGGTGCCGCTTTTAGTCGCATTCATAGCAATTAAAATATAATTGTCCATACGACAAACCATAGGAATTGCATAGGGACGATATGCAGTCGGTGCCTGAGGCACTGTATAGTCTTGAAAAGTAGTGTCATTAGCATTCGCAGCTGGAAACATGACGCATTAACAAAAAAACCTCAAAGTAGAATGAGGCATCCACCTCAACTTCAAAAATTACAGGAGCTACCGCATTAGGGACTCCATGTTGAAGCAAATGTGAGTAACTGCCGGACGACAATTAACATTACTAGCCACTGTTGAGCCATGGCTAGCTAGAAAAGGATTCAAAGCATAGCACAAACATGGTAAAAACCTTTTAATATTCAAGCTTGAAAAACCAACAGAACTAGGTACTGCCTAATAACTGTTAAGGAGAAACCCCTAGCACCACAGACATTTCCGGGAAAAAGATGTTAGGTTATTGTGGACAAGCATTACTCTGGGTTCCCGCAATTAAGTACCAGACCAAACATAGGTGGCGCCATGTTGCAGGGATTCTGCTCTGGAACAGAACTATGCTTGGGACCATAGAACATCAGTATGCAGGGACCATACCACCTAAGTATCTATGAGCCCAAGTCCAACTAGCTTTAGTGCCTCACTTGCCCTCCTAACCTTACCAGAGGAACAAGTGAATTGGCATCCTCAAAACACAACACTTTTGACTCTCAGGGATTCTGGTAAATGGACACACCATTCCGCTCTCTCACTCGTACTTGTCCATATTGAGATAACAAGGAGACACAAAGAAAGTTTAGAATATTTATTGAAACTATTTTGCTCTGAATTGCAGTATACGTGCCACAATTAGAAAACAAATGCATAATAAAAATACTGTTAGCATGGTTAATAATCCATATACCATGAAAAGCCCTGTCATTTTAAAGGACAGAGTAACCTAACTCCCCTTCCCTCGTACAAAAGCTAAATGATTATATGAAAAATCTCTTGGATTACCGGCAGACTCCATACCTTAGCATACATAATTGGATGCTCTACATCTAGCCTCAGAACTCTCGTTCCATGTTTCTGTTTGTGGCTCTTGTACTCTTCTATATGATAGGACATGTGTGCACATAAACAACAGTTGCAATTTTTCTGTATGTCTAGGTGCTAGTGCCTGGACAGGAAGAATAACAAAGGACATGGTTGTTTGACCACGTCGGTGCTGGTCAGACTAAATCCCAGGAAAAGTACAGAACGTGAAAACATATGCAGGTTCTGAGTGAAAGTACAATGTGGCACAAAGGCAAGCGTGTTTATATAGTAACATGTGAAAAGGTATATGAGGCCTACAACGTGCATAGTTGGGCTAACATAGGGAAAACTACAATGGGCCATGCAGGAAACACATGACAATTGAGATTCTCTTTGGGACTCTGGATACCAAAAGGGGTGCTGCGTAACTGCTGCTTGCCCTTTCTTCAGGCTTTACCATAATTGGACACCATCTACAAGCCCATAGTTTTTAAAGACTCTGGAATTCAGGATAAGCTCATCATCTTATAAGAGCCTTTACTAAGAACAAGACCCAGATTGACTTGCTACCACCTTTCAATTCTTCACCTTACATTAGTTCAGTGGGCGTCCCACTGACTCAAACTTCGCACCATTATGCTTCAACATTTACCTAACCCCTCTTTTTGAACTAGTAAACTCTTTCAACCTCATGCACTGTAGGTCTTTTGATAACACTCAAATCATCTGAAAACTCAAACAACTTTCACATGTCAAAACTTCAAGATTCAGCAACTGCTTACTGGCTGTGAAACAATGAATGCTAAAGAATTATCTCAAGCTCAACTCTTCAAAAACAGAAATACCTGCATGTGTATCGTGGCAAAACAACAAACAATATTCTTCTGGCCCCAGTAAATGGGTCAGACCCCACTACTACAACTGAAGTGGAAAATTTTGGAGTTGTCATCGAGCCCAACCTCTCACTGCAATCCCAAATCAACAAAGTGAAAAGAGACTCATTCCACATGATGAGAAAGCTATTATGCATGCACTTATATCTAAGGTTCTCATATAAGATAAAGGCATCACTGGCCTTAGTGATATCAAGATTGGATTATGTAAACGGAATCCACATCAGACTGACATGAAAATCAGTTGCTAAACTGCAAAGAACCAAAACACAGCAACTAAGCATGTCCTCAACCTTAATAGACCTGGGCGGAATAATTAATTCTGCTGGCGGAATCGGAAAATGTGATAATTCCGCGTTATTCTTGTAACTCAGACTTACTTATAAATTCCGCCGCTCCAACAACGAAATTAATCTGCAGTAATTTATTTGTTTTTAAGAGGGCTGGAAGATGGAGCAGGCCCTCTATTTAAAAATCACTGCAGAGTAAAGTTTAGTCTGCAGTGGTTTTTAAACATGAAGGGACTAGTCCCTCTTCTTGCTGTGTTTAAAAATCACTGAAGTGCACACTCCTTGGCACCCTTACATACTCTGCAGTAATTTATATAGAGTATTAAAGGGCACTGAGGGGGTATGCACTGCAGAGTGATATCAAGTTGTTTCTAAAGTTTAGAACCCACCACTGCATACCACTCGGAAGCAGCACCCTTACATACTCTGCTGTAATCATTGCAAAGTATGTCAGGATGCCTAGTGGACTTTGGCTGCTCTATTTTCGTAGCACAAAATCCATCCTTCCATCCATTTTGCAAACAAGGGTGCATGTTGCGCTAAGAAAATAGCACCAAATTTCCACGCTGTCCTTCCATTGAATTTCATGGAATTCCACAAAATCAAATTCTGCCAGTTTTGTCCACCCTGAAACCGAACTAGATGGGACCATATTGCCCCAGCCCTCAAAGCACTATACTACCTACCTGTGGCCTGAAGTCAAGAATATAATTCAAAGCACTATTCATTGCATCTCTGGCAATTCCTGGGCTGTGTCATAGCGTCCTACAAGTGAAACATAGACTTTTCAGCCAAAGAAGAACCTACGGACAATAAAACCCAAATAATAGGTATGTGCACCTCAAAAAATACATGCAAAACATAGAATCCACTGCAATCAGAACCATCAGCAATTTTTTGTATTTCTGAAGGTTGCGTGCTGACTGGTTTGTAGATTTTCTTTCTGCCACATATGTAAAACAAGCTAACATCTAGTTTGGAGTACACACTTGGAGCATCAGGTATGATACCAACATGCCACCCATTTAACTGACACTCCTACTAACACCTGCGCACCACAGAACTAGAGGCCTTCAGAGCTCTTTGGGACCTCCACAAGTGGTAGGAAATCGATATAGAAAGGCTAAAATACAATTTTCGTTTGCCAATTATACTATTTTTTTAACCTGTGGAAGGTGATTACATTTTATCAGCTTTATCTTCCTATTTCTGAAGTTTGAACAAGAATGGCAAAAAATCTTCCTTTGATGACGCTTAAAATCATGTCTATGCAGAATATGTAATTGTATACTAGTGGATTTATTTACATAGGATATATGAAGTGCTTCTCTCTTCCAGTACCTAAACATTCTTTTTTCTGTGTTTTCTCGGCATGTCTTCTGCCTGGGGCGAAGATAAAAAAAAGTAAGCAATGACAGCTGCACATTTTAATGCTGAATACATAAAAGAGATTAGTCTATTGCATCATGTCAATAGATCATGTATGGTCCTTAAAAACAAACAAAATACGGGGAGACATATATGAAGTCAGAAGGAAATAAAGCGTGGAAGGGAGGACAAAATAATACAATAAGAAAGTGAATAACATATATTGCTTATAACAAAATAATAAAAAGATGCGTGCCCCTCACTTGGGGAATGTCCCCTGGTCACTGCTTTGTCCCCAGCTGGGGTTGTATTAATATCAAAGTAAAGTTCAATTGAAATTCACTCATAGATCCAATTTTGCAATTCCCAAAAGCATCTGATTTATTCATCCCAATGCATTTCGGCTATACATTAGCCTTCGTCAGGGAACATTTTTCTGAAAACCAAAAGTATGCTTTAATACACAAGGTAATACATGGTTTGTTGTTACCAAGTAACAGGAGATTAGCAGGTGTTAAATAGCCATGTTTGTAAACACTTCCTGAAAGTAATAAGATCGGGTGCCGCCTTAATGTGCAAAGGTAGGCTGTTCCATGTGGCTTCCGCCTCTCCAGGTGGAATGTTTGAATTTGGGAGTGACGACCTGTTTGGCCTTTGAATGCATGGGACGACTTGGTTTGTACCATTTAAAGGTTTGTTGGAAGAAGTCCAGCCCTGAGGCTTGCAATGCCATTTAGGCGATACAGAGCTCCTTAAAAGTGATGCGCTGTCTGATGGCCAGTGGAGGTTTAGATTCCAGGGGCTACCTAGCGGTTTCAAGGAATTTTCAGGAGAAGTCTAGCCCCGGTGTTTTGTAGGATTTTCAATCTGTTGAGGATATCTTGATGAGCAGTAAGTAGTAGACCATTACAGTAGTCTAGTTTGGATATTATGAGAGAAGCAGTAAGAGATTTGTGAAGATCGGCTGGGATAAACGGGTGGATCTTCTTTATCATTTGCAGGGTAAAGAAGATGAAAGCACATTTGATCACAATTTCCAAGTTTTAGTTCAGCAAACCAATGAGAAGTTAACAAATTCTTAAATAAGAAGGGAAAGGAGTCATCTCATCCATTTTAAAGGTCCAATAAATAAAGGTATTTGCATACCTACACTTCACTTCGATGCACTTAGAAGAATAATACCCTCACTTCACATTAATGATTCTCAAAACAGAATTTTGCCCCCACAAATGTATGTACTTACATTTAAAATTGCACCAGTATAATGTATTGTAAGTATGACTTAATCTTATCATGGGCGTGTTTCTGGTGTTTCAGGTCAGGGACACCAGCAAAAGGTGGCAAATACCCAAATACTTCAAAGGTATTTACAAACCTTCTTCAGATAGTTCCTTTGAAGATAGTCACAATAATGCCATCTCTATTGAAGGAAGGAAGATGGAACATTGCAAAACTGGGGTGCTTTGTTGGGGAAGTGTTTCTCCATGGGATAAGCTGTCTTCCCTATGGAGAAACAAAAAAGGTTGTCAGTGACAGGATACATCTACACATGAATAAATGAATGTGCTACATCTCCAAGTTCATCAGCGTCTATTCCTGGAATTCTCGGGAATGTCCTGAAAGCCATATAAAAAGTCTGAGCTTGTTTGTGGATCAAGCCTTGACAGAACAAATGTGGTGTTTATTGTAGGTGTGTAAGAAGTTGCAGCACCTCATTGGCTCACAGCTCTGTTTTTGAACTATGGGAGTTATGCAGACCTTTTAGTTCAAGTAGTTATAAAAAATTAGGAGCATCTGTTGGTAACTCTACACAGTGCAGTGTAGCCTAGCATTTCCAACCACCATCAGTCGTTTTCCCCAGCATCGCTCTGCTTTCCTGATGGCCATTCTATTTTCCCAGCAGCATACTTCGGCCCCTATTGGTGCTCCGAGGGAAGGTGCAGCCTGACTGCCACCATCTCCTGCTTTCTAGTGTCTAATATTGAACAGGAAATGTGGATGTGGTCAGTCCCACCATCTCATTGAGTTTTCTGATCTTGGAAGTCAAAAAGAACGGAATGCCAGTGAGCAGGCTGTGCCCTCCACAAAACAGCAATGTTGCATAGTCATAGGAAAATAAAAACACCAACTTTCTAGATGCAGGCTGGAATTCCCCAACTTTCCACAAATATGAATGCATAATTAAAACTTTGCAAGCCTCTACTTTATTGTCCACAAGTGTTTCTACTTCAAGAAAGTAACATACTTCATCTTTGTATAATTCTATTTCTGACTACATTCCCTGCTGTTTGCTTCTCCTTCAGCTCAGAATGAGAACTGAGAGAAACTCGAACAAGTAAATACTGCCCATTAAATATTTTTATATTCATTAGACTGGACCCACTAAGAATAACACCATCCATGTATGAGACAAGAAATATGTGTTACCTGAAAGTGGTAGTAATCATATGTGTGTACTGTATTAGAAAAGTGCAATATGGATAGTATTTATCTATAAATAGTATAAACCAGGAACAATTTGGCAAATAACATTATTTGCCTGCAGCTTTCATAATCAAATATCACTTCTTTAATCTGTATGCTGATGAGGATTTGAAATAATTGAGAACAATCTTTCTTTAACAAATCCTATGTAAATGGTTAATAGATACATTTGTGGCCTATAAAGGAGACACAGGTTTGACACTGAACTCTAGTTCCTGTTAGTGATTCACGAAATAATGTGTTTTCCCTGTGAAAAACAAAACAAGCAATGCTGTGCACATGCATTCATGCATTACATTTAACCATGAATACAGAAATGCAGTATTTATTACCAAGTGTTTAAATGTTTATCCACAACTGCAGCTTCCTAGGCATGCTTGGGAATTCTTGTGAATGTCAAGAAAGTCAGGTGTTCTCTCATGATGTTGGAGTAAAGGTAAGTAACACATATTCAAGGTTTTTTGAGAATCATGCTGAAATCGAGCATGTGGCCTGTATTCTCAAAATATGTTTCAATTTTATGATTCCAACATACTCCCATGTTGTGTGTTGCCAATGATCCCAATTCTAAATACATGCCCTGCTTTTGCTTCTCCTACTACCAAGTATGAGAACTGAGAGACACCCTAATAAATAAATATTGTTCTAGAAAAGTATTTACTTTCACCATACAGGAACGCCTAAGATTATCCACGTAACAACTGCGCACTACTTTTCCTAACCAATTGTCAGATAGTACATTGACATTCCTACTGCAGGTCTCCTATAGTAAGTATAGTATAGTAACTCTGGAGGAAGGAAATTGCACCAGGCCATGAAGGTCAAAGTGGTTAAACAAGTAGCTCTTCTGTTTAAAGGTACATTATAACTCCCTATATTCACTTTAAAAGAATGTAAGAAATCTTGTGTGGGTGACTGATAAAAAGCACATGGACATTCCTGGAGACAAGAGTTTCATATTGAGCTCATATAATGCCTTAGATGGAAGCAGTCACTGATTGGCCATTCAAAAACCAGCACATTGCATTCTATGTGACTGTACCAGTGCTCTGCTTTGGCTTACAGCACATTGCCTGAATTATTGGTGTGTGTCTGGGTAGAAGTACTGGCCCTGGTTGTTAAAACCATGATAATCACAAAGTTAAAGCAGCACAGGCGTTATATTTACTCTTGTTAGTTAATAGGACTGATTTAAAACACTGCATTTAACTTACAGTATTTATCTTTCTCCTGTCAATACAGAAGTCTTAACAGTGATGCCAGAATACAGACACCTAATTTATCTACCAATTTACAGCCAAGTTATTTATTTCTATGTGAAGCAGGTGTTCTTACCTCTACTTTGTCTCTTCACAATGCTGTTCTTCAGAACGAAACATGGACAAAGCAAGAAAAAGGAGCTATAAACCTTAAACACAAATTGCCAAATATTAGATGATTAATTGATGCACCTTAATTCAACCTGGTTCCTGCTTCCATTGTGAAATTGAGTATGAGGGCAAGTGGTCGCTAGAAATTGCAAATAGAATATACATTGATGCCAGAATCATTTTGGAGGCCTTTAACTCGTTGGCCAGATGGTCTCCTGGTGTGCAGAGGGTATGAAGGCATGAACTCTTTTGACTTAATTAATACATGAAACAAATGGGTTTGCTTAGTTTGAGCCGCACATCACAAGGTTAAGCCAGTTGTAATATGAACATAAGTAAATGACAGGAAGCAACTGTGGCTAGGGTGCTCTTAAGGTATATGACACCTACCCACCAAAGTGTCAATTCAGTCCCAGGATTCAAATGAACCCAGGTCAAACATATATATGCACAACACCTGAGCACACCAATATCATTATTTAAAATTTAAGTAATATAAGTATTTTTCTAAAGTAGTCAGTAATGTCTCAGCGTCCTATATCTTCCATATCCAGAGAGTCTCAAAGGAAAAACAGGGAGTCCAAACAAATCTTCTTAAGTTGAGGTCTCATTTTAATTTCCACTGTTCACAAGAGAAAAGACAGCAGCCGACGCGCGTTTCGCCCACAGGGCTCTTTCAAGGCTGCAAGGAAGATGTTTGTACATATCCATCAGATAGTAATTGATTCCAATCTGATTGTAACATTGAACATGTCAGTTGGGCATGCAAAATCCCTCGTGACTTAAAGTAATCAACCTAGTTTTATACAAAAAAACTTTTAAACCAAATAGAGTGATTATGTATAGGCAGAGACACCCTTTTGGATCAAGTCTCCCAGAGGCCATATGTTTATACTGGTGGAAAAGACAAACAAAGATATTGGCCATTAAAAAGCTTAGAGAACCAAGGGACCACACAGCACAGTTCAAGATGCAAATTTGAAATAATGATATTGGTGTGCTCAGGTGTTGTGCATATATATCTTTTGACTTAATGTTAAGAAAGCTAAAAGAAAAGGCACATGACACACAATCGTTTTCTAAGACTGAGACACCTTCTTATCCCTGTAAGATTATGGATATCTGTAATAATCTGTAATAATGATGAACAGTCAGCAATGAAGGACCATACACAGTATGAACACTAGTAGTGAAAGTTAAGTGGTATGATTAGAGACAGCCAACTTTCTTATCAAGTATAATGTTGAGGGAGATACTGATTGCTCAGAAGATGTCAATGTATGATCCTACTCCAGGCAAATGGAGGAGTGCAGATTGCAACAACCACCTCAATAAAAGCAGTGTCTTCAAAGGTTTACTGATGCCAGTGAAGGTGTCATACATGGGTGAGGAAGTGTATCTTTTCCTGCCTCACACAGGTATGCTCACAACAAGGAAGACCAGCAGTCTGAGGTACCTGTAACATAAAAAGATGTATTGCCTCAAGCGGGTACACCACCTCACAGCTGCATGTGGCTATGAGAGAAGTGGACAACTTACACAGTCATAGACAGCCTTATATATTCTTGTGCTGGGAAAAGCGTAGGTGGGAATGGATGACAAATTAGCAGCTGCCAAGGATGATTAATGATCCCCAGACGATATCATGTACTGGTCAGGACCAGTAACTCTGGAAATATGTATACTTGGCATGCAGAACACACATATAAAGATTACTCACTAAATCCCATCAGTCATCAATAATCTTGTGACGCGGATCAAGCTACTTGAACTTTTGGATCTTGCTCACTCACCTCGGGGGCTTTCTTAGAGAAGCCAGGAGCCTTCCCAACTGAACTCTTGCTGTTTTTGCCTTGGAGGGAGCACCATACTGTTAACGCGTGGGGACACTCGCGAGGCCCCA
This sequence comes from Lissotriton vulgaris, assembly GCF_964263255.1. Lineage (NCBI taxonomy): Eukaryota > Metazoa > Chordata > Amphibia > Caudata > Salamandridae > Lissotriton > Lissotriton vulgaris. Next base: position 1,237,902,240 of record NC_141693.1, read on the forward strand.
GACCACAACTCCCAGGGGGCCTCGCGGCGTGCACAGCCCTTGAGGCTGCGGCAGGGCGACAGAGGCCCTTAAGACGTGCGCTGGCGCTGCCCGGGCAAAGCCTGGACCAAGGGCGGACCCGTCCGCACCCGTCGAAGCCCAGAGGAGGCTGGGCTGGACCACCCCCATGAATATTGTCAAAACTGTGAGGACTTTTCTGGTTATAATCTTCTATATTATTGACTTGTGTTTGGTTATTGACTAGTAATTCACTTCGGGTCCCCCGGGTACTTGTTTAATGGCGGCACGTGCTGGAAAGGGGAAGAGAGTAGGGGTGGGGGGGACTGTAAGTGGCACATTGGACCAATTTATTACTAGGGCAGCCTCGGTACTCGAGCACGAAATTGCCCTTACAGGGCGCCGTCTCTCTGTTGAGCCAATGTATGCCAGGAGGTCTTCTTTAGGGCCATTAGTGTTAGTTACCTCCCCAAATCGACTAGAGTAGCACACTAATAGAAACTCACTTACCAATGAGGGAGATGATTCAGAAAATGTAGAGGAAATAACGCAAGGCACATCTGCATCAAATGCTACTTTGTGTGCCCTAGCAAGTGAGGATCTTTCAAATAGTGTTACATTGTATCCCCCAACAAAGGCCAACGTGAAAAATAAAATAGATACTGCCAAAAGGAAGTGAGGAGCGGGTGCTCAAAAGGGGAGATGCCCTAAAATAACGAAAACCTCGAAGGTGTCACATAATGCCATAGATGAAGGGGTGACTATCGAACTTACTGCATCAACGCCAAAAGCACTGCCATCTACTCCTCACTCACCGCTCCCTAATACCCCGGGGGGAGCTCCCCGTCAGCACACGAATATTGACCCACTGCTTTCCAATAATCGTAGAGCATTAAAGTGTCCGGTAGTATTGGGGAATGATAGTACTCTAAAAAAAATCCTATGAGCTCTATGTAAATCTAATGTCCCCTTTTCACAATGTCCCAGTTCAGGAGATCCCCATCACACGGATCCACGAAAATATGACATTGGGACTTGGAGAAATATTAACCAAGCTACTAAGCCACTTAAAATTGGTCAGCGAAACTCAGCAAAAGGGAACATCTGGTAGGATAATGCACGCCGCTACGCTAAAAAGGAACTAATAGCGGCCTCAAAATACAATGATGTGCTAATACTTAGGGAGAAAAGGAGATTATATAAGGGGATAATAGTAAAGGCAAAGAAATGCTGGGATGGAAAAATTTGGTCTGAATTGCTTTGAAGCCTGTAAGGCAAATGACCATCTTTTTGGGATCTGATTGCTAGAGGCAATAGAGATGGAACTCCCTCTAGGGATATGTTTCTGGAAGCCAAAGTGTGGGTCTCACATTTTGATTCTCTATATTCCCCTACTGAAAATGAGACCACTTTGGATTATGATGAATTAGGATTACATTTAAGTGTGACACCTCTGTCCTTTAGCATGGCAGAAACCATTGCAGCTATTAATGCAACCAAACCTGGGAAAGCACCAGGTCCGGATAGGATACCCGGGGACCTATGGAAGCATGAAAACATGTTATGGGCTCCATATATTAACTATTTTTGTAACAAAATTGCAAGGGGCGCTCCAATTCCTGACACATGGCGGGGCGCCAAAATTGTGACTGTTTTCAAAAAGGGTGACAGAATGAACCTGGCCCATTATAGACCTATTACTTTACTTAATGTCCTTCAGAAGGAATTTACTCGGCAAGTATTAAGTAAGCTGAGTGCTTGGATTGATGAAACTTGTACTCTAACCAAGTACCAGGCTGGTTTTAGAGGAAAAATTAGCACTATCGACCAAGTGTTCAGATTTTTATGCATCATCTGGAAGTATATTAACATAAAAAAAGGCACATTTGTACGTGGCTTTTGTTGACCTCAGGGCAGCATTTGACCTTGTCCCTAGAGGCGCCCTGTGGTCTAGATTGAGGGACCAAGGGGTCCCTGGGGAAATTCTCAAACAGATTGTCAAGCTGCATGATGCCAACTATGCCAGGGTAAGATGGGGCCCAAATGGAGAACTAACTGAGCGTATTGGTATACGTAGAGGTGTTAGGCAAGGATGCGTGCTGGCACCAACACTGGTCTCCTTGTACGTTAATGACATACCGTACACCCTCTTGGGCTGCGAGCATGACTCTCCCAAGTTGGGTGGCGATCATGTGCCTGCATTGTTATTTGCAGATGACACCATTTTAATTTCATAGACACCTGGAGGATTACAAAATCTACTTGATGCCCTTCGGTGTTACTGTAATGACAAAGGATTGGAGATTAACTCGTCCAAAACTAAGTATATGGTTGTTAACCCTCATAGAAATTTTAGAAGAACACTGACTGTTAATAATGAAATGATCGAATATGTGCACAATTTTAATTATTTGGTTATTACTTTAGACACCAAAATGAATTGGAGATCCCAAGTTGACAAAAGTAAAACGATCCTCACAGAAAATCTAGTTCCAATAGCTAGGAGACATAAGAATAGCTATTCCAGAGCTGTTACCCCAGTATTAGAGTTATACAAATATAATGCCCAATCCGCTTCACTCTATGGGGCTGAATTATGGGGCCACACTGCTAAATACGCCTTCATGACAAAGAAAACATATTTTTAGACAAATATGAGCAATCCCACGGTGCACACCCCTACTCTCACTCACAATGGATTTGAATATACATCGCACCGACGATCATGCCATTCTAGGACCGCTGTTATATTGGGCACGTCTGTGGTCAACAGATAAACTAGTAGACCTCAGAGAAGCCCTAAAAGAAATTATTAAAATAAAAATAGGAAGTGGCTGAATCATATTGATGATTGGCTCACGAAGCTTGGGTTACACCATTACTGGGCAGATCCTGAGTGTCTGACCTTGAGTTGTAAAAAGTTGTTAAAGGAAAGATATTGGGATTTTCTTCTCAACTCCACATTACACAACCCGAAGCTGGGTGCTTTAACCCTTAAGTTTCTCAATGTGAAAACAGTGAGTAGATTTGAAGGCTTCATGGATGAGATTTTACCAACTGTAGCAAAATCACTGTACTTAGAAATTTGCTATGGCATATTACATATTAAAGCCAGCACTCCAAAATGGGTACGCAATGAGGACAGTGTAGGGAATGAAGCCCTGGTAGAATTGTGTACTATGGGCACAAGAGAGGATGAGGCACATGTATTGTTTTTGTGTCCTGCTTATGCACATTTAAGGAAGAAGTGGATTAAACCTATTTGTCGCCTCCTGGGATTTAGACACCTCAGTGAGGCTGAAAGAGTCCTTAGAAGTGAAACAACTCAATGCATTGTCTTTAGTGTAAGTAGAAACCTTTTCTCTGTGGCAATAGTACGAAGGAGACGGGATCTCAGACTCTAATAAAATTGGGATACATTTCAGCTGAACCTGATTTAAAATAGCTGCTAGAGCTGGGCTTGGGGGACTAAGAGTTGGTGTAAGAATTGCTTACAATATGCATATTTAGTCCTTTCCTTTTCCGCTAGGAAATGGAAGTAATACCATTTATATTAAGTATGTTTTAAATGTATATAAAGTCTCGGATATTAACCTTAATGAATTGTGCACGTTTTCTCCTAAATTTAAAAAAAATTATTTATTGTTTTAATACTGCAATTGCCTCTGATGGATCTTAAATTAGGAATAATGAATTGTGTAATAATGGGCGCGGATTTGGAATTTTGAAACACGTTTTTTAAAAAAAATGTGTGCATCTTTTATTGTTTCGTTTTAACCGAAAAATAGATATTTGATGATGATGAATAATCTCTTGGTACAAAGAAATAAATTAAAGCAGAACTTTGCAGAACTTGTGCCAAGTATAAACATAGGCGGGCCTGTGGTTACAGAGTCAGGCGCTCACTTGATTAGTCATCCGGATATGGAACAAAAGATCACATCCTTTGTGTCAACAATAATTTGTTACCATCAGCAGTCTTTTGTTAACTGTAATACATTTGATATAAAGTTAAACAAATGAGTCATTGACCTTTCGGCAATGTACCCTTCTCTACCTGCGTGCTATAAAGTAAAGTACAAACATATGCTCTGGGGTCGTTTGGTATATCAACATTTCCTTGTGTAGATGGGGCGGACACATTATATGTGCTGAGGTGGCAGGCTAGAAAAGACTAACACAAAATGGTTGCTGGAAAATACAAAATGGAGGAGCTTTCGTCCATTACTAAAAACTGTATTTCCACAATCGACCCTTTGGACGGAAGGTCCAACATTTTGTTGCGGCCTTACAACACATGTTCATAGATAGGCCGGCTGTTACTATAGTGGGCCTCATTGCGCTCATTAACATAATCAACCGCATTTGTGTCAGAGGGGCTGTTATCCGAGATATCAATATCCGTTAATTGTTGAGGTACAATATCCCTCATTATAGGAGAGTTAGTCAGTGTCACTGGGGGCATTGGGGGTGGTTTTAGCAATCGCCCTAAACACTGGCTGCCACAGCACCCAATCACCACAAGGAAGATAGCCACTAGAAACATCCCTATCTTCCCACCCCAAGAAGATAAAGCATTCCAAAAGGAACCTGCAGGGGCCAACATCACTATGGGCCTGGGCTCCTATATCAAATAGCCTCTTGACAGCTTCCCTAACTGATGTGGAGGAGTCAGGAATATACGTGCAGCAGGAGGCTCCGATCACCCTACAGACTCCACCCCGTTCTGCTAACATCATGTCTAGAACCATCCGGTTCTGAAGAGAAACCAAACAAAGAGCCCTGAGCTCAACTATCCCTGCTGTCTCCTCTACTGTTGCTTCCAACAGACGGGATAACCTGCGTATGTTTCTGGAATTTATGGCAGGGCCATACCAAGGAACAAAGGCCTTTAGTACATCACCAGCTAACTCAGATACTGTATCTCCTTGATCATCACTCCTCCTACCCCTTAGAGTTCTGGAGATTCTATTTACTTCCACAGTACTTTTTACAGACATTGCTGGTGTTACAAGGCCTAGATGGCAACAGCCACCCCAATTCACTGGTAGCCAAGTATAGGCCCTGGAACCACAAATGAAATAAACGGAGTCACCAACGTAAAGTGGAACAGTTATTTCCTGGGAAGTCACCTTAAAAGTCATATTGCAATTGGTACTATTCCCCATGTTGGAAGTACCGTTACTTCTAATATATATACTCCCAAGCACACTACACTGCCTCATTTTCAAAAAAGGTATTGCCCTGGTGTCTCTATCAAGCGGAGGTGTACTGTCATTGTTTACCAAAAATAGCAGGGTGAATATATTAGAAAAGGGGAATGTTGCAGTAGGCAGGATAACCTCAGTGCAATTCCCTACCTGAAGGATGTAATCATGGTACCGGGTGTACAAGGAGACAGTTGATGTTCTAGTGGTAGAACGGGAGGTAACCAAGTTACGGAGGACCACTATTAGCTGAATTTTCAGCACCACAATGTGTAATACATAACAGGACGCTTCAAATGGCAGGGTACTTGGAGAAGGGGTATTCCTTCATCCACATAGGCTGGGAATTGCATGCAGATCCAACAATTATTTTTATCAATTACTTGATGGGTCTGATGAAGTAGGGTAAGGAAAGAATTATGACGCATTTCTTCCCTGTGATCCATATCCTCTGGTGCTACTGTAACTGAGGTGACAAAGTCAGAGGGGAGCTCCGATGGAAGCGGGGCAGTTTTCGCAATAGGATGGTAGAGCTCTAGGAGATATAATAAGCCAATGACCAAAGACATTATACAAAACAACATACTAATATGCATAGTTTGGAGTACCAACACCCTTTCTTGTTCAATTTAAGGGTGGAATATGTATTCTCCATATCTAGCAAAGGAATGTGTCTACTTGTTCTTCCAAATAGCAATACCATTCGAAATAATTCTTCAGAATTTTGAACTATACAGTCTCACATGTGCGGCAGTTCAACAGTGTTCATTATAGGACTCACGGTTACAGGCCTTGCAATTGGTATGATTTAACAAAATTCAACCTCTCACCCTCTCCTCCTATGGGTATTTGGGCTTGGGAGGTATTCCTTTATTCTCCTTTCAGATCTTTGTCGGCAGTGTCCTTATTTTACTAACCTCACTGCACAAGTTAGTCCTTTGAAGTTGGCACTATTCAGTGCGTGGCAGTTGGTGCTTGCTCCGTCCTAAGATACAATTCGTTGATCATCGATGCGTGCAGGAGTGCAGTCACCAGTCCTTCGGTCGGAACGGTCCTCTTCCGGGGGCAATTCTGGCCAGAATGGCGGTGCTCTCTTCACATTCGATAAATAAATCCAGTTTTTTTGTCCATCACATCAAACTGCTGTCTGTATTACTAATAGAACCTGCGACGGCCCCTTCCACCTGGGCTGCAGGCTGTTCTTCCTCACAAAGTTTTTTGGTCAGGACCCAGTCCCCGGGCTTGATGTCATGTACTTCTCCTTCCAGAGGCGGGGACCAAGTGTCTCTGACCTGTTGGCGAATGGTAGACAGGGCAGACATTAGTTCTTTACAATAATCCAATAAAGCAGAATGCGTCAATTCTTGCAAGTTGTTGGAGAGGCAAACCCATATACATTTGCTGGTTTTCCCATAATAAGCTCATAAGGAGAGAGTCTGTTTTTTGACATAACAGTTGTCCTCAAGGAGAACAAGGCTAAGGGTAAAGCATCTACCCAGCTGAGAGTGCTTGATGCTCATATATTTTGCTGTTTATTTTTCAATGTAGCGTTGCAGCGCTCTACAAGCCCTGCTGCTGTTGGATGATAAACTGAATGGAATTCTTGTTTTATCCCCAATCCTTGACATACTAGATCCATTATTTTATTTGAAAAATGTACCCCGTTGTCACTCCAGAGACTTCTGGCCAAACCATAGCGAGAGAAGTACTCTTTCAACAACATCTTGGCTGTGCTTAATGCGGTGTTATCTTTCAAAGGGAATGCCTCCAACCAATTACTGAAACTACATATAACTACCAAAACATATCTTTTGCCATTGGCGGGGGGCATTTCTATGTCATCCATCTGAAGGCATTCAAAGGGGTATTCTGGCAACTTGAAATTACCAGGTGGTACTTGTATCCCTTTTCCCACATTATGAAGAGCACAAGTGATACAATTCTTAGATAGTTTTACAGCTGTCTTTCTTATATTTTTGTTGACCCATATCTTTTCAATTGTATTTGCCATCCCATCAGCCCTCAGGTGTACAGGACCATGAACCATGTAAAGCATGGAGAGGAGAAAACTGTCGGGCAGAACCCACTTTTTCAAATGTCCAAGTGTATGCATCCAAGCTCCAGAATGTGTGTCAAAATAATATCCTTCCTTAACCCACTGCTTCCTCTCATCTTCACTTGCAAATGCTTGAATGTCCTTCATCTCTTTGTAAGGATCAATGTTTGTCTCCTCCTTATCAGTCCTTGACACTACATATGTTAAGGTGTACTCATTCATTGCAGTGTGTCTTGCTGTTTTGTCGGCAAAGGCGTTTCCCTGACCTAAATGGTCTGTGATTTTCTTGTGTGCACTACACTTCATGATAGCCAACTTAGTCGGTAATGCAAGAGCCTTTAGTCGTCTTGTAATCAAGGTGCTGTGCTGTATTTTTGCACCTCCAGGTGTAGTCAGTGAGTCAGTCAGAATACTTTATTTCGATAAATCAATATCATAAAAAGACAACGGTACTGTACAAAATATGCATTATTTACACAGATAGAGTAAAAAATATATAGCCATTTAAAAATTTCCAAAGGATTTCATAAAATTTCATAAAATCACAGTAAGAAAAATAAAACCATCAACCAATTTAGTTACCCTCACTATCACTTTTACAGAATAAACTAGCATCATTCTGATTTACAACATCCAAGCTCATTTAGGTACAGTTAATCCTTTTCCTGATCCGGGCAGCACCCACTAAAAAACTAGCAACATGAAAGATAATACGGTGGCTCTTTAATAATTGTAGATACAAGAGAGAAGGCTTAACTTGCAAGAACCCTGCCTCTTTAAGTATAGGAACCAAAAATGTCATCCTTAATTCCGTATAGTGTCCACAGAACATCAGGAAATGCATTGTGTTCTGAGTGGAAAAGTTGCCGCAGCTACAAGGCATTGCATTTTCCGGGGTACTCCAATTAGGGAAGTGGCCTAGATTCAGGTGGATCAGATTAAAGCAAAAGCGGGTTAGAAGGAACCTGTGATAGGGATGGTTCACCATATTAAGGTAAAGTTTGGGTCCTGGTAAGTTAGCTACAATGAGGTTAGCCCTTATAGTGGGTGTTCTAAGTTCTAGTTCCTCTCTCTCCAGCATCTGTAACATGGCACCCTTAATTTGTATAATATCCTTGGATGTTATTAACTCTGGTGAGGAGAAAAGCTCCGGTCGCCCTAGTTTATAAAAACTGTTTTAATGTATGTCAGCCACCGACTGCAAGGCATTTAGCTTTATATATCTTCAATATTGCTTCTATAGGCCTTGCCCCCAGTTTTTTTGTGAAGCCCTGAAGTGCAGAAGTTGTTCTTGCAAAGGCAATGTTTCTATTTTTAAGTTGCGGGCCCCAGTTCCCTCTCTCATCAAAGGTGATCCCTAGATAAGGGAATATGGGCACTCTGCAGAGTTCTTCCTCACAGCAAAAAAAGGTTTTAACTTGTTTCTTCCTAGAACTCCTCCCCATGATCATAATTTGTGACTTCTTTGCCTTAATTTTAACATCTAAGTACCCCATAAAGTTCCCAAAGACATCTAGCAGCCGTTGTAATCCAACCCATGTCCGTGAAAGAAAGACAGCATCATCCGCGTAAAGGAAAACTGGAATACCAAGTTCCCCTATACGCGGTATGTCAAGAGTTGCCTCCTTTAATGCCGGTTCCAAGGCATTAATATATATCGTACAAAGAAGGGGGGCCAGGATACACCCTTGCCTGACCCCCTTCTCCAGATGTAATATACCCTCTCTCAGTCCATAATCGGCCGAAGTTATGTGCCACCTCAAGGCATATTGGCTGTCGGTGTAGATCTTTACGGCTAACTTCTCTGAAAGCTCACATGCTCTAGTTAGAGCAATTAACCCGGCTGCCTAAGCAGACATCTGTTCTATTTTACATGTTTCAACAACTGTTTTATTGGTTGTTATTGCATAAGCTGCAGAGGTAGTTCCATCTGGCCTCTTTAGACAAGAGCCATCCACAAATAGTGTTCCATCGACCTTTGGCATAGGTACATCTACCAAATCTACTCGACCTTTCGTTTCAGTTTCCATGACAATCACACAATCATGTTGTACTTCATCCTGCTTCTAAGGGAGAGGCATCAGAGTAGCTGGGTTTATGGTGTTACACCACTGCAAGGCCACATTAGTGGCCATTAGTATTAGCTCATACTGAGTCAACCTAGCATTAGTTAAATGCTGAGTTTTGGTTTTCTTCAGCAGTATGTCTACTGAATGAGGTACGTAAACCATAACTGGATGTCCAAGGACAATAGAGTCAGCCTGTTTTACTGCAGCAGCCGCCGCAGCAATATTTTTGAGGCAGTTTGGTAGGCCTCTTGCTACCGGATCCAATGTTGATGAAAAATAGGCACATGGTCTATTCTTCTCTCCGTTTGTCTGAGTTAGTACAGCCATTGCACACCCTTCTCTCTCATGTACGAACAATGCAAAGTTCTTAGTGTAATCTGGTATGCCCAAAGCAGGTGCATTGCATAAAGCAGTTTTTAAAGGCAAAAAGCTATTCTGATGTTCATCCTCCCAAAGGGCGGGATCTTCCACATCTCTGTGAGTTAAGGACAGTAATGGTTTGGCCAGATAAGAAAAATTTGGTACCCATTGTCTACAAAAGGAGACCATTCCAAGGAATGCACGCACGTCTTTTCGAGTTCTAGGTCTGGGAATGTTCTGCAGTGTTTGTATTCTGTCAGATGATACTCTCCTCCCACCTTTCGACAGGAGATGACGTAAGTAGGTTACCTCCTGTCGACAATACTGTAGCTTAGCTGGCAAAACCTTGTGTCCACGCAAAGCGAGAAATGTTAAAATAGCATGCGTAGCCTGCTTACAAATATCCTCCATTTCAACTGTGATCAGTAAGTCATCCACATATTGCAGTAATACTGTACCAGGTGGGAAAACACAGTCATCTAGTTGTCTTTTTAATGCCTGGCTATAGATGCTAGGGCTTTCTGTATACCCCTGGGGACCTCAACAGAATTTGTACGATCTTCCTTGGAAACTGAAACTGAACAAATACAGGCGATCTGGGTGTATGGGGATACTGAAGAAGGCATTCTTCAGATCTGTGATGGTAAACCACTGGGCTGAAGGTGGTACAGATGAAAACATTGCAATAATGTCGGGTACAACAGGTTATTGTGGCTCCACCATTTTATTTATGGCTCTCAAATCACCAATCATCTTATATTTGACCTGTCCTGTTCCGTCATCACGTTTAACCACAGGTAAAATGGGACTATTACATAGACTGCTGGTAACTTCTTGTATTATTTTTTTTTGCAATAAGTCTGATATAACTCATATTCAGACGCTTCTCACCTTCTTTTGATATTTTGTATTGGGGAATGCAAGGTAATTTGACATTTGGCTTTACTGTAATATGCACTGGCTAAAAATTAATTTTTCCTACATAGTTTGGTCCATTTGCCAAAAATTTGGATCAATATCCCGCAGTTCAGCTGGTATGTCATTTTTGTGTGAAACCATGTATTGTCTCGATAGTGCTGTTTTCTTACAAGTTAGTTAGACGCCATCTGGTGTACAGTATATAGTAGTATGCATCATTTTCCAAGCTTTCAAACCAAGCAAATTCAGTGAACATTTCTATGTTAATACAAATGGCATACTCCCTGTTATAGGACCAATTGTGAAGTCCAATGGTCGCGAAATGGGGCTGGTGACAACGGCATTAGAAAATCCCACCGACATATCTAGTCTTCCCGAGAGAGGAACATGGGGGAGCAAGCAGTGGGAAATGGATGTATTAGTGGCACCAGTATCTAGAAGGAATTCTCTCTCTTCACCTTCAACTACCATTTTTATATATGGCCCTGAAGAATCCACTGGTATCTGCACTCGCTCCCTGTCCTCTCCTGGGCATCCCTATTGTGTCCAATCCTCATTGTCATCATACTGGACATAATCCTGTGTGAAGTATGCATTATTTCTCTGGTCAAAATAATTGATCTGTTCGGTGTCATTATAATTTCTGTGCTGTCCCCTACCTCTCCCTCTGTCTGCACGGGAAGTTGTGTTTCCTCTGAAAGTATTTTCATTATTTCTCATAGTCTGACCCTGGCCCTGTAACAAGGGGCACTCATTCTTCCAATGTCCCTCCTGATAGCAATAGGCACATTGATTGTATCCTAACCCTGCTCTCTGTTGCGCCGGAGCTGAAGCAGCTCGACCTACCCCACGACTACGTCCACCTACCCTCTTAAAATTTGTACGTCCTCTTGACCTTCCTCTGCCAGGAAAAGCTTGCTGCATTAATGCTTTTGTTTTTAGCTCCTAAATTTGCTTATCCTTTTTCCCTTTCTCTAGATTCCTCTTATTTTCATAAAATCAGGCCATTGTCAATAATTCAGCTGGATCTTTAGCAGTCCAAGTACTTTCATATGTCTTTATACTGTCTGATAAGTCAGGTAAGATGTTGTGAACAAATTGATTAGCAAAAATGCGCTTTCCTTGTACTGTCTGAATGACTTGTCCACTATATCCTTTAAAAACCTCTTCTATTCTACTGAAAAAATCAGTCACTTCCTACCCCTCTTTCTGTCGACATGCGGTCATTTTATCCCAATCCACTATTTGTCTGGGCAAAATTTCCTGCATTCGTGTTATAATGTGTCCTGGTAAAGCTTTTAATAATTGTGGCACATCTCCTCCCACTGGTCTACAAGTATCTGTAGCTACTATGTTTTGCCAATTAATAGTTGCACAATTATGATCCCTGACTGGGCGCCACATTTCTTGTGGTACTAAAAAATCAAACAAAAAATCAATGTCCTTTAGTATCATAGGTCTTAAATTAAGAGCAGATTCAAGTTGCTCATAAAAAATCTTTGGATTACTTCTAGGATCAGGCAATTCTTTTTTCATGGCCAATAAATCAGCCCTGGTCCAGTGAGTGTGCACAAATTGTGGGATAGCGGGGTGATTTCCACCTTCAGGATCAGCAATTGGATGTACTTCTCTCATAAGGAAAGCTGAAGTATCACCACTACGTTCTGGGCCATACTGTTGGTGGATATGTTGATTTGTGGCACCACACATAATGGCATCTAGCTCTTTTTGGTACTGATAACAAGCATTAAACGCATTTTTACATTGCGCGATCGTTAATGTGGAGTGGTCGCTATCGCTCCATAATTTATTCAACCATTCTGGTGAGTTGAAAAGAATGGTACTGTCCTCTAGTAAGAGGTGACCATGATCAAACAGTCGCATTACCATACTATTAATGACAACATTTTTAACTCTTAATTCCTGCATTCCTTCAAACGTTTCCCAGGCTTCATTTTTAGTTATTTCCCCTAGATCCATCCACCTATGTGTTATTTTTTTATAGTGTCTTTCTCTTCGCGGCCTAGTCGTGTATGTCTCACAGGTGTATTTTGTGTTAAACTATTCCTACTTGATGACCAATTTAACCAGTTGTCCGTTCTACGTGTATTTACTGTGTCACATTGCGAAGAAGATGGCGTCCTTAGCATGGGAGACGGTGTGCTGGAGGATGCTGGAGCGGATGGTACTACAGAGGTATTTCCTATCGGTCTGTGTGCACCCTGAATATTATTAGAAAGAGTTGTTGTCAGTTGGGCCGGTACAACAGGATTGGATACCTGTTGGATCTGCACAATAGGAGGGTGCACATGCTGTATTTGTGGCAGAGCAACAACATTAAGTGGTTGGCCCCCATCACCCAGACCAGGTGGGGGAGCCGGTATTTGGACAATATTATATGGGGGGGTTGTCTAACAAGTCCTCCAATACTTCATCGACAGGGGGGCAATTTCTTTTGTCTACAGCGACAAAGCATTTTTCTGTTTTCATCCTAAATTCTCTGTCATGCTGTTCAATATTTTCGCTTATCTTCATATTATTATAATTTGCTACTTTGGCCATAATTCATATTATTATAATTTGCTACTTTGGCCATAGTTGTTTTATTCTTTTCTCTCTCTCTATCTTGTTTTTGTTTCATATTCCTAGTTCTGGCATATTTCTCTCATGTTTGAAATACCTCAAACATAGCAGGTCGGACCTTACGTTCGATCGTACATTGTTGTAAATACTGTAATTTAGCTAAGTCAAAGGTACCATCGATATGAAACTGTAATCCATTATCCTTTTTTGTTTACTCATGCCATATTTTATTGTAAAGGTTCACGGATACTCCCTTTTTTTATAAATAATATCCAACCAGTACTGTCTTCAACAGGGGTGGGGACGCTTTTGTCCAACCGGTGACCTGAAGTTATACAACAGAACGTTTTAGAAATGCATTTCTTCATTGTTCCTATTCTTTTTTAGTTATAGCTATTCTTTACTAAACTATCCAACAAACTTAATTAACCAAACTGAATTTAGCAAAACATGCAACAGAACAATCTCACAAATCTGTTGTGTTCCTTGAATCGTCCAACTGTTGGTCTTCGGACAACACATCTGTTTCAGAATGGATCAGCTCGTGGACCTCTGCCGGGGAATCCTGTGTCAAGAGGCCAGTCGGGACTTCAGATGGCAGCTGCTATGGAGATACACTGTCTCTTTTGTGCAGGGGCCCCTACAATCAGTCGGTCCTCAGTTGCACCTCTCAACCATGGATTCAGCTTAGCCGTTGGTTGTCCCATGGAGAGGTCCCACCAGAGTCGCCAATTTGAGAAAGTGGATCTTTTCCTACCTTGCCGAGGTATGCTCACAACAAGGAAGACCAGCAGTCTGAGTTACCTGTAACATAAAAAGATATATTGCCTCAAGCGGGTACACCACCTCACAGCTGCATGTGGCTATGAGAGAAGTGGACAACTTACACAGTCATAGACAGCCTTATATATTCTTGTGCTGGAACAAGCGTAGGTGGGAATGGATGACAAATTAGCAGCTGCCAAGGATGATTATTGATCCCCAGACGATATCATGTACTGATCAGGACCAGTAACTCTGGAAAGATGTATACTTGGCATGCAGAACACAAATATGAAGATTACTCACTAAATCCCATCAGTCATCAACAATCTCGTGGTACAAAGAAATAAAGCAGAACTATGCATAACTTGTGCCAAGTATAAACATAGGCGGGCCTGTGGTTACAGAGTCAGGCGCTCACTTGATTAGTCATCCGGATATGGAACAAAAGATCACTTCCCTTGTGTCAACAATAATTTGTTACCATCAGCAGTCTTTTGTTAACTGTAATACATTTGATATAAAGTTAAACAAATGAGTCATTGACCTTTCGGCAATGTACCCTGCTCTACTTGTGTGCTATAAAGTAAAGTACAAACATATGCTCTGGGGTCGTTTGGTATATCAACATTTCCTTGTGTAGATGGAACAGACACATATGTGCTGAAGTGGCAGGGTAGAAAAGACTAACACAAAATGGTTGCTGGAAAATACAAAATGGAGGAGCTTTCGTCCATTACTAAAAACTGTATTTCCACATGGGGATATCATTGGCACAATGGTGCACAATTGTTTGGGTGCAGCAGATCCTCTGCCTGAGCCTTGTAGAAAAGAAGTAATGAATCATCAAGCAGAAAGGTTGCCTGGAGTTTTCTAAAACGCAGGGAAACTTAATGCATTCAAGCCCCAGTTGCTCTAGCACTGCTGTATCATTGTTCTCTGCACCACCAATTAAGCTCACAAAGAAGGAGGCATTAAATAAGCAGCAGTGACTTCCAGAGAAAAGGTTGCAGGTAGGAAGAGTACAAACCACACCAGCAGAGCAGAAATGTACCAGATGGAAGGATTTTACTATGTTGTAGCATAGCATAGCGTAGTGCAGCGGTCATTTTTTGCTTGCTCGTGGTCCTCAACATCAAGTTGGTGACCGTGAACAATCAAAATGACATCCTGGCGAGACTTTTTCCTCGTTCGCGATCAGCAACATTAAGTTGTCGATCGCGAGCGTGGAAAATGAACCAAAAAACAAATATATCCTGAGCTCAAGTCCATACAAGTAAATGTCCTTATTAGACGCCGTTTTTTCCGATGAGAAAACACTGACAATGATAGAGACTCATTACAGAGGATCCTGTTATTGAAGATAACAATGGAGAGGTCATACGTACCTCATGAATTATGTGCTTTTACAAATACGTTGACCTAGGATACTTTTACATCGCTATTTACTATTTGCTCGTTTTCTGGGAGAAATATAGTCCCATAACTTGGGAGCCCTGACGAAGTCTATGGTTGACACCAACAGAGATGAAACACGTGTTGGCTAGGACCAAGTTTGGAATTTTGAAGAATAAAAGAAGGAGTGAAAAGAAGATCGCCTATTTTGTTTTGATTTAAAGAGGAGATTTACTTGTATGGACTTGAGCTCAGGATATTTTTGTTTTTTGTTTATAAGGTAGGGAATCTTCCCTACTGGTTGGTTAATGGTGGATGACCATTACCTTATCCTTTGAGCTATTCTGTTTGGAGTTCCATTTACTGTTCCCCAACTCGGCGCAATTCTCACCCAGTCATCTGGTCAGTTTTGTATTATTGGAAAAAAAAACTCCCGGCGAGATTCTCAATGCGGGTGGTCAGGTTTCTCATTGCGTGTGGTCACGTATGCTCACGAGAAACTACCAGTCCTCAATGAGAAATCTGTCGCTCAAGTAAAAATCTACTTGAGCGGCAGAAAACTACAGCTCGCACGGATTAAGATGCCGTTTTCAATGATTGCACAGTGCCAGATGCTCGTCCACACTGTGCAGTCATTGAAAACGGCATCTTGCACAGTGCGAACAGGGTACTAAGCAGTTCACGTAGTGCTACGCGTAGCTCGCGAAGTGCGCTTCACGTAGCTACGCGTAGCGCTACTTTGCGAACTACGCCCAGGGTTAGTTTTTACTGAAGGTCACAAAACTACAAGTAGAACGTGTGAATATTTGTGTGGGATAGCAAGGCAGTAAATTGAATTTGTAAAATTCTGACCCACTAAAGTTTACTGACTGGTTCCTCAGGTAGGGTCCTAGACTTTGTATAACCTTCAAACCAGTCTGTTGGACTGGTGGCTAGCCTGAGGAGTAATTCCTGTGCTGAGCCTTTTTTTCTCAGCCTAGAACAAGGGATACAACTGCTACTGAGTGTAACATCTCATCTGGATCACAAACCTTCATTGGTTTGCCGTAAAGTAGCATTTCTGACTTTGTGTACACATTGAGCAAGACGTGTGTCTTGGTCCAGTTTGGGGCGAAGGTAATGCTGATTCTAATGTTGAGTGCACTTGTGATGTTTGAAACTGGGCACTTAAGAATCTCATATAGGAAATGTAATGGTGTCATTTTCAAGGTGTACATGAGCAAACAGCACCCATGTGCCAAGTGTTGTGTTTTAGGGGTTTTGATGCATTTTGGTTGTTGTAGTTAGCAAAAGGATGGAGGGATGCAGACTAATTTTCTGTTCATTACCCCAGGAGATAACTGATGAACTCATACCTCATTTGTCACCCTTGGGGTGACCAGTGAGCTGAACATCCAATAATCAAAAAGCAAAGACTGTTTTCATGCTATCAGTGGAGGGACATCCCTTTCTGTTTGTCACATGGTGCACCAAATGAAATGTAATCTCTCTTGGGAAAACATGAGGCAGCAGGAAAACATGTATAGGTTGCCAAAACACAAGAAGTTTCAGTGTAAATTCGTTCTGAGACTGATTGCTGAATTGGCATTTTGTTGAATAATGTGGATAAGAAGGTGTACTTAACATTTTTACCCTCACAACAGTCTGAATTTCTACTTGCAACCACAGAAAATATGTTTTTCTCTGTACCTAACCCATTTTAGGAGTAGAATTGTATAAACTAATAATTTGAGGATTGAGACTCCATACCGTTTCTATATTTGGAATGCGTCCTTTACAAATATCGAATTTGTATGTGATGTATCAATATGTAAGACCAGCAAAAGACATCAGTGCACATTGTCTATTCCCCTAATACCGCTCCTTATGAAGTAAAGAAATACAGTTATATGGTCAAGAACAAAATATTAAAGCACAAAATAGGAAAGTTGAAGTGTTAATCGAAGTACATTTATCGAGCTGTTGTGTTTGCATCTGGATTCAAGCAAGCCGGGCTGTAGACGGTTGAAATGCCAGAAACCGATCCTCGGAAGCTTGTTTCCGATCCAGGGAAGGCAGGGCTTGGCAGTTCGGGCTGGACTGTTCCCATGAAGCACAGGGTCAGACTGATTTGCATATGGCCATGTCTGAACTGGGGTGGCAGAGTGGGCTAAAGAACGGTGATGGATTAAACCCAGATCTGTTGACTGGGTGTGAGTATTTGATTGGTTCAGATGCTCCGTCCATCACCACCCCTTTTTGTACCGTAGTGTTAATAAAAGCACATTGCAGGAAATCGTTTCTTTAAAAATAATAATTAAAAAATGTAAATCCATTAAACTCAGGTCTACAAACTTTGCTTTAAAAGCTTACATAACTACATACCAGTGCATGATCATGCTTGCATAATCATGCCATATTCAGAAAACTAATGAACTTAATCTGAAGGAACAAAGATACCAATTGCAAATCAAACAGTCTCAACAGAGTTAATCATGGAATTTGAATATTTAGTCATGCGTCTATTTGAAAAGTTTGCTCTTTTCTAATCTTTAAATATAAAACAATAACAATGGTTCCATGTTTAAATATCGATGTAAAAAATATAGTTTACAAAAATATCGATGTAAAAATATCGAATACAAAAATATCGACTTCCTATACTTAAACAGGTAAGCACAATAATATCGAATTAAAAATATCAAAGTAAAAAATATAGATGTAAAAAATATCGACTCAAAATTATATATAACTTAAACAAAATATATTAAATAATATTAATATTTTTAATAAAATAAATTACATTTACTATATATTTTAACTAAATATAACAAAAAAACTTGATTTAAAAAAAGATAAACACACAAACATGTGTACATTTATATATTTACTTAAATACATTTTAGTAACTATTATCTTTATTGAATTTATAAACTTTTTAAATTATATTAAAATAAAATAGACATATATCATTAATTTAAAATAACATAAAACATCCTATAATTAATTAAAACATTAAACGATTATAAAAAAATAAAAAATGCATTTCACAACACAGTAATTACAATAGCAGGGAAAATATTGGATAGTAGAGAGGTAAAAATTACTATTCCCTCTCCAGTGAGAGCAAATCAGGGAAAGTGTTGGATAGCGGAGGGGTAAAAAGTACTATTCCCACTCCAATGAGTGCAACAGCAGGAAAAGTGTTAGATAGCAGAGGGGTAAAAATTACTATTCCCACTCCAGTGAGTGCAAAAGTAGAGAAAGTATTGGATAGCGGAGGGGTAACAATTACTATTCCAGCACCAATGAGTGCAACAGTAGGGAAAGTGTTGGATAGCGGAGGGGTAAAAATTACTATTCCCACTACAGTGAGTACCACAGTAGGAAAAGTGTTGGATAGCGGAAGGGTAAAAATTACTATTCCCACCCCAGTGAGTGAAAATCAGGGAAAGTGTTGAATAGCGGAGGGGTAAAGATTAATAGTCCCACTCCAAAGAGTGCAACAGTAGGGAATGTGTTGGATAGCGGAGGGGTAAAAATTACTGTTCCCACTCCAGTGAGTGAAAATCAGGAAAAGTGTTGGATAGCGGAGGGGGGAAAAATACTATTCCCACTCCAGTGAGTGCAACAATAGGGAAAGTGCTTGATACCACACTAATAAAAAAAGGACATCAACATTTTTAATAAATTTAATTTCCATTATTAACATAAATAATATTTAATTTTAAAATATCTTATTATTAAAAAAGATAATAAACATTAATTATTTACACATTATTTAACACTATAACTACCCCAACACACACCTAAAATTAATTACACAACCACACAATTAATAATTATTACTAATTAACAAATAATTAATAATTGATCAATATTTGTTAATTAATTAGTATTAATAAATTACTTCCCACCCATCTCACCATTTACTCCTATAAACACCATTTACTCCTATAAACACCACAACACACAATACTGTCGGAGAGCGTGGCTAGCCGGTCACAATGGCGGACTGGTGTTGTTAGAGCTCCGGGGCCGCCTGGGGGATTGCTCCGGACTGCTCATGACTTGACGACCAATCTCCGTAGTGGTGGGGAGAGGACAACAGCGGGACCCCCCGGGAGACCTTGCGTGCCGCTGGTGACCGCTCTGTGCCGCGGCAGCCGGTCGCGGAGGCCCGGGTCTGGTGAGGCCTTCCCTCGGGGAAAGCCCGGGGCTATAGTAGGAGCGCGGCCCGGACGAAAGGCGCCCGAAGTGCTCGGCCCCCCACCGGGCCTTGAGGCCCTGCTGGAGACCTGTGAGGCAGAAACCCGGAGGGCGGACGCCTACCGCTGGCTGTGGACTCACTCGTCAAGGGAGCTCATACTCTGCGCCGGGTGGTACCGGGACTCAGCACAGCGGAACTACCCGCCCCAAGAGAGCAGGGCCGGCCCTGACCCTGCCCGATGTTTGGGGCCGGCGGAGCACCGGACCACAGTTAAAACTACACGGAGGTAGGCGACCTCCTGGCCGAGGGGGGGAGTGAAGCCAGCTGCATCAAGAGGGGGCCCCCTCTCTCCCTTTACCCCCGCCCCTGTTGCCTGGTATACGGTGCCCTACAGCGAGGGTGTGCGGGCGGCTGGCCCCTCCTCCTCCTCTTCTCGTCGCCTCCCCTATTCTTCTGCCGCTGTGGGGTCCTGGGGGCAGGCCTGAGGCACGGAGGTCTGGACGCTGTGGCTTTACCCGGGAGGCGGACGGACTCTGCTGGACTGGCTCGAAGCGCCCAGGCACCTTTCTTCTTTGCCCTACGCCCTGCTGCCAGCTTTGACCACTGAGGGGAGACGGAATGCTTGAGCCGCTTTGACCCCCCTATTGAGGTGTGGTGCCTGCCCCGGTCCGGGCGGTGGGGTGTGAAATACCCTGAGTGGCCGGGAGTCGCTTTGTGGTGCACCTGATGGTGGCGCGATACCAGGTGGACATACCGCCACTCTCTCTACAGCGGTGGGAGCGTGCCCCAACTCCTCTCCTGGTTTGCCGAACAGCTCCTTTCCCGGTCTTAGTGCGATAGGTTGTACGGCCTGCGTCTTCGATTGGAGGACCCCGAGGAGTGACGCAGTGAGATGAACTAAAACCCTACAGACAATTTCTTGAATACAGGGCCATCCTGGAGTAGAGCCTTCTCCTCTGGGGGGAATAGACCCTGCTCCTATTCAAAATGGTCCCGAAAGGAGTGAAGGCGCCAGACGGTCAAGGCGGACATATGGCCGCACATCATGCTTTGGGCTCCAAACCGGGGCGCGCCCCACCAGGGACCTCTGGCTTGAACCCTGTTGCCGAACAACAAGTAGATAAGCTGGATCTAATCCTGAAGGAGATCAGAGACTCCCGGTCCGCGATGGAGCTCCAGATCGGGACCCTCACCACGAACCTCTCATTGCTAAAGGCGGATCACACTAAATTGGCCGATTAAGTGAAAGACCAGGGACTCGCTATCGTAGACCTCACCCCAGCGGTGACAGACCACACCACCTCTATTCAGCAACTGCAGCAGCAGGTAGCCTCCCTGATGGACCGTGTGGAGGATGCCGATGGCCGCAATCATCGCAATAACATCTGCGTCATCGGCCTTCCGGAACACAGTGAGAGGACCCATGCGGCAAACTTCATGGAGCAATGGTTCCGAGACCACGTCGCCACGGAGGGTCTGTCACCACATTTTTGTGTGGAGAGGGCGCACCGAATTCCCACCGGTAGGCCTAGGCCGGGTCGCCTACCTCTTCCCTTGATTGTACGGAAACTAAACTACCGCGACAGGGATGTCCTCCCACAGAAGGCTCGAGAGAAGTCCCTTATACAATTTGAAAATCAACGGATATCCCTCTACCCGGATTATACTAATGTAGTCCAGAAGCAGCGGTCTTCATATCTGGAGGTGAAAAAGAAATTGCAAAAGGCCAAGTTGAAATATGCCCTCCTGTTCCCTGCCCGCCACAAGATTGTGTATGATAAGAAAACTCACTTTTTTGAGAGCCCCACGGATGTAGAGGAATGGCTGCAAGTGATGGGCATAGACGGCAGTCAGGACGCTACCCACGACGCGGAGGCCGGCGGCTCGAAGGAGGAATCGGGACGGGAGAACGGAGACCCCCTGAGCGCGAGGCAACGATCGGGACGAGGCGGCCCGTCGCGGGAGCAGCAGAGGGAAGACCAGATGGGAGTGCTAGCTATGGTGGGCTCCTTTCGGGAGGACCAGGAAAAGATTGTCACAGACTCGGATGACAGCACGGTCCACTCTGACTCAGACCATAGTGTGATCCTGTTCCCCACCGTCACACCTAGAGCAGCAGATGACATGCTGGACAATTGAGGTGATAGATGGCTCTGCCCGGAGCGGACAGCATACTCTATGACTATTGGTATCCTTTTTGAAATGATGGTTGGTTATTGAGTTATGGTTTGGACATGCAATGGGGTATCCGGGGGGCGGGGGAACCGTATTTATTTTGTTGCATCCCCACAGAACTATATGTCCCCCTCACAGGGATGGCTCCAGTCAATACACCAGAGTAAGGGATCCTAATAGATATGCCCCTGGGTCGGCTCTCCGTCGAGCCGGCAACACCCAGAATGGCAGCGCAGACGACAAACATGGTGCTTGGCCAACCACCCACTGGCGTATGCACTTGTGTTTGGATTTTTTTGTTCATGATTGTTTAGTTCGGCCCAGCACTGTTAATTTTCTGCGCCACGTTAGTTCAGTTTGGGGTTGGGAATTTAGGACATGACGTCTCCTGGCCGATAACTACACAACACACTGTGAAAGCCCTACTAACACTCCGAGGTGCAGTAGAAGGGTAATATGGCTGACACTGTAGGATCCTATAGGTTTGTTACTTGGAATGTGCGTGGGCTCGGGGCTATTCAGAAGAGACACCGGATTCATGCATTCTTGCTACGACATCACACACAGATTGCATTCCTTCAAGAGTCCCACCTCACGGTATCAGAAGCTCTAACAATGTGGAAGAAATGGAGGGGTACAATTTATTCCACGTCCTATTCTGCCTTTTCCCGGGGGGCGACCATATGGGTCAGACATGGGACACCATTTGTAGAAATAGAGAGGAAGGTAAATGATTAGGGCAGATACATGCTTGTGAAAGGCACACTGGATGGTACGTTGGTAGCGATTGGCAGTATATACTCCCCGAATTTTGATCAAGATAAATTTCTCTGCATTGTGGGTCGGGCGTTGTCGGATTGGGTAGACATCCCCTGGATACTGGGGGGAGACTGGAACATGGTATTAGACCTGGATCAGGACAGATCGCATCCCCCTCTTCAGATGGCTGGGGTAACCAAACTGACGGAGATGTTTGCAGCTTGGACTGAGGGTTGGGGCCTGATTGATAATTGGCGGGCATTGAACCCGACTCACAAAGAGTACTCCTATTACTCCCCCGTCCATAACCTACACACCAGGATTGATAGGTTCCTATGTTCAAGATCGTTCTTGACGAAGATTGGTAGTTCCGAGTACTTAGCTAAAACTTTCTCTGATCATAGACCCCAGACACTTAGCCTCCTTTGGGTTAGGGTGCAGACTCCGGTGCCCCCCTGGAGACTTAATCCACCCCTTTTCAGAGGACGCCCCCTTTCGCGCATCCCTGTCTGACACCTTGACTAATTACTTCACAGAAAACTGGGACTCCGCTACGTCTAACTTGGTGGTATGGGATGCCATGAAGGTCGTGGTGCGAGGCGCTGCCATTGGGCAGGTAGTAGGGGCTAGGCAAGAAATCCACAAGAAACTCTGCGAGGTTGAGGACCGATTGAAAACGCTAGAAAGAGAGGCTAGTACGGACCCAGGAAAGAAGGGAGAACTGCAGGCAGGGAATATCGATCACGTGGAAGTTATAGAAACACTTAGATACATAGATCACAAAGAATGCCTACGGCGTCAGCATGCTGAGGCCGACAGATCGGGCACTTTATTGGCCCGCTTGGTGCGAGACCGCCCGGACCCCCGGTGATCACCCAGATTCGTGATATGTCAGGCATCATAGTCCATACACAGACATGATCACCTGAGTATGTTATATGCCCCCTTTCCCCTGGAGGACCCAGACCGAGTAGCTGAGTTCCTGCATGGTCTACCCATACCTTTCCTGTCGGATGACATATAAAGGGAAATAGACGGCCCCATTACACAACACGAGATACGTGCTGCCATCCGGTCCCTTAATCGGAATAAGACACCGGGCATGGACGGGCTCCCAGTGGAGTTTTGCTCGACATATTCTGACATCCTAGTCCCCATCCTGGATAGGGTGTACCAGACGGGATTTGAGGAGGGTCATCTGCCTGCATCTACGATGCAGGCCCTGGTTACATTCATACCCAAGTCGGGCAGGGACACACTCGAACTGACAAATTATAGGCCCTTGTCCATGCTCTCTACGGAGTACAAGATCCTTAGTAAGGCTATTGCCCTGCGGACACAGTCTCGACTCCCCATTCCCCACTCTTATACACCCAGATCAATGTGGGTTCCTTCCGGGGCGGAGTACATCCCAGAACACGAGGAGGCTGCATGCCTTATTGTCGGCCACGTCGCAGAAATACTCTCAGGCAGGTTGCATAGCACTGGATCTCAAACAGGCATTTGACTCCCTGTCTTGGTTGTATCTGTTTGAATCCCTGCAGCGCTTTGGCTTCCCGGACTCCTTATTGAAATGGATCAGATTACTATATACGGATCTGACGGCTCAGGCACGCACGGGCCGATATATATCGGCGAGCTACCCAATCTAGAGAGGCACTCGACAAGGCTGCCCCCTGTCACCGCTCTTGTTTGAGTTGGCCTTGGAGCCCCTTGCCATAGCCCTTCGGACACATGGGGGTCGGATGGGCAACCCTATTGGGGGGACAAACAATCTGATATCCATCTATGCAGATGATATTTTATTGTACTTCCGTGACCTAGAGGCAGATCACTCGACATTATTTGACATTTTTAACCGATTTGGAGAAGTGTCTGGCCTGGCTATCAACCCTGACAAGTCCACTGGCTTCTATTTTAGAGAGTCGCCCCACCCCCCATCCATTCACTTTGGAGGACATTTGATCCCGGTAGCATAGACCACGTTCAAATACCTGGGCATACAGGTGTTCAGGTCACCTGAGGACCAGATCGAGGGCAATATCAGAAGAGCTAGCACACGCCGCCATAGCAGTGTAAGATTTTGGACTTCCCTACCCCTCTCTGTTATGGGTAGGACTGCCATTTCAAAGATGGTCATGCTCCCTCGCCTGTTATATTATTTTGTTAATTTGCCGGTCATTATTCCTACACAGATATTTAATGTGTTGAACACGATTTTGATAAACCTCATTTGGGGCTCCGGGCGGCGACGTATCAGTTTTCGTAAGCTCCAACTTGGGACGAGGTTGGGAGGCCTGGGGGCACCGGACTTTCTTGGGTACTACTATGCCAGCCAACTTCAGTGGCTGGCATGCTGGGTAGCTGGCAGAAACCTACACGAGATTGGCTACTCAGCAGACTGACTGGCGTGGGAAGAACTACACTCACTGTTACTACCCAGAAGCAAGCTCTCTCTAGAATGCCACCCCCTCCTGCGCACGGCCCTACTGTGTTGGAGGAAGGCACTGGCCTACACCTCAGTGGCAGTACCCTTTGCGGGGAACATCCCGCTGTTGGGCATCCCGACACCACAGGGCAGACTCACACAGCATAAAATACGTCCCTGGGTAGAAGCTGGGGTAGATGAGGTGGGAGCCTTTTTCGGAGATGATACACTGATGGATCATAATTCCTTCCTACAGGCCATGGGCGCACCACAGAGGTTATATTTGTTGCACGCCATAGTGTCCCATTACATACGACACACCTGGGCTCCGGAGCGACTTCGACCCATGCAACACGAACTAGTTCACTTGCTTTACTATGCGGGCGGGAGGCCATTTGGTACGCTGGACCTACACGGGGATCAGGGAGCATGCTGCCATTCCACTTACTGCACTTAGAGAATCCTGGGTTCAGGACACGGATGGGGTGTTGTCTGACAGGGTGTGGCAAACTGTTCTTGAGCATCCTAAGAAGGTGTCTAGGAATGTTAAATTTAAATTCATACAGATAATGGTGCTTCACAGGGCATACCTGACTCCCCAGAGATTACATAGAATGTTCCCGGATTCCCCCCACTGTTGCCCACGTTTTAGGGCAAATGAGGCTGGATTTCTCCACATGTTATGGACATGACCGCACTTGCGAAATACTGGGCAGAGATTTGTCAGACACTGCGTAACGTTACTAATCTGCCGGAGGAAGCTTTATATTGTTTAGTGGGGTCCCGTAAACGTCCCAAAACACAAAAAGCCCAAATGAAGTTTCTAGATTTGGCCCTGTTGCTGGCTGTTAGAGCGTTGGCAATGAGATGGAAGTCCCCCAGGCCACCTAGTACATCTTTATGGCAGACAGACCTAGTTAAGTGGGGCAGGGCGGAGGGGGTGGCGCTTCAACGAGAAGAGGAGAGGGGCCAGCGGAAGTACCCCATAGCGCAGGAGTGGGAGGTCATGCTGTTAGAGCTGGAAGGGATGGACATGGCACCACTGCAGGCAGATAGGCCAGGATGATGAACACATTGTGTGCTGAAAATGCACAAGAGCCCATAGACGCGCTGACTATGTGGACCTATTACACTGCACTATGATTGTTCGACGTCCATATCGAGGAGTGACACATTGTTCTTATTGCGACCAGGAGACGGGTGGGTGGGGATAGGAGCTGAGGGGAGGAGGGATGTTAGGGGTTATGATTATTTTTCTGTTTCATTGGTTCTTCAATGACGTTTTGCACTAAATACTGATGCTCCAGTTGGTGGTAGTCCCATATTAAACGCGCCCGAGACTTGCCTTGAATGTTCTGCCAACTTTTGCTTTGTGACTTGCCATGATATTTATGCAAATTGTCAAGGTTTTAGTTGAGAGAAATAGAGAAAATGGCCATGTTGTATAGAATGTACGTTTGTCTTGCTGTAATGAATACTGTACGGTCGAGAATAAAGAGTTAAAAAAAAAACTAAAAAAAACACCACAACACGCACCTAAAATTAATTAGACAATTACCATAATTAGTTATTAATGAATTATTTAAATTAATTAACAACTAATTAGCATACAATTAATCATTAATTAATGTACACATTTAACTCAAAAACACCACAATTATACAATTATAATTCCCCTATAAACCCACAACCCGCTACGGAACTACAAATGCAAAATTCAATTTAAAAAAAATGTATTAACTACTATAAATAATAAATAAAATCTATATAATTAAATTACTTCCCACCCTATTCCCCTATAAACCCACAACCCGCTACGGAACTAAAAAGTCAAAATTGTATTTAAAAAAAATTATTAACTACTAAAATTTTAACACATATAATAAAAATACAAACAATACTCATACAGAATACTAAAATAAATAACATTAATAAGAAAACAATATTTTTAACAGCTATATTTTTGTAAACGATATTTAACACTTCGATAATTTTGTAATCGCTTTTACTTACCTGACAATCGATATTCTTTTCCACAATATTTATTCCATCGATATTTATGACCCACAATATTTTTACCTCGATATTTATGTATATTGATATTTCTACATCGATATTCTAGCTCCTTACCAATAACAATGTCATTTTCTTTATGATGCATGATATAAAATAAGTTATACTGTTTTGTCCTTATAGTATGACACTCTATTTTATAAATCTTATTCTCTTCATGATACACCCATCTTTATTCCATGTAAGCTTCTTGTTTTATTTATATCCAAACCATTAAGCACAGGGGTAGAAAACCTCACCAATATTTGCTGAATCAACCACCTCACATCAGAGGCTGCAACAGGCTGACCGGACTCCAAACACAGAAGGCGAGAGCTAAATACATTGTGATGCTTATAATGTGAATAAACAACAAGTTCAACAACAAAATACAGCACAGCCATGAGCCCGATACACTAGCCCTCTTTAGTGTGAAGTACTGATTGAGTAGAGTTTAACTTCCGGCTTGAAATTACGAAATTGAATATTGATAGAGAGAGGCTCAAATTCTGTAATGAAATGGCAAGGCAAAACAAAGCCCTTTGGTTAAAGTCCAAGGCTTAAATAGGTTCTCACGTGTGTTATATGTGAAATCATAACTATATATAGGCTGCAAACTAAAAGCATTGCACAGCAGCCAAGTTGGAACTATAGGACAGTTAGATAAGAATTATTCATTTTGTTTTATGAATAACTTGTAACCCAATATCAAGGTAAGGAAAGTAGTGCCTGTACTGGTACTGAGGAACGATAAACATACCTAAGCTCTCAGTTAAGGGGTTGACCTCTGCATATGTATATACATTGATCTCAGCCATTGGAGATTGCTCTGGGCACATTCAGTCCATTCTCCTTGTAACTCCAGATACAGGCCAACTGTATGCAAACCTGTGTTGATCCTGCTTCATTAAGAAAAGTCCTGTCACTACATGGCCAGGACCCCTCCTGCTGGGATCACAGGGAGCACATAATCAGTGAGTATAGCTTGAGTCCTGTGTGATACAGTGAGCAGGGCCCTACTTCTGGACGTACCTGTCCACTAGGGAAACTACTGCAAGAAACCTGTATGGTGGCAACACTGATCTATCTGGCCATAGACGTTCCATCATCCCTTTAATTGTGCAGACTGCATATTATCATTGTTGCCAACCACTGGTGTCTTCATATTTACAAACATTAAAGTTACATGGGTCCTCCGGAACCATGTCCTAGACATCAATGTGCCACGCATGAACTCACCAACACAGCTCACATAGCAGCTGCCTCCCATCTTGAGTCGGCTCTTACCAAAACGGCCTGGCAGCTGTGGGACATAATAGAAATCCAACAACACCTCTCTACCCATTTCAACTGTAAGACTCAAACAGCTGCACACAAAGCAACTAACTGTGAGAAGTCACGTTCTTCTCACATATTAGTTAAGGGATAAATGAATATGTCTTATCTGCGGGCCTAATTACGAGTTTGGCGGACAGGGTTACTCTGTCACAAATGTGACGGATATCCTGTTTGCCAAATTACAAATCCATTATATCCAATAGAGCTTGTAATGCAGCATACAGGATATCCGCCACGTTTGTGACAGAGTATCCCATCGCCAAACTCGTCTTCAGGCCTTATGTGTTATTTGTACTTGAGTTTCTATGCCTATATCATCTTTCAAGAGAAAGCCTTGTCTTTTCAACGTTGCCATTCCACCAAAAGCAAAGTCTACAAAAGCTCACAATATCATCTATGCCCGAGTTTGAGAGACAGCAAGCAATTCATATTACAAGTCTATGATTGAGCATAACCATGTAGTAAAATCCCCCAGAACTGAAGTAAAAATGACAGCTGTGGCTAATCCGCAAAGGCAGAGAATGCCTCAGAGCCAGCAGCTGGAAAATAAAATATTTTATTATCGTTTTATTGTTCTGCTGCTGGCTGAGCCAATGTGTGTGAGAGGGGGCGGGACCAGGCCATGGGAGATGGGGGCGGAGTGATGTGCACTAGTGCCCACACCGCCAGCGCTCGCTCCACACTGCGCACTTTAACACTTATATACCAAGGAAACGCATGAGACATATTTGTGGGAAAGCAGTGGTGCAGGTTTATTTTGTACAACAAGTAGCTGATAAGGTGGGTCATCTTACAGGCGATCCAATGCGGCAGCCCCTCGCTGACCCGCATGCCTAAGGAGCCATCTTGCACGGCGAGTCGATGCTCTGACGGTGCAGTAAATTATCACTTTATTTCGTTCTACTCCCGACCCCCCTGTCAGGGCGGAGCGATGAGGCACACCCCCGGTCGGTTCAGGCCCCCCGACCGCCCGAAAGACTAACGGGGCGCCGACGCTGTTTCCTGGAACCCACTCGGCTCCAGGTTCTTGGCTCAGGCACCCTTACTGTGCCAGGCAGAGGTATTTAGACTGTATCCTTCTGCCGCAGAGGTACCCCTACTGTCCATCTGCTTCCAGATCGCCCAGTGACTCCGCCTGCAACACAAAACATGACCATTAAAAGTTCACAACTTTCGCCCTCCGCTCTGCAGCTGGGTCAGGGTTAGGGTGGGAACAGCGCAGAGCAGCCCAAGGAACCGACGCGGAAGGAGAGGCCGAGCAACGTTGCTGGGCCTGCTATAAACCCCCCGGGAACGCCCCCAACCTAGAAGCGCCCTCCCATTGGCCGTTGGTGAGGAGGGCGGCTCAGGGGGGGGGGGGTTGGCGCGCTGCAGGCTCCTCTCGCGCGATGTGTGGGACTAAGACGCGTCTCGCCCATGCTCCCCTCCGTGTCGCGCGGCCAGCGGCATAGTGCCCACACCGCCAGCGCTCGCTCCACACTGCGCACGTTAACACTTATATACCAAGGAAACTCATAAGACAAATTTGTGGGAAAGCAGTGGTGCAGGTTTATTTCGTACAACAAGTAGCTGATAATGTGGGTCATCTTACAGGCGATCCAATGCGGCAGCCCCTTGCTGACCCGCATGCCTAAGGAGCCATCTTGCACGGCGAGTCGATGCTCTGACGGTGCAGTAAATTATCACTTTATTTCGTTCTACTCCCGCCCCCCCTGCGGAGCGATGAGGCACACCCCCGGTCGGTTCAGGCCCCCCGACTGCCCGAAGGACTAACGGGGCGCCGACGCTGTTTCCTGGAACCCCCTCGGCTCCAGGTTCTTGGCTCAGGCACCCTTACTGTGCCAGGCAGAGGTATTTAGACTGTATCCTTCTGCCGCAGAGGTACCCCTACTGTCCATCTGCTTCCAGATCGCCCTGTACTCCGCCACAGCTCTGGAGGAGGCCCCTGTCGATGACAGAGCCCCCCCACCTACACGTTTACTGGCACCCTGCCGCTGACAGGGCTTCCTGCAAGTCTAGGAGAAAGACATCCATACCAAGCCCAGACAAGTGCACCCTGTTGCTTTCATAATATCCCTTAGTCCTTTCCTGTATCAGCGCATGCCTAATGAACCCCAGGCCCCTCCTCTCCATGAATTTGTGCATGGCCCTGTTGACCCTCTTCCGGCCTTGTTCTATAGCAACTGTTGACCGTGCTCCCCTCCAGGCCTTGCGGGGGACAATCTCCGACCATATTAGCTCCGTGGCTCCCAATTTGTTAGTTATAACTGTTACATCCCTCTGCATGGCTTCTACTAAGGCTCTCCTCCCCACCGTCACCAGATCATTCCCCCCCAGGTGGATAATGAGGATGTTGGGAGGCCCGCCCCGCGCTGCTAGGCATTGGTCAAGCCTGCGCCTCAGCTGACCCCATCTCATTCCCGGGAAACCCAGCCATAGAATTTGTGTCCTTGCTAAGGCCAATTCCCATCTGCTGCATGATGCCCACTGTTCCAGCCTGGTAACGTAAGAATGACCCATCACCCACACGCAACAGTCAGCTGCAAGAAAAGACACCGTTGGCATTAATGTTTTTATTTACAAATGAACACTGCACTACAAGCGAGAAAAAAAAAATTGGCTTTTATCGCGTCTACACATAAATGTCTGCACATCAATGAAAAATTGGGTTTGCATGACTACATAACAACACACAACAATGACATGCTCCTGGGAGCCATGGCCTGCCGCTCAAATGGCTCATTATCCCAATTTTCGTGAATGAGCATGGCCCCTGCAGCCAGGATTATTCAGGGGCGGACGTATCGCTGATAGCAAGAGGACGACCACCTCCCCGCCCTCTTGACACCTTCCTCACCCAGCCCGGCCCTATATGCGGCGCTAGCTGCCCCTATCCTAAATGAATGGCTGGAAAATTTCCGACCTTCCTCGGTATCTGACAAGCCCGCCCTGGCCATCACTGTTGCCATCACTCGCTCAAACTGGAATTTGGTCAATGGCGTGCCGTCACCATGAATTAAGAAGGTGCCCGCAAGCAGAGGCCTGATCTTCAGGTACTCCCTGACCAAGGTGACCGGGCAATACCTGGGATCCTCAAATGCATGTAACGTGATGGCCACGCCCTTCCCCGCCTGATCAGTTTTGGATTTGCGTAGCCACAGCACTAATGAATCCCTGGCGCAGACGTCCATCATGTCTAAAGCTCTCCCTGATTTGTCAGATTTGGATTTGGCCACTAGCTCGCTGGCCCTAAAGGCACTAAAGAACGCCAAGCAGAAGGCTGTTGAGAAGAGCTGCGCCTCGAATGCCGAATTCGTGACAGACGGCACCGTGTCCACCATGCGCTGGAGGGCGGGGAACTCGATTCCTGCCTTTCTGTCAGGGAACCTGACTTCATCCCTGGCCCACCCTTTCAGTGCTGCCCTAATCCTGAATGCCCCCGTTGGATCCTGTTCACCATTTAATTGTGTCTTATGTTTAAGCGCTGCCAGGTGGCTGCACACCCAGGAGTGGGACTTGCCCGTCTCCCTTGCCCATACTACAAAAACCTCCACTTGTTCCCATGGACTTAAGGCTGATGCTCCCAGGGACAGGATCACTGCACGGAAAGTGGTTAGTTGGGCCGCATATCTTCTCCTGGTTGTCTGGGCCAGGGAACGTTGACCCATCCTCTTCAACCGTTCCCCCACTGAAGGAGTCGCCATAGAGTTGCCGGGAATGGTGTCATCTCCTCCCCCGCCTGCGGCCATGCCTCTCGGAATCGTGACAGCCATTTGGGCCAAGTCCGTTATTCCCGCCGCTGACTCGTGTACCACAGTAGGTACCACAGGCATATCCGCTGGCAGCACAGCGGGGGGGATGGTGTCGCCGGCTGATTGTTGCGCGCTGGTGCGGCCGGGAATTCCTTCCGGGTGATCTTCCGCTTGCGGGTGGACTGACGCGTCCCCTCTCCCGAGGTGCCCGGAGCGTCCTCGGGGGCCCCAGGTCGGCCAGCCTCCTCTAGCCTACGCGCCTCAATGAAACCTTGTGCCCATGCTGGCCCTTTAGCCTGTGCGACCGCCAAGAATTCCGCCCACAGCCCATCCTGTGGCAACGCGGCGCCGCGGGAGCTCATTGCGAAGGCTTCTACCCTTCCGGGTCCCTACGGATGAGAAAGTACATGAAGTTGAGCCACACATTCCCGCGTCCACTACCCCTCCCGTGGCATCGTGCCTTCCTAGCAGGATCTGCTGGCCTGCGCCCGTTCGGCTGGCAGCCGGCCGTCCCTGTTTCAGAAAACCAACCGACGTACGCAACCTGTGCATTACCTGCTGCTCTTTCAATATTAGCCGCTGCCAATCCTTGCCCGCGTTCCTGAGCGCAATCTGTAAAACAACACCGTGTTATTCATCATCAAACCGTATTTCATGCAAGCACACCTGTAAAGAAACCCGCGTTACACAATGCACCACTCCTCTACGTGACCCCGCACTACCCGAGCGTGAAACGCAGGTCACAACCAAACTGCCCCTTCGTTCAATGGGCTGACCAAATGGACGTTGCCCTCGGCAATTACCTGATGATCTACGCCTTTCTCCCAAGAGGCTGCTAATCCTTGCGAGGCCGAGCAACATTGCTGGGCCTGCTATAAACCCCCCGGGAACGCCCCCCCAACCTAGAAGCGCCCTCCCATTGGCCGTTGGCGAGGAGGGCGGCTCGGGGGGGGGGGGGATTGGCGTGCTGCAGGCTCCTCTCGCGCGACGTGTGGGACTAAGACGCTGTCTCGCCCATGCTCCCCTCCGTGTCGCGCGGCCAGCGGCATTCTGCATGTCTGCTGGACGTCCGTCTTAGGCTGGCCAAACAGACATGCTCAGTTAGGTTTCTCCAACTGCTCAGACTCCCTGTGTATGAGCGACCATTAAACAAGCCCTCTTAGGTCAATCCACATGCTGCATTCATGCTAAGTGACAGCAGTGTGGGGATTGCACAAGAAATCTCTGATGCTGTCCCAGCAGCTGCTGGGACCAGGAAGCAGAGTAGCACGGAGGCGCAAGGCTGCAGAACCAGGATCAGGTACATATTCTTACTTTATTATTAGACCCCCCTGGCGCTCTATCTCCCCTCACCCCCCCTGCACTTCCCTCCACTCCACCGTCTCCCCTCCACCCACCCTACCACTTTTAATATGGGTCGCCCGCCACTGTAAAATTATGTAAATAAAGTAAGTAAAAAGCTCCAAGAAGGGCATTTTCCAACGTGAGACCTTCCTACAATAAAAAGTATCCAGCATGAGCTAAGCAAAGGAAAACCTCCCTACAATTCCAACACGGTTGTGAAAAAACATTCATACTATTTGTGTTTCATTTTATAATAAAAAAAATGCTTAAGTGAAAAAACATCAAATGAACAAATGGGATGTAGCTTCCGCTTCCAGTCAGTTATATCTACACAGGCTTTCGAGACAAAAGTGACATTATCATGCTCATGTTAGTGACAAAAAGGGGCCTGTAGATATTTTCATATTTTCTGAAGATTACCATACAACATATTTAAATGCAAATATTCTTAATGGAACTCATTATTATAATTGGAAGTTGTCTAGGCAATCTGGCATCCTTGTGCTATGAGGGACACCACAATTCCACAACGTAATAAGAACCCCATTGCCAACCACATAGGTTTGTTTTTAATTACATAATGAAGGCCTTATGTGAACATGAAATTTGTAATCTTTGTTGAATTTTTTTTATTTAAATGATTATTACTTAGAGTTATTTCCTTTGATATAAAAATAGATTATAAACTCAATCATGTAGACTATCAAATAATTAAATATTCTGGACAACATGGTTAGTAAAGTAGAAAAAAAAAATCCACAGCATGTCTAATGATATAAATGCAATCAAGGTGCACAATGAATAACTATCAACAACACAAATATGGGACAATAACAAACCACATAAAACATTAACACAAAAGTGTAAACATGTAACATCTCATAACATACATATAAAATTAATGAATTATGTACAACTAAAAACTCAACACAAAAGAAATAAGTTGATCTCTAGTTGTTGCTATTTAATTGTTTCTTAATACAAACAATGTAGTGAACACTCTTCTATGTGCGTTGCGGCATGAAACCACATCTTCTTCAGGAAGAGCCACAGATGGAAAAGCGTTATGTAAAACCCGCTTCTCTCTAACTACTAGGTGTTATGTAGATAGAGCCAGCGATAGACCACTATGTCAAAGTGTCCAGCTGAATTGAAATATGAAGAATAACTAATAGTAAGTTCAGGTGCCGGTGACGCTCACGATACGATTTGCGACAGATATACTGGGGATGAGGCTATCTGTATTTGCATTCAAGCCGCCTTACAGACTAAGGCCTAGATGTATCATCGTTCCTATTTGCGATTTCTTAATAGCGATTTTTACCGAATCGCTATTAAGAAATCGCAAAATGGGATGTATGTTTTAAATCGCTATTTTTTTGCGATTCCTTATTATTCCTAATTTGCGAATTCGCACGTTGCGAATTCGCAAATAAGGAATAATTTCCCATTCATTCCTATGGGCCAGGAGGCCCATAGGAATGATTGCGAAATAATTATCAAATTGCGAATTCGCTATTTGCTAATCGCAATTTGAGAATTATTGCAAGGGTGCAGGGGTGTCTCATGGACACCCTGCTGCACCCCTGAAACTTACATGTGTGTGCATATGGCGCACATACATGCCCTATGGGCATGTATGTGTGTCACATGCCACCCTCAAAATTGCCACATTTTGGTTTTTGAAAGGATTTCGCAAATTAACACGAACCTCAAGTTCGTGTTAATTTGCGATTCCTTAACCTGAATTCGCAAACTAAAAAAGCTTCATACATGGCATTTAAGGAATCGCAAAATTGCGATTCCTTAAATGCTTAAGCAAAATAAGGAATCGCAATTTTTTGCGATTCCTTATTTTGCTAATTTCACATACATCCCAAAAGATGCAAAATGTCAGTTTGCGATTCGTTAAGGCCGAAATTCTGCGAATTTCGGCCTTAATGAATCGCAAAATGCTTGATACATCTAGGCCTGAGTAAATTACGCTTGTTTTTCTCTTCACTTTTATGTTGCGCCGTCACTGCTCTGTAAATGTGACCCAACACAGGGCAAGGGCCGATATTTAATAGACCTCGTCCCTATCATATCGTTTTCCAGTGGTTGTATCGGGCGGTTGCAAAGGACAGTCCCTCCTGCAGGTTTCGAATTGGACACCACTATTCCAACATAGAATTGACCAGTGGCGTGGAACAAGTCATTTTCTATTCAAGGGCAGTGACGTCATCTGCAAGCATGAGTTGTTTACCGACTATATGCACAACCTTTTGATGGCTACTGTGGATATGATATTTTAATCATAGAACACACTCAAAAGTTTAACAAGCTTGCTGCTCTTGTTTGTAAGGTAATAGTGCAATTTTTTTACAAGACAAAACAAAAGAACGAGCCACTGGGAACAACTTTGACATCTTCTCAAAAGTTAATGCCGAAGCACACCTAGTGGTCGAAAAACACATTAAATCCAAATGTAAACGTATTACATGTATTGGATGAAAGGAACCCTTGCTGTTGCTCAACAACACTCTTTGACCATCACTAGTGATCTTCTACCTCAAGCGTTCCAACTTCACTATCCAAGAGGGAGCAACCTGTGTTTTGTGTCGGTTAATAGCCAGCAAGTGTAGATGAGATTGGTCCAAAAGTCGATGCAGGCCGGTTCTGGTTTAATCAACACTCATTGCATCATTGTATAATTGTTGGATTGTGCAACGTTCCAACTTAGGAAGATTAGACTGCTCTGTCAGACATTGTTCAAGATGACTAACACTGATTGAAGGTAACTTCCCAGACTGCACTTCTGCATTTAACTTTATTCGTTCGTTAGTCTTTCTCTTTCAAACGCACAGTTGTCATATATTACTGGATGGACTGGACAAGATATGGGTAGGCATTGTTGGAGCTCCCAATATAAACCTCTCCTATCATAAATGGAGTATTTTGTGTAGAGAAACGCACTATGTTGAGGTGTGGCACCTACCGGTGGAAGCAGGTTTGTTCATTGCAGTCCCTGCTGGCACATTGGACATTTTTGATGATTCTTGCCTCCAACCAGTTTGACTAAGGTGAAGTATCAGAACATCTTCACAAGCTTTGCGCATAAGGAGAGCATGGCCAAAAGCCTTAAAATGCTTGACACTTATCACGTTTATAACTCTTGACTTCCGTCAGCTTTGGCTGTCTATTGAGAGGCATATTATTTGTAATGCATATCATATACCTGGAGTGGACCTTTGCTAATGATTCGTTGGCTACCTCTTGATTTAATAGTTTTCCCCACTATTATTCTGGTTGTTCCAACCAGGAGTGTATCGGTTTTAGCCGTTTGGTTGGATACGTTGTTTCCTTCCACTGCTGCCTTGAGGGAACTTTTTTGTTTATCTAGCAGCATTCTATAGGAGTGGATGTGTTTTCCTTCTAGCTCCCTCCTGATTCTTTTCATTATTTATCAGCATTTCAGAATGGTTTCCCCGCATGCTTTCTTTTTACTCCCCAGCTCCTTATTTTAGCCACACAGCTGCAAAGTGCTACCAGACTCTTCTTTCCTGCACATTTTTTTTTTGATGTACTATATTTTTATTTTACCATTCTCACATGGCAATCCAGCATGTTAGAAAGCTACATTAAAAATGGCCGATATGCATATGCATACGTGTCAATTAGCACACATGAACGACCAGCTTGGAGAGAGTGTTTTTTTAATAGAAACCCCATTGCTAGCCAGACAGCAATGCCTGTGCCTGTGTCATGACTAATGTGTTCGCATGCAACCAACAGTTAAAAAAGCATTTGCCAAACGAACAGCTTTGCCTTTTACATCAGACAACCATTGTCTTTGGCAGTGCTTCTGTTCAATCAAAAACCCGTCTATATATCAGGGCCAACCCATTTTTCAAACATCACAGACAGCATTCCAATCTCAACTGGCACCCACACTTTAGATGAGTGCACGAAGCAGCACTTTAAAGACTGGTGCGGTCCAGTTCCTGCCAATATCTTTCTCAATTCGTTTCATTTGCTCAACTAGTTTGACATCAATGAAAATATTTGTTATGGGATAATTTTCACGACTGTCTTTCAATCATGTGAAAGCCCAAATAAAGCTGGAGACTATATAAAAGTGATACAGTCATAAAACGTATGACAAGCAAACCCGTTACTGAATGGGTCCTAATTTCCACAATACTTTGTAACGCCTGTATTATCCTCCCCAGCTCTTGAGCAAGAAAAGGATCATGCCACACACGGAGCTCTGGTTTGCACGTTTTTATTCAGCTGCAAGCAACCATTAGCTGAACGTACGTACTGTGTCTCAACCAGATACCTCCCAACCAATTGCTTAATGCTTGTAAGGAATCCACCGAGTACCACTAGAGTCCTCATGCACATAAGTATATTACATGTAAATGTAAATTGTAAAATTGATACCTGTATAGCGCACTACTCACCCGCAAGGGTCTCAAGGCGCTTGTACGAATACCGCTGTGGAACCCATCCTGGCTTTCCCTGTGAGGCGTCCACTCCTGGGCACCCCCAAGGTGGAGGCCAGGCATCCTTAGCATTGTGGGGGCCGTTGTGGAGATTAAGCAAGCTATTGCCCAGAGTTGCAGAGTGGGACTCTATGATTGGAATGGGCACCAAGGCGAGAATTATCAGGTCTGTGGAATTTTTGAGCCCAAGACCCGCCGAGGCGAGGCGGGGAATTGAACCCTGGTCCCGGGCTAGACCTCTGCATCAGGATCTGCCGCTCTAATCATTGAGCCGCACTTCTCCACACATGACACCTCCCCCTTTGTTAAATAAAAAGAACAGAAAGCATATATGCAATAGATCTCCTGAATGAATAGTTGAGGTGCTCCTCCCAGTCTTCCAGATCAAGTTGGATGAGGTAGAGGAGGGGTGCCTTCATCTGACACCTCAAATGACGAATCAGATGCTTGACTTGGGCACTCGGGGAGAGTTGCCTCACTTGCGAGGTCTGGAGCTCACAAACATCAAGTCATATGTTTAAAGTGTGTCAAGTCTCTGGTAATGGTCTTTCCAGGTGGCTCGCTGTCAACATGTGTTCTTTACTGGCCACAACCTTCAGTGGCTCCACGTCAAACGAAGAAACAGTTTTATGGATCAGGTTTGACTTGACAAGAACCCAGTCTCCCTTTTAAAAAATGTGTGTCCAAGAGCATCGGTGCTTTTCGGCATAAGCCTTCATCTTGCTCATGTTGGAAGTGTCAGTGGCACAAACCTCGTCCGGGTCGATTGACCGGATAGTGGTCCATTGCGGAAGCTTTGTTCCAAGGACTCTCTCAAAGAACAAGGTGGCAGGACTTTCTCCGTTTATAGAATACGGAGTGGATCTGTAGGCACGGAGGGCTGAATACAGCACAGACTTGAGATCAATTCCTTGTAGCACAGCACGCTGAATTACTCTCTTTAAAGTGTCTATAAATGGTTCGCCCATTTCATTTGCCTGGGGCCAAAGAGGCATGCTTTCTGATGATTACTGTTCAAACAACCAAGAAAGTCCTTAAACTCTGCTACTGAAGGGTGGGCCAATGTCAGATTTAAGAACGGAAGGCACACCTCACACAGTGAAAATATCATCCTTCCTCTCAATAGCTTTGCCATGGGTGGTGCGATAATACATCTTCTACTGGGGGAACTGTGAGTACTCATCTATAACTACCATGAGATTATGTCCTTTACTGAGGGCCCTAATAAGTCAACAGCAAATCTCTGCCATCACTGTTTAGGAAGGTCAGGTATATTAAGCAGATTCTGGATTGTCTTAGGCGAAAGGCAGTAACACAGATTACATGATTTCCGCTCCCTTTCAATTCGTTCATCAAGGGGCGGAAACCACACTCGATTCCTGAGGGCTCCCTTGGTGTCAGCAATACCGCTGTGTTGTTCATGTGCTAGTTCAATTACTTGTTGCCTCAGGCATGACTATTCTCGATCCTCTCATTATGACTCCATCTTGCGTGATGGAAAGTTCTTCACAAACATTTCTAAACGTTTGATACTAAGCATCATCTGAAAGGTCGAGTGTGCTTTCTCCATGACTGCATTGCAATAATGCTGTGACATTATATCGGCACTCATGAAAAGTAGTCCGCAAGGTTTTGATCCTTCCCTGGCTTATTAACAATGGTGTAGTCATACTCCTGCAGTTACAACCCCCAACTTTCAATGCGAGGGGGCACCATGGCCTTCGGATTCCCAAAAATAGTGAGCAATTCCTGGTCGTCTGTGATAAGGATGAAATGCTTTCAAGACAGAAACACGTTGAAGTGTTCACAAGTCCATACTACTGCTAAGCTCTCCTCTTTGGGTTGAAAGTAAGCACCTTCAGTCTGAGAGAAACTCCTGCTTGTCTCTGTGCATCTGGCTGTCTAATTTGTTGGGCAAGGATTGCACCCAACCCCCACCAGACTTGCATCGACTACAATCTCAGTGTGTAGTTTAGGATCAAAATAAGCCATTTCAGTCACATTTTCAATTGCATTTTCAATTTTCTGAATTTTCACACTCAGAAGGCCACTTAAACAGTACATTCCGCTTTGTTAAGTCTGTCAGCAGGGCGCTCAGAATGGCAAAATCACGTATGTCTCTGGAACAGTAACTGGCCATGCCTAAAAAGGGTCCCAAATGCAAAAACAACAGTTGATGGACAGAATGCAGAACAATGTCATACACTCACCCCAATACAGAGATCTGGGCCTTAATCCATCGTTTTTTGCTCACCACACCACCCCAGTTCAGACATGGCCATATGCAAATCAGCCTTGACTGTGTGCCTCATGGGAACAGTCCAGCCTGAAATGCCAAGCCATGTCTTCCCTGGACCGGAATCAAGCATCCTAGGACCGATTCCTGGCTATCAGCCGCCTTCAGCCAGGATAGCTTGACTCCAGTGGCGTGGAGAGCACGGGACTCATGTCTGAGCATACCCGTCCCACTCGGGGTGACAAATGCAAAAACAACAGTTGATGGACAGAATGCAGAACAATGTCATGCATTCACCCCAATACAGAGATCTGGGCCTAAATCCATAGTTTTTTTGCTCACCACACCAGCCCAGTTCAGACATGGCCATATGCAAATCAGCCTTGACCCTGTGCCTCATGGGAACAGTCCAGCCTGAACTGCCAAGCCATGTCTTCCCTGGACCGGAATCAAGCATCCTAGGACCCTTTTCAGGCTATCAGCTGTCTTCAGCCAGGATAGCTTGACTCCAGTGGCGTGGAGAGCACGGAACTCACGTCTGAGCATACCCGTCCCACTCGGGGTGACAAATGCAAAAAACAACAGTTGATGGACAGAATGCAGAATCAGAATGCGGA
Organism: Lissotriton vulgaris; assembly: GCF_964263255.1. Lineage (NCBI taxonomy): Eukaryota > Metazoa > Chordata > Amphibia > Caudata > Salamandridae > Lissotriton > Lissotriton vulgaris. The sequence continues at coordinate 1,237,942,964 of NC_141693.1, forward strand.
ATCAAGCATCCTAGGACCGGTTTCTGGCTATCAGCGGTCTTCCGCCAGGATAGCTTGACTCCAGTGGCGCGGATAGCACTGGACTCACGTCTGAGCATACCCGTCTCACTCGGGATGATAAATGCACACCACACTGCTGCACGCCACACACGGCTGCACGCCTCACACTACTGCACGCCTCACACTGCTGCACGCCTCACACTGCTGCACGCCTCACACTGCTGCATGCCTCACACTGCTGCACGCCGCACACTGCTGCACTCTTCACACTGCTGCATGCTGCACACTGCTGCATTACTCACATTGCTGCATGCTGCACACTGCTGCATGCCTCACACTGCTGCACGCCTCACATTGCTGTACGTTGCACACTGCTGAATTACTCACACTGCTGCATGCCACACACTGCTGCACGCCTCACACTGCTGCATGCCTCACACTGCTGCACGCCTCACAACACCACCACATCACTCTAGGACACCACCACATCTCTCTAGGACACCACCACATTGCTCTAGGACACCACCACATCACTCTAGGACACCACCACATCACTCAGGGACACCACCACATCACTCAGGGGCACCACCACATCACTCAGGGGCACCACCACATCACTTGGGGACCCCACCATATCACTCAGGGACACCACCACATCACTCGGGGACCCCACCACATCACTCAGGGGCACCACCACATCACTCAAGGGCACCACTCAGGGACACCACCACATCACTCAGGAACACCACCACATCACTCAGGGACACCACCACATCACGCGGGGACAACACCACATCACTGTGGGACACCACCACATCACTGTGGGACACCAGCACATCACTCTGGGACACCAGCACATCCCTCTAATACACCACCACATCACTGTAATACACCACCACATCACTCAGCCCAACCACATCATCACTCAGCATCACAACAGCACTGTCCTTGCTTGCTACCAACATGCATTGCCATAGCCAATAGGACTCGCATTAGGAAAGTGTAAGCTATTGGCTTTGTGAATAACAATGCTATTAATTTATATATTTTCAAAGCCAACACATATTTAAAAAAAATGTCATTTACAATACCAATAGCGCACACTGTCCTAATGCGAGACCTATTGCATTGCAAATGCTGGTTGCATTCGTCACCCCGAGTGGGACGGGTATGCTCAGACATGAGTCCCGTGCTCTCCATGCCACTGGAATCAAGCTATCCAGGCTGATGAGGGCTGCAAGCCCGAAACCGGCCCTTAGATGCTTGTTTCCAGTCCAGGGAGGACCTGGCTTGGCAGTTTGGTCTGGACTGTTCCCATGGGGCACAGGGTCAAGACTGATTTGCATATGGCTGGGTTCAACCTGGAATGGCATGGTGAGAAAGAAAACGATGGATTTATGCCCAGATCAATGTACTGTGGTGAATGTATGACATTGTTCTGCATTCTGTCTATCACCTGCTGTTTTTGCATTTTTCACCCCGAGTGGGACGGGTATGCTCAGACGTCAGTCCTGTGCTCTCCATGCCACTGGAATCAAGCTATCCAGGCAGATGAGGGCTGAAAGCCTGAAACCGGTCCTTGGATGCTTGTTTCCAGTCCAGGAAGGACCTGGCTTGGCAGTTCGGGCAGGACTGTTCCCATGGGGCACAGAGTCAAGACTGATTTGCATATGGCTGGGTTCAAACTGGAATGGCATGGTGAGCAAAGAAACAATGGATTTATGCCCAGATCTCTGTACTGGGGTGAATGTATGACATTGTTCTGCATTCTGTCCATCACCTGTTGTTTTTGTATTTGTCACCCAGAGTGGGACAGGTATGCTCAGCCGTGAGTCCCGTGCTCTCCATGCCACTGGAATCAAACTATCATGGCTGATGAGGGCTGAAAGCCCGAAACCGGTCCTTGGATGCTTGTTTCCACTCCAGGGAGGACCTGACTTGACAGTCGGGCTGGACAGTTCCCTTGGGGCACTGGGTCAAGACTGATTTGAATGTGGCTGGGTTCAAACTGGAATGGCATGGTGAGCAAAAAAACGATGGATTTATGCCCAGATCTCTGTACTGGGGTGAATGTATGACATTGTTCTGCATTCTGTCCATCACCTGTTGTTTTTGCACTAAAAAGGGTCACAGCATGGACATGTCTTCTGGGGGACTAGTGGATGTCAATGCTTGTAATTTTTCAGGGTAAGGAGTCATTCCTTTCTCAGAAAAGGCGTGGCCAAAGAATTTTAGTCTGGTTTTGGGGAACTCACACTTCTCTGCATTGAGAGTGAGACCTGCATCAGCAAGCAGATGGCACGCTTGTGTGAGTACTTTGTCATGCTCCTTTAGTGTCACACATAGGGGCCGATTCTGATCTCGGTTGGAAGGGCACTGAATCGGGTTCGGCATTAGCAGATCGTATTCGGAGGCTGAATTTCCGTCCGTTTCGTACACAGGTCCGGATGTCGAAGTACGATGCGAACAAGCATCTCCGACTGAATCGTTTCCGGGTCCGAACCGCTCCGTACGTCTCGGCCGTAAGCTAACCGTGGCGTGCAATGGAGGTGTATTCCGGCCGAGCCAGTACGATGCTCGATTCGGACAGCCAGTTTGAGTCGGAGCTTCTGGCTCGCAATAGCTCCCGGAGATGGTCTTTTGGGGTCCGCATCGGACCCCCTGTTACCCGCAGCGTTACGACTCGGACAAATGGGAGACCCATGGGTCTCCCCAACACAGGCAGGTATGGTGCGTATGGCACCAATGCGTACCCACTGCAGGGGGCACACTTGTCCACAACGTACCCATTCAGTCTATGGGAGCCCATGTATGCATCGTCCAATCGGCTCCCATTGACTTCTATGGGAGTCCGACCGAACCGAGTCCGACAGCATACAGCTGCATCGTACTCGCTCGGTCGGACTGCAGGAGTCTGAATCGGTCGGAAAACATCCCAGATCCTGTCCGGTTGGAGTGCTTTCCAACCAAAATCGGAATCGACCCCTAAATATCAGGATATCATCACTGTAGTTAAAAGCATGTGTGACAGGTTGAATCACTCAACAAATGACATCCTGAAAGATTTCAGCAGCTGGCAACACACTAAAACTGAGTCTTTTATTACTGAACAAACCAACATGAGTAATGTACCCACAGTCTTCTTCCGGCTCAAGTTTATAGTAGCCTTTGTTCAAATAAAGACGGGAGAAGACTTTGGCGCTATTCAGTTGTGCGATCATGCCCGCAATGTGTGGGCCTGGATGTCTCTCTCTTTCTCTCTCTAGATTGCTTTGTTAGTCTTTTGCATGTCAACACAGATGCACACTGAACCTCCACTGTCCTTTTTTGGCACCACCACAATGGGTGAGACCCATGGGGAAGGACAATGCAAGTACTTGATGATGTTGTCATGTCATGCTTTATAAGTATTCCCAGTTCCTTCTCAACGGATTCCAATAGGTGGAAGGCAATTTGACGGTGTTGTTGGACAACATGACGAATTTCTTCATCGATGTGAAGCTGTACCTTCATTGTCTTAAATTTCCCAAGTCCAAAAAACAATGAGGGTAATTGACTCACTATCTCAGAGTGTGCATTTAGGTTGTAGTTAATAGAAATCTGTCCCATGTCAGCAGCAGTACTGAAACTGAGTAAGCATGCACTTGATGAAGTACCTGGTAGGACTTTAACTGGCACTTGTACTATAATTTTCTTATGTCACCGGGTCACAACAATTGAGCCTTGACTCCACAGTGGCGTAGAAGCTGCCCATGTGTACACCTTTTTTTCCAATGTCAAGGACGGTTTGTTGTATTTTTCTGCCAGTGTGATGTTTATCAATGCACCACTGTCTATAATAAATGTCGTCGGGCACCCATTTACCTTGATCGTGATATTATGGCAATGTCCAAATGAACTTGGTTGCTTCACATGGCGATTCTTTTTAGATCTGTGTTCCTCTCTGCAAGCGGCCAATTCTACATTTAGTGACTGACATCATCATCGCACATCCATGTTCATCATTGTCCCTCACTGATGACATGTAAGAATCTATGAAAATGTCTTTGACATTGATTGACTTTGTTTTGTTTCCACTTGCCTCCGTTGATGTTGCAGCACGACCATGTGGGAGTGGCTAGAGCACTGTGGTCTCCATTTTCTCTTCCCTGTGACCTTGAAGTCGAACACAGGGCCCTACAGTGGACGCATAAGTCCACTAAGCCACCAGACACAGCTCTGAGCTACTCCAGGCTTCATATCTGCAGCTTGTCGATCTGCACGTTCCTCAGCTCTCGCAGTCATGAGCACTTTCTCCAAACTGATTGTTTCTTGTAATATGTGTTTAATGCACGAATCAGACAAACAACCATCAATTACTTTCAGAAGCATGGCGTCTTTGTCATTGAACTCACTGAATTTGCAGTGCTTAATGAGTGTGCCAAGTCTCTCAATGAACTCATCCATCATCCCACCTGGTTGCTGTCTCGTTTGCTTGAACATGTACCTTTCATAATCGACATTTGGCATTGGATTGAGCTTGGCCTCCAACATCTTCTTGATTTGACAGTATGATTCTTTATCAGCCTGTGACATTTTCTTTATTTCTTTTACTACATCACCTACTAGGTTCTTTAAGTATCTGATGATCTTTTCATCATCTATTTCTTCTAGAACGTCTATGAAGTAGAACCTTTCGATCCAGGCAGTCCATCTGGCTTCAATATTCTGCTTCTTGGCGGTATTGAACAGTGGTGGGGGTGGTTTCAGGAAAGCGGCTATGTAGTATTTAGCACTTTCTTTGGCCTCCATATTGCTTATAGTGTGCTGTCCAGAAGCCGTTTGCTGCACCAAGCAATCTGTTCCCTCGGCAAACACAAACCCTGTACTTGCGTTTAGGTCACCAAACTCAACCGAGGGTCATAGGGCACCATCTTCTTTCTTGATGGTGAGTACTGAGTCCATCACCCGTACCTGATTCGCACCACTCCCAACTTCATGCATGATACCTGGTTGTTGCTGCCTGTAGCATGTTATGATTTGCCTTCGATGACGGCTCCATGTTAATCAGTGGTGCAGTATCTCTTCTTTTGGCCTTACCAGTGAGTTTCTGGCAAGCCTTACAATTATGCTCCTCTGTATGGCCTTCACCTCCATCAAGGGTCACATGAGAGCTGGAGTGGCATTTTGACTCCACATACAACACCCTTGGTCTACTTCTTGGGGCGCATGTGTCAGGTACGAGTAGTTTGCTGGACCACGGCAAACTCTCAGTCTGGTATTTCATGACATGAATCCCAACTTCATCGTGAGTTGTAGTGTCCTTCGCAGCCCGGAAGCATGTTTGACAATTTTTTTCCAGGTGCACATAAAATGTCAGTTAATTATTCCTGTTTATGAACAAGGTGACTATCGTGCATCAAATAACCAAAGTATCCAAGGTGTTAGACCAATGTGATCCTCTGTCCCTATTGGCATTGCACAGTATATGAAGCAACCCATGCACATTAAAACGAACCTTTAAAGGCCATCCTGCTTCTGTGGTTTTGATAGCATTGAATCACGATTTGCTATCTGCCTTGTGAACTCTAATTACATATGGCTAATTAATCTCCTGCAGTGTCGACAGACAAAAGGTAACCATAGAAATCCCCAACCTCCTTTTAGGGCATGACTTTCATTTTACCTTCACAAAAATAAGCGACTAATAATACCATCTCAATTTACGTCATACTTGTGCATTTCTATTTTGCAGGGAAATAGCTCACTGTAGAATAGATCATGCAGTGGTATAGTAGTGACTTATTTTAGTACTTACTTTCTGGACTAAAGTCGCCATATCAACACCCTTCTATTGAACAAAGGTTGATGAGCTTTATTGCTCAAGGTTTACCCATAGCCTTTAGCAGAAAACAAACAACTCTAGAGCATCTAGAGTCTTTAAGCCCCTCCCGCTTCACAGCAGGACTCTCAATGCATGGGAAACCTGGCCAACAGCTTTCCTTTAATGAGTGAATGATTAGCACTTCTCTTGGAACCATGACTGGGTCTGGAGCACAGTTGATTACATAGAGGTCCTTGGGGATAGTTCTGGGGGATTTGTAATAAAAGCATACTGTCTTTTAATGGCAAATCACAAAAGAGTAAGCAAAACGATTTTCAAGTGCAAGAGATTGAAGACTTCAAAACCACTCTGCTCTTTAATTTTACATGGACTAAAAATAAGCATGCTGCCTGCCACATTAGAGGAAACCTAAATAGGCAGATCTGAAAAACCTGCCTGGAGTCATGGATAGAAGACCGTCCCGTGTCCTGTTTGTACCTCCGAGTTATCATAGCTGGTTGACGAGGAGAACAGGCCCAGGGTGAGTTAGCATTTAAGGCAAGCAATTAAATGGATGCTTGGGAAAAACCGACTCACAACACTGTTTTGTTTTGTGGAAAAGGCTGCTTTATTCTGAAGCGGTTAGAGCTTATAATAACACATCCATCGGCCAACCATGCTAACAAATTAACTCTAACCCGACTCCCTGCCCCTAAACATTGTCCTCCCCAAACATCCAACCTCCCTCCTCTGTAACACCAAGCCCTTGTTCAGTGTTAGACTTGATCCTCCTCTTCAAATCTAATGTCAAATGACTTCATTTCTTGCCTCCTGGCCCCAGCCCAGGTAGTCTCTATTTTCTTCCTAAGTATGTTGTCTTTTCAGCTCATAAACATTCCCTACCCTCCTTTTGATTTAATCTGAGTTGTCTCATCCACTTACTTCAGCTACAAGCTGTGTACCAGGTTACGCACAGTGATCTCTTTCCCTGCCCCTTTCCAATACAGACCCTTCTTTTGCTCAAAGGGTGGGAGGTGGGTTTTCATGCACTGACGGATTGACAAATCCCATTTTGGCAGAGACATGGCAGCCAAACGACCAACGACGTAATCCACCTTTGTGTCCCTCAACACCGCTCTCCCAATGTTCCCACTCCCCTTTGGTGAGGACCAGTGGTGGCTCCCCCGCTAAGGTGGAGGAGCATCACCCCACTGAACAAAAATAAAAATAAAATGATAATAATGTATCGTTATTATAATAATTTTTTTCCTTTTGAAGTCAGTGGCTCTTGGCGGTGTTGGGCTGGCCAGAACAGAGGGAGGAGTCATTTGCCCTCCCTGAGTGCACAGGACTGCTTGGCTGGCCAAACAGTCCTGCGCACTTTGCATCTTCCCCACCAGCTGCGTTGCACAGCCTGATGAGGAACATGTCCAGCCTCCCAAACCACAGCGCTTAGAGCAATCAAAATGCTGCTATGCAGCATTGTGATTGGCTCAGGGGAGCCTCGGTACTTGCTGCCGCTGTCCAGGAGTGCAGGAAGAAGGAAGATGACGGAGGAGAGGCGGCGGCCGGCTGTTAAAGGTAAGATGTTTTTTTCCTTTTATCTGCATTCCTCTCAACCCGGCCCCACTACCCGGTTCCGGTTAGGAGCCGCTAATGGTGAGGACATTCCATTCCATCACAAAGAGCCCTCCTTGGCTCGATGTACCACAAGGCCGGTATGAAGAACCAAATGAAGGAGCTAAATGTGCTAGGTAGAAGCACTTGGGGGCAGTGGAGACTGAGCACAGGTTAGTGAGAAAAAACCTTCATCCTTAAGACTCATTGACACCAGAGATTGTTACACTGCCCAAGATAGTTACGCTGTGCACAAATCATGCCTTAAAAAAAAGAACAGGAAGCAAAGGGAGCCCTTGCTTTGAAGTGAGAGTAGAGAGAGTCAGCTATCACAATCTCAGTAAACTGCACTAGCATAACTCTAGCTAGGCTTAAATGAGTCCCGGATCCAATCACCTGCTCAAATTAAATAGTGCACCATCCACTAAGCATTATACAAAAGAAACAAAGTGTAGATATAATTATTATAACACAAAGACCTTCAACACTGCACCACATGTCTCCCTAAAACGAAAACAGCAAGCAAAGGGGAGGTGTTGAATCAGCTTCTTGTTCCTGAGCTTGCAGTTGCTGGTTTTATGCATCTCTAGGAAGACCAGTGTAGCTACACTCTTCATACTTATGAACTCTGCTCTCATGCTGTAAGGGGTACTTTATTTCTTATAACACATTGTCACACCTGACCTTTCCTACAAACCACTTAAATCCTTAGTGTGAAGCTCTTTCATCTGAAAGCAAGAGCATGTTTGCAAAAACATGGTCCGTGACTGGCTACCCGCCCCTCCCAGCTTCCCACACCGCACCTTGAAGGATTGACATAAGCAAGTTGTCTTTGGAAGGCGGGGGGTCACGGACCCCCCAGCCGTATTTATTATACAAAACAATAAAAGTATGAATAACAACATTACATCAATATGTTAGAAAAACCAAATTCGACATTAGATTACAGTATTGAAGACAGATATCAAAGGCTAACCTTAACAAAAGTCTAATACAGCGTGTTTCCTATCCGAATCTAACATCCTGTCTGAATTTTGCATTCTAACATATCTGGCCCGATGGCAAGGTCGCTAACCGGTGTCAAGTCCTAATAACCACGCCCCTACCTACAGGTGCGCATGCGCGACAGGGGACCGCCTGCCCCGTCGGCATCTTGAACTCCATTTAACCTACAAGGAGGGCCCTTACACTCTGCGTCATTTGCTGATGTCATGATGTATGTGCGGGGGGGCTACTGGCCTAAGGAAAGCGTGACTCCCTCCCCCGCATTTTTAGCAGCTAGCGGATATTCCTGCCTCTGAAGTTCTAGGAGGGACCAGTGGCTCCTCCCCCTGGGGCGACCCCTCCGTGGATGGTGACGTCCCCCCCAGGACCTTAAATTGCTGCTCACCGATCATGACCTTACCGCCTGACCAACCCTAATAAATACGACGATGAACCTAGAGAAGAAAAAGGAGAGCCTCACTAAAGGACAACTACACTCAACTAAAAAACCAAACCATAGTAATCCAACGCATGCAGCACTAGTGGGAAAAAAGGCCTAGGCATACATAATATCACATTTTTTAATGGCAACATAATCAAAGCTAGAACGGGAAAAAAGGCCTAAGCATACAAAACCATAATTAATCACAACAATTCACATGCTAAAAATGGGAAAAAGGCCTAAGTTTATAAAATCATGTCAAACCTCCTACACAGTAACGGGAAAAAGGCCTAAGTTCAAACTTACATAGTACCTACGACTAGCACTGTTTAGTAGATTGTTTTCTAGGGCTGGTGGGTGGGGAAAATTTGAAGCCCCGAGCGTGGGGCACACGAGGTATGCAGGGAGCGAGCCAGGGACAAAGAGGGCGCCCAGCTCGCTCCCCGAGCCTCTTAAAGGGGGTGCCGCACTAGGGGGTCGCCGGCCCCGGCAGCCCGCCCCCCAGGAAACCCGCCCCCCTGCCCCGGAAGCTGTCCAACCGCTTCCGGTTCACGGGGGAGGCATCAGCCAATCGGTGGTGGAGGTGCAACGCGCGTGTCATCAACCTGCGATACAATTCCCCAACACCGAGAGGCTGGAGGAGGGGGGCGCCGCACTGCCATGTGGGCGGGAGGACCAATCGGCCCCCCCTTTTCACATGGTCCATGACTGGCTACCCGCCCCTCCCAGCTTCCCACACCACACCTTGAAGGATTGACATAAGCAAGTTGTCTTTGGAAGGCGGGGGGTCACGGACCCCCCGGCCGTATTTATTATACAAAGCAATAAAAGTATGAATAACAACATTACATCAGTATGTTAGAAAAACAAAATTCGACATTAGATTACAGTATTGAAGACAGATATCAAAGGCTAACCTTAACAAAAGTCTAATACAGCGTGTTTCCTATCCGAATTCAACATCCTGTCTGAATTTTGCATTCTAACATTTCTGGCCCGACGGCAAGGTCGCTAACCGGTGTCAAGTCGTAATAACCACGCCCCTACCTACAGGTGCGCATGCGCGACAGGGGACCGCCTACCCCGTCCGCATCTTGAACTCCATTTACCCAACAAGGAGGGCCCTTACACTCTGCGTCATTTGCTGACATCATGATGTATGTGCGGGGGGGCTACTGGCCTAAGGAAAGCGTGACTCCCTCCCCCGCATTTTTAGCAGCTAGCGGATATTCCTGCCCCTGAAGTTCTAGGAGGGACCAGTGGCCCCTCCCTCTGGGGCGCCCCCTCCGTGGATGGTGACGCCCCCCCAGGACCTTAAATTGCTGCTCACCGATCATGACCTTACCGCCACAGGCCAGCATTGTTTCCCGACGATCTGGCCCCCCCACAACTCCTGCCTGAAGGTCATCCCTACCTCACAAAGCCCTTCAAACAAGCTAGGACATTGTCGCACCATATTTCATTCCCTGCCTCAGTCAAATGGACCCCATCTTGTAAGTACAAATCACCCCCTCAAATGGTCCCATGTGGGATGGTCTGTAAGTGGGTGGTTCGGAAAAGTTTTTCTAACTTGGTATTGATCCTCTTTACCGAGTGATTCAATGCCCTGACGGAATCACCCCCACGCCACTGCAGCCGAGGTATAAGCTGAGACCAAACTACAGTGCAGTCAGGGCAAACCCTCCTTACCCAACCCGCTGCTGAGATGATCTCTTCTAGGAGGACCCTCCTACCCAGTCTAGCCAGGTCATTCCCTCCCAGGTGAATAATTACCACCATTGGCGGTGTTGCATGTTGGGCGACCAATTCTGCAAAGAAAACCCGAAATTGGCTGAGGCAGAGACCCCCCTCCCAAAGAAGGAGATGGACAACCCTTTGTGCTCTAGCTCACTTCTACCCTTGCCTGCAAAAAAGACATGTTTAGCACGATTCACATATGAATGACCAACAATCCAAACCCTGCCTGAGTGCTTCCTGTGTTCCTGATTATCCACGCCGCGATGAGTTGCGGATGAACCTTGATGATGGCACGCAGCGTGTCCTCCGCCTGCGTCACAGAGCGAAGAAACTGCAAAAAACCAGAAAACAACCTAATGTCAGCAAAGCTCTAGGTACTTCACAACATGTGTACCCAAACATAACGTTTGTAGCAATTGGATGACCATCTCCGAATTCTCTTAACACTGTTCACCTGCAAACCCCTTGTGGTTGCCTCAGTGGCAGCGCCTACCCTAAAGGAGTGTGTGCCAAATTCCTTCGGGTCAAGGCCCACCCTGGTAATGGCCAACTCCATGACTCTTCTGAACTGGTATTTAGTTAAAGGGGTGCCATCGGTGTGCAATAAGAGCGGCCCTCCCAACAATCCACCTCGCTGCTTGAGGAAAGTCTCCACATGGTGTACCGGGCAGCAAGGATTGGCCCTTGCCCTATGCAGAACCACAGTCTCCCCCCACGCCTCCTGATCAGTTTTTGATCTCAAAATTGTCACCCACAATGTGTCTCCCTGTATTGTTGTGTTCAGGAACTGAATACCCCCTTGCCTATCTGCCTTGGAGGCTGCAACCAACTCGCTCAGTCTCAGAGCCCCATAGAAGGCCAATGTGAAGGCTGCTTTGAACAAATGTATCTCCCAGTCTGAACTACAAATGTCATGCAATGCAGGCAGTAGTGCCGTCAGCCTCCCCAAGCCTATTGGTTTTCTAGTGTCAGCTGTGCTGCACTGTAGGCGGGGCCAACCCCTCAGGCCCTTACGCACTACAAAGCAATTTGTTGGGTCTTTTACTCCCCTTGCCTGTGCATAGAAGGAGACAGCTGCCCTATGCCTGTTAGCTGTTGCCACTGAGCGACCCTCCAGGTGCAATCTACCCAGATAATCTGAAAAACTATTCTCCAGAGCCCATTTGGATTCCCAGTCTCGCCCTAAGAAAGTACAGTATGAACCAAACGCCCCTTCATACGCTGCTCTTGTCTTGGGGGCTAAGCTAGCAGCCACGAGGTCCTGTAATTTGGGGCACCAATCTGCCAGAGTGTTGACGGGAAGTGAGTAGGTTCTGCTGTTGGAAAATGTTCCCTGAATACCTGCAATTTTTGGCGAGAGAGTGCATCAGCTGCATTATTGAGGACACCTGGCACATGTCTTGCCCTGAATATAGCATTCAATTTCAAGCATCTCAACACAATCTCCTTCAAGAGGCGGAGTATGAACCTACAGCGTGCAGCTTGTTGATTAATACACTCTACCACCATCATGTTGTCTGACCAGAAGATCACTGATTTGTTGCGCAGATGTTCCGGCCAGACCATCAATGCAACCCATATGGGGAACAGTTCCAGAAAGCCAATGTTATTTGTCAACTCACTATACACCCCGTCGTCCGGCCACCTGTGGGTGACCCACTTGTTTCCTAGGATGGCACCAAACCCAACACTTCCAGCAGCATCAGTCCATAAACCTAAGTCTGCTGAAGTAGTGGGGGGGCCGGACCACACAACCCTGCCATTGAAGCCCTCCAGAAATGCCAACCATATGTGCATGTCCTGGCGAACCTCAAGTGACAGTCTAGTGCGGTGGTGTTTTTCTCGCAGACCTTTCATCGCCTGCGCAATTGAGCGAGAAAAGGGGCGAGCCATTGGTATCACTCTCAACGCGAAATTCAATTGGCCTACCGTTTCCTGGAGCTGTTGTAAAGAGACCTTCTCTCTGGACAGGCACGCGTGCAGTGCCGCGTTGAATTTTGACACCTTCTCCTTTGGGAGCCTAAAACAACCCTCCACAGAGTCTATTTCAATGCCCAGAAATTCTAAGCAAGTGGCAGGCCCCACTGTCTTTCCTGGCGCCAGCGGGACCCCAAGAGCCCGCATGAGCACGCAAAATTCCTGCAATGCCTGCTCACACTCCTGAGACCCAGCCTTGCCAAGGAAGAGAAAGTCATCCAGGTAGTGCATGACCTGTTGATGCCCGGTTGCCTGCCTCATTACCCATTCCAAGAAGGAACTGAACATCTCAAAATAGGCACAAGAGATAGAACAACCCGTAGGCATGCATCTGTCCATGTAATGCTTCCCATCAAACTTGAAACCCAGCAGGTGGTGATCATCCTGATGCACACGGAGAAGACGAAATGCCGACTCTATGTCAGACTTGGCCATCAATGCCCCTGGACCCAGGCCCCTAAGCAACTCTACTACTTGGCCAAAAGAGGCGTATTTTACACTGCAGACATTCTCATCTATAGCATCATTCAAGGATGACCCCCTTGGGGCTGAGAGATTATGAATGAGTCTAAACTCGCCTTTCTCTTTTTTGGGGACAACACCAAGTGGGGAACAAACAAAGTTGAGCACTGGGACCTCATCATAGGGCCCTGCAATCCTACCCAGGCGTAATTCTTTCTCAATTTTTGCAGCCACCACACCTGGGTTATGCTTTACTGACAGTTGATTCCTACACTCTTACCTATGTACCCTCCTGCAGGTATCCTGAAACCCTGAGAAAAACCCTCCTGAAGTAGTTTAGCCGCCGCATGATCTGGATATCTGTTCAGCCAAGGAATCATTGCCATGACATCAATGGGAGTATGTGATACTACACCCCCCTCTTGTCTATTTAGGTTTCCTTCTCCCCCTGGTACCCTGGTTGCCACCCTCAAATCTGCAGGAAGTCTCGGGGTGTGAGGGATGCCCGCACAAGGCACAGGCGTGTCTAAACTTACATGTGCCCGCTGCCCTAGTGCAGGACCGTTTGTTGAAATCCCAACATACGCCCTTTTTATCCACCCAACCCTTCCCCTTTCCTGGTACCTCACTTCCTTGCACATGCCGAAAGGGCTGTTGGGGTTTCGATGGATATATTTTCTGTGCCCCAGTTGCCCCCATTGCTGCTGACCCCCCAGTTATCTGGCTGTACCATGACAGGGAATCTACCATATCCCATGTTAAGGATGGGTTGAATTCTTTAGCTTTCCTGAATGAAATGTCATATTCCTTCCACCCATCCCCTACGTGTTTCTCACTCCACATGGCAATCCTGCTCTGATAGCAGGCCATTTCTGCGTGTACATTGGGTGATTTTTCAGCAGTAATGGCACTGAACACGGAAAAGGCCCTCATCCAGTTAAATGTCTCCTCTACCCTGAACGTAACGAATTCTGTTCTCCATTCACTGGGCAACATTCAATCTTTTTGTGACCTGACATATTCAAGTTCCCTATTATCAATTAGTAAAGAGAAAATGTTGATATATTTTCCTGCCCATATCATCTCCTTCACAGCCTAAGACACATGTTGCGCCAAATTCTCCCTCCTTGAGGGCATAGCACCATCCTCTAGTAATGGCAGGGCCACCTCCTTACCACTATCACTGACTTGCGATGTAGCACCATCCTTCTTAGCCGTCTGTTCGCTGGAGGAACCTGTGTGGGAAGGAATTGGTGCCAATGGTGCCCCTTCACCCGCCCTGGCCAACTTAATTATCTCAACCAGCTTCAAGGCTTCCGCCGAGTGATCTTGAGATGATGGCAACATCCCCCCCAACTGTAACCAGGGTAATACGGCGGCTATTTGGGATGCCAGCTCCACCGGGACGGCGCTGGTCGGTGGTGTTGGGACCCCGGCGGGGATGGGAGTAGTGGTCACGGGTGTGACAAGGGTAATGACCCCGAGTGGGGCTACTGGCACTGCCGGAATCACAGGAGCTGGTACCGCCGGTGTGATCGGGGCATTAAGGGAGTATCCAGGGGCACTACTACTGGCATTCCATCCCCCCGCGGTGTTCCTGGGCACCGTGACTACAAATTTCTTGGACTTGCCCCTCGGCCTGACTTGTGGTCCCGTAGGGCCGTCCAACCTCTGATTAATTTCTGCCACACTCCTACCTAACTCGTCCATTTTACCGAGGCGCCTATCCATCGCGGTCATCTTGCGCATCATAGTCTGCATCATGAGCTCCATGTGGGCACTCTTATTGACTGCCCCCTTATTTACTCGTGGCCCAGGCATTCTAGCACGATACCCAATGCACCCTAGTCCTCGCCTCAACAAGTCTTTTAGTGCACGTGTGCACTTGTACCTTCTTTGTAGATGGGGGATGTGAAGATGGCCGTAAGCACCATGCAACTGTGACTGCAAACACACTAGCTAGTCTTAGCGTGTGGGCGAGCGGCAACCCCTTGTAGGAAGGTCTCAAGCCCGGCAGCCCTCCAGAAGCAGTGATGTGCAGGCCCGCCTCACTTCCCTTACCACCGATCTCCTGCGTGTCCCCTGTCCGATGCTGTCCTCAGCGCACGGGATCTGTTGACTGCACAGGATGAATCAAGCTGAACCAAGAAACACCACCACCAAGCTTCCTAGGGGTAAACAAATGTTAATATAATGCACCAATTCTTTGAATCAAAAGAGGTTAAAAGGGCACCATCCAGGCACAATAAAAGTATGTCCCAACCTGCAACAAAGGCTTTATATATTTAAACCCTGCAATATTCTTGAAAAATCTTGAAAAGGGGGGTTAAACAAGCCACACAGGTATTGACAAAATTATTTGGCAACCAGGGTCTGTAAAACCAGCTTCTAGGCAGTTAAAAATTGCACTCCCTCATTGGTCTCCCATCCACTGGCTGCCCTACTAAATCCTGCTTCGCCCCCAGACAGTGAATTGCCAGCGTTTAACCCTCAACCTATTCGGCTCGCTAAGCGATCTAAGTAGATGTTGCTCCACTAAGCGCAGTGTTCGTTTTTCTGGGCAGAGCCCCCCCCCCCCCCTTCGTCCCCAGAAGCACGTGAGCTCCTCGAGGCCCCGGCTGCAGATTCACTCACCGGCAATCGCCGAAGATGCTCCCACCCCCGAAAAATACCTCGTTGCCAGGCAACAACCAGCTGCTCTCCAGGCCGCTTGACCTCACGCCTCTGCCGCTTTTGCCTGTCGATCCCCGTGAGAAAAGAGAGGCACTGCCCGGGTGCACCGTCCGAGTCTCCCGACGTCCACCATGATCTGTTCACTGCCGCTTCGAGGCCACGAGGCACCGGGTCCTGAAAAATAAATACAAAATTTGAAGCCCCGAGCGTGGGGCACACGAGGTATGCGGGGAGTGAGCCAGGGACATAGAGGGCGCCCAGCTCGCTCCCCGAGCCTCTTAAAGGGGGTGCCACACTTGGGGGTTGACAGCCCCGGTTACCCGCCCCCCCAGGAAACCCGCCCCCCTGCCCCGGAAGCTGTCCAACCGCTTCCGGTCACGGGGGAGGCATCAGCAAATCGGTGGTGGAGGCGCAACGCGCGTGTCATCAACCCGCGACACACCCCCTCCACCGAGAGGCCGGAGGAGGGGGGGCGCCGCACTGCCATGTGGGCGGGAGGGCCGATCGGCCCCCCTTTTCAGGACAGTAGGTCTCTGTTGCCTGTAGCTCATTGGTCAAAATAAGCAAGAGAATGGTCTACTTTTACCAATCACCATTTTCAGCCAAAAACTACAACATATTTGTACCCAACCACAAAATACGATGGACAGACCCAAAATACAAAGAAGAGCTCATTGATCAAATGCCTCACAGGAACAAATCCAAACAAGCCAATGGCTTAGGAGGCCTGACCTAAATCATCTTTCTGAATGCTAGCTGTAGTGTGATGCATGTGTTGTGTGTTGTTTTTGTTAGTTACACGAGGCCATGCCAAACAACTAAAGCTGTATGTAGCTAAACTTGATAATGAGACATTCTCATTTTTGTTTGCACGGTTACATGAAAAACACAGTACAAATACAGTGATCTCTTTATAGAGGTAAACAAACAAGGGTGCGATCATGAGCCAAAAATAAACACCGCTGTTTTCAAACAAATCACATTCAAACACTGGTTCAAATTTACTTTTTAAAATAATCTCATTTTTACATTTGCCCATTTTATCTGGATAAAAATCTTTTAACCCCTTGTATGCTGGTGACGAACCCCAGCCGTCACGCTCCGCGGTGCTCGTGTGCTGATGACGGCTGGGGTTCGTCACGGCCCCGCCCTGTTCGTTTGTTTACCGCACAGCGGCGGAAACGGGCTAGCAGCGAAGGGGTTAAATGTCATTAGTTTGTATTCACATAGAAATGGTTACATATTTTTAGACAAACTGCATTTTTCATGGAAAATATTAAGGACACCTGCTAAGTTGCTAACCTAAATTTAACTGATAAAACCCAACATTTCAAATGCATGTCCGTTGGTTTGATTGCGAGTACTTCTGTGCCATCCCCATTAGGTCCCACAAAACGATATTTTAAAGATGGTTAAGTGCACCATACAATAAACAGGCAATCCAAGAACACAGACTGGCACAAACAATAGCACTGTAACTTATTTCCACTATCTCTAATGGATGCAACAACCCAAATATTACATTTAGAAAAGCAGTAATACTTTAGGCCATCTTAACAAAATCTACTGCTTTAGTGTCAGAGCAATCCACGTCGTCCCTTACCTTGCCTTGACTGAAGTTCTCTTGGATGACGTGGATGGTTTCGCAGAGACGCAAGGGACCAACTTCCCTAATCACTAACTAAAACTTACTGATTCAGAAGTATACAGCAAGGTTTAAACTAGGAATTAGGGAGGAGGGCCGGTACTGGACGTTGAAGAGAAGACTTTAGTACTTGCTGTCGACCTGCGAAGCAACAAGCACCAAAGACTTTAATATTCAAGTCAGAAAGTTATGACTCCTAACTATTCTATGGCTTATTTACTAAAACTCTATCTAGTTAGAACACCTAAATCAGCGTGGCGAGCTTTTGAAGTTCCCCTACCTGTGATCAGTAAGTTGTTGGCCTTCGTCCAGTATGTCTTTGTTCGATAGTGATGATGAAGTCATCAGACGTCCTCTAGGATTAGTGGTCAGCTGGTGGAATGTCAGTCTGTTTGTCTAGAAGTTGACGCAAAAGAAAGGAAGGATTACTTTACATTCTTTAAAAGACCCTTTGCAATCTTCCTATCTACTCCTATAACTTACTTGACATTAACTTCTTGATTCTTGGTCTTGGGGTTCGTGTCTTTTCAACTAGTTACAACAAAAAGATAAGCATAGACCAAGAGAACACCAAATCCTATATATCTTTCTTCTATCACCTTGTTTCAAACAAAAATCTAAAACCACATTGTTAAATCTTTTCACAGCTTATAAATGTCCCAAGCCTCTTTCATTGCATATTCTTCTGCAAAGAAAAGTTCCAAAAATTCTGTTGACCTTTCTTGCGAAGGGCGCCTTAAATCAAGTAAAGTACTTAGCTTTCCAATTTAGTCTTTCAGGATACTTGTTCCAGGAAATGAGAAGAACCGCCGTGGAGTCCTGCCAGGATCGAATTCACCTTCAGGTAAGTTCCTCCATCAGACGCGACCTCCTCCAAAAGAAATCAGAAGGCAAAGCGCCTTCCAGAAGGCTGGGTGCGGTTTAAATACAGGACCGCACCCAGCCACTCCCAGTCACGCACTCAAAACGTGCGCGAAGACGTTGCCTGCAATCCCCTTCAGACGCGCACCAAAAAGGAGCATGCAGGGATGCGGGGAGAGAATCAAGAGACCTTCACTGGGGCATTGTCTTTTACAGAGCCATACGCGAAGGCCACAATTCTGCCACTCTGCGCCCCCAAACCCTAAAATCCACGCAAGGCACCTCAAAAAATACACAAGTGAAAAAACCACAAGTCAAAGCAAGTTGAATATAAACCTATATGGTGAGAGGCATGTACAAAGGTATAAACACACCCAATCACACTGACTTTGATGCATGCGGGGAGCACGGGACAGGGGTGGGTTTTAATAAGGGAAAACTCTGCACATGTCTTCAGGATATGTGTGTTATGGGTATGCAGAACCATGACAGTACTCCCTCCTCAAGATCCCCCCAAGAACAGTGGAAATGGGTTTTGGTTTCTCAGGGTGTCTTAAATGGAAGAGTCGGATCAATCTAGGAGAGTTTTTTAGATGTTCTAAGGGTTCCCATGACTTTTCCTCTGGGCCATAACCTTTCCAATCAATGAGGTAAAAACGTTTTCCTCGAACTCTTTTGGAATCTAAGATTGTTTTGACCTCAAACTCAGGGTGATCGTCAATCATGATGGAAGGTGGAGATTTAGAAATACGAGTTTGGGGATGGAATGGTTTAACCAGAGAGACATGGAAAACCGGGTGTATCAAGTACTTGTGAGGAAGTTTCAGTCTTACACAAACCGGGTTAATTACCTTCTCAATAGGAAAGGGGCCAATAAACTTTGGATTGAATTTCCTGTTTCCCCTCAGTTTCAAATTCTTTGTACTCAACCACACTTTATCACAAACTTTATACTGAGGTTGTTCAGATCGATGTTTATCCTTGGCTTCTTTCTGAGATTCCTTTGCCTTTGCCAAATTGAATTTAGCTTCTTCCTGGATGGTGAATACCTTGGATACATAGTCAGAAATTGCAGGTACAGAATCACAGTTGTTAGAACTTTCGGGAATACTTTTGGGATGAAATCCAAAATTACAAAAGAACGGAGACATTTTGATAGATGAATGTTCAGAGTTATTATAGGCGAACTCTAAGGGGCTTAAAAGATCAGACCATTCTTCAGGAACATTAGGCAACATACAACGGAGATATTGTTCGATAGTTTGATTAGTTCGTTCTGTTAAACCATCTGTTTGGGGATGATAACTAGAAGATAAACGAACATCCATATGTAACAACGAACCCAACTTTTGCCAAACCTTTGAAATAAATTGGGAACCCCTGTCTGAAATAACTACTGAAGGAATACCGTGTAATCTTATCACGTGTGACATGATCAAATGAGCAAGTTCCAAAGCAGTGGGAAGCTTTTTTAAAGGAATAAAATGGGCCATTCACGTGAATTGATCTACAACTGTTAGAATTGTATTGAATCCCTTCTTGGTTTCAGTTAATTCGACTATAAAATCTAACGATATTGTATGCCAGGGTTGAGGTGGAATTGGCAGAGGCATTAACAACCCACTAGGAGCTTGATGAGAAGTCTTGTTTTGAATGCAAATACTGCAAGTTTCTACAAATAGCTGAATGTCTCTGAACATTAATGGCCACCAAAAAGTTCGTTTTATAAGTTCCATAGTTTTCAAAATGCTAGGGCGAGCGGATAACATAGTATCGTGGTGAAGATGGATTATGGATTTTTGAATCTTTTCATTAGGAACGAAAATCAAATCATGTACCATCAACAAAGCATCTTTCTCATATAGATAAGGATGGTCTTTTTTCCACATCTCAACATCCTTTTCTTTCAAAGCCTCCTTGATGTCATTAACAATATCACTCATGGATATACTTCCCTGAAAACAAGAAGTTGGGATTACAGGATGGACAATTTCAGGTTGTTCTGGGCCTTTATCTCCAATTCTAGACAAAGCATCCGCTTTCAAGTTCTCTTTTCCTGGACGATAAGTTATTACAAAATTGTAGTCATTGAAGAACATAGACCAACGTAACTGTCTAGCAGTCAGAGCCTTTACAGATCTTAGAGCTTGAAGGTTTCTGTGGTCCGTATAAATAGTTACTGGATGACGAGCCCCTAACAGGTAGTGGCGCCATTCTTCAAACACAGCCTTTATTGCCAATAACTCCTTATCGGCGATTGCATAATTCTGTTCCGCTTCTGATAACTTTCTAGAAAAGTAAGCTATCGGGTGCATTTGGCCGGTATCAGAATTTCGTTGTGAAAGAATTCCTCCCAATGGATATTGAGATGCATCTGCTTCTACAATAAACGGTTGGTTGGGGTCTGGATGACATAAGATTGGGGCCATGGTAAACCTCTTCTTTAGGATTTGAAATGCTTCATCAGCATCTGAGGTCCATAAAAATTTTACTCCTTTTCTCAACAACTTGGTTATGGGTGTGATTATTTGAGAAAAGTTCTGAATAAATCTGCGGTAAAAGTTTGCAAAGCCTAGGAAACTTTCAATTTGATTCACAGAAGTGGGGCTTGGCCAAGTAGTTACTGCTTCTACCTTTTTAGGGTCCATTTCTGTTCCTTCTGGACTAATAATGTAACCCAAAAAGTCCACCTTGGAAACATGAAATAGACTTTTTTCCAACTTCACATAAAGTGAGTTTGAGAGCAGTTTTTGAAGAATGGCGCGAACCTGTTGTACATGTTCTTCCTCTGAATCAGAATAGATGAGAATATCATCTATGTAGACTACGCAACAGATGTCAATGAATTCATGTAAAACTTCGTTTATAAAAAACTGGAAGGCGGCAGGAGCGTTACACAGACCAAAAGGCATAACTTGGTATTCAAAGAGACCAAACTTAGTGCGGAAGGCCGTCTTCCATTCGTCTCCTTTTCTTACCCTAACTAAATGGTAAGCTCCTCGCAAGTCCAGTTTAGTATAAATCTTAGCCTTCTTTATTTGGTCCAAAAGTGTTGGAATCAAAGGTAAGGGGTACCTGTTCTTAATTGTGACATTGTTTAAAGCCCTATAATCAATGCACGAGCGCAATTCCCCTCCTTTCTTCGGAATAAAAAAAGAGCTGAAGAAACTGGAGATTTTGAGTGTCTAATGAAGCCGTTTGCAAGGTACTCATCTAGGTATTCTCTCAGATGAGTGTTCTCAGCTTCAGTAAGAGCGTAAATGCGACTGCAGGGCAAGGGTGCTCCAGGCATCAGATCAATTCTACAGTCAAAATCTCTATGTGGAGGAAGAGTATTGGCTCTTTTCTTGTCAAACACATCAGATAAGTCGTTATACTCCGATGGAACCCCATCCAAAAGCAGTACATTGGGTGATTCTATTCCAAAATCAAAACCTTGAACCACATCCTTAGATCTATCAATGAGGAAGCACTGTTCAATACAAGTGGATGACTTAAAAGTAATTAACCTGGTTACCCAATCTATGCTTGGGTTATGTTTTATTAACCAAGGTATACCCAGAATCATTTTAAATTGAGGGGCATCAATTATGTCAAATTGTATCCTTTCTCGATGTATAGGAGAACAATCCATTTCTAAAGGTTCGGTCTGTCTATTTACAAGCCCTGAAGTCAACTCTTTGCCATCAACTGCTCTAACAGTTTCTGGGTGATCCTTAAACACAGACTTAAAAACTAACTGTAGAAAGAATTGGGAATCTATAAAATTTCCTGTAGCCCCGGAATCTATAATGGCTTCTACTTTTCTTGTGTGGGATTCAGGAAGCAGATCTCGGACTTCAACTAGGATAGAAAAGTGTCTAAAACCAATGGGAGGAAGAGTTGAGGCCAAACTAGAAAAACTACCCGATAAACTGACCTCTCCTTTTTCCGAGTTTTCTAGTTTTCCGACTTTTCCTGAGTGATGGCTGAATCAGAAGATTTGGTCTTAAACTTATTTGGTCGTGTGGGGCATTCCTTTACAAAGTGTCCTGTCTTTCCACAATATAAGCACTGATTTAATCGTCGCCTCTTTTCCTTCTCCTCCTTTGATATAGGACCACGGATTGAACCTATTTGCATGGGTTCAACCGAATCAGTTTTTGAACCGGTTTCTCGATTTGAGGCAGACCTTTCCTTAAAGAAAACTACCTTATTCTCCGACTTCCCTCTTTCTCCTTTTCTCTCTGAAATGCAATGATTAAGCTTAACCACTAAGTCAATGAAATCACTTATGTCTTCTGGAGGCTCTAGGATCTGAGTTATCATGTCCTTTAATTCCTCCCTTAATCCTCTGTAGAAGATAGAGATTCTTTTGTCGTACTGCCAATCAGCCTCTAAAACCAAACGGTTAAAGGTAGATATATAATGCAACAGATCAGAAGATCCTTGCTTTAAACCTAAAAGCTCATTGTCCGCCGACTGAACAAAAAGATGTTTTGCAAACATCTTCTTTAAAGCCCTCTCAAAGTCTTTAAAGTTATACAAAATTCGATCATCATTTTCCACTAAAGGAACGGACCAAAGAGCTGCATCTCCACCCATATAGGATAACATAAATGCTACTCTGGAGGAATCGTCTGGAAAAGCTGAAGTCTTAGCTATAAAATGTAAGTGTCATTGTTGTAAAAACACCGAGAATTTATTACAATCCCCATAAAACCTCTCAGGTGGGGCTAAGGGGGTGGGGAACGGAGCTACCACTTGGATTTGTGTCTTGGAATCAGAACTGGACGATGAACTCTGAAAAGTGGAAGGTTTCAAGACTGACTTCTGCTGAATCGAGTCTTGGAGAGAGGACAAATCCCTACGTAAAGCTGCGTTATCCTGTCTTATTGCTTATAAAACTGCGGCCAAATCCTGCATATTAATTTGATCCATTGCGTCCGGGCGAAATTATCTACGTGGGCTTTGCCTTCTGTCAGAGCAATCCACGTCGTCCCTTACCTTGCCTTGACTGAAGCTCTCTTGGATGACGTGGATGATTTCGCAGAGACGCAAGGGACCAACTTCCCTAATCACTAACTAAAACTTACTGATTCAGAAGTATACAGCAAGGTTTAAACTAGGAATTAGGGAGGAGGGCCGGTACTGGACGTTGAAGAGAAGACTTTAGTACTTGCTGTCGACCTGCGAAGCAACAAGCACCAAAGACTTTAATATTCAAGTCAGAAAGTTATGACTCCTAACTATTCTATGGCTTATTTACTAAAACTCTATCTAGTTAGAACACCTAAATCAGCGTGGCGAGCTTTTGAAGTTCCCCTACCTGCGATCAGTAAGTTGTTGGCCTTCGTCCAGTATGTCTTTGTTCGATAGTGATGATGAAGTCATCAGACGTCCTCTAGGATTAGTGGTCAGCTGGTGGAATGTCAGTCTGTTTGTCTAGAAGTTGAC